>NC_091821.1:294292691-295787691 GCF_038994185.2 Dermacentor albipictus
TGTAGGCCAAAGTTTTCAAGTTGCTCTCGAACGATGGCTTGCACGAGGGGAACTGAAAAAGGGGTAGCATCAGGGCTCCGCGAACAGAAAGCTGCGGGCGCCATTGCGTCCAGTTCACGTCGAACGATTGGCACCACGTCCTCCGATGGCGGCGCATGCTGCTGTGCGGGCTGATCTTCACACGTCGATGTTGCGGCAGTTATGGGAAGTCTGGTGAATGGGTGCAGGACGAGTCGGCTTTTGGCCTGCTCGAATTGTCGCCACTCTTTGATGATAGCATCAACTGCAGAGCAGCTTTTGCACATGAGCAGATTAAAGTTGTCGTCAGCAATTCCCTTAAGCACATGCCCTACCTTCTGAGCTACTGTCATGTCGTGATCGGCTTCACGACAAAGCGCGAGCACGTCCTGGATATACGAAACATAGGACTCTGTAGGGGATTGGGCACGAGAGTCCAGTTCCTGCTTTGCGGTAATTTTACGGCCGGCTGGTTTGCCAAACAACTCTGTTGACTTCTTTTTGCATTGGTCCCAGCTGGTCAGCTCCTCTTCATGGTTTTCGAACCACACCTTTGCAGAGCCTCTTAGGTAGAACCCCAAGTTAGCTAGCATAATCGTAGGGTCCCATCTGTTGATTCCACTCACAACTCACTTCAACGTAGGCGCCATCAGTCCCGCAGAAAATTCCGGAATCCTTGGGTTGCACAACCACTACCGAAGGGGACAGCAACGTAGCGTGCGATGGTGACGTTGGAGGACGCAACGACGTTGATCCCAAGTGCTCACCGGCATTCATGGTGAGGACGGTTATGCGACGTCCACTGCGGAGATCCGTTTCCAGCCGTAGTACCCCGCACCTCCCACCAATATGTTACGGGGATGTTGATAGTATAAGACTGTATTTACAATTTATATACAAGGAGAGTCAATTGGGTTAAAATGGCTGACTAGTAACAACACGCCGCAGCCAGCATCTCGCGATCTTCTTCCTCTCTGTCTTCTTTCACCCTTCCGTAACAATATCTTAAGCGGGGGCTACATGGGGCGTTTTTCTCCTGCGATTATCGCGCGCCAAAAAAAAAAAAAAACGCGCTGGCGGGACGCCGGCCAGGCCACATGAGGCATAGAGTTTCCTACAAAATTACTAGAGGGAACTCTGGCGCTAGTGTCTACGTGAGCTACAATGGGAGCGGTTGTCCCAGCATGGGAATTATGGGAAGTACATGAATTTGCCTAAACTTCGTCCTTTTTGGCTTCAAACGGCTTTGTGACTTTGTAAACTCGCCATTTTCAACAGTTTATTGCGTAATAAATAATTCAATAAACATCATTAAAATTGCCCGACGGCAGGATTCGAACACAGGGACTCTAGTACAGAAGCCTGATATTGAAACCATTGAGCTACGGATGCACGGATCGTCAAGCGAATGAAACGCACTTATGAACTTATCGCGGGCATGCCAGTGCTTTGAGACGCTTGGTGCGTTTTGATTTGGGCACATAGACAAGCTCAATCGTTCCAATTAATAACAATTGTACGCGTTCCTGGCGTCTTCTGCACTTCGAAGAATATAGATTGCGCCGAAATATACGACAATAAGATTTATATAGCGTAATATACAAAGCCACACGAATGCCTGAATCCATAAGCACGAAGATCAGACAAATCCATGTACTTCCCATCATTCCCATGGTAGGACAATGACTGCAGCGCCAGAGTTCCCTCTAGTAATTCTTGTAGGAAACTCTATGACATGAGGCGCACGGGCGGCGAACGCCGCCGCAGTGTGGCCAGACAAGGCAAAAATGTTTTGGCTACCACTAAATGAACGAACAATGCTTATATGTTGTTTGCTTGTGTTATAATTAATAAATTATGCAATAAATACCCCACTAATATGTCTATACACCTTACCAGGTATGTTTAGTATTGTATCGATATTTTTGTCGATGTTCAGCGGAGAGAGTTGGCCGGAAATGTTTCGTCTGGCGACCTTGTGCGACTGCAACAGGTGTGCGGGTTGCGCAGAGTTTCTGTGTGAGCTTTGTTCTGTACATTGCTTGTGGCTCTCGTTGCTGAAAACTAATTTTAAAAAGAGTTTTCATTTACTTCTCGCGGACGGCAAGCGGGAAGCGTTACTGCGAGGGAGAACGCGCCGCTTCTATTCTTGTGACCAAACCCAGTGTCCATGGTGGTACATCGGCGTCTTGTGTTGTTAAAGAAAAGATTACTGCTGATGAAGATGATGGACCTAGAAGAAAAGAAGAAAAGAAAGAGGAAATTCTGGGTGCACCCCATCTGGCAAGTCAGAAAGGAGGAGGGTGAATACCGCACCGCGGTAAGTAACTTGTCGGTCTGTAGCGATCGATCTCCTGTTGTGCGTTCGGGAACTTTAACTACCCCAACTCTTCGTTTTATCTTACCTGCTTCCTTCCTTTTTCTTGTGTTCGTCGTTTTTTTGCTATGTTTTACATGATGTATCTGTACCAACTCGCCCAGCTGAATGTTTTGCGGCTTGTGCTTGCCATAATCAAATTTTGTGCCAGTCGGAGGTCGTAGTTCAAAACTAGCATATTTTTCTTTTTTTTCACGCTTAAGATGCAAGCTGAATGCCACCCACGTTATGTATTTATCACTTTTATAAATGCACGAATGGCTTCATACGAGCTGTATTAATTGCGATGAATCCAGGAACTCCGTGGTGTGTCATTGTAAGCGGTTGCATTCTCTAGCGTTGCTTTTCCGCATATGCCTGAGAAACTGGTTGCCGCGTCGGCAGCATAGGCCAACGTGCCCTTGTGTCAATGCACCCCCATATTTGAAAAGACTAAATTCATAGGGAAAGGAAAAAGCAAGAAGGAAAGGGAAATAGTAGAGGCATTTCATATAAGAAAGGAAGGCGATAAATGTGTGAGCACTCCCTCTCTTGCCTTGTCGGGAAAAGAAATAGCATTTTTGGAAGAGATTAAAATGATGATTTGCAGATGTTTTGTGAATGATGTGCGCATGCCTATGCTGATGAAGCTATAAATGTCCGGTGTTTTTCAAATAAACTTCCAGTTGGCAGTCAGCGCTTGTCTGTGGTATTTGTTTCTTTGTGTCCTCGTCTTTTTTCGCTCTGTTTCACCTCAGTTCTACCCTTGACCAGTTTTGCTTCAGCGCCTGCGGCGTTTTCGCATTGATTAAGATTCGCATCCGAGAGCTCAGAATGCACTCGGAAGACACTTTGTTACGCTTGGTGTGTACCACTCCCTATTTTGCGTTAATGTCAACACACGCTGTTAAGAAACAGTACTTGGAAGAGAGGCTGGCGGTGTGACTTTAAAAAACGCGACGATGTAAACTGAGGTCCGGGTCGCTAGAAAAATGCCCACTCCAATAATAATAATAATCACAAAACAAGCTCCACATCTCTGTACGTCACCTACCATTTGTGTAATGATGAAGGGTGGGGTAAATATGTGGTGTCAGTTGGTAATTTTTGTTTCACTGTTGTCATTGCAGATTCCAGTCATGAAGACAGATGAAGACATGTTCTTCCGATACTATCGGATGAGTCCGAAGCAATTTGACGAACTGCACAGCATTGTCCGCAGGGACTTGAGGAGGAATTTTGTTAGCCGGGAGCCTCTTTGCTCTGAAGAGAGACTTGCTATAACCATCAGGTACTGTAGCACTCGTGACTGCAGTGACGCACTCACAGAACTTTTCAACTACTTGTACACAGGTACCTATCCTCGGGAATGGCAATCAAGCTGATAGCACTCACATTTCGAGTTGGGCCAGCAACATGTCGGCTTGTGATTCACAATGCCTGCAGAGTGATCTGGAAGCACTTGGAGCCGCTCTACCTGCCTGTATGTATTTCTTGCCTAATTCTGTTCCTGACTCTGGTTGTGGAACTTTAATAGGCGATGTAGCAAACTTAAATTTGCATGAAAGAGCCAAAAGGGCAAAAATGAAGGGCATTGCAGTGGCTTAAATGAACTAATTCAGAAAGCAAGACCATGTTTAGCATCTGTCACTTCCAAACCATTCGCCCAAATATTCAGGTTTGCTCTTTTTTTTTCATTTAGGAGCCACGGCCTGTGCAATGGGAGAAATCTGCACAAGAATTCAGCAGGCGTTGGAACTTCTCTCATTGTGTAGGAGCAGTAGACGGAAAGCACGTCCAGATTATTGCACCACCGAATTCTGGAAGCAGCTAATTCAACTATAAGGTACTGTTCACTCCATAAGCTGAACCAGATGTCATACATATACAAGGGATGCTCATGCATGTCTAATGTTCTCCTTTTATTAGGGGACGTTCTCCGTTGTTTTGATGGCCATCGTGGATGCAAAGTACAAGTTCATGATGGTAGATGTCGGTGCACCAGGCCGACACAGTGACGGCGGAGTCTTCAAATCGTGCACATTTGGAAAAAAGCTAAACAATGGCGTCGTGGCCCTACCAGCAGCAGCACGCCTTCCAAAAAGCCAGAAGGTTGTGCCACATGTTTTCGTCGGGGACGAAGCATTCCAATTGAGGACAGATTTTTTGCGTCCATTCCCGGGCAAAGGCATGCTGCCAATCCAGAGGGTATTCAACTACCGGCTGAGCAGAGCAAGGTATTGAATGCCATTGTAAAAATATGGCATTGTTTTATTTGTGTTGTTGGAAAAAAAAGGACGAACTCGAGTGTTCTTGCACTGCTTTTCATGCCCAGCGATGGCTCAATATAGTATCTTATGCTGTGATTGAGTGACAAGGAAGCAAAAGAAAATTGTTTTCCGCAGTACATACTTCTCGTTCCGGCCTGTAAAAAACTAAGTTTTAAACACCTTCTCTTGATAGTGTGTTTTCTTCTTTGTAATGATTCATGAGGCATTATAAACATAAATCACCACGTCGTATTTGTCTACGACCAATGCATAGTTTAAAAATGAATTCCTTTGGTCACGCTGTTCCGGCATAAATAGCCAAATGGTGGCTTCGATGCTACAGTTATACACAGGTCGCATGAGGCACAAGAAAACTGCAATATGGTCCCCATTCTTTTCATTCATTGTCACACTTTCTTTTGAGGCAGCATTATTTAGTGTTATGGTGAATTAAGGCAATGAAACAGTGAATGCAGCACTAAAGTTTGGTGTGTATGCACCTTTGAAACAAGATTTAGCAAATGTTCTCTCATGTGATATTCTTTCAATTACTAATAAACAAAGTGCACTCGAACAAACTTCTTTGAAGTAAAATAACTTGTTTAATGCTATAGCACAGCTGGAAATAATCATGTTTTTACAATATGTGGTGCAGGCGCATCGTGGAAAATGCCTTTGGCATTTTGAGAGCTCGTTGGAGAATCTTGCTTGGGCCCATTAACCTTCTACCTAAAAATGCAACCTTTGCTGTCCTGGCTTGCTGCGCTCTCCATAACTTCATCTCTTCTGCCCGGGAAACAACCTACTGTCCACCAGGCTATGTGGATTCCGAGGATGATTATGGGAATATCGTCCCAGGCCAGTGGAGAAGTGATGCTGTGTCAAGTAGCCTGCTTGACCTTGAAACAACGCACTCTAGAAACTACAGAGCAAGTGCTGCTGACACAAGGAATCTTTTCGCCCAGTACTTTTTTAATGAAGGTGCCACTGCGTGGCAGTGGGCTCACACTGGACTTGCAGTGCCACAGAATCCATAGTGGATTTAAAGCACCCATTGTCACTATACGAAGTCTGTGCATTTATTCAGGGTTGTCAGGAAATGTATACTTCGCGATGAATTGCAGCAAATCCATTTCCATGTCCCGTTTCGCATGCTTCGGGCATGCCCGCAGCTTGTGGGCAACTAGCTGCCCATAGACTGACGCTTGGTCCTTGTCCTCAGTTATCAGGGCGTCAACTTTATCACTGTCGTCCTGCCACCGAGACCTCTCTTTCCTTTTCTTTCCTGCGCCAGACCGAGGGGCTACCAGGGTTCTTGCAGCGGTGCTGGCTTGTGAGCTGCCGCGTGGTGTGTGTGGCTCTGGGCTGGTACTTCTTGAGGGCACAGGTGGAGAGAAAGCATCATCTTCAGAAGGTTCCGCTCCGTCTTGAATAAAGAAAAGAATTGCAAACCTTAAGCACTCAAAAAGGTTTTTGGATCGTTTTCAAGAGTGGAAAAGTAAAAAAATGATTTGTAAACTTCCCATGCTGCTTCTTCGTAAATGAAAGTATGTATTTCAGAACAGAGCCCACATGTAGGACCGAGCTCACACAGGACAAGATGGTGTTCAGCATAAGTTGAATGCAGTGTGTACAATGATAGCTTCTTGCTCTTAGCTAAATTACCTTGCAGTGTTTCAGCATCAGAAGTAAATAAATTATTTTCACTTCTGAGAGACTTGACTGCTGGCTCATTATATTGCAAGTGTGGGTACTTGTGTCGACAGTGTTTGCAGGTGCATAGCAGCATAATTGGAATATAAATTTGCACCTTCTGTTTCACTGTAGATCGATTCCAGGACCGACTCTGCAGTTTCACCGTCCTGCACATGGCTGTTTGAGAAGGTGCTGAAAGAAAAATTAAGCGTCAAATGACACGGAACACCACACAGTTTAGATTTCACGATTTGGTTGCTCGAATGTTTTATTAATTTTCTTGTTTGGAAGCACAGGCCTCGTATTGAAATGCAGTTGATTGGTCTAGTGGTGGGCCCAACAAATGTTTGTTCATAACAAGACAAATTTCAACATCTACTGTACAACTGTTTCTATGGCATTTGGTCTTACTGAGAATATGCTTTTACTGCCCAGCATCCTTATGTTGCTACATAAGGCTTTCTTCGGCTCCTTTTGCAAGTAAGTTATTTCGAAAAGTAACCCACGAAGCATTGGGGATATACCTGCCAATATCCACCTGATCTTTCAGAAACATCATCATGTGGAAATACGGCCACTTCACGTGCACTGCATCAGCAGCTCCCGAGCCACTTGGTGCACCAGTCTTCCACGCGCGGTGCTTCTTCGTGAATGTATCACGAAGGCTCTTCCACCGCCCCTGTAGATTATTGTCTGCAAGTAGAATTGCACAGATTAACCTCGGTTTACTACCACACATTACCATCAAATAAAACAGTTAAATATAATACTTTTGTAATATGAATGACAATTGTTCATTGCAGAAGCATGCCAGTATTTTATCTTGGCTTCCATTGACGTGGTTGGTTATTCAAGCAAGTAGGCGCGTATATACCGCGCGTCCCTTCTTATCTGACCTGGTTGTAAAACATTGGTTCTAAAACAAAGTTTTTGCACTGTGTCTTGCTAGAAATACTAGTAGCAATGCAACCATACCTTCCGGGTCACATCCAACTTCGGTGGCCACTTCGGCCCACGCCGACATCCTCTTCCTCTGCTCCTTGAAATCCTTCCTTGTGCTGTCCCACAGTATGGGACGTTTCTGTATCGCGCCTATAAGTTTGTCGTTAAACTCCACGCGTGATGCTTTGGCCGACGTAGCCATGGTGCTGACCAGCGCGCGCGCGCGAGGTTTTCAAGGAACGGTGAGACGGCTGGCCGCTCCCGCCGAAAACAGACGGAAGTGTCTCCGACAGGCACTTCCGGTAGCGTCAGACGCGTGCGCGCCGCGTCAAAATCTAGCCGGTCCTGATCGGCGGCGGCGGGCGTTTTTCGCCACGCCGGGCGTCAAATCGGCGCCGTGAGGCGAAAATCGCCTCAAAAACGTTCCATGTATTCCGGGCTTTAGAATACAAAGTGATAAAGGGATTGCACAACCGTGGCAACAAGCAGACGAAGCGAAAGTACATCTCTCTTGCTTCGGTGCGAAGTACAAAAAAAACACTCAGAGATACCGTTTCTGTGTTTTTCATTTTTCTAAACTTCAATTTGTCAATTGAAGCAACAGATCACACAAATAACAGATGTTGCCTTGAATAATTCATGAAGTCACGTGTCACCACGGGCGACGTCACACACCGTCCGGCTTGAAGCGCAGTCACCGCGAGGGAAAGGGAAAACGGCATTCGGATTGAAATTTCCGACGCGTAGCGATGTAATTCTTTGCAAACACGATCGTTATCGCGCAATGGATGATCTGTGCTTGTCAACTCAAAATGGCCAGACCTGATGAGGGGCCCTTCAAACATGTCCTCCATGCCACTAGATTTGGAGCGTGCTTAACAGACTGTTCATTGCAATGACAGCCAAGTAGCGCTGATAATGCGCAAATGCAGCTAATTTCATCTGGTGGAGCCGCCAGAAGCTTCTGACAGTGAAGGCAGCATTTAAATTTTAGAAGCATCTGAGTATGGTGGCATTAGGCACGTAAGATCACATGAACAATCATTCCAAATGGTAGGCTATTGTAGCACACAAATGCATACACGGGCTACTTGAAAGTAATTTGTTATGCTAATGGCAAGTTGCTAAGTTAAGATACAAAATGTGAATGTAAAAATGCAACAGGAAAGGTTGTATGGTACTTGCCTGTAACAGCGTTGACCCTGGTGGGGTCAAGAGCCTCTCTTGCCCCTTGGTATTATTCCAAAAGAGGATATGGCCCATCAGCTCCTCATCTGTGAACATACGATGACGCAAGGCCTTTGCAAACTTTCCTGGTCCACCATGGCGGGGCATGGTAAGCTGTGTGAGGATAACCTTTTTAATGCGCACTCCTCCAACATATATGAACCTGCATGTTTAAGTAAATGTTAGCAAAGTAGTTTTCAACCTTTCAAGCACACTTACACAACAGCCCTACTGCAAATGAATAACAATAGTGCCTGTTGCAGATCTAGATTGCTAAACTTATTTGACTTCTTACTAGCTTCTTATGCTCTCTGGACGCGACGTGTTTCCGAAAAACAGATTTATCCAGCCCAAACAAGAAAAATACTAAGTAAGCCAAGGTATCCAAAACATATAGTATTATTTAATGCAATTAGCATTCTTAGGATACTTTATATTTTCGGGTGTTTGCCTCTATTTTGCCAACCATTTGTGTCAACGGATAGTCCATGATCTAATGGGAAGAGACCGGGCTGCTAGGCTGAGGGAAGCGGGTTCATAATCAACCGCCGGACTGGGCATGTGCCACTCTTCAGTGAATCTCTTTCACGCCATCTTCGGCAACTGCTGCTGCTTGTGTTGGCAATTAGGAGCCCGACGATCGATCGTTACTAAGATTACCACTGCACATCAAGTTCGGTTGCTGTGCTCCAGAAGTTATATGCGAGATTCTACTCTGCTGTACTTACACAAGCCACAAAGACAGTGTAAGTCAACCACCGCCTCATAAATTAAATTATTCGACTCGCAAAGCACAGGCTGCACAAGATCACGAAGCGCACTCAGACGTTTCTGCACAGCCAGTTGATGTCCACTTCAGGGACCTCGGCTCGAGGGAGACTCGGTCATTTCCTCGACATGAGTAATCGTGCCCTCACACACCGTATAATTATGTCTGTCTCGTTAGTTCTGCCGTCCTAATTATAGTCATCACATATCACCACTAATTAAAATATAAGTAGACACTTATACCGACTGTTCATTAAATCTTGATGGAGAATACTTTGAGCATGAGTTTTTGCAGAGATAATGAATGCTACAGCTCAAAGGAGCCCTAAATAAATATGAAATTAATACAATTTTGTGGTTTTACGTGCCAAAACGACAAACTTATTTTGAGGCAAGCCATAGTGGGGGACTCCGGATTAATTTTGACCACATCGGGTAGCACGGTACACGGGTAGTTTTGCATTTCACCTCCATCAAAATGCGGTTGTTTCATCCTGTGACCTTGTGCTTAGCGGCGCTGTGCCAACGCCACTAAGCTGCTACGGCATGAAAGCACTAAAGACAAAAATTATCTTAGATGTATCTGTAAATAACCTTCCTACAATTCAAGAGATTCACTCGTACCGTGACAAGGGGCTGAGTAAACTCTAAAAGGAGCAAGAGGGAAAATACGTGGCAGTGCTGCTTTGAAGTTGCTACACCAGCTTGCTGCGACATCATGGATATTGATGGTGTCTGCTCAGGTATAGCTATTTTTTTTACAAATAAAAGTATTCTTCATTGTATTCCAGAAAAAGCCAAAAACACAAATTAAAAAGCGTTAGGGACTTTTACTGAACTAAAATGACACATGTTTGTAAACATACTTGAAATTCATGATGTCACAATGCGGTGTCAGCGCACAGATTTTGGGGCGAAACTCAGAAAATGGAACTTCGAGCTTCATTTTCTCTACTAATCAACCAACTACCAAGAAATTAACAGAAGTAGATATTTAAAACGATGCTTTCTTTAAATTGATTAAGCGTGTCACTAGTGTCCCCTTAAAACAAAACAAAAAATGCACTTGGCTGCGTAATAGGATAACATACATCAGTGCTTCTCATTAAGGTAGGATTGTCAGTATAGCAGGGGGCATGCACTGGCTGCTCCAGAGGGGAGTCCTGCCACCACCCCTCAACCCCTAAGCAATTTTCCATTGCTTTATGAGCAGTGATGTGATTTCTGCATCTTAAAGAGACACAATGCCAACGAGATTCATGCTGCACTGGCTACAGTATGTGGCAACCGGCACTGCTGTTGCGCTCGCGCGCATGCGTCTGCCTACACCAAGTGCCGAAGCCCGGCTAGCCTGTCAGTGAGATAAGGTGCTGTCGCGCATGGTTCTGCTCGTGAGGAGGCTTGCGTTTCCCTCTCCCTTTGTGAAGGCGAGGCTGGTAAAAAGGACAGCGCAGCCACGCCGTAGTTGCTTTTGCATAAACCAGCAGCAGCTATGCCGGAAAAAAGTAACGTCTTTCGGCGTCGTGTTCCTACCTCGGCTCGGAGCCCTGCTCGGCCGAAACGTAACACTGCACACCGTCCGGATCGGCACCAACCGTTTTTGGAATTTGGCCCTTGAAATGCAGAAAGCCCGGATCACTGCTCGTTCCTCAAGCAAATTTCTCAATGATTGCTGATGTTTTGGTTTGATGCACCTAGGTGTGCACTGCTGTATGACATAGCTCATAATATATTTATTCTGGTAAAACTAGAAAGACATGCACTCATGTATACCACTAATGTGCACACCAAGTTTCTGAACGTCCCTCTTGTATCAGGCGCACACCCTGAAAGAGGCACATTCTACGTTTAATACGTTCACAAGTGACACTGGAATTCACTCTTAGTCCCGGTGTAGTCGCAAAGTCTTTCAGCTGAGTGCTTAAAGGCACCATGTCTGCTACTGAAGGCACTGTGCACCAATTGATCACTGGAGGAAATGCTTGCAGTTGCATCAGCAATGTTTGTTCTGCTCCCTGCAATACATTTTCACTGCATTTGGTCATGGTGACGCTAGAGAATGAATGGCCATAGAATTCGCCTTTCGCGTTCTGCCTGGGGTGTCTTCCAGGTCATTTTTAATCTTAAAAAAGACGTCAGTATTAAGACGTGAAGCGAAGATGCACTGTTAGGGTCGGCCTGCAGCTATTTCAGCCCGCTGCAGGTGCGTCGATCGATCCGGGGTGGTGGCGCCCTTCAGAGAACCAGCGAGAACAGCGCTAACCAACCTTGAATTTCCTTTGGAGAACTGCGGACTACCGCAGCTCCGGAATTTAGGGGCGCCGGCTGGGTTTGGGCGTGACCATCTGACTACGGGGACGCAAGACAATGGATGCCACGACGACTGCGCTGCAAAGGTAATCTGCCCTCGAAAGAGCACTGAAACCTGTGCGGCACGTGTGTGTGAGCCCTCCTCCTCCAAAAAGGCGTGTAGTCTGCGATGACGTCGAACGATGACGTCGAACGGAGTGCTTATAAGCAGCGATTGTCGGCTGCTAGAGTGTGCTCGTCATCGTGTTCTGTGCTCGTCAATGTACTCGTGAGCTGTGTGCTCGTTTGCTGTATGCTTCGTCTTGCGGGCTTCATTTGGGAGTCACGCTAGACTCTGTAAATGTATCCCATGTTCAAATGTAAATAATGTAAATAAATCCTGCTCGCCTAGTCCTGTCGCCCCAAGTTCCTCTGATCGTCCCACAAGCCCGACTCCTAGTCTTAGAAATGGTGGCAGCGGCTAGATCGTCCGACAAATCCTACAGCACCAAAAGCAATGATCAAAATAGCTACATGGACCATTAGGCTGACATAAATGGACGTATATGAATGACTGATTGAAAACACTAAAGTGTGGCTGCTCTTGCCAATGACAGCGTGAGCTGGTCAAATACAGTAAAAGCTCGTTAATTCGAACCGCAAGGGGAAGCCGCTTCAGTTCGAATTAACGAAAGTTCGAACTAACGAAAGTGAAGGAGAGCAACAGTACACTGCGATTTGGAAGCAGTAGGGCATGTCAGAAATTTGGCGAGTCAGAAAGTGATGCCGTGTGCCGCGGGCACACGCCATCTTCGAGTCGAAGCTCTGGGTCCGACTGTGCCACACCACCGATGTCCAATGAAACGAACGTTAGCCGGGGCTTAACACCATCACAATGAATCGCGACGGCCGATGCCTCCTAAGCTGAAAACAGAGGCGCACAACCGATGAAGACTGCCGAGACAAAGACGCTGAACATGTGAAGGTGGCGAAGGCCCTGATTAGTTGGTTCTTGATTGCAAGCGCAGCTGCGACGTACTTGATTCGCTGTGTTTTGGCGCTTGCCGTGCCATCTCCGCACAGCATTAGCAGCTGTACAAGATTTGCGAAGCCTCCGAGATTCGCAGCGGGCAAGAAGTCTCGGAGGTTACGTAGAACGGAGAGGCGGCAGCCGCCGCTGCCTTCTGGCTGACCCCGCGTCGGTTAGATTTTTTTTTTTCGATTTTGCCTTCTCTCGCCGTTCTCTCCGTTTCGGAGGCAATACAGCCTTGTTTGTAGGCAGTAGGCGCGTTTCTCTGGCCGTGGGCCAGGCGAGCGTAGTTCGAATTATCCGTGAGGGAACCTTCTCGTGTTCGAATTAACGGACTTCTTTACACATAAACTTCTGTGGAGCTTGGCCGGACCAAATCGTACAGTTCGAATTATCCATAAATTCGAATTATTGAAGTTCGAATTAACGAGCTTTCCCTGTAATTTATTTCTAATTCCTCTCCTTATTTAAAAAATTATTTCTGCTCATCTACTTAACTGTTATGGCCTCACCTTAACGGCAAGTCCTTCATATAAAACCACAGTGTTGCATTTTTTCGCTTCCCGTCTACTTGATGCTACTGAAGTTTCGTTTACTCTAAAAGAATGTATTTCACAGAACTGCTGCACGACAAAGCTTTGTTCCAAACTTGTGGCAAAGCGTCATTTAGTTCACAAGGATGCGCTCCCCTTTCAATCTGTTCTCTTTATATTGCTCGAATTCAAAGCAAAAATTGCTTTTTGGCATAACTACTTCTATGGTCACAAGAAACTTTGCTAATTGTTTACATTTATGTTGCCGATAACGTATACATGGCGCCTGGAAACAGTCCGACGACACGGCAGATCTGCCCAGGCATCACTTTCCTTTACTTATCTTAAAACACTGTCAAATCAATCAGTTACTGAAGTGCGAAAAGCTGAAATTTCACGCTATTACATCATTTTGAATGCTCTATCCCAGTAAAGTAGGACCCAGAGTGCCACAAAATCTGCCTTTTCCGTGAATGCAAAGAGCGCCTACGCCAAGCCGTGTGCGCGAAGCACTCGATGGCGTCGAACGGAGAAGATCAAAAAAAGTTGAATGCGCGCAAACTGGTCGAAAACAAAACACACGCGGTTGGCAAGGCGCATAACTCGATGATTTCGCAGCACTCTGTGGCACCACCCCTTCTTTTTCTAACCTATCACATAGAATCGCATGTACACCCTCGAAATTCTTCATTATTATCGCGCCAAAGCCTCCTCTCTGTTTTCTGATCGCGCGAACCTCGGCTGCACGGCGTGTCAGCGGCCTTGCAGCAACGCGGGGTCACTCGATCCTGAAGCGAACAGCGCAGCAGAATACATTTTCGCCGATCCCACGGCCCCTCGTTGCTACAAGCCAGCTCACACGTCATGTACTGCACAGCATGGCGCAAACCAAATGTGTTCGATTACAGTACAATTCGGAAGGTTTCACGTCGCATTGTTTTACGCTCATTATTAAGGCTAACTTAATCGGTACTCACATACCATACCAGAAATCGCCGCCGTACAACATGCCCTGTTTTAGCTGGCACCACATACCTGCCTTAAGTCACCGCAAGCGGACTGTGAAGTTAAAGCAGGACAAACGTCCATGTTCAATACCACAAATCTAGTGCTGTACTACCAATTATCGCAACGGAAGGATAACGCTAAGAATGAAAACCAGAAAAAAGGCACGCGGAGGACACGCTCAGGCGTTGTAGGCATTTACGCGCTCTTATTCACCGCGTCGAAATGGACGGACAAAGGGAATTCGAAACACCTACTCACCTTCGATGTCGCTGAGTCGGAGGCTATCATGGTGATCTTCGAGGCAACAATCCCATAAAAAGCGAGCAACACGCAGGAATATTCTAAAGAAGTCGCAGCGATGCACACAAAGCAACGCAGAAAACGCAAGGAAACTATCAAGCACACCGCGTGCACAAACTACCAGAATACGCGTAAACGCCAACAGCGCAAACGCGCAATCATACAAGTACACGCATACAAATACACGCTCATACATCATGAATTGTAATATTTAATAACACATTTTCTAATATAATGTATTGCTTAACAATTTCTGCGATTTGCAAGTGTATAAAAGTTTTCTGCTTGTTTCTTTTTTTTATGAACTGCTTTCTTTATCGCAGTGACGGAATGCACCAGCGAGATCTAATGGAGTGCGCGGGAGATGGCGCCAAATTGAAACATCGCAAACGCCGCGTCGTATGTCCGCGCACACTTTTCATCATTTGGATTTAAAAAACAACTAATGTGTGCAGCAACCACGCGAACTGAACTATTGACCAGAAAAGTACAGAAATGTCGCTGTTTGTGTTTGTTAGCTCGACATCATGGCAAACCGCAGACGGTCTGTCGTCCCATTCTTCAAACATTTGTGCGTGTGCTTCTGCGCTATACGATTTGCCACAGGAAAAGTATAGCAGCGCAGATTGTGCTTGGTGGCCAAGCAGATTCCCAGCACGTCGGCCAGCACCCCGTCTATGTTACAGAAAAGATTTTTGCCTCCATGTAAAGTATGATCACCATGTCGTAGATACCGGGCAAATATTTCGTTTCGTTCTATTTTGCGCCAAGGGGTGACATCTAAGCGAAACGCACTCTTTAAAAACGATGTCCGCTACTTTCCCCGCCGTGGTGGCGTAGTGGCTGAGGTGTTGCGCTAGTGCGCGGGATCTAATGCCGGCCGCGGCGGCTGCATTTCGATGGGGGTGATATGCAAAAGCGCCCGTGTACTGTGCTTTCGGTGCAGGTTAAAGAATCCCATGTGGTAAAAATAAATCTGGACTCCTTTACTACGGCTCATAATCAACGCCTACGGCTCACAAACAAGGCATGGTTTTCTTTCTGCGCCATCTTGCCCGTATTTAACATGGAGGCGATGCCGCTTTCTAACACACAGCCAGGGCACTGGCCACTTAGGGTGTTCCCGCTAACTTTAGGCAGAGTTTAAAAATATGCCGATGCCCTCTAAGAAGACGGGACCAAATGCATGTTCGTGTTAGGCTGCTGAGCACGAGGTCGCGGGATCGAATCCTGGCTACGGCGGCCCCATTTCGATGGGGGCGAAATGTGAAAACACCCGTGTACTTAGATTTAGGTGCACGTTAAAGAACCACAGGTGGTCCAAATTTCCGGAGTCCCCCACTACGGCGTGCCTCATAATCAGAAAGTGGTTTTGGCACGTAAAACCCCATATATTAAAAAAAAATGCATATTGCTCACTTTTGTGCGTAAATAGCACAGCCAACACCTGCGTCACCACCCTGTCGCCTTTTAACTGGCAGCACGCCCTGCTAGATGCCATATTCGTTTGCACGCGGATAGTTGGGAGCGCTGCAATCAGGGCGTGCAAGTGGGTATGTCACGTGGTATTTTTTGGATTTCGCGGGCATCCGCAGTAAGCTGAAAAACACTAACACGTAATAGATAAAGTTAGCAATTGCCTAATCGGACGTTAGTGCTCTGCAACTTCCTAATTGGAATTTTCTGCCTAACTTTGTTGCTTCAGAAGTTGGTTAAATAATGTTAACTAATTATCCAATAAAGAAAAAATACAAATAGAGCATGACCCACTGCATAGAAAAGCGAGCAACATGCATTTCGTCGCGTCGTCTTAGAGGGCATCGGCATATTTTTAAACTCCGGCTAAAGTTAGCTGAGACACCCTGTATAAGAAAGAATGTGTGTGAAAGAGAGAAAGTTGTTTTTCAAGAAGTGCATCAACTGTTAAAGTAAAACATTGCGGCAACCAGACATGCCTCTATCCTGAAGTCATACATGTACATGTGACTTCAGCGATTAGCGCGTACGCCTTGACCGACATTGGAGCAACCGCCTGTTATTGACCATTTTGTATGGGAAGGGTGCAACAGAATGACTCGGTCAAGGTGAATAAAGAAATTGAATTGGAAACGTGTGCGTGCGCGCGTGCGTGCGCGGGCGCGCGCGCGCACAGGGTGTTTTACGTAACTTAACATGCCAATGATAACATTGTAGAGCGACATCAAAAACTCCCGATACAGCTTTCTGTTGCTCAATACGTGCTGCATAAAAGTGTTTTCCCGAGCGTGAAAGAAGCCCGAAAATACGCACAAAGTGCCTCGATCACCCGCCGTGGTTGCTTGGTGGCTGTGCTGTTGGGCTGCTAAGCACGAAGTCACGGGATCGAATTCCGACCACGGCGGCCGCATTTCGATGGGGGCAAAATACGAAAACACCTGTGTACTTAGATTTAGGTGCACCTTAAAGAACCCCAGGTGGTTGGAATTTCCGCAGTCCCCCCCTACGGCGTGCCCCATAATCAGAAAGTGGTTTTGGCACGCAAAACCCGATAATTTTTTTTAAAGTGCCTCGATCGGCCAGTGGCGCGGCAATTTTGCATGCATTTGCAAGCTACTTTAACACTCGGAAAACACTTTTATGTAGCACGTATCGAGCAACAGAAAGCTCATGATAAAAAATGGCGTACAGCGCGAAGGACTGCGAGAGACGATATACACTGCGCTGTGATACACAGCGCAGTGTATGTCGTCTCTCGCAGTCCTTCGCGCTGTACGTCATTTTTTTGTCACGAACTACCAGCTAGCCCAAGCAACCACCTTAGTCAACAGAAAGCTGTATCGGGAGTTTTTCATGTCGCTCAACAATTTTCTGACTGACATTTTTCAGCTAATTATAATATTTGAGAAGTCGAATAATTAATTCAGATTCATTATCCAATTAGGCAGAATAAAAAAACAATTTGAGCATCACCAAGCGACGGCAAACAACGTTCCTTTGGTTCTATCTAGCTACGTGGCATTCGCATATCTTTAAACTCTCGTTAAAGTTAGCCGGGACAACCGGCATAAGAAAAAAAATGTGTGTGACTGAGAGGATGTTTCAGAAAGTGCAGCAACTTTTCAAATAAAACCTTGCAGAAGCCATAGATGCCTTTTTCATGAAGACGTATAGTTCACCCTTCACTTTACTGGTTGGGTGCCCCTTGTACACCCAGTAGATGCCTCTGTGGGACCAAGTTACGTGAAACATCCGGATATCCCCTCCCCCACTATCAGAAATGGGGGAGGGGCCAAGTCACGTAACTTCCACTATAGACGCATCTACATGGTGGGCAGGGGGCACTGTCCCACTCCTGCCGACTCTGTAGATACGTCTATGCTTCAAGGAACGTGAAACATCCTGTGTATATACAATGCTGATTAAGCGATCAATAAAAAATATATATGTGAAAAAGACGCACACATACACATGTTGGTGTTTTCCACATATATTTTAAAACTCAATATTGCTCAGTAAGTCTCAATGTTATTCAACAATAAGTTAACAGCATTTAGTAAACGACTTTATTGTTGTGAACACTCAAAATTGGCTAAATAATAATACTAGTCAACTATATGGCAACATCATTTAGTCAATGACTTTATTGTTGTGAACTACTCAACAACATTATTGTTGAATTATTGATGTGTGCTTTTAATAATTCTTGAGGTATTGTTGAAAGGCTATTGAGTCAACAATTCATCAGCAATGGTTTAACAACATTTCCATAGTCTTCTTTATAAGGGATGTAGCAGCACCGTTTGGACGTCAATTCGAGGCCTAGGCTGCAGCTTATTTAGGCGGGCACGAGACAATTAGGAAGCAAGATAAAGTATTGAATGTAGCGTCACACCATCAAAGGGCAGTTTTGGTTCACAAGGTTCACAAACATGCAGGTGGTCCCAAGCAGGAAAAATGAGTGTAAATTCAAATGTAGCAGAATGACGAAGCCATTAATGTGTACGCCTTGGCCGAAACGCATCTACGTGATTTGGAGCAGCCGCCTCTTATTGACAATTTTGTATGGGAAGGGTGCAACAGAATGACTGCGTCGAGGAAAGGCGGAGGCGTGCTAGTTAGGCGAGATCTGAAATGGCAAAGGGCAAAAGGGTAAGGAGCTTTTATGGATTAGCAGCACATGGCAAAACAAAAAGACGTAGCTCAGAGTAGCTTACCTGTAGACAGGCACTGATATCAGAGATAAAAATAAGGAATTGATTGCATTAAAAGCGACATTCATGAGTTCAAGTAATCGGGTCAGGTGATATTAGTCGGATACATGAACGCGCAAATGGATGATTTAGAGGGACATACTGATTACAACGTATCCGTAGTATTGGATCTGTGCAATGAACAGGACGTTACAGCTGCTAACAGGGAGGCTAAGTGTCACGGATAGGTAACGTGGTAATGCCGAAATACACAGTGATTCATTGATTACGCCTCAGTTTCGGAAACAGTCTACGAACGACTAGGCCAAATGATGATAGATGAACACGGAAAGACAGCCTGGGTAGCAATCATAAACATTCAACTTTGAAATGTGGGAGAGTTACAAACGCAAAACACGAACCAATAGCATCAGAATTTCTAAAAATAAAAAACGAGAATAACAGAGATTACAAATCCCGTAGAGAAGAAAATAGAGGTGTTTTCTACAACTGTCTTGGGACATAAGTAACGGGTAGACGTTATATCGAAGGAGATCAGATAAACAAGAGAAAGGACTGTTGGATTGCAAAGTGGAAACCACGCAAGTGGTGGAGCAAGGAAATAAAGCAAGCTATAGAAGAGCGTAAGCAGGCGTCTATGGATCGCCGAGAAGCCAGGAATTTGGGCTTACATGAAGAACAGATGCTCCTTAGATCAAGCAAACAAGAGAAAAAAAAGGGTGACGAGTAAGCTAGTGCAAGGGAAAGTTAAATGCACAAGTGAACCGTTGGGTGCATAACATTTGCAAAAGAAACAAAGGCGAACCAAAAAGGATCTCGAACCTTGTAAGAGCACTCGGAACTTCAACTAAAAATTGGCAGAGGGCTATAATGGATGAAGGCGGTAACATCTTCGAAGAAGGCATGCGCTGTAGTGCATCGAAGACGCGGTTAGGGTGGCTTCGATACAAAAGAAACCCTTGCTCAAACGCAAACAGATCCAGCATCAAGATAGACGCCTGAGAGATCAAAATTTACCATAGGAAACTTTTACTGGAAAAAAAGCAAATGAAAACGACCCTAATAATACCGCCGCAAGATCCGATGAAATCCCAATACAGCTAATCAAGAACCTCGATCCAAAGAGCAAGGCTCCGCTAGCTAATGCCATCGAAAAAGTGATTAAAGCAAAGAAAATTCTAGTTAGATGGCGTGAAAGCAAGATTAACTTTATCTACAAAGAAAATTTCATGAGGATAGGACGAGCTCGTACATGCCAGTTATAGTAACGTCGGTGCTATATAGAATGGCAGTGCACGCCATAAAATTAGAACTGTATGTAACGGGCGGAAACCAAAGATGTACTGGGGGAACTACAGAATCGGTTGAAACCAGGCAGACGTTTAGAAGGTAATAGTTTTGTTCTAACTCAATGCATAGAGATATCAGCAGCTCAGAGTAGACCTTTATGGTAAGCATTTCTAGACATTGAGGGAGCCCACGACAACGTATAGAGGGAGTTGTTATGGGATAATCTCAAGCATGAAGGCATAGATAACGATTTCGTGGAGCTGCTCAGGGAGATATATGAGTAAAAATTATATGGGAAGGCCGAAATTATAATGAAGTGGTGAAAATTCACAAAGGACTGAAGCAAGGATGCCCCCTGTGTCCACTGTTGTTCACGCTTTATGTGAAGGCCATAGAAAGACAAGTGGAAAACACTCAATTAGGATTTGATTTTATCATACACGCGTAATGGACAAATGGTGCAACAGTACGTTCCCGCAATAATGTATGCAGACTGCATAGCGCTACTGGCGGACAATGCAAGATTTTTGCAGCACTGGCCAATATGTGTGGCAACACAACGACAAATTTGGACCTTAAATCTATACACAGTGAAATCGGGAATTATGATCTTTATTAAAGAGATCACACCCATGGTCAAGCAATATAAATACCCCAGCATATACATAAACGAAGGAAAGACTTACTCAAGCACCCACCAAGATAATGTCAAAATAAAATGGAAGCGGAATGCAGCGCTAATGAAACACAGGTTACTTTGGGGCCACAATAAATACGAAGTGGTGCATGGGATCGGGAACGTAATCAAGGTGCCAGAGGTAGCGTTCGCAAATGCCATTCTGTGCTGTAAGTCAAATATATTGCTACGGAACAGCCGCCACAGTGTAGCTGCACTGAGGAGGACGAAGACGACGTGTGTGCCGGCTTGATATAGCGTCGCCATTTTGGCCTCCGTGAGCTTACCTGTAAATAAATTTTAAATAGTATTCGACTTCAGCTTCACGTAACATTAATTTGGTGGAGGTGGACGTTCCCCGTACCCGTCATGGAGCTTCGCAGCGGTCGCAACGGCCACAATGCAACTTCGGCTGCTGCTGGCGGCACTTCATCTACACAACCGTCTCGGCCTGCAGCCCCGACCTACGTCGCCGTCTCCCCACCTCGGGATTGTTTTCAACGGAGTCGGCACTCCTGATGTTGACGACTGGCTCCGCGTATACGAACGTGTCAGCACCAGTCACAGGTGGGATCCGACTATTATGCTTGCCAACGTACTTTTCTACCTCGACGGAGCTCCATTGGCGTGGTTCCAGATTCACGAAGAGCAGATCTCGAGCTGGGATCTCTTAAACAACAAGCTACTCGACCTTTTCGGCAATCCATTAGGTCGACAAGTCAACGCCAAGAAAGCCCTTGCCACACGTGTACAGACGTCGACCGAGTCTTACGTGTCGTACATTCTCGACGTGTTGGCCCTTTGTGCCAAGGCTGACCCGAACATGACTGAGGACGATCAGGTTAATCACGTCCTCAAAGGCATTGCTGATGACGCCTTCAATTTACTGGTGTTTACGAACGTCACCAGCATCGATACCATCCTCAAGGAGTGCCGCCGTCTCGAGCATGCTAAAAGCTGCCGGGTATCCCAGCACATCACGCGACTTCCCAACACAGCTGCTACGTAATCCTGTGACGACCTCTTCCACCAGCCGTCGCGATGTGACAACTTGACCCGCATCATTCGTCGTGAGGTCGAAGTGGCACAACCGGCGGCCCCTTCATTCCCGTCACCTGATCATTCTCCGGTGACAATCTCCTTGATCCAGGCCATCGTCCGTCAGGAGTTGTCCAACGTCGGCGTGCAATCCATTCGTTCCGTACGCTCGGAATCTTTGTCTCCACGCACGTCCCCACCGCGCTGTTCTTACTCCTCCTATGGACAGCGCAACCCCTCTGAATGGCGAACCGCGGACGACAAGCCGATCTGTTTTAACTGCCGAGGCATTGGACATGTCGCTCGCCACTGCCGCAGCCACTGGACTTCTCCGACATTCATTCCTGATTACCCCCCTCGCCCCTCTAGAGGGTCCTTTTCCTTCGCCCCTTCTATGCCCGCTCCATCATCTGACCCTGCGACACCTCTGACACGACCCCGCTACTCCCGCTCGCCTTCTCCCTCCCGCCGCCAATCTCGCTCGCCCCCGTCACGCTGTGCTCCTTCTGCGACCTACTCGCCGCACCCCCGACCGGAAAACTAGACAGTGCAGCTTCTGGAGGTGAAGCTGCATTGACGACATTGGCACGAAATCCTCGCTTCACCTTACCCACGAACAAGAATCTTTTGGACGTTCTCGTCGACAATGTTCCTGTGTGCGCGTTGATTGACACCGGGGCGCATGTGTCAATTATGAGTGCTGCTCTTCACCGTCGGCTCAAGAAAGTTCTGACGCGTGCCCCGAACTGAGTTGTACAAGTCGCCGACGGAGGGACTGTCGCTATTGCTGGCATGTGTTCTGCCCGACTCACCATTGCTGAGAGACCCACCGTCGTTCTCTTGACTGTCATCGAGCATTACCCTCACGAACTCATTCTCGGTCTGGATTTTCTTGCCCATCATTCTGCCCTCATTGACTGTTCGGCCGGCTCACTTCACCTTAACTTGCCTCTTCTTGCCTACCCTGTGGACACGCCTCCAAGCCATCTGAGCTGCATAGATTTTATTCCCCTTCCACCTCACTCTGTGACACACGTCGACTTGTTGTCCTCTCCAGCTTCACCTGCCGGCAATTACGTGGCCGCACCAATTTCGGCCGTTATGCTTACACATGGTGTTACCGTGCCGCACACTGTGCCGAAACTTACTGGCAACCGCACCTGCCTTCCACTTGTCAATTTCGCGCTAACCGCGCAAGTTCTGCCTCAGGGGATCTCTTTGGCCATAATTAGTGCTTTGCAGGATGATGAGGTCGGGCCATTCACAGTGGAAGATCGTTACAGCTCAGCCCATACCGTGACGTCATCGCACGGTACTGACGTCGACATTGAGAAGATGGTTTCCGCTGACCTTACACCTGCTCAAGCTGAAGCTCTTTGCCGCGTTCTTGAAGGCTATCGCGACATTTTTTACTATGGCAATAGACCCTTAGGTCAAACGTCCGTCGTCCCCCATCGCATAAATACTGGCGATGCGAACCCTATTCACCGGCGTCCATATCGTCTTTCTGCGTCGGAACGAGATGGTATCCAACAGGAAGTCACAAAGATGCTTGCAAAGGACCTTATCGAGCCTTCCTGTAGTCCCTGGGCATCTACCGTCGTACTTGTCAAAAAGAAGGATGGAACCCGGCGCTTTTGTGTAGATTTTCGCCACGTGAACAAAATCACAAAAAAGGACGTGTACCCTTTGCCACGTATTGATGACGCTCTAGACTGCCTGTACGGTGCCACCTATTTTTCTTCTATCGACTTACGGTCCGGCTACTGGCAGATATCCGTCGATGACATGGACCGAAAGGAGACTGCATTTGTTACCCCTGACGGCCTTTATCAGTTCAAGGTGATGCCTTTCGGTCTCTGTAACGCGCCCGCCACCTTCGAACGAATGATGGACTCTTTGCTTCAGGGGTTCAAGTGATCCACCTGTTTGTGCTATCTGGACGAAGTCATCGTTTATGCGCCCACATTCGACACGCATCTAGACCGTCTTTCAGCGATTCTTGACGAAGAAAAATTCGTCCTGGTCCGGGACCAGGACGAATTTTTCTTCAGCCCTGAGGCTTTTCTTTCGAGGAACCCGTATGGGTTTCCTTTGTAGAAATTGCTACGAACCGCTGGATGTCTGATTTTCCCTTTATTCATTACTTCTCTCCACCTTGCGGGTTTCCGCAGAACTACTACGTCAAACAACTAATATTCTTGATCTTATTTTGACTACTCACCCTGAAGAATTCGGCGCTCCTTCGTACATTACGGGACTCAGTGACCTAGTTGTAGTCCACACCACTTTCTCTACCAATATTACCAAAAACCCAAAGCCCAAAAAAGTACTAACGCTATACTATAAAGGAGACTACACAAACATGAATCGCGATCTCTTCGTGTTCTATAACACTTTCGCCTCTACCTACGACCTACGTTCTACTGAGTCAAACTGGCCTGCCTTCTAATCCGAGTCGGTGCGCTTAATAAGACCTTACAGGCCTACCATCAAAATTACAGAGCGAACGCGTTCTAAATGGTTTAATATCACACTGAAACTTTCAAAGAACAAGAAAAAGCGCCGTTTTCGTTGCGCCAAGCTGTCTAACACTGAATGCATGTGGCAGAACTATCACACCAATGCCAAACAATACTCCGCCATGACTACCCAAGCTAGACGCCAGTTCTGCTCTACTACCCTCCCCGAAATGTTACAAACCAACCCAAAGCGCTTCTCGCAAACTATTATCCCTTATGTAAACACTACTGTTTCACTTTGTGACAGCACTGGCTCGCCGATAGACGTATCTAACACACGTCATGCACTGTATCATGCATTCTGTTCAGTTTTTACTAACGAAACAACTCACGATGTTCCCGATCTCCCAGCATTGCCACGTCCACCAATGGACACCATCACCTTCAACCCGCACGGTATTGTCAGTATAATAGATTCACTGAAGTGTTCGTCTTCCTGTAGTATCGATGGAATTATTTCCAAAGTGAATTGGCGAGTTGGGAAGGTCATCCCAGTTACAAAGAAAGGTGACCGATCATCCCCAAGTAACTACCGAACCACTTCGCTAACTATCGTATGCTCTAAGATCATGGAACATGTCGTTTACTCCAATGTCGCGGCATTTCTGGCACCCGTCAACTTCTTTCATTCCAATCATCATGGATTCTCGAAGAGCTCCTCGTGTAAAACCCAATTAGCCTTGTTCCTGCATGACATTTATTACAATTTTGACCGCAATATCCCAACCGATGCACTAGCTCTTCCTAGACTACGAGACATCATTCGACAAAATACTCCATTCCCGCCTGTTACTCAAACCGTCTCTTTTAAAACTTCATCCGCATGTCCTTAACTGGATTCGAAACTTCTTAACCGACCGCATGCAATTTGTTTCCGCTAATGGGTTCTCGTCTTCTAACATGTTCTTTCAGGAGTACCCCAAGGCACAGTTCTTGGCCCTTTGCCCTTTCTAATACACATTAACGACCTGCCTTCCACAGTAATTCATCAACTATCCGCCTTTTCGCTAATTAGTGCGTAATCAAACGCCCTATAACTAACACCCACGATTCTTCTGTCCTCCAAAATGACCTGAATAACATACAGAAATGGTGCGCTACTTGGCTAATGCCCCTGAATACTGCAAAGACGGCACTAATTTCTTTTCGCCGCCGCCTAAATTATACTCTACCTACTTATAAAATCAAGGATGTCACCATTATTTCCCCTAGCTCCGCGAAATACCTTGGCATTTACATCACTAGTGATTAATCATGGTCTTACCACATTAACCGCATAATAAATTCATCTAATAGAACAATTGGGTACCTTCCCCTTAACCTGCGCATGGCACCTTCTTCCTTAAAACTACTTACGAAACACTTCGAAAAAGGGGGTCAACCAAGGGGCCCGATTTTTATTATGCATACCATAAGAAGCCAACAAACATTGACACCACGGGCAACATAGGGCAAATTACTTGTACTTACTAAATAAATAATGATAAATTAATGGAAATGAAAGTGGATGAAAAAACTTGCTCCAGGTGGAACGATCCCATGTCTTCGCATTACGCGTAATGCGAAGCCTCTGTTCTCGCCTTGAGCTTCAAACAAAAATAAAAAATAAATAGAAATGTATAGCATGCCTGATCAAATCAAGCAGGCTAGGTGACTATCTGCTCCCGCCCCGTTCCAGAGGGAATACCCCTAAATGATCAACATCATCATCAACCACAGCGGCTGACGCGGCGCGCGTGGGCTCCTCAGACATGTGCCTCCTCCTCAATATAATCTGAAAGCACATTTAGCGCCAGCAAAGAAGGACGGAAGGGAGACGACACCACAATGCGTTATTGTGGTGTCGTCTCCCTTCCGTCCTTGTTTGCTGGCGCTAAATGTGCTTTCAGTTCACCAACACGCCCAACAAATGGCAATGCTGAAAGTCAATATAATCGCTAGTAAATTGTCCCACGTGTGTCTGTGTACCAGTCTAAGCGTCTGTCGAGCCTTCGGGAAGCAAGCTTGGGTATGTGCTGTTAAATATTCAAGCTTAGCCGGGCTATCCAGAGCCTACTGTGCTTTGCAACTCGTGTTTACTAGCGCTTATAGGCACTAGTAAGCACGCTGTCTCTACAGTGCAACTAACGTTATAACGATGCTTCGTGAAGGCTTTGATGCATCGAAACTCTCCCATCAGCCTCATTCAGTCAGCTTCGTGCCTCATACAACGGCTTCTCGGGGTTTCCTGATTCACCGCTCTAAGATTTTCACATAGAGAAATAAAAACAAAGTTAAGGAGAGGACCCTCACTCATTTAGAGGCCAGCAGCCCAATTCACTTAGCACACCAAGCAGCTGGAAGAGGCAACTGAACCGAACTTGCACTTTCAGTATAGGCACGCAGTTTGAACGCTAATACGTGTAACGGCCGGCTGCGGTCATCAGCGCTCTAATATTCATTACGATAGCAATTATTTGGACATTCCAGGCGCATTTCAGCCGCCGTCGCTTCGGTGTTCCGTATAAAGCCCAAGTGCGATAACGCCGTATGCTGTACGTGGTAGTGATAACTGGCGAGGGTGAGCATGTCGGCTCGACCACGCGGGCGCGAGGCTGCCCAGTGTCGAGAGCGGTGTTCTCACCGATTCGCGTCGAAGGCAGCGCGAAGGCCAATTCGCTCGCTGTTGCTGCCGCTCTTCCTAACGCCAGTGTTGTGACAGCGAATGTCCACGCTAATCGAGTGAGATGAGTTATGAAAGTAATATTGGCTCACTGCCGCTTTTACTAACGCGAGCGTTCTTGCAGCAAGTGCCCGCCCCCATCGAGTGAGATGTGTTTATGTTTCCCTGTGCGCACGGCACCATGCTTGCAAATTTCGTTAGTAAGCGAATGTTTACGAGGTTATACGGTCGATAAAACTACTATCATTACTTCGTATAGCTGTGTACTAATGTATCATTGCAATCGATGCCTTACCTTTGGGGCGAAACCGCGACTTTTTTTTTTTTTTACTACGCTGCCTCCTACTGTTCAGCCGCATGCTGTTTAGGTGCGCAAATATTTTATACTACACTGATTGTCTGCTGCCATGCTAGTTTTACGCGCTCTGTATTTACTGTAATCGTGCTTTTTTTTCTAAACACCTAAACTAGAGAACCGTGAGACTCAACGTAAGGGGCTATTGTGCGAAGCTTCTTTCAGACGTGGAGCTCGCAGGCATTGATAACTTGAGAAATGCAAGCTTGTTGGCCGAAGTATACGCGAGCGTATTTCGTCGTCTTTCTGGCTCAATAACAGTTCACTAAACTTAATAATAATATATGGGGTTTTACGTGCCGAAACCACTTTCTGATTATGAGGCACGCCGTAGTGGGGGACTCCGGAAATTTTGACCGCCTGGGGTTCTTTAACGTGCACATAAATCTAAGTACACGGGTGTTTTCGCATTTCGCCCCCATCGAAATGCGGCCGCTGTGGCCGGGATTCGATCCCGCGACCTCGTGCTCAGCAGCCTAACACCATAGCCACTGAGCAACCACGAAACTTGACCAGTAGAATATTGCTGCCCTGATAACCAGGCCCGAACAGACGCTGTGTGCAAGCCAGGGCGCGGATGCGTTGCTTACATTAGCGTCGTTTCTGGATCACCGAGCCCTGCCCCACTGCAGATGTTTGATCATCATACCTTGCTGGTGAAGCAGCGCACTGACACGGACACAGTGAAGACACACAAGAAAAGACGACACTCGCTGCTTGGCTGTTGTACAAGCATCATTACATAGCATAGTCTAAGATAAAATCGATCATTATTATGTAAGCCAAGGGCAGGAAATCTTCCGAAGGAGGCATAGACGTCAGACTGTACGAGAAAAGCCGACCGATCATCGTTCGTTTGTTGCTCTATGTTGTTCAGTGCCTAACTTGAATAAACTCGTGCCCACACAGCCACTGGCTCGCGCTATTGGGCAATCTTCCTAATAATACCTCACTTCGACTGAAGCCCACGTTCATACACGCGGGCACTCCCATTCACAGCCACACACATCCGCCCACACTCACGTTCATAATCGCGCTTATTCGCCGTCAACCACTCACATTCATACTTTCGCCAACTCATGCTCACGCTCCTACTCAAAGCGACAGGAACCCATTCGCGTAAACTCACTCTCACCGGCATATACACTCACCCTCAATCACAGCAACATCAACTCGCCCTCACGTCCACTCATACACGTTACTGCATTCATGCTAACTCAAGCCCACACACACGCAATACTCGCTCCCGCTAAAGCACTCCCGCCATTGAGTCACCAATACTCAATCATGACCACAGTGAGTGGGAGCACGGGTAAAGCCCACAAGTGGCTCCCAGCTTCTGCGTTGTATACCTTGATTTTACTGCTTCTCGTAGCCATCAAAAATACACACAAATAAAAAACAAAAGTACAGCTGCAACACTCAGTAAACTCTTTCGAGACCGCTCAACACAAGCGGCCCCTGCGTGCAGGAGTGGAGAGCCAAATTTTGTCATAAAAAGGGCCCGACACTCGTTTCCGGGAATGTGGTTCACGACCGTAGCGTGACTAATGTATTCTGAGCGTTGAGGCGGATGCCGACGTTAGGTGCGCCGCCCAACGGCCCCATTATGAAAAGCACACCAATCTCCATTGTTTTTATGCTGCTCAGGCCACCTTAATTATTCCTAAAGAGGAAACCTCATTCCAGTGCAGACTTGATTAATCCAGCACCACTGTTAAACAGGAAATGTGTAGACATGAGCAGGCTTTAACAGTGGCCGATAGGCGGATAGTCGGAACATGAGTCCTCCTCAAACTCTGCAACTTTCTTGTGCGCTTATGGTCGGCCCTCAAAGCTCTGTGGTTTGCCCTGACACAATAGGTATCCCGGAGTCAGAAATATTTATTCGAAGCAACCCATTCTAATCAAACGGATCAAACCCGACCGCCACGGCACTCTAGCAATAGCTAATGCATAAATAATAGACACAGCTGAAGTCCGCACATAATTAACCCTGTCTAATGGTGTAGCCATTTAAATCGGTCAGATCAACGATGACTGTGCCGGTGTATGTGAACAGCGTACGAGGCTCGGACATGCTGCGCCTTCTGGCGGCGCTGCCGTCAAGTGGCACATGTGCTGCGATGCAAGTTGGCCTCAAAGAGGCTCACTGAAGATTGGCACGCACCCAGCGACAAATGGCGCCCACCCACAGGAAAAGGCCACATTCGTTGCCTGCACGCGATCGCCCCCCCCCCCCCATTTTTGGTGGGATAGCAAGATAGTCGGAAAGAAAACTCATCCCACTAATCCAAACACGCTTTTCGTATTAAGCACTTCAAGCATCGAAGAAATAAGTGGGCTCGGCAAGGGCTCTTTTTGGTCCCGCCAACAACGCAACCAATGAATTAAAGCTTCACAATGAATTCGTATGATTTTCACGACGAATGCGCCTAGAAATGTTCTAGCAGACAGCGAGGCACCAGACACAGTAACAAAGCTTCTGAGAGCACAAGCTCCTTGGCCTGCTGAACCATAGCAAGCCATTTAACTTGACCTCTATTCAAAACAATCAGCAATTACATTTTAAGAAAACTATGAAACCTAAAACAAGGGCCGTATAATCTCGAATCTTTAGGTCTGCGAGGACATTAAGAAAGCAAATAAGGGTTGAAGCATAGTTGTTTGGCCCTTAGACAAGCGCCATACTCGCACAGAACTAAACAACCACAGACACAGACCAGACAATAATTCAGCAATACCATACACCCTGACAACTGCCAACAAACTGAAATCTTTTTTGGCCAATAATATTGTTACTGAAGCATGAAAGAAGAGAGAGGAAGAAGGAGAACGCGGGACGCTGGTTGCTGCGTGTTGTTGATCGTCAGCTCCCACTACTCTGACTCATTTTGTATATAAATTGTAAATACACTCTTTCTATACTCGCAACATGCCCGTAACTAATGGTGAGAGGTGCGGGGTACCACGGCTGGAAACGGAGCTTCGTGTGGACGTCACATCACCGTCCGCTCCAGGCCCGTACCCAGGATTTTTTTTAAAGGGGGGGGGGGCAACCCAAGGTAAATTTCCATGCAAATGAGGGGGGGGGGGAGTAGGAGGTACCACTACCAGCACAAATGTGAATAATGCCCACCCATTCACCATAAAGACCCCTAAAACCCGCAAAAGAGAATTGAAATGAGGTGTATCTCACAGGTACGCCTGTGAGATATACGTCTCCTTTGCTTGGCAAACAAGGAACCACATCAAATGGACTCCTGCATGAAAGAAGCGCAGGAAGAACACTGCCAAGAACGTGTAAACAAGCGAAAGTGTAAAATAAAGATTTCTAGTAGCGCTTTTTTAATTAGCTGAGAAGAATTATACAAAAATGTACCTTTGTGGAAGAATCGCAGTTTATATCGATCCCTCGTTTAGTGCTCTACCAAGTGACAAAACGGACTCGCGTTATTATTTGGGAAGTTGCGTAATGATGCGTGGTCAGCAGTCCTGTACAACCACGTAGAGCGCAGGACGCTGCGGTTCAAGACATACTGCGCCGGCCGCGAAAGGTTATATAAGCACCCCCATTAGCACAGCAGAGAAGTGCCTACATCAGGAGGCTCGACTGATAACTGTAGAAACGTAATTAAACACACGCGGAATTATTCTCGAATTCGGGCGACGTTTCCTCTACTTCCTATTTAAATAAAAAGATGTTGATCGGTAAATATTTTCCCAAACAACGGTTAAGTTTGTTAATTTTTGCTTGTCCTTCCTGTTTGGCTGTTGCCTTGGCTCTCTCCATTAGCGGATCGCTTAATTTTTCAACTGCTTGCGACTCTAGTTTGGACTTGTCAATTTTGCACGAAAAGCGCTGTACAATTAGGGGACAGCCACACTCTAAGAACACGGGAGGGTGTCGCAGGAGTGAAGCGGCCGGTTTACTCTTCAAAGCGTTGTTTTACTCTTGCAAAACGTCGAGTGCAGTGAAATGCATGTTCCCTCCGTCAGCAAGGACAGGCTGAAATGTGCTTTTCACTCTGCCTTTCTGCGAGAGAGTAGAATGCCCGTTCTACTCTTGGGGCAGTAGAAAACAAAACGTAGCCTAAGCTTGTGCTTCCACTGTATGCAGGCTGGCCCCGAACATGGCGATGTATCACTCAGGCACGCTGAGCAAAGAACACACCGTTTTTCTTCAAACAGGCAGCCACAGTTCAAAGGAATGCGGAGTGAGTGCTCTACTTTTTCGCTCGGAGTTGCTCCACCGCGCGCGCGCTCAACATCGCGGAACAGCACAGCACCGGAAAAAGGTGATCCGTCGGGCAAGCAGCAACGAAGGCCATCCGAGGGAGGTCGTGTGTCAGCCATCTCGCGTCGCCGCGAAAACATGACAGTCGTTCGTCATTCGTTGGATATAACAACAAATCCTCCATGGTAAGTGAATTCTAACTTAGGTGCACATTCTGCGTATGTGACATGCTATCGCCAGGAAGTCGTCGCGGCGCTTAGCCGACGCGATTGACAGCGGACTAGGCGCTGTGTGTCCTCGACGTCAATCGAAAAAGCCAGGCGTCGTGATAACTGCATGTGATTTTGTCACTCGCCGCTGTCCGTAAGAGATTTGAAAATCGCAAACGCTGCCAGAATCATGGTATGTTCAATAAGACGTGAGGTGAGATGACGCTTAAAATGGTTTGCGCTCGTCCGTGTCATTTCTCCCTGCTTGTCCCCGTCGAAACCGCGCTGTTCTGTTTCAAATGTGGATTAACAAGTCACCCAAACGTCCGTTTTAACGTATTTGTTCACCAGCCCATGTTTCCTAGCCTACGCGGAGCGTGCGTAGCGTGCGTTTTGTGTGTTTGAATTTATTCAGTTTGGCAGCCTACTCTGTACGGAACGTTTTTGAAATAAGAAGTCGCATAACAGAAGGCGTCATTTCGCTGGCGGCATGCTTTCGTAATAAATAAGCCGTGCGCATGACGATGTCTCGCCCACAGGTAACCTGCGACCACTGAAGTTACGTGCAGCGCCAGTGCTAGTTAGAAACTTTGCCGCACGGATTCAGCTGCATGCTGCAAAAGGTCAGTTGGGCGCGTTATCTTGAACTTACTGAAAACGCATGAGGAATTCAAGTTTTATGCTGAATAAAGTCTAAACCCCACATAAGCGATCTTGCGCGCGACAGCTACAAACGATGCGATGGAGATGGCTATCGCGTTCGCTCGTCCCCTACAAGTCGTACACCGTGCGAGCGACGATCTTGAGCGACGTCTCCCCGGTGTTGCCGGTATGAGGGCTGAAAATACGCGTCTAAACTAGCGTGACGCGTGCTTTAGTAATTTAAGTTGATGTATTTTACTGTAAAAAGTACCATAAAATATTTCTGAAGGTCTTGCAGTAGGCTCTTATCCTTGCACGTATAAAAATTCAATCGTTTGCTCGTTCCGTGCGACAATCGGCAGTATTTGGGCGATGTACATCCAGTTCCGGCTTCGCCTTATTGGCTAGTCGCTCAAAGCACTTCCGGGCGACGAGCCACGAATTATAGAGTTCCAGAACCGAGCGATCTGTTTGAGAGACGGCCCGTCTCTTAAATTGCCGCTAGGACTATTCACGTTCACTTTAATGAAGTTCCGATATGTGGGCAAGGTCAGAAGAGAATTTTTGCGTCGGGTCGGTTTGGCAGCATCACCTCCAGGTGCTGCATCAGTTAGTTTTCCGGAAGGGTGCGCCGGAAGGAGCTAAGGGACGGTGATCGGCGAGATGCGGGCCATCGGGAGAAGGGGCGACGTGGCGAAGGAGAGCGCCTAGAGCGGGTAGGCAGAGAAGTGTCGCCAGAATTTACTGGCTGCGTTTACGGGGAGAACCGAGGAGCAGCATGAGGGCCGTGGGATGGGTGGTAGGACCAGGGGGTCGAATTCCACGAAGACCGGCAGTGACGTGAATATGGCTGATACGGCCACAAGTGAAACATATAGGCCTGTCATCTGGAGTACGCCATTCGGCCGGGTTGCAATACCGCGTTGGGGCATTCAGGCTGCGGGTGGTTATGACAGTGCTGGACGGAGTGTAGTCAGGCCGATTAACTGAGCAGACGTTGACCAAGCCAACGTTGGCCAATTCTGGGCGCACGACGGACTGGCTCAATGAGACAGTCGCCTGGCAATTGTCAGGGCCATGGGTTGGGGTCGTGACAAAATATGAGGCTTCTATTTCACGTCGGATGATACGTAGGATGACATCAGAGCGATTGGGCGTGGGCGGACTAGGGAGGTCTTCACAGGTGGACGTAGCAGCCGTGTTGGGAAGGCGAGGAAATGGCTGGGCAATACAGCGACTTTTGGTTTCTTCCAACCACCGGCATTCGATAATATTGGCTTGCACAGTGGATGAATTCTTGAACACAAGGAGATGGAAGGCATCATCTGCTATGCCCTTAACCCTTTGTGGGATAACGGGACAGATAGGTCCCGCTTTTTACTCTGAGAAAAATGCATTAGCAGCCGATGCCAGTCAAACGCAGTGTTACCGTGATGTGCTGCCATCTATTATGGGTGTCCGAAGATGTTTTCTGCTAATGTTTTGAAGAGCTTCCGTAGGTGGTGCTTCAGGTTCATAGAAATGAAAATTGTGTTGTTTACAAAGTTGCACTCGGAATTTTCGTTCCCGTAGGACTCGATCAACGAGAGTTTGGCATGAATGGTAAGATTTTCCTTTTCTGCCCATTCAAAGCAATGCTTATTGCATGCATTGATGTGAGAAATCTGAAAATCGGAGCTATGGGCCGCGCGATAGTGATGTCAAAGCCAGGATACTCTAAAAGCGTGCCCTTATTTTGCTAGGCCTAATTGACGCGAACTACACATGTGATACATTCTTATTATTTCTGATTTTTTGAATTTGCAGTGGACTCGCTCACACGCGAAGAGGCACTGGAACTCTTTTTCAGCCTGCCAGATGAGTCCGAAACAAGTGAGGACGAGGCACTGAGTAGTGAGGATGAGTTCGTTCCGGAGCTTGCACCACCAGACTCGAGTCCCGACGAAGATGACAACGAAGCAGGTCCATCAACAAGCAAACGCAAGAAACGGCGACCAACAATTTCAAAGAACAGGAAAAAAAGCAAGCGGGAAACAGTCGAGCCGTATCACGAAGTAGACGACGTGCTAGGAGAGGAAGTTGGTGACAAGTGGAGTACAAATGAACCGCCGATCTGCGTTGGGATTCCAAAATCATGGGACCCTCAGTTCTCAACAAAGCCAGTGGTGCGGGCAGCCGACTGTTTTGATCTGTACTTCGACGATGAAGTGTTGGAAATGATTGTAGAGCGCACAAACCGTGCCGGGGCACTAAAATACCCTAAGAAGTGGGCGGTGCTCACAAGTGATGAGCTGCGCGCTTATTTTGGATTGCTGCTTCTGATGAGCGTGTCACCACGACATCACTTTTATCACTACTGGAGCCGTGATTCTCTTTTCAACTGCGAAGAAATCGCCAAAGTGATGTCTTTCAAGCGCTTCCAGCATATCATGAATTCCCTTCGTGTAAACGACCCAAGCAAAGAAAAGAAAAGAGGAGAAGATGGTTATGACAGGCTTGCTAAGCTGCGTCCCCTTATTGATAAACTGAACAAGAAATTTCAGGAAGAGTACTCGCCGTCATCTCACCAGGCAAATGATGAGAGCATGGTTGCTTTCAAAGGAAGATCTAGTATGAAACAGTACCTTCCAATGATGCCCATAAAAAGAGGGTATTAAGTCTGGTGCAGGGCCGACTCAAAGACGGGCTATTTGCTGCAATTTCAGGTGTATGAAGGGAAGAATGCACAAAGACCGGCCAATCAAAGCCTTGGTGAGCATGTCGTTCTTTCTCTGTCAGAGAACGTGCAGCCTGGAACGCGGCTATTCTTTGATAACTATTTTACCTGCACTCGCCTAATGGAAACTCTCGCTGAGAGGAGCATCCTAGCCGCAGGGACGGTTCGCACCAACAGAAAGGATTTGCCCGAAGAACTGAAGCGAAACAACAAGCTAAAGAAGGGAGAATACCTGTGGTGCTCCAAAGGTCAGGTCACAGCCTATCAGTGGCGTGACACTAAAGATGTTCACCTCTTGTCGAATTTCCATGATCCGACGGAAACTGTCGAAGTGTCACGGAAGCTTGCCAATGGCTCTTCGGTGGCGGTGATCTGCCCAAAAGCACTGGCAGACTACAACACGACGATGGGGGTCGTAGACAAATTTGATCAAAAGCGAAATGCCTACACTTCTGATAGGCGTTCCAAGAAGTCCTGGTATAGGATATTTTATTTTCTCTTCGATGCTTCTGTCGTCAATGCATTCATTCAATGCTGCGCCAACAATGACATAACATACTTGTGGTTCCGGCTTGTTCTAGGACGGCAATTCATAAATGGACAAACATTCAGGCACTACACTAGCACTGGACCATTCCGGAAGAACAAGGAGGGCCGAATGAATGGCCAAAAGATGGTTGGAGTCTCGGAGGAAATTTGGTTCACAGGGAGCGGCCACAATCCACAAAAAGTGCCCACAAGGCGAAGGTGCAGGTGGTGCTCCACCACAGGAAATGAGGTCCGCACAAAGTTCATGTGTGGGGTGTGCAAGGTGCCCCTGTGTGCCACTTGTTTTGGTGCCTTTCACACTAAATAGGCACAAAAGTGATCTCAGCAGGGTGCCTTCATGAGACAACGGGACAGTGTTGTCCCACTTCCGAAATCCACGGAATGTGCCAATGGGACATATACGTCCCACTTTTTTCTAATAAACTAAGCATGTTATAATCCTCAAATTTGTTTAGTATCATTTTTGAAGCCTTCAGGAGCTCAAAAAAGCAAAGCATTTCCCTTTTTTGCTAGAAAACCATATATGAACTCACAAAGGGTTAATGACATGTGCAACCTTATCAGATTCGGACATCCTCGGATCCACTTTGCGGCACAGAGCGAGCACGTCCTGGATGTACGTGAGGTAGGATTCAGTACACGTCTGGACACGCGAAGCAAGGTCTTTTTGGGTGGCGCGCTGACGTCCAACAGGCTTGCCAAACAAATATTTGATTTTCTGTTTACAAATGTCGCAGCTGGTAAGTTCCTCCTCGTGGGTCTGAAACCAGACGCGTGCCGTGGCCACGAGGTAAAATATCACATTAGCGAACATGAAACATGATGGTCTGGTCAAAGTGGTTGCTGGCACTCACCCGCTCACATAGTTGAAGCCAGTCTTCAACATCAGTGTCGTCGGTGCCAGAAAAGGTTCCTGGGTCGCGGGGTTGTGCTACAATGACGCTAGGCATGGGTGCCGACGGGCCCGAAGCATCCTCGCCTAGAGTTGGCATTGGAGATGCAGCCAAGGAGCGTACGCTGCGTAAATCCGTCTTGATAATGATCCCGCAACCTCTACCAAAAATGTTACTGGGTTAAAAACAATCAGACGTATATTTATAAGATATTTACAATAATTGTAGCAGCTGACAACATGGTAGACAGCGCGCGAAGTCCAGAGCGTCGTCTTCTTCCGACCAGGATTAAAACATCTTTTTCATCAGCGTGTCACAATATGTTTGATTTTATGTCTCCTGTTGCGGTTTTCGAGCGCGGTGCGAATCTGAAAGGGTGCTTATGTCTACGAACTCGATGAATTGTCAAGCAACGAGCTATGCATCGGCATCGAATATAACGGCTGCTTTGTGGAATAACAATTGCAGGGGCGCTTTGCATGCGCTTATTGTTTTGGACACGCCTGTGCATTTGCTAATATGAGTTGGCGTTTCAGAGTCATGTCATATGAACAGCTAAATCACCTTTCCTCTGGGGGTTAGAAGCATAATGTGTGCATCTTGCTACGGCATGGCAGATCAAAATGTGCTTCTCGCTTTAATATTTTAGTGGGGAAATAAAGTATCAAAATAAAACCTTGCTTTAATTCTGCCTTACCAGTAGTCTGTCATAGACAAAACAAAGAGTTGGGCTAATAAACTAATAACTGCGGTCTAACTGCAACTTTTACATTCTTTCAAGATTAAAATGCTAAATTTCAAACTGCAGCAATAGTCGAGCCTGTCAAAAAGTAACTCGATTGCGCACCTCATAAATGAAAATAAGTTCATGCCTTTTAGTAAGCTTAGATGCAAGCCGCAGTGAACTTTCTAGTTAGTATTGAAATGTCGGTAAACGCGCCATAACAAGCCTGCTGCCCATTTATATAGGCACATCCAGCCATATCCATTAAACTGGAGGACCATATTTTCATCCCTACTGAACATCATGTTTGCCGATATAATCCTCAAATTATGGCTTGAGCAGTGGCACAAACAGAGATGGTGCGGGTGGGCTCACTGGGAACGTGCTTAAGATGTGTCACAAGTGGTGTTTGCGACACACCAGACTAATGACAGACATGACATCTGACAGTGGTCAATATTCTATTTACTAGTAGGAGTATTTTAACGCTGGTGCTGAACGAGGATGAACTGTCATTTATTTGTTTTTGTTTAAATCTAAAAAATTTAAGTTCGCTTAGCAGTTGGCTGTTGCAGTCATGTAGGTGTTTCGCATTCATTTCAGCAGGAAAACTAAGGGCTGAGACTTTCTTTTACTGCCGTGACATTACTTCTTGACTGTTTTGATATGGTTTTACACCAGTCCTGGTGTTATCTTTTGCACACGCTATTTTTCAGGCACCCGCTTTACATAACGCAAGAAGGCAGTTGCAAGGACACAAGGATGTGAAAGAGCCAGCCCAGCGCGGCTCCACGTAGTGCAGACGAGCGCACGCCTAAGAATCAAAATACACAGCCATGCAATTTGGACGAGAAAACTAGAACGTGGGTATATTGGGTGTACCATTTCACTAAATGTCAACAAAACTTTCAAAATACAGTATGTCACACCAAGATGAAAATTCTCACGTGCTCTAGGCAGTTATCTTAACATGGTATATTTATGTAATGTCTCTGATGGGAAAGTGAAAATCAAGTATGCTCTCTGGAGACAAACACATAGGAGTAAGTGACATTCAAAAGCTAGAAATGTGTTTTAAAAAACGCTGATTAGTTTTGTGAGAAGTGACTGCTTTTTGTCTTGCCTCTCTACAGATATATATCCATGTGATAAAAAATAGTGGTACAATGAAATACCATATTTGCTTAGTGACATGATACATACTTGCAATGAGCACGGTGCCTGTGTTCACTATGAAAAGCAACAGCTCATGCTTGGTTAGGCGCTTACATACATTTAATAACTTACATTTAACAGCACGTGAATGCAAAGGTGCAAATACAAACCGCTGTCATTCTGTATTTTAAATGCTGACATGAAGCAAACCGATTTTCATGTCTTCTCTTGTATCTATTTCTTACACCTAATTTTAGAATTATTGCTTCCTTTTAGGTTACAGAAAGTGGAAGCATTGGGGCAAGAGAATGCCATGTTTAAGTCATTATCATTTACGTGCCTGCTCACGAAAGCAGTTCATTAGAACCACTCGTGCCTTCCGAAGCGAAAGCAAGCAGCAATTAAGACCTCTATCTGTGTACACCGTGGTGCACGCCTTACGTCTTAGAAACCGTAGAATCACTTGGAATTGAAAATTATTTTAAAGGTAAAATTGTGGTTTCCCCTTCTGTGAAGTAGTCATATGATAGCTTCTGGCAGGTATTCGATATTTTGATTAGGGTGACTCAATCTACTTGCCAACCAAGTATGCTAGTGGAGGTAGAGATGCATTCAATGCGAAGAACCGAGAGCATCTGAGTAGAACACTCGTTCATGAATTGGCAGGTGTGAACATAGAGTGTTAAGCAAAATCTCCTTAGTTTCGTGGCTTCTGTAGACATAATTTTTATAAGGCAGAATAAAATTAAAGCATTTTTGCACATGGTAAATTTCTGGACTTAAGATAGAGTGCACAGTGAGGCGATGTATTATCTTCCCAGACACACATGTACTTGTTTTGAGACGAAGATACTGTGAAGTGCGATAATTTTTCTTACTATAGTGCATCTTAATACCTTCAGTAGGAAAAAAGCTTTCGTTTCAGCTAGTTGGTTCATTGTACAAGTATATGCATAGTCGCATGCAAAACCCACGTCCATGGAAGGGACATGCGAAACAGGATAGTGCCTTTCTGAATTTATGATTTGCTTCGTTGTTTGCCTTTTTCGTGCACTTCCCTGCCTGTACTTCTGCTTATGTCGCCTTTGATTCATCATAATCATCACATCTGATTTTTTGTTCACATCTGAAGCCATGCTATATTTTAGTTAGATTGCATTTTCATCGAGTCACAATAATTGATCATGTAGTTATACAAGCTGCTCCTGTGTATCTGTTTGTGTCTGTGTATCTGTTTCTTCTTCGTCCTCGTCCAGTCGCGCTTGTACACTCTACCATGGATTCTAACCAACTAGCCCGCCAGCGTGTTTTAACCATGCTCCTCAGAAGTATAGCATACTTACCATGAGGGGAATGAAAAGCTACCATACATGACAAGACATTTGATGCGCAAGATTTTAATGCCAATGCTCCTTGCATTTTTATACCCATTTGCTATACACTATATAATATTGTAAATTTAATTTTACTTGTGAAAAAGTGTAACGGATCAATCCTAAGAGCACCAGGAAACTACTTATATGAGGAGGCCAACCGAATAGGAAATATGATACGCCTCTGTACCACTTTGAGACCTGGCCAGGATATTGCTGCAAAGCCACGACAAGACACACTTAGAAATAATGGGGTGCAGTCAATACATGAATGACTTTATGTGAAATATAAGCAAAGCCAGCTAGACCTGCGGTGTCCCATGAGAATGTACAGCACATTCTAAATGCACTGTACTCTCAGTCAGGAACATTCATACGCTCTATAGGGGGTTATCAGATGAGCTGCTGTCTTAGAATATGGCACACAAAAAAGTTTCTTGCACAATTTATCTACATTACCAGCCCCATGCTTAGCAGCTCATCTGATAACCTCTGCCATATAAGTGCATGCGTTTTGTGCCAGAAATGCGTTTGCTGGCCATGTGGCGCATATTTCTCTTCAATCGTAGCGTCAATACTTTGTGAGCTTGCATATGCTTGTTCTATGTTGAACTTTCCATGTATACTTCATTTGTGAGAAGCTGGAGCCAAATGTAAATAAAGGACATTTCTACACTGTAATACTGATGAAACTTTAGAGAATATACTTATGTTTTATTACTAGATGTGTTCTAAAGTTCATGGGCATCATTGTAATCCGTTTTGTGTGTTTGTCAGTATGTTTCTCAAATTATTACTCAGTTTGTGTTGTGACCGACCAATAAAGTTTTGACCTTTTAAGAGAGAAAATGTTTCATTGGAGTAACTCGGCGACTACAGATTACATCCCATTCTCCAAGAATAAGTGCAGGAGCTGCTTATGAAGGAATCCAATATTCCCCACATATAAGTGCTGCGAATCCCTTCTAACGTGATCATCGATCTACATCGTGCTTTCACACTATTGGGAAGAGTACCGTCACTCTGTGCTCAAGGAGCACAAGCACTCTGTTTGAGGGACTGGAAACACTAGGCTTGGAGGAGTAGAAGTACTCGGTTTGAAGGAGTAGAAGCACTCTGGGGGAGTACTATTACCCCTGTGGGGAGAGTATTCGCACTCTGCAGAAAAGTACTAGCACTCCCTTGCGGTGGAGTAACAAAACTCTGTCGGGAGGAGTTAACCTACTCTAAAAGAGGGTTGATCCACCCTCGAAAAGAGAATGAAATATGGGACAAGTAGATACTCTCTCGAAGAGAGCGCCCGGGACTCTCTTTGTTTTTAGAGTGCAGACGAGGTAACGGGGGACAGTCATATTGCTTATGGGTTTAACGGTCCTTGCAGGGTCTGATGATGGACGCTGTTTCGCATTATTTTCCACCTTATCTAAACCATATCATACGTGTAAGGTTCCGAGGATCTTCCAGCGTCACGGCGAGCCGCCACTCAAGGAAATAATGAATCAAAAGGCAAAGCTAAATGCACCTTGCGTTTTCTCCAGCCGCAACTTATTCCACGAGCATACAGACAGGCTGACTACGAACCGAATCCCTTTCCAGGCCCCTGGTCCCTGGATCAGTCTAAACAAAGAAGATTCAACTAACGAATCAACAGCGATGCGCGTGATCGTTGAATAAATGGTGACAACTGAACTCATCTCGAGTTCATCGCGCGTGCACCGAATGGACGAGAAAACTGGCCTTCACACCCCAGGAGATGCCGATAACTACCGCTATCCAAAAGGAGCGAAACATTTGACAACGTGAAAACAGAATGACAGCGAAAACTGACGACAGTCAAAGCTCTCAAGTGAAAAACAAAGTGCTTCACCTCCGCCGGAGGTCGGCCCGAGGATGCAATACGATAGATGAAGCAGGCGTTAAGCACTCCTCCTACCTGGGCCGATCCCGACGGTAGTGCAATGCCGGACCGACCCGCGGCAAAGGTGAATCAGGCGTTAAGCACTCCCCATACGTGGGCCAATCCCGAAGATAGTGCAACACCGAGCTGCGTATTTCCAATTGCTAGTAGGTACAACAGCGCGTGGCACTTGCGGGGACGACGGACGTTTGCGCGCATGCGCGAGTAAGAGCGGGTGAGAGACGAAATGCGGGGACTTCTGCTACGTGAATATACGACTCCGCCTAGGAACTACACAGGAGTTTCTTAGCGCGTGTTGTATGCGCTTGTCCCTAGGCGTGCTGGCAGTCGCGGGGCGCGGTAGAGCTAAACTTAGCATCGCATTAGGATGGATAGTTGGGCGTGTTGGTTAAGCATGATCTGAAGTGAAGGCGCTAAAATGACGGAGGACAAAGAAGAAACACACACACACACAGGGCGCCACTTCCAACAATGTTTAATCAGGAAAACATGCCACTGATTTATACTAAGAGCGCAATCACAGTTTCTCAGGGCGAATTCGCGTTCAGGAAAAGCAGTTCTTTGCGTGACAGTGATATGGATGCAACACTAACGCAGTTATCAGCTGCTTCAATGATTCTTTTGGCCTCAATTATTAATCTCTCAATCTCTCAATTACTAATCTCTAATTAATTAGCATCGCAAGTTGGCGGCTCGACGCAATTATATTTATTCAATCGTATATTTAGTAATTAAAACAGCGTGTAATTATTTTACATTGTTCGCGGCGCCTCCAGGACACCAAAGCGGCAACGGGGACATCAAAGCGAGAACCCAGACTGGTCCGTGCCAGGGGAGTATAAGATTGGCTGTCCGCTATCGCGGACAGCCAATTTTTTATGCTAACACCTCTTGGCACGCTTCGGCCTCCACGTCCCCAACCCACGGGCCGCCCTGCTTACAGCTTTGATCTCCCCGCTACCGGTTGGGTTCCCTGGAGATCCTGCGCCGCCTGCTTTAATATAACCTCAGGTGCTCTCCTAAGGCCTCTATGGCCGGTTACATGAGCCCTCCTGGAGCAGTGCTAAAAAATGCAATCTATCGTCGCGACTAAAAAAGCGACCCACGACTTACCTATACAACACCAGTCAGAACCTTGCCCCTTCAGACACAGCGATCACCAAATGGCGCATCCGTGCCCACTGCTTCACAACACGGGCAGCCGGCGGCGGAGCGTAAAACAAACTAAACCGCACTCCGCAATGCCGGCATGTCTAGTGAACAAACACATACAACACGCGTTATAAACATCCTCTGTTTTGCCTATAGGCAGGCTCACATATTCAAGGAGCAAAGGCCCCCAGATTTTTTCTCACACCCGCTCTAACTCGCGTCTGCGCAGAAACGTCGAGCGCCATGAAAAGCGCCACGCCCTGCTGTACCTACTAGCAATTGTAAAAACGTCACCAGGCCGACCACCGCCGGAGGTGAAGCAGGCATTGAGCACTCCCCATACGTGGGCCGATCCCGAAGATAGTGCAATACCGAGCACACCGGCGGCGGAAGTGAAGCAGGCGTTAAGCACTCCCCATACGTGGGCCCATACTGAAGGGCATGTTACAGGTTCCCGATCCCACAGGTGTATGTGACATTGAGCTTGGACCATTTCTGCACTGTCAGCAAGATAGGCCCACATGATGATTTTTTCTGTTGTCGGACGTCGAAAAAACTATGGAAGTTAGTCATACGCATCTTTCGCTGTAAAAGGCAGCAAAATGTTGACCACCGAATATATTGATTTGCCAGCACTTCAGGCATGTGCGTGAGGAGCAGTGGCGTCGGCGGGGGGGGGGGGGGAGGGGGGCTGTACGCCGCTGAATTTCGGGGGAGCCCCCCCGTGGCTATGTTCCTGGTCTGCATCATGAATGACGGTGAGCACGCGGGATCAACGTCGTTGCCGCCTCCAACGTCACCGTCGCCAGCTACGCCGCTGTCCCCTTCGGTTGTCGTTGTGTAACCCAAGGATCCTGGAACTTTCTGCGGGACCGATGGCGCCGACGTTGAAGAGTGGGTGGCCATGTACCAACGCGTGAGTGGAATCAACAGATGGGACCCTACGCTTATGCTAGCTAACCTATTCTACCTAAGAGGCACAGCAAAGGTGTGGTACGAAAACCACGAAGAGGAACTAACCAGCTGGGACCAATGCAAAGAGAAGTTCACTGAATTGTTTGGCAAACGAGCCGACCGTAAAATTGCCGCAAAGCAGGAATTGGGCTCCCGTGCCCAATCCCCCACGAAGTCCTATGTCTCGTACATACAGGACGTGCTGGCACATTGTGGTAAAATCGATCACGACATGACAGAAGCTGAGAAGGTCGGGAACGTGCTTAAGGGCATTGCTGACGACGCGTTTATTCTCCTCATGTGCAAAACCTACTATACATTTGATGCTATCATTAAAGAGTGCCGACATTTCTAGCAGGCCAAACGCCGACGCGTCTTGCAACCAATACGGCAGATTTCCCAACACTGCCGCAACATCGACGTGTGCAGATCAACACTCACAGCAGCATGCGTCGCCATCAGAGCACGTGGCGGGAATCGTTCGACGTGAACGGGGTGACATGGCGCCCGCAGCTTTCTGTTCGGGGAGCCCTGATGCTACCACATTTTCAGTTCCCCTCGTACAAGTCATCGTTCGACAGGAACCTGAAAACATTGCTTTACATTCCGTCTGGAATGTCACCAATCCCGCACCTAACGAACGCCCTTCTCTTATGTTCGCTACACCCCGACGATTCTCTCCGCGTTATCGCAACCCGACTCAGGGCAGAACTGCGGACGACCAGCGGATATGTTTCACCTGTCGCCGCATTGATGATGTCGCCCGATACCGTCACAACTCGTGACATTCAACACGTCACACGCCGACCAACCTGAGCCGTTTTAATGGAAATACCGGCAATGTTTCGCCCACTGCCGAGTCTAACAGCGCCGACAACTCTTCTAGGAACACGTGGTACAGTCGCTCACCATTGCCGCGCGGACACCAGTCTTGTTCACCGGAAACGCGTCAACCATCTTCCGTTCGCCGCAGCCCCGTCGCGTTTCGTCCCCTGTGGCTTGTGGCCGCACCCTTTCAGAAAACTAAGAAATGCAGCCCTCAGAGGTGGTGCTGCATTGCCTACTACTGTAGCAAATCATCTGTCTATGCCCACAAAGAGAAGTGTTATTGACGTTAAATTAGACGACGTACCTGTCCAAGCACTCGTGGACACTGGAGCCCACGCATCTGTGATGAGTGCTAGCCTACGTAGACGTTTAAAGAAGGTCCTCACCACAGCAACTGCCCGAGTGCTTCGTGTGGCCGACGGCGGCGTGCTGGTTGTTCTTGGAATGTGTACTGCGCGTTTAAGTATAGCCGGCCGTCCTAATTCTGTGCTTTTTGCTGTGATCCACAACTGCCCTCCCGACGTTATCCTTGGATGGCACTTTTTTATCCCACCATTCCGCTATCATCGACTGCGCAACCGGTGTTCTTAAGTTGGAGCTGCCTCAAGTCGCCGATGCTCCGAGCACCGCTCCACCGCACTTTTGTTCGCTTCAAGATGTCCATCTGTCACCTGAGGCAGCCACTTACGTCGCTTTGACTGCACGGCCACAGATTACCGACAGGGAAAATATCCTTCGCCCCATCATGAACGTGCTTTTGAACCGCAACGTTGCCCTTCCGCATACGCTAGTGACGATTTCTAATAACAACGTCGTTCTTCCTCTTCTGAATTTCAGCCTGTGCCCTCAAGTGCCTCCAGCTGGCGTGTTCTTGGCCAGCGTTTCTAATACTTCGGAATCTGACATTGAAAGTGTGGATACCGAGAGTGGTATCTTAGCACCAATTCCAGCTCACAGATCTGGTTCTCTAACGGATGATTTCCCCAAGATGATTGCACCTGACCTCACCTCTGCACAGGCCACGGACACACGTCTCCTCCTCAAATCGTAGCGTGACATCTTTGATTTCGGTGGCAGGCCTTTAGGACAAATATATGTTGTTCACCACCGTATCAACACTGGAGGCACAAATCCTATTCGTCGACGTCCCTATCGTGTATCGCCTGCTGAACGTAGAGGCATCCAATCAGAAGTGGCCAAAATGCTCTGGAAAGCGATCATCGAACCATTAGCCAGCCCTTGAGCTTCGCCTGTTGCCACTGTGAAAAAAAACATGGTACCTGGCGTTCTTGCGTCGATTATCGCCATTTAAGAAAGATCACCCGAAAAGACGTCCACTCACTACCAGGCATCGATGACTCCTTGACTGCTTGCACGGAGCAAAATACTTCTCGGCCATCCTTGTTCGATCCTCCTGCTGGCAGAATGATGGAATAGACTGCGAGAAACGGCCTTCATCACGCCGGATCGCTTAAATCAGTTCAAAGTCATGCGCTTTGGCCTATGCAATGCTGCTGCGACATTTGAACGTATGATGGACTCTCTTCTGCGAGGCTACAAATAAACCACCTGTCTCCGTTGCGTCAACAACGTTATTGTTTTTTCTCCCACGTTCGGCAGACACTTTACCCGACTCACAGCCATTTTATTGCGGTCTTCTGAAAAGCCGGCCTCCAAATGAACTCCACGAAGTGTCAATTCGGGCACCGTCAGATTAACGTGCTGGGACCCCTGGTTGACGCATCCGGTGTCCAACCCGATCCAGAAAACGTTCGCGCCGTACGCAGTTTCCCTGTGCCATTTTCTGCTTCCGACGTGTGCTGCTTCGTCCGGCCTGTGTTCTTAGTTTCGCCGTTTGGTCAAAAACTTCACCGACGGTACTCGGCCTTTGACAGATCTTCTAAAGAAGAACATGCCGCTCTCATGGGGCCCTGAGCAAGCTCACGCGTTCGCCGCTCTCATCGGATTTCTGACCGCTCCTCCCATACTTGCCCATTTTGACCTATCTGCACCGACCGAAGTCAACACTGACGCAAGCAGCCATGGCTAAGGCGCCGTTCTCGCCCAACAACAGAATGGTACCGAGTGCGCGGTAGCTTACGCCAGCCGCCTGCTGTTACCTGCCGAGAGAAATTACTCCATCACCGAGTTCCGGACCTAGGGATCCGGACTGCGGAGTTTCAGCCTATTGTAGTAAGTTTGGGGGTTTGCTCGATTAAGAACACATGCTTTGGCGCTGCTTGGCGTTGACCGGTGATGGTTCTCGAGGTGAACAGTGGTGCATGCTGTACAGTGAAGTGCTGGTGGACCAACTCAGGGCTGTCCAGAGCGCCGGTGTGACGGCAGAGGTACTCGGCCTCTCTGTACCGACGTGTGAGCGGCCCGCATCAGTCCCAGACTGGTCCCTCAGGACCTAAATAAAGTTCTTCATATCATACCATACCGAGCAGGAGTGCTTGGGCTTAGTTAGGACTGTCGCCACGTTCCGGCCATATTTGTACGGCCGCACATTTTCGGTCGCCACAGACCATCACGCACTCTGCTGGCTGTCTTCCCTTCGGGATCCGACTGGACAGCTTGGTCGCTAAGCTTTGCGCCTCCAGGAATTCTCATTTAGAGTCCATTACAAGACTGGACGCCTCCACAAAGACGCTGACTGCCTCTCGCGTCACACCGTGGATCCTCCCGATCCTGTTGCGCATGAACCGGTGACCTGCGTGATAGCTTTGACTGACATGACCGACATGCGCGCTGAACAACAACGCGATGCATCCTTACAGTCCATCATCCCCGTGGTGCAATCTGGTAGCACCGACGGCACATGCCGCAATACCGATCATGAGGTCCCTCAGTTGCTCCTAGTCCTTCTTCGTCATCTACAATCAGTCATTCTCGAACAACTTCACGATGCCCCGACGGCGCACCACCTTGTCGTTTTGTGTACATTGCAGAGTTTGGAGTCGGGCATGAAATAGATCGTAGCTCGCCCATGCCGTCGTCCAACTAATCCACGCTGAGCACGTTGTTGAAGGGAAGGACTGCTTCTCAGTGAGAACGAGGAATACGGGTTTATTTACAGTATTTCTACCAGAACATTACAGTTCATCAGTCTAACATGACTGCAAGAGGAATGCACACTCAGCAGCCGCACATCAGCTGCTTATAAACACTCTGTGCTCCGTAGATCCCTAAGTGAAGGAAAAACGGCCGTTAAAACCTGCTACCAATTCGGAGTGTTCAAATTCATCGTAGCCGACCCACTTTTTAGGGGGGGGGGGGGGGGTTACACACACACTTCCGCACAGGTTTCACAGACCGCGCCGAGGTGAGTGGGTTCTCGAAACACGGTGCTTGACTCGAGCAGGCGGCTCTTAATCCCTGAGCTGACCTCGCACAGTGGCCGCCGCGGCTGTCCATTGTCTGGCTTCTTCAAAGACCCGTGACAAGGCACCGCAAAGTATCTCCATCCAGCAATTCCCCCTGCTTCAATCCAACCGTGCAGGCATTGGCGATTTCACTAACAATACTTGGTCCGCTGACCGCGTTTAGTCACAGCGGCGCCGAGAGGGGGTGTTGATGCTGCACACCGTCGTGTCGCCGCGACAGGTGTAGAAGGCTTGCATGGTCGCTTCTGGGAAGCTCGCCACGCTCGATGATGCGGCTGGCTGGGAAAATTTTGTAGGTCGGTTCCCTTGCAGGCCGTTCGTAACATACGACCGTCTACGACGCCGGTTCTTCTGGGCGGATCGCTATCATTATGTGCGTCGTTATGCCACAACTTGCGAATTGTGTCAGCGCCCGATGAAACCTCCGCTGGCACCTGTCGGACGACTCACTCATATTGAAGTTCCCTCCGAAGCGTTCTTTCACGTAGGTCAAAAATAACGTACAGCGCAAAGGACAAGGACAGCGATAGACGACATACACAGCGCTGACTTCCAACAAGATTTTATTGCGTTGCCACATCGTGTGTATATATACAGGAAGAGGCATGCGCAGAAAATGTACGACATTCACAGGGGGTGTCCTAACAGCTAGTCATTGAACTAAGCACATGGTCACCTGAAAAAAAAAAAAGTTAAGCATTACGATTACTATCTGTTTAGAAACGCGACTTCACCAGGGGTCAGCGCGATTGAGGGCGCACTAACGCACATACTGCGATACTTTTTTTCAGGTGACCATGTGCTTAGTTCAATGACTTGCTGTTAGGACACCCCCTGTGAATGTCGTACATTTTCTGCGCATGCCTCTTCCTGTATATATACACACGATGTGGCAACGCAATAAAATCTTGTTGGAAGTCAGCGCTGTGTATGTCGTCTATCGCTGTCCTTGTCCTTTGCGCTGTACGTTATTTTTGATCATGAATTACCAACTAGCCCAAGCAACCACCCTATTTCACGTAGGCCTTGACCTCATTGGCCCTTTTCCAAGGACGACTAGACAGAATAAGTGGATCACCATCGCTACTAATTACGCGACACGCTGTGCGATAACAAAAGCGCTGCCGAAAAGTTGTGCAACTGACGTCTGCTATTCTCTCCTTCACGACGTCATTCTCCAGCACGCCGCTACGCAGGGGCATCCCCTAGTTAAAAAGATTGAGCACAACGGACCCTAAAGCGTCTCTGCAACAGGATTTCGCCCAATTAGATTGGCCTTTTTATTAAAATTACCATAATCTCTAAAATTATCTTCTTATGGAATAAGAGGCAGCACTAATGCTCGCAGGATAGGCATCAGAAGAATGGCTGCGCAAGTAAACCCTCTCGTTTGTTGAACTCGCGCGTATTGTCACCGTGCCAAGGAGAGCCCCCTCCTACGCCGCGACATCCCTTAAATAAACACATTGAGCACCACGGACCCTAAAGGGTCTCTGCAAGAACATTTCGTCCAATCAGACTAGTATTTTTATTAATATTACCATCATTTGTAAAATTATCTCCTTTTGCAATAAGACGCAGCACTAACGTTCAGAGGATAGGCATCAGAAGAATGGCTGCGGAAGTAAACCCTCTCGTTTGTTGAGTTCGGGCGTAGTGTCACCGCGCCAAGAAAAGCCCCTTGCTGCACCGGGACATCCCCTAAATAAAGCGATTGTAAACCACGGAGTCTAAAGCGTTTCTGCAAGATGATTTCGCCCAATTAGACTTAGATGTTTATTAAAAATTGGAGGACGCTTAAGCTTCGCCTTCAAGAGTGGAACGCGATAGCGTTCCCGTCGACCCGCCAATGGGTGTAAGACAATGGGCTACAGGGCAGCCATCACTTACGAGGCGCCCCGCATCAGACGCGGTGAGCGTCGAGCCATATGGTCGAGCAACGCGGCGTTCGGCGCAGCAATGAAACGTGCGCCTGAGCAAGCGGAGCGAACCAAAGAACTCGGTATCCCGGAGGGGGAAATGATGCACGCCAGCCAAACGCCGTGATCGGCACGGGCAGAGAGATAGAGAGATAGTGATCTAAAGAAAGGAAGGACGCTTGATTCTGCGGAGGGAGCGAGGCGAAGCGTTGTCAGGGGAGAGAGTCCGAACCGCGACAGCTCCAATGCGCGCGTGGCGCGCCATCTGTCGGGGCAGCGCCGTACATGGAGAGGAGGGGCTCTTCTGTGTTTGCCGCAAGATGGCTCTCCGTGTGCGGAAAGCGCAGAAGAAATGCAGCGAAACGCACTTCGCTACTCGTGTAATTGCGACTTCTGTAAGTTACATGTTCATAATTACCTATATACACCACAGTATAACTTTCCACGGCTCGTTTCGAAGGCAACACCGCATTCACTAGAGGCGCGTTTGTACCTTTTGGAAGCATCGAAATCGTGGCTGAGTGGTAGCGTCTCCGTCTCACACTCCGGAGACCCTGGTTCGATTCCCACCCAGACCATCTTGGAAGTTGCTTTTTATTTATGGAGTGCCTGCCGTGATTTATCGCTCACGGTCAACGCCGCGAAACGCTGACGCCGACGCCGACACCGACGCCGACACCGACGCCGACGACACCGGCTTTTCTGCGACACGAGCTCCTTAACGCTATCGCGTTAATATGCCATCATTTGTAAGATTATCGCCATTTGGAATAACTCGCAGCGCTAACGCTCGGAGGATAGGCATCAGAAGAATGGCTGCGCAAGTAAACCCTCTCGTTTGCTCAGCTGGGGCGTTGTGTCACCGCGCAAAGAAAAGCCCCCTGCTACGCCGGGACATCCCCTAACTAAAGATATTTAGAACCACGGACTCTTAAGCGTTTCTGCAAGATGATTTCGCCCAATTAGACTAAGATGTTTATTAATATGCCATCATTTGTAAGATTATCGCCATTTGGAATAACTCGCAGCACTAACGCTCGGAGGATAGGCATCAGAAGAATGGCTGCGCAAGTAAACCCTCTGATTTGTTGAGCTCGGGCGTAGTGTCACCGCGCAAAGAAAAGCCCCCTGCTACGCCGGGACATCCCCTAACTGAAGATATTTAGAACCACGGACTCTTAAGCGTTTCTGCAAGATGATTTCGCCCAATTAGACTAAGATGTTTCTTAATATGCCATCATTTGTAAGATTATCGCCATTTGGAATAACTCGCAGCACTAACGCTCGGAGGATAGGCATCAGAAGAATGGCTGCGCAAGTAAACCCTCTCGTTTGTTGAGTTCGGGCGTAGTGTCACCGCGCCAAGAAAAGCCCCCTGCTACGCCGGGACATCCCCTAACTAAAGATATTTAGAACCACGGACTCTTAAGCGTTTCTGCAAGATGATTTCCCCCAATTAGACTAAGATGTTTATTAATATGCCAACATTTGTAAGATTATCGCCTTTTGGAATAACTCGCAGCACTAACGCTCGGAGGATAGGCATCAGAAGAATGGCTGCGCAAGTAAACCCTCTAGTTTGCTCAGCTCGGGCGTAGTGTCACCGCGCAAAGAAAAGCCCCCTGCTACGCCGGGACATCCCCTAACTAAATATATTTAGAACCACGGACTCTTAAGCGTTTCTGCAAGATGATTTCGCCCAATTAGACTAAGATGTTTCTTAATATGCCATCATTTGTAAGATTATCGCCATTTGGAATAACTCGCAGCACTAACGCTCGGAGGATAGGCATCAGAAGAATGGCTGCGCAAGTAAACCCTCTCGTTTGTTGAGTTCGGGCGTAGTGTCACCGCGCCAAGAAAAGCCCCCTGCTACGCCGGGACATCCCCTAACTAAAGATATTTAGAACCACGGACTCTTAAGCGTTTCTGCAAGATGATTTCCCCCAATTAGACTAAGATGTTTATTAATATGCCAACATTTGTAAGATTATCGCCATTTGGAATAACTCGCAGCACTAACGCTCGGAGGATAGGCATCAGAAGAATGGCTGCGCAAGTAAACCCTCTCGTTTGTTGAGTTCGGGCGTGGTGTCACCGTGCCAAGAAAAGCCCCTCGCTACACCGGGACATCCCCTAACTAAAGATATTTAGGACCACGGACTCTTAAGCGTTTCTGCAAGATGATTTCCCCCAATTAGACTAAGATGTTTCTTAATATGCCATCATTTGTAAGATTATCGCCATTTGGAATAACTCGCAGCACTAACGCTCGGAAGATAGGCATCAGAAGAATGGCTGCGCAAGTAAACTCTCTCGTTTGTTGAGTTCGGGCGTAGTGTCACCGCGCAAAGAAAAGCCCCCTGCTACGCCGGGACATCCCCTAACTAAAGATATTAAGAACCACGGACTCTTAAGCGTTTCTGCAAGATGATTTCGCCCAATTAGACTAAGATGTTTATTAATATGCCATCATTTGTAAGATTATCGCCATTTGGAATAACTCGCAGCACTAACGCTCGGAGGATAGGCATCAGAAGAATGGCTGCGCAAGTAAACCCTCTCCTTTGCTCAGCTCGGGCGTAGTGTCACCACGCAAAGAAAAGCCCCCTGCTACGCCGGGACATCCCCTAACTAAAGATATTAAGAACCACGGACTCTTAAGCGTTTCTGCAAGATGATTTCGCCCAATTAGACTAAGATGTTTATTAATATGCCATCATTTGTAAGATTATCGCCATTTGGAATAACTCGCAGCACTAACGCTCGGAGGATAGGCATCAGAAGAATGGCTGCGCAAGTAAACTCTCTCGTTTGTTGAGTTCGGGCGTGGTGTCACCGTGCCAAGAAAAGCCCCTCGCTACACCGGGACATCCCCTAACTAAATATATTTAGAACCACGGACTCTTAAGCGTTTCTGCAAGATGATTTCGCCCAATTAGACTAAGATGTTTATTAATATGCCATCATTTGTAAGATTATCGCCATTTGGAATAACTCGCAGCACTAACGCTCGGAGGATAGGCATCAGAAGAATGGCTGCGCAAGTAAACCCTCTCCTTTGCTCAGCTCGGGCGTAGTGTCACCGCGCAAAGAAAAGCCCCCTGCTACGCCGGGACATCCCCTAACTAAAGATATTAAGAACCACGGACTCTTAAGCGTTTCTGCAAGATGATTTCCCCCAATTAGACTAAGATGTTTCTTAATATGCCATCATTTGTAAGATTATCGCCATTTGGAATAACTCGCAGCACTAACGCTCGGAAGATAGGCATCAGAAGAATGGCTGCGCAAGTAAACTCTCTCGTTTGTTGAGTTCGGGCGTGGTGTCACCGTGCCAAGAAAAGCCCCTCGCTACACCGGGACATCCCCTAACTAAATATATTTAGAACCACGGACTCTTAAGCGTTTCTGCAAGATGATTTCGCCCAATTAGACTAAGATGTTTATTAATATGCCATCATTTGTAAGATTATCGCCATTTGGAATAACTCGCAGCACTAACGCTCGGAGGATAGGCATCAGAAGAATGGCTGCGCAAGTAAACCCTCTCCTTTGCTCAGCTCGGGCGTAGTGTCACCACGCAAAGAAAAGCCCCCTGCTACGCCGGGACATCCCCTAACTAAAGATATTAAGAACCACGGACTCTTAAGCGTTTCTGCAAGATGATTTCGCCCAATTAGACTAAGATGTTTATTAATATGCCATCATTTGTAAGATTATCGCCATTTGGAATAACTCGCAGCACTAACGCTCGGAGGATAGGCATCAGAAGAATGGCTGCGCAAGTAAACCCTCTCGTTTGCTCAGCTCGGGCGTAGTGTCACCGCGCAAAGAAAAGCCGCCTGCTACGCCGGGACATCCCCTAACTAAAGATATTTAGAACCACGGACTCTTAAGCTTTCTGCAAGATGATTTCGCCTAATTAGACTAAGATGTTTATTAATATGCCATCATTTGTAAGATTATCGCCATTTGGAATAACTCGCAGCGCTAACGCTCGGAGGATAGGCATCAGAAGAATGGCTGCGCAAGTAAACCCTCTCGTTTGCTCAGCTCGGGCGTAGTGTCACCGCGCAAAGAAAAGGCCCCTGCTACGCCGGGACATCCCCTAACTAAAGATATTTAGAACAACGGACTCTTAAGCGTTTCTGCAAGATGATTTCGCCCAATTAGACTAAGATGTTTATTAATATGCCATCATTTGTAAGATTATCTCCATTTGGAATGACTCGCAGCACTAACGCTCGGAGGATAGGCATCAGAAGAATGGCGGCGCAAGTAAACCCTCTGATTTGTTGACCTCGGGCGTAGTGTCACCGCGCAAAGAAAAGCCCGCTGCTACGCCGGGACATCCCCTAACTAAAGATATTTAGAACCACGGACTCTTAAGCGTTTCTGCAAGATGATTTCGCCCAATTAGACTAAGATGTTTATTAATATGCCATCATTTGTAAGATTATCTCCATTTCGAATAACTCGCAGCACTAACGCTCGGAGGATAGGCATCAGAAGAATGGCTGCGCAAATAAACCCTCTCGTTTGTTGAGTTCGGGCGTAGTGTCACCGCGCAAAGAAAAGCCCCCTGCTACGCCGGGACATCCCCTAACTAAAGATATTTAGAACCACGGACTCTTAAGCGTTTCTGCAAGATGATTTCGCCCAATTAGACTAAGATGTTTATTAATATGCCATCATTTGTAAGATTATCGCCATTTGCAATAACTCGCAGCACTAACGCTCGGAGGATAGACATCAGAAGAATGGCTGCGCAAGTAAACCCTCTCGTTTGCTCAGCTCGGGCGTAGTGTCACCGCGCAAAGAAAAGCCCCCTGCTACGCCGGGACATCCTCTAACTAAAGATATTTAGAACAACGGACTCTTAAGCGTTTCTGCAAGATGATTTCGCCCAATTAGACTAAGATGTTTATTAATATGTCATCATTTGTAAGATTATCGCCATTTCGAATAAGACGCAGCACTAACGCTCGGAGGATAGGCATCAGAAGAATGGCTGCGCAAGTAAACCCTCTCGTTTGTTGAGATCGGGCGTAGAGTCACCGCGCCAAGAAAAGCCCCTGCTACGCCGGGACATCCCCTAACTGAACAGACTAAAAACCACGGACTCAAAAGCGTTTCTGGAAGATTATTTCGCCCAATTCGACTACCATTTTTATTAAAATTACCATGATTTGTAACATTATCTCCTTTTGTAATAAGATGCAGCACTAACGCTCGGAGGTCCGGCATCAGAAGAATGGCTGCGCAAGTAAACCCTCGTTTCATGAGCACGAGCGAAGTGTCACGGCGGCAAGCAAAGCCCCCGCTACGCCGGGACATCCCCTAATTAAACCGATTGAGCACCACTGACCCTAAAGCGTCTCTGGAGAAAGATTTCGCCCAATTAGAATAGCATTTCTATTAAAATTACCATCGATTTTAGGATTACCTCTATATTGAATAAGACTGGCGACGAGCGACCACATAGACCGGTAAAGTCTCGGGCTCTCGCAGGAGAGGAAGAACCAACACTCGATCTCTTAGCGTAGCATTCTTTTTAATAATGTCCTTCGGAACGCTAGCCCGTGCCGGAGCGCCAGCCGCTCGAGCCTCGTGTAGACGCGAGCGTCTACGTCAACTCTCGCGCGACGCCGATGCTGCTGCCGCTACAGAGGGCTCCTCCCCTAGAGAGGAGCAAAGTTCGCCGAACGATGGAAAGTCCATGTGCCGCGGCGTGTCTTGGCGTTGGTCTTGGGTGTCACGTGCTCAGGCGGCGGCGAAGGATGCAGTAGGGTCGTCTCGTATACTGGTGGAGCTGATGGCGCGGGTGCTTCGATGTAGGCGAGTTTGAGACGTTCCAGGGCAATTGTGTCTGATCGGCCGTTGACATTCACAACAAACGTCGTCGGACGACGCACTAGAACACAGTATGGCCCGGAGTACTGTGGTTGCAAAAGCTTACGCACGGCACAGTTACGCACGAAAACGTGGGTAGTAGAGCTGAGTGCGGTAGAAACGTACGGGGACCTTGCTTCTTGTGAGCGTGTAGGCACGGGGCGTATCTGGTTGAAGAAAGCTTGCAGTTCGGCAACGTAGTCGGCAGGTGATGGCATAGGCGTTTTGGGGGTGGCGACAAAGAAATCGCACGGAAGGCGTAGGTGAGTGCCGTAGACTAGCTGAGCACAGGAGCAACCTAGGTCACTCTTGAGTGCGGCTCTGATGCCAAGTAAGACGAGAGGCAAATGGAGGACCCACTTCTCCGGTGATTCACGTGCCATAAGGGAGGCCTTCACATGCCGGTGAAAACGTTCAACTAGTCCGTTGGACTGCGGGTGGTAAGCAGTTGTGCGAAAACGTGTCGTTCTGAGTAGTTTGAGTAGCTCGTTGAAGAGCGCTGAGTCAAACTGTCGACCGCGATCTGTGATGATTGTGGATGGGCAGCCGAACCTTGCGATCCAGGTAGACACGAAAGCAGCTGCAACAGTGGGCGCTGAGATGTCAGATATAGGTGTAGCTTCTGGCCACCGTGTATAACGGTCGATGCATGTCAGTATGTAGCAGTAACCTTTCGAAGGGGGGAGAGGGCCGACGAGGTCGAGGCGTACGGCGTCAAACCGAGCATCCGGTGGAAGAAAAGACTTGGCAGGCGGAATGGGGTGACGCTGGATCTTCGAACGCTGACACGACAAACAGCAGCGAACCCAATCGCGAACTTGCGCGTTTAGCCGAGGCCAAACGAAACGACTGGAAAGAAGCTTCTCTGTCGCGCATATGCCTGCGTGCGACAGGTTGTGCACGGTTTCGAATAGACGTCTGCGAAGGGATGCCGGAATGTATGGTCTAGGTGTGTCGTTAGAAGTGTCGCAGACGATGGACGTACTATCTGGGGTCACAACGACGTCTTCCAATTTCAGGAACGTTGACAAATTCCGGAGTGTACGAAGTTCAGTGTCGTCATGCTGTTGACTGGCGAGTAAGTCGGCCTCGATGATGAAAGGTTCCGATGTCAACGTGGAAATGACATTGACAGGACTCAGGACGTTGGCTGGAACGTTGTCGGTGCCCTTAATGTGGCGGAACGTTGTTGTAAACTCGGAGATGTAGGAAAGGTGTCGAATCTCGCGGGGCGAGTTGTGCACGCAACGAATCTCGCAGGGCGAATCGTTGTGCACGCAACGATTCGTTGCGTGCACAAGCGGCTTGTGGTCAGTCAAGACAGTGAATGCACGGCCTTCGAGGAAATGGCGAAAATGCTTGATAGCCAGGTAAACAGGGAGTAATTCACGGCCGAACACGCTGTAGCGGGACTGCGCAGGCTTCAGTTTCTTGGAGAAAAAAGCGAGTGGATGCCACGCATTGTCGATGAATTGTTGCAGAACGGCACCAACGGCGGTGTTTGAAGCGTCGGTCATGATGGCAGTGGGTGCGTCCGGCTTTGGGTGTCTAAGCAGCGTGGCGTCGGCGAGGGCCGACTTGACTCTTGTGAAAGCGTCGGTGGCCTCTTCAGTCCCCTGAAGCACTTGTTTGCGTTTGTTTACCAGGAGAGCGTCTAGCGGAGCCATAAGTTGTGCGCACTCAGGAATGAATCGGCGGTAGAAACTGACGAATCCGAGAAATTGGCGAAGCTTGGTGAGTGTGGTCGGTCGGGGAAGGTTTTCGATGACGCGAATCGTGGACGGCAGTGGGCGGATGCCGTTAGCGTCGACGACATGACCGAGGAACTCGAGTTCGGGTTGACCGAATTCACTCTTGGCGGCGTTGATGACACTACCTTTACTGGCAAGGCGTGAAAACAACAACCGCAAGAGGTGAAGATGTTCTTCTGCCGAAGAGCTTGCGGCGAGAGGGTCGTCAATGTATGCAAAAACGAAAGGCAATCCTCGGGTGACGGAATCGATGAAACGTTCCGTAAACCGAAAGGCATGTGGAGAAATTCTAAAAGACCCAAGGGTGTGGTGATGGCGGTCCTGGGAATGTCTTCTTCAGCGACCGGTAGTTGATGGTAGGCGCGAACGAGATCGATCTTAGAAAAGATCGTCGCACCGTGCATCGAAGTCCTGAATGTTCGGTAGAGGGTAGCGATCAGGAACTGTGACGTTGTTTAGGGCCCGGTAAACGCCGCATGGGCGCCAGTCTCCCGTCTTTTTAGGCACCAGGTGAAGTGGTGATGCCCAGTTACTGGAGGAAGGGCGGATGATGCCAAGTTGCAGCATGTGTTCGAACTCCGCGCGAGCGAACTTGAGTTTCTCCGGGGACAATCGCCGGGGTCGGAAATAGACCGGTCGGCCGGAGGTGACGACGTGATGGCACACGTCATGCTGCACCGGTTGCTTCCAGTCCGGCAGGCGCGTCAAAGTGGGAAACTCGCGTAGGAGCGTGGCGAAAGGTTCGTCCAACATGGCAGAAATAGGCGCTATGGGCGATGTGCCTGATGATGGGACGCCAGGAACGGATAGCTGGGTCACGGAGTCGATGAGACGGCGTCGATGGATGTCCACAAGGAGTCCGTAGTTATGCAAGGAGTCTGCTCCAGTGACTGCATGACGGACGTCTGCAACCAGGAAAATCCAGCGGAACGCTCGTCGAAGGCCAAGGTTTAGCATGACGGAGCGTGACGAGAAAACTGGAATCCTGGTGCCGTTGACGGCTTGCAAAAACGACACAGGTGTCGCTTTTCGGTCGGAGTGCTGGGCGGGTAGAATGGTGACGTCAGCACCTGTGTCGACTAAGAATCGTTGTCGCGTTACTCTGTCCGTCACGTAGAAAAGGCGACTTGTGTGTTGGGCCGGACCACTCGTCGCCGTTAGAAGTCGACCGGCCCGTTTCCCTGCCAAGCGCAGGGACGCCGACAGTGGCGAGCGTCGTTTCCAAAACGGCGGTGGTAGTATCAAACGCCAGGCGTTGTAGTTGAGGTTTCATTGCGGGTGCCCGTGCGGCTTAACGTGCTGGAACTACGGCTGCGTGGGCGACGAGATGTGCGGCGATGTTCCGCTCCACCGATGATGCGTTCCAGGCGCTCACATAAGGAGTCGAGCGGAGATTGCCCTCGGAAGAGCGGGGAAGAGTTTGCAGAGCGGTTGTATTGTCACCCGGAGACGGTGACGGGGCTGCGATGGTTGGGGTGGCTACTTCCATGACTTTGTCGGCCAAAGCGGCAAGTCCGGTAAGGCCCATGGTAGAGGCTGTCGCCAGGACCATCTGCACGTTTGCCGGGAGTCGTTGCAAAAGCAGTTCGCGCAACAGCGTGTCGTCGATGGATCTCGCGTTGTTTCCAAGCAGCTGGCTCATTCGGCGAAGAAGTTGACTAGGGCGTCGGTCGCCGAGTTCTTCAGCGGACAGAAGCTGCTGCGAGCGAGAACGCTGTGAAGCTGCTGTGCGCTGTAGCAGTGCTGCCTTAAGATAGTCATAGGCGGCGGCAGACAATGGGGAGGGAGTTCAACAAATCTGCTACCTCGTCAATGGCGGTGGGCGAGAGCGCTGCGACGGCGTAATGGAACTTCGAGGCTTGAGAACGGATACGCAGCGACTTGAAATAGCGCTTCGGCCTGAAGAAACCACGCCGAAGAATGCAGGTCCCAGTACTGCGGGAGGCGGACAGCGATGGCGGAACAGGAGGGCTCTCCGCGTTCCTCGGAAGGGTTCTGGCCTTGAGCTCTAGTAGCGTCGGTCTGGTCCATGGTCGTCTCTACCACAGGAGCGTATGGCAGTATCACGTCCGAGGTCACCAAACTGTGGCGACGAGCGACCACGTAGACCGGTAAAGTCTCGGGCTCTCCCTCTGTAGCGGCAGCAGCATCGGCGTCGCACGAGGGATGACGTAGACGCTCGCGTCTACACGAGGCACGAGCGGCTGGCACGCTCCGGCACGGGCTAGCGTTCCGAAGGATTATTAAAAAGAATGCTACGCTAAGAGATCGAGTGTTGGTTCTTCCTTTCCTGCGAGAGCCCGACTTTACCGGTCTACGAGGTCGCTCGTCGCCAATGTTTGGTGACCCAGACGTGATGGCCGCTCGTGCCTCGTGTAGACGCGAGCGTCTACGTCATCCCTCGTGCGACGTCATCCACCAGCGACTTGAAATTGCGCTTCGACCTGAAGAAACCACGCCGAAGGATGCTGGTCCCAGTACTGTGGGAGGCGGACAGCAATGGCGGAACAGGAGGGCTAACCGCGTTCCTCGGAAGCATTCTGGCCTTGAGCTCTCGTAGCGCCGGTCTGGTCCATGGTCGTCTCTACCACAGGAGCGTATGGCAGTATTACGTCCGGAGTCACCACCTCTGTAGCGGCAGCAGCATCGGCGTCGCACGAGAGTTGACGTAGACGCTCGCGTCTACACGAGACTCGAGCGGCTGGCGCTCCGGCACAGGCTAGCGTTCCGAAGGACATTATTAAAAAGAATGCTACGCTAAGCGATCGACTGTTGGTTCTTCCTCTCCTACGAGAGCCGGACCCTTTACCGGTCTACGTGGTCGCTCGTCGCCACAAGACAAAGCACTAAACCTGAGAGAATAGGCATCAGAAGAATGGCTACGCAAGTAAACCCTCTCGTTTCATGAGCACGAGCGTACTATCACGGCTGCAAGAATAGGCCCCCGTACGCCGGGACCTCCCCTAATTAAATAGATTGAGCACCACAGACCCTAAACCATCTCTGCAAGAACATGTCACCCAATAAGAATAGTATATTTATTAAAGTGACCATCATTTTTAAGATTATCTCTTTTCTGAATAAGACAAAGCACTGAACATCAGTGGATAAGGATAAGAAGATTCGCTGCGCAAGTAAACCCTCTCGTTTCATGAGCACGAGCATGGTATCACGGCGGCAAGAATAGGCCCTCGCTACGCCAGGACATCCCCTAATTAAAACGATTGAGCACCACGGACCTTAAAGCGTCTCTGCAAGAAGATTTCGCCCAATTAGAATAGCATTTTTAATAAAATTACTAACATCTTTAGGATTACCTCTTTTTTTGATTAACACAAAGCACTAAGTGGGCACGTGAGCGGCTCCCCAACAAGCATGAGCCCGTTTGTGTATTTTGTGCAGATTGCACTTCTCGGCTCGGCTGGACTGACTGGAGCATCTAAAGTAACGGAAAAGGGCACCATCCGATCGGCAGACACAACTGGAGGCGCCTGCGCAGATGGGCTTCTTTGTTACCTCGGCGGCAGCAGTGACCAGGAGCATCCGCCCCCCAGTTCGACGTCATCGGAGCCGAGGACTATAAGAAAGTGGGATGCAGGACAGCTTCTTCAGAGGGCACGTCAGCGGCTCCCCAACAAGCATGAACCCGTTTCGGTATTTTGTGCAGATTGCACTTCTCGGCTCGGCTGGATTGACCGGCGCATCTACAGTAACGGTAAAGGGCACCATCCGATCGGCAGACACTACTGGAGGCGCCTGCACAGATGGGCTTCTCTGTTACCTCGGCGCCAGCAGTGACCAGGAGCGTCCGCCCCCCAGCTCGACGTCATCGGAGCCGAAGACTATAAGAAAGTGGGATGCACGACAGCTTCTTCAGTGGGCACGTCAGCGGCTCCCCAACAAGCATGAACCCGTTTCTGTATTTTGTGCAGATTGCACTTCTCGGCTCGGCTGGACTGACCGGCGCATCTACAGTAACGGAAAAGGGCACCATCCGATGGGCAGACACTACTGGAGGCGCCTGCACATCGCGTAGCATTGTAAACATTTAGCCATTGTGTTTTTCCTATTGTGTTTTTGCATTGTGTTTTTGCTATTTTTGCTAGTTATTTGTATCTGGATGTAAAACATAATGTATATGCACCATGTACTCAATGTGATTTGTTAAATATGCCCGTCCTGCTTGGACCACGTTATGTGGTCTGCAGTATGTATAAGTAAATAAATAAATAAATAAATACCTTGGTTTAGTAATTACGTCGGACATCAGGTGGAAGAGCCATGTAGCTCACATTAAAAAGAAAGCCATGAATAGCTCGGATACCTGAGGAGGACCTTTGCTAAATCTACAAGTAATATAATATTATTAGCAGACAAGACTTTCATCAGACCATTGTTAGAGTACGCTACTCCTGTCTGGGATCCTTACACCCAAGCAAGCATAAATATGATTGAAATGATACAGCGGAAATCAGTCAGGTTTATTTTTAATTCCTACCGCCGTCATACATCAGTTAGCGCTCTTTTACAGCAGGCGAACCTGGAAACCCTAGAGACAAGACGGTATCGAGAGAGGCTCAACATATTATATTTAATTCATCGGGAGCATGTAGAGCTAGATAAAAAATTGTATATTACCCCTTGTAGCCGGCGCCCAACGCGTTCATCGCATCCATTCAGGTTAGACGAGTATTCGCACCATACCACATTATTTAGGCAGTCCTTTTTTCCCCCGAACCCGAACCATCCATGACTGGAACGCCCTGCCTGAACACGTTCTTCAAAGCTCAACCATATCGTCCTTCGTGCACGCACTCATTAATCTATGAACCAAAACGTGTGTGTGTGTGTGTGTGTGTGTGTGTGTGTGTGTGTGTGTGTGTGTGTGTGTGTGTGTGTGTGTGTGTGTGTGTGTGTGTGCGTGTGTGCGCGTGTGCGCGTGTGCGCGTGTGCGCGTGTGCGCGTGTGCGCGTGTGCGTGTGTGCGTGTGTGCGTGTGTGTGTGTGTGTGTGTGTGTGTGTGTGTGTGCGTGCTGTATTGCAGAATTCTTTGATATCTTTCTTCCTTTTTATTGTTGTTTCTTTTTTTGCATTGTACCAAGACGACGCTTTGCTTGTTTCCACCTTTTCTTTCTTTTCTTTTTCTATTTTTTTTCTTGTGTTTCACATGTTATTAGGTTCTTAAAGCCTTTATGCATATTCCACTCCTGCCTAGGGCCTCTAAAACAGGCTTGCAGTACGGAATAAATAAATAAATAAACAAAATAAACATCAGAGGATAGGGATCAGAAGATTGGCTGCGCAAGTAAACCCTCTCGCTTCATGAGCACGAGCGTAGTATCACGGCGGCAAGAAAAGCCCCCGCTACGCTAGGACATCCCCTAATTAAAACAATTGAGCACCACGGACCTTAAAGCGTCTCTACAGGAAGATTTCGCCCAATTAGAATAGCATTTTTATAAAAATTACCATCATTTTTAGGATTACCTATTTCTTGAATAAGACAAAGCACTAAACCTCCGAGGATAGGCATCAGAAGATTGGCTGCGCAATTAAACCATCTCGTTTCATGAGCACGAGCGTAGTATCGCGGCTGCAAGAATAGGCCCCCGCTACGCCGGGACATCCCCTAATTATAACGATTGAGCACCACGGACCCTAAAACGCCTCTGCAGGAATATTTCGTCCAAGTAGAATAGCATTTTTATTAAAATTACCATCATATTTAGGATTACCTCTTTTTTTAATAAGACAAAGGACTAAGCCACAGAGGAAAGGCATCAGGAGAATGGCTGCGCAAGTGAGCCCTCTCGTTTCATGAGCATGAGCGTAGTGTCACGGCATCAAGAATAGCCCCCTGCTACGATGGAACATCCCCTAATTAAAAAGAATGAGCGCAAATGACGCTAAAGCTTCCCTCAAGAAGAGTTCGCCTAATTAGTATAAGGTTTTTATTAAAATATACATTATGTTCTAAGATAATCTCTTTTTTAAATAAGACACAGCACTAAACCTCAGCGCATGGGCATCAGAGGGCTGGCTGCGTAAGCAAACCCTCTCGTTTTATAAGCCCGAGCGTAGTGTCACGGCGGCAAGAATAGCCCCTGCTACGCAGGAACATCCCCTAATTAGAAGATTGAGCACCACAGGCCCTAAAGCGTCTCTGCAAGAAGATATCGCCTAATTAAAAAGCATTTTTAATAAAATTATAGACATTTTTAAGGTGATCTCTTTTCGGAATAAGACACAGCACTAAAGCTAGCATAGGCATGAGAACAGTGGCTGGTCAAGTAAGCCCTCTGGTTTCATGAGCTCGACCGCCGCGTCACGTGGGCAAGAATAGCCCCCTGCTACGCAGGAACATCCCCTCATTAAGAATATTGAGCACCACTGACCCGAAACTCTCTCTGCAAGATGTTGCCTGATTAGAATAGCATTTTTACTAAAATTACCATCATTTCTAATATTATCCATTTTTTTAATAAGACATAGCCGAACGCTCGAAGGATAGGCATTAGAAGAATGGTTGCGCAAGTAAGCCCTCTCGTTTCATCAGCTCGAGCGCAGTGTCACGGTGGCGAGGAAAGCACCCTGCTACGCAGGGACATCGCCTAAATAAGAAGATTGAGCACCACAGACGCTAAAGAACCTTTGCAAGAAGATTTCGCCCAATTAGAATAGCCTTTTAACTACCAGCCTTTGTAAGATTATCTCTTTTAAGATTACCTCTTTAAAGATTATCTTTTCGTTTGGTTGTAAGTGCAATATCGATCTCAGGGAATGTTTAATTTCACCTGCTGTCACTTTGTGACATCATGAAGCAATAAAGACTCGCTTGCTTTGCTGAGAGCGCTCGCTCAAACCTCCGGCATATTCTGCAGCGCTGCGCGCTGCACAATCGCCACAATAATGTTATTTGCAAGGGAAGAACAACGCTTGTTCCATAACGGCGAGTAGTGAACACCTCTGAAACGGTATAACCCGGTCTCTATTTCAGGTACATGCCTTCATTTGGGTGGTCGTGATGGCCACACTCACCTTGCTGGTGGAGCAGGCCAGCAGTGCGCAGTCTGTAAAAAAAACAAAAGAGAGTGATCATTACACCAGCATTTCTGTGATATGTATCTTACTTAATAGGTTTGTCGTATATAGGTGCAGAAGACAATAATAATCACCTAATGCAAACTAGTTATTCTGCTACCACCCACAGAATGCCTAAACGCACTGTTCCTTCCGTTGCAGTGTACTTTCCTTGCTTTATTGTTGGTCAGCCTCCAAGTTTCTCACATTGAAGGAACAGTAATGATAAACATTAAATCAAGCTAAACGCTGTACCACTTCTCATCGAAGTAGAGAAATGAATTTGAAGTTTAAACAGAATAATTAAGAAATACTCTGCTGCGAAAAAAACTACTTGAATGCGTTCAGCAGTAGCGGAGTTATTGGCAACCAAATGCGGTGCTTGGCGGTGCTTCCGCAATTACTTGTACTACGAAGGGTCCGGCGGAGCCTCTACACAACGCTCCACCTGCTGAAGGTCACTGCAGTGCGCGGTTGAAATGTTCTTTTGGATGTTCACGTAGGTGCCACCACTTCTCATTTGGGCGCCTACGACGCGAGAAACGCGGCTGTCCTCAGCGAGCTGCGGTGCGTTCAGCCTGCGGACGGTATCCACGCTTCGCATAAAAACACAGCTACATGCAACTGTAGCACGCGTTTGTTTTGTGCAGACAGGGCTTCCGTGTGCGCTCGCGCTCATGTGCAAAAGTCTGGCTGTGCTGCTTGGTGCGAACCAGCTTTGTCCTGCACCAGCTTGTGCGACGGATATGGCAGCCACATCCAACATGCGCATTTGGAAGCGCTATATTGCTCGGAGCTCGTTTTGGCGGAGGCAAATACTACACGTTTAGAAAGCTTGAGAACGGAGAGTCGACTGGCTATTTTCCAAAGTAGAGTGTACTAGACAATGGTCGGGTGGAACGAACAGCGCTCTCCCGCTGAGGCGCCGCGTGTTGAAAAACATTACGCAGGCGCTGCGAGCGAACTGGATTGGGGTGGAGACGCGCTTCGCGGCATATTCAACGTAATTTCGCTGCGAGCGCTGAGACCGATTGCGCGCGTGCGCTCTCATAATGGTGCTTTATTTCAACGGGATATTTATATACTGACATTTACATATATACGTATACACATTTGACGCATGGATTATACAACATGACGTCTTCAATTTCGCTGTCGTTGTCAAGTGCTTCGTCTGCCAGTGAGCGCGCGTTCGTTGCGCGGACACAGGTGGAGGCCCAGTTTTTCTCGAAGAAATCTGTGCAATCATATTTTTTTATTGTTTTAGTTGCTTTGGTGCGCCTGCGACCCCTGTCGGCCGGTACCAATTGTAGTTTTATCCAGGTGAACTGGAACTTGCAACAGTGTTTTCTGAAAGTAATACGTAACTTTTGGCACAGAAGCCGTCTATCTGCAACATGAAGCTGCGAAAGCTGTTCTAATTCACCCGTGTTGCTATTTCGTGATGGCAAGAAATAAATGACGAAACCGGTCATCGCTCACTGTCACCTCATGCTTCGGACGAGGCATAAGCGCTGTTTCGTCGTTACTACTGGGATCAGTTGTTTCTTGCGACGTCGCGTTAGGCCTAGGGAGACGGCACCGAGGCGGGAAAGTGCGTCGGCTTGCACCTTGCAAACAACGTCACAACATTTCGTATTCCTCTGAACTGTTTAGCGCGAAAACACTGAGACGAAGACTGGCAATTTCACCAGTTTCTGTGTCGTATCAAGAAGGCCGTTACCCAACACTTGTGAGCACTCTTCACTGGGGAAGGGTAGACTTTAAAGGAGGAGGAGGATATATATGTGATTTTTTTATATGTGATTTTACGCACTCTACGTGTTGGTGGAATATCAATCAGGTACAGTGGTCAAAATAAACAATATTGTTACGGGAAGGAAGAAGCGTTCGTCTATTTACAAGTGGCTTTTAATGGCTGAGCCAACAAGCGCAGAGCATCGATAGGTATGGTATGGTATGGTTGCTAAACACTTCGTCGTCGCTAAGACCACCGTCAGCGTCGTCTTCTTTCCACATTACCGACTGTGACATTACTCCCGTCGGAAAAAGCACCTGATTGGTGCGGCTCATCGGTCTGAGAAAGGTAAGGTTTGAGACGGCTGACGTGGATGATGTCAGAGAGAGGTGAAGGCACCGTAGCATTCAGCGGAGACACTTCATATGTGACAGGGGTCACCTGGCGAAGGATGCGGTAAGGGCCATAGTATCGCGAGAGGAATTTCGCGGAAAGACCAACATGCCGAGTTGGATACCATACTAGCACAAGAGCACCTGGTTCGTAGTTCACGTCGTGATGGCGCTGGTCGTAACGGCACTTCTGGCGTGTCTGTGAAGCAGAAAGACGAATGCGGGCAATCTGGCGTGCTTGGGTCACCGTGGCTATTACATCCCGAGTGTACTCTGTCGGCGAGTCGAGTGTAGTCGCAAGGAGAGTCTCGAAAGGGAAAGTCGGCTCACGGCCGAAGAGGAGATAGAAGGGTGAATAGCCAGCTGTGTCGTGGCGCGAGGAATTGTAGGCGAGCGTGACAAATGGTAGAGCAACGTCCCAGTCGCGATGATCGGAGGAAACATACATTGCGAGCATGTCAGTTATTGTGCGGTTCAGGCGTTCGGTAAGACCGTTAGTTTGAGGATGGTAAGCGGTAGTAAGTTTGTCTTTAGTAGCACATGATCGAAGTAGGTCGTCTATGACTTTGGCAAGAAAGTATCTGCCGCGATCGGTGAGAAGTTGACGAGGTGCTCCGTGGTGCAAGATAACGTCGTGAAGCAAGAAATCAGCGACGTCTGTAGCGCAGCTGGTCGGTAGGGCTCTAGTAATGGCATAGCGAGTTGTATAGTCCGTAGCGACGCCAATCCACCTATTTCCGTCCTTGGATATAGGAAATGGTCCGAGGAGATCAAGGCCAACGCGAAAAGAAGGGTCGGTCGGCATATCCAAAGGCTGCAGCAGTCCGGCAGGAGGCAGAGCTGGTCTTTTTCGGCGTTGACACGACTCACACGCGGCAACATAGCGCCGGACGGAGCGGTTGAGACGGGGCCAGAAGAACCGTCGCCGAATTCGGTCATAGGTCCGCGTGACGCCAAGGTGTCCAGCGGTGGGAACGTCGTGCAGTTGCTGCAGTACAATCTTTTGCAGATGCGACGGAATGACGGTTAGGAGCTCGGGCCCGTCGGGGAGCATGTTGCGGCGATACAGGATGCCATTTTGTAGTACGAACATGTGAAGGGATGGGTCATATGGAGCAGAGAGCAGGTGTTCGATAATGGGGCGTAACGACTCATCGCGTCGTTGTTCAGCGCCAAGGTCTTGCAACGCTGAGAGCGAAAGAACGCAGATCGGTGCGACATCCCCTAAACCGTCCGGTACATCGACGGGATGACGAGACAGGCAGTCGGCGTCCTGATGTAGACGACCCGACTTGTAGACCACAGTGTATATGTATTCTTGCAGCCGTAGGGCCCAGCGACCGAGGCGTCCGGTGGGATCCTTGAGGGAGGAAAGCCAACAAAGGGCGTGGTGGTCGGTTGTAACTGTAAATGGTCGACCATATATGTAGGGTCGGAACTTGCCCACCGCCCAAATGAGGGCGAGGCACTCGCGCTCAGTAATCGAGTAATTGCGCTCGGCGGGAGAGAGGAGGCGACTGGCGTAGGCGATAACGCGGTCGTGCCCACATTGGCGTTGAGCTAAACTGCGCCGATGCCGTAGCCACTGGCGTCAGTGCGGATTTCTGTCGGACCGGAGGGGTCGAAATGGGCGAGAACAGGAGGTGTGGTAAGCAGCGTGCTGAGCTGCGAGAAAGCAGACGCTTGTTCAGAGCCCCAGCAGAAAGGAACGTCCTTCTTCAGGAGGTCAGTCAGGGGACGGGCAACATGGGCGAAATTTTCCACAAACCTGCGGAAGTAAGAGCAAAGGCCCATAAAGCTGCGAACATCTTTGGCACAAGTTGGTACGGGGAAATTCTGCACAGCATGAACTTCAGCGGGGTCGGGGCGAATTCCTGACGAATCGACGAGGTGCCCGAGCATGGTTATTTGGCGGTGACCGAAGTGGCACTTGGATGAGTTGAGCTGCAAGCCAGCGGTGCGAAAAACAGAAAGAACAGATGAAAGTCTTTCAAGATGAATCGCAAAAGTTGAAGAGAATACGATAACGTCATCCAAGTAGCACAAACAGATGGACCATTTCAAACCACGCAAGAGCATGTCCATCATCCGTTCAAAGGTCGCCGGGGCATTGCACAAGCCAAATGGCATTACTCGGAATTGATATAGGCCGTCTGGTGTGACGAATGCGGTATTTTCACGGTCCATTTCATCCACGGCAATTTGCCAATATCCAGAGCGAAGGTCTATAGATGAAAAATAAGTGGCACCGTGGAGACAATCCCGAGTATCGTCAATGCGGGGAAGTGGATATACATCTTTCTTGGTGATCGTGTTTAGATGACGATAGTCAACGCAGAATCGCAAGCTGTTATCCTTCTTTTTGACGAGAACAACAGGGGACGCCCACGGGCTGGAAGAGTGTTCAATAATGCCTTTGGCAAGCATCTTGTCAACCTCGCTCTGGATAACTTGTCGCTCAGAGGGCGACACCCGGTATGGGCGTCTGCGAACAGGTGCTGCATCGCCGGTATTTATCCGATGCGTCACGACCGTGGTTTGACGCAAAGGGCGATCGTTCAGATCGAAAATGTCGGAGTAGGACTCGAGGAGGCAACGGAGCTGTGCGGCTTGTTGGGTTGAGAGGTCCGGTGCAATCATCTTTGTAAAGTCGTCGGTCGGGGCTGATGCAGAAGGCGCAGAATGAGCAGTGGTCGAAGACGGCGCAACAGATAGAGCAGAAATGTGGCACTCGTGCGTTGGTGACAACGTGGCAAGAGACATGCCTCGAGGAACTACTTGCGGGCACTGTCCGAAATTTAGGATGGGAAGACATGTCTGATTGTCCACAACAGAAACGATTGTGTGTGGGAAGGAGACATTGTGAGAAAGCAGGACTGACGTGGCGGGAGTAAGGACATAGTCTCCGTCAGGTACAGGTGGGCTGGCTAAAACAGGGATGAAGGTTGCTGCAAGAGATGGCAGGCGTATAAAATCCGCGGAACAAAGCTGAGCTGGAGCTTGAGCAGGAAGGTCAATGGGAACAGGTAGGGGTAGGTCAAGTTGTACAACACCGGCGGAACAGTCAATCAGACCAGAATGGGCGGACAAAAAGTCGAGTCCGAGGATCACATTGTGAGGGCAACGTTCAAGCACACTAAACAAAACGGACGTGTGGCGACCGGCGACACTGACACGAGCAGTACACATTCCAAGCACAGCCGGAGTTCCACCATCGGCGACCTGGAGCAGTCGAGTCGGAGCAGGAGTAAGTACTTTTTTCAAGCGCGTTCGAAGCTCCGCACTCATGATGGAAATTTGGGCTCCAGTGTCGATGAGTGCTGTAACGGGAAAACCATCCACGTCCACGTCCAGAAGGTTCCGATTAGTAGGCAGGGTCAGCAGAGGAATTTCAGGCCGGTGTTCTAGAGCAACGTCACCTCCAGGAGCTGCTCCAGTTAGTTTCCCGTCGGAGAGCGGCGACGGTAAGCTGGGGATGGAGAGCGACGCAGCTGAGGCGAACGGGAGCGGCGACTATGGGGTGATGGCGATCGGCTGGTCGCGGTCGCTCGAGCGTTGTCAGGTGCGTCTTCAACCTCGGTGGAGAGTGATGGCGGGCGAGGATTCAGTGGGGAGCGGCGGTAGGCGGGAAAGTTTGGTCGAGAGTGGGCTGGCCAGGAACTTCGACAGTGGCGAGAGATGTGGTCCGCACGTCCACAGTAAAAGCAGATGGGTCTATCGTCATGGGTGCGCCATTCAGCCGGGTTGCGATAGCTCGGATATGGACCGTATTGGCTACGTGGAGCAGGGGCAGAGGCAGCAGACGAAGCAAAGTCAGGACGGCTGGCGGAGCAGATGGATGGAAGACCTACATTGGCAAGTTCTTGGCGAATGACCGACTGGATGAGGGACACAAGCGGCCGGGAATCGTCAAAGCACTGCGTCACTGGCATGGCAGGAGACGCTGCTTCGATTTCTCGCCGAACGATACGTACGAAGTTCTCGGAGGAGGTGGGCTCACGCGGTGGACAAATGTCTTCGCACGTCGATGAAGCTGCGGTATTAGGTAGACGCGTAAACTGTCCAACTATGCGGCGACTCTTGGCGTCTTCAAAGCGGCGACATTCGTTAATGATCTCGTTGACCGTTGTGATGTTCTTATAACCAAGCAGGTTAAACGCGTCGTCCGCGATGCCCTTTAAGACGTGGCTGACCTTGTCTGCCTCTGCCATATTGTTATCTACTTTGCGACAAAGAGCGAGAACGTCCTGGATATACGCCACGTAAGATTCAGTGGACGTCTGTACACGGGTCCCAAGGTCCTTCATCGCAGCACGTTGGCGGCCGACGGGTTTGCCGAACAAATCTCTAAGCTTCTGTTTACACTGGTCCCAACTAGTAATCTCTTCTTCATGTGTTTCGAACCAGACCCGTGCTGTTTTCTTGAGGTAGAATATTATATTAGCCAGCATAAGCGTGTTATCCCACCTGTTGTGTGCGCTGACCCGTTCATAATTCTGTAACCAGTCATCGATGTCCACGATGTCAATCCCGGGAAACATGCCAGGGTCGCGAGGCTGCGCCAGGATGACCGTCGGTGGCGACGACGGGGCCGCGGTTGAACTCTCTCCTTCGGATGACATGGCGACCAGGTTACGTCCGCTGCGGAGCTCCGTCTTGCTCGAGTGATTACCTCGCACGTCCACCAATGATGTTACGGGAAGGAAGAAGCGTTCGTCTATTTACAAGTGGCCTTTAATGGCTGAGCCAACAAGCGTAGAGCATCGATAGGTATGGTATGGTACGGATGATGATGATGATGATGATGATGATGATGATGGCCTCATGTTATGGCTCACACCCACACTGGGGGATTGGCCAAGAATTGCGTGCTGAAACGTTCACCTATTCTTTTTGAAGTGCGACTTATTCGATGAGAAAAAAAATATAACGAAAGAGAGATAAGAAAACATACAAAAACAAACAAAATACAAGAAAAAAGTTAAAAAGCTACGGTTGCTAAACACTTCTTCGTCGTCGCTAAGACCACCGTCAGCGTCGTCTTCTTTCCACATTACCGGCTGTGACAATATTATAGTGAAATGAACCCGGTTTATTGATTGCATGGCCTCAAGAGATGCAGATTACCAATGAACTTCTAGGTAAATCTAAGGGTACTTAGACATATATATCAGACATACATGTAAGAGAAAAACGATCATATATTCTGTAGTAGTGTGCGGCAACCGAGAAGCCGTACTACAGAAAACGACAGTGGCCGGTGCAGAACAAGGAATCAGCGTTTATTATTTTTGACACGATTTTTACAGGCAGCGTTCGCTTATCCGCTGCTGATATCAGTGCCCGTGATGACGAAGTGGCACGGCACGCACTTGACGTTACGTCATCTCATTCCTTCCCCCCAAGGTCGTCGTCTTCATTAACTATCTTCAGTGGCGGAAATCGTAAGACCCATATCGGTCTGGTGGTTTCCTGGCGCGCTGACTTATGCGCAGCACTGGTGGAGGATCGGAAGGCTCTTCGGCTAGCCTCTGAAGATGGTCATTGTGGGTAGTAGCAGGCAGTGGTAATTCCTGCCCGTCTAGCGGTGGCGGGTCCGGCGTTATTGCATCCTATGGGAGATGTGCTGCCGTGTCCACTTCATGATACGTCTGCTGGGGCATGGTTGGGGCCTACCGATGACGCACAACGTCCTCGGTCCCGTGTCTTCTCGGGGCCTCCACACCAACATTTGGTCCTGCATGCTGGAAACTGCGCGCGCGTAAATGGTCGACATGAACGTGCCGGTCTGTGTTCTGCGTTTTTACGAGATAGGTCACAGGACTAACTGGCCGCACCACACACCCTTCTGTCCATGACACCTTCTCTTGCCTGACAGTATTCACGTATACGCAGTCCCCTGCCCTGAATGAACGGAAAATCGATCTTCGTTGGTCATGCTGCCGTTTTACCGCTTCTTGCTTGGTCTGCATGTCGTCTCGAAATGAGGGCCTTAGAAAGGACAGTCTCGTGCGCGGCATTCGTTTCAGAAACAGTTCGGCTGGACACTTGCCTGTTACTGTGCTAGGTGTTGTCCGATATGCCAGCAAGAAGTCGTCCAGCCTCTTCCACAACGGTCTGCTGTTTCCTCCCTTGTTGTGGAACAGCTGCTTGCGGAGGTTCCTCTTAACGGTTTGCACCGTCCTCTCGGCAGCTCCATTGGATTCCGGATGGTATGGCGGGTTGTACGTGCGCCGGATGCCACAGGCATCGAGGAAGTCCTGCAACTCCTGGGATGAAAACTGTGGACCATTATCAGAAATTATTTGTTTGGGAAATCCGTAAGAAGCAAATAGACTCCGCAAACGCTCGATAGTCTTCGCGGCTGTAGTTGAGCTCATAGGGAACACCTCAATCCATTCTGAAAACGAATCAACACACAAAAGGGATGTCGTTTTTTCAAACTCAAAAAAATCCAGATGCACTCGCTGCCAGCATCGGACGGGAAATGGCCATGGCTCGAGCGGTGAACGAGGAGCACTGTTTTCCATTGCTTGGCAGATGCTGCACCTTTTTACCACTCCTATGTCTGCATCTAGCCCTGGACACCATAGCAGGCTACGAGTGAGCATCTTCATGCGTGATGCCCTGGGGTGTTCTGGATGCAACAGTCCCAGCACAGCGTCTTGCAACGTTGTTGGCACAATAACACGACTTCCCCATGTAACGCATCCCGCTTCTAACGATAACTCCGCGCGTCTGCTATAGTACGGTACCAGTTCAGCATCTGTGACTTGTGCTGGACATCCTTCCAGTGTATATCGGTAAGCCTTGCTTAGCGTGCCGTCATACTTGGTCGCTTTAGAAACATCCATAGCCGTCAGTGGCGTAGTTTAAAAAAAGCGAGGTTATCTGTCTCCTCTATACCGGTTCCACTTAAAGCAGGCAGTCTGGACAGTGCATCTGCCACTTGCATTTGACATCCCTTTTTATATTTAAGTCGTAGCGATAAGAAGCCAAGATTAAAGCCCATCGTTGCATGCGAGCGGCTGCCAAAGATGGAACCTGCTTCCGTGGCCCTAGGATGCCTATCAGCGGCTGATGGTTCGTGAACAACGTGAATGTCCGCCCATACAGATAGCGATGAAATTTCTTGAGGGCAAAGATTATCGCCAACGCTTCTCGCTCGATCTGGGAGAGAACCTATCGCTGGGGGACCCTATCGCTCAACTTGCGATAGGGTCCTGGGCGCAAAAGCAATGGGCTTTTCTATACCATCTGGAAGTATATAAAAAGAACCGCGCCGAGACCATATCGGCCATACTGCGACGCATCAGAGCTTAGCGCCAAGGGTTGCTTTGGATCATAGTAAGCAAGTACCGGACTGGTCGTGAGCAAGTTCTTCGTTTCTCGAAGCGCGAGAGCACATTTACTTGTCCAATTCCAACGCCTGCCCTTCTTGAACAGCTCGTAGAGCGGCGCAGCTACGGTTGCCAAGTCCGATAGGAACTTAGCGTAGAATGTTACCATTCCAAGAAAAGACTTCAGTTCAGTGCAGACTAACCAGACCAGGCCTCTCTGATAAGCGCACATGCAAAAAGAAACACCAGGAACCGTTTGTTGAATGTGTGGAAGAAGTTGTTTACAACCTTCCTTTAAAGTGTGGGAAGAACTACGTAGGGCAAAGCGGAAGGTGCCTCAACGAGCGTTTAAAGGAACACCGGTATAATGTAGCAGAAAAGCGGGGCGGGTTCCTTGACGCCCACTGCAGGCATTGCAGCTACACTGTTGCCGGGGTGGATGATGGTGACCACTCGACGTGTGCTCCAGCATACAGAGACTGCACCATTGTGGGAAAAGCCCGAGGTAGGATAACTCGCGAAATTATAGAAGCAGAAATGATTGATAGGCTTGGCGATAACTGTGTGTCTAAACCATCAATTGCCCTTTCCCGCGAAGAGTTATCGTACCTGCGCAATAGTGTGTAAGGTTTTTTTTGTAAACAGCGCATGTATGATGTACGCGAAAAAGCTGTATATAGGTATGGGTCCCTTGCTCGAAATAAAGATTGTTGCAAGTTAGCGCCTGTGTGTGTCACGTCTCACTTTCGTCCTTGTCTTTTTAACGCGCTATAAGCCTCACGATGTCTTACCAACAAGCCCAAATCACTGCTTTACACCGAGATTGTAACTGCACGCGAGAGTTAGATGAGTGCACAATACTCTACAGGCATAAGAATGAAGATACGCGCCTTATGGTAGAGGCATCGCATATCTATAATGGTGAAAGCGCATGCGTGAGTCAGCCTTCAATTACTTTACATAAAGAAGAGATTAACTGCCTTAACAGTTGTCTCTCGCGTAGACCGGCATGTGTACCCGACTGACACGTGGTGATACCATTCCTGAGCTTGCGCAGATGAGTTTTGTGTCTTCTTTCTTTTTCGCCTCAGTGCTCCTTTCAGTTGATAGTCGGCGTTCGTGTTGTCCACTTCTCTACTCTTGTGTCCTGTCTGCACGCCTCACCTCTCTTTTTTTTTATTTTGTTATTATTCATGGGTGTAAACACGTGCCTGGCGGATATTTGTGGGATGTATTCCCCATAAATTTCAGTTGTACGTCCAGCGTTGTCCTGTCCGTTTCTACTTCTTGTGCTCGCGTCCTTACTTGCTGGAAACCGTTATATGTTCACCATGCACCAACTGGCCCCGCAAACTATACTAAAAGACGTGAGGTATCGCAGCGTGGTGGTCTTTAGCGGCTAATATAAACAATTTCCTGCCTTTCCCCTGGGTGTGAAATGTGTTTACTGCTGTGCTTGAGCTAGAAACCTATGACGCGGTCAGTGGGCCTTTTTGCCTTCAATCAACAGTTTATCTCTACTTGTTTATTACAAAGTTGAAGGCAGTTGTCATAATGTTTGCACCTATTTTGGTGCATTTTATATGGGAGACCATGAGAAGCATGACAATTTATGATTTGCTGGAAACGATATGTCCAGCGACACATTATTGCGCTCCACGGTTAGCAAGAGCTCGTACAGTTATGACCAGGATCTCTCAAATAACGCCGAAGGCAATGAACCCAGTATGGGTGGCTGATGTTGCTGTTATACTTGAGCTACAAAGTTATGATGCGGTCAGCGGGCCTTTCTGCCTTGAACAAACCCTTTCTCTCTACTTGTTTATTACAAAGTTGAAGGCAGGTGCTATGATGTTTGCGCCTATTTTGGTGGATTTTATTTGCGAGAACATCAGCAGCATGGCACTTTATGAGTTTCTGGAAGCGATATGGCCAGCGACACATTACTGCGCTCCATGGCTAACAGGAGCTGGTATAGTTATGAGCAAGATCACTCCAATAAGGCTGAGGGCAAAGAACGCAGTCCATGAGCACAGTCAAGATGTCAGGCATCGCCGCGTGCTGGTCTTTTGCGGCTATTATAAACAATTTGTCTTTACGTACTCTGAACGGCTGATACTTTACTGTTATGCGTGAGCTAGAAACCTATGACGCTGTCAGCGGGCCTTTATGCCTGTAACCAGCACTTTCTCTGTCCTAGTTTATTTCAAAGTTGAAGGCAGTTGTCACAATGTTTGCACCTATTTTGGTGCATTTTATTTGCGAGCCTTTGAGCAGCATGACACTATATCAGTTGCTGGAAGCAATATGGCCGACACATTACGGCGTTCCATCCTTAGCAGGCGCTCGTACTGTTATGAGCAAGATCGCTCCTCTAAGGCTGAGGGAAATGAACGCAGTCAATCAGCACAATCAACATGTGAGGTAACGCTGCGTGGTGGTTTTTAGTGGCTAAGTGAGTAAGAGTCCTCACTTGCATCTACCCCTCACCTTCCAGACTTGACAGTTAAGTACTGTTATGCGTGACATTCGAACAGAAACGGCTATTCGATTTCAATAATTTTTAATGGATAATTCTGAGGTCGAATGCGATCAAAACAGCAAACACCATTCGATTCCACTATGTATGTTTCTACTTGATTTCGCCTGCTGGCATGTTCAAGGAGATAGCCAGACAAGCCACGGAGATTACATTGATAAAGACTACCCGGTCTCCCCGATTGAGCCTGAGAAAATAGGCAATATATTTTCCATAACACTGGTGTTCATATTAACGTCCAATAATTGCCCTGACTCCTTTTCCGGAAAGTCGATTGGTTCACCTGGGGCTGGTGCATCTTTTCAAAGAAACACGATCATTCCGGTCGGGAGTTTTCACTTTTTCAATCAGGGCATTTGGAATATGTGATGATGTAACGTCAAGTGCATGCCGTGCCACTTCGTCATAACATTCACTGATATCAGCAGCGGATAAGCAACCGCTGCCTATAAAAAGCGTGTCAAAAAGAATAAACGCTGATTCCTTAGTCTGAATAGGCCACTGTCGTTTTCTGGAGTACGGCTTCTCGGTCGCCGCACGCTATACACTGTCGACGAGGATGAGATCAGGGCGGCTTGCTACTTCGATTGCTGCTGAAGACGACTACCGCGGGGCCGGCGCTGCAATGGTGAAGGTGGAAAAATTTGATAACTTTAACGAAGGGAGCGACAGCTTCGAGTCCTACTTGGAAAGATTTCAGCTTTCGTCCCGGCAAATGAGATAGCTGAAGGCAGGAAACTGGCTGTATTCTTGACTACGACCACTACGACTACGACCTCATCACTACGACCTTTTTTTCTTTTTGAAGATTCACTGTCGTCCGCGGTTTCCACGGTATTTCTTTTTTGTCAACTTTCTAAACAAGAATTCTGACACAGCCATCAAAAGTGAGACCGGGTACCCTGCCGACAATAATCTCGCCTTCTGGGCTTCAAAACTCTCCTGCAATGAATGGGTCCAACTCTTGTTAAGAGCATTCGTCAAGCACAAGGAAACTATGCCACATTTTATTAATTTGGAGTGGGACAATTCGTATGGAAGGAGCGATTTTTTCGATCTGGGGCAATACCGCTAAAACACATGAACTCACTTTTAAATTTAATTTCCAAATCAAGAAATCTGATCAAGTTTTCTTTGCAGAGTTCGAACGTGAACCTGAGATCCCGGGAGGACTCCTCGAAAACGTTAAAATCCTTCTCGCGTTTGATTCAAGGCTATCATCGGAATTTTACTTTAAAAACACTAAAAATCATCCACATACCTAAAAATTCGCACAATACGTTTGTGCTGCAGTCTGAGAATTACATTACTGTCAAACTTTGATAAAACAAATGTGGCACAATACAGGAGAAACATTAGATCCGATGCAAATACGCTTTGCCTGAACTAAGACATCCTTGTTAAAGGACACTACAGTGGTTGAGAGGTAAAACGTGAGAAGTTCCATAAAAGATTCAAGTGACAAAGCGCAGGATTTCATAAAAGCTACTTCCCCACTTTCTTCAACCAAATCACGTACAGCTATACACAGGTCATCATGTGGGATAGAATAGAACAGTTCCTCAATATCTACAGAAATCGCAGCATTGGCACAAATCTCACTTGACTTTAACCAGCCCACAACTTCCAAGAAGCTCTGTACGCCAAAAGGATCATAAGTATCCAGGGTTTTCAACGTACGCTGAAGGAACCCACTAACCACTAACTGCCATGAGCCTCCTTCTGTGACGGTAGCGCGAAACGGAATATCTAGCTTGTGCGGCTTAGCTACAAAAAACACACATAACACATCTTGCTTACTTAGTTTTACGGCTTTTTCTAAGGCCGCAAGCTTCAGTTTCTTGAGAAGTTTTATTGCTAGAGCCTTCGACTTTTTGGGCGACACATCCACTGCCGGAAAGTCTTCTCAAGGGCAAGGACTGCTTTTTCTTGAAAGAGAACCTTTGGAAGCACGACAAACACACATTCTTCGTCGGACGGTACCAGGTTCAGCTCCCGGCTGTTGAAGTGCTGAACGACACGTCCGAGAATTTTGTCGTCACGTCCACTCTGTTTTCCGTTCCACCTCAGCAGGCAGTGCACTCCTTCAGAAAGGGCCCTGTCTTTTTCTTCCATTGAGGTCTTTTCCGCTATTTTATGAACGGTAGCCAGAAGCTGAGGTCCGGTGACCTGCGGTACCTAACTGAACTTCGGGCCTTTACTAAGGAGCCTGTCAACATCATCCGGTACTTCCACCCCTTACAAATGCACGACACCCACACGGTCATGTTTTTTCCGTGGTTTCTTCGGAAAATTCTTGCGAATGTTGTTCCAGTACACCAAGTGTTGTTGCCTTTGTCGGAAAGGGGTGTGAATTGGCTTTTGTGTACGTGTATATCTTTTGACTACAAATCTTGTTATTGTCCATGGGTGTATACGCATGCATGGCGGAGATTTGTGGAATATATTCACAATAAACTACACTTGTAAGTCCAGCGTTGTCCTGTCCGTTTCTACTTCTTGTGCTCGCGTCCCTACTTGCTAGAAACTGTTATATGTTCACCTCACATCTTGCTTGTGCTGGCTCACTGGGTTGATTGCCCTCAGCTTTATTGGAACGATCTTGCTCACAACTGTACGAGCGCCTGCCAAACATGCAACGCAGTAATCTGTCAGCCATATTGCTTCCCGCAAATCATATAGTATCATGTTGCTCATGTCCTCGCAAATAAAATGCACCAATATTGGTGCAAACATTGTGACAACTGCTTTCAACTTTGTAATAAACAAGAAAAGAGAAAGTGTCGGTTAAGGGCCCGCTGACCGCGTCATAGGTTTCTAGCTGCCGCATAACAGTAAAAGTATCAGCCGTCCAGAGTATATACAGGGAAATGGTTTATAATAGCCGCAAAAGATAACCACGCTGCGATGCCTCACATCTTGATTGTGCTGATTGACTGCGTTCATTGCCCTCAGCCTTATTGGAGCGATCTTTGTCGTAACTGTACGAGCTCCTGCTAAGCGTGGAGCGCAGTAATGTGTCCCTGGCCATATCGCTTCCACCAACTCACAAATTGTCATGCTGCTCATGCGCTCGCAAGTAAACGGGAGCAAAATATATGTAATCATTATGACAACTGCCTTTAACTTTATAACAAACAAGGACAGAGAAAGTGTTGGTTGAAGGCAGGAAGGCCAGCTGACCGCGTCACAACTTTCTACTTCAAGCGTAAAAGTTAACATATTAGCCACCCAGAGAAAAGGAAGGAAATGGTTTATATTAGCCGCTAAAAACCACCACGCAGAGATACCTCAGATCTTGATTGTGCTGATTGACTTACCCCATAGCGGTCAGCCTTAATGGAGCGATCTTGCTCATAACTGTACATGCTCCTGCTAATCGTGCGGCGCAGAAATGTGTCACTGGTCATATCGCTTCCAGCAACTCATAAAGTGTCCTGCTGCTCATGTGCATGCAAATAAAATGCACCAAAATAGGTGGAAACATTACAAGAATTGGCTTCAACTTTGTAATAAACAAGGAGACAGAAAGTGTTGGTTGAAAGAAAAAAGGGCCGTTGACCGCGTGATAACTTTGTAGCTCAAGTATAACAGCAACATCAGCCACCCATACTGGGTTGATTTCCTTCGGCATTATTTGAGAGATCCTGGTCATAACTGTACGAGCTCCTGCTAACCGTGGAGCGCAATAATGTGTCACTGGACATATCGTTTCCAGCAACTCATAAATTGTCATGCTTCTCATGTTCTCCCATATAAAATGCACCAAAATAGGTGCAAACATTATGACAACTGCCTTCAACTTTGTAATAAACAAGGAGAGATAAACTGTTGATTGAAAGCAAAAAGGTCCACTGACCGCGTCATAGGTTTCTAAAGAATATCAGCCACTCATAGAAATAACGGGAAATAGTTTATATTAGCCGCTAGAAACCACCACGAACCGATACCTCACATCTTGGTCTGCTTATTGACTGAGTTCATGACCCTCTGCCTTATTTGAGCGATCATACTCATAACTGTACTCGCTGCTACCAGCCGTGGAACGCAGTAATGTGTCGCTGGCCATATCGCCTCCAGCCACTCATATAGTGTCATGCTCGTCGTGGGCTCGCGAATAAAACGCAGCAAAATAGGTGCAACTTTTATGACAACTGCCTTCAACTTTGTAATAAACAGGGACAGAAAAAGTGTTGGTTGAGCACAAAACGTTTTGCTGACCACGTCATAACTTTCTAGCTGCAGACGAAGAGCGGAATATTATTCACCGAGAAAAGACAGAAATTGTCTAGTTGTGCAACATAACGTTAAAGTTTAACTCTAAATTGAAATAAAATGTGAAAATGAAATATAAGGTTTACTGAAAGTCAGAGCGGTCAACGAAGTGGAGCCGGTGCTGTCATGGTTACATGTAGATCTGTGGATACGCCGGCGACCTCCGCGGTGAGCTCCGTAGGAGGCGTCTCGAGGTAGGCCAGTTTTGGGTGGTCTAATGAGACTACCTCTCTTAATATGGTGGCCGAGTTGAGAGCCTTGTGAAGGACACGGTATGGCCCATCGTAGGAGGGTGTAAGAGGTGCCTTCACGGCGTCTGGTCTGTGAAAAACGTGCGTCGAAGACGTAAGGTCCGAATGCACAGCGATTCTGTGGTCCGAAGATCGAGGAGGAATGGGGCGAAGTTGCTGAATGCACTCCTATAGGTATTAAAGATACTGCAGCGGCTGGGGCGATGGGTGTGAAGGAACGAGCTAGTCTCCAGGAAACGCAAGGGTGCACCATAGACGAGTTCCACCTGAGAACAGCCAAGGTCGCGGAGAAGGTCAGCGCATAGGCCAAGAAGCACCATAGGTAGGTGCTCGACCCAATGCTCCCAATCCAGGCGCACAGTGACGGCAGCCTTGAGCAGGGCGTGGAGCCGCTCAACCATGCCGTCGGCACAGGTGTGATATGCAGTGTTTCGGGCCAAGGAGGCGGTTCAGGGAAGTTAAGAGTAAAGTCAAATTGCCGGCCGTGATCAGTGGCCCCAATGTTGGCGAAGCCGAAGCGCGAAACCCATGTTGAAACGAAGGCTTTGGCGACCATTTCCACAGTGATGTGCGGAATGGGCACGGCTTCGGGCCAAGAAGTGAAGCAGTCAATCATTGTTCGAATGTACCGGCAGTCGTGAGAGGAAGCAAGTGGTCCAACCAAATCAAGATGGACGTGGTAAAGCGACGGCCGGGTGGCAAGAAAGACTGCGTGGGAGTCTTCGTGCGGCGGGTCACTTTGGCGGTTTGGCACGCAAGGCACGAACTGGCGAACATCGCGGTTAATTCTTGGCGAGACATGCGCTGCATAACGAGGGGCTGCGTGGCTCAGATGCTGGGATGGCAGATGTCGTGAAGGGACTGGAACACGATGGAAGGCAGCCGGAATGCAGGGCGGAGGTGCAGCCGTGTCACACCAAACTGGCGCTGAGGAACGAGTTATGGAACGTGGTTGGTCAAGTAGCCGTTGCAGCTCAGGGTCTTCCATTTGCGCACGAGCAACACGTTCCCAGTCCACAGTTTATACAGAAGTGCCGAGGGAGGCAATGTGGGAGAGTGAATCAGCTGCCTCGTTTTCGGTGCCTTTTGTGCCGAATATCCTTAGTGAACTCCTATATATAGGCCAGTTTACGAAGTTCACGTGCGACGTATTTGGAAGAGTCTGTACGTAAATCAGCCGCTTATGATCCGTTAGAACGCAAAATGGTTGGCTTTCCAAGAAGGGCCTGAAGTGTTGGAAGGTGGAGTAGATAGCCAGCAACTCGCGGCCAAAAGCGCTGTAGTGAGTCTCGGGCTGGTTGGAGCTTCCGAGACCAGCTCAGTGGGCGCCACTCGGAATCAATTTGCTGCTGGAGAACAGCACCGATGGCCACACTGGAAGCATCCATCATGATGCAATAGGCACATTAGTTTTCGGGTTGATGTGAAGCATCGAATCGGCGACGGCTTGTTTAGCAACCCTGAAAGCAGCTAGAGCTTCGGGAGACCAGGAAATCGTGGATGAGGAGCCCTTGGTCATGCGAAGGTCAGTCATTGCCTGCAGAGGCTTAGTTCAGGGCGGAATAAAGCGTTGGGAGAAATTCATTAGGCCCAGGAACTCGCGCAGCTGACGTAAGGTAGTGGGTGCTGGAAAGTCTTGCACGGCCTGGGCGTGAGAGGGCAACGGACAAATTTTCAGCGCCGAAATGTGACCCAGGAATTCAAGCTCAGAAGACCCAAACACGCATTTCTGGGGGGTCGCAACCAAGCCAAATTGCTGAAGGCGTTGAACGAGTTCCCGGAGGTCACACTTATGATCTTATTGATTGGGACCCGCGCCAAGGATGTTGTCGATGTAGGTGTGATGTTATTGGGCCGGATCACTCCAGAAAAAGGGAAAAGCAGCACGCGAAAGCAAAAACACATCAGACTGGTATTGACGTACACGACACAGATAGCGGCACACACACGTGACAATGTCCCAAAATGCCTCATAGGCGACATGCACTATATGTATCGGTGGATTACGATTGGCCTACAGTTCCGGCGGAAGCGTGTGTCGCCGTGTCTGAGACCTCGTTGAACCGATACCGGCCAGCGGGGTCGGACAACAGTGTCGGCCGGCGGGTCGGACAGCCGTGACCAGCGGGGTCGGACAACAGTGTCGGCCGGCGGGTCGGACAGCCGTGTAGGACGGCCGGGTCGGTCGGCTGGGTCGGACAGCCGGGTTGGACGGCCGGGACGGTCGGCTGGGTCGGACAGCCGGGTTGGACGGCCGGGTCGGTCGGCTGGGTCGGACAGCCGGGTTGGACGGCCGGGTCGGACCGCCTTGCGGGGCTCAGGTAGCCGGCCGCAGTCACCGGGTCGCGTCCACAGCTGGCGGGGTAGCCCTGTGGCCGCTCACCCGAACGCTCGAGTGCCCCGGTTCCGGACCGCCAGCCCTCCTGGACCAGTGCCCAGCGGAAGAGCGGGGCGAGGTAACCTCCCAGTGGGCGACAGTGTTGCTTCAGGTGTGGCGTATTGGCGCTGTCGGCGATAGCTCCTATGTGCCAGACGCCCAGCGAGGAAGCTGTTTTCCGTCGACCGCCGAAGCTCGCGCACTGCTCACGCCACGGGCCACGGGCCACACTCTCGCGCCACGCTTTTTGAGGCGCCACTGCCGGCGCTCCCAAGTCGGCGTCGATGATGATGATGACCATCTTGCGGGTATTTGCCAAGATTCACTGTCCTCTGCGCCCCCGCACGGCGCACAGTCTTCGCATGTTTATGTTTCCACTCCCGCGTACCATATATTATGACAGTAGGCAAATACAACCGGGAGTCCGCACGTTACCTCTTCGACGAATTTATTTATTTATTTATTTATTTATTTATTTATTTATTTATTTATTTATTTATTTATTTATTTATCAAATACTGAAGGCCCTCACAGCGGGCCCTAGCAGCAGTGGAATAAGAATAGAACAATGCACAATATGAAGTCAGCGTAGTGACAGCACAAAACATGAGCTCATTTACAATGGGATAGGTCGAATAGTAACAGGAGAAAATTTATACAGTGTGAAACATGACTATAAATAAGAAGCAATGAATTTGTACATGGAGTCAATGGCCATAATCACATGAGAAGGCAGCTTGTGCCATTGCTCAATTGTACGTGGCAAAAAATAATACTTAAAAGCATTTGTTTTGGCATGGTATGCAGTTACAGACTGACCATGATGATGCCTTGTACGACGAGTAGTGATGGGCATAAGATAAGCTTGAGGACTCATTGAGAGTTTATTGCTCTAAAGTAAAAATAGAAACTATTGTCTGAATTTTCCTTCGTGCTTGCAGTGCTGGGATGGCATGTTCTTTCATTAAATCGGAGGAAGAGTCTCTACTGCGGTATTTTGAAAAATTAAAGGGCACGGCTTTCCTCTGGACTGACACCAGTGCCTCAATATTCTGTTTAGTGTAGGGGTCCCAAACTGCACAAGCATACTCTAGTTTCGGTCTGATAAGGCTATACTATGCTAAATGCTTTACACTGGTAGGAACCTTTTTTAGGTTGTGGCGGAAAAGACCAAGTTTTCGGTAGGAAGACGAGCAAACGTTGGCAACATGACTGTTCCAGCTTAAACGGTTTGTTATGGTAACACCGAGGAATTTATATTCACTAACTTCCATAAGGGGATGCCATGGAAGGGTGTACGAAAAGGATAAAGCACAAGTTTTTTGTTGGTAGTCTTCATAAAGACAGTTTTTTCGGCATTTGCACCTTGTGTGAATTTCCTCGAGATTAAAGTGAAGCAGAACTTGGTAACTAGGGAAGTTAATTTCGTCAATCAGAATGCAATCATCAGCAAACAGCTTAATTTGAACTGGTTCAGTTATATCACTAACAAGATCATTTATATATATTAGAAATAACAACGGGCCCAGTACACTTCCTTGTGGAACGCCTGAAGCAACTGGTAAACCATTTGAATGATGACCATCAATGTTAACAAACTGTATGCAGTTGGTGAGATATTGTCACGTGGTCGTGACGTCAAAGAACACGGTAGCAATACTGTGAAAGGCAAAAACTAGCTTTTATTGGGCAAACCTGTCCCACGAAACAGGCTATATTTAAAGCACAACGAGAGCGGCGAACACAGTCGGCGATCGTCGCAAATCTGATCAGCGGGTCAAGCACGTCGGCTTTTATAGAGCAATCGTCGAATGTTCCAGACTAATCGTTCGGACCCGCGTGCCTTCCACAACGTTCTACACCATTCGCGTTACGCGATGAAATCAGATAACACAAGGTTCTGCGACAACAGACAGCCGGGTAGAAGCATCGATAACTTCCCAGAAACGTCGGATACATGCAGGCGCGTCCCTCGCTGTGCGATTACAGTTGTTAAGCGGCGAAACGTGGTCGCCCGATAAAGATAAGTACACGTGTCAATACCCCCCTCTTAAAAAGCATCGACCCGATGCTGCAAACAAACGAAGGTAATAAACAAAAGCACTCGTAGCAAAGAAAAGAACAAAAATGGCGAAGTTCGTCAGCGTCCGTAAAAGGGTTTAAGGCGCACCACGTGGACCACTTCACATCGTGCGCGGCGCCGCTGTGAATGCGAAACGCCGTCTGGCACGACCTCATAGTCCAGAGCGCCAATACGTCGGATGACCTTGTAGGGTCCGAAATAGCGTCGTAGTAGTTTCTCACTGAGTCCTCGTCGGCGTATCGGGGTCTAGACCCAAACACGGTCGCCAGGTTGGTACTCGACGAAGCGTCGTCACAGGTTGTAGTGTCGGTTGTCGGTCCTCTGCTGGCTCTTGATTCGCAGGCGGGCGAGCTGTCGGGCTTCTTCGGCTTGCTGGAGATAGCTAGCGACGTCAACATTCTCTTCGTCAGTTACGTGCGGCAGCATGGCGTCAAGCGTCGTCGTCGGGTTCCTGCCGTAAACCAGCTTAAACGGCGTGATCTGTGTTGTTTCTTGCACCGCCGTGTTGTACGCAACGGTTACGTACGGCAGGACCGCGTCCCACGTCTTGTGTTCGACGTCGACGTACATTGCTAGCATGTCGGCGAGGGTTTTGTTCAGGCGCTCCGTGAGACCATTCGTCCGCGGATGGTAGGCAGTTGTCCTCCTGTGGCTTGTCTGGCTATACTGCAGAATGGCTTGGGTGAGCTCTGCTGTAAAAGCCGTTCCTCTGTCGGTGATGAGGACTTCTGGGGCACCATGTCGCAGCAGGATGTTCTCCACGAAAAATTTCGCCACTTCGGCTGCGCTGCCTTTTGGTACAACTTTAGTTTCAGCAAAACGGGTGAGATAGTCCGTCGACACGACGATCCACTTATTCCCGGATGTTGATATCGGAAACGGCCCCAACAAATCCATCCCAATCTGCTGGAATGGTCGGCGAGGAGGTTCGATCGGCTGTAGTAATCCTGCTGGCCTTGTCGGTGGTGTCTTGCGTCGTTGACAGTCTCGGCATGGCTTGACGTAACGGGCGACGTCGGCGGTCAGACGCGGCCAATGATACTTGTCTTGTATCCTCGATAGTGTCCGGGAAAATCCGAGGTGTCCAGCGGTCGGATCGTCATGTAGGGCGCGCAATACTTCTGGACGAAGTCCTGACGGGACAACAAGAAGGTAGTTGGCGCGAACTGGTGAGAAGTTCTTCACGAGCAGGTTGTTTTGTAGCGTGAACGAAGACAACGCGCGCTTAAATGCCCTAGGGACAACGTCGGTGTTGCCTTACAAATACTCGACGAGGCCTTTTAGCTCCGGGTCGGCTCGTTGCTGTTTAGTGAAGTCTTCCGCGCTTATTATCCCAAGGAAGACGTCATCGTCCTCGTCGTCTCGTCGTCATCGTCCTCGTCATCGATTGGGGCGCGCGATAAGCAGTCGGCGTCGGAGTGTTTTCTTCCGGACTTGTATATTACCGTGACGTCATATTCTTGTAGTCTGAGGCTCCACCGCGCCAGCCGTCCTGAAGGGTCCTTTACGTTAGCTAGCCAACACAATGCGTGATGGTCACTGACGACTTTGAATGGCCTGCCATAGAAGCAAGGGCGGAATTTAACTGTAGCCCGAATGATGGCGAGGCATTCCTTTTCAGTCGTAGAATAGTTGCTTTCCGCTTTTGACAGCGACCGGCTAGCATACGATATCACCCTTTCAAGTCCTTCTTTCCTCTGGACTAGGACGGCACCGAGGCCTAGGCTACTGGCGTCAGTGTGGATTTCGGTATCGGCGTCCTCGTCGAAGTGTGCATGTACCGGCGGCGACTGCATGCGTCGTTTGAGTTCTTGAAATGCCTTCGCCTGCGGCGTTTCCCACTTGAACGCGACATCACATTTGGTTAGATGTGTTAGCGGCTCCGCGATGCGTGAAAGGTCCTTGACAAAGCGCCTATAGTAGGCACATATGCCAAGGAATCTGCACACTGCCTTCTTGTCGGTTGGCTGCGGGAACTTTGCGATGGCAGCTGTCTTCTGTGGGTCAGGGCGTACTCCTGATTTGCTGATCACGTGGCCTAGGAACAAAAGCTCATCGTAAGCGAAACGGCACTTTTCCGGCTTCAGAGTGAGCCCTGATGACTTGATGGCTTCTAACACTGTCGCAAGCCGCCTAAGGTGATCGTCGAAATTTCCGGCGAAGACAACGACGTCATCCAGGTAAACAAGGCACGTCTGCCTCTTCAGTCCGGCTAACACCGTGTCCATGACGCGCTGAAACGTTGCAGGCGCCGAGCACAGTCCGAATGGCATGACCTTGAACTCGTAGAGGCCGTCTGGCGTGATGAAGGCCGTCTTTTCGCGATCTCTCTCGTCGACTTCTATTTGCCAGTAGCCAGACTTGAGGTCCATCGACGAGAAGTATTTAGCGTTGCAGAGCCGATCCAATACGTCGTCTATCCGTGGAAGGGGGTACACATCCTTCTTCGTGATCTTGTTCAGTCGACGATAATCGACGCAGACGCGTAGGGCTCCGTCCTTTTTCTTTACCAGGACTACAGGAGAGGCCCACGGGCTTTTCGACGGCTGGATGATGTCGTCGCGCAGCATTTCGTCGACTTGTTGCCTAATAGCTTCACGTTCTCGCGTCGAAACTCGGTAAGGGCTCTGGCGGAGTGGTCGAGCGCTCTCTTCGGTTATTATGCGATGCTTTGCAACTGGTGTTTGTCGAATCCTCGATGACGTCGGAAAGCAGTCTTTGTATCGTCGGAGAAGACTTCTGATCTGTTGCTGCTTACTCATAGGAAGACTTGAATTCACGTCGAAGTCTGGTTCGGGGACAATGCTCATCGGGGTAGATGCGGCTGAATCCGAGAGGACAAAAGCATTGCTGGTTTCCACAATTTCCTCGATGTATGCGCTTGTCGTGCCCTTGTTGATGTGCTTGAACTCTTGGCTGAAGTTGGTTAGCATAACTTCCACTTGCCCTCCGTGGAGTCGAGCGATCCCTCTTGCGACGCAAATTTCACGGTCGAGCAGTAGATGTTGGTCGCCCTCGATGACGCCTTCTATGTCAGCGGGTGTTTCAGTGCCGACGGAAATAATAATGCTGGAGCGCGGCGGGATCCTCACTTGATCTTCGAGCACACTCAAGGCGTGGTGACTACGACAGCTCTCCGGCAGTATCGCTTGATCTTGTGACAGCATTATCGATTTCGACTTCAGGTCGATGACTGCGCCATGTTGATTCAGGCAGTCCATGCCGAGAATGACGTCTCGTGAACACTGTTGGAGGACAACGAAGGTGGCAGGGTAAGTCCGGTCATGAACGGTAATTCTTGCCGTGCAGATTCCAGTCGGCGTATTGAGGTGTCCTCCAGCGGTCCGAATTTGGGGGCCCTCCCATGCAGTCTTAACCTTCTTCAACTGGGCGGCGATGTGTCCACTCATTACGGAGTAATCGGCCCCTGTGTCGACGAAAGGCAGTGCCGTGGAGAAGTACGTCGAGGTCGGTGGTTCTTTGTCTGGCGTTGCAGTTGGGTCTTGGCGTCGGATCACGGCTGCGTCGCGTTGAACTGAAGCTGGAACGTCGCGTCGTCAAGTCGTCCTTCATCGGTGTAGTCTTGGCTTCCTGATTTCGTCGGTACGGTGGCGTGTCGTTATGTCGTCGAGGTAGTTTCTTCGGTGTCTTCGTCGGCGGCGGAGGATCTTCGTCAGTTCGACGAACAGCAACCGCATCTCCATCGGTTGCTGCATTTAGTTTTCCGGATATGGGCTCGCTGACCGGCCCCGGGCTGGGCCAGTGTATGGTCAGCGCTGCGGCGACAGGTAGCGGCCTGGTGATGGCGAACGCGACGGTCTTCGAGAGCTCCACTGAGTAGCGGCGAGGTAATCGGCGATATCGAGGGGGCGTTCACCTTGCTGCGTGCGCGGAGCGTTCACGGCGAAGCTTCGCAGTCCCATCTCCCGGTATCGACATCGTCGGTAGACGTGACCCGCTTCTCCGCAGTGGTAGCAGAGCGGGCGGTGGTCAGGAGCGCGCCAATGTCCGTCCTCCTCGCGTAGGTGCGCTGGGCGACGGGTGGGCGTGCTGGCGGCGGCGGCAGCGGACGACGGAATGACCTTGACGGCGTGTGACGGCGGCGTAGGTCATCGCTTCTGGCTGGGGCTGCGGTAATTCAGGGGCTACTCCAAGTTGTTGTTGGAGCTCCTCACGCACGGCGTCGGCAATCGAAGCCACTTGAGGCTGTGATGGTGGGAACCGCTTTTGTAGCTCCTCCCGCACAACCGCTCGGATAGTCTCGCGCATGTCGTCGGTGGCCAGTGATTGAACTCCGGCGTAGTTTGTCGAGTTCATGCGGCGGTCGAATTGCAGGTTTCGCATCTCGAGTGTCTTCTCGATGCTGGTGGCCTCGCGAAGAAACTCGTCGACGGTCTTCGGTGGGCTTCGTACTATTCCGGCAAAAAGTTCCTCCTTCACACCACGCACCAGCAGGCGGACTTTCTTCTCCACGGGCATTTCAGGGTCGGCGTGGCTGAAGAGACGGCTCATTTCTTCCGTGTAGATCGCGGTCGTCTCATTAGGTAGCTGCACCCGGGTTTCTAATAGCGCTTGGGCTCGTTCTCGGCGTACGACGCTTGCGAATGTCTGCAGGAAGCCGCTTCCGAAAAGTTCCCAGGTCGTTAAGGTGGCTTCTCGGTTCTCGAACCACGTCCTGGCCGCGTCTTCCAAACCGAAGAAGACATATCGCAGTTTGTCGTCGCTGTTCCAGTTGTTAAAGGTAGCGACTCTCTCGTACGTCTCAAGCCAGCTTTCCGGGTCTTCGAAAGATGAACCGCGGAACGTCGGAGGCTCCCTGGGCTGCTGCAGCACGACGGGTGACGCTGGGGCTGCCATTGGGGTGGACTTGGTGGCCATCTTCCTAGTCGTCTCAGGCAAAAGTCCGCGCTCCGGGGTCAGTACTTGCAGCCTGCGGCTACCTCGCTGGTTCTTGGCGATGTTGGTGTCTTCTGAGTGAGGCCTTGGGTCACGGCTTTGTGGGGGCGTCCGGTACGTGAACGCAAAGCACCTCCACCAGGTGTCACGTGGTTGTGACGTCAAAGAACACAGTAGCAATACTGTGAAAGGCAAAAACTAGCTTTTATTGGGCGAACCTGTGCCCACAAAAGAGGCTATACTTAAAGCACAACGAGAGCGGCGAACACAGTCGGCGATCGTGTTCTGATCGCCGACTGATCTGATCAGTCTAATTTCAGGCGCGTTGCTTGTGGACAAGACTAAAATCCGCTGATCAGAAATCTGATCAGCGGGTCAAGCGCGTCGGCTTTTATAGAGCAGTCATCAAATGTTCCAGACTAATTTTTCGGACCCGCGTGCCTTCCACAAAGTTCTACACCATTCGCGTTACGCGATGAAATCAGATAACACAAGGTTCGGCGACAACAGACAGCCGGGTAGAAGCATCGATAACTTTCCAGAAACGTCGGATACATGCAGGCGCGTCCCTCGCTGTGCGATTACAGTTGTTAAGCGGCGAAACGTGGTCGCCCGATAAAGATAAGTACACGTGTCAATATGATGAAACCCATGTGACTACAAATTTAGAAGTCCAACTAGTTCAAGTTTGTATATCAATTTTTCATGAGATACAGCATCGAACACATTTCAAAAGTCTAAGAAAATGACATCGGCCTGCCCTGAACGGTTAAGCACTGTTGCAAAGCGCTGTATAACAGATGCGAGTTGGGTCCCAGTGGACAATCCTTTCCTAAATCCGTGTTGAACAGGTGAGAGTAAACCATTGTCATTTAGAAATTTAGTTATACAGTTACCTACAATGTGCTCTGCTAACTTACAACACGTGGTAGCGAGCGCGATGGGACGATAATTATAAATAAGCATCCTATCGCCCTTTTAGGCACAGACAAATCCAAGCTGTCCTTCAATCAGAAGGCAGCTGTGGCAAATGAGGTGTGAAATTTATTGCCAGAAATTTGGATATTATTTCTGCATAACGGCACAAGAATATGTTTGGAATCCTATCTGCAGCGGGAGACGATTTTGTTTTAAGATTTAACAACATTGAAGTTAACCCGGGAAGTGGTACAATAATTGGGTCAGGAAAACAAAATGCATCACTGCAAGAGCTGCACGGATTCGGAACTCAAGACACCATGAAAATATCTATAAAGTGCCAAACAATTTTAGTCTTGTCCACAAGCAACGCGCCTTCGTGCACAATTCGGTTAATAGTATTTTTCTTTTCTGCTAAGTAGTACCAATATTTCTGGGGGGAGTTGTAGGGTTGTTGTGAATGTTCGCCTTGATTAACTCATGTATGCATTCTATTATATTCGGTTGACGTGCGTGCTTGCTCGTCTTCTGTGGGGTCCACGTTGTGTTTGTGTATCTGTTGCCTTGCCATGTTCTGCTGCTGGCTCGCGCCCGGGCCGCTTCCGGAGAACGCCTGCTCTGGGAAGGCGGTAGCCGGACGCGGTTCGGCGAAAAAGGGACGGCAGGGGTTCTCGCGCACTAGTGCTGGCGAGCGCCATAAATCGCACAGCGCGACGCTATGGCTGCATCTGGAGAAGGGAGTCTTGGGGGAGTGTTTTGGTCGGGCTTAGGCGGCGCGGGCAGCTCGGGTGGTTCGAGGGGCGGCCACCGCCGGTGCGAGTTACGCAGCCCTGACACATGGCCCAGCGGCTGGGAGTGAGAATGTGAGTCGCTCAGCGGGCAGTGTGGTCTGAGACTTGAGATACAGCGGACCGATCTCGTCAAGTGCCCGATCGGAGCGACGGACTGCCCCGAGGCCTTTGCTCAGCCGCATTCGTTAATGTGAACTCGCTTTCCTTGTTTACTATATACACAGCTAATGTCTGTCTGTACATAAATTCAGTTCAAATTGTTGCCATCCAGCATCTTCAGTCCCGGAATACCGAAGCAGAGAACACTGCAGCGGCTTAGGAAGAGCCGAGAACGTACCAAAACGCCAAGAAAGAAGAACCTGGCCGTGGAAGAGAGAAGAAAAACTTACTGGCGCAGCCCGACAGCACATCTGTTCTCGGTAAGCCTTTGGCGGACGGCAGCGGCAGACAGGCGGCATGCGATCAGAACTCACGAAAGTAACAGAACTGCGACGGCTTCATCACTGTGGCTGGTCAGGCGAAGAAGCGGAAAGCGAGGGTGCAGCTCATGTGAAGGCGCGCAGCGAAGATAAGTGTCAGCAGGCCAACGGACCGAGCCCAAACAGTGCGTCGACGGACTGACGCACGGGGAGCGGTCACTAATGGACTTGTCAGTGCGCATCGGACAATGCACTGATGGACAAGTGGCCGCACTGCACCACCATATGATGGACTAGAGGAAACCCGTGGAAAGCTGCGTGGTGGTGACGACCGGGGAAAGCGACTCTTTCATCGGCCTCCTAAGACTGGAAACAAGGTGGGTGACTTCCCTGCATGGTTCACAGAGACCACTAGTTCTAATCGGGGACTAGCGGGTGCTGATCATGCATAGTGACGAGGAAGCTACGGGGCCGAGTGATGGGGTGGGGTCAGGCACAGGCGCAGACATGCAAGAACTCGAATTTCTACACGAGCCTCAGATAGCCTCAATGTAATTGGAGGGTTTAAAGCTTCAACTGCAAACTGAGCAGCAGAGAACACGGCATCTTGAAATGCGAGAAAGTATAGATGACAGAATTAGAAAGGAACAGCGCCAACTAAGACGATCACAAGTGAGGAGAACGTTCTGATCGTCTTAGTTGGCGCAGTTCCTTCCTAACTCAAGTATGCACCATCTAGCCCAAATGAATGTTGTTCTGAAATATAGATGACAGAGTATGGAACAGTCGTCCGCAGTCCCACGAGGAGACCCTAGGGCGTTTTTTTCCAAAATGCTAAGAAGCCTATTAACTGCAATCCCATCAGATCCAGAGGTTCCGGTGTTGTTGGAGGGCATTGAGGGCGTCTTTCGGTCGTACGGAGTGCCCGTGAGCATCAAAAGCCACCTGGTACTGCCGCTAATCGTAGGGAGGATTCGGCACATTTCGTCGAAGCTGTCGACTGACGAACTGAACAGCTACAGCAAAGTAAAGGATGCTATTTTGTGCGAACTGAGGCTGTCGCCAGGCGACTATCTCAGACAGTTCCGGTTTGCAGCACCGATGCGAGACGAAACCTGGCAGCATTTTGCATCTAGGCTCGAGAGCTATTATGCCTTCTATACGGCGGCGCGTGACGTAAATACTTTCGAAGGTCTGCGTGCCCTTTAAACCGCCGCCCAACTTAAACAAACATTCAGCCAGGAATCGTTGAAACGCGTTAAGCGCGAAGAGGATAACGGGTGGGCAACGCCACTCAGAGTTGCAAATTTCGTGGAAGCGTGCGAATATATCCAGGGTAAGGGGTGCAACAAATGACACGAGCGTTGTTGCACATTGTGTGCCGTCGGCGAACAAGGAAGCCGCTCTGCAGAAAATGCTGGTCGCGTCTCGTGTATTCAATGGGCCGCACAATGCGCAAAACTGCCTCAAAAAGGGGTAACCTAGGAAAAAACTGTGAACCGAGTTATGAAAGACCAGTATTCGGAAGCGGTACCCGGTCGTCAAAAGGCGGTGCCTCTCGAAAGCTGCGAGCTTGAGCCCGCCTGCGGGGGCACATCAACCAGAAATAAGAGAGAACGCGATATGCCTGCTGTGGAGCATGTCAATTAAGGTGCGGCGATGCTTCGATTAGGGCACTGGTTGATACGGGTGCAGAGATTATAGTGCTGAGAGAAAGCACGGTGCCCGAAAGCGCGAGACATGAGATGGGAAATGTGACGCTGGTAGCAGCTTTCGGCGCAAAAGTCGTGGCGAAGTTGGCGCGCATGTGTTAAGCCTGGATAAGGGCGGGAGTGTTCACCTACCAAGGGAAGTACCTGTAATGTGCGCGTTTACTGAGGAATTAGCGGCGGACGACGCTGACTGTGCTCTCGGCGGAGGTATGGCACATGATTAAATAAGCATGTGCCGGTATTGAAAGCGGGCGAGTGATCGAGGCTCGTTTGGACCTCACCTGCGATATTTGTGGAGAGGAGCAGAGCTTAGGCGACCCTGCTACAAATGCAGACCAAGCTGCCGAAGTTGGCTTAGTTGTGCAGGAAGAGGCGAGCTCTGACTCTAGCTGAACAGAGCAAAATCAGGGTTTCGGGAGGCGCAGACAGCAGATCCGAGTCCAGTCGATACATACAAACAAGGTAAATCAGGCAATCATGGTATGTTTGTTCGCGACGGGGTGCTTTTCCACAAGAACAATATTGCCTCCTGGGTCTATGAGCAGCTAGCTCTGCTTGGTGAAAGACGCAAGGAGGTTCTGCTCCCTGCACATGAGTCACCACGGGGTGAGTACTTCGGAATAAAGAAAACAGCCAATAGGATAAGGATGTCTTTCTACTGGCCTGGCGCTGACAGAGACAGTAAGCAACATTGTCAGACATGCCATGGTTGTCAGGTCCACTCTGACCGTAAGGTCATAGACCATGTTCCGATCATACCACTCACGCGGCCAAGCTACCCGTTCCAGGTAGTTAACGTTGATGTAATTGTGCCATTGAACCCACCATCGGCGCGGGGACACAGACATGTCCAGTGTGTAACGGATTTGTATACCCAATGGCCAGAAGTGGTGTTTGGCATCGCTTACGGCGCGAAAGACATGTATTACGCTGCTTGAGATTTTCTCACGGACCGGCGTCCCTGAGGCAATCAACAGCGATCAAGGAACGGCAAACTTCATCACCCTTATCGATCTTAGGCGGGGTTGTTGGCAGAGTGCCGTGGATGAGGAAAGCCAGGACAAGACAGCATATGTGACACATTTAGGGGGGGGGCCAATTCACGTGGCGCGTCACGTCATCCAGGATAAAGAACGCTCCTGCCACTTTTCAACAGTAAATGAATGATCTCGCTGTAGATCAGGAATATTCCTGCGCGTATCTAGATGAACTAGCAGTGTTTTACAGAACGTGTACCGACCATTTAGAGAACCTCCAGCATGTTCTAATCGCAATGCGCGAGGCAAGCTTGACAGCCAATCTGCAGAAATTCTAGGTCGTGGCGCATCATATAAAATACCTGGAACATGTCGTAGGCCCAGCGCAACATGATCCAGACACGGAAAAAGTTAGGGCCATCCAGGAGCTACAGAGACCACGAACAAAACGCGAACTCATGAGTGTTTTGGGTCTCCGCGGATACTACAAAAATTATGTAAGAAATTACGCGGAGATTGCTCAATCACTAGCTGAATTGACTGGGAGAAAGGTGCCGAATCAAATCCCCTGGGGCGTGGAGGCGGACCACGCATGTAGCGAGTTGAAGAAAGCCCCGTGTAGGGTGGCGATGCTGTCGACTCCGGATTCCTCTAAGCCGTACTGGCTGTTCACAGATGCGTCTGCAAATGCCACAGGCACTTGCTTGGCTCAGATGACCGAATCGGATAAAGAGCGGCCCATATTTTTACAAGCCATTCGCTTTAACGGCACTCAGGTGAGATGGGCAATAATAGAAAGAGGGCCCTTAATCTGGGCCCTTCGTAAATTCGACACGTAGTCTACGGCGCCCGAATCAATATCGTGCCTGGTCACAACTACCGAACCTAATTAACTACACACTGAAAAAAGAGAACAGTTGGCAGTTTTTATGGGCTGAAAATTGCCAGATTAAAGCCCGTAAATCAACCTACAGCAGGGTCTTCCGAATAAACTCGGAGGCTGATTTTCGCATCTTTGCGCAGGCGTAGCTTATTGCTACACTTCATGTCCTGCGAACTGATTGCACACACGTCCCTGAATACTTTTCATCATGTCTTTGCTATCACCAGCCGTAGTCAAACCATTGCTTACATCTTCTAATATCTCTATTCTTCATATCGATACGCGAAGTTTGCGCAAGAACCCTCACACCATTTCTGCATTTACTGATTCACCTAATCATTCGTTTTATTTATTTGCGTTTCTGAAACATGGCTTGACAATGCTGATAGAATTTATGCGGTTTTAGTCCATACCAAGCAGAATACTGCCATCGTATTTCGGATCGATACGGCAGTTCCGCCATATTTGCTTCACCTCATATTAAATATAGGCGTAGACTTGATCTTTTTATTAATGTAAATCACTGTGAATCGGTATGGATTGAAACTGACTTACAGCTGAATTCTCATAATCGTAACAGTTTTATTCTTGGTTGTGTATACCGCTCCCCTTCATCTATTCCTGATTTTCTGGGTGAACTCTGCATAGTGTTGATAAAAAATTCTCTTGAGCATAGGCAAGCCCTAATTGTCGGTGATATTAACATCAACTTACTTGACGTCGACATCGGTAGTGTAACAGCTTATACAGACCGTCGTGCTGGTTTCGAACTGGAATAATTAATTATCTCTCCTACTAGGTGTTCTACTCATAGTACCGACACGCTTCTTGACCATGCTCTAACATCGCGCCAACTCCAAACTCTGGTGTCATAGATACTCAGATCACAGACAGTTTCCCAATATTCGTCTCCTTTGAGGCCGCAACACCTCAGTCCGAGCCTTGCTACTTTTCCTCCAAGTTTGACCGAGATAGTTTTGTTAACACTATAACAAATACTGATTGGTCTGCAATTAACTCCCTCCACGATCCCGATCAAGCTCTTGAAAATTTTTGTTCCCTCTTTCTACAGGCCGTTCGCGCTAACACCACTACCGTCCCATGCAAGAAACATTTTAAGTTTCCCGGTAACCCTTGGATAACGAGGTTTACTGACTAGTATGAGAAAAAAAGAAAACCTATACAAAAAGACTAAAAAGAAACCTTTTAATGCACGCTTAGCGGCACGCTATAAAAATTATTGTAACATTCTGAATAACTTGCTAAAGAAGTCTAAACGACAGTATTACGAAAATAATAGTAATAATAATAATACCTTTACTGCCAATAATCAAATCAGTACATTCATACAGGCCTGCCAAAGCCTTTGAAGGCTTGAGCGGCAGCGCCTGGCAGGCAGCAAAACCATACACGGTACATTAATAGACCAGTCATAAGCAGCGAACTCAAGTATAGAACACCAAAAAAGGTTATTAGAATTTATACAGCGTCTATGAAAAGAATTTCCATTGAGCATAATGAATACCAGAAGTACAGCAATGCGTGTGAACAAAATTACCATGAGATAATGCATAACCATATACCAGACTGATCGTCATGGTGCAAAGAAATTGCGCAATTACATGCACGAACACAAGCAATAACGGTAAAAAAACTGAACAAGTACGCCTTTACGAACAGATACACCTTAGCAGTCTCTTTAACTTATGTTTCGTTTTTGCACAGAAGGTGCTGTGGGGTAATTTACTGAAGCAGGTGGGGACGTAATGGGCCCGAACTCTAGTGCCGTACCTTGTGGAACAACGTGGCCTCCAAAAGGTATGAATGAAAGGTAATGAATTTACTAAACACAAGAACAATCCCCCAAAACAATGGCAACTTCTTAATGCGTTCTTGAACATACCTAAGTCCGGTAATACTGCTGATAAAATAAACTACAACAATAAAACTCATACTGATTCTCCTAGCGTAGCAAATAGTTCAGTGACTACTTCCACAATATATACGGCAGTCGTCCTATGACTACTACTTATCCGATTTATCGCTGCAATCATTCTTTTTTTCTCTTTCCCGTAACTGTGGATGAGGTATGTTTCATGGTATTAGCTCTAAAGAATTCTAGCCCTGGGGGCTTAGATAATATTTCTGTGTTTCATCTAACACTTGTTGCACCGCTTATTTCTGATACACTTTGTATTACAATTAATAATATATTTAAATGTGGTATTTTTCCCACTACTCTTAAAGGGTTAAGGTTATTCCTGTACACAAGAAAGGTGATAAAACGGAGGTGTTTAACTATTGTCCGATTTCTATTCTGTCATCGATTAGTAAAGTGGTTGAGAATTTATTTTGTAAGAGAAAAAATAAATACTTAAAAAATATAATTTCATGCAATCCACTCAATTTTGTTATCGTGCTGGCAGTTCGACTAACTTAGCTTTAATATCTATAACCGACTACATTCGTCACTCGATTGATACGGGTAACTTCGTTGGTTCGGTATTCTTGGACTTCACTAAAGCTTCTGATACAACTAATCATAACATACTTTTTACTAAGCTAGAAGCCCTGGGAATTACCGGTCCAGTACTAAAGCTCCTAAAAAGTTACTTACATGACAGACAACAAATAGTTTTTTTAGGTGCTTATTCTGATACTAAAGTTATTAACCAAGGTGTGCCACAAGGCTCCCTAGTAGGTCCCTTATTATTATCTATTTATATTAATGATTTACCCACTTGTCTTAAGTCGGCAAATTGTGTACTATACGCAGACGATACTGCTATCTCGCTGCGTAACAATTCTTTAACAACCTTAATCCCTAAATTAAACAATGAGCTTGACCCTATTGCTGCTTGGTGTCCGTCCAATCAATTAATTATCAATACTTCAAAAACTCAATTCATGATTTTTCGATCCAGCCAAGGAATACTACTTGGCTTACCTGAGATAACCCTAGATGGTAATCACATTCCCGTCTCCGACTGTGTATCATTTTTCGGTATCAAATTAGATTCTAACCTTAAGCTTTCTCAACACATTGCCTTCATTAAGCAAAAGTGTAGCTTCGGTATTAAAGCATTAATCAAATCAAGACCATACTTCTCTAAAGACGCATTAGCCTGATACTTTGCCTTCATTCACAATCACATCTAATTATGGCATTGTTTCCTGGGGGAACAGACATAACTGTCATATCTCATCTATTCAGCACTTACAAAACCAAGAAATACGCATTATCACTAACAGTGGGTTTTTCACGAGTGCTACTGCTCTACTTCGTGAAAATAACATCCTTGTTGTAACGAACTTGTTCCAATATCATATAATAATTATGTTTTATAAATTACTTTCTAAACAGCTCTCATGCCAATCCATTGATTCCAGGCACCTCACCAATAACAATAATACAAGGTTTGCACGTAACTCTAATTTTCTACTACCTATGGTTCATTCTAACTATGAAAAATGACATCATCCTTCGCTGCTATAAAACTGTGGGATAAATTACCCGTTAGCATTAAATCTTCATCCTTTCATACATTTAGTCATGCTCTTTAGCTGTTTTATATGTGTAACTAAGTTTACGTCATTCATTACACTATATTTGTCATTTGTATGTATTGAGTTTTTTATGCACTATAGGCTTGTATAAATACAATTTATTTTCATTTATATTATTTTTCTATGTTGTATTTTCGCGGTTGTGTTCGTTTGTTTTAGTTAGCTTGCTCTTCTTTAATACATCTCTACATTGTTATTATTAACCGAGGGTGCCGTTGCAGTCTTTGACTTCGGGACCCTCGTCTGTATATTGTATCTTACCAATGAATTGTATTTAAAGAATAATAAACTGAAACTATGACGCACGCCGCGGGCGCAATGTTTGTCCTCTGGGCGCTGGCACTACAACGGTACAACATCACCGTCAGCCACAGAAAGGGGACGGAGCACGCGAACGTCGACGCATTATCGCGTCTCACGAAAGCCGATTGGGTGTCTGAGGAAAGGTGTGCAGGGGACGAAATGCAAGAGTAGTTCCCCCCGTGGTCTTTGGGAGCTTCGCCCGGGAGTTACGCGGACAGACTGCATGTGCTGTGACATGAAATGTACTTAGCAGTGTCATTATGTCATATTATGTCATTACGGTGTGTTTCTGTTGTTAAGGGTAGCGTTGCGCATGTACTCCATATTCACTGCCGTGTTTTGTGTTCCATACTGAAACTTTTCATGCTGCCAAGGCTGTTTGCATGTAACCAATTCCTCACTTCTACTTTAATCACTCCCTTTAGTAATATTCTTTCCACTTGTGTGCATGTATCACTCACGACGACACCTTGAGTTAATGACGCATTTCAACCAGTAAGATTGTAATAACAATATTGGGTGCGGGGTGTAAGGTCATTGTGAATGTTCACCTTGGTTGACTCATGCATGCATTCTATTTGTTTGGTTGAAGTGCATGCTTGCTCGTCTTCTCTGAGGTGCACTTTGTGTTTGTGTATCTGTTGCCTTGCAATGTTGTGCTGCTGGCTAGCGCCCGGGCCGCTTCCGGAGAACGCCTGCTTTGGGAAGGCGGTGGCCGGACGCTGTTGGCAGGCATTCTCAGATCATGAACAGCAGGTTACCATTATCCCTCAACAGAAAAGTGTATAACAGCTGTGTCTTGCCAGTAGTCACGTACGGGGCAGAAACCTGGAGGCTTACGAAAAGGGTTCTACTTAAATTGAGGACGACGCAACGAGCTATGGAAAGAAGAATGATGGGTGGAACGTTAAGTGATAAGAAAAGAGCAGATTGGGAGAGGGAACAAACGCGGGTTAATGACATCTTAGTTGAAATCAAGAAAAAGAAATGGGCATGGGCAGGCCATGTAATGAGGAGGGAAGATAACCGTATGTCATTAGGGTTACGCACTGGATTCCAAGGGAAGGGAAGCGTAGCAGGGGGCGGCAGGAAGTTAGGTGGGCGGACGAGATTAAGAAGTTTGCAGGGACGACATGGCCACAATTAGTACATTACCGGGGCAGTTGGAGAAGTATAGGAGAGGCCTTTGCCCTGCAGTGGGCGTAACCAGGATGATGATGATGATGATGATGATGATGATGATGATGATGATGATGATGATGATGATGATGATGATGATGGGTTTTCGGGTGGTTCGAGCGGTGGCCACCGGCGGTGCGAGTTACGCAGCCCGGACACATGGTCCCGCGGCTGGAAGTGAGAATGTGCGCGGTTGAGCGGGCAGTGTGGTCCGAGACTTGATAGACAGCGGACTGATCTCGTCAAGTGCACAATCGGAGCCCCGAGGCCTTTGCTCAGCCGCATTTATTTATTTATTTATTCATTTATTTATTTATTTATTTCAGGTACTTTCAAGGCCCGAAGGCGTCACAGAAAGAGTGGAGTCAAAACAAGAAGTAATGCAGTAAAAATACGAACAAAAAGTATGAACAAAAAATATTAACAAGACGCATTCTGAACAGCGGTCTTGAAGTTGGTAGAGTCAGTGATGAATGCGATTGATGCGGGAAGGCAATTCCAGTCCGTGCTTGTCCTAGGCATGAATGAGTCGCTGTACCGGTTTGTACGGCACAATGACACCCCGATTTTAAGGCTGTGGTCAGTGCGGGCCGAAATATAAGACGGAGGGCAAGAAGGGTTTCTTTTAAAGGAGGGTTCAAGTGAAAAACGTTGTGAAGAACGGAGAGACGGGAAGATGTGCGGCGCGACGAAAGATCAGGTAAGTTAAGAGTTCGTTTCATTGAATAGATACTTGCATAGCGAGAATAATTGGATAAGACAAAGTGTGCACCGCGGTTTTGAACACTTTCAAGAGTAGAAACTAATGAAGACTGAGTCGGATCCCAAATGGCTGAAGCATACTCCAATTTGGAGCGAACTAATGTTTTGTAACGAGTTAGCTTCAGGGAAGAAGGGGCAGAGCTAAAATTACGGCGCAAGTAACCAAGCATGCGGTTAGCGTTTTTAGTAACATAGTCAATATGCGAGTGCCAAGAAAGGTGATTTGATATGTGAAGGCCGACATACTTGTAAGGGGTGACTGGCGTCACAGGTGCATCATTAATAAAGTACGTGTGCGTGGCAATGTTACGAGATATACGCATGGCCTTGCATTTATTTGAATTTAGTTGCATGCACCAATTGGAACACCACTCAGTTACGCGATTAAGGTCGTCCTGCAGCTCTTGGGAATCTGAAGGATTAGTAATTTTACGGTAAAGAACCCAGTCATCCGCGAAAAGCTTTATGGAAGAGGAAAGAACGCAGTTCGGAAGATCGTTAATATAGATTAGAAAGAGAAGTGGACCCAAGACTGAGTCTTGAACACCTGCTGGTACATTAGAAAACCGAGAATTACAGTTATTAGCGTTTACAAACTGCGTCCTGTTAGAAAGAAAATTTTTTATCCACTCGAGTACATTTACTTCCAAGTTAAGTTCAGTCAGCTTAAGCAGAAGTAAATCATGGGTCACAGAGTCACAGGCTTTGGCAAAATCAAGAAATACGCAGCCAATGTTTGTACCTAGATCAGAAGTTGCAAAGAGCTTGTTAGTAAATGATGAGCTGTGTTTGACAGGAAAAGAACTTACGGAAACCAAGTTGACAAGGGTTAAAAAAGGAGTTTGATTCTAAAAACTCAGCCAAATGCGACATTATATGCTCGAGAATTTTACATGAAATGCTTGTTAGTGAGATAGGTCTGTAATTGCTGGGTAAGTGTGTGTGACCAGATTTATGAACTGGGCTCACCTTTCCCACGCACCAGTTGTGTGGAAGAACAGACTGCTGTAATGACTGAGTGAAAATGTGCGACAAAATAACAGCAGAAAATACATTAGTGCATTTCATTTTTTTTTTAATTCAGGCAGTCTGGGCCTGCAGAGAAGGACGTTGTTTGATTGGTAATTAGGCAGCTAACAACAACCCAGTCAATAGAGATTGAATCCATGGGCGAAAAACCAGAATTGGATACAAGCGGTAATCTATGTGGCATTGCGGTAACATGGGAAGAATACACATCATTAAATACATTACAGCATTTTTCAGGAGCAACAGGTCCATCATTGGGGTATGTTAATTGGATTACTTTGCTCGGAGTACCGTTACCTATTGTCCAGAATTTACGAGAATTAGTTTGCAAGATAGACGGAAGTGTAATAGAATAAAAATGCTGTTTCGCACTAGCGGCGGCTGCGTTGTAGTCACTTTCAGCGCGGTAGTAAGCGGACCAAGTAACGTCACTGCGTGAAGCTTTTGCGCGACGAAGCAACCGTTTTTCTTCTTTTTTGTTACGTAGTCGCTTCAAAAAGGGGTTGAACCATGGGGACAGTCGCTTGCAACCTACTGTTATTTGCGGTACGAAACGTTCGATGAGTGACAACAATTTATTCTTCAAAATGCACCAGTTTTCTTCAACACAGCGCTGATCGCAATGCAATGTAAGAAGCTGCGAAATTTTCCATTTCAGCGGTAATGGAAGCCAAGTCGGCTTTGCTGTAATCGCGGATCACCTTCGTAGTTTTCTTAACAGGAGTCCGTGTGTTGATAAGAAAAGTGAGTGCAAGGTGATCACTTAAGCTTTTTAAGTAAAGAATTGGGGAAACTCTGTAAAGGTTCGTAGTGAGAATCAGGTCTAGTATGTTAGATGAAGAAGCCGACACGCGCGTTGGTTTTAGTACAGGCTGGGTGAAGTGGAAGTCCAAACAAGTGTTTATAAACTGGGTACTCTGAGAAGACTGGGAGTTGCCGGGTGTCGTTATGCCAAATAATATCGGGAAAGTTGATGTCGCCAAGAAGAAAAGGGGGCGCGTTAGGGTATCTGACAACTAATTTGTTCAGTGCGTCATGAAGGTCATCGCAAAATGATGTCGAAGCAGTTGGAGGGCGATCGATAGCATGTGCAAAAGATGATATCTCTGTTATCGAGTAGAACACGCACGCAAACAAGTTCAAGTGGTGTTTCTATGGAAACTGAGTTCGAAGTGAGCGTTTCAGTAACTGCAATCAAGACACCTCCACCTGATCACACACCACGATCGCAGCGATAACATGAATAGAGTTTCTCACAATAAAAAATTTCGCTATTTTTTATCCGAGCAGAGAGCCATGTTTCAGTGAGACATACGATGTCAGCAGCGCATGAATCAATGAGTGAGGTCACTGCAGCACGTTTAATTAGTAGACTTTGCACATTAGTGAAAGAAACCGATATGTTGTTATCACATTGCGCATGTGCTAGCTATGTCGAACCATTTCCTTCGATAGCTTGACGCGACCGAACTGAACAGCGTGCTGCACGTGGCATGTCGACTTCGCATACATTGTCAGTGGTAGAACAGTAAACGTAGCACTTTTTGTTCAAAAATACCTTATTTAGCCGTATTGAGTATGTCTGGCCTAATGCCTTGGCAAAATTAAGTAGCTTTTTCCTAGACAGGCGCGTTGTTCGGCAAAAATCTTCGCCCAAAGATACAGATTGGATTTCAGATTAGATTTTAGTGTCAGAATTTTATCTTTTAATTTTGAACAAGAAAATTTCATTATAATCGGGCGAGTCTTCTTAGTAGTATACGAGCCTAGTCGGTGGGCTCTACATACCATATTCTCGGGGACCTCTCACTTAAGATGAGAAGATGAAAACTCCCATACCAATTTTTCGGACTGCGCCCATGTTTCTGACGGAGTGTCAGAAATACCACAAAATATTAAATTATCACGGCGGGAGCGATCTGCTAGATCATTGTGACGTGTCAGGCGAGAGGCGTTTTCAGTTTTAACGGCGTGAGCTACAACTTCAGGCATGTAAGCTGACGACGGGTTAAGCTCAAGTGATTCAACAAGCGATTCAACTGTCATTAATCTAGTGGTTAAATCGGACACTTGATTAGTCAATTGAGCTTGCTTTTCTTTTAATTCGGCGAGACCACTCATTACCTCTGTGTGTCGTGCGTGAATCTATTTTTGCTGAAAGGGCAAAAATTGCTGCAAGAAGTTCTTTGTACTGTGTGCCAGTTGCGGGTCCTCGATTGAGTTCAACGTCACCACACAGGATGAGTAGCCTTGCAACAAACGCACATTCACACAGTGAGGCAAAAAAATACACTTGGGCACGGGAAAAGCAGCAGACAGACGTTACTCGTACGTTTAGAGTAAAGAGACGGAGCTTCACAAACCTGCATGTAGAAGCAAAAAGGGTTTAGCGGCGACTGCATGGTTGCCACTTTCCCAGGCCCACTGAAAGTGGCCGGGCGAAGGCAGCTGGTTAAGTATAGCCAGAAGGGAGATGTCGCTCCTGGCGGCTGTGAATCCGTGTGCAAAGGTATGAAGATGGCGCCTTGGATTACTTGCTGGCCCCGAAAGTCTTGACTTGCGTCAGATAGCAGGACTGGCAGCGGTGTCGGTGAGTCATTAAAGATGAGCACTGGTGAAACCGCACATGCGCAAGTCGAGGGATACAGCCATGCTCCAAGAAGCGCGATGAACTGCATGTAGAAGCAAAAAGGGTTTAGCGGCGACTGCACGGTTGCCGCTTTCCCGTGCCCGCTGAAAGTGGACGGACGAAGGCAGCTGGTTAAGTAGAGCCACAAGGGAGATGTCCCTCCTGGCGGCTGTGAATCCGTGTGCAAAGGTATGAAGATGGCGCCGTGGATTACTTGCTGGACTCGAAGATCTTGACTTGCGTCAGATAGCAGGACTGGCAGCGGTGTCGGTGAGTCATTAAAGATGAGCACTGGTGAAACCGCAGATGCGCAAGTCGAGGGATACAGCCATGCTCCAAGAAGCGCGATGAACTGCATGTAGAAGGAAAAAGGGTTTAGCGGCGACTGCATGGTTGCCGCTTTTCCGTGCCCACTCTTCGTTAATTCGTTAATGTGAACTCGTTTTCCTTGTCTGCTTGTCTTTAAATAATTGCAGTTCAAATTGCTGCCATCCAGCATCTTTAGTCCCGGGAATATCGAAGCAGAGAACAGTGCAACGGCTTAGCAAGAGCCGAGAACGAACTAAAACACCAAGAAAGAAGAACCGAGCAGAGAAAGAGAGAAGTACAAACCATAGTCTTGAATAAAGTTTGGCAGTGTGTGCTCAAAATAGTATCTTTTTGCAGTCATATTGCTTCAGTAAGGTTCGATTTGTGGGTTTGAATCATGCATCGACTGCCTCTACATCGTTTTAACTGTTTTTCTCGTGAGATCTACGATTCCTTGAGAAATCCAAGGATTTCTTTTACATGTCTTCTTTATTTTTATCGGCACGAAATTCTCTACGCAAGGATGCAAATATCCTTGAACCTTTCCTATAATTGAACATCAGAACTGTCAAGGTAGTATTCAAAGTTATCTAGCACACTTTCACTGTTTGCATGGGAAAAATATTCGAATGTACCTGTTTCACTGGTGGGTTGTTTTTGTTCATATAACGCATAGGAATTGAAACGTAAACCATGCTGTGACCTGAAAAACTCCATTCAACCGATACTGATAAATTCTCAATGGAACGATTAAAAAACACAAGATCAAGCACAGAAGTGGAATCACCTTGCACGCGAGTTGGTTCTCTGACAATCTGTTGAAAGTGCCGACATAACATCATATCGCATAATTTATCAGTATGTGTTCCAAAGCCGGAAATAGATGGACATCCCAGTCAATTCCTGGCAGGTTGAAGTCGCCCGCCAGGATGATTTTATCGCTCGTAAATCCACACATATGAGCAGCGAGATCATTTAGGAATAGTATTGGTGAATCGGAAGGTCGATAAGCGGCAAAAATTAGGAACGAGTAACCGAAGCACGATGGATGGATGGGTGGAAAAATTTTATTGTGGTCCATTAGATGGGGCTAGTTTCCTAGCCAGAAGCGGGCCGCTCCCACGTTGGGACCGAAAGGCCAAGCCTTTCGGCCACTTCGCAGGCCTGTTGGACTGCACATAGCTGTTCTTCGAGCGTGAGACTGCGTAGGGCTGCGTCCCACCACTCTTCAGTGTTGTCCTTGTCGCTGCGTAACGCGGAGCAATGCCAGAGCATATGACTAAGATCTATGCTGTCGTTACATTTATCGCATGCTGTAGGTGTAAAAAACTCTGGATACATCTTGTTGATTAGAAGCGGGTTCGGATAGGTTCTTGTTTGCAAGAGCCTTAGCGTAATGGCCTGAGTTCTGTTTAGTTTACTGTGCGGAGGGTGGAAGACCATACGCCCTACGTAGAAGTGCTTGGTTAGCTCTTTGCAAGTGAGGACGTGGTCCCTGCAATCTGGAACCTCAGCACCTTCTTGCCTTGTGGTTGCACGGTTGGCAAGTCCTCGTGCAGCATTGTGGGCAGATTCGTTGATGTTCGCGGGAGTACCGGTGATTTCTCCCATGTGAGCAGGAAACCAGATGTTCTTGTGGGGTTTGACGACCTTTCCGTCAAGAATTGCCAGGGCTTGTCCAGAGATGACTCCTTTGGCAAATACTCTGACGGCTGCCCTAGAATCGCTATGGATCATGGATCTCTTTGGGTCTAAAAGTGCCAATGCGATGGCTACCTGTTCTGCAATTTCTGCTTGTATGGTGTACGTGGAAGCCGAGTTGACGACTTCACCTTTGCCGTTCAGAAGAACCAGTGTGAAGGCTCGTCTATTTCACATGAAAGCTGCGTCGACGAACGAGCTTGCTTCAGCCTGACATTTAGTTTTGTCTAGCAAGGCTTTGGCATTGGCTTGCCTTCTGCCCACATTTGAATGGGGTGAACATTCCTTGGAACAGGCATGACTGTGATATTCTTCCGCAGATCTTTGGGAATTTCTATATGGTTATTATGTTGTGCTGCAATTGGTATACCAATCCGTTTGAGGATGTCTTCCTGATTGCGTGATGGAGAGTCTAATGAACTGGGCTCTTCCTTGAGCCTCGGCTATTTCCTCCGGTGTATTATGCAGGAAGAAACGACCAAAAATGAAACTGTACAACTCAAGAGATCTGATCAACAAGGCGAAAATAATTTATATTCGAAACTATAACGTGAGAAAGGCTGAAGAAGTCCGTAAAAAATGGACGCCGCCTGAAATCAGTGAGAAAGAAACTTGGCATAGGACAAACCCAGATGTATGCACTAAAAGATAATCAGGGTAATATCATCAGCAATCTCGAAGATATAGTAAAAGCAGCGGAAGAATTCTATACTTACCTGTACAGTACGCAGAGGAGTCAGGATACCTCAATTAGAAACAGTACTGAAAAGGATACAGAAACTCCTCCTAAAACTAGCGATGAGGTCAGAAGTGCCTTGCAAGACATGAAACGAGGAAAAGCGGCAGGAGATGATGGAATAACAAACGATTTAATCAAAGATGGAGGAGACATATTGTTTGGAAAACTGGTGTCTCTCGACTGCAAGGGTCCCAGAAAACTGGAAGATTGCAAATATTATAATATTACAAAAAAGGTAGACGTTAAAGAATTGAAAAATTAAAGACCCATTAGCTTACTCTCCGTATTATATAAAAAATTTACCAAAATAATCTCCAATAGAATAAGGGCAACACTGGACATTAGTCAACCAACGAAACAGGCTGGTTTCAGGAAGGGATATTCTACAATGTATCGCATCCATGTCATTAACCAGGTTATCGAGAAATCTGCAGAGTACAATAAATCTCTCTGGCTTTCATAGATTACGAAAAAGCATTTGATTCAGTACAGATACCAACAGTCATGGCGGCATTGCGTAATCAAGGAGTACAGACCGCTTACGTAAATACCCTAGAACATATATAGAGAGATCCCACAGCTATCTTTATTCTACACAAGAAAAGCAGGAAGATACCTATAAAGAAAGGCATCAGACTGGGAGACACAATCTCTCCAATGCTATTCAGTGCCTGCTTGGAAGAAGTATTCAAGCTATTATACCGGGAAGGCTTAGAGTAAAGATTGACGGCGAATATCTCAGCAAGCTTTGGTTTGCCAATGATATTGTTCTATTCAGCAACAATGCAAACGAGTTACAAGAAATGATTGAGGACCTTAACAGAGAGAGTGTAAGAGTGGGCTTGAAGATTAGTATGCAGAAGACAAAAATAATGATAAATAGCCGGGCAAAGGAACAAGAGTTCAGGATCGCCAGTCAGCCTTTAGAGTCTGTAAGGATAAGGAGTGCGTTTACCTAAGTCAATTCTTCACACGGAACCATGATCATGAGAAGGAAATTCACAGAATAAAAATGGGTTGGATCGCATACGGCAGACATTTCCAGGTCCTGACTGGAAGCTTACCATTATCATTGAAAATGAAGGTGTACAATCAGTGCATTTCACCAGTGCTGACATATGGGTTCTGACAAAGAAGCTTGCTTCTTTGTCAGACATATGTCAGCACTGGTGAAACACATAGTCAGCACTCCGTATGTCAGACTCCAAAGTCAAGCTTCTTTGTCAGACTTGGAGTCTGACAAAGATACTTGAGAACAAGTTAAGCACCACGCAAAGGGCGATGGAACGAAGATTGCTAGGCATAACGTTAAGAAACATAAAGAGAGCGGTTTGTATCAGAGAGCAAACGGGTATAGAAGATATTCTAATTGGCATAAAGAGAAAAAATGGAGCTGGGCAGGTCATGTAATGCGCAAATTAGATAACCGCTGAACCATTAAGGTTACAGAATGGGTACCAAGAGAAGGGAAACGCAATCGAGGACGACAGAAGACTAGGTGGAGTGATGAAATTAGGAAATTCGCGGGCGCTAGTTGGAATCGGTAGGCGCAGCACAGGGGTAATTGGAGATCGCAGCGAGGGGCCTTCGTCCTGCAGTGGAGATAAAACAGGCTGATGATGATGATGGTGGTGGTATGAAGATGATGATGATGATTGTGCAGGCCTAGTTGCATGAGTCTGAGTTTCCGTGTACATAGATAGCCCAAGAGCTACCTTGATTACCTTCCTTAACAGTGCATTGGGTTTGTCTCTTTCGGATATCTACCACTCATGCATAGCTGCTACGTAGGCAAAGTGACATGGCACAAATGCCTGAAGTAGTCTGACGACGTTGTCTTCTCCAATCCCATGTCGGGCATCATCCCATTCATATAGTGTTCCATCCGCAAGTAGTTTATCGTTCAATGGAATTACTTTTTTGCCTTCCTTTTTTTAGCTGCCGAGCACTTTCCCACATAGCTTGCGTTTTGTGAGTGTGTTGCGCGAGTAATCACTTTGAAGGGATATGTCTTCGTCTAGAAGGTCATGAGAATTTTCCACGACTCTGTTTTTCATGATAATATTGGAAAAAGATGACTTCTTGTTTTGCCTGACTTTTCAAGCCTGTGAAATCTGCCTAGAGAGGAACAGGAAACATCAAGCTTTTTTTTTTAAGATATCGGCAACAACTTTTTCCTTAAGAATGCCTTCCCTTTAATTGGGTTCCTTCATTATTCCGAACACAAGCACATTTGATCACCTACTTCTATCTTCTAAATCAGCCATCTTATTCTGAAAGGAAATAACTGTTTGCTCCAGGGTGTAATCGCACAGTTTGTTTTTCCAATTCCGAAAACCTGCAGCACAAATCCTTTGTCTTTTCGAAACTACCCTGTTGCTCCCTAAGAGCTGTTATCACTGGACTTAATTTATTCGGACCTTCCACCAGCTGATCTACTAATTCACGAGTGCTTCTGTCAGGGCCAGGATTCAGTTCAATATCGGCACTGAGCAACAATTGGCACATGCAATGTACTACGTCAGAGGCGATTTTCAAGCACTTCCGTGGGCATGGCAAAACCAACAGGCCTAAAGAATCACTCTTTATCGTAGAATAGCCACAAACCTGCACAAGGCAGAAGAACGGCCTGTTGAGCAATCTGCTGTTGGTTGATGCGCCGTGCCCACTGATGCGCAATTGTTGCGGGACGTCTTTTATAGCTTGGTTTGTTGAGGTCAGATGGTATTTCAAAGGCGGCGTTCCTGACGTGAAATTGTCGTGCAGGTGACGCTGCACCATCACCCACAACGGCTGCCAAAGCCACGTGTCGGCAGCAGACGGCTCGAAGATGTCTGACGATCCTGGGAAACTGATCAAAACAACCTGTACAAGGCAGAAGAATGGCCTGTTAAACGACATGCTCTTGGTCGATGCGCCATGGCCATCATTGGAACGTTTGAGCTGCGTTGCGTAGCCCAATGTGCATGCGCACATACTCGAGCAGGCTGAAAGGTGTAGTAATGACTGTCTTCGGGATATCGGCAGGCTCAACGGGGATCTGGTGATAGGTCTCGATAAGGTCCACTTTACGAAAGATTTCGCGTCCTTCCAAACGGCCTGTGAATTCTTGAATGTGTGGAAGCGGATAGCTACCGTGGACTGTGTGAGTGTTGAGCGCCCGGTAGTCGCTGCAAGGAAGCCACTCACCCGATTCTTCCTTGACCGCCAGATGAAGTGGGGACTAACTGCTGACCGAAGGGCAAACAATACCAACTAGGAGCACGTGCTCAAAATTCCCGTCTAGCAATAGCCAGACGCTCACCGAAGAGGCGGCGCGAACGAGCTGCAAGGGTTGGACCACGCATGACAATGTGGTGGGTTACGCTGCGCTTGGGTGGCTGATTTAAACTGCATAATCTCGTCACCTCAGGAAAGTCTTCAAGGATGCGAGCATACGGGCATTGTGGGATCAGCTCTTAGAAATGGTTTTAGGCACAAAAATAAGACCCGCACAACAAAATAAAAGACACGGACAGGCGAGGATACCAGTGGGTCAGGAATCACAGGGCAGGAATCAGCGCAGATGCCAGTGGGAGCGACAGCCGACAGAGCTTCAGGGATGGAGAGTCTCGTCTTGCTGTGAATCAGGCGATGGCGACGCATGCTGACGTCGAGGTCGAAACGGGTCAGGAATTCATAACCGAGGATAGGCTGATTGACGTCAGCAACGGTGAAGACCCACGGGAATGTGCGCCGCAGGCCAAGGTCAAGAGAGGGACCGCAGAAAAGATTTCGCGATGGAGGTACAGTTCGCGGCGCGGAGCGTAGGGCCAGGAGATTAGAAGCGCAGTCACGCTTGGAGGACGGCACTACACTTACCCCGGCACCAGTGTCTACAAGAAAGCGTTGGCCGGAAATGCGAGCCATAGAGATGAAAAGGCCGCCGGGTTGCAAAGCGAGCTCACACGCCCCATCAGTGCATTTTTTGACCACTGGCATGGGGACTTGCACTGGCACGCGCGGTTCTGAAAAGTGCGATAGTACCAGCAAATACGAGCTTCGATGACTGCTCGGGGAAGAGGGACGGCGGCTGGGGCGTGAGGAGGAGCCGCGCTGGTTATGAGAGCTGTCCTAAGGGCATCGATGGAGACGGCGAGCTGGTCGATCCGGGACTCTAAGCGGGCCATGATGGATGACTCTGGTCTTAAAGAGAGAGCGGTGACAGAAAGAGAAGTGACGTCGTGCACTCCACCAGCGAGCTGGGCGAGACGGTCGAGGGTCAAGCCTTCTGTAGCGGCCAAGACAAGGCGGCTGTACTGTGGCAAATGCTGCAGTAAGGGCTCCTTCAACAGCGCACCGGTCGGATCGACAATGCTTGAACTCAGGAGCCGTCGCCTGCTGCTGAGCAATTGTGAAGGGTGGCGATCACCAAGCTACTCGCAGGTGACCAGGTGGTGAAGGTGCGCGCTCTCAGATGCCATGATCGGCTCCAAAATACTCTGATTCGGCTGCTGGTACGGGGCACACCACAAAGGGGCAGCGATGACGTCTGGCTCCTCATGAGCAACCTCAAGAGACAGGTTGGCAAGTGGCTATACGGAGAAGTCTCCGAGGTGATGTGGTGCAGATTGAAGGAGCCGTCGACTGGGTGAACCAGAACTGTGGGTCATTGCGTCAGAACGTGAGCAGGCGAAGCTGTAGAGCTGCAACGTCCTGTGTGCTGAGGTACTGTCAGGCGGAAGGTTGCGTGAGGGCGGTTGGTTGCTCGGGTCGGTCATCTCTTAGTCCGGAGTCACCAATGTTACGAACTGAGACGTTGCAGCGCAGCACCCGAACAAGAGGACCAACGTCGAGGGCTCTAAGAACGCACTAGCGCGTGCCGTGCTAGCGCCGCGAGCACGCACCACCCAACTTTATTTTCACTATCTTTCGCACTGCTGACCGAGAGCGCCGACATTTAGCGTCTGCGACATTTAGCGCTAAATGTCGGCGCTAAATGCCGACATTTAGCGTCTTATCATGGCTGAATAAACGTACACTCGCCAACTGAAAATATTCAAAACCACAGCTAGATGTTTCAGCGCCCAATACGGGTGCCGTGTTCACAATGAACGAATGCATGATGGTGGTTATTATATGTGTCGGAAGACGTAATGCGCTTGCGTACAACTCAGGGAGGGGTCCCCGTGTCCGGTTTATTGTGTTAGTAGTAGATTGCACGCAGAATGATTCAAGGAGCAAATGGGATGATGGAAGCCGAATGCCAGTTAGTACTGTGTCGAGTCCTTTCGTGATGCTCTGCCCGGGCGCTGGAAACCGTGTGCCCTTTGGCTACATCACTACGAAAAAGAGAAATTTCCGGTCGTCATCTACAAAATTCATTGCCAGGACTGTCAGGCGTGCTACGTAGGCGAGACGGGGAACATTAAAAGAAGGCTACAGCAGCACCGTAGTGATATAGCCAAAGGACACGGTTTCCAGCTCCCTGGCAGAGCATCACGAGAAGACTGGGCACTATATACTGGCATTCGGCATCCATCATCGAAAGGATGAGGAAATAACTTTATTGTGTGTCCTGCGAGTTGGTGGAGAGGGCCAAAGGCCCCGCCTAGGTGACGGCCAGGAGTTCGTGGGTCCTGGCGGCATCCTCGGCCTGCTGGACGGTCCATAGTTGATCCTCGAGGGCGGAGCTGAGCAATGCGTCTTCCCAGCACGTGCGAAGGCTGTTGCTAGAGGACGCGTTCTCGTTATTTTTATGTATCCTTCGGCATTCCCATAATATATGCTCGAGATCCTATTGCAAAACCCAGTGCCACTGGGACCCAATGCGCCGGATTATGGGCTCAGTGCCGCGCGCTGGATGCTGGGGCGCTGGGCAGGCGCGGCGCACTGGGAGGCTGTTGTAGCTTCGACGGGGCGGCCGGATGAAAGGCTTACGGCATGAGGCCTAAACGGCCGGGGCGCGCAACGCCGCAAGAAAGAGCCGGACTGCTTCAGTCGGGGAGCAGACAAAGAATGCTCTTTTATTTCTGCGAGGGGAAACAGGAGGCAACTTACAGCGTTTGGCGTCGAGTGGCGCCCTGACGTAAACGACCCAAAACCGAAACCAGAAGCTAACACAGGATACCACATCATCTCTCCCTTAAAAGGAAAAATGCTCTACTCGCTCTCCTCGCAACAAAAGTAAGTCACGAGTCAAAGAACACATGTTAGCACTGTAACACACATGATAAGCGGTGACCTCTTTACATAATAGAAAATGATATCTTTGGCTTCCCCATTCAAGAAAAACGCACAACATGAAAACTGAATATGAACTATTGCACTCCAGTTCGGCAGTTTCAGTACCCGTCTTGGGAAGACGATGAGATGCAGCCTTGCACACCGATCACACATGAAAAAAAAATTCAAAATACAAAAGTAGACAGTGCAAACATCGGTGTGCCCCCTGGGACAGCACTGATGGGTGGCTCATTCGCCCTGAGCCTGACTCGAGACAGTCTCTGTGGCTGTCGTGGATTTGGCATTGTGCGTAAAAGCACTTTACACTCCATAGTCCCCCGTAAGAATGGTAACGACTTTTAATGTTAAAAACTTTTTTGCATGAAAGACAAATTAGTATGGCGGTCAGCACCATAGTAATGATGTGCGTACTGCACGATTACGCTACAAGAAACGTAATGTATCCCCTATACCAGTAGTGACTGGAAGAAAATGTGGGAGACAATCATCAAGGGAAGGGTAGCCACTGGAGCGCCTCTTTTCAGTGAATTTTCCAAGAAAATCCTGTAGTGCAGGGCATTTCACAAGTTTGGATGCATTCCATCGTTTGCCATTTTCAAGCGTGAAAGTATTGCGACCTACCCTACAGTAAATCTTAATTGGTCCCGAGTATTTAGGATCGGACTTTCTCGAGTTGCGTACTCGGACAAGATCTCCCGGACGAAAGTGAGGGAATTTTGATGCACGACGACGGTCCACGTACGCCTTAACACTTTTGACGTAAGAGCCGAATTCGCATGCAATTACCTCCTTAATAGTCTGGAAGCTATACTCGGTATCTTGATCCCAGACAAACGGTTTTCCGTGCTTTAGCAGTTTCTTAAGCGGCTTTACCAATTCAGCGTACTGCGGGATCAGTTTAGCGTAGTATCGCGTGACACCAAGAAATGAATGCAGCGACGTCTTGTCAGTTGGCTGCGGTGCCTCAACAACTGACTGAACTTTGTTTTCCAGCGGCGAAATACCGTTTGCAGCACAGGCTCACGGAGAACCCGAGGTTGAGGACGCAGTTTCGCCGAGACTGGTTGCATTGAAGCTCGAAGATGAACGTCGTGGATGAAGTCCTTTACAAGTCCCGATTGTCCTGAGTACGGCTGGGCGAACTCCGAGGGAGCGTTGTGCGGGAGAGACGGAAACTGAACGCTTGGGTCAGTTTTAGGGTCAGCTGGAACTCCTGACACCTGTTGGCATGTAGCGAAATCAAGCTGCGTACGAGCAGGGGACTGCCGATGCTTTCGGTTCCTCGAACGGCAAACCGAAGCGAAATGTCCTACTTTTCCGCACGCACGGCAGGAAACGTGCTTGGCTGGACAGCCTGGATCAGATGCGATGTGGTGAGGTGAACCACATCGGTAGCAACGGCCTGCAATGTCTCGACTGGCTTCGCGGAGTTCGGGCCGCGCGCCATGTTGGCCGGCCTCCCCAGGTCGCGACTTTCCGCCGTGCCGCCGAGCGCCATTTTGAAGCCGCCGGGTCGAGGGAGAAGGGTGGCAGGAACCGCCATCTTGCACGCCCAGGCGAGGAAGGTGATGGCTGTCGACGCCATCTTGGCGTTGCGTCGAGACGAGCTGTTAAAGGCTTGAAGTTCTTTGTGAACTTGCTGTACGGTTCGTCCGATTTCCTGGGCCTTCTTGAGCGTGAGGGACGCTCCTTCGTAGAGTAACCTTTCTCGTATTCTTGTTGATGCGACGCCTTGGAGGATTTGGTCGCGAAGGGGCTCGTCATGCCAAATGCCGAACGCACAAGCAGGCGCTAGCCTTTGTAGCGCGGTGACGAAGTCCTGAAAGGTTTCTCCAGGTAGTTGCTTCCTGTCCCGGAAGATAATGCTGTGCACCAGGGGATTGGTGCATTCTTCGTAGTGCTGGTCGAAGATGCGGAGAACGTCTTCGAACGTAGTAGCCGTCTGGTCCGTTTGCGACGCGAGATCGTAGTAGAGACGCTGCCCCTCGAAGCCTAAGTTGCTCAGTAAAATGGCTTTCTTCCTCTCGTCTTCTAGTGCCTCGCCTCCGGTTGCCTCGAGAAACGTGCAAAAGTACCGTTTCCATGTGAGCCACGGTACCGCAGGAGTGCCGTGGCTCACGTCCGTGTCCAAATGTGCGCTGGAACAATGTTTCACATCTGTCTAGTCATATATCTCCGTCGGAGAAGCGCAGGATAGCGCTGGGAGCCTTCGGCGATAGCACATATACTTGTGTTTATGTCGCGTCACATCGGCGGTCATCGCTTCTTGTGCTGGCACTGTAAACATGAAAAAATTGTTTATTTAAGAACACCGATTTGAAAGCTGAAATATATAGTGATTTATCCTTGTTAGACTTCTTGATTCCTGAGCCTAGAAGCGCCGATGGCGTGAAGACCGACTAGGCGGATACGCTTCGCCTAAGCTTCCTAAAGGCCGATCCACACGACGGACCAAATTGCTCTTTTGGACCGCGGTCCGCGCATCACGTGATAGGACGTCACCAGTTCGTGCGTACTGCCGTTGGCCCGCGCAAGATCGCGGCCCTCGCGGTCCAACAAATCGCCGAGGCTTTTCCCACTTCAGTTTTGGCGGCGGACCGCACGCAAACCGCAGCGATTTTGGCGCAGCCAGCGAATGTTGTCCGGCAACAGAGTGTCTTGAGCCAAATATACTCTAGTTTTCGGCTCAGCAAAAGCCAGTCAAGCCAGTCCTTTCATGTCCGCCGTTCCGCCTACATGTGCGTGCAGCATATATATTTTTTTAAACACCGTGTCCTCTTGGAGTGACGAGGTTCTTTATTTTGTCTCCCTCGTTGAGCAGCTCCCTGCTTTGTGGGACTTGAGCCGGAATGATTGCAAGATAACGCGGAAAGGCGTTAGTGTAGCTTGTTGGTCTGCTCTGCCGTCTCCTATGGCGGTCCGCCGTGTGGATGTGCTCTGCGCCGGACCGGACCGCAGCGGGCCGTGACGTCGCATCACGTGACCAATCGGCCCGCAGACTTGGTCCGTCGTGTGGATCGGCCTTAAGCTGCAGCCTAAGCTTCGGTGGGGACCGATCTCGGCGCGGGTAGCTGGCGAAAGCTAAAATGTGTGTATTTGAGCCTCATAACTTTTTTTAGTAAAATAGGGAAAGTGCAAGAATCACCTCAGCTTTGTTATCGGTGCGATATCAGTCAGTGACAGGCTTCGAACTCGGGATCCGTTCGCGCGCGTTTGAAGTACGACTTCTGCATTTCATGTCCACGCCACAACACTGCGACAACGGCGACAACTCCCGGTCATATGTTACGTGCAAACTACTAAAAAACGCGGCGTCCTCTGCGTTTCCGTGGTTTCGTTCAAGAATTTAGCTATACGCCCAGTCACAAGGGAAAATGAAAAAAAAAACGAAAGTGATCTTCAGAGTCAAATGTCCATGAATAAACAGGGCAGCTCACGCACCTTTATTCCAAGCTGCGACACGAAAAAGGGTTTTATGACCCCAAGATATAACGTTATTTAGGACAAGAGACTAGAAAAAATTATGGGGTTTTACGTGCGAAAAACCACTTTCTGATTATGAGGCACGCCGTAGTGGAGGACTCCGGAAATTTCGACCACCTGGGGTTCTTTAGCGTGCACATAATTCTAAGTACACGAGTGTTCTCGCATTTCGCCCCCATCGAAATGCGGCCGCCGTGGCCGGGATTCGATCCCGCGACCTCGTGCTCAGCAGCCTAACACCATAGCCACTGAGCAACCACGGCAGTGGAGAGACTAGTATCAAGCGATGAAATTGTATGAAGCATTTAATATTCAGTAGCGCTCGTCCTTGCGTACTGGAACCAGCGCGGCCTAAACACAACCAGCGCAGTTTCCAGTGCGAACCAGCGAACTGCAGCGAGAACCAGCGCCTGTACAGCGCAAACCAGTGAGCCCCAGCGTCAAGGCAGTGGAACCAGCGTCTTTTCCAGTGTGACCCAGCTCTTATCCAGCGTTCTTACTGTGTCCCAGTGAGTCCCAGCGAGCGTCAGCGTACCCAGTGCGACCCAGTGCCAAAAAATTCGCTGGTTTCACACTGGAAGACGCTGGTTTTTGCAATAGGGAATTGGCTCTGGATTCGCATGTGTTGCATTTGTCCGTTTGATATATATTGTCACAGCCTAGTACGAGACGGGAAAGCCGGTGTCGAGGACGTGTGAAAGCACTTTATCAGAGCAGTCAACGCGACGTCGTTGTCGCCTCTGTTTTTCCACTCGCGCGCTACTTCAGCGTCGTTCTCATCGCCTGGCACATACCCGCGGCGACCATATAGGATGTGGCAATATCCGGATATATGGTGTACAAGAGCGCAGGATTCGGATACGTCCTAGTTTGTAACTGCCGCCATGCGACAGACTGCTTTTTTGTCAATTTTAGGTGACGTCGTGGGAATACGCCCCTCTGTAACCTATAGTGTTTGGTAATGTCCTTATATGTTGTCATTCTGTCCCCCCACTCATTTACTGCACCGTCACGTCCAGAGAGTGTCGGGGCGTCACTTGCGACTGCTGCTCGGTCCGTAAGCCCTCGAGCCGCGTCGTGTGCCGCCTCGTTGTTCGCGTCCTCCGCGAGGGTGTGAGCGGGTGTCCGTGTGACGTACACCTTTCTTTTGAAATTTTCACTTCCTGCAAGAAGAATGCGTAGTGCCTGCAGGGGGATTCGTCCGTTGGCAAAGTTTCTTATTGCCGTCTGAGCGTCGCTGACTATCACGGTTGCGTTAGTTTGAGCTACTGCGAGCGCTATGGCTACTTCTTCCACTGTCTCGTTACTTGTGGTGCCTATCGTCGAGGACGTCTTACACTGTTTCTCGCTGTCGATTACGGCTGCCCTAAACCCTCGTCTGCGACTGCATCGAGCCGCGTCTACGAAGACTGTGTCCTTGTCACTGCTGGATTTCTTTTGTATCTGCTTCGCTCTGTTCTCTCGTCTGTCCTTATTGTGTTTGGGTGCATGTTCTTTGGTATTGGAGGTATTACCATTGTTTCTTTCGTCTCTCTCGGTATGTCCACCTTGACACCGTGCTGTGTGTGGCAACCTGTGTCTAGTCTCTCTAGGATGTGTCTGCCGGCTCTAGTCTGAGAGGCGTTCATATTATGCCGTACACTGCGCTTCAATGAGCTCGTCTATCGCGTTGTGGAAGCCTAATTGTAGCAGCTTGTCCGTGCTGGTGCTCATCGGTAGCCTTATGGCTAGTTTGTATATTTTCCGAATGAGGCATTCTAGTTCGATCTTTCCCGCGACCTGCGATTTCAAGTACGGCGCTACGTATACTATTCTACTTATTAGGAAGGCCTGTATTAACCTGATCATGTTTTCCTCTCTCATCCCGCCATGTTTGTTTACTATCCTTCTGATTAGCATCATGATTTGCGCTACAGTTCCTTCCAGTCTTCTGAGGGTTTCTCCGTTGTTGCCCTTGGCTTCGATGAGGAGCCCCAATACCCTGATCCTGTCGACCTTGGGCATGGGTTTCCCATCGGCCGTCCTTAACTGTATCTCGTTTCTATGGGTGAGATTTTCCCTGTAGTTGCCTGTCTTGCGACCTCTGCGAGTCGGTCTGTACAGTAACAGCTCCGATTTCTCTGCCGAGCAGGTTAGCCCTGTCCCCTCTAGATATCATTCGATTGCTTTGACCGCTGCTTGAAGCGTTTGTTCTATTTGCCCGTCACTTCCGTTTCTCACCCATAAGGTGATATCGTCAGCGTATAAGGTATGGTTGAGTCCCTCGATTTCTTGTAGCTTGGCTGGCAGCCCGATTAGCGCCAGATTGAATAGCATCGGTGATAAGACCGAGCCCTGTGGCGTACCTGCGCTGCCTATCTCGATCTCCTCCGAAACTAGGTCCGCTATCGTGACTTTGCCTTTCTGGCCGTTAGGAAATTGCGCACATAATCGTGCGTCCGTTTTTCCAGTCCTAGTTCTCCTACTCTATCTAGTATTGTTGCATGTGTTACGTTATCGAAGGCGTTTTTTAGGTCCAACAGGAGAATTGCATTTGTCGATCTTCCCGAATCTTCTGTGATCTGATGTTTTAGTTGTAACACAGCGACCTGGGCTGAGAGATTCCTCCTAAATCCTATCATCGTGGGTGGGAGCGCATCCCAGTCCTCGAGGTAGGTGGTTATCCTCGCTAGGACCACGTGCTCCATGCGTTTCCCCACGCAAGAAGTGAGAGATATGAGTCTCAAATTCTCAATCTGCAGTCGCTTGCCCGGTTTAGGTATTAACACCTTTTGTGCCGTCTTCCATTGCTGCGGCATCTGCCCGGCCTCCCAGCATTCGTTAATATATTCTGTTAACTTAGTTATAGACTCATCGGCCAAGTTCGATAGCGTTTTATTCGTTACCCCGTCTAGTCCAGGTGCCGACTTGGTATTGAGTTTCTGTAGGGCTGCCCTGACTTCTGACTCGCCGATTTTGCTGTCTAGTTCGTTATTTACCTGCCCTGTGTAGTCAGGGTGTATGACGGGCACCGCTTGCGAGATGTATCTTTTCTCGATTTCCTTGAGGAAGTCCTGCTCTGTCCCTGGGTACGCTTGTATTAGCCGATTTATATTTTGCCTATGTGCCGACTTGGTCCCGTCCGGGTCTAACAAATATCGAAAGATGTTCCACGTTTTTGCCATTCCTATCTTACTGTCCATGTCGTTGCATTTTTCTTCCCACTGTTGTCTGCATAGCTGCTGGGCGTACTGTTCTATGTCCCTGTTCAATTTGGCTATCTTTCTACGAAGCGTCCGGTTGTTTTTGTTTTGTCCATCTCTGTTGCAACGCTACCTTAGCTTCCCACATGTGTAGAAGCTTATTGTCTACGTTACCTAAATGGGCCTCCGCCGGGACCATTTTCATAGCTGCCGCCACATCTCCCTTTAGATTTTCGGTGCATTCCTCAATACCTTGTGTCGTGTCGTCGGCCTCCTCCCTTATTTTCCTGAATTTGTCTCAGTCGACAAGCTTAAGTTGTCTACCCTTTGTCTTGCGCGGTCCTGTCCTTACTGTTATTTCTAGTATATTGTCATCGCTCCCAAAGCAATGTTGCGTATTTGTCCACTGCGTGTCCCGTATGTTCTTGGTGAACGTTAAATGTGGCGTAGTATCCACGCAAACGCTGGTACCTATTCTCGTGGGAACCGATGGGTCGGTCACGAGGGTCAGGCCTCCCTGTTGCGCGTCTAGCCAGAGGTTCCTGCCTTTTTTATAGCAGTCCGAAATGCAGACACCATAAATTTCGAACCCTCTTTAAAAAAACCCTAGCCTTAGCGGACAACCGAGCGGTAGTGACCGGAGGCGATTTTAACGCCCAACACGCGGCATGGGGATACAAAATCTATCAATGAAAGAGAGAAAAAATTATCATCCCGATTGCTCATTGAATCATTCTGCATACAATCTACTACTAACACGATAAATCGGACACGGGGACCCCTCCCTGAGTCGTACGCAAGCACATTACGTTTTCCGACACATATATAATAAGGACCATCATGCATTCGTTCGTTGTGAACAAGGCACCCGTATTGAGCGCCGAAACGTCTATCTGTGGTTCTGAATTTTTTTTTCAGTTGGCGAGTGTACATTTATTCGGCCATGTTCTTTCCTCGCCAGACTATCTTATCATGTGCGCTACTGACTGAAGATACAACAGTGGCCACGAAGATGGGATACGCCTTAAAGGGAAGCTGAAGAGTCTGTCGAATTCAATAAGACGCTCATATACGGATGCGGGAGCCTTATAAACCATGTAGGTAAAATTTGGGGGTTTTATTTCAATTAGGAGCGACGTAATCGTCGGCTGAAATTGCGCTGTAGCTCCGCCCCCCTTTGAGTGAGCGAGCGGAGCGGAGACCGGAAACCGCGGTGTTGTGACGTCAACTCTGCTTCGTTCCTTCGCAGCGTCCGCGACCGTGCCTGACCGCGCTTGTTTCTGCGTGCGTGCCATCGTAATTTGCTTTGATCGACCATGCATTCCTTTGTTGGTGCGTCTGCGTGTATGTAGAGTGGTAGTCAACGTGCGTGGTAGTCAACGTGAGTGGTAATCAACGTGAGTGGTAATCAACGTGAGTGGTAGTCAACGTGAGTGGTAGTCAACAGATGAAGGTCACTACACGTACTGCATGAACCGGGAAGATTTTCACGCGTTTAAACCATCTTTGTAGATTGCCGACAGCTTTGGCGGCGCACAAATGCCCACGATCGCATCCCCGCTTACGTTCCACGAGGAGGCATGCAGGAACACAACACTACAGTTGTTTGACCGGAAACGAGCTCAGCATATCGGCGAAAGATCGGCGAGACCACTAGATCGCTTTGCAAAAAACATACTCAGCAAAGAGCATTTCCAACACGAGGAGATCCCAAGACTTTGCTTTCGTTCGTGTCGAAAGCACTGCTCGCACCAGCATCGTTTGCTTCTTCGAGAAGCCGGCTCTTCGCAATCGGCTCGTACATGTAAGGAGTAACGCCGAACTCCTCAGAAAAACGCAGCCTCTCAGAATTTTCCATTACTGTCTCAGAAAAACAGCACCAAACTACCTGGCACCGCGCTTCATGTGTAGCGGCAGAGGTCGGCAGCGGCAGAGTTGACGTCACGAGGCGCACCGACCAATCACAGGCGGAAACAAGACGCGCGAGCTGGGCGTGTCCGCTGCTGCACTTTTCGTCGAAATAAAATACATTTGCGCTTTCTTTCGCTCAATTTCGATATGATATTCGAATTCGGAGGGTTGAAAACCATTATGTACAGATGTTCACTCATTTTTTTTTTGAAAACCTTTCAGCTTCCCTTTAAGACTGAAATATTACTGTTGTGTAGCGCAGAGCCGCGGCATGGCCACGCTCGGCCGGTTCGACAACGACTTCGAGTTCTATATCGAGCGCTTTTAACATTACCTGCAAGCTAACAAGGTGAGCGACGACTTGACGGTAGATATTTTTGTGACTGGCATGGGAAACAATATTTATCGGACGCTCAAAAACTTTCTTCCTCCGCTGAAAGCAGAAGAGAAAGACTACGATCATCTGGTGGAGATTCTCAAGGAGCATTACTGTCCAAAGCGGATGGTAATAGCACATCGGTTCTGTTTTAACTGCCGAAATCAGCACATAAACGACAGTGGCAGCATCTGCTAGTGAACTAAAAAGGGTGTCCGCGACCTCTGAATTTGGTTAATTGCTGGATGAAGCATCGCGGGATCGTTTTGTGGGTGGCCTGAGGGACTCAGTTGCTCAAGCTGAGCTCCTTTTTTATTTTTATTAATTTATTTTTATTTAACAATACTGTAGGTCTTCTGCAGACCCATACAGGGAGCGGGCTTTCATAATCATAGGCATGTAATAAGATACATCAAGTTCTCAAAAAGACAACAGGAAAACATGAGGTAGATCAGAACACTTCAACAACAAGTGCATCAATATTATATTACATACACGGTTACGCCTCGCGTACACGAAAACAGAAAATCTAGCATTATGTATCGTATGCTATACATGAGAAAAATGTACACACGAAAATAATACAACACTACAAGATACTGTCTGGGGTTTTACAACAGGAAAAGAAGTTATACAGGGTCCATTAGCTGCTCCACTAGAGAACAAAACTGCTCTAAATTTGGATTATTCATATCCGTTCTTTTTACTAACATCCGCAGTATCATCAGCAAACGTGACTGCCTTAACTCCGCCATCGACACCTGCAGCGCTGATATCATAGTATTAACTGAAACCTGGTTACGTCCTGAAATTCGAGACCACGAACTTTTCCTTATTGCAAATAATTTCTCTATCTATCGCTGCGATCGCATTGGGCGACAAGGAGGAGGCGTATTGCTCGCTATCACGAAAAATTTCCCTTCACAGTGCATCCACGTCAACACCCCTTTAGAAACTGTCTGGGCATGCGTCGCCCTAAATCATAAGAAAGTTATTATTGGGGTCTGTTATCGGCCCCCTACCTATACACAGAACTTCGTAAATGAATTACACGATGTTGTTAACATCGTTTCATCCCGTTACCCAAACTGCCAATTACTTTTGCTTGGTGATTCCAATATGCCAAACATAACCTGGTCTAACACTGTCCCCACGATACACCCACCTTCCACGCTAGCTAAAGAATTTTTAGAAATGTGCTCCATTTTTTCTCTCGAAGAGCTTGTAACTGAACCGACTAGAACCACAGACTCTGCTGCTAATACCCTTGACCTTGTTCTCGCTTCATAGCCCGACCTAGTTTCCAACATCACTCACGTTCCAGGAATGAGCGACCACTCTTTACTCTTTTTTCACTTAAATCTCGCACAACCTAAACATACCAAAAGGACTGTAACCATCCGTAATTACAACAAAGCAGACTTTGACGCCATTAATAGAGAATTATGTTCATTCCTTGATGTTTTCCTCCAGGATTTCGACAGCCATACAGTAGAAACTAACTGGGCAATCTTCGCAGAAAAAGTTACTTACCTAACCAACAAGTACATTCCCATTCGCATCGTAACTAGCAAGTCAGACGCTCCCTGGTATAATGTTCATATAAGACGGTTATCAAATAAAAAGAGTCGATTGTACAGGTCAGCAAAGTTTTCCTCGAGTGAAGCTCGTTGGAGTGCCTACCGATTGGCTTCAAGCGAATATGGGTCAGCGCTAAGAGACGCCAGAAACAATTTTTTATGTCACACGCTGCCGTCCTTGCTAACAAATGATACCAAGAAATTCTGGCGCGTTATTAATCAAAAAGATGATGACACCATAACTCTTGTAGATAACTCTGGGAATGCCATACCCTGTGACCATATCGCATCCGTCCTCAATCAAACATTTATCCAAAACTTTTCTGTAACCTGTAATGTTTCCCCACCCACTGCACCTTGTTATGATTACCAGGCTATGTTTGCAATTACAATTGAACCCTGTGGCATCGAAACCGTGATTAAATCGTTGCGTCTCTTCTGTGCTCCTGGCCATGACCTAATTTCCGTGAAATTTTTGCACAGCACTGTTGTTTATTCATCGATTTTACTAGCAAAACTTTTTCAACAGTCGCTTGACACAGGATACCTGCCCATTGATTGGAAAGTCGGTAAGGTGATTCCACTTTATAAATCAGGTGACAAGCATTCTCCTCTCAATTATCGGCCTATTTCACTAACCAGTATCCCATGCAAAATATTAGAACATATCCTATATTCACAGCTTGCTAACTTTCTTGAGTCAAATTCATTTTTTTCAAGTTCACAGCATGGCTTTCGGAAAACATATTCTTGTGAAACGCAGCTGGCTTCCTTCATACATAAACTACACCTAATTCTTGATACTCGTTCAGTGGCGGATTGCATTTTCCTAGACTACTCCAAAGCTTTCGATAAAGTGTCTCACAAACTGCTACTTCACAAACTACAGCTCATGAACATTGACCCCAAACTTCTTGCTTGGATTGAGTGTTTCCTTAAAACCGTTCACAATTCGTGTCAGCTAATAATCTTAACTCTCACTCAAACCCTGTCCATTCCGGCGTCCCACAAGGCTCCGTCCTCGGGCCTCTTCTTTTTCTAATCTACATCAACGACTTGCCGTCTACTGTTTCCTCTCATATCCATTTATTTGCGGATGACTGCGTAATCTTCAGAGAAATAACAAGCAGTGACGATGTAACCGCTCTTCAGACTGACCTGAACGCTATTTCATTGTGGTGTAAAACATGGCTAATGGAACTTAACATCACAAAATGTAAATCTCTTCGTGTATCAAGAACTTGCAACAGTATCCCCACTTATTCCTTAGATCATGTCCTCTTAGAATCGGTAGGCTCATACAAGTACCTTGGTGTACACATCACTTCCACTCTCACTTGGTCTGCACATGTCACATACATAATTACCAATGCTAATCGTATGCTTGGTTACATCCGCCGCAACTTTTCTAAAGCGCCCTCGTCCCTCAAACTGCTGTTGTACAAAACGTCAATACGTCCGAAACTAGAGTACGCCGCATCCATCTGGGACCCTCATCATGAAAACCTAATACATTCACTAGAAATGGTCCAAAATAACTCGGTTCGCTTCATTCTTTCCAACTATAACAGGACCGCTAGCATATCTTCAATGAAATCAAGCCTTAATCTACCATCGCTAGCCCCACGTCGCAAAGCGTTTCGTATCTGTCTGTTCCACAAGATGTTTCATCACCCACACCTGCGTAGCGAATTAATCCCTCCCCCACGTCACCTATCATCTCGATTAGATCATGCCTACAAGGTCGGTATCCCATTTTGTAGAACCAACGCTTTCTTCCAGTCATTTATACCTCGAACAGCAGCAGAGTGGAATCACCTTCCCGCACTGACAGCCACCATCAAAGATTACCAGCTTTTCAAGAACGCCTTAGCTAACATTGTATAAGTAGACACACTTGTTAACTTTTATTGCAATACTTCTCTTCCTTGTATCACATTTCCTATTTTTTCTTGTTTTGCATGCCTGTAACCACTCCCCTCTCCAATGCCAATGGTCCTGAGGGTACACGAAATAAATAAATAAATAAATAAATTTACAACTTCGCTTGGTAGCGCATTCCAAGCGTTCACAGCGCGAGGGAAGTAGGAAAACTTAAACGTATTGCAATGCGTATTAACTGGCCGGACGCACTTATCGTGGTTTGTCCTAATAGACCGACGGCCAGGCGGATGAATATAGTCGTCTTTTCCGATTTTGATGTCTCCGTTAAAGAGGAGATAAAAAAACTTCATAGATGCAACATGACGCCGGCAGGAAAGAGTTGCCAAATGCGCTTGATTGCGCATGTCCGTTACACTGTCGTGCCAAGAATACTTTGAATAGATAAACCTAAGAGCCCTGTTCTGTAATCTTTCAAGTTTATCACGAAGGTACTTTTGATGAAGGTCCCACACTATGCTTCCGTATTCTAAAATAGGTCGGACCAGAGTTTTATGGGCAACCAGCGCTGAAGCTTCGCGTGCCGACAGCAGCGCCGTAACACACAGCCTAGCGAGCGGTAGACACAGTTTCCAGTAGCACACGCAGTGATTTCGTGTCAGCAAATTCACGGATTGTCTTGAGTCACACTTTTCACGGCTCCTCAAACGGCAGGGAACCGACGTGCTAGGACGTAGCAGCGCATGCGCTCTACGCAGCGCGCATGGCCATGGACAGAACTTGGCTGGCCGCATCGGGCTAGACAAACATTGATACAGGCGCACGTTTCTTATCGCTAAATATGTCGTGCCATCTTCGTAGCCTCCCTATCGGACGGTTTCAGCATATTTTAGTAACGCATGAAAAATGCCGTAGCGCCTCCTGGCCAGCGCTGGTTCCCCATAGGCAGTTAGTTTTACGGCCTGAGGTGCTTTACTCAGTCTTCTGCGTAAAACCCTAATTGCTTGAATGCCTTGGCGCATGTATCGGTGATGTGCTTATCCCATTTTAAGTCTTGCGAGAATGTGACACCCAAGTATTTTACTTTGTCGACTTGTGTAATATTCAAGCCTTTAAGATTGTACGTAAATGATAAAGGTCGTTTTTTCTTGGTTAGGCTAATGAACGCTGTTTTAGAGATATTTATTTCCATCCCCCACGTATTGCACCATTGGGCAATGTTTTGTAAAGAAGAATTAAGCTTTAGTTGGTCGTCAGTACTACGAATTGCAGTATAAATGACACAATCATCTGCGAAAAGTCGTAATGTTACACCTGGTTCTGCACAAGAAGAGATGCCATTAACATATATAAGAAACAATGTTGGCCCTAAAACAGACCCTTGGGGTACACCGGACAAAACGCTTAGGCAGTCAGAATCTACATTGTCTAAACTTACATACTGGGCGCGATTTGTAAGGTAGGCCGAAATCCATCCCATTACTTTGCTATTAATGCCAATCGATTCAAGCTTGGCTATTAATTTAGAATGGGGTACGCGATCGAATGATTTCGCAAAGTCTATGAGTATTGCGTCAGCTTGAAGTTTAGAATCAATTATGCCAGCGAAGTCATGAGTTATTTCCGCGAGTTGCGTTGCCGTGGATAGCCCTCTACGGAAGCCGTGCTGTTTAGGGTACAGTATATTCTTAGACTCTAGGTAGTCCATGATGGCTTTGTTAAGGATATGCTCCATCAATTTGCAACAACAAGTAGTTAGTGATATGGGTCGATACGTTTCCACAGAAAGTTTACCACTTTAAGAATTGGGGTTATTCTAGCGCGAAGCCAGTCTGTCGGAACTGCACCATTTTTCAGTGATAGCGTAAACATTTTATGCAAAAAGGGGGTAAGTTGTTCTGCATAACGCTTAAGAAACGCATTTGGGATTTTATCTGGGCCCGGGGATTTTTTAACATCTAGTTGTAGAAGCAGGTTCAAGATACCTCGTTCGGTTATCTCGATTTTCGGCATAGCCGAGTCACGTTGAACAAGCGGTACTTGGACTGGGCATGCTTGGGTGAATACGGACTGGAAAAAAGAATTGAATGCGTTAACTATTGTGTGCGTATTTTCAGTAATGATGCTGTTGATTTCCATCTTACGGATTGGACTGTCCGGCTTAGCAAGGTAACGCCAAAATTTTTTCGGTTGCTTTGTCATGAAATCTATTAAAATGTGTGAAAAAAACTTATTTCTTGCTTGCCGTAACAAGCTTTTAAATTCGTGGTAATATTTAGTTACTACTGTTGGATCGCATTTAAGCTTCCGGATTCTTTTCAGCCTCCGTTTCATATGAATAATTTCTCGTGTTATCCAAGGATTTCTTCGCCTTGTCCTCTTACGTTTCGTAGGTATATAAGTTTTTTCACCGTGAAAAATTGCCGCTTTAAATTTTATCCATAAGTTCTCGACATCATCGGAAGGTTCAGTGTAAAAATCGTCTAAGTTCATTTCCAGGTAATCAATAATGCTTTCATCGTTTGCCCTGCAATAATCTTTAATAAGTATATGTGAATTTTCAGTGTTACTTTTTGCCAGGCTAAGATTAGGAATATGAATTAGAATCAATTTATGGTCACATATTCCATCTTCCACCTTAACTTCGGTGTCTACTGCGCAGGAAATCAAAGCAAGATCTAGAATTTTAGAAACAAGCCCTTGGACGCGTGTCGGTTGCGTTACGCGTTGGGATAAAGAAAAACTTAACATGGTATCAAAAAGTCGTTTGCAGCTGTTTACTTCCCTATTGCTGACGGTCAGGTTATCCCAGTCAATTCCTGCCAAGTTGAAGTCACCAACAAGTACTAGCTTCGTCCGATCATGCATATTCTCGAGGAGGTAGTTGTGTAATTCCGTAAGGTAAGTTTCAGGTGCCCCAGGCTGTCTGTATACTCCACCTATTAGAAGAGGTGTGGTTTGAAATGCGACTGTGCACCAGAGACTCTCGTGGTTAGGTATACCTTGTTCCCCTTGGAACTTTAGACCATTCTTTATAGCAATGGCCACTCCGCCTCCACGGCTATCACGATCTCTGCGAATTAAGCTATAGTTTTCTGGAATTATTTCTGAGTCGTGGATAGAGGGATGAAGCCACGTCTCTGTAATCACTAAAGCGTCAGGTTCGTAAGCCAATAAAATCTCCTCTAGTTTATCTGTTTTGTTCACTATGCTTCGAGCGTTGAAACACAATAAAGAAAACGACGGTGTTCTTTCTTGGCATCATGCATTTGAACTGTTACCCTCGTGACCAGTCATCTCAGAACGCGCCTGTTTAAGAGGTATCCTTTTTTCCACGTGCTTATCCCATGCGTACAGCGTGTCATTTATTTTCAGCTTATCGAAAAGAAGCACAACTTTATCACCGCATGCTCGGTTTGGTTTTGAGGACTCCCATAACTTCCTGCGCGTTTCACGAACTGCAAACGAAAAATCCTCCGACACCGACAAGTCTGTGCCTTTGAGCTTTGAACAGTTGCGCAGGACTGTCATTTTTTCGGCAAAATCAAAAAACCGCAATATGACGGGTCGACGTCGATTAGCTAATCTTTTGCCAACGCGATGGACGCGCTCTACATTCTTTACTTTTACTTTCAGCAAATTGTTGAAGATTTCGATCTCGACATATTTCTTCAAAGATGCGGGGCCTTCTTCGCTACTTTCTGGAATACCATATATCACAATATTGTTCCGGCGGCTTCTGTTCTCTAAGTCGTCCATTTTACTGTATAAATGTGCGACTTGCTTTTGAACCGCACTAACAGTTGTTTCACACTTTTCAACTTTTTCTTTGCAGTCTTTGAGTGTTGCAAGCGTGTTCTCAATGAGAGACAGCCGTGTTTGGACGCCCTGCATACCAATTTGAAGTTCAGTTTGGGAAGCCTTAATTTCTGTGACGGTATGTAAAATGTGTTGCAGAACATCTGAATCAAGATTACCCGTTACATCAGAATCAGGACCTGGGTTTTCCGCTATGTCACCACACATAATTAGGAATAAGTGAACCATGCGAGACACATTCATACAGCATGACCACAAACAGGCAGGGCTCGGCGACACCACCAGGCATGTACAGCTGGTTCTAAAACACTTCGTAAGACGATATTTTTCACCAACCTGTACATAGTAGAGCACGAAAGTTAGCATCGTGAGCCTTGCGGTGCCACCGAGCCCACTAAAGGGTGGTAGCAGGCGTTGTCCCAATTTGTGCAGTTCCTCGGAGGTCGCTGGAGTCGCTGGATTGCCGAAACATTTATCAAGATGGATCACGTTGGGCGTTGCCGAGTCAAACCGCAAGAGCGATATGGTTGCAACAGGGGCCAGGCCAACTTGATACGATGCTGTCGATGTCACAGACGCAGTGTGTCCGAAGGGAGCCGGAAAGGAGGCATCACCGCGCAAACCGGGTCCCAGAATGCCTGTACATAGTAGAGCACGAAAGTTAGCATCGTGCGCCTTGCGGTGCCACCGAGCCCACTAAAGGGTGGTAGCAGGCGTTGTCCCAATTTATGCAGTTCCTCGGAGGTCGCTGGAGTCGCTGGATTGCCGAAAGATTTATCAAGATGGATCACGTTGGGCGTTGCCGAGTCAAACCGCAAGAGCGATATGGTTGCAACAGGGGCCAGGCCAACTTGATACGATGCTGTCGATGTCACAGACGCAGTGTGTCCGAAGGGAGCCGGAAAGGAGGCATCACCGCGCAAACCGGGTCCCAGGAATGCCTGTACATAGTAGAGCACGAAAGTTAGCATCATGCGCCTTGCGGTGCCACCGAGCCCACTCTGAACGACCTCTGAATTTGGTTAATTGCTGGATGAAGCATCGCGGGATCGTTTTGTAGGTGGCCTGAGGGACTCAGTTGCTCAAGCTGAGCTTCTAAAGTAAAGCACGCTGACGTGTCTACAATTTTGCCAGAATCACCGAACTAGCCCGCACACAAACAAAAAATTGCAACCCACTTCCAACAAACAGAGGAAAGTGAACATTCTGCTTTTTTTGCCTGTTTTGTACTACTATATCAAACAACAAATGACATTTGAGAAAACAAGATCAATTAGTAAGTTTTCAGCACCAGGTGTCAGCCTTACAGGGCTGACTATTTTATAATTATTTGAGCGCGGTCAAGGTTTCCACCCTTGAAAGCCACGCAGCCACACAATCCTGTGCTTTCTGAATTTCTACAAATATCTACATGCATTCTCGAAAAAGCATTCGTGCAGGCCGAGCATCAGGATCGCAGTGATACCCCGCCATACGGGCGCGCCATAGACAGTGAAGGCCAACTAGCATAATAAAGTGAAACGGCAGTCCATCATCATTTTCTATATATAAATATCTAATACCCTGTGGATCTAAAGTAAAGTGTTTTTTATAGTCCTCTGAAGTACATCTCAGGACACCCACCCAACAATCTAGAAATACGTGATCTATAGTTTCTGGTTTCTTACAGATCAAGCAATGCGAGCCCCAGAGTAAGAAAAAATCGCGATCTTCTAAAAAGATTTTGACAGTCAACGTACCCGTGTGAAGCTTAAAAAAGAAAGACTTGGTCCCTGGCGTTATTTGCATTCTTTTCCCCCGCTTAAGCACGTCTTGCCCCTGGAATCCACTGTATATGACCCTGTACATTGGCAAAGGGAGAACTACATCGCATACATCTTTCTACAGAGTTTTGCGTTTCAGTGAAAAAAGGTACTCATTTGAAAAACTAACGGACAAGAACCGTACACTTAAAATAACTTCTTTAAGAAATCCACAAACAGGACCACCTTATATTCTCTGTACAGACTACACAGCCAGGTAACGCGCTCCTTAGCCTCACTTGGCACGCCGTGCGCAAAAAAGGATCGCGGAAAAATAAAAACCGGTTTATGACCTGTCGTATAAAAAGGTGCGCCATTCCCAAACCTCCGTCTTTAACTCGCCTGAACAAATTCGTTCAACTGCATCGTTCCCAATTCGAAGCCCACACATATACTGTGTGGGGATGCGCGACCCTCGCCCCTCCCCTGATGTTTTTCCCGCATAGCGCGTCTCCTGTAGTGCGGCTTCGCCGCACACGCGGCGGTCCGAGTGGTACAGGCGCAGTGCGAGAGATGGCGCTAGTGTTGCGCGCCGCGAGGTTACTTGGGCGCCGAAAGGAAGGCGCTTGCTCTCTTTGGGTTCGGGAAGCGGGCGGGTCGGACGCGCCGACCGATGCTTCGGCGAGACCGTCTCGCGTGGCCGCCTTCGAACGCGCCACGACTCGCGTGACTATACACGCGAACGACCAGGCGTTGGGATCCAGCATGGGGCGAACATATTCGCTCGCGGTAAGTCGGACTTCTAGATTTGTCGCGCGCCCATCGGCATGTTTTGTGGATAGCAACTCGGCTAGCAGGCATGGATGTATGAAAGGTGCAATAAATGCCCTTGTGACTGTTTGCACTACTGTGTTGTCGTTCCTTTGTCCCAAGAGTACGGTGTGAGATATCCCACGTCAGACCACAACTGCGAAGGCTCGGTGCAACTGCCGTATATTTACCCTTCAACAATGAAATACCTGCATTACATACTTGAGTTTAGCGACAAAAAGTAGATTGCAAACTGTAGCCCTTGCAAACATTGAAAGATGTCCACCTTTCCACTTGTTCGTTTTATCTTTGTTTCTCCTGTTTTGTCTTGCCAATACTCATCGTTATTTTTCTAATAATGCAGCAGGACGCCTAGGTATTCAACGGTGTCGTGAACCACTTGATGTTGGCGACAGTCACCGGGGTGGAAGGCCATTCTCCATGCCAGAAGCCAAGGCACTTTCCCCAGTTTACCAGGCTGCGACGAGGCACAATGAGATGGAAGCCCGGACCTGGAGCACGACGAAAAGCGGCAGCACTGGCGAAACCAGCACAGCATCGAAGCGAAGCTCGAGCTTGTCCCCGATGCGAATCCACCCACGCTGAACCAACCTGCCCGTTCCAGAAGTAAAGCTGCCGCATCTACAAGTGGCTGGGACACTTGGCAGGGGTCTACCAAGCACGGCGGCGATCCGTGAGAGCCGTGGATGAGAGTGCAGACCAAGAAACGGTGATGAAGGGTGAGGACTGCCTTGTACTGCATATTGTATTTTCTTATGACAATAATTACCGTAGCTACACTGTGAATGCTCGTGTGGCCGGTAGAAATGTCGCAATTCAAATTGATACAGGTGCGTCTTTTTCCGTTGCTCCTGAAAAGTTTTATCAGAAGTACTGGCCAGCCTTAACTCTAAGCAGTAGTATCATCATCCGCAGCAGCTGCAGCCTATTTTATGTCCACTGCAGGGTAAAGGCCTCTTCCTGCGATCTCCAATTACCGCTGTCCTGCACCAACCCATTCCCACTACCACCAGCAAATTTCCCAATTTCGTCGCACTGCCTAGTCTTCTGCCTTCCTCTACTGCGCTTCCCTTCTCTTGGTACCCATTCTGTCACTCTAGTGGTCCAACGGTTATCTAATCTGCGCATTACATGACCTGCCCAGCACCATTTTTTTTTCTCTTAATGTCTATTAGAATATCGTCTATACCGTTTTCTCTGTGATCCAAATCGCTCTCTTTCCGTCTCTTAAAGCTATGCCTAGCATTCTTCGTTCCATCGCTCTTTGCGCGGTCCTTAACTTGTTCTCAAGCTTCTTTGTTAGTCTCCAAGTCTCTGCCCCATATGGCAGCACCAGTAAAATGCATTGATTGTATACTTTCCTTTTCAATGATCACGGTAAGCACCCAGTCAGGAGCTCACGATGTCTGCCGTATGCGATCCAACCCATTTTTTATTCTGTGAATTTCCTTCTCATGGTCAAGGTTCCCTGTGATTAGTTGACCTAGATAAACGTACTCCTTCACAGTCTCTACAGATTGACTTGCGATCGAGAACTCTTGTTCCCTTGCCCAGTTGTTCATCATAATCTTTGTCTTCTGCATATTAATATCCGACCCCACTCTTACACTCTCTCTGTTAAGGCCCCCAATCATTTATTGTAACTCTTCTGCATTGTTGCTGAATAGAACAATGTCATCGGCAAACCAAAGGTTCCTGAGATATTCGCCGTCGATCTTTACTCCTAAGCCTTCCCAGTTTAATAGCTTGAATACTTCTTCTAAGCACGCAGTGAATAGCATGGGAGAGATTGTGTCTCCCTGTCTGACCCCTTTCGTCGTAGGAATCTTCCTGCTTTTCTTGTGTAGAATAAAGGTAGCTGTGGAACCTCTGTAGATATTTTCCAAGGTATTTACGTAAACGTTCTGTACTCCTTGATTACGTAATGCCGCTGTGACTGTTCGTATATGTACTGAATCAAATGCCTGCTCGTAATCTATGAACGCCATATAGAGAGGCTTATTATGCTCTGCGGATTTCTCAATAACCTGATTAATGACGTGGATGTGATCCACCGATGAGTATCCCTTCCTGAAGCCAGCCTGTTCCCTTGGTTGACTAAAGTCCAGTGTTGCCCTTATTCTATTGGGGATTATTTTGGTAAATATTTTATATAATACTGGGAGTAAGCTAATGGCACGCAATTTTTCAATTCCTTAACGTCTCCCTTTTTGTCGATTAGTATAATGTTTGCATTCTTCCAGTTTTTTGGGACCCTTGCAGTCGATAGACACTACGTATAGAGAGCCACCAGTTTTCCTATCATTATTTCTCCTCCATCTTTGATTAAATTGACTGTTATTCCATCCTCTCCAGCCACTTTTCCCCGTTTCATGCCTTGAAAGGCCCTTCTGACCACATCTCCAGTTTATTTATTTATTATTTATTTATTATTACCTCAAAGGCCCCAACGTGGGGTATTACATGAGGGATGGGTAACCACTTCAGTGTAATATGGACTCAATGGCAGCCTTGAAATGATGTGGATTGGAGTGGTGCACGGCGTCGGCGGGAAGGTCATTCCAGTCCCGGGCAGTCTTCACAAAGAAAGAATGTAGGTGCGCAGTGGTCCGGGCAGGCGGAGGATACACAGATTTTTCATGACATAATCGGCAGGACTGACGGTGTGCTGGAATGATGGCTGAAGGACTAGGAGCAGAATGATAAAATTTGTGATAAAGACACAGTCTGAAGACATGACGCCTTATATCTAGATTGGAAATTCCTGCTTTTAATTTTAGCTGAGAGACACTAGTATGGTAAGAATAATCAGAATAAATAAAGCGAGCTGCACGATTCTGAACTGCTTCTAGAGTGTTAGAAAGGGTGGTTTGGTGTGGGTCCCAAATAGAGCATGCGTATTCTAACTTAGGTCTGACAAAAGTTAGATAAGTTAGTATCTTTAAGGATGGTGGTACGAAGCGCAAGTTGCGGCGGAAGTAACCAAGTGTGCGATTGGCTTCGTTGGTGATCGTAAAATGAGAGGACCAAGAAAGGTTATTTGAGAGAGTGAGGCCAAGGTACTTGCATGATTCCACTGATGAGATTTCCGAGTTGCAAAGAACGTACTTAGGAGTATGGTGAAGTTTCCGTCGATGAAAAGGTAGTAGTAAAGTCTTTGTAGTGTTCAGTGACATTAGCCACATGCTGCACCAAGAGGTAACTTTGTCGAGATCATCTTGCAATGCGTGGTTGTCGGTATCAGCTAGGATTGGGCGATAAATGACACAATCGTCAGCAAAAAGGCGAATGTTAGATGAAAGATTAGCCGGTAAATCATTAATATATATAAGGAATAGGAGGGGCCCGAGAACTGTGCCCTGGGGTACACCGGAGAGAACAGGGCTCTTAGAGGAGGAGTGGTTGTTAGCATACACAAACTGTTGTCTGTTAGTTAAGAAATTTCGGATCCAGTTCAAGACAAGGGGATTAAGGTGCAAGCGAGAAAGTTTTAAGAGGAGTCGTTGATGCGGAACTTTGTCAAAGGCCTTTTCGAAATCTAAAAAGAGGGCATCAACTGGGATATTTTGATCAAGGTTAGAGCTTATGTCATTTATAAAGAGAGCTAATTGGCTATCACAAGATAAACCTTTACGGAAGCCATACTGGTTAGGGTGGAAGAAACTGACAGATGTTAGGAATGTAGCAACGTGGGAGTAAAGCACATGTTCCATTAATTTAGAACAAACGCTAGTTAGAGAAATTGGGCGGTAGCTACTACATGATGATGAAGGACCTTTCTTTGGGACTGGGATAACCTTACCCACTTTCCAGTCATCCGGCACCACTCCTGATGATAAAGATTGCTGGAAAATGTGACATAATATCTCGCTTGTAACATATTTAGTATTTTTTAGGACTTTAGAATTAATACCATCGATGCCAGGTGAAGACGACAGCTTTAAGGAATCAATGCATTTCCTGATTCCATCAGAACTGAAGGTGATTGCGGGCATTGTATCGTAACTGAAAAATGGGAATTCAGGAAGTTCACCTTTAGGCTCATTCGTAAACACGGAAGAGAATGCATGATTAAGCGCTTCGGCGATTTCGTGATCAGGAATAGGCCTATTTTTCTCGTCGCACAGAGCAAGTGGTTGCGAACGCTTTGGATTTATAATATTCCAGAATTTTTTGGAATTATTTCGCAGGATGTTTGGTAGGGTAGTCGAAGAAAAGGAGCGTTTTGCTTGACTAGCAAGGGTTAGGTACGTTTTTTCAGCGGTGTAGTATTTCTGCCATGCGCACTCAGAGTTGGAATGTCTGGCAGCGCGGTAAAGCCTTTTCTTTTTATTGTTGAGACGCTTTAGTGTCGTATTGAACCAGGGTGATGAGTGCTTTTCAGTTACAGTGATAGTAGGTATGTAAGTTTTTATCAGCTCATGCATTTTATTTTTGAAAAGAAGCCAGTTAATTTCAACAGAACGTTCTAAGAAACCGGTAAAGAACGAGCTGGCAAATTCCACTAGTTTAATATTCATATCAGTATAGTTACCTTTGTCGTAAAGCGTAATAGTTTTTCTAGTTTTAGTGAAGGCAGGGATGTCACTTTGGAATGAGGTATGTAGCACTGAATGATCGCTAAGGCCGGGTAAGTGCGTCAGTGGTGAAACATTATCAGAGTGAGAAGTGAAGATAAGGCCTAATATGTTAGAAGACTTATCATTGTGCCGCGTGGGGTTACTGACGATTTGTGTTAAGCCAAACGTAAGACACGTGTTAAGAAAATCACTTTCGACATTGTTTTTTGACGTTGTTTCAGCTATATTGGACCAATTGATGGCAGGGAAGTTGAAATCGCCGAACAGCATGATGGGTGATTGGGGATAAAGCGCTGTTACGGAGTGAAGTACCTCATGGAAGTCAGCTACGAAAGAGCTGTTTGCGTCGGGTGGACGATAGCATGTACCGATAATAACGGCTGGGCGGGAAGCGTTGCTTATCACAAAGACAGTTTCTAAGGGCGTTGTTACTGGTATTTCAGCACACTGAAGACTTTCGTGTGCGCATATCAGTACGCCTCCGCCCCTTTTGTGAGATCTGTCGCGTCGAAATATAGAAAAATTGGGAAAATGTGAAAGAATTTCTGAATTGTTAATGGACGGATTAAGCCAAGTTTCAGTAAGAAGGACTATGTTCGATGTCGTTGTACTGAGCAGGCTTTGGAGGGCATCAAGTTTGGGAAGAATACTGCGAATATTGGTGTAAAGAAATGAAAGGGAGTTGTAGGGATGGTTATTGGGACGGTTGTTGCGACAGTCGGATGCTAGGAACCCGGTGATCGAGCGACTACCTTATCGAAACTATGGTCGTATGTGTAAGTTGTATTTCCCATTAGTAGTTTGTCGTGGCGTAGTTTGAAGGGTCTGTTTTGTGCTTTGGCAAAGTGAACTAGGTGTCTTCTAGCAGTTAGCGTGTTAGAAGAGTAGTCTTCTGAGATCCGATATTCAGTTCCTTTTAGTTTTTTAGCGCATGACAACACGCGTTCTTTTACTTTAAAATGCGCGAATTTGACAATTATAGGCCTATTTCTGTTACTGTTAAAGCGACCTAATCTGTGTGCTCTTTCTATGTCTAAATGTTCAACGGTGGTGTTTAGTTGTGTACTGCAGTGTTGAATCACTAGGGCTTCGGACGCAGCCCATGTTTCACTTTCAGTGTCCTTTAAGCCAAAAAATACTAGATTTGATCTTCGCGCTCTATCTTCCGAGTCATTAAGTTTAACCTGAATAGACGCAATCTTATTTGCGCTCTGTTCGGCGAGCGTCCTGAGCTCGTCGACCTCTTTTCTTACCGCGATAAGTGCTGAGCAGTCTTCTTCGATCTTAGTTAGTCGTTTTTTTATCTCATCAAAAGATTTGTCGTTCTGGGACAACTTCTGCTTGATCGACTTCATATCGTTTAATAATGAAGTTTGGCCAGTACGGATTTCGATAAGTGCTTCCAATATATCACTAGGTTCTTCATTGCCGCGGGTGGTAGGTCCGGGGTTAAGCTCAATGTCACCGGATAAAATTAGTAGTTGCCGAAGAACATGAAAACAGTCGAAAAGAATAGCAAAACAACAACTTGGATTTGGCAGCACCAATAAAGCAGCATAGCGAGTACATCGAGACGCGAATAAGGAATAGTGATAGTTTACCTGCGTGACAAATAAGCGTCGAAGGTTAGCGTTTGCCGCCATGGCTGTGGTGCTGCCAAACCCATGAAAGGCCGCGCTGGTTCCGAGCGCCTTTATATGGCAGGGGTGCGGAGAGGGTGAAGATGTCTCCCGATTAAATGAGGCCGGTATCACAAGGGCATGCGCGGTCCAGGGCGGAGGCAGGTTAAGCGCAGCCGTGCACTGGATTTGTTTTGGTGTCCCGAGGGCGCTGGAAGGCATGTGATCCGGCTGTAGTACAAGTGGTGTTGCAGCAGGAGTGATCGATTGGACATGGGGTATGAAGGGTCTCGGAGCGTCGACGGCATACCCACCGCCCGGTTCTCGCGGCGGCAACGCGCGGCAGGGACCCAGCCGGGCTGAGTGCGTCGCGACAAACGGTGGACAGCGTGGCCACTTTTCCCCGTTTCATGCCTTGAAAGGCCCTTCTGACCACATCTCCAGTTATAGGAGGAGTTTCTGTATACTGTTCATTATTGTTCCGAAGAGTACTCCTGAGTCATCTGGGTACTGTACAGGTCAGTACAGAATTCTTCCGCTGCTTTTATGATACCTTAGATATTGCTGATGATATTACCCTACTTATCTTTCAATGCATACATCTTGGTTTGTCCTATGCCAAGTTTCCTTCTCACTGCCTATACAGTTGTATACTAAAATTGAAAACTTACGGGTGCGTTCCGTTAAAGATTGTAGGGAAGTTCGATGTCCCTATCGAGCGTAATGACCAAACAGTTACTCTTTCTCTTATCGTTGTGCGTAATTCACAAATGTGCGAGACTATTGTTGGGTCGCGATTGGCTGGAAGCTTTGAAATTAGACGGGATGAGCGCGTGCAGCATCAGTGTGGAGAAGGTAGCAGCCCTAATAGTAAAATACTCGGAAGTAATTGAGCCCTTGTTAGGATTAATAAATAGCATTCCGGTGAACCTTCTGCTGAACTACACAAGTACACCTGTCTTCTGAAAGCGCTGACCTGTGGCCTTCGCGCTACGCGAGGCAGTAGTAAACGAATCACAGACAACAAAACACGTTGTGGGGCTAGTTGGCGCATAGCTTTCAAAAAATGCAGCGCCAACGGTAACGGCACACAAAGAAGGAACAAAGGACAGGACAAGGCGCCTTGTCCTGTCTTTTATTCCTTCTTTGTGTGCCGTTGCCGTTGGCGCTTCCTTTTTTGAAAGAATTGCAGAAGTTGGTTCAACAGCAGTGCTAGTTAGTCCAACGGAGTGAGGGGGCAACTCCTTTAGTAGTCATTCCTGAAGCCGGCAGAAAAGTAAGAATACGCAGAGATTATAAAGTGACTAAATCCGTGTTTCAGAACAAACCATTACCCGCTGCTGCAATGGAGGACATATTTGCAACATCACATGGGTACCAGTACTTCATGGTGCTGCATCTTACAGGCGCTCGTCGCGGTGAAGACGCATGTCAGCTTGTTTGAATACACGCGTCATTGTCACAGAATAACAAGTGCCCCGTCCATTTTTCAGGCAGTAATGGATAATGTGCTGAGTGCCTTGCAGGGAGTGTCCTGCTATATTGATGATGTTCTGATAGCTGCGAAAACGTTGTAGGAGTGCTATCAGAAAGTGGAAGTGGTTCTTACTAGGTTTAAAAAAAAGAGGACTTCAATTGAACGAAGAAAAATGCGAGTTCTTTCAGACATCAGTCACTTACCTGGGTCACTTGGTTGATAGCAAGTGAATACCCCCTTCAAATACGCCCAAAGATTTGAAAAATTATAGACCGATCAGCTTACTGTCTGTTGCCTACAAAGTATTTACTAAGGTAATAGCAAATAGAATCAGGAACACCTTAGATTTCTGTCAACCAAAGTACCAGGCAGGATTCCGTAAAGGCTACTCAACAATAGACCATATTTACACTATCAATCAGGCGATAGAGAAATGTGCGTAATATAACCAACCCTTATATATAGCTTTCATTGACTACGAGAAAGCGTTTGATTCAGTCGAAACCTCAGCAGTCATGGAGGCATTACGGAATCAGGGTGTAGATGAGCCATATGTAAAAATAATGGAAGATATCTATAGTGGCTCCACAGCTACCGTAGTCCTCCACAAAGAAAGCAACAAAATCCCAATAAAGAAAGGCGTCAGACAGGGAGATACGATCTCTCCAATGCTATTCACAGCATGTTTACAGGAGGTATTCAGAGACCTGGAGTGGGAAGAATTGGGGATAAAAGTTGATGGAGAATACCTTAGCAACTTGCGATTCGCTGATGATATTGCCTTGCTTAGTAACTCAGGAGACCAATTGCAATGCATGCTCACTGACCTGGAGAGGCAAAGCAGAAGGGTGGGTCTGAAAATTAATCTGCAGATAACTAAAGTAATGTTTAACAGTCTCGGAAGAGAACAGCAGTTTACGATAGGTAGCGAGGCACTGGAAGTGGTAAGGCAATACATCTACTTAGGGCAGGTAGTGACCACGGATCCGGATCATGAGACTGAAATAACAAGAAGAATAAGAATGGCTTGGGGTGCGTTTGGCAGGCATTCTCAAATCATGAACAGCAGGTTGCCACTATCCCTCAAAAGGAAAGTCTATAACAGCTATGTGTTCCCAGTACTCACATATGGGGCAGAAACCTGGAGGCTTACGAAAAGGGTTCTGCTGAAATTGAGGACGACGCAACGAGCTATGGAAAGAAGAATGATGGGTGTAACGTTAAGGGAAAAGAAAAGAGCAGATTGGGTGAGGGAACAAACGCGAGTTAATGACATCTTAGTTGAAATCAAGGAAATGAAATGGGCATGGGCAGGAGATGTAAGGAGGAGGGAAGATAACCGATGGTCATTAAAGGTTACGGACTGGATTCCAAGGGAAGGGACGCGTAGCAGGGGGCGGCAGAAAGTTAGGTGGGCGGATGAGATTAAGAAGTTTGCAAGGATGACATGGCCACAATTAGTACATGACCGGGGTTATTGGAGAAGTATGGGAGAGGCCTTTGCCCTGCAGTGGGCGTAACCAGGCTGATGATGATGAATACGCCCTTCAAATGAGAAAGCACAGGCAATCATCGAAGCAGCAAGCGCCGAAGACAAATGGGGACTCCTATCATGCATCGGGCTAAGAAATTTGTGTGGGAAGTTTGTTCCAAACCTGTCGGCAGAACTGAAACCACGTTATGAGCTACTCAATAACAACTCGAGATGGACATCTCCAAGCACAAATGACTTTTCATAAAACACAAAGTTGACTTACGCAGGACTTCGTACTAATGTGCTATGATCCTGGAACGCAGATAGGGCTAGTATGTGACGGATCGGCTTGCGGCGCAGTGGCCGTTCTGTTTCACAAAATAGGATCCATTGAAAAGCCAGTTGATATCGCGTCGAAAACGCTTACCAACGCAGAGCAAGATTACGCCCACATCGAAAAAAAGGCACTCGCCGTTATTTTTGGAATGAGGAAATTTCACACGTAATTGTTCGGGCCGCAATGTCAGCGGCCCGTGCTCAGAGGTGGGCATCGTTGCTGGCAGCCTACAACTACAGGTGGGTTTATCGGAAGTATAGCCAGAATGCAAATGCTGACGCACTGTCGCGCCTGCATGCCATTACCAACCCAAGCTAAAGAATCTGATTGCTTGCCTTTCTTCCGTGCTTGATTAAGTACTTCTCTCTTCCAAGAAAACCAAACTGAAAATACGCAAGGACAAAGTTTTCTTAATAGTGCTTTTATACTGTTTACACAAACTGATTCGCCTTTGAGGATCACGGATGATCTGCTCACACTGTATTTGCTTTGCCGCCACGAACTGTCTGTCGACCAAGATTGTGTAGCACGAGGAAACCGCGTAGCAGTGTCAGTGTCACTGCGTGCAAAAGTTTTGCCAATGTTGCACGAGGGCCATCTGGGAATGACCGAAATGAAAATAGTTTCGAGAAGCCATGTGTGGTGGCCGACATTAACTCCAGACAAAGAAGAAGCGGTGAAAAGTGTGCGACATGTCAATTGTTGCAAAACGCGGCATCGAGAGTTCCCTTGTTATCCTGTGACTGGCACACGCACAGGTGGGAACCTTCATTATGCATACCGTGATCAACAATGGTTTCTTGTGTTTGTGGACGCGCATGCTAAGTGGGTGGAAGTGTTCGTAATGAACTCGACAAGTGAAAAGACTGTGAAAGGACTGCTTGCTGTGTTTGCCACGTACGGATCACCAGGGGACGTATTCTGAAACGTTCGCCACCGCGAAAGTATCGCCCTGGCCACGCCTCCGCCAACGGCGCGCGCTGATTGGAGATTTTAGCAAAACCGGAAATTAAACAGCGCCATCTAGTAGTTCCGGCCTACGTCATTTTAACGTCATGGTGCCGATGGGTGCTCTCTACATGTATTGAATAAATGAACATGTCTTTTGGTGTCTCTTGCATAGAGTTTCTCACTATAACACCTAGAGGGTAATCTGGCGCCACCGTCTATGGGAGTTTCTTAAGGGGGCACCGTGCCATGATGGGAATGACGGTATATGTGTCTGCGAGGCTCGTGTTGGCTGGTGTTGTAAGAAGCTTCGTCTAAAACGTGGATATGGCTACGCAAATAACGCGTTCTCAAAGTAAAATCTTCATGAAATGTTTCCATTCACGCATATTACATCTTCACTCACCCACGATGCATGACCAAGCGAAGAAAAGCAAGAACAGACGACCAACTGTTGCAAAGCGAGCGCGAACCTTGTCGTCTGTCCTCCAACTTTAGCGGCCCGCTGATACTTTTATGCGAAGCATATTACGAGAGCTCAACCCAGCTCCTCAGGCGCGGCGGTGTCGCCTTCAATACCACGTGACACCGTGACGTCACGACAGAGGAGAAACGGGGCTCCAACTCGCGCCGTCGCTCGCGGCGTCGCGTGCGCTTGCCTCTGCTAGACACTCACGAGGTGAGATGCCTTCTGGAGACAGAGCTGCTCGTTGGAATGAGAAGCGAAGGTTGCGGCGTGCTACAGAGACTGTTTCTGGGTGGCTTTGGCTCAACTCTTGCAAGATGGGCTGGGTGGGAATCGAACCAGGGTCTCCGGAGTGTGAGACGGAGACGCTTCGACTGAGCCGCGAGTACGGTGCTTCAAAGCGGTACAAAAGCGCCTCTAGTGAATGCGGTGTTGCCTTAGAAACGAGCTGTTTCTAAGGCTTAGGCGTGCGTCGCTTGCTCAGGCGCACATTTCGTTGCCGCGCCGAACGCTGCGTTGCTCGACGCTCACCGCGTCCAATGCGGGGCGCGTAGTCGCTGCGCCGTAGCCCATTGTCTTACACCCCTTGGCGGGTCGACGGGAACGCTGTCGCGTTCCACTCTTGAAGGCGAAGCAGAGTAACGTATGAGTTGTTTCTTCGTCTAGCCGAACCAAATATAGCCAAGCAACAGCAGCTCACCAGGCTAAACAGTAGTTCAACAACTAAAATAAAGGCTAGTATGCTTCGCATCCTGGGCTTAACCTTAGCTAAGCCACAGCCATTTTTTTACGTAACATGTAGTCGTACACACAACAACAAGTTCTCATAGTTAAACAAAACATGTTTTCGCGTAATAATAAAGCTAAAACAGCTTTTCACGTGCTGTTCTAGTAGAAGATGAATCATTGTGACAGACGGAACGGTACTTGGCAAGCGCTTCTTCAAGGTGTCCTGTCTCTACGAGAACGATGCCAATCCGAATCCACAATATACCGGCATTCCCATGCATACCACAGCGCAGCAGCGGCAGATTTCCCTCTAGGTAATGTAGTGAGAAACTCCATGGTCTCTTGGCGTTCGGTTGGTGGTGGAGTGTAGTAGAGATAAGGTAGGTGGTAGTTTATAGTAGCCTTTTTGGTGGCGTTTTACACACGTTGTTTCGCGGCGACTTTTGTTGATTCACATAAAATAAAACATTTCACACCTCCTTATTCAATTTATTTGACCTAAAGAGGCCGTAAGCAAACATAGTCAGTGCGCAGAACCCGTACTGCGGCCACTACACTCGAAAACCACACACCCGAGTCGCTCTGCACTCGCCGGGCGCGATCTCTCATGCGATATGAAGCGTTCGAGGGCGCGCGTTGGTAGTGCACGCTGACGTCACGGGTCGCTTGGCTTATTGAATGTAGGCTTTCGCGGAAGGCGAACGTTTCAGAATACGGCCCCAGAAGAGGTATTGACTGACAAAGGCCCGCAGTTCTCTTCTGTACATTTTGGTACCTTATTGAGCAGGAATTGGCCTCGAGCTCCACCACTAGAAAAGCTGGCGCCACCGTCGGCGTGACGTGCTATTAGGGATCACGTGTACATAGCGGCCGCGTCGGCTGCTTCGGGAGCGCCGAAGCGAGCTGAAAACGACAGTTTAAATTCCCTCGTACGCTGCGGTCCTCATTTATTGGCGAGATTTTCCCGCTTCGAGTGTCTCCTTTACAACGCTTGCAAGCACTACAATAGGTAGTGGCTGCCTTTGAAGGCGCGCAACAAGGTAGGTTACTGCTCGGTGCCGCAATGCCGGACGTACGCAACAGAGCCCGGTGTCAGCCTTATTCACACGTAGCCGCAGGACAAGAAGCTGCGTGAAGCTTGACTCGCGAAACATAAAACCGGCAAACAGCCATCGGCTACAACTCGGGTATGCAGCAAGCACAGTCGCGAGGAAGATTTCTGCTGCGGCGCCGGGTTTGCGATGTTCGGCAAACGCGCACTGAGACGCTCGCCCGAGTCCGCTGCCAGACTAATGTCATGACGGTTTGGTCTATGAAGTTTTCGATGTTATAGATACTGGCAAGTTCACTGGAGTGGAAAGGGAGCGCTAAGAAGCACACTTAAAAAAAGCATGGCATATGGTCATGTTTGTGTTATGAATTAATGCACTGGATTACAAAAAAGAAGCAGCGGGAAATCGCACGCTGAGAACACCGATAAACATACTGTGCGACGTAACTCAAGAAATAATAATGAAACGTCCAAGAATTTAGAAAAAAAAAAGAAGATTGAATCATGGCGACGGCACATCACAGTCCCCGTAGGCGTCGAAGTCTCTACAATGAAATTATTTTTGAACAGCTCTGATAGCGCCCACGCAACAATGGTTGCTTGTATACTATCAAATGCTCATATTCTGCGGCCTAAAGCTCATGGCACGGTGCAAAAACGCGCACGCCGCGAAAGCGAAACAGTGCGCGCACACGCATGCAGACGCACAGTCGGTCGCTGCGAATCTGCGCGATCGCTGCATTGAGGCTTCGTTCTATTACGCTCCATTTAGTTATACAAACGCTATCAGAACATATTTCACATAGTTTGCTCTCAGCGTTCACCTACCTTTCACGCAATAAGCCGGTTCGGGAGACTCCATCGCGGCGACCGCGCGCAGTGGCGTTCACTGTACGTATTCGGTAAAGAGATAACGTCTGTAAACGATTGTGTGCTTTCAGCTTGCCCAAGATTATTATACAATAAAACACTTCTCTCGTTTCTAAAGTACTTACAGAAATGTCCGGGAGAGCTCGTGCGTTGGATTTTCAGTGAGCGCTGACAACAAAACCAATGAGGAGCGCGGCGCGTGATCCCTCATACTACGCCAGTGAGGCACTTCCGATAGATGGCGACTCCGTAACTCCTCGCCGCCAATAGTGTTCGGCACAAGAAATCTGCTCCTTGCCATCCTGCTTCGAATGGCAGTGCGGAGCGCTGTGTGCAGACGGTAAAAAACGACCTGTTTAAGCAGACACTCGGCAAGCACCGGAAAGCGGAGACAATATCCATGCAGCACCGCATTCATCAGTTCTTGTTTAAGTACAGTAACACTGCAACCGGGACCACAGATGAAATATCGGCGCAGCGGTTCCTGTAGCGGACGCTTCCAACGCGACTGAGCCTGCTCCACCCTGACTCTGAGCAAAGAATGAGAACCAGATTGGATCGCAAAGCAGTCGGCAAACCGAACCCACGGATGTGGGTTAGGTTTGCCGACTGCTTTGAAGAAGTTCGAAGAAGTTGAAGAAATTTGAAGAAATTCGAAGAAGGTGCGCGCGCCTTGGTAAGAAGCCTTTTGATGAACAATGGATAGTAGGGACAATCTGCATGCCGGTGAGCACCGGCACGTACTTGAATACTTTGTTTAGCGCAAAACGACAGACACAAGAAAGACGACAGGACAAGGCGCTTGTCCTGTCGTCTTTCTTGTGTCTGTCGTTTTGCGCTAAACAACGTATTCATGGATTCGCACCAAGCCCGCCAACGCATTGGGCACGTACTTGGTTTGTACAAGGGAGGACGTTCACGCTGACGACCTCCGAGCGTTTCAGCTGATGGAAACGCCTGACCACCCTACCTTCCCAGGCGGGTATGATCCGAGCAGAGAACTTCATTTCACTCCACCCGCTGATATCGGACTACGCACGTCGGACCAAACCAGATCCCCCGGCCTTCCCCAGTCGGGCACTGTGCCTGCACCGAGTGCTGAACCGCTGCTGCGGCACAGCACTCGTAAGCCCCAAACCGCTCCCGGCTATACAACAAACGACACACTGTACAGGAGACGGAATGTTTGTGTCATTGCTATTAAAGCATGCAAGATGACGTCACTTGTCAGGCTATTGCGGCTGTAAAAACCAGCTGCATTTCTGTTGCTTTTCTTGTGTATTCGCCAGTCTCTTAATAAACACCGGTGTATCAAGCTGTATCTTGTAATGTGTGCTACTGACTGAAGATACAATTATAGTACTTTACCTAGTTATTCTGTTGCCACGTGCTGAGTAACCTGTTTGCTTTTCTTTTTTGTAGGTTTGTACATGTTTGTTACCCAAACAAAGGTATTGTACTCTTTAACCAAGTTGTTACAAATAGTCCACAGGAATACCGCTCTGTGTTTCTTGCTGGTTATGGATAAGGGCATATATTTATTAATAGTCAGTGTCATTTGACAATCACTGCACCATTTGGTAACCAATGTTAAGAGGTTGTTTGACGACACGCTCTAACGTTCTACTTTTACGCGAGGATAGCGGGCGGGTTTCACGGCTGCAAGGCCCCTGTCGCCACATGACTCTTCGATCAAAGGCTCTTTCCGTGCTGCTCTATGGGATACATCCTGGCTTTTGAAGCTGTTTTCTGTACGGTACTTATACGCCTGTAGCAGGCATGCTCTTCTTGCATAGATTTCAAAACATTGCGGCTGCATGGTTTTAGCTCGGCCGAACCCAACCCCCATGCAATTACACGTAAACATCAGAAATGCTTTAATAGCACAACCACTGAACTGATCTGAATGACATTTGTTGAATTTAAGAGACAAAGTTCAGGTATAGAAATTACAGCAAGCAAAATTTTTATTTGGGACAAACATTTCTTAATTGCCGACGTTTGGTAAGCTTGAAAAATAGAAGCATTAAGTTAGCAAATCCATAACTTTGCGCTACAGACTTCCAAGTTGTGTAAACTGCACCTGGTGAAGCATCTAAAGCGGACAGATGTGATAATACATAAGCTCGCGTGAGGTCGCTACGAGGAGGGCGTTCTGCTTACAATTTCGTGGTCACTCTGGCGGTGGTCTATATAATATTCTTCTCTTATCAGGTGCAGTTTACAGAGCTGAAATATCGCTTTTTTATTTCAGAGCTGCAAGGGCAAGTGACGAGCAGCTCAGCGAAACTCGTCTCTCTGCGACCGGAGAAGGTCGAACGAGGATGGCGGCCTTTGAAGCGCGCTATCTCGGACGTCGTGATCGCTGCAGGCGCCGCGCAACAATGGCATTTTATCTGGTCTCGATAGAGTCCCACCAGTTCGGGCTATATCTTGCACTGTGTTTGAAGCGAGATAGTCATGCCAACGATTTTTTTATAATGAACAAGGCCGTCAGGAAAACTTCCATAACAGTAATATTCGAGTCATTGTTGTAAATAAGACTGCAGCCAGGAATACACATTGACCTATACGAACACCATTTGTGAAGAATAAACCTTCATGCTTTCTTTCCAAACACGCTAACGTCACAGCTGATTTCCCTCTCCGCGCCATCCTCAGCGAGGCATCTCCGCTGGAGAAAAAGCCTTTGATTGCCTCGGGGATCGGCTGGCGTTACAAACCGCAACCCTTGCGGCCTCTGGAATAGGCCCAGTTTATTTGGCGGGCGCAGCATTTGCAGCCATTCCCGAGAAGGTACGCAAAACTCACTCGAAATACACACACAACTATGCCACAAACAAGAAGGAGCTCCCCATGAATCTCCACACCATGTCACCGCTGAAGCACGTCCATGGAAGGCCACTTGTATAAAGCAACACCACAATCCCTTTCCTTGCGATGCGCCATCAATGTGAACCGTGGCGGCCCGAACGGTTTGTGCAATCCCACTTTCATGGCGCACACCCGTCAGTTGTCATCCTTTCTCCGATCATGCACTCAATTACCAGCCCCGGCCTGAGCATATATTTACAGATTGCAGTTTCAGAAACTTAAGAGCCCGGCGCCTCTAGTGACAGCATACATTCTTTTCGCCGCCGGTAGAGGAGCGATGGCTACAACCCGTCGCTTTCCCCCGCACTGCCTGTCGACAGGACCCGACGACGCAATTAGGCGCTTCATTCGAGTGCTCCTTTGTGAGTACATTCTCGGCGCCAGCTGTGATCTGGCACATAAAAAGCACTAATTTCAGCCAAACACTCATCTCCTATCCAGCTTGTCGTTTACCGTCTTGAAACTTATCTCCCCTTCCCGCCGGGGACGGTCGGCCACGAAGTAGACACATTTATCACGCCCAGAAGCCACAGCGGCGAGACGCAGCCAAAAGCAGCCCTCACCTTCGTCAGCGTCGCTGACCATGCCTTCTTGGTCGCCCGCCGCCGTCATGCCGCCACGTCGCCTGCTGCCGCCGCCGCCGCTGCTCTGCGGTGGCGCCCCCTACGCGCACCTGCGTCGCGCTCTCTCTTGCCTGCGGAGAGGCTTGCCGCGTGATCCTCGTCCGCCGTCAAGTTGACGTCAGCGGGATCAACATTCGGCCTTGTGAAACAATTTCTCTGCATATTTCACGTCATACTGATTGCAACTCCGGAGAGTCAAGTTTCACTTCAACAACCGCAGCAGATGACATCGCCGAAAGAAAACTCTTGAACGCTGCCAGCAGGATATAGTAGCGATGCATATTGGAATACAATCACTTTTCACCGGACGCTCAGGCTCGCTCCCGGCAAGATATTTTATTATAGCTTAATCATGTCTGCAACCGCACCGGGAAAAGGCATCGCGGCTACGAACAACATGTTTAAACAGTGACAAGGACATAGCACATGCACACAATAAATTTATTTGCTGCCTCATGGACGCAATTAGTTTTCGCAGAAATATCGGCGCACATAACAAAACAATCGTTTCTGTCCACGCGCTTTAGGCTAAGGGATGGCGATATCGCCGTGAGCGAGGCACTTGCGCTAAAGCAATGTGCCACGCGAGAGAAAGTGTTTTCCCAAAACCTTGAATCGCTTATACAAATTTCGGTACCAAGTTCCTTATTCCTAAGGGTTAAAGGTGCGATTATTGCAAATGTTCTGACCACGTTTGCGAAATACCGTATTTGGAAGTCCTACCGCTACATCAAGCGCACTTAGCGAAAAAACGAGGACGCTAAAGGGAAAATATTCCTACAGTAAAGAACATAACCTGGTTGTATTATCTACAAACGCACGTAGCCTTCGGCTCAATAGAGATTGATGTTCACTAATAAATTACAGCGATGCCGATAATCTCATGTTAGCAGTAACTTGACTGAAGATATATACGGAAATGAACTTTTCGTGGCACTAAAAGGTATAACATATTTCGCAAAGCAAGCAGCGCAGCGAAGACGGTGTGCTGCTTAAATGTTTGTTAATTCCAGTTGACACAAATGTAGAAGTGGCTTGGTGCCTTATAACAAAAGCCTTTTTCTAGCTTAAGCTCGGCGTATGCTTCCAGTCGCCGTTTGCTTAAAGTTTATGATGTTAGTCACTGATTCTGAGTAATCTAAGTCTTATAGTTTTCTGTGTATATCAGACTGTCAGCACTTGTTCCAGCAGCATGTCATCCGTTCTTAACCTCGTTTTAACTTTCATTTTATTTCATTTATTATCACATTGAAGGCCCAAAACCATTACACAAGGGGGGGGGGGGGCAATATAAACACCTGTAAGAGTGTTTACGTACAAAACAAAAAAAAATAAATAGTGCTGATTTTATAGGGCTTTAAACAATCAAAGAAAAATTACGAATTTAAAGAAGCAACATACATTCGCGAAGCAAGAAAACTAGGTGGTAGGGTTGACAAGGGTAGACTATTCCGAGTGGTTTACGATGTGTTCATGAATTCAATTGGAACAGAAAGTTATTCAAAGTGATTTGTTAGGTATACACGAAATTTTTCGCGGTCAGTACAGGTGACGAAGTTGTCAGGGAGCGTATTCCAATAAACGATTGCATCAGGAAAGAAGGAAGTGGTCATGGCAGATGAGCGGCCGGGTAAATGTGCTATGGGAGAGCTTTGACTTATGCGAGAGGAAGTTTGCAATGGGGAAGGTGGTGCCTTGAGCGTAGATTGTAAAAAGGAGGACAGTGAACAAAGACGTGATATGATGCGGCCTAACTTCAGTGTTGGCAGACCTATTGTTTGCTCCAAGGAATTGACACTTGTGTAGCGTGAATAATGTGAAGTGATGAACTGCGTGGCTCGGTTTTGAATGGATTCCAATGATGCGGCTAGGTAATCTTGAGACGGATGCCAGAAACCGGAAGCAAATTCGAGTTTTATACGGGCAAATGTCACGTACGCCAACTTCTTTACTTCTGGGGATGCCTTTTTTAAATTTCTTTGTAGATACCCGAGAGAGCGCGCAGCTTTGCGACGTATTGTTTCGATATGTGTTATCCAAGAGAGTGATGACATCAAAATAAGACCCAGGTACTTGTAAGATGAAGTGGTGCTGACGTTAACAGAGCTGAGTAGAACTTGTTGCTGGGCGAGTTGGTTGGGATCTAAAGAATACATTGTTGCGCCAAAAAAGGAAAATAAAGACTTGGGAAGGAAGAGTACGAAACGACAGATTGAGCGCTGAACTTCAACTGATTTTATTCTTACAGCAGGGCAGGGAGAATGAACAAATGCGCATGCGTACATCAGTGTTGCCTAGAGCGATTCCAGTGACGTTTTCAACATTTCCAACTCGTTTTCAAACCGAAAAACAGACGTGTCACTAATACAACTCGTGCCTCTCTCTTTGATGTGATATGCCTCCAAAAGTTCTCTTGCTAACCTATCACCACTCCTGCCAAGTATCTTTATCTCACGCAGCAGTGGCTGGCATCTGCCTTCCAGGCAAACCGTGCAATGCGCAGGTAAATGCGCATTACTTTTATTGATTACAGACAATTCATGCTCCCGGGTAGTGCTTCATGCTTACGATATTCATGCTTACGATAGGTAGTGAGACACTGGAAGTGGTAAGGGAATAGATCTACTTAGGACAGGTAGTGACTGCGGATCCGGATCATGAGACTGAAATAATCAGAAGAATAAGAATGGGCTGGGGTGCATTTGGCAGGCATTCTCAGATCATGAACAGCAGATTGCCATTATCCCTCAAGAGAAAAGTTTATAACAGCTGTGTCTTACCAGTACTCACGTACGGGGCAGTAACCTGGAGGCTTACGAAAAGGGTTCTACTTAAATTGAGGACGACGCAACGAGCTATGGAAAGAAGAATGACAGGTGTAACGTTAAGGGATAAGAAAAGGGCAGATTGGGTGAGGGAACAAACGCGAGTTAATGATATCTTAGTTGGAATCAAGAAAAGAAATGGGCGTGGGCAGGACACGTAATGAGGAGGGAAGATAACCGATGGTCATTAAGAGTTACGGAATGGATTCCAAGGGAAGGGAAGCGTAGCAGAGGGCGGCAGAAAGTTAGGTGGGCGGATGAGATTAAGAAGTTTGCAGGAACGACATGGGCCACATTTAGTACATGACCGGGGTAGTTGGAGAAGTGTGGGAGAGGCCTTTGCCCTGCAGTGGGCGTAACCAGGCTGATTATTATTATTATTATTATTATTATTATTATTATTATTATTATTATTATTATTATTATTATTATTATTCTCCCGGGCCCGGTCATTAACACATCTCCCCATTTGTCCAACGTAGGATTTCCCACATTTTAGCGGCATTTCGTATACAACAACCGTCACACATTTGACGTACTGTCTGGTGTGCTTTTTCTGGCATCCTGACTTTTTGTCAACGCGGCTTCTGCGCGGACACAGTCCAGCCAACTTGCGTGGTGCCGAGAAAACAACTGGCACACCAAACCTAGTAGCGACTTTCTTCAAGTTGTTGGAAAGCTGGCGGACGTATGGCACCGTTTGGCACCGTATGGCACCGTATGGCAACGTTTGCCTCGTTTTTGCTACCGTATGATTCGGCACACTCAAAGTCAGTTAAAAGAGGAATAGCCACTCTTTGCCTTGAATCTGCTCTCATGAAGTCGTGCCCCCACGCGATGCAGACTAGCTTTGATAAGCAATTGGCGAGGCTACACACAGCCGGCTACCCGAGCTCGGTCGTTGGAGCGGTGTCTAAAACATTGCTACAGAAGGCGAAGGGGAAAAGGCATACGCCTAGGCCCGACAAAAAACGAGGCAAACCCGCAGTGGTGCCATACGTCCACAAGCTTTCCCACAACTTGAACAAAGTCGCTACTAGGTTTGGTGTGCCAGTTGTTTTCTCGGCACCACGCAAGTTGGCTGGACTGTGTCCGCGCATAAGCCGCGTTGACAAAAAGTCAGGATGCCAGAAAAGGCACACCAGACAGTAGGTCAAATCTGTGATGGGCGTTGTATACGAAATACCGCTAAAATGTGGGAAATCTTACGTTGGACCAACGGGGAGATGTGTTAATGACCGGGCCCGGGAGCATGAATTGTCTTTAATCAATAAAGGTAATGCGCATTTACCTGTTCATTGCACGGTTTGCCTGGAAGGCAGATGCCAGCCACTGCTGCGTGAGATAAAGATACTTGGCAGGAGTGGTGATACGTTGGCAAGAGAACTTTAGGAGGCATATCACATTAAAGAGAGAGGCACGAGTTGTTTTAGTGACACGTCGGTTTTTCTGTTTGAAAACAAGTTGCAACTCTTAAAAACGTCACTGGAATCGCTCTAGGCAACACTGATGTACGCATGCGCATTTGTTCATTCTCCCTGCCCTGCTGTAAGAATAAAATCAGTTGAAGTTCAGCGCTCAATCTGTCGTTTCGTACTCTTCCTTCCCAAGTCGTTATTTTCCTTTTTTGGCGCAACAATGTATTCTTTAACGGAGCTAATGCGATAAGTGGACTGATAAGTGAGCTTTGTAACCTTATACTGTGTAACCAATGCTTCTTATTTCCGGATTTAGCCATCGCGACATTTTTCACTTCACGCTCGCTATATCGCATTCAGAATCGCTTTGAGTACACAATCAGCTACAACCGGGTTGAGTTCAGTGCCATCACTTCCGACCTGCGTACATTTTTGAACGACTTTGCTACCAGGACATCGACAGGGAACTGTGTACGATGACTGGGACTTATTACAAGCGAACGTCTTTGAACTATACTCTAAGTAGCTCCTTGCAGAAGCCAATAGGAAGATCGAATGCCCCTGAAGATGCGTTCATTCACGCCGCGTCGCCCACCCACCCTCTGCTTGTTATCTTGTCGGCTAAGGCTGCACGGTTAGTGGATTGACGCAACAACCCAGACAACGCAAAGCCATCCTGCGGTAGAGCAGCGGACATCAAGTACAGGACGTTTCTTCATTCTCAGGTCATCCTGAACCGTCCTCAACTCATCCTACCCGGATTCATTTCTCCGACCAAAACACCATATTGAGGACGTTCTTAAAAGAATATTACAGGTCATGTTCAGGACAATTTTAGCATGTTTTCAGGATATTCCTGCCTTCACTACGTCACTGCTAATCTACTACGATATATGTCAGCAACACGTCACAGTGTAATGCGCGACAACATGTATATTTTCGGGAGGAAGACATTCACAAATGCTGAAATATAGTTTATTATGACAGACTCAAATAGCAAGACAAGTGGATAGGTTGTTGCAGTTTTACGGTAATGCGTAAAGTTGTCGTTCAACATGAAGTAGCGAGACTCCAAGCTGTGGCCTTGCAGCTGACACTGCTGCACAAGACGTTCTGACGTCTGGGCAAATTGTGGACGCACAAGCTGGATATGTACGTCCCAGATTTTTTTTTTTACTGTTATATATTACTTAATACTTTGCAGTTAGCTCTTTAAGTTTTTTTATACATTGAAAGCACTCATCGCCAAATGAATTTTGTTTTGTGACCTTGATTTTCTCTGCAGCCCTTAGGTGCAGAAGAAAGCAGCTTGCTTACAGATGACCAAGAGTGTCTGAGTCCTCGTCCTGAACCCATCGAAGACGTCATTTCTGCAGGTACTCCTATTAGCCCCGAGAACGAACTACAGGGGCGCTGCGAGCGCCACTCGCGTGACGTTAGGGCAAGAACTCGCGCCTGTCGTCTGCTACAGTTCGGGCGTTGTCCGGGCGCTTTCTGCGGTGTTTTCGTTTGTTCGCCCTCGTTCTCTCTGCTTGTATACTTATGGGGGTCGTCTCAATTATATTTTTACGACGTCTTCCTTTGCGAACATTTATTCAAAGAGCTAATTTTTCAGACAACAATGCAGCTCTCAAAGGCAACGCTGCAGTGCCAGCCGAAGGAGCGCAAAAGAGCCCATTGCGGGTTTTTCATGCGCGGATGGACAATCGCAAAAACATAGCATACAGGAATCCAGTTATGATACCATACCTGCTGCGGTGCAACAAGTATGTCCCAAACGCTGGCTATATAGGACTTCTACAACAGTTACGTTGATTTTATTCCGCTAAAACAGGTTTGCTCACGACGAGTAGTTCATGGTATAATATCGAATTTTTGCATTTCTTCACAGAAACGCTCGGCAGCAACACGGGGACTTAACTAATACTGGAGTTTAGATTCTACAAGCACCACTTCTTTACCTGCATGCTTGTCAACATTAGGTGGTTCTTCCCGTGTTTACTTCGCGCGGCGGAAATTTGAAGTAAAGTTAATGAAGGCTTACAGCTATTTACAGAATACAAATAGGAATGTACCAATGTATATTTCCTTTCCCGCGATACACGTTCAACTCACTTGAGAAATTTACTGGTGCTTGTTGCTTAAGGAATATACATGACGAATCTATTTGGCGAACTGGCACAGGCTGCTCGGCCCACTTGTTTTAGTGAAGTGGCCCACTTGTTTTAGTTTAGTGAAGTATGCCTGTTGGACCGCATGGCTGCAGCCAGAAAGAAGTCGAAGCGTCAGTCATTAGTAGTATGGGACATATTGAAGATATCGAAATTCCCCGGTGGAGGGTCAGAAATCAAGTGAAAGTATACATGCAAGGCTTGTGGTGCTTTCTTTACGAATGTTTGCGATTGGATTGGAGCAAACCTTATTTAGCCTGCAGTTGGGCAAGGTTCTCTTTTATGTACCGACGAAGCGAATAGTTATCCATTTGTATAATTAAAGAACGCTGGATCGAGACATGGTTAAGGTGCTTGAATTTTCCTTTTCTAAGCAATCTAAGCTGCGCTGTAGTAGCTCGAGAATACTATAGCTATTCCAGTTGGCGCTGTAAAAAAAATGCTTTATGGTTTCAAGTCGAAGTTGTAGTGCACTGATGGGTTTCGCGAACATAGCGTGCCTCGCCATACCGACAGTCCATTGCTACCGTTACCTGATCAGGGGTGTGCCGTATTGTCGATAAAGGCTACTGAGGGCCACTATGAAACATTTCATCACTTTCAATTGATTAGCTCTCGATCTTAACAACGAAACTTTTCCCTCAGGTGATTGCTGCTATGGTGTTTGAATTAACTATGCAAATTCTACTTGACGCGCCGTCGTGTTAGCAGCAATGAGCGATTCGTTTTTTGGAGGCCTGTTTCAGAGGAGGATGAAAGTAGCAGCAAAATTTTTCATAAGAAATGCGCGCCTATTTTGTAAGCATTAATGAATGGCCATATTTGAATAGAACAACCCACCAGAGTAATAAGAATCATTATGACAGCTTCGCTGGGCAGTGTCTTTCTAACATCGGATAACATGCTGACGCCAATTACCTAGATTTTTCTTCCATGTAAAATGCAATGTCTCGTAGCTAAATACTAAGGTAATGGTAAATGTTTAGCGAGGCATCATACACAACTTCGCATGTTGAATTTGCAGACATTCTTTTTACGCAAAATTTACGGAGAGACACGGTGCATATGTGCATTGCAAAACCAGTAGACCCCTTTAACGCTACATAGCTTGCAATAGCCAAGCCGCAAAGTTTCTCGACTCACGCGCTTTTGAAGAGGAAACTGTGGCATGACAGCTGAAAGAAGCCGACATATCCTTCAATACGTACGGCTCGAGCCACCCATACCCCAAGCATACACGAAGGTAAAGAGCGCGTGCGGGAGCCGAGCGAGCCGGAGCGAGCGGCGTCCTGGCCGTGACGTCACTCGCGAGAGGGCGCCACTCCTAATTCTCGCCGCTAATACTAGAAGCAACCACACAAACTGAGGAGCAGCTTGTGTGGAGCAGCTTCTGCGGACAATTACAGTTGGGCCTTCCTCGAGGACATGTTTTCTGGTGGCTACAATAATATTGTAGGCAGCTCTGGTGCAATGCGTAGTTTGTGTGGTGTGGATGAAAATGTATTTGCTTTGTTACTCAGCCTTCTTCCGGCAGTTAGGGACAGAACCACAGAAGTGACACGTGAGAATAAGTTGCTTACGTTTCTGATGAAAATGAAGCCTGCTGTGTCATTCAGTGCTATATCCGTTATGTTTGGTACACATAAGAGCACTGCTAATCGTGCATTTTTTTCTGTTTTGAATACTTTGGCTGTAGTTACGAGAGACTGAATTTATAAGTCACCCATTGCCAACATAAAGATGGCGCAGCCAGCTTGTTTCAGAAAGAATTACCCTGAATGCACATCGATAATTGACTGAACCGAGATCAAGACAGACACCTACCGAGGTCAGGCGGCAGCACATGCTTTTTTCTTCTTACAAAGGGTGTTACACACTGAAATTTTTAGTAGGTATTAGACCTAATGGGATGGTTGTCTTCATATCAAAGTCATACTGTAGACGCTGTTCTGACACTCACATCACATTGGTGTCTGGTTTCCTAAACGTTGTTGAAGGTGACATGATTTTGGCAGGTAAAGGCTTTCCTGGTATACGAACACACCTTGCCAGCAAAGGAGTTGTCATGATCATGCCTCCTTTCTCAGCTGGAGGCAACATTCCATTTACTCCTGAAAAAATAGAACACGCAAAATAGCATCTGAATGTGTTCACATTGAAAGGACAATCAAAGAATTAAGGTGTATGGCATCCTGAAACATGCACCATTAACCTCATTGACCAAGGAGCGTTTTAGGCCCGATTTTGTGTTTTAGGGCCGATTTTGTTTAATATCTATGTAAACGATATTGCTGAAATAGTAAGTGACACATCCATTGTGCTATACGCTGACGATACCAGCCTGTTTGTCTCTGACAATGATCTTGATGCTTTGTTACAAAGATCTCGCAGCATCCTTTCTAAATTGTCGAGTTGGTCTCGTGATAACGCTCTAACAATTAATAGCTCCAAATCAAAGGCCATATTGTTCAAGGCAAGAGGCAGGCAGTCTTATTTAAATGAAGAATTATTGTTGAATGGCGCGCCCATTGAGATGGTAACCAAATACAAAGTATTGGGCGTGACGCTGTCAGAAGATATGAACTGGACATATCACATTGAACAAATTATGAAATCATTGTCATCTGCCGCAGGTGCATTGTCCCGTTGCCGTCATTTTTTTCCATAGAAAGTAAAGTTGTACATATATTATGCCTTGTTTCAATCGCATCTGAATTATTGTGCGCTTGTATGGGCTACCACCACGAAACGTAATCTTCATGCACTTCTTCAACTTCAAAAACGAGCACTTCGACATGTAGCGAATGTACCTTATTTCCATTCTACTGCGCAACTTTTTGAAAGTTATAACACAATACAATTAACTAACATTTACGAATACAGACTACTGTATTCCTTTTGCTTCGGCTCTGAAAAGTTTCAAATATTTTTAAAAAATACGTCACGACTTGCATATGACAGAAGTGATACGCGTACCCGCAGCAAAGACAGGTGGTTAGTACCGTACAGGCGTACAAATTATCTCATGCAGTCGCTAAGGCACACGCTACCTTCACTGTTAAATAAATTTGGGAAAGAAATTGCTATGACAAATACCTTGACTCGAAAACAGCTTAGAGCATATTTTTGTAAAGAAATTTTTGAAATGTGATCTCTGTAATTATTGTAAATGTAACCCACTGTATTTGTAACAACACATTGTATTGTATTTGTATATTGTATTTGTATTTGTACTGCTGCCATGTGAGGGCCTTCAGGCACATTCAAGCTGTATGTCGCAGCTTTTCGCCTGGAGGACCCCCAACAAGTTTGTTGGAAATAAAACATTTGATTGATTTGATTGATTGATTGATTGATTCCATCAATGAAAGGCATTTTTCATATGTGATGCGTTCTGGCAAACCTACAGCCCCTTATAATCAGTTCATAAGGTGTTGGCTTGCTTAGAATATTGGCAGAGTTCACTTTATTTGACATCTACGTATTGTGAAGATTTGCACAAAGTGTTGCGGTACAAGGCACGGACGGGGTGTCGAACCAGCGGGGCTCATGCACTTGTTGGGAAATGAAAATCCGTCAAGCATCTCGGCAACTAGCTTGCACACTGGAAAATTCAAACTGTCGACATGCGCATCCATGTCGCAATGCCTTCTGTGCTAAAGGTCCTGTGTTTGAATCTTGCGGAAGCTTGACATTTTTATTGCTTACTTTTTTACTTCTATTTCTTTTTTCATTTTTTGCATTAGTCGGCACAGTTTCGAATTAGCACCTAAGACTTAGTGCATTCACCCTTGCTTTCATTTGATACATTAAAACCATTTATTTATTTATTTATTTATTTATTTATTTATTTATTTATTTATTTATTTATTTCACAATAACCTTAAAGGCCCTCTAGGGAGGGTATTACATAGGGTAAATGTTACATAGGTGAGGTGAACAGTGCGTAAATGTAATTACAATGGAAAAACAAAACTGGGAAAAAATTAATTACAGTGCATCAACGTACAAACACAAAAATAATGATAGTTACATCTACATTAAATTCATTTATTAACTCATTTTGCAAATTAGGTATAACTATCATTATTATTGTTTACTATAATTGTCAACTCGTATTTATTTCATGTGACACCTTTCACAAATCTTCATTAATTTCTCTATATGCCTGTATTACCAATTAACAAACCATTACTACTTCTAATTAGTTGTATGCTATTATCTTTTGTCATCATAATAATGTACATTCAAAGACTGTATACAGACTGTTTATAGACAGGCCGCCATTGGTATCTGAACCTGGCAACGTTTAACGTTAGAACGTTATCTGGTGAGGCGAGTCTAGCAGTGTTATTGGAGGAATTAGAGGGTGGTAAATGGGATATAATAGGGCTCAGTGAGGTTGGGAGGACAAAAGAAGAATATACAGTGCTAAAAAGCTGGCACGTCCAGTGCTACCGGGGCTTAGCGGAGAGACGAGAACTAGGAGTCGGATTCCTGATTAATAAGAAGATAGCTGCATGGTAACATACAGGAATTCTATAGCATTAACGAGAGGGTGGCAGGTCTTGTTGTGAAACTCAATAAGAGGTACAAAATGAAGGCCGTAGAGGTCTACGCCCCTACATACAGTCATATTGACCAGGAAGTCGAAAGCTTCTATGAAGACGTGGGATCGGCGATGGGTAAAGTCAAAACAAAATACACTAAACTCATGGGAGATCTCAATGCCAGGGTAGGCAAGAAGCAGGCTGGAGACAAGCCAGTGGGGGAATATGACATAGGCTCTAGGAATAGACGGGGAGAGTTATTAGTAGAGTTTCCAGAACGGAATAATATGCGAATCAGGAATACCTTCTTCCGCAAGCGGGATAGCCGTAAGTGGAGGTGAAGGAGCTCGAATGGCGAGACTAGAAATGAAATAGCCCTCATACTCTGCGCTGAACCTGGCATCATACAAGATATGGACGTGCTTGGCAAGGTGCGCTGCAGGGGCCATAGGATGGTAAAAACTCGAATTAGCCTAGACATGAGGAGGGAACGAAAGAAACTGGTACATAAGAAGCCCATCAATGACTTAGCGGTAAGAGGGAAAATAGAGGAATTCCAGATCAAGCTACACACCAGATATTCGGCTTTAACTCAGGAAGAGGAACATACTGTTGAAGCAATAAACGGCAATCGTGTGGTCATCATTATGGAGTGTACAATAGAAGTCGGTGGTAACTCCTTTAGACAGGTGGAGTGCACAATAGAAGTCGGTGGTAACTCCTTTAGACAGGATACCAGTAAGCTATCGCAGGAGACATAAGATCTGATCAAGAAACGCCAATGTATGAAAGCCTCTAATCCTACAGCTAGAATAGAACTTGCAGAACTTTCGAAGTTATTCAACAGGCGTAAGACAGTTGACATAAGGAAGTATATTATTGATAGAATTGAACATGCTCTCAGGAACGGAGGAAGCCTAAAAGCAGTGATGAAGACACTAGGAGTTGGCAAGAATCAGATGTATGCGTTAATAGACAAAGCCGGCAATATCATTACTAATATGGATGAGATAGTTCAAGTGGCTGAGGAGTTCTATAGAGATTTATACAGTACCAGTGGCACCCACGACGATAATGTGAGAGAGAATAATCTAGAGGAATTTGAAATAACAAGTAACGCTGGAAGAAGTAAAGAACGCCTTGGGAGCTATGCAAAGGGGGAAGACAGCTGGGGAGGTTCAGGTAACAGCAGATTTGTTGAAGGATGGTGGGCACATTGTTCTAGAAAGACTGGCCACCCTATATACACAGTGCCTCATAACGTCGAGCGTACCGAAATCATGGAAAAACGCTAACATAATCCTAATCCATAAGAAAGGGGACGCCAAAGACTTGAAAAATTATAGACCGATCAGCTTACTGTCCGTTGCCAACAAACTATTTACCAAGGTAATCGCAAATAGAATCAGGAACACCTTAGACTTCTGTCAAGCAAAGGACCAGGCAGGATTCCGTAAAGGCTACTCAACAATAGATCATATTCACACTATCAATCAGGTGATAGAGAAATGTGCGGAATATAATCAACCCTTATATATAGCTTTCATTGATTACGAGAAAGCATTTGATTCTGTCGAAACCTCAGCAGTCATGGAGGCATTACGGAATCAGGGTGTAGACGAGCCGTATGTAAAAATACTGAACGATATCTATAGCGGCTCCACAGCCACCGTAGTCCTCCATAAAGAAAACAACAAAATCCCAATAAAGAAAGGCGTCAGGCAGGGAGATACGATCTCTCCAATGATATTCACAGCGTGTTTACAGGAGGTATTCAGAGACCTGGATTGGGAAGAAATGGGGATAAGAGTTAATGGAGAATACCTTAGTAACTTGCGATTCGCTGATGATATTGCCTTGCTTAGTAACTCAGGGGACCAACTGCAATGCATGCTCACTGACCTGGAGAGGCAAAGCAGAAGAGTGGGTCTAAAAATTAATCTGCAGAAAACTAAAGTAATGTTTAACAGTCTCGGAAGAGAACAGCGGTTTACGATAGGTAGTGAGGCACTGGAAGTGGTAAGGGAATACATCTACTTAGGGCAGGTAGTGACTGCGGATCCGGATCATGAGACTGAAATAATCAGAAGAATAAGAATGGGCTGGGGTGCATTTGGCAGGCATTCTCAGATCATGAACAGCAGATTGCCATTATCCCTCAAGAGAAAAGTTTATAACAGCTGTGTCTTACCAGTACTCACGTACGGGGCAGTAACCTGGAGGCTTACGAAAAGGGTTCTACTTAAATTGAGGACGACGCAACGAGCTATGGAAAGAAGAATGACAGGTGTAACGTTAAGGGATGAGAAAAGAGCAGATTGGGTGAGGGAACAAACGCGAGTTAATGACATCTTAGTTGAAATCAAGAAAAAGAAATGGGCATGGGCAGGGCATGTAATGAGGAGGGAAGATAACCGATGGTCATTAAGGGTTACGGACTGGATTCCAAGGGAAGGGAAGCGTAGCAGGGGACGGCAGAAAGTTAGGTGGGCGGATGAGATTAAGACGTTTGCAGGGATGGCATGGCCACAATTAGTACATGACCGGGGTTGTTGAAGAAATATCGGAGAGGCCTTTGCCCTGCAGTGGGCGTAACCAGGTTGATGATGATGATGATGATGATGATGATGAAGGGGAATTTTATAAACCACACCCATACGACAGTCAGTAAAACTATTGTTCTTATTGTGCTTCACAGGATCACCTAGCTATCTAGGTATCTAGCTAAGCTAAGTAAGATATGCGCTGCCGTACAGAGAAAAAAGGAGCGGGTAAAAGGCAAAAAACGAACAGATATTTGTACAGGCATAAGAATGAAGATACGCGTCTCATGGTATAGGCATGGCATATCTATAATGGTGGAAGTGCGTGCGTGAGTCAGCCTTCGATTACTTTACATAAGGAAGAGATTAAGTGACTTAACGGTTATCTCTCACGTGGACCGGCACGTGTACCCGACTGACACGTGGTGTTACCATTCCTTAGCATGCGCAGATGAGTTTTGAGTCTCCTTTCTTTTTTCGCCTCAGTGCTCCCTTCAGTTGATAGTCGGCGTTCGTGTTGTCCACTTCTCTACTCTTGTGTCCTGTCTGCAAGCCTCACTTCTTTATTGCATAATGAATGTCCGTAGCCTACAAGGTAATTACTAAAATAATTGCAAATAGAATCAGGAACATCTTAGACTTCTGTCAACCAAAGGACCAGGCAGGCATCCGTACAGGCTACTCAACAATAGACCATATTCACACTATCAATCAGGTGATAGAGAAATGTGCGGAATATAACCAACCCTTATATATAGCTTTCATTGATTACGAAAAAGCGTTTCGGTCAGCCGAAACCTCAGCAGTCACTGAGGCATTATGGAATCAGGGTGTAAACGAGCCATATGTAAAAATATTGAAAAATATCTATAGAGGCTCCACAGCCACCGTAGTCCTCCATAAGGAAAGCAACAAAATCCCAATAAAGAAAGGCGTCAGGCAGGGAGATACGATCTCTCCAATGCTATGCACAGCGTGTTTACAAGAGGTAATCAGAGAACTGGAGTGGGAAGAATTGGGGATGAAAGTTAATGGAGAATATCTTAATAACTTGCGATTCGCTGATGATAATGCCTTGCTTAGTAACTCGGGAGACCAATTACAATGCATGTTCACTGACCTGGAGAGGCAAAGCAGAAGGGTGGGTCTAAAAATTAATCTGCAAAAAACTAAAGTAATGTTTAACAGTCTCGGAAGAGAACAGCAGTTAACGACAGGTAGCGGGGCACTCGAAGTGGTAAAGGAATACATCTACTTAGGGCAGGTAGTGACCACGGATCCGGATCATGAGACTGAAATAACCAGAAGAATAAGAATGGGCTGGGGTGCGTTTGGCAGGCATTCTCAAATCATGAACAGCAGGTTGCCACTCTCCCTCAAGAGAAAAGTATACAACAGCTGTGTCTTACCAGTACTCACGTATGGGGCAGAAACCTGGAGGCTTACGAAAAGGGTTTGTAGCGGCAGCAGCATCGGCGTCGCACGAGAAATGACGTAGACGCTCGCGTCTACACGAGGCTCGAGCGGCTGGCACGCTCCGGCACGGGCTAGCGTTCCGAAAGAGAATTAAAAAAAGAACGCTACGCTAAGAGATCGAGTGTCGGTTCTTCCTCTCCTGCGAGAGCCCGAGACTTTACCGGTCTACGTGGTCGCTCGTCGCCACAGTTTGGTGACCCCGGACGTGATACTGCCATAAGCTCCTGTGGTAGAGATGACCATGGACCAGATCAACGCTACGAGAGCTCAAGGCCAGAACCCTTCAGAGGAACGCGGTGGGCCCTTCTGTTCCGCCATCGCTGTCCGCCTCCCACAGTACAGGGACCAGCATCCTTCGGCGTGGTTTCTTCAGGCCGAAGCGCAATTTCAAGTCGCTGGTATCCGGTCTCAAGCTTCGAAGTTCCATTACGCCGTCGCAACGCTCTCGCCTGCCGCCATTGACGAGGTAGCAGATTTGTTGAACTCCCCATTGTCTGCCGCCGCCTATGACGATCTCAAGGCAGCACTGCTATAGCGCACAGCAGCTTCACAACCTTCTCGCATCCAGCAGCTTCTGTCCGCTGAAGAACTCGGCGACCGACGCCCTAGTCAACTTCTTCGCCGAATGAGCCAGCTGCTCGGAAACAACGCGAGATCCATCGACGACACGCTGTTGCGCGAACTGTTTTTGCAATTATGCAAAATATAACTGAGGCGTACAGACAGGACACAAGAGTAGAGAAGTGAACAACACGAACGCCGACTATCAACTGAAGGGAGCACTGAGGCGAAAAATGAAAGAAGACACAAAACTCACAGATATGCCATGCCTCTACCATAAGACGCGTATCTTCATTCTTATGCCTCTATAACGGTGGAAGTGCGTGCGTGAGTCAGCCTTCGATTACTTTACATAAGGAAGAGATTAAGTCCCTTAAGAGTTATCTCTCACGTAGACCAGCACGTGTACCCGATTGACACGTGGTGTTACCATTCCTGAGCATGCGCAGATGAGTTTTGTGTCTTCTTTCATTTTTCGCCTCAGTGCTCCCTTCAGTTGATAGTCGGCGTTCGTGTTGTCCACTTCTCTACTCTTGTGTCCTGTCTGCACGCCTCACTTATATTTTGCATAATGAATCCTTACCAACTAGCTCAGCTTTCTGTGGTTCTATGTTTTTGCAGCGACTGCCGGCTAACGTGCAGATGGCCCTGGCGACAGCCTATACCATGGACCTCACCGGACTTGCCGCTTTGGCCGACAAAGTTACCGACCATCGCAGCCACGGCACACCGTCTGCGGGTGACAATACAACCGCTCTGCAAACTCTTCCCTGCTCTTCCGCAGTGCAATCTCCGCTCGACTCCTTATGTGAGCGCCTGGAACGCATCATCTGGGGAGCGGAACATCGCCGCACATCTCGTCGCCCATGCAGCCGTAGTTCCAGCAGATCAAGACGCACGGGCACCCGCAATGAAACCTCAACTATAACGCCTGGCGTTCGCTACTACCACCGCCGTTTTGGAAACGACGCTCGTCACTGTCGGCGTCCCTGCGCTTGGCAGGGAAACAGGCTGGCCGACCTCTAACGGCGACGAGTGGTCCGGCCCAACAGACAAGTCGCTTTTTCTACGTGACGGACAGAGTTACGGGACAACGATTCTTAGTCGACACAGGTGATGACGTTAGCATTCTCCCCGCCCAGCACTCCGACCGAAAAGCGACACCTGTGTCGTTTTTGCAAGCCGTCAACGGCACCAGGATTCCAGTTTTCTCGTCACGCTCCGTCATGCTAAACCTTGGCCTTCGACGAGCGTTCCGCTGGATTTTCCTGGTTGCAGACGTCCGTCATGCAGTCATTGGAACAGACTTCTTGCATAACTAGGGACTCCTTGTGGATATCCAACGACGCCGTCTCATCGACTCCGTGACCCAGCTATCCATTCCCGGCGTCCCATCATCAGGCACATCGCCCATAGCGCCTATTTCTGCCATGTTGGACGAACCTTTAGCCGCGCGCCTAGGCGAGTTTCCCAGTTTGACGCGCCTGCCGGACTGGACCCAACCGGTGCAACATGACGTGCGCCATCACATCGTCACCTCCGGCCGACCGGTCTATTTCCGACCCCGGCGATGGTCCCCGGAGAAACTCAAGATCGCTCGCGCGGAGTTCGAACACATGCTGCAACTTGGCATCATCCGCCCTTCCTCCAGTAACTGGGCATCACCGCTTCGCATGGTACCTAAGAAGACGGGAGACTGGCGCCCGTGCGGCGATTAACGGGCATTAAACAACGTCACAGTTCCTGATCGCTACCCCAGGCACGTACCCAGGATTTTTTTTCGGGGGGGGCCCACCACCTCCACCATCATCATCATCATCATCATCATCATCATGTTTTATGTCCACTGCAGGACGAAGGCCTCTCCCTGCGATCTCCAATTACCCGTGTCCTGCGCCAACCGATTCCAACTAGCGCCAGCGAATTTCCTAATTTCATCGCTCCACCCAGTGTTTTGTCGTCCTCGATTGCGTTTTCCATCTCTTGGTACCCATTCTGTAACCCTAATGGTCCAATGGTTATCTAACCGCCGCATTACATGACCTGCCCAGCTACATTTTTTCCTCTTCATGTCAATTAGAATATCGTCTATACCCGTTCGCTCTCTGATCCAAACCGCTCTCTTTCTCTCTCTTAACGTTATGCCTAGCAATCTTCGTTCGATCGCTCTTTGCGCGGTCCTTAACTTGCTCTCATGTCTCTGCCCCATATGTCAGCTCTGGCAAAATGCACTGATTGCATGCACACCTTACTTTTCAATAACAATGGTAAGCTTCTAGTCAGGAGCTGGCAATGCCTGCCGTATTCGATCCAACTTATTTTTATTCTTCTGTGAATTTCCTTCTCATCATCAGCGTTCCCTGTGAATAATTGACCTAGGTAAACGTACTCCTTCACAGTCTCTAGTGGCCGACTGGCGATCCTGATCTCTTGTTCCATTGCCCGGCTATTTATCATTATCTTCATCTTCTGCATATTAATATTCAACCCCACTCTTACACTCTCTCCGTTAAGGTCTCCAATCATTTGTTGTAACTCGTCTGCATTGTTCTTGAATAGAGCAATGTCATCAACAAACCGAAGGTTGCCGAGAGTTTTGCCGTCGATCTTTACTCCTAAGCCTTCCCAGTTTATTGGCTTGAATTCTTCTAAGCATGTAGTGAATGGCTTTGGAGAAATTGTGTCTCCCTGTATGACCCCTTTCTCTATAGGTATCTCCCTGCTTTTCTTGTGTAGAATTAAGGTAGCTGTAGAACCTCTGTAGATATTCTTACGCGAAGGATGAGTCAGTAAGACGAGAAACTATTTACATATTATATTTACAACGGTTGCAGTGAAGACCGGTCAGATTCACAGCGCGAGCCCAGTTCATTCTTCCTCCTCTTTTCTGGAGTGATGACGCCCACGCGCCTCGTTCAAATAAACAAATACCACACGCATGCAGCAATATTTTCCAAGCTTTTTACGTAAGCGTTCTGTACTCCTTGATTACGTAGTGCCTCTATGACTGCTGGTATCTCTACTGAATCAAATGCATTTTCGTAATCTATATAAGCCACATAGAGAGGCTTATTGTACTCTGCAAATTTCGCGATAATCTGATTGATGACATGGATGTGATCCACTGTAAGGTATCTCTTCCAGAAGCGAGCCTGTTCCCTTGGTTGACAAAATCGAGTGTTGCCCTTATTCTATTGGAGATTATTTTGGTAAATGTTTTATATAATACTGGGAGCAAGCTAAAGGTCCTATAATTTTTCAATTCTTTAATGTTTCCTTTTTTGTGGATTAGTATAATGTCTGCATTCTTCCAGTTTTCTGGGACCCTTGCAGTCGATAGACACTTCGTATAAAGAGCCGCCAGTTTTCCAAACATTATGTCGCCTCCATCTTTGAATAAATCGATAGCTATTCCACCTTCTCCTCCCACTCTTCATCGTTTCATGTCTTGCAGCGCCCTTCTGACCTCATCGCTAGTTATAGGAAAATTTCTGTATCCTTTTCATTACTGTTTCTAAGTGAGGTATCGTGACTCCTCTGGGTACTATATACAGGTCAGCTTAGAATTTTTCCGCTGCTTTTACTATATCTTCGAGATTGCTGATGATATTATCCTTCTTATCTTTTAGTGCATACATCATGGTTTGTCCTATGCCAGGTTTCTTTTTTACTGATTTCAGGCTGCGTTCAATTTTTTTACGGTTTCTTCAGTCTTTCTCATGCTATAGTTTCGAATATCAGTTATTTTCGTCTTGTTGATCAGTTTTGACAGTTCGGCGAATTGCGTAACGCTGTGCGGCCGCCATTCCCATAGAACCGCGTAGAGCGCAGGACTCTGCGATTCTAGACGTACTGCGCTCACCGCGAAAGGTTAAAAAACACTCACATAAGCACAGCAGAGAAGTGGCTACGTGAGGCGGTTCAACCGATAGCTGTAGAAGCGTCATTCAAAACAAGTAATTGTTCTCCACTTCCGGCGGCGTTTTCTCTACTTCCTTTCTAAATAAAAAGATGTTGATCCATAAATATTCTCATAAACAACGTTAACCTTTTTATTATTCGCTTCTCTTTGCAGTTTGGTTGTTCCCTTGGCTCTCTCCCTTAGTATATCGCTTAATTTCTCAACTCCTTGCGATTTTTGTTTCCAGTTGCCAATTTTGCACGAGAAGTGGTATACAATTAGGGAAAAACAGACGAGGTAACGGGCGACAGTCATCTTGCTTATGGGTTTAAGGGTTATTGCAGGGTTTCATGATGGACGCTCTTTCACATTATTTTATTTCCCACCTTATCTAACCCATATCACGTGTATATGGTTCCGGGCACCTGCGAGCGTGGCGGCGAGCCGTAACTCAAGGAAATAATGAAGCAAAGGGAAAGCTTAACGCAATTGGCGTTTTCTCCGCGGCCGCAACTCGTTCCATGAGAGTACAGACCAGCTGAGTAACAGCCGCATCCCTCTCCTGGTCCCAGGATCAGCCTAAACAAAGAAGGTTGAACTAACAAAAGCAACAGCTATGCGCGCGACGGTTGAATAGATGGTGACAACTGAACGCATCTCGAGTTAATCGCGCGCGTGCGGAATCTATGAGAAAATTGTCCTACACATTACAAGAGATGCCGATAACTACCGCCATCTAAAAGGAGTGAAAAAGGCAGCCTAATGCTGACCGATGACCAAGTCTCAACATTGATCTGGCGCCGCTTCAGGAATGTGTGAGGAGTGGTGGCGTGGGTGGGGAGGGAGGGGGGTATGCCACTTGATTTCGGGGGGGGGGGGGGCCCGAGCCCCCCCGGGCTCCCCCCTGGGTACGTGCCTGCGCTACCCTCTACCGAACATTCAGGACTTCACGGTAGCGTTGCACGGTGCGAAGATCTTTTCTAAGATCGATCTCGTTCGCGCCTACCATCAACTACCGGTCGCTGAAGAAGACATTCCCAAGACCGCCATCACCACACCCTTCAGGTCTTTTCGAATTTCTCCGCATGCCTTTCGGTTTACGGAACGCGGGCCAATCCTTTCAGCGTTTCATCGATTCCGTCACCCGAGGTTTGCCTTTCGTTTTTGCATGCATTGACGACCTTTTCGTCGCAAGCTCTTCGGCAGAAGAACATCTTCACCACTTGCGGTTGTTGTTTTCACGCCTTGCCAGTAAAGAAATTGTCATCAACGCCACCAAGAGTGAATTCCATCAACCCGAACTCGAGTTCCTCAGTCATATCGTCGACGCTAACGGCATTCGAGCTCTGCCGTCCAAGATTCGCGTCATCAAAAACCTTCCCCGACCAACCACACTAACCAAGCTTCACCAATTTCTCGGATTCGTCAATTTCTACTGCCGATTCATTCCCGAGTGCGCACGACGTATGGCTCCGCTAGACGCTCTCCTGGTAAACAAACGCAAACGAGTGCTTCAGTGGACTGAAGAGGCCACCGACGCTTTCATAAGAGTCGTCTGCCCTCGCCGACACCACGCTGCTTAAACACCCAAAGCCAGACGCACCCACTGCCATCATGACCAATGCTTCAAACACCGCCGTTGGTGCCGTTCTGCAGCAATTCATCGACAATGCATGGCATCTATTCGCTTTTTTCTCCAAGAAACTGAAGCCTGCGCAGTCCCGCTACAGTGTGTTCGGCCGTGAATTACTCACTGTTTACCTGGCTATCAACCATTTTCGCCATTTCCTCGAAGGCCATGCATTCACTGTCTTGACTGACCACAAGCCCCTTGTGCACGCAACGAATCGCTCGGCGTCCTGTTACTCGCCGCGCGAGATTCGACACCTTTCCTACATCTCCGTGTTTACAGCAACGTTCCGCCACATCAAGGGCACCGACAACGTTCCAGCCGACGTTCCGAGTCGTGTAACAGTCGTTTCCACGTCGACATCGGAACCTTTCGTCATCGAGGACGACTTAGTCGCCACTAAACAGCGTGACGACACTGAACTTCGTACACTCCGGAATCCGTCAACGTCCCTGAAATTGGAAGACGTCGTTGTGACCCCAGATGGTACGTCCGTCGTCTGCGACGCTTCTAACGACACACCTAGACCATACATTCCGGCATCCCTTCGCAGACGTCTATTCGAAACCGTACACAACCTGTCGCACCCTGGCATACGCGCGACACAGAAGCTTCTTTCCAGTCGTTTCGTTTGGCCTCGGCTAAACGCGCAAGTACGCGATTGGGTTCGCTGCTGTTTGTCGTGTCAACGTTCGAAGACCCAGCGTCACCCCATTCCGCCTGCCCCCGCAGGGGCGTCTGCGTCAGCAGGCCTTTGGTGTGTTGCGACACCACGTACCCGAGCACACGAGGGTTGGACCCTCCCGCGTGTAGCCGTGCGCGGCTTAGCCGTGTACGGGCAAAGGGGGATCCTGGAGGTTGAGCCGATGCCGGGTGTTCGGACCTTTAAGGCCCCTCGGCGGAGGCAACACACCTCTTTGGCCTCTGCTTCACGTAGACGGCACCCCCGGACTGACCCACCCGGGGGAAATCGGCAGTCGCTTTTTTCTGTCCTCCTCTCCAATCTTCGTCTTTCTCACCTTTTTCATCTTTCCTGTCTTCTCATCACTTCTCACTTCCTAGTTTCCCGGCGGCAAGGGTTAACCTTGTGTAGCTAGCCAGCCTTGGTTATGCTGTATTTGGTCATAGCAGCGATGTACAGCTGGCGTTGGCAGGGTTTCTCTAGCAGCAACTCCTGTCACGTCCCCCTGTTGGGCTCCATGGTGGGTGGTCGGCATCGCGGCCGAAAACCCAACTGTACTTATGGAAAACGCTTTTCCTAAACTCCCTGATCGCCCTGAGAAACGAGGGCGCACCGAAGAGGTTTTTCAGTTTTTCGGACGCCAAGTCCACAATTTTCCTCGCTTTCATGTGATCCACGCAGAAAAACCAGCTAAACAAGTGCGAACAATCTCCCCGTTCCTTGTATCTAAGTCTCTTACCGAAGTTTTTGGTCCAGGATATAAGGTGTCGAGGATGGCTAGCGGTGACCTCCTCTTGGAGCTCCGCGATCAGAAGCAATTTGAGAAACTGCCTCAGCTAGTATCATTTGGGGAGACCCAAGTAGTAGTAACCCCGCACCGCACGATAAATACCTCCCGCGGCGTTGTCTCGGTCGATGATTTGCTGGAGCTCACTGAGGCTGAGCTCTTGGAGGGCTTCAGCGAACAGAATGTTATAAATGATAAAAGAATTATGATGAGGCGAGATGCTAAAGAAATTGCGACCAAACACCTAATACTCACCTTCAATTAAAGTGTCCTGCCCGTGTCAATCGAGGCCGGGTACATCAAGCTCCGTGTAAGACCGTACGTGCCAAATCCCCTCCGATGTTTCAAGTGCCAGCGTTTTGGCCACAGTTCGCAGAGCTGCCGAGGCCGCCAAACTTGTGCGAAATGCAGCGCGCATGAACACTCCTCTGAAGCTTGTGAGAATTCTCTCCACTGTGTAAATTGTGATGGGGAGCACGCCGCGTACTCGCGGTCGTGTCCATCGTGGAAGAAAAAAAAATAAATCGTAACTATCAAAGTAAAAGAGAATATCTCATTCAAGGAGGCACGCAGGCGGGTTTCATACCTGCCCAAGAAAAGTTTTGCCGATGTGACGCGTCAGGGGGCAGCGCCACAACGGCTGTCCGTCCCACACCCAGTGAGGCGGCAGTGACGCCATCGGCCCCCGCGGCGGCTGCAGCTAACGCTGCTACGCCAACACAGCAGACGGGGCCATCGACCCCGAAGGCGGGCGCAGCCGAGGCTGCCCCAACCTCCCCGGCCCCTTCCAGCGCTGGCAACAGCCGGCGCAGCCAAATCCCTCAGGGCGCCCCATCGACCTCCGGGCTGGTTGGCGCAGGGGTCTTGCCCGCCAAGGCGGGACTCTCTCTTGTAACTTTACGCTCGCAAGAGCACATGTCCGGCGCCTCACAAGAGGCAATGGACACTACACCTGTCCTCAAGGCGCACCGAACGCCTAAGGAGCGGCGAGGCTCCCTCGAACGCTCCAGAAAGGGCAGAACCCCCGTTACAGGGCCTCGAAAGCGCTCTGTAACCTAAGGCATCACCTCCGTTTCCATACACACAGCACTTATTTGCTTTCAATATGGATACACAAATTATTCAATGGAACGTCAGAGGTCTTCTTAGGAACCTTGATGACGTGCAAAAGCTTATCCAAAAACACAATCCAAAAGTGCTGTGTCTACAGGAAACACACTTAAAACCACAACACACAAACTTTCTCCGACCGTATGTCAAGTTCCGCAAAGATCGCGATGATGCTGTCGTATCATCAGGCGGTGTTGCCATTTTTATTCATAAAAGTGTTTCCTGTCAGCGTTTACAGCTACAAACGCCCCTTGAAGCAGTGGCGGTTCGTGCTGTTCTCCCAAACAAACTTATCACTGTGTGCTCGCTCTACATACCCCCCCATTACAAATTAACTAAACATGAACTTCAGTCCTTCATAGATGCTTGCCAGAACCTTATATTGTTCTTGGCGATTTCAATGCACACAACTACCTGTGCGGCGACCCTCGCATAGATGCGCGAGGACGACTTGTTGAACAATCTCTTCTTCTTGTTTAACTTGTTGAACAGTCTATTCTCTTCTGGTGCGTGCATTCTGAATAAGAAAGAACCCACATATTACTGTTTTGCCAACAAAACCTTTTCTTCAATTGATCTCAGCATAGTTTCTCCTTCTATTCTGCCTGAACTCGAATGGGAAGTTACAAACAATCCTTACGGAAGCGACCACTTCCCCATACTGCTACGAACACCTAAAGAAAACGAATATCCACCACAGGCTCCTAAGTGGAAGATTGATACAGCTGATTGGGAGAAATTCCGAACTCTCAGTAGTATTTCATGGGATGACATGTCCTCGTTAGGAATCGATGCTGCTGTGGAATATTTTACAGCCCTTATAATAGATGCCGCAAATAAATGTATATCACAAGTAAATGGCTTGGCATGCAAACGGCGTGTCCCGTGGTGTAACGACGACTGTAGGATCGCTCGTAAGAAACAGAACAAAGCGTGGGGGCTGCTACGCGCCTCTCCCACTGCGGAGCAAGAAAGTGAAATCGCAAGGTAGGCGAACACGCCGACAGGCTATAGTTGGCAGAAGTTTTTATCCGGTATCAACTCGTATACAGATGAGGCCAAAGTCTGGAACAGGGTTAATAGGATAAAAGGCCGACAAACATATTCACTTCCTTTGGTGAAGACACAAGATAAAACACTGAAAGATCAGGCAGACACACTTGGAGAACACTTTGAGAGCGTGTCGAGTTCAAACCACTATTCGCAATCCGTTTTGAAATACAAACAAATGGAAGAATGCAAGCCAATAATACGAAAATCCAGACAGAATGAACCTTATAACCGGCCTTTCAGTATTGCTGAGCTGAGAGCTGCCTTGAACACATGCAAAAGCACTGCACTGGGACCTGATAGAGTCATGTATGACATGATCAGAAACTTACATATACTGACACCAAACTTACACAACTCACACTTTTCAACGCTATTTGGGCTACGGGATACCTCCCATCTACATGGAAAGAAGCGATTGTGGTCCCTGTTCTTAAGCAGGGTAAAGACCCTTCCTTAGCGGCAAGTTACCGTCCGATAGCTCTTACAAATTGTCTTTGTAAGCTTTTCGAAAAAATGGTTAACCGCAGACTTGTACATTTCCTTGAACTCAACAATATGCTCGATCCCTTTCAGTGTGGCTTCAGAGAAGGGCGGTCCACAACCGATCACCTTGTGCGCATTGAGGGAAACATTCGCGACGCCTTTCTACATAAACAATATTTCCTATCCGTATTCCTCGATATGGAGAAGGCGTACGACACTACGTGGCGCTATGGAATTTTGAGAGGCTTGTCAGGGATTGGCATCCGTGGCAATATGCTCGTCCTAATAGATAGCTATTTGTCCAACCGTACATTCCGCGTGAAAGTCGGCAATGTATTGTCGCGACCTTTAACACAGGAAACTGGTGTACCTCAAGGGGGTGTACTTAGCTGCACGCTCTTCATCGTGCAAATGAACACCCTTCGTGCTTCATTACCGCCAGCCATTTTTTATTCTGTTTACGTAGACGACATACAGATGGGTTTCAAATCCTGCAACCTTACAGTATGTGAAAGACAAGTACAACAGGGCTTGAACAAAGTGTCCAAATGGGCAGAAGAAAACGGATTTAAAGTGAACCCCAACAAAAGTTCTTGTGTGCTTTTCACAAGAAGGAGAGGGCTCATTGAGAACCCAGTACCGAAATGTATGGTCAGCGAATTCCTGTGAACAAAGAACACAAGTTCTTAGGCATCATACTTGATTCTAAATTAACTTTTAATGCACACATAAAGTACCTGAAGGTCAAATGCTTAAAAACAATGAACTTACTGAAAGTTTTATCCCACACAACAAGGGGCAGCGACAGGAAATGTTTAATGAATCTCTACAAGAGCCTCATTCGACCACGGTTGGACTACGGTGCCGTGATCTATCATTCTGCAGCCCCGAGCGCGCTAAAGATGCTAGATCCAGTCCACCATCTAGGTATCCGACTGGCCACTGGAGCTTTCAGAACAAGTCCCATTGAAAGTTTATATGCAGAATCAAATGAGTGGTCAGTTCATCTGCAGAGAACATACATCAGCCAAACATACTTTCTGAAAGTCCGCTCTAATCCTCAACATCCATGTTTTAATACCATTAACAATATGACATATGCTACACTCTTTCATAATCGTCCCTCCGTAAGACAACCTTTCTCGCTGCGTGTGAGGGAGCTTAGTGATGAAATGCTCCGAGCCCGTAAAAATGTGCTCCGGCAGGACACACGCGCTCTTATCCCACCATGTGTCTGCTCCCTCCCCCTTCACCTTACTAGGGCAAAGGAAGTTGTGCTTAGGAGGCTTCCGGCCGGGGTGGCCCTTACACCGGCTGTTGTCTCAAGGTGGAACTGGTCGAATTTACCACTGGGTGCTACGTGTCCATACTGCTCCGTTCCTGCAGTGGAAGCAGATGCATACCACCTAATATGGACATGTACAGGTTTACAATCGGAACGCTCGCGTCTCTTACTGCAAGCCGGCCTCCGCTACAGTGTGACAACCAGCTATGACCGCTGGATACATGACAACAGATTCCACAAAACACTGCTTCAATTCATACACAACACAGGCCTCACAGCACACATATAATACACATATACGCTCCTAGAATTATGCCTTAAGGGCAAGTCTTTATCGCAAAAAAAAAATGCATGTCCCACTCCTCGAGCTCCGCCTAATGCATCCAGCCAAGCTGCTACCTCCTTGGGAGTGGCAGCTCATACAATGCGATATATCTTTTGTGCAAGTCACAAAGCATGCTCCGGAGATTGAAATCCAAATGCAGTTCCAGGAACTCCAGTACAAATACTCCTGCACGGAGTTCTACACAGATGCATCGAAGACACACGACGGAGTGTCCTATGCAGCCGTCGGTCCATCCTTCTCGGAATCCGATGTACTACATCCGGAAACCAGTATCTTTACGGCTGAGGCCTACGCACTGTTGTCGGTTGTAAGGCAAATAAAGAAATCAAAACTCCAGAAATCAGTTATATATACGGACTCCCTTAGTGTTGTGAAGGCTTTGATGTCATTCTGTAACCACAAAAATCCGGTAATTAATGAACTCTACTCTGTCCTGTGCAAAGCATATATATCTAACCAACGTGTGATTATATGCTGTGTGCCTGGACATAGGGGCATCGAGGGTAACGTTCTAGCGGACCAGATGGCCACATCAATTTCATTGCATGCAGTTAATCCTACTGCTTCGGTCCCTGTCACAGACCTGAAGCCTTTCTTAAGAAGGAAACTTCGAAACTACTGGCAAAACTTGTGGGACCTGGAAACAAATAATAAGCTGCATGTAATAAAGCCACAATTAGGTTTCTGGCCTCCTGTAACAAAATCACGCCGGACAGATGTCCTATTCTGTCGTCTAAGAATAGGACACACATTTGGCACACATAATTTTTTACTTACGGGAAACGAGCCTCCAACCTGTGGTAGATGCGGGGAGAGGCTCACCGTCCTCCACGTCCTCCTGCAGTGTCGGGCAGCCGAATCTGAGAGAAAGAAACATTTTTCTCTAGCATACCAGCAGCACATCCCCCTACATCCCGTAATGCTACTCGGCCCAGAACCTCTATTTGACGCCAACGCACTCCTAAGTTTTCTGAAAGATGTTGTCTTGCATGTTGTTAGCCCATGTTCGTAGCGGGTCCTCTCTTCAGAGGATGCCGCTGTGATAGCTCTTTCGTATAGAACGTGCCTCTAGGCCTTTGTGTTTCAAGGGCTCTGGAGAGGCAGCAGTGCTCCAAGTAATTTTACCATGTTATATATTTTCTATTTTGCATCATTCTTCTACGATGGATTTTAATGTTCATAGTATTCGTCATTAGTCAGCGCCATAATTTTATAGCACGTAGATTTTACGCACTTTACAGCGACTATTTTTAGGCCACTTTACAGCCAAGTCACATCTTCCATAATACATCGTCAACATTACCACTTGTCATGGCGCTCTTTGGCCAAACCTGGCCCTTGCGCCACAAAACACCCCACATCATCATCATCCATTCCGCCTGCCAAGTCTTTTCTTCCACCGGATGCTCGTTTTGACACCGTACACCTGGACCTCGTCGGCCCTCTTCCACCTTCGAAAGGTTACTGCTACATACTGGCATGCATCGACCGCTATACACGGTGGCCAGAAGCTACACCTATATCTGACATCTCAGCGCCCACAGTTGCAGCAGCTATCGTGTCTACGTGGATCGCAAGGTTCGGCTGCCCATCCACAATAATCACAGATCGCGGTCGACAGTTTGACTCAGCACTCTTCAACGAACTACTCAAACTACTCGGAACGACACGTTTTCGCACAACTGCTTACCACCCGCAGTCCAACGGACTAGTTGAACGTTTTCACGGGCATCTCAAGGCCTCCCTTATGGCACATGAATCGCCGGAGAAGTGGGTCCTACATTTGCCCCTCGTCTTACTTGGCATCAGAGCCGCACTCAAGAGCAACCTAGGTTGCTCCTGTGCTGAGCTAGTTTACGGCACTCACCTACGCCTTCCGTGCGATTTCTTTGTCGCCACCCCCAAAACGCCTATGCCATCGCCTGCCGAATACGTTGTCGAACTGCAAGCCTATTTCAGCCAGATACGCCCCGTGCCTACACGTTCACAAGAAGCAAGGTCCCCGTACGTTTCTGCCGCACTCACCTCTGCTAGCCACGTTTTCGTGCGTAACTGTGCCGTGCGGAAGCCTTTGCAGCCACACTACTCCGGGTCATATTGTGTTCTAGAGCATCGTCCGACGACGTTTGTTGTGAATGTCAGCGGCCGATCAGACACAATTGCCCTGGAACCTCTCAAACCCGCCTACATCGAAGCACCCGCGCCATCAGCTCCACCAATATGCGACGCGACCCTGCTGCATCCTTCGCCGCCGCCTGCGCACGTGACACCCAAGACCAACGCCAAGACACGCCGCGTCACGTGGATTTTCCATCGTTCGTCGAACTTTCCTCCTCTCTAGGGGGTGTGGGAGCCCTCTGTAGCGGCAGCAGCATCGTCGTCGCACGAGGGATGACGTAGACGCTCGCGTCTACACGAGGCTCGAGCGGCTGACACGCTCCGGCACGGGCTAGCGTTCCGAAAGAGAATTAAAAAAAGAAAGCTACGCTAAGAGATCGAGTGTCGGTTCTTCCTCTCCTGCGAGAGCCCGAGACTTTACTGGTCTACGTGGTCGCTCGTCGCCACAGGTTCTTCTTAAATTGAGGACGACGCAACGAGCTATGGAAAGAAGACTGATTGGTGTAACGTTAAGTGATAAGAAAAGAGCAGATTGGGAGAGAGAACAGACGCGAGTTAATGACATCTTAGTTGAAATCAAGAAAAAGAAATGGGCATGGGCAGGCCATGTAATGAGGAGGGAAGATAACCGATGGTCATTAAGGGCTACGGACTGGATTCCAAGGGAAGGGAAGCGTAGCAGGGGGCGGCAGAAAGTTAGGTGGGCGGATGACAATACGAAGTTTGCAGGGACAACATGGCCACAATTAGTACGTGACCGGGGCAGTTGGAGAAGTATGGGAGAGGCCTTTGCCCTGCAGTAGGCGTAACCAGGCTGATGATGATGATGATATCTACTACACATCTACTATACTCACTACCTCCTAGGAACGATGGACGACTCGACGCACAGATCACAATTTCTTGCTCACAATAAGACTTCTAATGCTTTGCAATAATATGCTTCAGAAAGTTTTGTTATGATGTCCTCTAATTCTTACCTATTTAGGACAAAACACGTTGAATTGCAATGAACTATTGTCAGCCCCCATGTCATTTCATATGGTGTATTAGCTTTTGCCATTTTGTTTATTATTTTGAAGCATATCTTGTGCTCCAGTATTGGTTGCTTTATTATGTTTATAAAATTGTACACAGACATGGATGAGTATTTTGTACTTACGCTTATTCTTTGATTTGAAGTAGGCCGTTAAACGTTCCCGCGTGCTACTCAGAACTGGAAGTTCATTCAGCAAGGTGCCGTGAAAGGCAAGTTGATGCACAACCATAATTAAAACATACAATCACCAAAGTGCTAGAAAGGGAGAAGGTGTAGCAGTGACATCCGTGTGCATTTTGTCCATTTGTTTATTCTTTTCAATGAAACTTCAATCTACATGTTCCGCAAGCTTTTGTCTAACCGTGGTAGTACGCTTTAAATTATTCTTAAGAAATGTTACATAGTACATCAAATCATATGCAGGAAACTGTTAGTTTCCTGCATATTAGTTAAAAGAGTGTCTCTTTTAATGTACCGCCATATCAATACTGTAAGGAACTGCAATTATGCAAGCTATGATTGACACATTGAGCTTTGGACTACGTTGAAAGAACTGGTGGGTTTTTATAGTCCAAATGCAACATATAGTCTGTTTTTCAAAGGTGATTTTTGTACCAAGTAAAAGGGTGCTGTGCTGAGGATGCTTAACATTGTGAAGGCCAGCAGAGTCCTTTGATATTGTCACAGTCCGTAATGTTGGAAAAATAGCACGCTGATGGTGGCCTTGAAGATGACCAATAAGAGTTTAGGTTTTTGTCGCTGCCCTACGCTTGTTGGCTCCGCCATTAAAAGCCATCTGTGAATAGCCATACGCTTCTTCCTTCCCGTAACATCATTGGTGGAGGTGCTGGGTATACATCTTTCTTGCTGATCGTGTTTAGACGACGATAGTCAACGCATAATCGCCAGCTGTTTTGTCAACCTCACTCAGGATAACTTGTCGCTCAGAAAGAGACACCCGGTATAGGCGTCGGCGAACAGATGCTGCATCCCCTGTATTTATACGATGCTTCACGGCCGTAGTTTGACCCAAAGGGCGATCGTTCAGGTCGGAAATGTCGGAGTACGACTCGAGAAGGCCACGGAGCTCTGCGGCTTGTTGGGCTGAAAGGTTCGGTGCAATGATCTTTGTAAAGTCGTCGGGCGGGCCAGATGCAGAAGGCGCAGAATGAGCACTAGTCGAAGATAGCACAACCGATAGAGTGGAAATGTGGCACTCGTGCGACGGTGACAACGTGGCACGGGACATGCTCTGAGGAACTCAGGAAGTACTTGTGGGCACTGTCGGAAATTTAGGATGGCAAGACATGTCTGAATATCCGCTACAGAAACGATGGTGTGTGGGAAGTAAACATTGTGAGAAAGCAGAACTGAAGTCGCGGGAGTAAGGACATAGTCTCCGTCAGGCACGTGTGGCCAGGCTAAAACAGTGATGCAGGTTGCTTCCAGAGACGGGAGGTGAATAAAATCCGCAGAACAAAGCTGAGTTTCAGCTTCGGCAGCAAGGGCAACGCGGAGGGGTAGGTCAAGTTGAACAACACCGGCTGAACACTCAATCAAAGCAGAATCGGCTGTCAAAAAGTCGAGTCCGAGGATGAGATCGTGAGGGCACCGTTCGAGAACACTAAACAAAACATGGCGGCCGGCGACACTCACAGATGCAGTACACATTCCAAGAACCGTTCGCGACCTGGAGCAGTCGAGTCGGAGCAGAAGTGAGTACTTTCCCAAGCGTGTTCGAAGCTCCGCACTCATGATGGAAATTTGCGCTACAGTGACTGTGCCCAACGTGCCATAAAATCACTTTTGAACTTTCTAAGTCAGACTGGTTCAGACGATCGCCTCTAGATCATGTGCGACGTGCAGTCAGTGCGAAATGTGTTTGCGCAATAACTTTTTGTGACAAGATTACTTTTTGTGTGGACAAGATTACTCTCGCGTGTATTGTGTCTACAGTGCGCATCCGCATGTTGGACAACGTGTTTATAGTAGCTCATTGTATCATAACATAATCACCCGCCACCTACCTTTCCCTGTATTTCCCACTTCCTCTTTCCCCAGTGAGGAGTATCAGGCTAGAGAGATGCTGTCCAGGCCGACCTCTCCTCCTTTCTCTTCATTAAAGTCTACTCCTCCTCCTTGCTCCACTCTCGATGAGTGCTGTACCTGGAAAACCATCCACGTCCACGCCCAGAAGGTTCTGGCCAACAGGCAGGGTAGGCAGAGGAATATCAGGCAGGGGTGCTGGAGCAGCGTCACCTCCAGGAGCTGCCCCAGTTAGCTTCCCGTCGGAGAATGGCGGCGGTAAGCAGGGGACGGGTAGTGACGCAGCTGGGGCGAACGGGAGCGGCGACTGTGTGGTGATGGCGAGCGGCTAGTCGCATTGGCTTGAGCGTTGTCAGGTGTGTTTTCACCCTCGGTGGAGAGTGTTGGTGGGGGAGGATTCACTGGGGAGCGGCGGTAGGCGGGAAAGCTTGGTTGAGAGTGGGCTGGCCAGGAACTTCTTTAGTGGTGAGAGATGTGGCCCACACGTCCACAATAAAAGCAGATGGGTCTATCATCATGTGTGCGCCATTTGGCCTGGTTGCGATAGCTCCGATATTGACCGTATTGGCTCCGTTGAACAGGGGCACAGGCAGCAGACGAAGCGGTCAGGATGGTTCAGTAGAACTTGTTGCTGGGCGAGTTGGTTGGGATCTAATGAATACATTGTTGGGCCAAAAAAAGGAAAATAAAGACTTGGGAGGGAGAGTACGAAACGACAGACTGAGCGCTGAACTTCAACGGATTTTATTCTCACAGCAGGGCAGGGAGAATGAACAAATGCGCATGCATACATCAGTGTTGCCTAGAGCGATTACCGTGACGTTTTTAACAGTTGCAACTCGTTTTCAAACTGAAAAACTGACGTATCCCTAATACAACTCGTTTCTCTCTTTTATGTGATATGCCTCCAAAAGTTATCTTGCTAACGTATCACCACTCCTGCCAAGTATATTTATCTCCAGCCGTAGTGGCTGGCATCTGCCTTCCAGGCAAACCGTGCAATGCGCAGGTAAATGCGCATTACCTTTGTCGATTACTGACAATTCGTGCTCCCGGGCCCGGTCATGGACACATCTCCCCGTTTGTCCAACGTAGTATTTCCCACATTTCAGCGGTATCTCGTATATAACGCCCGTCGCACATTTCACGTACTGTTTAGTGTGCTTTTTCTGGCATCCTGACTTTTTGTCAACGCGGCTTGTACGGGGACACAGTCCATCCTACTTGCATGGCGCCGAGAAAACAACTGGCGCACCAAACCTAGTAGCGACTTCCTTGACGTTGGGGGGAAGCTTGTGGACGTATGGCACCACTACTGCGGGTTTGCCTCGTTTTGGGTCGGGCCTAGGCATGTGCCTTTTTCCCTCATAGCCTCGCCAATTGCTTATCAAAGCTAGCCTGCATCGCGTGGGGGCACGACTTTATGAGAGCAGATTCAAGGCAAAGAGTGGCTATTCCTCTTTTAACTAACTTTGAATGTGCCGAATCGTACGATATCAATTCCTTCTGGGCAAGTGGGCTATACTGCTAACATACGTAATTTTTGTCAAAAACTAAAGACAGATCTAAAAACTGAAGGGTGTCATGGTAAGATATTTCATGTGTTTATAGCAAGCCCTTTCCATGTAGTCTAAAAACATCTATGACCTGGCTAATGCAGCGATCAACGGTAAAATCATCGTTACTTTTTAAAAGAATTAAGAAATCATCGACATATCTAAAAGCCTTAAGGTAGAACCTATCGTCAAAGGAACTGTGCAGGTCGCGGTCAATTGAAGCCAAGAAAATGTCACACAGCACAGGAGCGACGCAGGACCCAATGCATATCCCTTGCCGTTGAACATACAAGTCGTCGTTAAAAGAAATAAAAGTAGACTTTAAGTAAAATTCCGATAAAAGCATAAAAATGTGGACATGCACACTAGATTCTGAAAGTCTACTGGGCCGGTGCGGTTAATGCAATCCCTAACAGAGCGCATTGCGCGGTTTGCCTGGAAGGCAGATGCCAGCCACTACTGCTGGAGATAAAGATACTTGGCAGGAGTGGTGATGCGTTAGCAAGAGAACTTTTTAACGCGATAGCGTTAAGGAGTTCGTGTCGCAGAAAAGCCGGTGTCGTCGGCGTCGGTGTCGGCGTCCGCGGCATTGGCCGTGAGCGACAAATCACGGCAGGCACTTCATAAATAAAAAGCAAGTTCCAAGATGGGCTGGGTGGGAAACGAACCAGGGTCTCCGGAGTGTGAGACGGAGACGCTACCACTCAGCCACGAGTTCGATGCTTGAAGGCGGTACAAACGCGCGTCTAGTGAACGCGGTGTTGCCTTAAAAACGTGCCGTAGAAAGTTATACTGCGGTGTATATCGGTAATTATGAGCCTGTAACTTACAGAAGTCGCATTTACACGATAGCGAAGTACGTTTCCGCTACATTTCTTCTGCGCTTACTGCACACGCAGAGCCATCTTGCGGCAAACACAGAAGACCCCCTATTCTCAATGTACGGCGCTGCCCCGACAGGTGGCGCGCCATACGCGCATCGAGGCACCCTAGCATTGGGGCTGTGCGCGGTCCGGTTCCCTCTCCCCCGACTCCCTCTGCCCTGACGACGCTTCACCGTGCTCCCACGCGGGTTGCAGAATCAAGCGCCGTTCCTTTGTTTAGATTACTATCTATCTCTCTGCCCGTGCCGATCACGACGTTTAGCTGGCGTAGATCGTTTCCCCCTCCGAGACACCGAGTTCTTTGGTTCGTTCCGTTTGCTCAGGCGCACGTTTCGTTGCCGCGCCGAACGCTGCGTTGCTCGACGCTCTCCGTGTGATAGGTGGCCGCAAAGTCCGATGCGGGGCGCCTCGTAAGTTATCCCTGCGCCGTAGCGCATTGTCTTACACCCCTTGGCGGGTCGATGGGAACGCTGTCGCGTTCCACTCTTGAAGGCGAAGCTTAAGCGTCCTCCAATTTTTTTTAGGCATATCACATAAAAGAGAGAGGCACGAGTTGTATTAGTGATACGTCTGTTTTTCTATTTGAAAACAAGTTGGAACTGTTAAAAATGTCACTGTAATCACTCTTGGCAACACTGATGTACGCATGGGCATTTGTTCATTCTCGCTGTCCTGCTGTAAGAATAAAATCAGTTGAAGTTCAGCGCTCAATCTGTCGTTTCGTACTCTCCCTCCCAAGTCTTTATTTTCCTTTTTTGGTGCAACAATATATTCAGGATGGTTGGCGGAGCAGATGGACGGAAGACCCACATTGACAAGTTTTTCGCGAATGACCGACTGCATGAGAGACACAACCTGCCGCGAATCTTCAAAGCACTGCGTCAATCGCTTGGCAGGAGACGCCGCTTCGATTTCTCGCCGGACAATACGTACGACGTTCTCGGACGAGGTGGGCTCACGCGGTAGGTAAATGTCTTCGCACGTCGATGGAGCTGCCGTATTGGGTAGACGTGTAAACTGTTGAACTATGCGGGAACATTGTTGAACGGTCTTTAAAGCGGGGACATTCGTTAATGATTTCATTGGCTGTTGTTATATTCTTGTAAACATGCAAGTTGAACGCGTCGTCCGCAATGCCTTTGAAAACGTGTTTGACCTTGTCTGCCTCTGCCATATTATTGTCCACCTTGCGGCAAAAAGCAAGGACGTCCTCGATGTGCGCCACGTAAGATTCAGTGGACATCGGTGCACGGGTCCCAAGATTCTTATTAAGAGCACGTTGGCGGCTGACTGGCTTGCCGAACAAATATCTAAACTTCTGTCTCCACTGCCCCCAACTTGTAATCTCTTCTTCATGTGTCTCGAACCACACCCGGGCTGTTTTTATTAGGTAGAATATAATATTAGCCAGCAAAAGCGTGTTATCCCACCTGTTGTGTGCGCTGACCCGTTCGTAATTCTGCAACCATTCATCAACGTCAACGTTGTCAGTCCCGGAAAACATGCCAGGGTTGCAAGGCTGGGCCAGGATGACCATCGGTGGGGGCGACTGGGCCGAGGTTGAAGACTCTCCTTCGGATGACATGGCGGCCAGGTCGTCTGCGGAGCTCCAAGTGATTACCCAGCAACCCCACCAATGATGTTACAGCAAAAACGAAGCGTTTCTTGCTTCACGAGCTTATCTTGCACCACAATGCACCTCGTCATATTCTCACCGATCCCGGCAGATACTTTCTTGCCAAAGTCATAGACGACTTACTTCGATCATGTACTACTAAACACAAGCTCACTACCGCTTACCATCTTCAAACTAACGGTCTCACCGAACGCCTGAACCGTACATTAAATAACATGTTGGGAATGTGCGTTTCCTCCGATCATCGCAACTGGGACATTGCTCTACCATTTGTCACATTCACTTACAATTTCTCGCGTCACGACATAGCTGGCTACTCGCCCTTCTATCTCCTCTTCGACCATGAGCCCACTTTGCCTTTCGAGACTCTCCTTTCGACCATACTTGACCCGCCGACAGAATACACTCGGGATGTCATAGCCACAGCGATCCAAGCACACCAGATTGCCCGCATTCGTCTTTCTGTTTCACAGGCACGCCAGAAGTGCCGTTACGACCAGCGCCATCACGACGTCGAGTACGAACCAAGTACTCTTGTGCTAGTTTGGTCTCCAACTCGGCGTGTTGGTCTTTCCGAGAAACTCCTCTCGCGATACTACGGCCCATACCGCATCATTCGCCAGGTGACCCGTCACATATGAAGTGCCTCCACTGGATGGCACCGTGCCTTCACCTTTCTCTGACATCATCCACGCCAGCCGTCTCAAACCGTACATTTCTCGGACCGATCAGCCGCACCAGTAAGGTGCTTTTTCCGACGGGGGTGATGTCACAGTCTGTATTGTGGGAGGAAGACACTGATGGTGGCCTTGAAGATCACGAACAAGAATTTAGGTTTTTGCGCTACTCTATGCTTGTTGGCTCCGCCATTAAATGCCATCTGTGAATAGCCGTACCCTTCTTCCTTCCCGTTACATGATTACACAGTGATTAAAAGTCTCATTGACATTGACAGTCTCATTGATTTGACATTCCGAGGATAAATAGGATGTATTTCTCATTTGTTGCCATTGTGTACTGACGATGCCACCCGCATAGGTGACGAAACGTCTATGTTTTTGTTATACTTTGTTGAGTAAAGCCAGTGTAAACAACACTTTGAAGATTAAAAGTAGTCAAACAAGGGCACAGCACTTCTAATAGCAATGCTAGATACCGTAGTTTTATAAGCACCGCTCAATTGTCATTTATACACCTCTAATTTGCAGTGAAAAAAAAGCTCACATATGAAGCAAATCAAATCAAATCAGACTTTATTTCAACTACACTTTTTGACAGATCTTGTTTGCTGGTCAATCTAAGCACGTCCTGCTTGTTAGAAGACCAAGCAGCATGTGGTACAGCTTTCAATGGAGATGTGAAACATACTATTACCGTTCAAAATTATACAACTTCAAAGTAAAATATTCTAACACACAAAGAATAAGTACTACGTTTTCCAGCCACGTAAGAATCCAAATAAAAAAAATCACATAATACAATAAACAGTTGAATACCACTTCCTCATATTTTTCATCATTTTACCTTTTGAATTGATATAATACAGCGTTGTATCAAGTTCATTAAAAATATCAGGGACATAATACTTTCTTGTTTTTTTTTCCATAGTTTGTTAACACACTTGGCTTAAAATACCTTTCTGTATTTCGTAACGCAACATCTTTTTTTACCAATACTTTAAAAAATTTGAATAATAATAGCGTGTTACAACCACATACTTAAATAGCTCCTGCATTGGAAGTATTCCTAGAATGTTATACTTTTCTTTCTGTCTGATTGTTCTAGTCCGGTTCCACAAGTTATGCTATTGACAATTCGTTTGACTACGCGATCAATCGCTTGCTTTTTATAGTCAGAACATGTACCATATAACGTTATACCATATGTAATTACCGATTCTGCTAATGCCTTGTATACAGTAACTCTTAGGTTAATAGGCGTTTTCCCGCGCAGACTGTACATCATGGCCGCGACAGCTCTTAGCATTCCACAAACGTGTATATGGTTATTCCAGGTTAGATGCCGATCAAAAAAAAAATTCCTAAATACTTGACCACACGCTCAAACTGTAATGGTTGACAAATACATGCGTTGCAATGTGGAGCGGGCAGATATACGTTCATGTTAAATGAAAGCACCTTATGTGGATTCCTGAAGCAGATTAGTTTAGTTTTTTGATGATTTATAAAAATTGAATTATGTGCAAACCAGTCTACGACTACTGATATGTCTCTTTGGAAGATTTGACATTCCGAGTTATAGTCACTCATTTGTAGCGCTATCGCAGTGTCATCAGCGTACTGAAAAAGTTTTGATTTCAGTGGTAGGAGGCCGAGATCAGAGACATATATATTAAAGAGTATTGGCCCTAGCGTGCTTCTTCCTTGGGGCACACCACACTTTATTAACTTGAAATTGCTGTAGCTATCATCTAGTTTAAGGCATTGTAGTCGATCAGTAAAACAATTTAGAATAAAATTATAGAAGTGACCTCTGAAACCTAGATTCTTTAGCTTGTTGAGTAATATCTTATGTACTACTGTGTCAAAAGCCTTTGATAGGTCTAAAAATAGGGCTAAGACTAAATTATTATTTTCTATTGATGTACTAATATAGTCAGATAATTCTTCAAGCAGATTAATTGTGTTTTTATTCTTTGTGAAACCAAACTGCGCCATGTTATTCAGAGAATACTTTTCGCAGAATGACTGCATTGCAGAGACCACATGGATAGACAGTTGGGCGAGTTTATTTATTTATTTATTTGTGATACCCTCAAGGTACATAATTGTACATTGCAGAGGGGAGGGGCGCGAATACATTCGAAGAGTAAAAAATGCAGGATTAGTTCAAGGAATTTCCAACGAACAAAAGCAATATGAAAAAAGTAGCAACACATTCATAACAAATCTCAGAGGCTTACATAACATGAAAATACACAAAGAATACACTAACAAGCAGACAATGTTGACGGATAAGTACATAATCATGCCGTTTGCTACCATACATTATTCTGTGTTGGTTAGTGCATTCTTAAAACGAGTGGGGTCACTGATGCTTACTAATGATGTTGGTAGGTTATTCCAGTCGACTGAAGTCCTAGGAAGGAATGATTGTGAGCACGCAACGGTGTTATGACGGGGTACGTTAACTTTATGTAAGTGGTCACGACGAGCCGAATAATAAGGTGCAGGTTGGATCCAAAGAGGGCGAAGAGATGCGTTGTGGTAGTAGATTTTATGAAAAAGGGAAATGCGTGATTCTTTTCTTCGAAGAGATAATAATGGAATTTGAAGGGTTCTCTTCATTAATGTAACACTAGCAGTGCGATGGTAGTTAGCTAAGATGAAACGAACCGAGCGATTTTGCACCGATTCAATTTCGTTAATTAATGTGATCTGATGAGGATCCCAAACGGATGAGGCATATTCTAATTGGGGGCGGACGTATGTCGTGTACAACAGCCGTTTTAATGAAACTGGCGCAAGCGAAAAATTTCTCTTCAAATATCCTAAGGAGCGGTTAGCTTTAGATATTACATACTGTACACGCTGCTTCCAAGAAAGATCGTTAGTTATATGAATGCCAAGATAACGGTAGCATGTAACGGATTGAATGTGGCAGTCATTAAGGGCGTAGGTAGGGCAAGTTGTGTTAGAACGAGAAACCCGCATAGATTTGCATTTATTAATGTTGAGTTCCATGCACCAAGTGAGGCACCAGTTAGATATGTTATTTAAATCGGATTGAAGGGTAGCTATATCAGATGCATTAGTAACTTTTCGATATATAACGCAGTCGTCAGCAAATAAACAAATTTGTGAGGAAATGTTATCAGGTAAATCGTTAATATATATTAAAAATAAAAGAGGACCAAGAACAGACCCTTGTGGAACACCGGATTCAACTGGAGCCGCGTGAGATGTGGAGTCATTAGTTACAACAAATTGGGAACGAGAAGAAAGGAATGATTGGATCCAGCTGAGTACTCCAGGGTCAATGTTGAGTGCGCTAAGTTTGTGTAGTAGCAGTACATGTTTCACTTTGTCAAAAGCTTTAGAAAAATCCAAAAATATGCAATCAGTCAAAACACCGCTATCAAGATATACATGTAAGTCATTAGTGAAAGTTACCAGCTGGGTCTCACAAGAAAAAAAATTTGCGAAAGCCATGTTGACCGTTAGAGAAAAAATTATTTTCTTCAAGAAAGTTTTCTTCAAGAGTTGGTAAGGTCTTGGCTTGTAGCGCGAAGTGAACGCGGACACAGACAGGACGAGCGCTGAAGAGGGCTGTCTGCTCCTTTCTGTGTCCGTGTTCACTTCGCGCTACAAGCCAAGACCAGAGACCACATATTTTTCCATTATATGCGCTATTGTGGACAATATCGCTATCGGTCTGTAATTTGCGCAATCACTTCTCTTTCCGTTTTTGTAGACAGGTCTTACGATTGAAATTTTTAGTTCTTTTGGTATTATGCCCATTTCGAAAATTTCGTTTAGAACCTTTAAAAGTACTTGTTTGAGTCTGTGAAAGTTGATGTACAAATCTCGAGGGCGGATTTTATCAAACCCCGGTGGTTTGAACTTTGCCATGCCTTGAATTATCGTCGAAAGATCAACTTCGGTCATCACTGGAGATAAGCTGAGTGCGCACATGTGCGTTTCGGCTCGTATTCTAAATGTTAGTCACTCTCTGTCTTTTTTTCAGCTTCTCTGCTGCGGCAATAAAAGTTTCATTAAATTTATTAGCAGGAGGCATGCATGAGCTGCCAAGCACTCTTTGAACAATGAAAATGTTTGTCTACCATTTTCGCATCAAGTTCTTTCCCTTTGCATGCTACGCCACCATAGTTTTCAGATGCACCATATTTACTAGTGTTGTGAACTATATTGCAGCTGAAAGAAAAAGCAACATCTGTGGAAACAATAAATTTTATTTTATCATCATCAGCCCATTTATGTCTACTGCAGGACGAAGGCCTCTCCCTGCGATCTCCAATTACCCATGTCCTGCGCGAACCGATTCCAACTAGCACCCGCGAATTTCCTAATTTCATCGGCCTACATAGTCTTCTGCCGTCCTCGACAGCGCTTCCCTTCTCTTGGTACCCATTCTGTCACCCTAACGATCCAACGGTTATCTAACCTACGCATTACATGACCTGCCCAGCCCTATCTTTTTCTCCTAATATCAATTAGAATATCGGCTATACCCATTTGCTCTCTCATCCAAACAGCTCTCTTTTTTGTCTGTTAACGCTATGCCTATCATTCATCGTTCTATCGCTCTTTGCCCTGTCCTTAACTTGTTCGTAAGCTTCTTTGTCAGTCTTCAAGTCTCGGCCCCCATATGTCAGCACAGGTAAAATGCACTGATTGTATACCTTAATTCATTTTCAATGATAACGGTAAACTTCCAGTCAGGAGCTCGCGATTGCTGCCGTATGCGATCCAACCCATTTTTATTGTTCTGTGAATTTCCTTCTCATGGTCAGGGTTCCCTGTGATTAGTTGACCTAGATAAACGTACTCCTTCACAGACTCTATAGACTGACTTGCAACCGAGAACTCTTGTTCCCTTGCCCGGTTGTTCATCATAAACTTTGTCTTCTGCATATTAATCTCCGTCCCCACTCTTAAGGCGCGTTCACAGTGGCGGGAAAGCGCGCAACGCAGAACGTTTCCCCCGCGCCGCTTCCCGCACAAACCGGTTTTTCTCCCGCAGACAGGCTGCTCTGCCGTCCCGCAGAGCGATGGGTCCGGTACCTATTTTTCCCGTGCCGCTGACGAGAACAGCCAATGGGGGCCGACCGTGAACCGTGACGTCGGTCCCAGTTCAGTGACCCCGTCGGCGGAGGCTGCGCGCGTGCTGCGGTACACCCGGCGGTTGCTTTGCCAGCATGAACATGCGACTTGAGGATTTTGAGCGGTTCCTGGAATATATTCGGTCATACCCTTTTCTTTATGACAAGACGCATTGCGACTATAAAGACACGGATGGCAAGACCAACCGATGGGAATTAATAGGACTGGAGTTCGGCCTGACTGGTAAGTTTATTTCGTTGTGGAGTGTCTAATATACGGTGTCGACCCAGGTGTCGGTCAGCATGAGGAAAAATTTTTTCTGCAGCTTCCGAAGCATCATCAAAATTTAGAAATGTCAGGGATTGTTGGCTTAAGATCGTCAGCGGCACTGACGCCACATGTCGGAGTGGGGCACCCGGACTATCCCCTTCCCTCTCTGCTCGTTAGGGTCCTCCCTCAACGCCTCCTCTCTCTACATTCCAAGAACCGCGGCGAGGAAACGCGCGCAGTGTGATCGTCATTCCGAGCAGCTGCGACGCAGCATCGACGTTGACGCTGTGCCGCTGCGGGAAGTCTCCCGCTAGTGTGAGCGCGCCTTTACACTCTCTCTGTTAAGGTCCTCAATCATTTGTTGTAACTCTTCTGCATTGTTGCTGAATAGAACAATGTCATCGGCAAACCAAAGGTTGCTGAGATATTCGCCGTCGATTTTTACTGCTAAGCCTTCCCAGTTTAATAGCTTGAATACTTCTTCCAAGCACGCAGTGAGTAGCATGGGAGAGATTGTACTTCCTGTCTGACCCCTTTCTATATAGGTATCTTCCTACTTTTCTTGTGCAGAATTAGGGTAGCTGTGGAATCTCTGTAGATATTTTCCAAGATATTTATGTAGGCGGTATCTACATATATACAAAAGTGGTGCTTGCTTTGTTACCGTGCGTCACAAGCTATGACTTTACGAGATGCTTTAGATATAGTTAAAGTAAAAGCACACCATCGTCAGAACAGCATCTGAGAGGAACTCGTCGTCTCTGGAAACAACTATTTTTACACTGTGCTTTGTTGCGTATAAAAAGGAGAAGCACTCCTGTGTGATTGGTAAATATATGGCTAATTGAATCTGTGTGCAATATGGGTAGCGCTTCCTCAATTTTAAGTGACACTTCGTACGCCATGTACTTCACAAAATTGACTACATTTTGACGGTCAATGATGACGTAATTTTTTCCTGAATATGGGCACTTTGTCTCCAGCAGTGTTGTCTCGATGTCAGATCTGAAGTGGCTATTTGGGCTGGCGCATAGCCACGGCTGCTTTACGTTATTAAAGCTTGCCATTGAGTGCGGGAGTTGGCCGACGTTGAGGAGGATTTTGAGAACTGAAGGTTTATTTACATTAATTACAGTAATAAAACAAAGTAATGAACAGTGATAAAGTCATCGACGGCCGGCAGTTAATCGGACGCTGCGGCCCGTGGTAAGAAGGGCGAAAAAACTCTTCTCCCTGTCTCTCGCTTTTAACCCCTTCGATCTCTCGGGGTCATGTCATTTTCGGTCAATCGTCGAGCCAGCTCAGGTGTCGCCATTTTCCTCCCATGGTAGGCGCCCGTGCAAGTGCCGTCCCGTTCGGCCAATGGGGACGCTTCAAGGGCTCCGTTGTCCGGGGGTTGACTTGCCTCCGGCGTCTTCTCCTCGCCTGGAAGCGCTCAGCCGGAGGAGACGGGTTGTTGTCGAACGACCTTCCAGAGCCGCAAAAGAGCTTTGCTCGGGACCAAGATCAACTACCTGGAACCGTGGCAGCCTACCGTTGCACTTTCGGGAAGAGTCAAGCAGGGGAGGAGACAATAGCTCGACGTGTGGCGCGTGAGGTGGGAGTGGGCAACCTGTCTGACGGGTCCGGCAACGTCGTAGACGTACCCCGGCGCACCATAATCGTAATACGACGGCGACTGGATGTGGTCGAGGAACTGGAGTGATGCCAGAAAAAGGGTCAGTATCCAACAACGTGCACGATGCTCTGCGTAAGAGGGTGGAGAGTTTATATGCGATTTCATGAAAATAATGCGATGACACTGAAGCAATTAGGTACCACTACATTCCTCTAGTTGTACTGCTTCTTATGCACTACATATTGCATATAGATATTGGCACTCTTTGCTATTATATTTTCTTTGCTTCACTGGAAACATATGTAGTACTAGTCTGATATTTCCTATTCCCTTTTATGCAGTGACTAGCTGCATGTATGTCTATTGGGTTGGTGTGAGAGAGATTTCTGTCTACGATACACCGCGAAATTGCATTACCACTCAGTTATTAAATTTCCATAGCAGAACTGGCACTCACATAAACCTGATGGCTCGTTTAACAAGCTCATGTTAAGTGAGGCTAACCACTCACCTGTAATACGGACAGTTCACTCTTTTGCTCAAAAGCTCTCCATGCCTCTGTCTTCCGCCCTGAAACTAGAGAAAACATGTTTGTTTGTTTGTTTCAGATTCTCATGCAAACTTAGGTCACCACAATTTCAACTAAAATACATGTTTTAGAGCGCAGGTCTTTGGCATCCGTTCCCGCGTTTCGCAGCGCCATCGGCCTCGCCGTAACCATCCTCTGGCGCTCCTGCTGCCATCTCTCGCGTGCGGGCGCGAATCTTGCGCTCCCCCTGTCATAGAATTTCATACAATCATTACTAGAGGGAACTCCGGCGCTAGTGTCTACGGGAGCTGCAACCGGAGCGGTTGTACGGGCATGGGAATTATGGGACGTACATGGATTCGCCTAAATTTCGTCCTTCTGGCTTCAAACGGCTTTGTGATTTGTAAACTCGGCATTTTCAGCAAAATACTGTGTAATAGGTAATTAACTAAACATTATTAAAATTGTCCGACCACAGGATTTGAACACAGGACTAGGACAGAAACGTGATATTGAAACCAGTAAGCCACGCACGTACGTATCGACAAGCGATGTGAAACGCCCTCATGAATTTATCGCGGGAATGAGACGCCTTGAGACGCTTGGCGCGTTTCGATTTTGCCACCTCGACAAGCGCAATTGCTGGTATGGGGAACCAGCGCTGGAGTTTTCGCGGCGCCTGCAGCGCCGCCCTGGCGGTCAGAACGTGCACAATGCAGCCTCCCCCGCGGACGAAAATTGCGTTGCGTGCCCTTAAGGTCGAAGGAAAACAAAAGGGCGCCGACGATACTGTTGCGTATACAAGTGCCACAACTAAGTCGGGATGAGGGAGGATGTATCCTTCTGCGTCTTTCCATCTAAACCTTACGAACAAGAACGGAGGCGGCGTTGGATCCAGGCAGTCAGGCGAGCGGAGTAAGCTCCCGTCTTGTCGCCCTGTCAAGCGGTGTCGGGCTGGTTTCTAAATCAAATTTCGCGTGTATCCTTGGTTTATTCGATAGTGAAGACGGTCAGCCATGGCAGACAGTACCAAACAGCAGAATCTGCAGTCGGTATTTCGTCGGAAACAGAATGAGCAATAGCATGCACCATCCGGCATATGTACCATTTTTCCTTCGCAATGCCACCGCTAAGCCCCTTCCAACGCCACCGCACCAAGTGAACGATACGAAAGGTAAAAATTATCCATTCATTGCCAAGAATTATGTGGGAGGGAAGCTGCCTTGTAATACGAGTTGTATGCGCATAGTGCCGGCGCACGCGCGACTAAGCCACCTATGTGTTTATAAAAATGCGCATGCGGACGAGGACTCGGCGCTGAGATGCATCCGGCAAATTTATGTAATTAGTACTAAATGCCAGGATTGTTACGGATCAAGCAGCGGAGCACTCAAACCTTTGCTTGCGCGTGTCGTCTGATGCGATAAAGCTTTCTTCTCCATTGACTGCTGTGGCGAAATAACATCAGAAATTTTTATGTCTAGCCAGAGGCCAACTAATACTTACGAAACCATAGCGCAGCAGGACCGGAGCCATAACTGCTAGATTTGCGAGGCAGGCAGCCACGCAAGCATGGCATCGATACACGACGCAACCGTTAAAGAAACACACGTGCTCGCCGCGACGCACTGTGAAAAATATATAAAGCTTAAAAAGCTTCTTTCGTCATTTCTTCACTTGATGGCGCTAGCTTCTTTACAAAAACTCCACTTGAAGCGGCGCGAAAACGGAAACATACGAACTATAAGGCTGCGTATGTGTGTGTGTCGTCTGGTTGTGTGGCTGGAATATGCCGCGTTTCGTCGCCAGGGTGGCGTGCAACGCACTCTTTTCGACGCGCCGCCTATCCAGCGCTGGTTCCCCATTAGTAGCGATTGTGGACGTTCGAGGCGTCTTCTGCACTTCGAAGAGTGTAGATTGCTCTGAAATTTACGAAACTAAGATATATATAAAAGAGCTGCGCTCAAATTTCGCATTATGAAGGAACGTAATCGTCAGCAATTTTTTTCTGCTTGTTATTGGTTTTAAGCTCATTAATTGTGATGTCTTTTTTACAGAAATAATTTTGAAGGAAATTCCAGAAAACGTCAAAACACAGGTTTTGAGCATTTTCTGCATGAACACGAGGTTTATTGAGGGCAGCTGAATCCTCAAAAACAACGGCGGTGGGACCAGGCTATCGAGCGGGCGGGAGTAGCACGCGCACTTCTTTCGTCTTGTCCTTCCTGCCTCTTCGTTTGCAGTATCCGCGCTTCTGTTGGTGGCATTCCCCCCCCCCCCCCTTCATCGAAAAGCGAATGGGCTCGATGGTTAAAAAGCGGTGTAAGAAAAAAAAAGAAACAAAAACGCGGTCAAGGTAGACGCAAAGAACACAGCTACAGTAAAGACACACGTACAGCAAAGGTGAAGCGTGACGTGCACAGTCTAAAGAAACAGAGAGGTAACCGTATTAGCTGCACATATGAGCGCTAATATAAAAAACGAAGAAATGAAGAAAAAAACGTAATCACGAACGCGCAACATATGGTTTCATACGTGCGACATGAACGACGTCAGGGTCGTTGTCTACGCCGTGTTTGAGCCGCACTATTCGGAAGGACTTCGTCGTTCACATCACTAACGCATGGCAGCACTTTTTATAGGCCAAAATACCGGCTGAGCAACTTTTCACTATGCCACGGCGGCAAACCACACACCCGCACTTGGTCGCCGGGGTTGTAGCATACTTGTAGGTGAGGGATGTTCGCAGTGCACCTGTGTGCTGCTACTAACCGATGTGCAGCCGCGCAAAATGGCGAGCTTCCTCAGTGTGCTGAGCAAATTCTTCCGCGTCAGTTGCTAAATGCTCGTCGTCTTGACCCGGCAGCACAGCGTCCAGCATCGTATGAACTTCGCGGCCGTAAAGGAGATGAAATCGTGTAAAGCGCGTCGTTTCTTGTACACCGGTATTATACGCGAAGGTCAGGCAATATGTGATCCCATGTTTTGTGCTGGACGTCGATGTACATAGAGATCATGTCCGCGATGGTATTGTTTAAGTGCTTGGTAAGTCCGTTGGACTGCGGATGGTCTTTCGATGCCTGGTGTTGCTCAATTGAAAAACTTCGTCCATGAGCTGTGCTGTGAACGCCGTCCCTCTGTCTGTGATTACAGTGCATGGGGCACCATGACGCAATACAATGTGGCGCATGAAGAACTGCGCTACCTCAGAAGCCGTGTTTCATGGGAGTGCCTCTGTCTTGGCATAGCGGGTTAAATAGTCAGACGCGACAATCACCCACTTCTTACCGTTGGTTGACAGAGGAAAAGGCCCAAGAATGTACAAGCCGACTTGGTCGAACGGCTTAATCGATGGGTTGCAATAAACCGGCGCGCTTCATGGGCGGTGACAGCCTACCGCTTGACGCTTGCCGAAAGACCAGGCCACTAATACATCTCACGTACTCTGGCAAGCGTTCGTGAGGAGCCTAAGTGGCCAGATGTGGGCTCGTCATGGCAAACGAAAAGAATGTCGTGCGTCGTCGCATGTGATGATCCTGTGCATTGCGATTGAAGTCTGGCGTACCTTAGACAAACTTGCGAAAGATGCCCTGAATTCAAGAAAGAGCTCGCGCAGTACTGCCTGGTTGTCTTTCGATAGCGCTGAATTAATGTCGATGTTACCCACTGACTTGTCAACCTTCCCCATTGCTTCAGAAGCAAAACATTCAGCCACGTTCTCTATTTCATCGGCAAACGCAATCCAAGTACCACGGAAAAGGTTTCGATGCTCGTTAGTGAGGCTGGCGACAAGCAACTGAGAACGGCCATCACTAAGCTATTAGCCCCGAGAACGAACTACAGGGGCGCTGCGAGCGCCGCTCGCGTGACGTCAGGGCAAGGACTCGCGCCTGTCGTCTGCTGCAGTTCGGGCGGTGTCCGAGCACTTTCTGCGGTGCTTTAGTTTGCTCGCCCTCGTTCTCTCTGCTTGTATACTTATGGCGGTCGTCTCAAATATATTTTATGACGTCTTCATTTGTGAAAATTTATTCACAGAACTTATTTCTTAGACGACAATGCAGCTCTCGAAGGCAACGCTACAGTACCAGCCGAAGGAGCGCAGACCCGCCCATTGCAGGTTTACGTGCAGGCTGTGCGAAAAGGTCAGGGAAGCAGTCCAAAAACTGGAGGGAAATTGGACAGCCAAGTTCGAGGAGCTGAAAGCAGACCTGAAGGAGGAGCGGGAGAGGCGGTTAGCTTTGCAGGCGAAAGTCGCCGAGTTGGTCAAGGTGGAAGCGGTGCAGGCCGCGCAATTAGTAAGAACCGTGGCCGAGCTTGGAGAAGAGAAGGAAAGGAGAGCAGAACTGCATAGGCGTCTCGATGCGCTTGAGACGCGCGCAGCGGAGAATGATGGGTCGGGACACCAAGCCGGGGGCAAAAGCACAGAAAGTAAGGTAGACCCTACATGCGAAGTCGGGGGCAGGGTGGCAGGGCAAGCGGTAGTCAGCTCGCCGCCGGTGAATCGGCGTAGTTATAGCGAAGCAGCGCAACACGCCCCGCGGGAGGCGACGCTGCAGCCACAGGAAGCCGGGAAGCAGGGAGAGGTAGGAGAGAGTGAAAGGGTGATTATCGCTGGCGACTCAAACATGGCTGGGTGCTCAAAAGCAATTGTGGAGAGGGTGAAAGGCGACAAAAGAGTGGCGGTAGGGACATTTCCAGGGCAGACACTGGGTTCTGTCATGGAGCGAGCAAAAGAAAAGCTCACGGAAAATGCCCACGTGCGCAACCTTGTCGTAGTAGCAGGTGGGCTAAATGACGTCCTGAACAGGAAAGGGCCAGGACTAGCCCAGCGCTTGGCGAAGGGGGTGGACGACTTGCGCGAGCTATCCCCTCAGGTGCAGATCGTGGTGTGCACGGTGCCGGAGGTGCCTGTGCGTGACAGTCACGTACAAAGAGCCGTAATGGCTGCCAATGAGGCAATATGGAAAATGAGCCGAGAGAAAGGCTTCGAGGTTGTCGAAGTAAACAGGGAAGTGAGAAGTTGTGGTGGTTTTAAACGAGATGGGATCCACTTCAATTACAGGCTAGCACGAGAAGTGGGCTGGCGACTTGGGGGTCGCGCTGTTGCTTTTTTAGGGGGCCCGCGGGCGCTCGGGAGGTCAGAGTAGGTAGTAATAAAGAAGGTCCCCTAGGGGAACAGCAGAAGAGCATCGCCGTCGATAAGAGAAAAAGGAGGAAAGCAAGAACAAGAGCTCGCCATGCAATAGGCTACATAAACATGCAGGGCGGCAGAAGAAAGGAAAAGTGGGCAGAGATTGAGGAGCAGTTACATAGAGAACAAATAGGGGTGTATGCGGTTACAGAAACGCACCTTAGAGACTCAGAAGAGCCGGCAGTTATTGAGAATTATGTATGGGAAGGGTGCAACAGAACTAAGTCGGAAAGAAAGGGAGGGGGAGTCGGAATGCTCATCCATCAGGGAGCCAAATGGAAAAGAGTAAATTCACAATGTCAAGAGCATCTTTGGTTATCAGGTACAATGAGTGGGAAAGAAACTTGGCTTGGAGTTACGTATTTGTGGACCGGAATAAATTGCACAGAGAAGAATAAAGAGTTAGTGGAATGCATAAGCGCTGATATTAGGGGTTTCGGGAATGGTGCTGAGATAGTCCTATTAGGTGACATGAATGCCCACATACAGGATTTAGATGGCTATACCGACAATAACGGGAAGTCAATGCTAGACCTTTGCGAGCAACATAACCTCGTGATCGTGAATACAGGGCCTAAGTGTGAAGGACAGATCACGTGGGAAGTGGGAAACCGGCAATCGACCATTGATTACTGTCTGATGACAGAAGGAATTCATGATAAGTTGAGAGAAATGGTCATCGATGAGGAAGGGTTTAGCAGCATAGGCAGTGACCATAAACGCATCATTTTGAAAATGGGATATGTAGTTGGGAAAGAGAGCAACGAAAGCAAAATGGCCAGCCCAAATTTGAACGCTGAACAAATAGCAAATATAGTCACTAGAGTGGAGGAAGAAATTGGCAAGTCGCCAAGTAAGGGGTGGGAATATGGTGAGCTTCTAAGTGTAGTAACGACAGAAATACGGAAAGAGAAACAACACATTCATTGGAAAGGAAAAAAGAAACCGAAAAGCTGGTGGAACAAGGAGATACGAGAAGCGATCGCCGAAAGACAGAAAGCATCTCGAGAGCACAGGCAGGCAAAGAAGGCGCAGTTGCCACAGGATGAAGTAACCGGTAAATGGGAAATATACCGGGAGAAAAAGTCTATGGTTCAAATATTGGTGCAAGCAAAATTAAAAGGTGAAAGTGAAAGTTGGTTGTCAGAAATACGTGAGAAAAAGAAGGCCGCACCTAGAATATTTTGGAATCACATAAAATTATTAGGTAGGAAATCAACAACAATACAACAACATATCCTAGACGAAGATGAAAACAGACTGGAAGGAGAAGCAGCAATAAATTACATCCAAAAAGTAACAGCCGAATCTTTCCAAGGCAAGGACGAGGTTATATTTGAAGAAAAAAAGAGCATGAAAGAGACCCAAGGGGGAAAGGAGCTAGTGCTTACAAATTTAAACTGGAAGAAAGCGGAAGAGAAAATTCGTAAGCGCACAGCCACAGGGCTAGACGAGGTTCCCGTTAGGCTGATAAATGAACTGGGACCAAAAAGTAAGGAAGCTCTCGTGAAAGCAGTTGAAAAAACTTTAAAAGACAGACGAATACCAGACAGTTGGCGACAAAGTAGAATGAATTTAATTTATAAAGGTAAGGGGGAGAAAGACAGAATTCACTCGTGTAGACCGTTGACCATTACATCGGTAATATACAGGCTAGCAATGCAGGCAATCAAATTAAAGCTTCAAGCATGGGCAGAAAATAATGACATTTTGGGAGAGCTTCAGAATAGCTTTAGAATAGGTAGGCGTTTGGATGATAACTTGTTTGTTCTTACTCAGTGTATTGAAATATCAAAAGCAGAAAGCAGACCGTTGTATGTGGCCTTTTTGGACATTACAGGAGCATACGACAACGTAGACCGCAGCATTTTGTGGGATATTCTGGAAGGGGAAGGCTTAGGTAACGATTGTATACAGCTTTTGAGAGAGATTTACCTAGAAAATACTGTTTGCGTTGAATGGGAAGGGATGAGGAGCGCGGAGAAAGTTCATATCAACAAGGGACTGAGGCAGGGGTGCCCTTTATCCCCGCTGCTGTTTATGATGTACATGGTGAGGATGGAGAGGGCGCTAGAAGGAAGTAATATCGGGTTTAATCTCTCATACAAACAGGCAGGTACAGTAATAGAGCAGCAACTCCCAGGTTTATTTTATGCGGACGACATTGTGTTGCTCGCAAACAAGCAAAGTGATTTGCAACGTCTGGCTAATATCTGTGAACAGGAAGGCAACAATTTAGGTTTGAAATTTAGTGTTAGAAAATCAGGTGTTATTGTATTCAATGAAAACAGTGAACAGACAGTGGAGATACAGGGCCAAGAAATACCTCGGGTAACAGAATATAAATACCTTGGTATATGGATAAACGAAGGCAACGGATATATGGAAACACAGGAAAAAACCATAACAGTCAAGGGGAAGAGAAATGCAGCCATAATGAAGCACAGAGCGCTATGGGGATACAATAGGTACGAGGTCCTCCGAGGTATGTGGAAAGGGGTAATGGTTCCAGGACTTACTTTTGCAAATGCGGTTGTTTGCTTTAAATCAGGGGTACAATCAGGACTCGACGGGAACCAAAGGTCAGTGGGTCGCCTCGCATTGGGCGCTCACGGGAAGACTACAAATGAAGCTGTGCAAGGGGATATGGGCTGGACTAGTTTTGAAGTGAGGGAAGCTCGCAGTAAAATTGAGTATGAAGAACGGCTGAGGAATATGGAGGAAAGTAAATGGGCTGGGAGAGTGTTCAGGTATCTGTACAGGCAAAACATTGATTCACAGTGGAGGAAAAGAACTAGGAAGCTTACCAGCAAGTATGCGGCCTGTGGGGTGGGCAACACAGCAACAAAGAAGGTCAAGCGGAAAGTCAGAGAGGCTGAATTAATCTCATGGGTGGCGGCAATGGAAAAGAAACCTGCCATGAGTAACTACTTAAGGGGAAAAAACGAAATTAGGAAAGAAACCATTTATGATAACTCAAAGGGAAGCTCATTACTTTTCGAAGCGAGATCGGGATGCCTTAGAACACGCACGTATAAAGCGAGATATAAGAAGGAAGAAGAAGCATGTGCTTGCTGCGGTAAAGCTAGGGAAACGACGGAGCATATTTTATTAGAATGTGAAGACATCTATCCAGCGGTCGATTTAGGCACCACTGGCCTCTTTGAAGCCCTTGGGTTCAGCGGGAGCAGTGGTAAAGCAAACAGGTCCGCAATAGACATCAGTAAGAGGCGATTGGAGGATTGGTGGAAGAAAAGTAGGGAAACGACAAAGGACGGAGACGTACAAAAGCACAGTTCGCAATAGGGTATCAGAAAATTTGGACGTGGTAGTTCATAGTGTGTTTTTTTTTTCTCATGGGTTAACCTAGGTAGGATATTAGGCAGCATAGTAGCAAGAGCTTGGTGGCGCAAGCCACCGCCCCGTTCCAAAGGGGACGCTCATAACATCCATCCATCCATCCATCCATCCATTCATCCATCCAGCCGCACAAACACCTTGCGTAGGTGACTTTCTGCGACCACTTCGCCCTCGCACCGCCCATAACTACGACGAGGCTCGATGTTAGACACTGGGGTGGAAACACGAAGCGCGTCGTCATTTCGGTTAATTGTCGTCGCATCCATCGATTGCTTGGTCGGCCGAGAAGGTGACTACTCCTCCCCGTAGGTCAATAACAGCGCCGTATTCTTGCAGAACGTCAACACCGAGAATGACGGCACGGGACCATTCCCGTAGGACCAGGCAGCTGGCCATAAATGTTGATCCTCGAATCCGAACTCTAGTCATGCAGATTCCCAGTGGAGTAACGACGTGACCACCATGCAGCCGTCCTAATGTGCGAGCCATCCAAAGGAGAAATTACTTTCTTCGGAAATATTGCCACCTTCCCGCTTAAGATGGAAAAGTCCGCACCAGTATCCAGTAAAGTGCTAACCGCCTAACCGTCGATCACCACCGGTATGTCAAGCGAAAGCCGGTCATTCCGTTCAGCTGCAGTTGACATCGAATCGGTGCCCGCCCTTGTTCGCGTCGACTGCCAGCAGCCTCGCACGCGAAGGTCGCTGTAGTTCGTTCTCCCGGCGGGGACTTGGTGATCGTGCGCTTGAATATCGCTGGGGTGGTGGTGAAAGTCCCCTTGGCGTCGGCGAGCGTGACTGTCGTCCGGTAGGCGGAGGCGTGCGCTGTTGAGCCCAATATCCTAGGGTCGCCGGCCAGGTCGGGGTGGCGGCGAGTAAGCGGAAAAGCCCCGCAACCCGAGACATCGGTATAGGCACTGGCGGAACAAATGATCTGCCTCGCCACAGTGTAAGCACAGAGGACGGCGGTCCGGTCGTTAGCCAATACATCCGACTTTCAAGGGGCATGCGCCGATCGTCGGCGTAATGCACTGGCTGCTCCGGCTGAAGCACAACAGGAGGAGCGGCAGGTGGAAACGCTAGAGGCGTGCGTCGTTCTGCGATGTATCGGTTGTGCTGGTGAAAGTGCAACCGGACCAGCGGCGTAAACAAACAGTGGGCGTGACGAAGTAGGGAGTCTCAGGGCTTCTGCGTCGGTCGCCCGGCGGCGTTCAGTACACAGCAAGAGGAAAGGTGGACCGGAGCGCTTGGTGTACTTCATCTTTTACAACACTCGCAATTGAGCTCACTATAGCTTGTGACGCACCGTAAATCCTTTCTTCGTGCACAACGGTGCGGATGAGCTATCGGAGGTTGTCATTGTTGCTTCCGGTCGCCGTGAAAATATCACAAGTGGATGCTGCGTTCACTTGCCTCTCCTAGAAGTTCGATCGCTGCTGAAGCACCTTCTCCATACTTACAGCCTCCGATGAAAATTCGGCGACAGTCTCCGGAGGGCTCCGCACAAAGCCAGCGAAGAGCTGCTCCTTTACTCCTCGCATCAGGTGACGCAACTTCCTTTCCGCGGTCATTCCAGGCTCTGCTCGTCTGAAGAGGCGCGTCAGGTCTTCGACGAACGCGGTGACACTTTCGTTGGAAAGCTGGGCGCGGGTCTGTATCGCTCGTTCTGCTCATTCGCGGCGATCAGCGCTGGTGTAGGTGTCTAGTAGCTGACGGCGGAACGCAGGCCACGACATCAGTTGCTCCTCACGATTTTGAAACCACATACGCGCGCCGTTCTCCAGGCAAAAATAGGCATCTCTAAAGTTTACTGGCATCGTCGCATTTGTTGTACTCGGCCACGCGCTCAAAGTCGGCCATTCAGCGTTCGACGTCTTCGAACATGTCGCCACGGAACGACTTTAGAACCCGTGGGTTCTGAAGTAATAATAATATATGGGGTTTTACGTGCCAAAACCACTTTCTGATTATGAGGCACGCCGTAGTGGGGGACTCCGGAAATTTTGACCACCTGGGGTTCTTTAACGTGCACCTAAATCTAAGTACACGGGTGTTTTCGCATTTCGCCCCCATCGAAATGCGGCCGCCGTGGCCGGGATTCGATCCCGCGACCTCGTGCTCAGCAGCCTAACACCATAGCCACTGAGCAACCACGGCGGGTGTGGGTTCTGAAGTGTGAACCGGGTGTGTGTGTGTGTGTGTGTGTGAACTGACTTTTAGAGAGAATGGATGAGATAAGTGCAGTGCCGTAACTGTATCTCACACGAGGACACCTCGCCATCACTGCACGGGGAAAGGGATGTCGGGAAAGAAAGATGAAGGTAGAGAAAAGGAGAAGGCGGCAAAAAAAAAAAACATAAGCGAATGCGGGGCTCAGAGCCGCGCTCTTAGTTGCGTCACACTGCAAAAATCAAGTATTGCAGCAAGCGCACTTTTCACGATAGACTAGTGGGCTACAGGAAAAAGCAGCGCGTTGGTCGTGTCGCAAGGCAGTCCCAAACGCCGATATGAGGAACACCAGTCCGTGCGCTCCCCACTGAAGGCAGGACAGTGAAGTAGGAGGTGCCCACCCGCCGTGGTTGATCAGTGACTATGGTGTTGGGCTGCTGAGCACGAGGTCGTGGGATCGAATCCCGGCCACGGCGGCCGCATTTCGATGGGGGCGAAATGCGGAAACAGCCGTGTACTTAGATTTAGGTGCACGTTAAAGAACCCCAGGTGGCCGAAATTTCCGGAGTCCCCCACAACGGCTTGCCTCATAATAAGAAAGTGGTTTTGGCACGTAAAACCCCATAATTTAATTTAAATTTAGGAGCTGCCCGAGCGTCTCCACATCGGCGCAGTTGATGCACACGGGACTGCCTCTTCCCTGCAGCCTGCGTAGTCTGGCGGCCGTCACGTAGCATCCGACACGAAGGCGAAAGAGGAACGAGCGGTCCTCGCGGGAGAGTCCGGCGCGGGGAAGGAGACGAGGGGGCGTACATGCGGCAACGCGCGGGTCCGGATACTGCGCGCGGACGGTGCGCAGAATCGTCGTCTTGGCCACGTCGAAAGGGGTGACTGAGGTGGCGATGGGACTGGAGTGAGCCTCCGAGCGCGTCGGCCGCCTCGTTTCCCGGTAAGCCGATGTGCGCCGGGACCCACTGCAAGGCCAAATCGCAGCCCCGCATGACGAGATGGCGGAGTTTAGAACCGACCCGCTGCACAAGCGGAAGACCGACATAGTCCTTCGCAAGCATGCACAGTGCCGCGCGCGAGTCAAATAAGATCGCAGCGGAAACGACATTGCTATGCTGTAGTAGTTCAGCCGCAACGTCGATCGCAGCGAGCTCGGCTCCGTCGACGACGAAGCAAACCGAAGGCGGCACTGTCGCGTAGCGGAAATGTCCGGCGCCGTGCACGCAGCAGCACCGGAGCCATCACTGAACACAGAGCCATCGACGTAAAAAAGCAGCCCGTCCCCTAGGCACTCTTAGAGGAGTGCAGCCGTCACCTGCTGCATGGCACATGCAGCTGTTCCGCGCTTTGACCCGACACCTGGCACAGTGGTGGTGACGTAGAGTAGCGCGGAGTCGTGCGGCGAGAGCGGCAGAGGGAAAAGTTGCGGCAGTGACGCGATGAGTACGCTGAACTCTGTGGCACGCTGGCCCATGCCCGAGCCCTCGAGGGTGTGGAGGCGGCACACGAGGCGCTGGCCCTGTAACGAACGCTGGAGGCGCTCGATGTGGTGCAGCGCTTGCTTCCGTGCGCGTAGTGAGGGCGGCCAATTTCCCGCTTCGGCGAGAGTTGCTCCCCCTTGCGAACGGCGAGGAAGCCTGTAGAGTTGGCGGATTACGGTGCGGTGCTCCATGTCGATGTCTTTGCAGTTGGCGGCTCTGGCGTTGGTGAGGGAAAGCGCATAGAGTGCTCGTGATGTTGCGACCGAGTTGTAAACTCCAAGTGCAAGTTGCGGTGTACAACCACGACCATGGGCGAGCAGGGAGCGTGCGGCGCCCGCCACCTTATAATTCTTGCAGAGCTGGGAGACGGCGGCGTTAAAGCTGACCCGGCAGTCGATGTCGAGTCCGAGATAGCGCACTTTTCTCTGCCAGGCGAGGGGGCTTCCGCGCAGCGTGAGATAAGGCGCTTGGAAGCGCGCACGAGCACCGGGGCTGTACTAACAGCGCCTCAGTTTTTGACGCCGAGAGCTGAAGCCCTATGCTGGCGAGGTATTCATCGACGGCGTTGATCGCCGACTTCAGCGATTCTCGCACTTGAAAGCCGAGGTCCGTGGGCCCGCACGCAAACAGTGCAATGTCATCGGCGTAGATCGCCACACAGACTTCGTGGGCTGTCATCTTCGGGATGTAGTCAGGTAGTCTTGCCAGAGCCAAGTTAAAAAGAAATGGGCTGATCACGCTGCCTTGGGGAACCCCGGAGGTCCCGCTGCGAGGGGCACTGAGCGCGTCGCCAACACGCACTCTGAGCGTGCAGTCGCTGAGGAAGGCAACGACATAGTCAAAGAGGCGGCCGGTGACACGTAGCTCACGAAGGGCTTCAATGATGGTGGTGTGAGGGAGACCATCGAATGCGCGTTGCACATCGAGCAGCACGAGATATCCGGCTTCCTGGCGACTTGCGGCGTGCTCGAGCATAGCCACGATGTCCGCGAGCGAGTCTGCTGCTGAGCGCAGTCGCCGGAAACCACTCGGTTCAGGGGCGAAAGCATCAACGGCGGAGGCAATCCCCTCAAGGCGGTGCAAAGCCATAGCTTTTTTTTTCTATTTTACCCTCAGGGCAAAGCATTACAGAGGGGATGTGGGTAATACATAACACTGAAAATACAAGCAACAGCACAGAACAATTACCAAGGCATAGATAAGTTAGAATAAGTGATCAACACAATATATCATTCAATAGAAGCGGTAACAGCAGTCCGAAACAATACAGGGTCAGGAATTGTGGCAATTGAGGAAGGAAGGTTGTTCCAGTCATATGACGTGCGAGGAATAAAAGAATCCGAGAATGTTTTAGTTTTGCATGTAGAAATGCCTACCTTATGTATGTGATCTGTGCGGCGTGAAACATATGAAGGGCGAAGAAGTAACTCGTAGCCAATAGACTCATTATGAAATATTTTGTGAAAAAGGCACAGGCGTGCAATTTTGCGTCGTTATGCAAGTGAAGTTAGGCCCAGGGTAGTTTTCATAGTGGTTACGCTTGATGTACGCCGAAAGTCAGAAAGAATAAACTTCAATAAAACTTGGTGCTGGGCTAGTTGGTGATGCATTCTTTAAAACTGATGGTAGCGCTAAAAAGGAACGGACACACGAAGAAAAGACGACACGACGACTTTGTCGTCGTGTCGTCTTTTCTTCGTGTGTCCGTTCCTTTTTAGCGCTACCATCAGTTTTAAAGAAAGGACAGAAAGAATAAACCGCGCTGATTTGTGTTGTACCATCTCCAGTAGGTCGATCAAACTCTTAACACTAGGGTCCCAGATTGATGAAGCATATTCCAGTTGTGAACGTACGAGTGTGGTATAGAGTAGAAGTTTGATGCTAGTTGGGGCTGCGTGAAAGTTGCGTTTCAGATATCCGAGCATGCGATTAGCTTTGTTAGTGATGTGCACAATGTGCGCATGCCAGCTAAGGTTAGACGTAATATGCATTCCGAGGTACTTGTATCTTGTAACAGGATAAAGTAACACACCATTAAGAGTATATACTGGCAATTCGCTATTAACACGAGAGATGCGCATAAGTTTGCACTTTTCAGCATTTAAATCATATTCCAAGTTTTGCACCATGTTGAGATAGCGTTAAGGTCAGACTGAATGATGTGCGTATCACTATCATTTGTTATTTGCTGAAAAAGGACGCAGTCATCGGCGAAAAGATGTACAGAAGAAGAAAGGTTACTGGGTAAGTCGTTGATAAATATAAGAAAATGCAGGGGCCCCAAGACGGTGCCTCGGGGCACACCGGAAAGAACAGAGTGAACGGTGGAATTAACATTGTTGACGGAAACAAATTGCTGACGATGGTTAAGGAACACTTCAAGCCATTTTAGAATGTTAGTGTCTAATCCTACCATGCGAAGCTTTAGTAACAAAAGATGATGGGAAAGCTTATCAAATGCCTTCGCGAAATCTAGAAAGATGCAGTCGGCGACAGAGCGGCAGTCTAAAATTGCGTGAAGTTTGTGCGTGAATAGGAGTAGCTGTGTTTCGCATGAATAGGACTTCCTAAAACCGTGCTGAGAAGGACGAAAAAACGAGTTTGATTCAAAGAAAGTGACAATATGTGAAAATAGTATGTGTTCTAAGATTTTGCATGGGATGCTGGTAATAGATATGGGCCGCTAGTTAAAAGGCGAGTGTTTATTACCAGATTGATGTACAGGAACCACCTTACCTATATTCCAATCGGCCGGTCGTTCACCGTTTTCCAATGATTGCTGAAATATTTTAGTTAAGGCAAGTGATGAATACATTTTAGTACTTTTCAGGAACTTTGTAGTAATGCAATCGACACCAGCACTGGAAGATATCTTAAGATTGTCAATTATTTTACCTATACCATCAGGACGGATGACTACAGGGTACATTTTGAGGAAGTTGTTATGATCCAATTGAGGGAAATCCGTAGTTTCACCATTTGAAAAAAAGCCCGAAAAAACATCGTTCAGTACATTTGCACAGGCAGTATCGGATATAGGTTCGTCACTTGAATTTATTAGTATTATTCTAGACGTTTCAGAGGAGTTAATGACGCTCCAAAATTTCCTTGGGTTATTGAGCAACATACCTGGTAGAGTGCTATTCCGGTAATTTGCTTTAGCACTCATGACCGCAGAATTGTAAGTGTAAGCTGCAGACCGATAACGGAACCAATGATGTTCAGCGCGTGATTCTTTAGCTGAACGGAAGAAGCGTTTCTTACGGTTAGACAAGCGCTTAAGATGCGCGTTATACCATGGCGCATGCAGGTGATAACATATTACGTGAGTGGGTATGAAACGGCTGGTGAGATCTAAGATTTCGTTCTTGAATAATTCCAGAGTTTTGCCGGCTACTGAAGTAAGTGACACTGGGCGATAGGAGCTGATGTCCGTGGCAGCTTTGCCGCGCTTGATAATAGGGACGACGATCGCCTCTTTCCAGTCAGCTGGAATTATGCCACTGCGCCAGACACCGTTGAAGACCTCGAGCAGTGAAGGGAGCTGCGCTACATGGATGTTCCTGAGGACCTGATGTGTTAGTTCGTTGGCACCAGGCGCTGAGCGTCCTTTACGCGTGTTCAAAACAATGCGCAACTCACTGAGGGTAAACTCGGCCGAGCGCAGCACCTCAACGTGCTCTAAGAGTGCACTCGTAGGAAAGTAGCGCAGGCGGAGCGAGGAGTTCAGCTTTGTTGTGAGGCGGTAGTTTCGCAAGTTGCACTGACGGGGTGCACAGACGGAGACGACGGAGCGAAGGCATAGGCGAAGAGTTCGGCCAGTTGCTCTGTGCTCAAGCACGTAGCCACCGCGATGGAGAGTGCAGGACGGCGAGGGATCTTGGGACGAAGGAGGGCAGCGAGAATGCGCCAAGGGCGTGACTTGTCGCGAGTGTCCTCCAACGATACGCAGAGACTTTGCCAGCTCTGGTTGCGGCGCTGTCTGGCGTGACGGCGACACGCAGCGTCCAGGCGGTTATATAAAGTCCAATGCTCCACCTTGTCGCTCTTGATGGCACGGGGTTCGGCGCGACGACGGACAGCGCGCAGATTGAGAAGCTTGATACCGGGGGCCGACGTTCCAGCAGGCACCGTGCACGATATTGTAGCGGCATCCACGCACCTCGTAAGATGCGTAAGAAAGATTGTATTAGCCGGAGGGGGTGGGGCACAGAGTTCCTCCAACTCGACATTGTGGAGGCGTGCTGTCAGGGCAGCAGTCCGGGAGGAGAAGCAGCTGCAGCAGTCCTCCTCGCCACCAGCGCGGTCCTATGCCAGCGCGCTGAAGGGCCCCAGCCCTGCACCCAGGCCTTCGGTACCAGCCCCTCGTGCCTCCCAACGCCAACAGACACATGATACTGCTGCCCCACCAGCCCACACTACTCTGTATCAGCTCGTAGAAAACCTGCTGTTCAGCATGCAAGCAGTCAGCACCATGCTGCCAGCTGACCATCCGCCCCGGGCCATCTGCCTGCAGGCAGTCGCATGTCAACAGCGACCCAATCACCATGGCTATTCGCACAGCGAAACGACGGCAGTGCATTCTGCAATGCAACGTGCGCTCGCTGCGCCGTCGACACGCCGTACTGTGAACCGGGTCGCATTCGTGCTATCCATACCAGTTGAGGTGGTTTGAATCGCTCTGTTGTCTTCCGGAGGGAGTGCCCTGATCCTGCTGCTGGCCCGATGGAGGGCAGTCTCGGTTGGCACTGGGCTGGCGGTTCCGCCTCCAGGAGGGGTCTGCGGCATGAGTGAGAAATACCCAGAACCTCCACCAATTTTTAATGTGTCTTCAAAGAGGACTGGCGACGTTTAATGAGGACAGCTGGCTCCTGGAAAACAACGGCGGTGGGACCAGGCTATCGAGTGGGCGGGCGTAGCACACGCACTTCTACCTTCTTGCCCTTCCTGCGTCTTCTTTTGCACTACCCCCCATACTGCAGGTGGCAACATTATTTTCTGCCTGTATAAGTACAGTGTCCAAATATTTTGCTGAAAAACGCATTTGTCTTACGTTCTGTTATGTGATGACCCATGAGGAGCACAGAAATGTGAGAAAGAGAAGCATAGTGACACATATCACTAAAAGAAAGGGAATATTTATTGCTAAAATATATAACCGTCACCGAAATGTAGCTCAAGGCTCACCAAAACGTTCACCTGCCGAAAGCTGCAGGATGGCATGCACAAAAACTAGAACAGCATCGACAAAGCAAGGCTCAAGGTACAAGCATCTTATAAATGTCAAAACAGATCAGTTCAACCTTACATCTGTGGCGGTTTTACTTCCATATTGCACCCCTTAGTTAAGTAAGGCTGGTAAAATCAGTGCAAGTATAAATGCTGAGCTGCAACAAGACGAAACTCGGCAAGAACATTTTCCTAGCATTAGGAGGCGGAGTGCATGGGATTGTTGGAAATGAGACAATGAGCTTGAGCAGGCTTCTCATCATCTCGCTTAAATGATTTAGACGGCAAACGCCCAGTGGAGCAGAGAATTTTATTAAGACCATTTCACTCCAAGACACAACTCTAAGCATCATGGTTTAGATGAACAAGGTTCTTGTCAACTTTCGGCTGCGTTCTGGGTCACAGGATAATTGAAGATATAGGTGTACTTTTTCTGTTGAGCTACTGCACTAAGGTGGGCAGCAAACAGTCATGACGGAATATTTTTCACGATAAAATTGCCAAGCAGCTTTCATGTCACGTCGCGAGCCCCAAAAATCCACTTGGTGAACCCGTGTGCAGCATCGTTGAAATGAGAAACACCAGGCAACCAGACCCCCCGGCACTGACTAATGTACGCGCATGTACGACTGCTTCAACCGACGTTCTTAGACGAAGTTCAGTTCATTGGCACAGCCAGGAGGGGGTGTTGGTAGGTCGAACACCCCCCCACACACACACACACACATACCTTTCCCACGGAACAGAAAGTTTTAGGAGGTGGCTTCCGAAAGAGCGACATGGATGAAAGTCAAAGATTGAATGTGATAGCAAAGCGAGGGGTAGTGGCAGTCCGATGAGGGAGGAGAGCGTCGTCATGTCACCGTACCCAGAACTTAATAAGCGACCAAACCAAGCCTTCGGAGACGCGTACACAAGAAGAGAGGAAAGACAACCACACAGGCTGGGACTAGCAACAGAGTTTAACAAAACTGGAATGCATCATGTAACCGCACAAAAACAAGGGACAAAGAAGGAACACACAGGACAGGCGCGGAACTTCAACTAAGGTTTACTCCGGGAAATCTCACATTTATACAAGTATCCTAATCACACTTGCTAATCATCAAACAGCCATCACGTGACGTTGGCATGCGTGCGTGAGTGCCGCAAATTTGCTTGTAAGTATTCGAACTCTTTATCGCTCAATGACACTGAAGAGCTGCTTACGCAGCTGCCAAATTGCATTTTTATACAGTAAACTTCAAAGATTTCTCGGCTCAATTGTGATGCAAACATCTTCAAGACTTTAGTGTCGCGGAACCTGAGCACTTAGGTGCACTTGGGTTATGAAACAGAGTTTAACAAGAGGTAAATGAAACACTTGAGGGCAGGGTGACGCTCATCGAAGCAACATGCTTCACATTGTTTGGATCACTGTGCAGGTCCTTTCTCTTATGTCGTACCCTTCCAGCTTCAGCACACCTCGTCCGCCTGGTTCGTATGGACATGCACTGTCGATCCTTGGCTTTTCGGACCCGTGGAAACGTCTGTTTCGGCCACAAGTCTGTTTCTCTCATCACGGCCAAAAATGGAACGTCGCATTGGCCCCACAACTCTGTGACGTCGACGCAAAATGCTATAAAAGGCGCGGATTATTTACATCACCTAAGACGGCACGGCGGCACTCATCGAAGCAACATGCTTCACCAAGTCAAGATCACTGTGCAGGTCCTTTCCGTTTTGTCGTCCGCTTCAAGCTTCAGCTGACCTGGTCCGCCTGGTTCGTCTGCACATGCGCTGTGGAATCTTGGATTTTCTGGCACGTGGAAACGCATGTTTCGGCCACAAGTCTTTGTTTCTGTTATCACTGCTGAAAATAGAACGCCGCAGTGGCCCCAAAGCTGGGTGACGTCGACGTAAAATGCTATAAAAAGGCGCGGATTATTTATATCACCTCAGATGGCACGGCGGCACTCATTGAAGCAAAATGTTTCACCATGCCTAGATCATTTTGCAGGTCCTTTCCCTTTTGTCGTCCCCTTCAAGCTTCAGCCGACCTGGTCCACGTGGTTCGTCTGGACATGCGCTGTGGATTCCTGGATTTCCGAGCATGTGGAACCGTCTGTTTCGGCAACAAGTGTTCGTTTCTGTTATCGCTGCCGAAAATGGAACGTCCAATTGGCGCCACAGCTCTGTGACGTCGACAGAAAGTGCTAAAAAGGCGCGGATTACTTACATCGCCTCAGACGGCACGGCGGCACTCATCGAAGCAACATGTTTCACCATGTCTAGATCACTGTGCAGGTCCTTTCTCTTTTGTCGTCCCCTACAAGCTTCAGCTCACCTGGTCCACCTGGTTAGTCAGCACATGCGCTGTGGAATCCTGGATTTTCGGGCACGTGAAAACGTCTGTTTCGTCCACAAGTCTTTGTTTCTCTTATCACTGGCAAAAGTGCAACGTACATGGTCCCACAGCTGTGTGACATCTAAGGAAAATACTATAAAAGGCGCGAAATATTTACATCACTTCAGACGGCCCGGCGGCACTCATCGAAGCAACATGTTTCACCACGTCTAGATAACTGTGCAGGTCCTTTCCCTTTTGTCGTCTTCTTCAAGCTTCAGCGGACCTGTTCCGAGTGGGTCGTCTGGACATGCGCTGTGGATTCCTGGCTTTTCGGACCCGTGAAAACGTCTGTTTCAGCCACAAGTCTGTCTCTTCTATCATTGCCGAAAATGGAACGTCGCAGTGGCCCCACAGCTGGTTGACGTCAACGGAAAACGCTATAAAAAGGCGCGGATTATTTATATCACCTCAGATGGCACGGCGGCACTCATCGAAGCAAAATGTTTCCCCATGCCTAGATCATTTTGCAGGTCCTTTCCCTTTTGTCGTCCCCTTCAAGCTTCAGCTGACCTGGTCCACGTGGTTGGTCTGGACATGCGCTGTGGATTCCTAGATTTTCGGGCATGTGCAACCGTCTGTTTGGGCAACAAGTGTTCGTTTCTGTTATCGCTGCCGAAAATGGAACGTCCAATTGGCGCCACAGCTCTGTGACGTCGACAGAAAGTGCTAAAAAGGCGCGGATTATTTATATTGCCTCAGAAGGCACAGCGGCACTCATCGAAGCAACATGTTTCACCATGTCTAGATCACTGTGCAGGTCCTTTCCCTTTTGTCGTCGCCCATAAGCTTCAGCCGACCTGGTCCGGCTGGTTCGTCTGGACATGGTCTGTGGATTCCGGGATTTTCGGGAGCGTGGAAATGTCCTTTTCGGCCACAAGTCTTTGTTTCTATTATCACTACCGAAAATGGAACGTCGCATTGGCCCCACAGCTGTGTCATAGACGGAAAATGCTATAAAAGGCGCGGGTTATTTACATCGCCTCAGGCGGCACGGCGGCACTCGTCGAAGCAACATGTTACGCCATGTCTAGATCACTGTGCAGGTCCTTTCTCTTTTGTTGTCCCCTTCAAGCTTCAGCCGACCTGTTCCGCCTGGTTTATCTGGACATGCGCTGTGGATTCCTGGATGGTCAGACACGTGGAAACATCTGTATTGTACTCTCCACCTTGACCTGCTTGTTCTGGATCCCGCTGAACCACACCCCAGTCGCCTCAGTTCCGTCGACTTCGTTTGCTTGCCACTTTCGGCACTGACTTACGTTGAATTAGTGGCATCCCCACCAGTGCCCGACGGTCACTACATCGCGGCTCCTATGTTAAGACGTCCTACTTACCCACGGGATCACAGTACCTCATACCGTTTTATCTATTACGGCGAATTGCGTCTGCCTGCCAGTGGTCAATTTTGGCTTGACGACACAAGTGCTGCCACGCGGGATGTGTCTGGGCCAGCTTTGCTCCTTCGAGGATCAATCAGTAGCATCTATTGTAGTAGACGACAATTCATCCGATCCTCCTCTACCATCGCAGTCGGCAACTTGTACCATCGCCGACTTACAGAAAATGATAGCGCCCGACATGCCGTCCAAGCACGCTCGTGATCTCTACCGCATTCTGTTTTCCTACCACGATATTTTCTTTATTTTGTGCCCACCAGCACATGCTCAGTGAATACCACTTTACCGGAACCTGATCCTGAGAAGTGGACTGTCACAGATGGCCCACTAATTGATAAAAGGGGGCCAACGTCGAGGACTTCAACGGGAATGACTTCGACATCAAGTTCCAAGTTTGCCACGTCGTCACCTCGTATGTGGGGGCATTCATGCAACATTGGAGGCAGAGTCTGACGGAACAATGCGACATCATAGGTGGGATTTTGCAAATGGTTCAACGATAGTGGTTGGCCAAAAAGAACAGCGGATTTCCCCAACGAGAGAAAGGGGGAAAAGTGCATAGAAAGTGGATCTTGAGTGTTGTGGGGGTGTGCTCCCTCTCATACTAGTGCTTCTAGGTGTACGGATGCTCCTACTCATGCTCGTACTAGTACTGGTGCTCGTGCTCGTACATGTAAACTATAACCATGTAAATTTGTAAATAAGCCCCTTTTCTCATCTCTTGGACATTGGCCCGGATCTCCATCAGCCACATCATCAGCCACGAAATCGTAATGGCTGCTCCGACACCGAGTCGCAACAACTGGTTGACAGCGGTAGGATATGCTACCTTGGGTCCCAACACTGTGTTCGTATTTTACGGAAGCATTTGAGTGCCGCCATCTTCAGCTGCTGCCGTTTTCTATACGCAACAATCCAAATGCACCCATTCAGACTCAAACCGACCTATGTTATAGCTAATAGACGGGGGGTGCAAATTAGTACATACACAGACGAAGGAGACAGGATGAGCGCCAATAGCTATGCATCACCAAATAGCCCGACAAAAAGTGCTTCTATGACCTCTGTACACGTAATGCACAGACAGAGTGGTGAACTCGCTCACTTGACTCAAACCGACCGCTGAGTAGAGGTGAGTCGAATTGGGTGTGGATCTGAATCTAGTGCCGGTAAATCCCAGATATCCCGAGTGTGGGCAAAATACCATATATACGCACGTAATGAACACACTTTTTTTTTTTTCAATATACTGAAGCAAAGTTGGGGGTGCGTTCATTATGCGGGGTAAGTTTCATGGAGACATTTTCAAAACCGAAAAAAAAATGGAAAAGACGGTAATGATTTGGGACACACTTAAGATAACTTATCTTTGCAGTGAAAATACATGTATACCATTTGCAAAGTGTAACTTCACTCCCCATCGGAACCACCAGACCTGCCGATTAGGTCGCTGGCCGCTTCATCCACATCGTGATTCCACCAAAGAATTTTTTTTGTTTCTTTTTAAGAACCGATGTGTCAGCTGCGCGAAGTCGGCGTGACCTAGGCCAAAGCCGCGCGCCAAAACTGAATGCACGCTCCGAACGGTGATCTCCGATTGTGCCCCAGTTTGTCCTCGCAGCCGCGTCCGTGGCCTTATGCCATTATCGCAAGCATCATGTTGAAGTGCGCGCCTCCTGCTCATCGGCATGTCAAAGTTCATCATTGTCCAATCAGCGTTTCCGTTTTGTGAGCAGGTAAACTCTATGTCCCGCAGCAGGCGTATAACTCAACTTAAGGCCCATCACATACATCGAAACCCAAAGCAAGCAGAAAAGCGAGCCACAGACACGTGAATTCGACACTACACCCGACAGTGACCATTATGCCGATCAAGTACCGGCCACCCATTCGTCACTACTTCCCATGCGCCGTGCCTGGCCATGCATCCTGCACGCACACCCCTATTACGTCTGCGTGAAGTATGTAAACTGCATATGTTGCAGAGAGCCAGCTAGTTATCTTTTTTCTCTCTCGAATGTGCGAGGTGCCTTCGCGCCGACACTGGCAGAAAGGATGCATTCAGCATTAAGTGTGCTTGCTTTAAACACATGTGCGAGAGTCAAAGAGTGTTGTCTCTCTGAAATTCAAACTACAGCACGGCCGCTCGATTGTGAGACTGCGCAGTACGAAAGTTGGGGATGCGTTCATTACGCGAGTTAATACGGTAAAGCACACTTGAAACACATGCAATTGAATTTGTTTTTGAGTCGACCAAACTATGTGCAAGGATAATTCCACATGATCTCTAGCGAATCTATGCTTGCATCCAGGCTGATTAGAAACAATGAGCCTGAGTGAGGACATGCAAACAATGGACTCATCTACGTCAAATGAAACAAAAAGAAATTACAGCGCATTGTTCAAGTCTACTTTTGCGAAATAAATACGAGCTTCAGTTAAAGTTATGTCTGGTTGGGCATTGTGTGCTCCTCATACATCTCTGTCCAGGTTTAAGGCATGGTCGTAGGTCGGCGTACGCTTTGTGAGCACACTCGCTTATACACATATTCATTTCGCAGCCGTGAGTGTTAATGAGGAAGAGGGAGAGCGGACGGAAGTAGGAGCAGAAGTGCGTGGATGGGAGCAGGAATTTGGGTGACTGTCAGTAAGCGAACAACTGTTGCCGAATGTAACTGTCGCTGAGTGGACATACTAGTGGGTATGAGTTAACATTTGAACACAAGGGAGTGAGGGTGCATGAGTGCTACTGGATGAGTTTCAGTGGAAGTACCGATGCAATGAGTACAAATGAGTGCAATTCACTAGTGGTGTGCAGGAGTGGGTGCAAGTATAACGCGAGTTCCTGTGGCCGCAGCTTGCCGACTCATGATTTGAGTCCATGAATCCATTTGTGATTCTGAGCGAGCCTTGGGGCAAGTATGGATCCAAATTATTCCAAATAGATGCCCCTGAGAGGCTTCAGTGATGTAAACACTTGATTACATGTTTAGGCTGCAGAACCCACTAAAATATAGGACAGCTTTATACTGCAGCCACAAGAGATGTGCATTGCAAGAATCCTAGTGTGCTGTTCACAGCAGTACTAATATGCATCATCACTTTTGCATAAACACTATGGTGTTTAGGTTGTGAAAACATCCCAGCCATTTGCAATCTGTGAGGCTTTATTCCACTCCTCAATGCCAGCACTTTCCCTTCAAAACATGCCATCGTGGACACCAATGGGCACCAAGAGCAGGCCGAAGATGACCACATTGCGCACCAGGTACTTCCAGTCAGCGGGCACGGCCAACGGCATGAGGCGTGCTGTCAGCACGTGCACCTCATGTGCCACGCACACCAGCACCAGAGAGGTGACCATCACATTGAGCACAGGGTAGCCAGGCACCAGGACCAGCACTCCATGGGTGTCTGCTGCCAGCCAGATGTGGTACTGCGCAATGAACAGCTGCACCCACCCAGCCAAAGCATGTATAAATTAACTGTGCCAAAGTAGCTGAACCATAGTTGAGCATCATGAGGAGCTTTCATTTCCCTTTATAATCCTCATCCCATAATCAGACTAAATCCCTCTTGATCAGCTGCTCACGTGTCACTGCTTCATTTATAAACTCAAAATAATTACTTGAATGAATCACGCATATCTTTTTTTTTTCAGGACTTTCAAAAACGTGTAAGAACAGGTGCTTCAACAGAAGCGCTCAGCCACGGCCGGTCTCGAGGGGTGCGCGCGGTCTCTAGGGAAGCGCGCGCTCCCCTAGAGACCGGCCGTGGCTCAGCCTGCCTCACTAGCGGGACACCATAAGGTGGCGCATGCAACTAGGAGGCTGGGGCACTCACGCACACTAGGCATCATGCTGGATGTTGCAGCCTGCACTTTTTAGGAGTGTTTTTAATTTTACTGTCGTGTTACACAAGCTTAAAAGGCAATTTATAATTGTTGCTGTGCTTTCCTGAATTTTTAAAACAAATGCGTATAGTATAGGACGATAGTTTCGCTTTCAACAAGCATACAGCATTTCACTCGCTGCGATGCTCACAGTTTGCATCTTTTGCTGAAGCAGCTAGCAATTCCATTTGACTAGTTCTACTTGAACAAAGAGCCACTGTCAATGGTCGCTGTATGCTGTGTTCTTGCTTTTATTTTATACGGAGGCAGTGTGCTGAGGAGTTCCCCGCAAATGAGTTGTAGCATAAGCGCCTTCGTGCAGTGTAGATAATTAACTTTCGTATATTTCACTGTTCTGTAGGTGCAAGTGAAAATGAAATGTAGCGCGTTTTCCATACGATTTCTATGCAGAAGACATAAGCTCTTGAAGCCACGAATTGAAAGGTGCCGTATTTCTTGTAAACCATGCTGTCTTGCCTCGTGTACATTGTTCCACGGAATCAATTTGTGCATCCTTTAATAAAATAATCTTCATGACAGGAGTGTTTGTTGTCCTTGCTTTTTTATTAAAAATTAATGAGGGAACAGATAGATACAAAAGCAATTTGTAAGCCAAAGAGGATGTCAATTGATATTCAGGAGGCACGCACCTTGTGTGGCCTTTCTCACAACTGGGTTTCACATAAGCCCAGCCTACTTTCTCAAATTTCCTCTGCTGGAAATGCTGGCAGAACAACTACACTGTGCACTATCGTTCATGTGATTGTCCCATATGCTGGGTTGAAGTGCTTCCTTCGCACATGTAGTCTTTGGTTGTAGGACTCATTCTTCACGCTCCATGGAAACACCTTGTCATGCTCAGCTCTACTCTTTTGGGACACTAAACACAAAAACTCGTTTTACAAGTGATATACCCAATGTTGCAGTTTTGCACGAAACACTTCTTGTCCAAAATCCATCTCAGTCTGTCTCTACCAGGCAGCGTCATATCTCAAGATGCAGACCACCCTCTTCTCTCTCTTGCAACATAGCCTATTTGTCATTTGCCATTATTTATACTATCATTTACAGTGGACCTCGGATACTATACTGAATCCTGACATATCAAGTTGGATTTACCCGACTCTAACACGCATTTTTTTCAAGAAGTTGGGTTCAAAAACTGCCTGCACATTACAATCACATAAAAAACCAAAACCATGTTTTCGGCACTGGCAACAACCTATCGTCAGAGGCATGGTCAGAGGCAATGATGACGTGGTCATCGCCATCACAAGATAGCGGCCAGTCGTGGTCGAAAGCATGGGCAGATGGGCAGCGCCCATCAAACGATGTTGTGAAGTTGTTCAGAGCAGCGGCGAATAATGTGCACATTTATAGGGCTTCTGGCCTTAATATCAAACTGAAAAGCGTGCAGCACACGCACGAGGCAAGAGTGGTTACTGCGGTGTTTTGTGCTCGTGTGTTGCGGCCTGCGGCATAGCGAACAGGTGAATGGTGGATGCAAATAAGAAGACTGTGGATGGCGCCATGGTGGGCCACAGAAAGCGAAATGTCGCCAGACAGGACCGAACCAACAGGCTTCAGGGAGCTGACAAGCTGGAGAAGTGCCAGGGTAAAAAGACAAGCGATTCTAGTGACACCGAGAACAATGAAGCTGAATGGGTGGAGTGCACAGAATGCAAAGCATGAGTGACCCTTGCGGAGACACACTTCGAGTCAAGCACATGCTGTGCTCAAATACAAATGCAAGAAGTGCGTGAGGTTGACCTTTTTTCAGGCAGAAATGACCCAGTAGGTTAAGCAGGTCAGAGAGGAATGGGTTTTGCCAATGGAAACGGCACAGAAGAAAGTCAAAGATGTTCGATATGCACATGCAAAACTGCTCGAAGCACTGCAATCACAATTGAAAAACGAGACCTAGAAAAGAGGTGAGCTTGAAGAAAGAGTAAGCAGCTATGTCAGATGTTATCTGAAGCGTCTCCTCCTGTGCAAGACACAGCTGAGACAGCTGGAGTAGCAGTTGCGGAAAACAACAGTGTATAGACTCCACAAGGACCAAGAGTTGCAAAGGGGCTTGAAACCTGATCAGTTGTGGAGAAAGAGCATCCAGGAAGGAGCAGTGAATGTGAATGGACTGTCAATAAGAGAGAACAGGGGAGAAGAAAGCCATGACAAGATTCCATCATGTGACAGCCAGAATAGAAACTAGGAAAAAAGACCAAGAAAGATGGAGTCACAAAGGGAAGGTTGGAGGGAGGAGAAAAAAAGAAAAGCAAAAGAAACAGACAGAGTGGAGCCCCTATGGTAAGTGACCAAGCACAAGAATCGGCAAACGCAACGAGGCAGCTGAACAGTGCCAACACACAAGGAGTGGAAAACACAAGTGCATATGTTTGGTGATATGAATGCTTACGTCATATGTAACCTAGCCGAAGAAGAAGCGAGAAAGGTGATTCCGAAGACAAAGTACGGGGCGGGGATGAGCTGAAATAAACAGAGATGGCCGCCTTGTCGGTCTAGCTACCTGTTCTGTTACAAATTTGGCACAGTCGCATATGGAACCTTGTGCTACTCGCCTGAGCCGCACCGATTTTCCATGGACAATGTGCACCGACGTTACAGATTCCCGTGATAAGCCGGTGAATGTTGCACAGTGTGTCTACAGTGAAGAGCGGTCCTGCTTGGGTGAGCACTTGTCATATTGAAGTCTTACTACTGCAACTTGTCTACCTGAAGTCGAATGCTGGTGAGGGCTTTCAAGATTGTTACAAGTGATCCCCAACATGACGCAAACGTCATGCACTCTTGCGAGCTTCATTGTTCCACCACAGCAAATCTGTCTTCACGAAAATGGACGTAATCTCTCGTAACTGCGATGTTGAGGATCACAGTGCAAGTGCGCTGACGCACAATATAATGAAGTTGCAAAAACCGAATAGCCAGCACCAGCAGCAACTATTTGATTTTTTATTGCAAGCAAACTTTCAGCAAATGAGGAGACACCCATGCAGCTTGTCAGGCCAGAGGTCTACGACTGGTCGTACAAGAAGTGCCCAGGAATGGCTTGATTTTTACGAATACGCCTGTGACAGGAATTGCTGGCAAGAGGATAAAGACAACGTTATGAACATGTGTCTGTACTTGGGAGGTAGCGCAAAGATTTGGCATGAGCTTCTGAAAGAGGTGACTGCCCATGGGATGAGTGGAAACAAAGCTTTTTTTTTTTTCATTCGGTGAGAACAAGTTTTAAAGCTGGGATAAAGCATGTCATATAAGTACAACTCCGGGCCGGTTCTTGACTATTTCATTGGGAAATGGAGACTGCTGCATTTAGCTGACTCTGCTCTATCCCAGGCTTCATTGGTCGCGCTCATTATGCTGGGACTTCCAGAAGACATGCGGTGTCGTGTTCAGCTTCAAAAGTCAAACACAGAAGAGTTACTACAGAATATGAAAGAGGTGTGTTATAATGTTGAGCAACCTGTAAGTAGTTATGATAATGTGAAATCCCAAGATGAACTGGCCCCACCGAATAAACAAGTCACATATCAAGAGGAGAGCAGGAAGGCAGCTACACACACCTCCGATTACAATTCACCGCGACCACAACACAAAATATTTCATGTAGAGCGCACCAACTTGGTATATATTCCAGTGCATGTAAATGGAAAAGAAGTCAGTGCGTTGGTTGACAGTGGAGCTTCCATCACCGTTGTGAAGAAACATATTCCGGACTTGAACCCAGTGAAAGATTACGACGGCAAAAAGCATGTGCACAATGAGTTGGCGGAGGTAATCGTCACGTGTCAGAGCAAGAGTATCAAAACCAGAGCGTTGGTCCTCAATGGAGTAAAATATCAAATGATTTTGTCCCGCCCAGTAATGCAAGAACTCCGTCTAAATCTTTATTGGGATGGCCAAGTTACTACTCAAGATGATCCCCAGTTATCATTTCCCCTATTTAGTGAAAGCCTTCAGAAGCCCGCTACAGCGCATGACGTCACCAGGATGCACCTGGAGCTCCTCTGTGTAGGAGGGTATCCTAAGGCTATATCCCAGTTCAATGTACCATTCGAGCTTTGAGATACAACAGTTGTGAAACGGAAGCCGTACAACATGTCGTGAGATAAGAAGATATGGCTCAAGGAGGAACTGCAGAAGAAGCTCGATGCTGATGTTATCCAACCGTCCACGTCTACCTTTGCATCACCCATCACTATAGCACCGAAAGAAGACAGAAAATATAGACTTTGCACTGATTACCATCAAATTAACAAACAAACTGACCTGTTACCTTTCCCGATGCCACACATCGACGAAATTGTCAACAAAACTGGTGGTTGCATCATATTCTCTCGCTTGGATCTTTGAAAGGGTTTTTGGCAAGTGCCTTTAGTAGAGGAGACCAATAAGTTTTCAGCATTTGCGACACTTTCTGACATATATGAATATAATAGACTGCCTTCTGGTTGGAAGAATTCACCAGCTTGGTTTCAAAAGATGATGAATAATGTTTCGAAGCCACATCTTGGATGCTTTTGCAACGTCTACATTGATGACATTATAGTTTACTCGAGGTCAGAAAAAGAGCACTTGAAGCACTCCGAGCACTTGGCCACTATTGTGCAATCTGGTTAGTGATGCAGATCTTTAGATAAACGAAAGAAAAAGTGAATTATTCAAGCCTCGGGTAGTTTTTCTTCGAAGGGTGTTTGATGGTGTCACCAGGAGCACCAAACAAGAGTCAGTGCAACGAATCTCGAAGCTTATGAAGTCACATGATCTGCATTCACTCAGAGTGTTTCTTGGACTTGCTGGCCACTTTAGAGCATTTATCAAAGATTTCGCTAAAATAGCAAAATATTTTACTGAACTGATCAAAAATGGTGTCCCTTTTCTCTGGACGGAAGAATGCGAGGCAGCCTACCAGGAACTTGTACATCGTATATTGTCTGAACCAGTGTTTACGTTACCTGACTTCAGTCTGCCTTTTAGGATGAATACTGATGCATCTTAAATGATGATGCAACTAACGAAATAAATCTCATTGGCTCAGATGATGAATTAATAAGCCCTAATAATTCCCCAGCAGCCCTAAATGAATTCTTCACGTCGGTATTTCACGTCCCTAATCCCTGCACTATGGAACCTTTACCTAGCTTCTCGGCAAAAACAATGCCTAAAGTGCAAATAAACCCGGAAGGCATGTCTAATCTAATTCGCTCTCTTAAAATATCATCCTCGGCTGGCTGCGACGACCAAAAACACCAAATTACTGTAGTACAATAACTCTTTCTACAAAATTTTTGTACCTTATATTTAATCAATCTTTAAACACAGGAAACGTTCCCGACGATTGGAAAAAAGCGAAGGTAATTCCCATTTTTAAAGCAGGAAGGCGCGATAACCCTACTAATTACCGTTCGATCTCTCTAACCAGTGTCCCATCTAAGCTCCTTGAGCACATTATAGCATCTAACCTAATGGATTACCTAGAATCAATCAATTTTTTTTACCCTTTACAACACGGTTTTCGTAAATGTTTGTCTTGCGAAACTCAACTTGCCGAATTTACCCATGACCTACTACTACACAAGGACGATCACCTTAAAAAAGATGCAATTTTTCTAGATTTTTCTAAGGCCTTTGACCGCGTGTCTCACAACTATCTCCTTGCAAAATTATCCTCCCTCGGTATCCGGCCCGAGATTATCAAATGGATTGAAAATTTTTTAACAGGACATGTTCAGTTTACGTATGCTAGCAATTTTCAGTCAACCCTTACCAGTGTAACTTCCGGGGTTCCCAAAGGCGCAGGTTTATCTCCTCTATTGTTTTTTATTTACATAAATGACCTTCCCACTAACATATCAACGAAGCTGCGTCTTTTTGCAGACGATTGCGTTCTTTATAACCCCTTTCATACACCTAACAACACAATCGCCCTACAACACAACCTTGACACTATCGCTTCTTGGTGCGAAAATGCTCCCCCCCCCCCCCCCGTCCACATGCCTCTTAACCTCACTAAATGCAAGATATCTTTCACGCGCAAACACACCACTGTACACCCCACTTATCGCATTAACTCTGTTCCTATTGACCACACGTGTACTTACATATATATAGGAGTTCATATGACGCCATCACTTTCATGGGTGAAACATATCCAAACAATTCGCTGCGAAGCTTCACGCACACTAGGGTATTTACGACGTAACTTAAAATCCGCATCGTCTGAAATAAAAAAAACTTGCATATTTCACGTACGTGCGACCCAAACTTGAGTACGCATCATCCATCTGGCATCCCTCACAAGCTTATCTCGCCGATGACTTAGAAGCCATACAAAACCGCGCTGCTCGCTTCATTACGTCACAATATTCAAAACATATCAGCGTAACCACCTTAAAACAAACTTTGTCTCTCCCATTGCTTGCTTCACGGCGCGTAACTTCTTGTCTTTGCCATCTTCACACTTTCTTTTACTTCATCCATTCAGGACACGCCGTCTTAAACCGCCCGTTCAGAACATCATCCCGTTTATCTCATACTCGCCCCTTGGCGGCGATAAAGTGCCGGACGACGGCAATGAGCAGGTCATTCTTCCCCCATGTCATAACACTTTGGAACGCACTCCCGGATGACATTGTTTCGTGCAGCGACCGCAAAACATTTCGCGAAAAATTAAATGATTTTTATAATGCCAACATAACCACATGAATACCACATCTATTTATTTATCGCCTTATTGGTACTGCGTATATGTTTCGTTTTCGTCTTTCTTGAAATTTTTTTTTTTTGTACCTATTACAACCAATGTGCACTTTATTATGCAACTTTGTTACGAAGCTGTTCTACTTTGATGCATGCCCCCTCTTATGTAATGCCTTCAGGCCCTTAAGGTTGAATAAATGAAATGAAATGAAATCTAACTACGGTACTGGAGCAGTCTTACACCAAAGAGACACACGACTTTCCCCGAGTCAGCAGCTACGAGTGACAGATTACTATTCTTACACCTTCAGCCCTCATCAAGTTAATTATACTACGACCAAGAAAGAGGCCCTGGCTGTTTTAACGGCAGTGCACTATTTTCGTTCATATATAGATGGAAGAAAGTTTAAATTATATACAGATCATCAAGCCTTGACTTACCTCCTGAACATGTCGGAACCAAGAGGGAAGCTTGCTCATTGGATAAATGAATTACAACAATATGACTTCGAAATATTCCATCGTTCAGGCAGCCATTTGACAGATGCTGATGCATTGTCTCGATTGGCAATTAAGCTCCCACATGAGATGATTAATATGACCAAGCTGTGGGAAGGATGTGACGACCTATTTTTTGAGAATGGCAAATTCAAGGTATCCGAGACTCTTGTTTCAAAAATACTCCACCTGTACCACAACACTCCAGAGTCCGGCGGCCACGATGGTTTCTGGCGCATATACAACAAGGTTGTTCAAAGGTTTAGATGGAAACACATGAAAAGAGACATTGATAACTATGTAAGGTCATGCCATTTGTGCCAGATAAACAAAGCCACGTACCAGCCACGACCAGATGAGCTTGTGTTGCCTGAACACTCAGACAAAACTTTTGAAGTCATACATGTAGACTTCGCCGAGCTGAAAAAGTCCAGTGTACGCAAAACTCTGTCATTTCTAGTCGCAATAGATCAATGTACCAGAATGGTGGCTGCACGACTCAGCAAGGAAGATGCAAACACTGTCATAGCCCTCCTTTACAGAGGTATATTTTCCAATTTGAAGGTTGTGATATCGGACAATGGGCCTGCATTCATTAGCAGGAAGACTCAAGAGTGGGCAGAGAACCAGGGCATCACACTGAGGCATTGTGCGCCCTATCACCCGCAGGGAAATGGAATGGCAGAGAGGGTGATGCGCGATTTGAAACAATTTGTGTCGATGTATCCAAATTTTAACGACGGCTGGAAACGTTGCCTAGAAGCGGCTGTGGCTCATCATAACAGGACTCATACAAGCAGTCTTGGTGCAGTCCGTATTTTGCTGCCTATGGTGAGGTTCCAACGCTAAGTGCAGACAAAGAACTTGGAATTGCAGACAGGCTAATGCTAACTGAAGGATGCAAAACATGTCAGGAGCGATACGGATATAGAAAAGCCATGAAGTTTCGCTTTGACAAGTGGCGCCAAGGCCGTACACCAGATTAATTAATTTATTTATTAGATACCTGCATCGCCCATGTGGGCATTACAGCAGGGGGGATCACATAATAAAGGAAGGAACAAGTAATCACATACATAAAGCGTGATAAAACGCATCATTGTTTTCAATATTAACAATGTCAGGCGAAAGAGCATTCCATTCTCTGATAGTCCGAACAAAAAAAGAATACCTAAAGACGTCACCCTTGAAAGGATACTCGCAGACTTTCAGCACATGGTCGCGTCTCGACGACGTATAAGTAGGCGACTTAATATATCTTTCTCTCTGAATCCCTGTTTTTGAATAATAAACAGCGTGGAAAAATTTCAACCTCAGGTTTTTTCGCCGGTCTTTTAATGCCTGCCACGATAATTTAATTTTACTTTCTGTCATACTTAATTTTCTACTATAGTCATTAAGAACAAACCTAGCTGCTCTATTCTGCGCTCTTTCAAGCTGTTCTGTTGGACTACAAGACCTTGTGCTCGTTCCAAAAGTACTACCGGCCAGTGAAGCAAAGATTCTTGGACTTTCTGAAGTAGTGAAGTTATCGGTGCAACAAGGTGTACACGAGACTGTGGGGTACATAAATAATGGACAGCTGGAGTTTGCGGCCATAAGCAACATTCTTCGTTATCACCCCAGGAGGAGTGATGCAGAAAAGTGGGGAAGTGTAACCTAGCCGAAGAAGAAGAAGCGAGAAAGGTGATTCCAAAGACGAAGAAGTGGAGGGCGGGGATGAGCTGAAATAAATAGAGATGGCCGCCTTGTCAGTCTGGTTACCTGTTCTGTTACATCATAAAGCACACAACACTAAAAGAAACAAACCAAGACAACAGGGTTCAATTCCATACCCAGGCTCGAGCATCACTGGATGCCCTGTGGAAAGAGGTGGAAGAAATAATCAATGGTGAGAATACACCAGAAACCATGATTGTACTACATGCTGGACTAGTAGACCCGACTGAAAAAGTTAGAACTTCTGCAGACAGTGTGACAGAAGTTACAAACAAGACCAGGGGCTGGCAAGTAAGGGTACAACAGCACCATTATGTTGTTTATGCCCTGCCTGAATGCCATGAGAATGCAGAGCGGCAAAAAAAGTGTACGAGCTTTAATAAGAACATGCAGAAAGCGTGCAAGTCCCTTGGAGAAAAGGTGAAGTTTGTCAGGATAGCATGGGCAGCGGACAAGCAGATCCACCAAAACAAGTACCACGAACAAGCAGTGGCTGACCTAGGAAAATGCCTTGAGCACAGAATATGTGCTCTAAAAATGGGCGAATAAAACTGTATTGTATTGTATTGTATGTACTTTTTTAGGACTACGAGCTAAGAGAAACCACATGACAGAGATGAGGCGTTGACGAACCAAACAACCAAGACTGGCAACAAATTCAACTCGCCTAATCACATTGATGATGTGGCAACTGCTGTTCCAAATGAGATCTGGCCAAAGCCACCACAAGAGGAGTCAACCAGAGTGGTGGACATAGGCATGAAATGCCAAGACACAAATAGTAGCTGGCTGCCACGAACCTAGGAGACTCCAGAGGTACAGAAACAAAGGGAAGAAACATGAGTTTCGCATTGCATTCTTAAATGTACAAGGAGAACGATGCCAGCTAACGATGCCAGCTAACGATGCCAGGGAGTGGCATCAGAGTGCATAGAACTGTACGGTTTTGCTGAGATGGGCAGAAGAAATTCCATCTGTACATGTCAGCCTGTCGTGAGAAGGTTGCAAGAGGGATGCAAATGAGCAGAAAGGTTGGGCTGGGACAGTTTCCCCGGACAAGGACTGGAAGAGAGCGCATCCTATGTGTAAAGAACCCCTGTGGCTAACAGAGACCCTTGCTGGATGAAAGACAGCAGTTGCCATAGTCTACATGAGAAATGGGAGGGTAGCAAGGGATCACAACAAAGTACGCTGCCTTCAGGAGCACATACAGAGACTTCAGGTGGAGCATGAGATCTTGCTCACTGGCAACTTCAATGCACACTTGGACTCCGTCGATGGGTATACAGATGGCAATGGCATAGACCCACTCGAAGTAGTAGATAGGTTCAATTTAATTATTGGGAAGTGTGAAGGAATAACTACATGGCCATTGAGAAGCCGACTGTCGAGCATTGATTTTGCTATAAGAGAGTTTTAGCAGTGCCGTATTGCAGTACGGTAAGTGCGGTATATGGTATGGTATTATCGTTCCGTACTAATCTACCGTGATGACCGAAGACGTTTTAGCTGCGTGTGCTGCTCGATATGTACAGTAATGTGATAATGATGATAAGGGGCTAACATTGGGGCTTTGCAGAATACAATAACTATGCGCTGAGCGCGAAATATTCATTTTGACGAATACTAGAAAGCTTTAGCTTGTATATATGTACATGCATTATTTTTTACAGAAGTGCCTGGCTATGGCAAACATAGACACCAGTCACAAGGCCGGTAGCGACATCTTGTGACACTTTGTCCAGCAACACGTGAAACATTATTTTGTTACATAGGTGTTCTTATCTAATCAATACATAAAAAAGGGTTTGCTTGTAGTAAATTCCACCGCTGCTGACACTTTACACCAGCAGAAAAGTAGAAAAGTACTAGAATATAGTTAGTTACTGCAATAAAAACTCTGCGTCCTCTCTAAACTCTGCATCACTAGATGGTGCCACCAACCCGTTTTTTTTTTTTTTAATGCCACTGTCATACCTGCTGCCACTTTGTCGCGCCGCAGAAGGCGAGTTAAAGTGAACTCTTGCCTTGGTTCTATCATGGTAAAAAAAGCACGCAAGACGTGGCCATGCACAACGTGGACTGTGTGGCCGACGCCAGTTTCTCACTGTGTTTTCTTCGTGCGGCTCGGCTTGGAAATCACGGTGCGAGCTGAGCCTTAGCGATTCCTTGCCGTATAGTGTGCCATATAGAAAGTCTTTCCGTAGGGCAAAGTGCGCGCATGCACAGTCCTCAACCGGTACAGTATAACTGCACTTACCGTACGGTAACTTGGCACTGCTAAAACTCTTTATTATGTCAAAGAGATTCTATTATGCCTAGCTCAAATGACTATCGACGAAAAGGGCAGCCATAGCATAGGTAGTGATCACAACAGAATCCTACTGCTATTTGGTGCCAAATGGGAAACACAACTCAAAGGGTCAAGTGAAAAGCAATACTTGTCAGAGTGTGATGTTACACAGATAGCAGAGCTCATGGAAGCAACAACAGAGTAGAAGTATGAGTACCTTGTAGAAAGAGTGCAAGATGCACCCCATTGAACACAACATACCACTGGTACATGACGGCAATATAAATGGAAGAGGTGGCGAGATAGGGAAATTCAGTCTGCAATCAGAGCATGCCATGAGCACCCTGGAACAGTGAAGGAAAAACAATCGGAGCAGCCCCTGAGCAACAGATGGGCAGACTACATGGATAAAAAAGAGTAGCTACTGGCCTGATCCAGAGAAAAATTTGGACGACTGATGCTGCATTTTCAGAAGATTTGAAAAGAAGTGGACGTCATGCCCTACGAAAATATATATTAGTCCCTTGGCCATTTTCCTTCATAAAAAAATCAGGTGAGCATTAAATTTCTTCTTTGTTTGTCATTTCTATGTTTGTTTTTTATTTTGGACACACAGACAGTGGCCGCACGTTCGAATTAGGGGCGTCTTACAATATGGCAAATATTGCCAAAGGAATCTGCATGCAATTTCATGATTTTTCTGCATCTTGTTTAATTTGACTCGGCGGGTAATTCGATCAAGTCCCACTAGGGTCGAATTAACGGAAGTCGATTGTATGCAATTCCCCCCAATACAAGGAAATTTCACTGCTGCCACAAAGGAACACTGAGGCAATAAATGGAAACTGCCACAGCCACAGATAGTCAAATGGTATTTTAGGAGAATGCCAGCAAACTTGAAAGTAGAAAAAATCAAGAAGCAGACATAGACAAAGCATCAGGAAGGTGGCTGGAAACTGCCATAGCCATATTCCTGTGGCTTTGTTTATGTCTGCTTCTCAATTTTTTTTACTTTCAAGTTTGCTGGCATTCTCCTAGTAGTATAACCATGTACCAACTAGCCCAACAAGCCACTCTTGAACCTAAAAAAAAATAATTAAATTATAGGGTTTTACGTGCCAAAACCACTTTCTGATTATGAGGCACGCCGTAGAAGAAGACTCCAGAAATTTCGACCACCTGGGGTTCTTTAACGTGCACCTAAATCTAAGTACACGGGTGTTTTCGCATTTCGCCCCCATCGAAATGAGGCCGCCGTGGCCGGGATTCGATCCCGCGACCTTGTGCTCAGCAGCCTAACAACATAGCCACTGAGCAACCACGGCGGGTACTCTTGAACCTCTCAAACAGTATTTCCAATTTGGCTATTATGTAGCTAGATCTAGCTGCTTTTGGACTCAACTAGGTAGCAAAAATTTTATTTAGCTATGAGCACCTGTTTTAGCTCCTTTTCTTCAATATCTAGCTCTTAATCTGGCTCTTTTAGCTAAGTCTAGCTTTAGTGCAGTGACATTTCGGAATCACTATTCTGGTAAGAAAAAAAACTTCCTACACATATGCTACACATTATGGAACTGACGTTAAGAATATAGTGCCATCTAGTAGCTTTTCAAGAAGATACATCGCGTCTTGAGAGCAAGAAAGAAACTGCTAAAAAGAGAGAGGAAAAGGCAATACAAAGAAGACTGCGAACAGGTCTGCCTCGCTGCATCACCGGGGAAAACAAAAGAGCGCATAAACAAAAGAGAGGCGATGAGGCACACAGCACGGCTTCTGACGGGTGTCACTTATCGCGCAGGGGCTCAAGATGAGCATCGAATTAATGCTCGCGGTACAATATTGTACATGTGAGAACACATGTGTCAGCTTTCCTATTAAGACGTGCCTCAGACACCTAACGTTTCATTTCTGCACGGCAACCACGAGGCGTTCCGCACCCCCACATCTGACTCTCTCTCCACAGATCACGCGTGCTGAGCAGAAGGAAGAGGGTCTGCCAGTCTTCAGGATATGTGTGATGCTTCCAACCACAAGCAGCACCATCTGCCTTAATCCAGTTTCCATCCAATGTGATCAATTCAAGCCCAGCAAAAGCGCAACGTGCTGAGGCCGTTTTCACGGATGGGAGCTATTAATTTCACGTACCACCCAAACTATAGCTGCTCCAAATGTGACACTATCACGGATGGTGGTGTGCAGACGGGAGGCACACGATAGAAACTGATGCCAAAGATTGAATGAATTGGTGGGTGCTTTGTTACAATAAAAGCCGTTGGGTAGGCTGGGGCATTTTGCGTTTATTTACCTGCCCTAATGCACCTTGTTTGTTATTTCTTCTCCAGTGCACTGTCCTCTGTTGATGTTGCTACCATTTTTTATTTCCTGTGAAATAAGCATTTTTTGCTGCTGTCAAAGAAATCAGCACATATTTAGGAAGCTAAAGTCACGCAAACGAAGACTGACCCACTCCCGCCATATAATGTACGAGAACATCTGAGAAAAATCCACCGATGACAGCCAGAGAAAGCATAGCCTTGCTTGTGCAAATTTCTCCCTCTCCTCAACAATCACATGCGCCGCCGTCCGGATGACAAAGAAACCCTATGTGCTTTCTGGAGGCTTCCTTGCCTCCCGACAAATGGGGACGCGCGTCCTGGTGGGAGAGTGAAAGGGCAGTTGCACCACCAACGTTAGATGTTTGTGCACCTGTATGCTTTGGTGCAAACAAACTAACAAACAAGCCATGTCCTATAAATAAGAAGCAATGATTGCGTTTTCAAGAAGCACTGCTATGTGACCTCTGGGGTTTTGACGCTACTGATGCCAAGCCAGCGCGGGGGATCGACCATGCTCCATTCAGCATGATCGCTACACCGTGATCCTGCAGTAATTGGACTGTCTTTGTGGCCACTGACTCCAGATATTGTTTTACATATGTTGCAGTGCTTTGCCGAACACTTAGCTTTTTTATGTGTGGTTGGCTGTGGTTGGTAATTCCTCTTTATCATTGCTCTGATTGCGAAAAGTAATTTGAGAGAGCAACGTACATATAAAGGGAAAATCAGACATCCACCTGTTCGTAGCAACTGCTACAAAGAAGCAAAGCCTGCTTACAAAAGCCTACAAAGCCTGCTTACAAAAGCCTACAAAGCCTGCTTTCGCCCTGCCATCTGCTAGCCACCTGGTTAGCTCAGATGGTAGAGCGGCTGCCCCGGAAAGGCGGTGGTCCCAGGTTCGAGTCCCGGACCAGGACGAATTTTCTTCAACTGCAAGGCTTTTCTTTCCAGGAACACACATGAGTTTCCATTGCAGCAATTGCTACAAATGGGTGGATGTCTGATTTTCCCTTTATTAATTACTTCTCTCCACCTTGCGGGTTTCCGCAGAACTATTACGACAGGTGCACATATAGTTTTAGGATTATTAGAGACTCGGACAATTTTCAGGCCCGAGGAGGGCCTGAAAAATTTTTTTCCAGCGATACCAAGGGATTAACGGTGAGCCAGGCACTTCAAGAAAAACGGGAAGGTTCGCCGTAAAAGCCATGCCAGGTATCGTGCAGGAGACAGTGCAGGAGGCAAGCCGGAGCTCGCCGCAGGAATGGGGCACGGAAGAACAAGGGGGCGAGTAGGCCTAGGCTCGGAAGCCTCGCGACGCCAAGTGCGTCGGCGACGTTTGCCGGCCGTGCAGACACGGAAGGGACGCTTCACTTACGAAGCTCGTTGGTTTCCCGGGGCTTCGGTCGGAACCGCTGCGGGAATCCCATCCTCGTCGCCAAAAGATGTTGTGTCGGCAGCGGCAGGCAAGCGGGGGGCACCGACCAGCGAACGCGCGGCTAACGCTGGCGCAGTGAAGGAGACTCGGAGCGAACTGCTCCCGACGAAAACCGGAACGAAGACTCGGCCACCCTCGGCCGTTTATTGCTAATAAAGGGTTCACACGCCAGATGACACCTCCCGATTGGTCCAGTGCTCGTCACATGACAGAAGGGGGGGTGCGCCATCTAGCTAAACAACTACAAAACACACGTGCGATGACACATAGATCTGACAGGGGGCGACACTATACTACAGCAGACAAGAGCAAAATGTACAAACAGTGCTTTGTAGACTGCAGGCTTAAAGAGGATAAGTACAAGGAGTGGCTCATGGCGATATCCGAGGACCCCTTCAAGACCTTTTTGCAAAGTTTGAAAGTGTTCTATAGAGGCGAAGAAAGCAAGCATCGATAAGCACGCCACGTCTACAAAACATCTGGCATGTGTGCCACGGACTTCAGCAGCCCGCTATAGCTTATGTCATGCCACATGTAATGCCAAGTCCTCTTTTTATCGCTGAACATTGTGCGATGAACACCATCAACCATTTGGGAAAAGCTCGTAAGTGGATTTTTCAAGATAGCATAGTTGCGTCTAAGGTTCACCCCACAAAGTGAGGTAATCTAACACTCTTTACTCATCTCCCTCCTTCCTTTTTTACTTTTGTGCACTACGCAAACACCCCTGTTATGAACCACGACCAACTCGCCCAAGCATCCACCCTAATCTGATAAAAAATGTCCTTGTACCGCATTTTGAAAAATTGTTGCAGGAAGACATTGCCGAACAAAAGTACAGCATTCTCATCAATGAGTCGACCGATATTAGGGTCTTCAAGGTCCTCGGCATCATCATCAGCAATTTTTCCCAGTTAAATGATGAGGTCGTTTCGACTTTCTTTACCCTGCAAGAATTCGAACAGTGCAATGCTGAAGGCATCGCTCAGCACTTCTAGAAAGATTGCGGTCTAAGGGTTTGAACCCAAAAAACCATGTTAGCATTGGAGTAGACAATACAAACGTCATGACGGGGTGTGAAATAGTGGTGTCTACACTGAACTAAGAAACAAAATTCCTAATCTTATGGTGCAATGCGCCTGCCATTCTCTTCAGCTTGCAGCTTCACATGTGTCGGTTACCTTGCCATGAAACAAAATTTCTGGTGAGAGAGAGACATACCGATGGTTTGCTTACTCATCAACAAGGAAACTGGAATACCAAAGCTTATACCACGAAATAAATGACGGAGCGACTCTGCTTATTAACATAAGCCTGTGACACATGCTGGTTGTCATTTGGTTGGTTGACACAATATTTTGCATTCTGTGCGAACTGTGCGGCCTTTGTCTACGTCACTGTTTTGTTTGCCTGGTGTGGGAAATTGCACTTTGCTTTGCTTGTCTATTGTATATTGCTTATCAACACGTGACGCAGTGAAATATGTATTTTTCATGTTTTCTTCAGCAAGTCTGTCCTTAGGTTTTGCGTAAATCAATGTTCTTAACGATCATACTCCGGTGAACCATTTTGCCAGGCGTTCATAGCTTTCACATGTCGGCAAATGTATAGTTTCATCAAAAGTTTTTTGTTAATAATGTCAACATCCAAAAAAGCTTTGAAGTGTTTTCGTGATAACTTAATATTCATAAGTGGACGTTAGTTTACTAATATCAGCCTTTTGATTAAGGTGTCTCTTAGCAGTGTAATTTTTGTGTCTGATGAATTAACCTGACCACTGGCCATCCTCCAGCCACTGCATGGTAACGAAATGTGGTTTGCAAACATGGCAACAAAACACAATATAGAATGCTTGGCATAGGGCTGGCTACACAATAGGCACCAAAAATCTTATATTTTGTTAAAGAAGTCCTCAGTGTTGATGCGGCAATTTGTTGTTTCTTTTAATTTTCTACAGTTCTACATTTTGCTAAGAATTTCAGTTTCGATTTCATAGGCCTTTGGGTGCACTCATAAAGTATATGAATGAGAAGAAACGGCTTGACCGCGGGGCCTGATTTTTATTAGTCATATCATAAGAAGCCAAAAAACACCGACACGAAGGACAACATAGGGGAAGTTACTTGTGTTTAATAAATTCAACAAAGAAACGATAAATAAATGGAAATGGAAGTGGGTGAAAACAACTTGCCGCAGGTGGAGAACGATCCCATAACCTTCGCATTACGCGTGCGATGCTCTACCAATTGAGCTACCGTGGCGCCGTTTCCAGATCCACTTTCTTGGATATTTATGTTTCCTAGTAGAACCCCGGGAGCATAGGTCGACAGTGTGGGAGAACACTCGCTCACACTCACTCACCATAATTTTTCCTGGCCCGGCACTCAGTCACGTTCACACTCAACTGCACTCACACTCACAAGTGCCCACTCACGCTGACACTCACCTCCACTCACTCTCACTAGCGCTCAGTCGCACTCCATGGGAGGTATTCTGTAAGAGTCCACCTAGTGGACTGTCCATTTCCGCCATTCCTGATTGGCTAGGGCCACTCGTCTCCTCCTCGCTCGTAGAGCTGCATCCAATCAGCCGCGGCCGAAATGGACAGTCCACTAGGTGGACTCTTACAGAATACCCCTCCTGTCCACTCACACTCACTGGCACTGACTGGCACTTGCACTCACATCCGCTCACACTCACTGGCACTCACTCAAACTCGTACTTACCTCCACCTCACACTCACTGGCACTCACCTCCGCTCACATTCACTGGCACACACTCGCACTTGCCTCTACTCACACTTACTGGTACTCACCCGCGCTCACACTCATCTCCACTCACACTCACTGGCCCTCACTCGCACTCACCTCCACTCACACTCACCTCCACCTCACACTCACTGGCACTCACTCCCACTCACCTTGGCTCACACTCACTGGCACTCACACCTTTTAAATGAGTGCTAGTGAATGTGAGTGAGTGCACTCATGAGTGAGCTTGCTGCCCTCTGCCACTCATAATTCGTGTATATTCAGAATGAAGCTTCCAGTTTAGCACCTATTATATCTGGAGTGCACAAAGGCAGTGTTTTGGGCCCAGTTTTGTTTTTAATATACAGAAACGATTTACCTTCCCACTTACATGGTAAGATCCGTCTATTCCCTGATGATTGTTTTTCGTACTGCAAAATTAATTGCAATGATGATCACCATATACAAAATTCTAGCTTTTTTTGGTGTCAGGAGTGGCAGATGACTCTAAATGACCAAAGAGAAGTAATGCTAACAGTAAGTAGAGAGAAACAGATATCTGATTTTACTTACATTATTAATGATACCTCTCACTTGTGTATTTCAGGGTAAATATATAGGTGTCACTGTAACACGCGCTCTCCGATGGGAAATCCATGTTATACTCGCGGACAACTTTACCTGGCTATGAAGCGAAGGCTACGGAAACTAGGCGCGCCTCTTTCACTGCTGCTGGAAGTAGTGCCACAATCTTGCTCTCGTTTTCTTACGTGGGAAATAGAAAACAATACTTCTTTTATTTTTTACAGCACCTAATTTGAAACGATACCTAAAATTCACTAGTCAGCTATTGGTATTGTATGGTATTTTTAATTTGCTCTTTCGAGTTTTCGCACACCCAAGACCATCGCACATTTTGCCCATTCATCAAATGCAAAATGACGCCTGTGCCTTCTGGTGAATGTTCGTCCCTTGCTGTCCCGCCAATCAACTCCCCTGAGAGGCTGTTGACTGACTTTAGCAACAAAAGACTGTTGAAGCACACAAAAAAAGTTTTTCCAGAGTCTGCGTGGAAACCAAGCGAACAGATCTGGAAATTGCAACCATCAGCACGGATAAACGAGTGAGCGAGCTGACTGCTCCACCGACTCTACCGACGCCAGCGTCAGTTGCGCATCAAATTCCTAACCGACGCCATATGGCTGCTTCAGAGCTCCAACACAGGCTGCGATGCTCGCTGTTCAGAACTTGGTGCCTATCGTATGTGAACAAACATTGATTCATGCCAAGTTAATTGTATCTGCCTTCACTAAAGAGATTGTGCGAAACCGAAACTGGTGCCGAGCGGGCGCGGACTACATTGCGTACGAATACAGTCATGTGCAGAAGCTCCGCCCCTGTAGCTTTCGCTTCATAGCCAAGAAAAGTCGTCCACGAGTATAACAACATAACCTCACGTGGAAATAAACCTATATTCTGAGCACCAAAGCAACTCATCTTTCTGAGAAAACGCCTTCGTCTTGCAACAGCAGATACAAATCTGCTGGCCTACAAAATGCTTGTTTGACTAGTGCTGGAGTACGCCAGTATTGTTTGGTTTAGGTACACAAAACAACTCGTAAGAGGGGGTGCAGAGGAAGGCAATAAGGTTCATTTATAATAAATACATGTTCACAGATTCATCGATTGAATTATTTAAAAAAGACGGTTTATTAATACTTCACAGTAGGGCAAAACTAGCATGACTAATGTTTTTGTTTCAATTTATTCATGGTGACAAAATCATTGAGACATCTGTACGAAGTTCTTTGAATCGTTCTAGGTCAACACGCCACAAGCAGTCTCGAACACCTAATAAATACACCTTTAACTCAAATTGCTTTCAATATTCATATTTTCTTAAAACAATTAGGGAATGGAATGAACTTAGTCCTTCCATTACAACGGCTTTATATTTATATAACTTCATGACTTCGAGTGGCCGCCAACTTCAACAGCGTTCGCTCAAAGCTTGTCCCTCGTTGATCATCGAGGAGGGAACGGCACGTAGACAAGACGACGTAAAACAAACTGGTTTGATGATGTGTAGTGTTTTATGGCGCAAGGGCCAGGTATGGCCAAAGAGCGCCATGACAAAGGTAATGTTAACGGTGCATTGTGAATGATGCAGGCAATGAATTAGACAATGAATTTCTCATGGCATATGTGACATGGCTGTAAAAAGGCCTAAAATCGTTCGCTGTGGATGGCGTAAAATATATATTTGCTAAAATAATGACTCTGACTAAGTAATGCTGTGGGCTATGGTAATGGGGTCTCGTTAAAAGTATGATGCAATAAAACATAGCCTTGACACTTTAGATTCAAGAAAGCTTTTGAGTACAAGGCTGTTATACGTGAGCTAAAAATGTGCTGGCCAAATGATTTCGAGAGTGTCTGTTTCAGCTAAAAACGCTAAAACTAGTTTCGGACTAAAAAGCGGTTCATTGCCGAGAAAAAATTTCGGGTGAAGAGGAATATTTTCGCGATATGCAGAAATGAAATACTTTTTCCTCTGTGTTTTTATTGCAGGGCATTGAATAAGAACGTGCAGGACTGTGAGGTTTTGGCCGCACTTACTACAAGTGGGAGGATACCCCCCAGTCAAGAGGTAAGAGTGAGTGCCGTAAGTGTGTCCTATTCTTAATTGGCAAAGGAGCACTTCGTTATATCGTGACGTTCTCTCCGATACCCAATATCCTATTTTGGGCTTTATCAAGTGCAGTTTATTTGATATCTCAGCATTCCACTGTTGCTGCCAATGGATTTTGAGCTTGTGACGCAAGCATGCTTTAAGATCTGTGGCTGGGATGGGTATGTTTATGTCCGTGTTACTAAAAGCTGCTGAAGTAGCTTTCTCATCCGCAGCTTCGTTGCCCTTTATGCCACAGTGGCCAGGTACCCAGCATAGGATGATCATTTGTTTAGCACTATAACCTGAGCATAGCAATGTGTACAGTTCTTTAAAGACAGTGTTTTTATGTTTACGTACATTCATAAGGGCTCGCACTACACTCAATGAGTCTGAATACTATAGCCCTAGTAAGAATCGTTTGCCTGATGTGCTTCACTGCAGAGAGTATTGCATATGCTTCCGCTGTAAAGATACATGTATACGGGTTCAATGTACCGGATATTAAGAATGCTGGTCCTAGTGCTGCGTAAGCAACACCAGAAGAAGACTTAGAGGCATCTGTGTAAAATTCAGCACAAGAATATTTCTCCTGAAGCTCAAGAAAATGTGACCGTAAGTGTGCCTCAGGTGCTCGTTTTGATATTTCTGCAAACGGCACGTCACATTCGATAGTCTTCCACTCCCAAGGCGGTGGAAGCCGTGTAGTTCCCATTATGGCATTCTCTAACATCGGCGCACCTGTTTCTTCGGACAATGCTTCCAACCGAAGGGACAGAGGGGGTCTAGTGCCTGGGCGGTTACGGAAAAGCCTAGCCGTAGACAGGTCGTAAATAACTGAATGGCATGGATGATGGAAATCTGATTTCACTTTGAGGGCGTATGATAGACTTAAATATGTTCTTTGAAGATGTAGGGACCATTCGTTAGATTCGGCATATAGGCTTTCTACGGGGCTAGTCCTGAACGCACCAGTACCAAGACGGATGCCCAAGTGGTGGATGGAATCGAGCATCTTCAAAGCACTAGGCGTCGCAGAGTTATACACAATGGCTCCGTAGTCAAGGCGTGACCGAATAAGGCTTTTGTACAAGCTGAAGAGGCATCTTCTGTCACTTCCCCAAGATGTACGGGACAAGAGCTTCAGTAGATTCATTGTCCTCAAGCATCTCATTTTCAAATATTTTAAGTGTGGGATAAAAGTTAGTCTGGAGTCTAAAATGAGGCCTAGAAATTTATGTTCATGACTAACAGATAGCCGTTCTCCATTAAGATCAATAACGGGCTCCGGTATTACCCCTCTCTTATTGGAGAAAAGAATGCATGTACTTTTTTCAGGGTTTAGTTTAAAGCCGTTCTCGTCTGCCCACTTAAACAACTTATTCAGGCCAAGCTGCACTTGTCGCTCGCAGATACTAAGATTACATGACTTGTAACCTATTTGGATATCATCCACGTATACGGAATAAAACATTGTACGTGGTATGATTGTATGGAGTGAATTCATTTTTACAAGGAATAAAGTACAGCTCAGAACTCCACCTTGTGGCACACCTGTTTCCTGAGTAAATAGACGAGATAGGACATTACCAATACGAACATGAAATGTGCGGTTGCACAGATAACATTGAATCACCTTTAGCAAGTTGCCTCGGATGCCCATTCCATCTAGATCAAGAAGAATTCCGAAACGCCAAATAGTATCGTATGCTTTCTCCATGTCTAAAAATACTGATAAGAAAAACTGTTTGTGCACAAAAGCATCCCGGATATTTGTCTCGATACGGACAGGTTGATCTGTTGTGGATCTATGTTCCCTGAAGCCATACTGCAAGGGATCTAGTATCTTGTTACTTTCAAGAAAATGCACCAAGCGACGGTTGGTAATTTTCTCAAAAAACTTACATAGGCAGCTTGTTAGGGCTATAGGCCTATAGCTGCTGGCCAAAGACGGGTCCTTGCCCTCTTTCAAAATGGGGATTATGACTGCTCACTTCCAGGCTGACGGGATGTAGCTGGCAGAGAATATGGCGTTAAAAAGGGAGAGGAGTGTTTTGTGTGCTTCGGGGTGCAGGTGTTGAATCATCTCGTAAATTATTCGGTCGGTTCCAGGAGCTGATTTATTACAACTATGTAGTGCAGCCTGAAATTCAGCCATATTAAAAGGACGGTTGTACGATTCATTGCTCTTTACTTTTAGGTCCAGAGGCAGTCTCTCAGCTTGTTTCTGGTATCTAAGGAATGCATCGGAGTAATGCAATGGGCTAGAAATGTTTTCAAAGTGTGCCCCAAGAGAGTCAGCTTGGTCCTGGAGAGTATTTCCTTGCGTGTTTACTAATGGTAGAGGATGAGTTTGCCGACCTTTGATTTTATTCACTCTGTTCCAGGCTTTTTGTTTGTCAGTATAAGAGTTGATGCTAGAAATATATCTTTGCCAGCTCTCCCTTTTGGCACGGCGCCGCGTTCTTCTACCCTCAGACTTTATTTTCTTAAAAATGATCTAATTCTCCGTAGTTGGAGAGTCTCGAAGGTTGTTCCAAGCCCTATTTTGATTTCTACGCGCTTTTTTGCAGTCATCGTTCCACCATGGAACACGGCGCTTACAGGACGATCCATTTGTTACGGGGATACATATTGACGCCGCATCAACTATGAACGCCGTGAAATATGTCACTGCATCTTCGATAGAAAGATTACAGATGTCGTTCCAAGTCAAATATGTCATCTCCCTGTATCGTGTCCAGTCGGCACAGTCGACTTTCCACCGGGAGACATGTGGAGAGCACTCATCATCTTTTGTTAGTTTTATGACAATGGGGAAATGATCGCTCCCGTAGGGATTCTTAATTACGTTTCACTCCAGATGCGGCAAGAGTAAACTCGATGCAATGCTTAAATCGATAGATGAGAATGTTTTGTTTGTGACACTGTAAAATGTAGGTTCTTTCCCATTAAGCAAGCAAGCATCTGTAGTGAGGAGGAAGTTTTCAACTAAGCGTCCTCTGGCATCACAACGACGGCTTCCCCAAAGGGTGTTGTGCGCATTAAAATCTCCAACGACAATGTAGGGTTCGGGCAGTTCATAGATAAAGGTGTGAAATTCTGTTTTTGAAAGTTGGTAGTTCGGGGGGATGTATACAGAGGTAATTGTGATCAGTTTATTAAACAGTACCGCACGGACTGCAACTGCCTCTAGAGTTGTTTTAAGCTGTAGTTGCCGGCAAGCAACACCCTTATCTACAATTATTGCCACACCGCCAGACGAGGCAAGGGCATCGTTGCAGTCTTTTCGATAAACGGTATACTGCAGGAGAAAGTTCGTGCGTGAAGGATTAAGATGTGTTTCTTGGACACACAGCACCTTTGGATTGTACTTATGTAAGAGTTCCTTAATGTCGTCTAGGTTGTGAAGTAAACCCCTGACATTCCATTGTATTATCTGTGTATCCATAATGTATGTGTTTTGTGCTGTGTGTCTAAGAAATATAGCTTAGCTCACGAGGCCTTTCCAGGCCCCTTGATGCGAGCTCTCTCTTTCTTCCCGGTGCCGTTCCTTGGGCATCTGAGACGCCGGATTTGTGCTCGTATCCATCACCTCCTCTGAGGCGGTAGATACTGCCTGCATGGCGGGCACTTTCGCGGGAATGTTGGGCCGATCTGCTTGGGCAGTGGCCATGGGTCCAACAGGCCCGAGGGTCTCCTGGTCCTCCTTTGAGGGGGCCGCTACAGCGCTAGCTGTTCCAGCCGGGGGGGCTGATGGCGGGACCGCCATCACAGTCCGTGTGACTTGGGCGGCCGCCGAAGGATGTAGTGCTGCCCCCCGGCGCGCCACATCGGTGTAGGATGGACTACATTGATTGATGGAGAAGCATTTGCGCGCCTCTTGGAAGGAAATGTTCATTTTTACTTTGATTTCGATGATTTGTTTTTCTTTTTTCCATGATGGGCAAGAACGAGAGTATGCGGGGTGATCTCCTTCACAGTTAGCACAACGTGCGGCGGAAGTGCAAGTGTCGGACGAGTGCTGCTTTGATGCACATTTTGCACAAGTAGTGCGCCCTCGGCAACTTTGCGAACCGTGCCCAAACCGCTGACACTTGAAGCATCGGCGTGGGTTAGGAATGTATGGTCTCACCCGCAGTTTGCAGTATCCTGTTTCTATTGAATCTGGTAAGTTGCTAGTTCCAAAAGTGATGATTATATGCCTGGTTGGTATTTCTTTGTCATCTCGCCTAATTTTTATCCTTTGTACCTTGACGACGTTCTGTTCTTGCCATCCTTCTAGTAATTCACTTTCGGTAAGTTCGATAAGGTCATCTTCTGAGATGACACCGCGCACTGTGTTCATTGACCTGTGTGGTCCTACAGAAACGGAAATGTCCCCAAACGCTACAAGTTTTGATAGCTTGTCATATTGTGGCTTGTCGTGAACTTCGAGTAGAAGATCGCCACTTCCCATCTTCGTCACTTTATAACCTGGGCCTATTGCGTCAGTGATAGATTTGGCTACAACAAATGGTGATATCATTCGGACTGTCTTTGTTTCGTGCTGGCTGTGGACAACGTGGTATTTAGGGAAGGACACCTTCGGTTGCATGAAAAAGTTGAACTGTTCATCGGTGCGCCCCCTTTTCAGGGAGCGATCAGGTAACGGGGGGAAAAGCTTCTGCCATAAAAAATTGGAAAATTCGGCGGCGATGGTGGCCACCCACCACGGAGCCCAACAAGGGGACGCTACAGGATTGGAAGCCTGAAGACGCCAGCCATGCATCGCCACTATAACCTAATATACGATACCCAAGGTTGGATAGCTACACCAGGTTAACCCTCGCCACCTGGAAGTCTGGAAGTAATAAGAAGCGAAGAGAAGACAGGAAAGATTGAAAGTGAGAGAGAAAGACGAAGATTGAAGAGAAGGACAGGAAAAGGTGACTGCCGATTTCCTCCAGGTGGGTGAGCCTGGAGGTGCCGTCTATGTGAAGCCGAGGCCGAAGAGGTGTGTTGCCTCCGCCGGGGGGCCTTAAAGGTCCAAACACCCAGCATCAGCTCAACCCCCAGAATCCCCCTTTCCCCAGACACGGCTAAGCCGCGCACGGCTACACGCGGGAGGGTCCAACCCTCGTGTGCTCGGGTACGTGGTGTCGCAACACACCAAACGCCTGCTGACGCAGACACCCCTGCGGGGAAACAAACTGGTTTAATACATCGCTATGGGCGAGTGAACATCAAGCAACGGAGCACCGTAGTGTGTGCCAGCAACTACAAAAGTGCATTCTTGTCTATGGAGCAGCGCGCTCTTTATATCCCTTACGGGGTTCTGTCTTCACAGCACTGGAGTCTGGAACAAACAATTCCAATGAGTCTTTATGCTTTGAAGGACAGATTGGCGTTATTTATGTACTCGCACATGGCGTGCCATCCATTCGGCGTACCTGAATAAAAAAAAAAAGAATAGCTACTGCGCGGTGCGCATGCATTAAAGAACGCACAGTGGGCACAGGCAAAAGCAACAACAAAAAAACTGCGCATGCGACATGGGTGGGGAGGTGGGGGAAGCGAATAGCGAGCCGGACAAGTCGCTTTATTAATTTTTAAAAAGCTGCTTTGGAGAGAAGGTGCCGCGCGGCTGCTGTTCCTGGTGCCATGACGACGTAAACATGGATGTGCGTCGCCACTTTCTTAAAGTACCGCCCATTCGAAAGAGCCGTAACTGAACGACGCTTTGGCGCTAGCGTCAAAAAGAGCGGCTGCATTGCAAGCATTGCGACCAATGTGAGCCATGTGCAGATTCACACAGCGCTCTGGAATACGGGCACAGTTGCATAGAATACCGAGAGTGTCCAAAGTGCCAACTCCCGCGTGAGGCTTTTGCGGGGAATTGCCGCGCCGCGCCGCTGCAGTGCCGGACCCGTTTTAGGGCCCGTGGGCTTTCTGCGCTCGGGAAGCAAGCGGAAAGCCAGGCGCATCTGCTACGTGCTGTAGTTTTTTTGCGTTCAGTTTCTACACAAGACACTTGGAGGCTACTTAACTTCAATGGTGCAGCATGACATGGAACTTAGCCATCTTTAAGCGTTGTCTCAGTGCTGGAGCAGCAAGATAACGCAAAAATCTTATGTCGAACGACATCAGTGCCGCCTAGTTCCGGTGCTATAGTTCAGAAATGGTAATGTTGGAGCTGTGCATGCATAGAAACGTGCAAAATGAAGTCACACGCACAAGGAGAGAATATAAACAAAGTTATTCACATGGATAATTGGGCAAAAGGGTGATGCATGCAATAATTAGGAGTAATGAAAAAGAAACTAAATTGCTCGTGCAGTCAACTTAAGTACAAAGCTTCAGTTACAGCTTCGTTCACCACTACGAGCTTTCCAGTCACGGTTGCCAGTGGTTTACAGCCATATTCAAATTCTTCATTCGACAATTTGTTACCTTCGACTAGTACTTTATTATCCAAAGAGCACCGAAAGAGAGCTTAAGGGAAACGAGATAAACAGTAGAGATGGCCGTAGTGCCATAATCATGTTAGCTTATTTCGCTTCAGAGATAGCATGCAGCAACGAGCTTCGCCTTGCTTAGACGAAGCTTGTATTAAATGCAGACATTAGAAATAAAAGCAATGCCAGGTAAACTTTATTCCACAAGGTTTTACACAAAAGGTGTCTCACAGAAAGAGACTTTACAGATATCCAGTAAAATTAAATTAAAAGCATAGGTACAGCAGCATTTCTTGCTGTATAAATTAAATAACTGCCAAATCAAAAATACGGAAAGCTATGTACAAACATAAAAGTGTTATTTCAGATACCTCATAAAATTGTTCAGGAATACAAACCTGCTCTATATGAATAATAAATACATGTATAATCAACAAATATAGAGACCTCCTATGTTCCGTGCCTGACAAAAATATAACATGAGACAACAAATATTCATTATAAACAGGTACAGAGTGGACATCTCGGAGTATGCTGGGGTATGCTGAGTATGCTGGGAGTATGCTGGGTATGCTGGGGTACGCATCGGCTTTGTGTCTTTCTACAGGGATCACAGTACATCAATAAAAAATATTCATCCGAGGTGCTGGGATTGCTTCACCATAAGAAGTGTAAAAGATTAGAACATTTAAAACATATTCAAATTTTCCAGCCTCACGTACAGCAGCTTAACTTCAGATATTTTTAAGATTTACAGTCATTTGCATTCGCGCATTTTAAAGACTTTGCAAAAAAATGGAGATGAGTAGTTACATAAAAAGCAATAATTTCAGCAGCAAGCGAGTGCCACGAATGGGGCACCCGACCGCAACTTCTTGTTTTTTCCTGACGAGTTCAATAACGTCCATGCATCATGCTTTCACGATGAAGCTCCAAAGTACTGAAACACATTGTGAAAAGGTTCTCAAAATCTCCGATAAATCTAATAAAGAGATGGCTAGACGGGTACAGCAAGCCTCTCTTGTCCCACAGCTAGACGTGTGTAATCAGCTGTGCTCAGCTGGCTAACATATTCTTTCTTGGTTAGTAGAATATCGCGACAGTGTTCACACTTTGTTTTTAGAACAAACTTCCTAGTCCCATAGCCGCAAATGTAAAAAATGAGCCTTTCATCACTTTTTGAGATGCGCATTCGGCGTGATCCGGTTCTGCAACGGACTGGGTGCCTTCTTTTATCAGCCTATCAGCACTGGCGCCTCATCCTTTTAGGAAATTTTCCATTTATGCACAATATTTTTTTCTAGATTTAAATGGATATATAACTATTACTGGTCCAACCGTTTACACATTTATTATGTGAAAGTTTAACTGTTACAACAGCCTTTTTATATAAATTGTGAGTCTAAGGTTGACAAAGTCGAAGCGTTGTCCCTTGTTAGGAATGGCCGTACGGGGGTGGCGACGTGCCAGCTTTCAGCCCGCTGCGCGTGTTCCAACCCCCCCAGACGAGGCGCCTTCTGAGAACTACGGATGACAGGCGGCCACGTGGCGTGCGGTCAGCTCTGGAATGTGGTGCGCCGCCGCGCCACCCGGGACGGCGCAAAGTTCTGCGAGGGCCTCGGTCGACGACACCGCGGGCTATGCTGTACCGAGAGTTCTACAAAGCCCTCGAACGCGTTAGCCTTTGTGTGTGTAGGCTCGAACGTGTTAGCCTTTGTGTGTGTGGGCTGTACTGCGGGGCGGCGGCAAGTTTACCAGGATTGGACGCACATTCCCGACCATTCGTGCTCCGTCCACGCCGAACGATGACGTCGAACTATGACGTCAAGCGGAGGCTTATAAGCAGCGTTTGCCTACTGCTAGAGGGTGCTCGTGCTCGTGTCGTGCTCGTCGTAAGGAGCTGAGTGCTCGATGTTATGCCAAAATGTAGTAGTGAGCTGTGTGCTCGAATGCTGTTTTGCTGAATGTTAATCTTGCGGGCTCCATATGGCAGTCGCGCAAGACTGCCAATGTACCTCATGTTATAAAATGTAAATGCTGCCATTAAATCCTGCGCGCCTAGTCCTGTGGCCCCAAGTTTCTCCGATCGTCCTACAAGTACGACCGCTTCAACTCCGACGAATCTGACAACTGAATGGCAGCGGAGGGATCCGACTACAGCTCCTAGATCGGCCTACGACTCGGGAGACAACAACGGCAGCTGACGGACGTTGGCACATGGTGACCGACCGGCATCCTGATCAAGTTGGAGGCGACTTGGGCGACCACCTCTTGCAACTGACCGGATACGGCGGGGAAGGACTGGTGATATGGTGCTGCTTCAGTGGGTAAGCGTTTGGTTTTGGCTGTAAGATTTACCAGGCTTCAATTTCCCTGTGTTTTTGGATTTGATTCGCTGGGGATCTTTTACTTGTATTTTGATTTGCGTGAGTATCGCAACAAGTATTGTGTGACAGCAGAACCAAAGCTTAAAGTAGCGACCATGGTCCTAATGTGTTTGACGAGAGCTGACCTGTTGTGGTTGTGTGAGGAGATCGAGGTAAACGTAGAGGAGGACTTGACGGAAGCAGAAATTCGTAAGGCAATTCTAGAAAGCAACAATGATTCAAAATTCATAGAACAAATGGGCAAACGAATTCTAAGCAAAAAGCGGGAACAGGAAGCAATTAGCCAGGAACAGGAAGAATTTAAGCAAGAACAGGAAGAAGCTAGGCAGGAACTGAAAAGCATTTCACAGGAAAAAGGCCTAACAGAAGTAAGAAGGCAGTACATTGAGGCATTGAACATAAAGATTGAAGGTTTCGAGCAGTTAATCGAACAAAGTCAACAGCGGCTTGAAAAATCTGTAGGCTGGACGCTGCGAAAGTGGCAGGATGTCGACAGCAGATTTCAGTCGAAAGCCGAGAGTAGTAGTACCTGTGAGAATAGCAACACGTTCATAAGTGAACTCGAAGTGTTAGCACCTAACGATGCCTTAGTGGCAGCAGAGGCCGTTGAAGGCCAGAGTGAGAGCGACGAGGTGCTGTGCCAACAGAGGACTGTAGAGACAGCTAGGCCAGCTGCGAACAAATTGGCACAGTTACCGCGTGTGTGCGTCGCATCTCATGGTATCAAGGTCGTTAGCGAGGTACAGGGTACTGTTGACTTGACAGACGCGAGCACCCATGTCGAGTCAGATCTGCGTGCAGAAGAGAAGTGCCAGCTGGACGGTGCAGTTGAGAGTAGTTCTCGGGATGGCGAGCTCCGTAGCTCACGAGAGAACAACTGCATTGTCCAGGGATCGGTGCGGCTCTCCGCCAGTCTAGGTAGCCTAGAGAGGGATGATTCAGTTATTAATCATTCGGACTGTGCGCGTGAGACAGCGATCGATACCGACGGGCTGTGTGCCGATGCACAGCGTGCGCTGGGCAATGTAGTAGAGGGCAGTTCGCAAGAGTGCGAGTTGTCTAACTCGAGTAAAGCCTGCTGCATTGTGCCAGAGTCGGTTGAGCTGTCCGCCAGTCGAGGCAGAGATAATGTTGATTTAAATGAAAATCAATCAGACTGTGCGGGTAAGAGACCGATCTGGGCCGACGAGATGTGTAACGGCCAGCACGAGGCGCGAGATGACGGCATGAAAGAGAGTTCGAGGAGAAAGCGCCGCAGAAAGAAGCGCCGAAAAGATCGGAATGCGGTGACTAATGTAGCGAAGCCAAAGACGGCGACAAGCGCGAGAAGGCAGGGCGCGGAGAAAAGAAAGGTGCGGTCGTCACGGACGATGTTGACGCATCGAACAAGTTCGAGCCACCGGTCAAAGGGGGACCGAGAAGCTTGTTCTGCATGGACGCGGACAAAGGGCACGGGGCAGTCAAATTCCTCGTCGTTCCGTCGTTCTCTTCGAAGCTCAGCGTGCAGTTCAAAGAAGCGCAAGGTGGCAAGACGAGACCAGGTGGGGAGTAGCGACGCGGTCAGTCGAGGTCCTGTTGAAAGCGGGGCGGGAGGACGCAAATTGGCAGGAGACCGTGACGTCTTGGGGGAGCTGATAGTGAGTCAGCCCTTTTGTTGTTCCTCCGTAGCCAGAGTAGCTTGTAAAGTGCGACCACCACGGGTCCGGCTGAAAGTATGAGTCAGTCGTAAGCAATCGGGAACGGGAAGCCAAGAGAGCTTCCACAGAAGTGAAACGTGTTTTGTTTTATTTTTGAACATTTACTAATTTTCGCGATTTGAGACTAGGAGTTCTTTCAATATGTAAGGTTTGAGCTTTGTTTGTGTTTTCGTTTGAGAAGCTCCGTGATTTGAAAGACGCGTTTTATGTAAACCTGTAGTCTCGCGAGATGGTCATTAATAAGTAGATAGGCTTTTTTTTTTTTTGTTTGTGTGTGTGAGTAACCTGAAGGTCAAGGTTATCGTTGAGAGGCCTATCGTAACGCGCGTGTGTGTTATTTAACCTTCTTTCTTTTTAAGTGTTTTTTTTGGAATTTTAAGGTTAAGCGCGTAGGTATTCAGTAAGTGTGGGATTTGCACTGAGAAAAGCTCTTAGGTCTATTAGCGCGTGTCCTGTGCGGACGGAAGGAAGCAGAAGGTTTTTGACTGGGTTGCTCGTGTATGTCGAGGGCAACCGTATTCTGACTTCTCTAGTACGCGTGCGAAGAGCTAGTTAGTAAAAGACACATTTGTTCAAAGGTTCCTCTGTGTTACGTAAGTTACGCAAGTGTGGTTGTTTGTTTAAGGAACGTGTCCTGTGTGGATTAAAGGAACAAATGTGAGTCAGCGTGATGAAAACTTTGTATGATGCAAGCACGTGTTCGGAATAGGGACCTCAAACTTAGCGCGTTTGTGATGACGTACCTGTAGAGTTGGCCAGACGGTTCAGTGACAGCAGTACATGAGATAAGTACACCACTGTGACCGGGTAAGAACAGGCTGTTCGCGAAGTTAAGCTGCTGAAGTGATGTTTGAGTATTGGTGTTTGAAAGCGTTCGGTTTAATTCTGCGTAACCCTTTACTCTTGAGCAGCGCGACGGCCGGGTTTGGTCGAACTCAGGAGGAACGTGAACGCTCGCTTTGGTGGCACGAAATTTTGGGGCAAAATTTGGGATTCCCAGTTGAGTGACTTGCATGGAAATTGTGATAGGAGGCCTGGTGGGTTAGCAGCTAATTCCGGGCGTTTGAACGCTGAGCGGTATTGTGTTGCCGGGTCGACTCTTCTGTGCCAGTTGTTGTGAGATGGTTGAAGGCATTCCAAGTACGCAGGGGTTGCAGAGAGCAAAGCCGTCATCTTGCTCGCCAGCCATTCTCTTCCTGCCCAGCGGTTGCCAGCACTGGCCAGGCGAGATTTTCCGGGCCATGGAGGAGCTGTTAGGAATGGCCGTATGGGGGTGGCGACGTGCCAGCTTTCAGCCCGCTGCGCGTGTTCCAACCCCCCCAGACGAGGTGCCTTCTGAGAACTACGGATGACAGGCGGCCACGTGGCGCGCGGTCAGCTCTGGAATGTGGTGCGCCGCCGCGCCACCCGGGACGGCGCAAAGTTCTGCGAGGGCCTCGGTCGACGACATCGCGGGCTATGCTGTACCGAGAGTTCTACAAAGCCCTCGAACGCATTAGCCTTTGTGTGTGTAGGCTCGAACGTGTTAGCCTTTGTGTGTGTGGGCTGTACTGCGGGGCGGCGGCAAGTTTACCAGGATTGGACGCACATTCCCGACCATTCGTGCTCCGTCCACGCCGAACGATGACGTCGAACTATGACGTCAAGCGGAGGCTTATAAGCAGCGTTTGCCTACTGCTAGAGGGTGCTCGTGCTCGTGTCGTGCTCGTCGTAAGGAGCTGAGTGCTCGATGTTATGCCAAAATGTAGTAGTGAGCTGTGTGCTCGAATGCTGTTTTGCTGAATGTTAATCTTGCGGGCTCCATATGGGAGTCGCGCTAGACTGCCAATGTATCTTGTCTTAAAATATGTTAATCCTGTAAATAAATCCTGTTAACCGAGTTCCTCATCTACGACCTCCGACTCCTTCAAATGGTGGCAGCGGCGAGTTAGTCCGACGACTCCTACATCAGCTTGACAGCCGTAGGATCGTCCGACAACCCCGACACCCTTGTTAGAACGACTGCAAGTAGAGCCGCTTCCCCCGACTGCGAAAGGGCGGTTCTGGAGTGTGTTGATGCACTTTCATTGGGATCCTCTGGTCCCTGTCAACCGAAGGTATCAAGCATCATCGAATCGCTGTGGAGTAGTGACTTAATGTTGCTAGTGTCAGATAAAGAAGGCGGCTTTGTTGTATGCCACTCCCTGCAATTTCACCTTTCTGCAGAAAGTGCACTCAAAGAAAATGTCAAAGTTGCCGCTGGGTTCAACCCTTCCAAGACCAAGAAGTTCGCCGTAAGCAGATGTGATGAAGCCGGTCTAGAAAAGTTGTCCAAGGTGATGAAGCGCTCCAAGAGAGTGTGCCTTTCCGCCTTTTTTACTGTTAAAACTCCCAAGATGGGCCACCCCTTCAGAGTCATTGTTTCGGAAGTGGCCACTTGGCAAGAGTGCCTAGGGTCCTACCTTCTGGAAGGTCTCAGGCAGCTTCCCATAAATGACCCGTTTTTAATACGCAACTCGACAGAGGTAGACCAGTTCCTAAAGGAGTCAAGCATTAAAAGAGCACAGGCATTCTTGGAAGACATCAAGGACCTATATTATTCCCTACCTCAATATGACCTCTTCACCGTTGTGCAGGAAGGCATAGAAACGATAGGTGAAGTCCGGTTCCAGAATGTGGTTGGCGCCAGCGTCGCCAATTTGCTGGACCTGCTGCAGATTTACCTAAGATCTACTGTCGTCCTGCATAAAGAAGAGTTTTATGTGCAAAAGAACGGGATATGCATAGGCTCTCGTATTGCGCCCATAATGAGTGATCTATTGTTGGCACACTATGATAGTCTCCTCCAGGAGCAACTCAGCACAATTCCTGTTAAGAAGGTGTTTCGCTACGATGATGATTTTCTGGTTATCCTTTCTGCCCAGCCTAATGAAGCCACAACCCTGGTCGACCAAGTGTTTGAAAAAATCAGGAGCATCTATCGAGGTTTGACGTGCACAGGAGAATTGCCGGAAAAAGGCCAAATCTGCTTCCTAGACCTTGCACTACACCTCCAGGAAGGTCACACGTGTTGGATGTATGCCCCGCGTTCCAAAAAACACCTTCTCCCTTATACATCCAACTATTCTAAAGTGGTGAAGTGCTCCATTGCCCTAGGGGCCCTTAGAAATGCGGTCGTTCGCTCTTGCCACCACTCGATGTCCAGCAGCCTCTCCAATCCAGCGGCATAAAGCAAGTGGCTATCCTGAACAACTGCTGTCATCCTTGGCGGAAGTTTTATTGCAAGAGGCTAGTTCCCCTAAGAAACAGTGCGAAGCGGGTGATGTCTTAACCAAGACTGTTGCGATCCCGTATATACATGGTGTGCCCCATCGCATCAAGAAAGCCGTAGGCCGGGCTGGTATAAAGGTCGTGTTCACTGCGCCTAACAAGTTGGGAAGGATGTGCAAAAAAGTCAACGAAAGCCGGAGAACACCTGGACTGTGCAATAAGCAACATGTCACCAAGCCTGTTGATTGCAGTACCAATGTAGCGTATTCCATTCCCACCTCTTGCAGCTGCACTTACATAGGGCAAACAGCACACTGTATCAATGAACGTTTGCGTGAGCATGCGCATTGTGTCAAGATTAAGACTGGCAGTAATCTGGCTGTTCATTGTGCAAAGTGTGACTGTTCACCACTCCTTGACGACACACGTGTGTTGAAAAGGCACAGCAATCAGATGGCCAGAGAAATCTTTGAGGCATTTTCAATGCGTCAGTTAGGAGCCACCTGTGTTAGTTCCCCTTCAATAGCACTTTGTGATAAAGAACTTAAGTTCCTTAGAAGTTAATCAGTTTGGCCTGTGTCCACCATGTTATGGTTACTTTTATATTGTTTAATGTTATTGACGCATGCGCAGCAGGAGTTGACTGACGATGACTCGCCTTCCCCTTCTTCTTTCACTCTTTTTATGCCCGTTGCAAACTGTATATATTTGCGCAGGCTCCAATAAAGGTGTTGTTGGCAGTCAGCGCTCGTCCTGTGTCCTCCCTTGTCCAAGTTTTTTTTGGCGCTGTTTTAAATATGAAGGGGTAAGTGCGTCAGATATTTGAGCTCGGGTGGCTTGTTGCACGGCCGAAGTCAGTTTTGGGGCAGGCTCCTGACTGTGAGGGAGTAACGACAGCTGGCAGGCCACTTCCTCGCGTATGAAATCCTTGAGCTGAAGGACGAGAGCAGAAGGATCGGTATGGCCCGCGGCAACAGCAATGGCCGAGACCGAGTCAGCCTGTGGGACGTTTTGGCGAGTGACGTTACGTTGGCGGCGCAATTCGTCGAAACTCTGACACAGGTTGAAGAGTGCGGCGACGTTGGTTGGACCCTTGGCCAGCAGCATTTGAAACACATCATCCTCAATACCCTTTAGAATATGGTTAATCTTCTCGTACTCCGCCATCGTTCGATTAACATGGCTGCAGAGATCCAAGACATCCTCAATATACCTGGAGAAGCTCTCGCCCGGTTGCTGTGCTTGCTGGCGTAGACGCTGTTTGGCGCGTAGCTTGTGGACAGCGGGGCAGCCGAACACTTCGGCGAAATGTGTCTTGAATGCGGACCGACTCGAAATGTCAGATTCGTGGTTCTTAAACCAGAGATCTGCGACATCAGCAAGGCAAAATATGACGTTATTCAGTTTAGACTGGTCGTCCCACTTATTGTGAGCGCTTACACATTCATAGGAGGACAGCCAGTCTTCGACGTCATATTCATCGGTCCCGCAAAAGATGGCCGGGTCGCGTTGACGGAGAACGCCGGTGCAAGTGACAGGGGTAGCTACAGTCGGTGCGTAGGTTGCATCAGTCATGGTGACGGTGGGCAATGTACGATTGAGAAGCTCCAGGGTGACTTCAGGGATCGCAGCAATCTCCACCAAATGTAATGATGTTTAATTGAAGGCGCGAGACAGCAGATAGACAGCAGCCTAGCAGCAGTGAACAACCTGAGCGCTCTTGCAAATCACAGCATGGGTCGTCGTCGTCGCTGAGCTGCTATCCGATACAAGAGATGCGTCTGCTTCATTACACACAATATAAGATACGACAAAACACATGCGCAAACAGCAGAACTTATTATTTGATGTCTCAACTCGCGTAACTCTATGGAAGCTGCTCTACACTTCCCGAGCGCCGAAACTGGGAGGGCGAGTGACAAGTGATGAAAGTAAGCCCGCAAGGCACTTGGGATGAGGAGATATCTATATATGCTTAGTTTTTTGTAGTCCTGAAAAAACTAGTTAATTGGAACATTTTGCAGATTTTATTTCACTTTGCTACCAAAGAAGTTTTGGGCAGAAATATCACAAACATGGTGAACAGTCCAAAATACCTGCAATCCTAGAATTTGCACCAGTAGAGTCATCGAACTGAGCATATTATAATTCATTGGCTTTTGTCTTTGTGCTATCGTTGGATTCTTGTGGTTCTGCCAAACGTCATTATATTTGAAAAGTAGCACTGCTAAGCTCAAGGACTCAGGTTCGATCCCCGGCTGCAGCGGTCACACTTCGATGGGGGCGGAATGCCAGAACCTCAGGTGTTCAAATTTAATCCCGAGTCCACCACTGCTGCGTGCCTTTTAATCACACCGTAGTTTTGGAAAGTAAAACTCCAAAAATTATCATCTGAGGGGTTCACTGAATCAAACGTAATGCATACACCATAAAAGCGAAGTTCTAAAATTCCCCCCTCCCCCCTCAGCTGGCCCCGTGTCTTGCTATGACAAAAAACGAAACTATCAAGTTTACAACTCTGTAACTCAGCAACGAAAACTGATAATACAATTCCATGAATTGCATATAATAGTAAGCGGACAAAATTGATATGTTACACATGAATCTAAAAAAATTTAATAATATGGAAATACAACTTTTGCAGAACCCTGGTAAACAATGTAACAAATGGACGTAAGATTTAAAATGACATATCGAATTTGTCTGCTTTGAATGATCTGATGGCATCATGATTCTGTAATGGATGCCATTTACAGAATCATGACATCTGTTTTTCATACCGAGCTATGAATCTGCAAACTTTGTGCTTCTATTTTTCTTCAAACTTTCAAATTTTTGAAAATTTTTTAAACAAAATTCAGGACCTAAATTGAAGTTCTGCTACCAACAGTCACTAGAATTCAGCTTTCTCTCTCGAATGCAACAAATTTAATTAAAATCGGTCCAGGGGTTATCTCAGAAAAACATTTGCGTTTTACATGTATTTGAATAGGCCGCGTCGGAGTTGGGCCCGAGCTAAAGCTTCCTCTTAAGGCATCAATGTTGCCAGATTCGAGACCCTCGTTATGTAATGAATGAGAAGAATGGGAGTTAACCGAGGGGCTTGATTTTTATTAGTCATATCATAAGAAGCCAACAAACACTCACACCAAGGACAACATAGGGGAAGTTACTTGTGCTTAATAAATGAAATACAGAAATGATAAATTAATGGAAATGAAAGCCGATGCAAAAACAACTTGCCGCAGGTGGGGAACAATCCCACAACCTTCGCATTAGGCATAAATGAGCTAAAATAGCTAAGGAGCTATATTTAGCATAAATTATATGTAGTACATTTTTTACATGTTTACAGAGCAGTGATGCATTTGCAGCTCATCTTTCGTGAGCGCACAAACCTTGATGCTTTGAGAAAATTACGCCTTCCCTAAATTATTGGAATCATTGGAATCAATACGGGAGCACATTTATTATGCATTCATACATGTTCTGCATAGTTGCCTGCAAGAAAAGATGACTTGAGAGTTGTGTTTAATCTTTTATGATAATGCAGCTGCCAACAAATGTGTTATATACCCAGAATATGTTTAAAAAAATCGCTTCAAACATTTATCCATTTTTAGCTCCTTGCTGGATTTTTTAGCTACTTCTAGCTAGTTTCACATTAGCATCTAGCTACTTTTGCTCGCCGACATTCGGCAACACTGCTCTCAGATCACGCGACAGAGCGGTCTCTGATGCACAGCAACAACTCAGCAGGTCATAGCTTCGCGACGCGCGCTGCCAGATTTTGGAGGTCATAAATGAAGAGTATGGTGTTGTCCCGGTTATTCGTATGGACGCATTCTACACCGTGTATTTCCAAGCATGTGCTGCGTCAGCGATCAATTAAGCTTTTGTGGCCAATTCTACCTGGCTCATCTAGAAATAACATTGATAAACATGAGTAGCAGTATAGTACTAAACAGAAGACCCTCTAAAGCAACTCTAGAATCCGTCACTTGTGCTGACAACACTGTCCATATAAACAAAGACAGCTACGACATCTAGGTTCACGGCAGCTCTTTCATTTGGTGCTGTACTCAAGTTTCTTGTTTGTGCCATAGAATCAAGGTGTTTTATTGAGGCTGAAAGGGTCCCTGCTGCCGATTACCTTATTTTGATCAGTCTCAAGGATTTCAGCAACGAAACTGTGGAAACTATTGTGCTGTGCATGCAAACGTTGGGCCTACCTAGCAAGACGCATCATTCTTGTTTAAACACAAAGATACTTTCAAGCAAGCCGGAGGTTAAAAAATGGAAGTTTTTGTATGTAGTAGGCCTCCAAAAGGTGCAATCATTTGTTCCCGGTGTTGCTCCATTGCTACAGGTACGATACTTGACTATTTTCAACCTTCAAATGCAACTCCACACTGTGACTCACGTTGCAGTATATCCCATAACATTTTACAATACAGAGGCACTAACGTTGTCGTGCTTTCAGAAGCTAAATACATATATTCTGCATGATATAATGAGGTTAAAATTGTTAAGTTACCTGGTAAGTGTGTCTTGGGATAAAAACAAATGAGAGCTCCATTTGTGATTCCATCTTAACGAAAAAGTGTGTGAAAAAGATGTAGACTAGAAAGAAAGAGAGTAAGAGAGCTTGTCGTTTCTCATCTTAGTCTTTTTCGCGCACTTTTTCGTTAAGATGGAACCACACCAACTCGCCCAGCTCTCAGTTTTGATGAACATTTGTGAGTCAGGGTGCACCTTTCTCCTTATAGTTAACTGATCCGTGTGATAAGCTAGTCTATGCCTGATGACTGGCACTTGTTTGTGCTCGCAGTATTCAGTGTTCAAGGAAGGGTCCGCGCTTGGGAACACAGCAAACACCTGCCGCCCATAGGAATTCTCAAACCCCTGTGAAATGTGAGAATAACAACCAGTCGGACTAAGTTGCCTTTCTCCCAACAGGTTTCCGGAATTTAGCGAGGGTTTTCTTTTAGCAATGTCTTGTGCATAGGTGCAAATGCATGATTTGAAAATCAATCTAACAACCAGTTCTAATAGACACTGGTTGTGTGCACAGTGTCAGAAAGTAAGCTAGCAGCACTGTGGCCAGGCCTATGCTCCAAATCTAGAACAAGAGCTGCTTGCAGTTGTTTCTAAATTTCTTACGAGCAAATAAACTGACAACTCACCTTGCTGAAACAGCAATTTCTGCTTATACCACTAAACTAAAGCATGCCACCAAACAATATGTCGCCTTGCAGCATAACATATGTCATGATCAACTTCAGACCTTTGTTCCTGCTACAGGTGCCTGTGGACAAAAGTACATTGGAGAGAATATTCCTGCTGCTTAAGGCATCAGTAACACTAATGCTGGAGCAAAAATATAAGCTAACAAAACCAAATGAAGATGAAGCATACATCACAAATTTATTAAAGCACCTGCCCACACAAAGTACACTCCACCATTTGAAACATTTAAAATATATAGAAAGAAAGTTTTTCAGTACCTTGTGTGCCTGATGATCAACTAGGCTCACATATTGGGTAACTTGTGCCCATACCGAGACTTACAACATTCATTTCAACGCATAAAATGAAATCTTCTTAAACCAGATGAAAAACAAAACAACTTAGAAACATGCCCGTGAAAGTAGCTAAGGAATCAATCATTGCTCTGCATACTATTGCAAAAACATGGCCAGCCTACCTCAAGGGAGATCTTTCCAAACCAGGCAAAGAAGGTGCTGTAACGAGTGCGCAGCAGGCCACTGATGTTGCGCAGGATGATGTAGCTCAAGATCTGCAACAAGCGACAGCACGAGGTGGACACAAACATATGGGCACAGACCGTATGAGCCACTTACCGGAACAAAGGAGACGTAGGCATGCACCTCATTGCAGTCAGGCTTGGACCGACACACGAATGCAAATGTGGTGTAGAACTGCAGGGATTGACAAAAATAGTGTCACGCTACATCACCATATAAACATTTGCATGTGCAGTGATACCATGCATCATGAGCTGGCCCACTTTTGTTTCAGAGGCTTGCAATGGTTCCACAGAGACTTCTGGTGGAGAGTGATGTTTTGCATGGTAGCTAATACCACAGAGCATGCCTCAACAGCAGACCTTGCTACAAAAATGAATGATCAGCAACCAAGCACAAAAGCCTTTGGCTTTTTTGACACCTGCCACTGCACACACACCACACATGACGCGACCAAAACCCAAGTGCTAGAGGCACAGCAAGGGTTGTCCAATACACCTGTTGCTGCTGGCCATGTTGCCTCACTGGATTGGACATGTAAAACTAGAGCTCCAGCCAAAACAATTCGTGGCCAAATTAATCAGCTCACAGTCTATGGCTATAAACTACAGCGACAATCCAAAGAACTGGCAGTCCAAATAACAACTGGAAATTGGCTGTGTGATCCCTATATAGTGGACACTCTTTAAACGGAACTTCAAGGTACTAGGGAAATTGGTTCCGTTTATCAGGAGTTCCATTTACTGAGAGACAAAGCTGAATACAATTGCATGAATACAAAACTAACCAACCATGAGGATGGTGCCCCGTTTCTTTTCTTTAATTCAGTTAGTAAGTACAAGTAATTTCCCCTATGTCTTTCTTTGTTGACTTCTCATGATATGCTTAATAAAGATCAGGCCCTTCGGTTAACTCCCTTTCCTCTTCTTACCTTCAAGGAAACAATACGTGGCTGTTAATGACTGCATCTCTGACACGCTACATGTGCATGCACTCAGGAATACCACAACGGTCAGTGCTTGGTCCACTGCTGTTTTTGGTTTATGTCAATGATATCTATTTATCAGTGCACCCACTTGTGAAGATCCGACTTTTTGTGGGCGATTGTGTTGTTTATACCAGCATTAATGAACACTCTGATCAAGTCAGACTAAATGATACATTACATTCAATCAGTCCATGGTGTGACAAATGGAGCATGAAACTCAATACTTTGAAAACGGCGAGCATAACATTTAGTAACAAAAAAGAGCTTTAAGAATTTCCTTACAGCAATTTCCTTACCCTCAAAGCAGAATCTGGGCTGCAAGCTTTATCCCTCTGCCGACGCATAGCAGCACTTTGTCTATTCTATAAGCTTAACCATTCATCACTTAACAGTGCCCCTTACATAACACCGCCCGCATACATATCTCCTCGCACTGGTCACCAACTGCAAGTTTCCCGTACACGTATGAGAACTGTTAATTTTTAAGCACCTTTTTTTCCTCATGCAGCTAGCTAAAGACTGGAACAGCCTTCCTCGCAATATCACCATTCTCACCTGTCCATCATCTTTTTCTGCCAATGTGACTGAGTACCTGTTGTCACAAATTTGAGTGTTTTATTTTTTATGTACACCCACTCCTTATGTAATACCCCCTAGTGGGTCTTTAAGCTAAATAAATGAAATGAATGAAATAAAATGAAAATGTTTCTTCTCGTGGGAAATTTAGCCCGCATAATGATCGCACCCCTGAGTTTGCGTAAATTTTTTTGACAAGAAAGTGCTACTATTATGTGAGTAAATACGGTATACTTTCTCACAGCTACGACCACGCTTGTCATCGGCCTCTAGTGTTTAATCGTTATCCCTCTCACCTGTCGCTGTTTCCAGCATGTATCCTGTGAATGACTACATCTTCACTGCAAAGATGTTGCACAACCTTTTCTTCATTACCAATGCATTATTCAACACTCTGAGCGGTAAACTTTCGCTTGTACTTAAAAAAAAAAAACATAAAAATTGGTTGCGAGTCCCTTTAAGGGCAACTTGAATTTATACATTTAGCTTACCACACATGTCTACTCAAAACTGGATTATGCACCACAAATTTGGAACCCTGATTGGCATACCTAATACCAGAGTCCTTCCATGTTCTTTCTGATCATGAAACTGCCGCCTCAGCTTCATATAGAGCCAGCACCCGCCACTAGAGGCACAACTTTGCATGAGAGAGCATGCGAACGCTGCTGCTGCTGCAGTTGTGCGTGGGGCCCAGCCTCAACATTCTAGCTTTCTAAACTTCCGCAACTGTCGCTTTACTTTCATGTAACTACTTTAACATTCTACATGCATCAATAACTGCCCGAGCGCGTCTTCTGCTTCGCAGCAACTTCTCTCAAAATCTCTCACAAACTTAAGAAAATAGGACAAAGAGTAGGCGTGCATACTGTTGAAGCTTGGGCAAGTTGGTGTGACATTCTTTTTTAACAGCGCAAAGGACATGGACGAGACGCTGTGAATGTGCACTCGTCTCGTCCTCGTCCTTTGAGCTGTTAAAAAAGAATGACAGGTGTGGATGCAGCTTTTCTGTGCCTAGAAAACTTGCACAGCTTTGTGTTGAAACTAATGCTGTTGCTAAGGAACATAGTTCTTACAATATCAGTCACAACAAAAAAAAAAAAGGTTACGAATTGTTCGAAACCCCTGAGATGCAGTCTGTCTTATGCAGGGCAGGCAGGTAGATGTCTAAACGTTAGACTGCAAGAAGATAGCAGTAAAGTGCGCAGAGGAAGATAGCAGTAAAGTGCGCAGAGGGTGGGAGGGGTTTCTAGGCATCCATTGTGCAGAATGCCGCTGTATTCAGTTCTTTGAAAAGACCAATACCTAGGCTAGGAATCGTAATGAAAACACTAGACTTATCACTGAAGCAGCAGCGATCACTGAGGGTGACTTGGTTAGTAAGCCGTCAATTACATTAACAGATAAAGAACTTTCTTGAGATTGCACTTGTGCTCTCATTCATCTTAAAGGGACACTAACGGTTACTATGAAGTCAAGTTGAAGTGATAAAGCCATGCTCTAGAACGTCTAAGGCGTCACTATGATGACGAACAGAGCTTTAGTAACCAAGAAATTATGGTAAATGCATGACACGATTTGAGACCCCCAGCGAAATTCTGGTACTAGCCCAATAAGGGAGGCACTCCTCCTCACAATTTATGTCACTAGTACTCAACTACTCGTATTAAAAAGATCATTTCATTAGGTTATAAGATGGAAGAAAATGCTACTTGTCTACTTCTATTCGAGTCTAAGAAAAAATAACATTTTTACGTTACCCTTGAGTAGTATGGGTGATTGAAACGGTTCGTTTTCGCCTGACTCTGCACTGCGTGCGCATGGGACTTTCAGTTGTTTCGTTATGGCGTCATGCTGCGCTGGTTCTGCTGGCTCGCAAAACTTGCATTTGGAACAAGCAGCGAGAATGCCACGTCCATGTGATGTCGTGGCAGCGAACGGTCCGCGGAACTTGGCCATGAGCAGTTTCAGTGGCGAATCCAACATTACTTATCACTGTGTGCTAACGAGCGAACCTCTCCGTTTGAAGTGGTTAAGTGCTGTACCTCTGCCACAGCAAGTTGGCAAAGAGCTGAAAAATCACATAGTGTGCTCGCTGCACTTTCGTCCAGAGGATTACGAGTTCAACGCCGACTTACTGAAGTCGTGTGGAGTGCCTTTCAAAGCAGGCCGCCGTCGTAGTAGTACACAACGACGCCAGCAGCGCGAGCCCTCAGCAGCAGGTCACGTTCATCAGTGCTTAAATCGCTGAAGTCGAGCCCAGCATCCCGAGCCAATGTGTCGTTGTCACGGTAGTCCATTGCAACGAGCATCGAAGTTGGCATCATAAAATAAAGAACCAGCTTATCGTTGCACGCCTTCTCTTCTGCTAGCCACCATAGTTCCGCTTTCGCGCTGCTGTTGGCTCTGTCTTGGCTGTTTCTGGCCGCGCGTTCGCGTTTTGCACAGAAAAGCCATAGCGCCGTCTGCGGGAGCCATTTTACTCACCGACGGCGAACGTCACTATGAGACCATGACGTCATCACTCCTCGATCGGGGGGCGGGCAATTTGAACTGCGCTAGAGATATGCAGATGCTTCAGAACACATTTTCTCTTAAAATAAGTCTCTTCTTCGCACGAAACAAGCGTTTCGAGGTTTCTGGGATGGTATTTCAATAGTCCACGTTGAATTAATATTAACCTTTAGGGTCCCTTTAAGGAGGCCGTTATGGTTCTTTGAATTTTGAATGCGTACTCATGCTGGCTTCATAGTTTGGAGAGGGCATTTTTATCTTGGTGTCTTAAGTTATATATGCTTGTTATTCGAAATAAAAATTAAGTTGGAAGTCAGTGCTTGTCTTCGTCGTTCCTTCGGTCCTTTTATCTATGTATGCGCTGTAAGTTCGCAATAGAATGGGCAAAACGGCTCACTTCAGTGAGCGGCTCGGAATGGCTCAGCTCACTGAAATGAGCCAGTTCACTTAAATCTGAAACATGTGTTATGCATAAACCTAGTTCTTTGACCTTAAAAAAGTTATAAATGCATCGGTACTATGCTTGGTGAATATTTAATAACTCCTTATTTTGAAAGCTTAAGATTAACGAACCTTTCTTTTCTGATATTGACGAGAAAATGCTTCTCATAATGAGAGTGACACGTCACTGAGCAGGTGGAGTTCTATGGCACTCCTGCCTCGCCGTGCTGAAGACCGCTGACACTAGTGCGGCACTGGTGAAACACGAGCGTGCAAGTGAATGTCTGTAAAGCAAGACGCTTGCTCAATCTTGCCCCTATGAGCCGTATCCCAATGAGCTGAGCGGGGCTACACTCTAGTGGAGAGGAGCAGGGAGAGAGCGACAGCTGAGCTGACTGGAACTCAGACGAACGTGGTCAAACGGCTTCAATGCGAAGAAAGGCCGAGAACTGCCGAAGTCACACCTAGAAGAGCCCGCTCAGACGGAATGGCTTGGCAAGGCTCACTGAACGAGAACCACCTCTCCAAATGAACCGTCGCTCACTTTTACTGAACCATGGCTCACTCATTCTCTAAAAAGAGCGACTCAAAAGATCTAGCTTGCTCTTGAGCGACCTCTCTCTAGCCCTCCATGCTTTCTCTTTATCGGTCACAACCAGACTGAACAGTGCTCAGGCAGTCAAGGAACTGAACCATCTATGAGGATTCTCGGTGATGGGTCAGGCAACGGCAATGAATGATTTCACAGAAATTAATGACACGGGTGCTTGGGGACAAGTAGAAGATTATCGAAGAAGTGGAGAAACAGCATGGAGTCACGAAGGCCAGCATCACCCGGGATTCCAGAATCTTAGTTGAAGGTCATTCTAGCGAAGTATACTAATACCATAATGACTGATGTTACGCCTAAACACCCCCAAGGGTGTTAATTGAACGTTTGCCACGTGTCAAACCACTGCACCTCCTAACCAGATGTCAGTGCAGCATGGACGACTAGAAGTGCACCTCCCCCCCATTACCTGGAAACCGGAGAAAAGGATGAACGAGAGGGAACCCCGTCAATGAATGGATAAGCGCAGTTAATTAGACGAGTCAAATCACCACCCACCCCTCGACACTTATCCAGCCATCGAGACAGCGTGTAACCGACTGTTGCAGGATTCCACGAAAGGCCCTATGCCCGTGCCTTACCTTGCAGGCTGAGCGAAGAAGAAAGACGGTGCACAAACCGGCTGCTGCAGGATTCGACGAAAGGCCCTCAGCCCACGCTTCACCTTGCAGACTGAATGAAGGACAGGGTGGGCAACGACAAAAAAAAAAAAAATTAAATTATGGGGTTTTACGTGCCAAAACCACTTTCTGATTATGAGGCACGCCGTAGTGGAGGACTCCGGAAATTTCGACCACCTGGGGTTCTTTAACGTGCACCTAAATCTAAGTACACAGGTGTTTTCGCATTTCGCCCCCATCGAAATGCGGCCGCCATGGCCGGGATTCGATCCCGCGACCTTGTGCTCAGCAGCCTAACACCATAGCCACTGAGCAACCACGGCGGGTGGGGCAACGACAAATGAACCAGGTGTCACCGGATGAATTTTTTTTTTTTTCCACAAATTCCAAACCAATTTCTTCGAGGTGGAGTTACTGCGGGTTATGGATAGCATTGGCGTGGTATCGCAACGGAGTCAACACTGGCGATTTGCTGCTGGACAGTCTTCAGATTCCCTAGTCAACTTACCTAGGGAAGACAATGGGATTAAAAGCAGAGACTTTTCGAGAGTCGGGACAGAGGGTCTTGATGTGAACCGAGACGTTTAACTTGCTCCCGCATGGAGTGAGCTCCTGCACTGGAGCCGTGTAACTAAGCTAAATAAACCCTTTTTCCTTCATTTTCTACAACTTGATGTCACAGTTGATGGGCTTGGTAGATTCCATGCCCTAAACGCCACCCTAGCCGCTACACTGAGCAAAACGATTCCCGTATGCGATGTGGATAGAGGGAACGGCGACAAAAGCAGGAGCCAAGCGCGGTAAACTCGGGTGATCACTTTCAAAAATAGTTTCACTTTCACAAGATCCTCCATGACATGGCAACGGACACATCCATGTGTACGGCCAACAGTGTTTTTGGTGCTATGCACCGAGCCCAGAGTGCTGTCAGTCGTATACTTTGACGCATGCCAAGTTTCGGAAAGCAATCACCTGCAAATACTGCCCGAGCACATAGGGAAAGCACAAAAGCATGTGTGCAGATCGAACCATTTCCCATCTACACGAGCTTCCCATCTACACGTCAGCACACACGACTTCTAACGTGTGTGTCATTGGATTCCTAGTTTCATGTGGGTCGTTGTATGAGACGGGACATGGGAGGAGGCATTGCTTCATGTCGACACAGCTGGCCACCACCAGATGCTGCCATGCCTGTGCTACATCTGTGGATGTGCCACATAGCATCGACAACATTTAAAGACTTGTTTTTGCAGGTGACACCATCTCTTTGTAGACATTGCGGCACTCGACGGAAAGCTCTTGCTGTGTGGCTCAAAGAAAGTCTATAAAAAACTGACCGTTTTTTTTTTTTTTAAGTGTGTAGGCAAGAAAAGAACATTTTATTACGCTAACAGGTGCGGATCGCAGAACACGGTATGCTAAATCTCTCCAACAAAGCGTGATTGGAACCTGCACTGGCGTATTCTTTTCGAATTTACTTTTTGGGCGGTTTTGTTTTCAGAGTCCTGCTGAGTATTAGCCTACAGTTTAAATTGAAGCCCCTTGCAACTCTGCCCCGTACACCGTGTATTAAAACAATTTTTTTGGTCAAGTTATGTTTCACCAGGATTATACAACTTTGCACAATCCCAAGAAAATCGTATAATCAGGCTTCCACTGTATAACCTTTCTTGCCCTGGAGTAACATGTTCTTGTAGCAAATATGTTCCTATGGGTGGCTCATAAGTGATAGGTCACAAGATCACGAGTACAGGTTAGACTGACGACCATTGAAGCGGCGTTTGGGTCCGCAGGTGAGCAGCTGGCAGCTATACCCTGAGCACACGTGCCAAGTTTGTCTGTGTGCCTAAGCTCGCTTATGTGGGCAGGAAGCTCCACAATGCGCAAATCTGAGTGCATGAACATTGAAAGCACAAATCTGATACAATCCTTCTGCCTTCCAGTGGCTAACCGTCCGAATCTTTGCACATGCTTTCGTGCTTTTTATACATACTGCTTATGTTGTCCCGCCACGTCGTGATATTTTTTTTTTATTAGACACATTGACCTGGACTAACCTTGTAATGACAGAGATTGTGTGCTGTAGGAAAACCAATTACAGCCAGTTCCTAACCACAGCCAGTTCCTTCACTGAATATTTGAAAAGTCGAATAGTAGCAGATATTCCATTCACAAATCAAATTACTCAAACATTCACCAATTCGTAAATTTGCACACCCTTATCTAAAATGTTCAGGCTTATTACAATATAAATTTTCGTTACTTCGGTTTTGCCTTAGTATATTTCTGAGAAATAATACCGTATTTGCATTACAATGCAACCGTGATGATAATACAAAGAAAGACTTTCAGTCTCTCAGAAAAAAATATATATATACACCATATTTACTCAAATCTAGGCCGGCCCTGACTCTAAGCCAACCCCCAAATGTCTGAAGCCAGAAAAAAAATTTAAAAAAAAACATACCTCGAATGTAGGCCGAACGAAAAAAGTGAGGACAGCGTTCACAAAATGAAAACAGTATTTATTTAATATGAGCATGCCAGCTCACTCTACGTTATCATCGCTACTAGCCCAGACCACAAAGCGCAGACTGCGGCACGGCTCGCACACATTGAAATGCGGCACGATCTCTGTGTTCCTCTCTGTGTAAGGAAATTCGATAAGGAAACACCGATCTTGGTTTTTCGTTCTCGCTGTCATCTCTTCGTTGCGGCGCATGCAAAAAGCGTCCCTTGTTGCCCCGTCCAACGACGGACGTTTTTCGCACAATGCCGAAGTCCTGCCCAGCTTGAACATTTGACAATGCCTCTGCAGCTAGCACAAGTTGAAAGCGGCACTATAGTGGCATCACCTGTTTGGTGCCATTATGATAACGCCATGCTATGGGCCACACCGCACGCATAGAGATGCCACACAAATAAGACACAGATCAAACCGTGGTCAAATGCATTTCTTTCATGGCTCATAGCACCGATAATTTATCTGAACTCGACTAAGCACGACATCAAGAGGGCAAAAGACTACGAGCAATAAAAACAGTGCTAAACAACAGGACGAGTGAAGGGACACAGACAACAGCGCTGACTAACAACCAAGGTGTCTTTATTCTTTCAGTCAGCATATATATACTCCGCCGCTATCTCAAACCACAGAATCACCAGAATTGGGCATGCACAGGGGGGGAGGAGAGATTGCAATTAATGCGATAGGAAGGCAATCTCCTTCGGAAGGAGAGAAATAGAGGGAAGGCTTACACACGCTTCGACGCTAGCATGAACGTGGAGAGCATGAGAAATAAGGCGTGCACGGTCATTGCGGTATTTTGACAGGTAGGTCACATCTTGAAAGACGGCTTGCAGCTGCATTCATTGCAATGCAGTGATAACTGACCATCTTTAGCTCGTTTTTGAACTTTGAGTGTTCGTACATGCGGTCATTGATGCACCGCCCCAGTTGGCTGATCTAAAAACGCTTGCATCTTATGGCTCTTATGGCTGTTAGGCTCTTATGAGACCGAGGAGCGTCTCATAAGAGCCTTCCCCCCTTTTCCTCCATGCACTCAAAAATAGTCAAGCGCAGTATTGCAAGATCTTGCATGAAGGCAGCCCTCATCAGGTCTTGTGACCACCAAGTGCAAGCTTCAAAAAGCAAGTAGCCAGGCTGAAGCTCGCAGGTTTCCCGGTACCGCTTTCGACCAGCATCACTGAAAGCCTCACAACAAGCCTTAAAGGAAAGCAGTCGGCAGCTGCTCAATCTGAGAATCGCTAACGGCAAATGGTTGTGGTTATCCCATATGTGCACCAGGTTGCGCATATTCTCAAAAAGGTTGTCAGCAGGGCAGGCGTCAGGTTGCTGTTCACTGCCAAAAATAAGTTAGGTAGCCTGTGCCATCAAGACAATCGGGTAACTGAGAACAACAAAAAAAGTTGTAAAAAGCAGCACAGACAGAGGTTTGTTGGTGACTGTTGTGACTGTGTGGTGTATAAGATTCCCCTTTCATGCAAGCGTTTTTATATCGGCCAAATGGGGCGGTGCATCAATGACCGCATGTACAAGCACTCAAACAAAGTTCAAAAACAAGCTAAAGATGGTCAGTTATCACTGCATTACAATGAATGCGGCTGCAAGCCGTCTTTCAAAGATGTGACCTACCTGTCAAAATACCGCGATGACCGCGCACGCCTTATTTCCGAAGCTTTCCACATTCATGTTAGCGTCGAAGCGTGTGTAAGCCTTCCCTCTATTTCTCTTCTTCCGAAGGAGATTGCCTTCCTATCGCATTAATTGCAATTCCCCCCTCCCCTGCGCATGCCCAATTCTGTTGATTCTGTGGTTTGAGATAGCGGCGGAGTATATATATGCTGACTGAAAGAATAAAGACACTGTGGTTGTTAGTCAGCGCTGTTGTCTGTGTCCCTTCACTCGTCCTGTTGTTCAGCGCTGTTTTTATTTTATTTATTTATTTAAGATACTTTCAAGGCCCAAAGGCATTACAGAAAGGAGTGGGTGAACATAAAAAAAAATTGTGCAAGATAAGACATATTCAATGTGGCGTTTCATGAATGCTGGTTTTGAAGGTGTCGATATCCAGGATGGCTGCAACGGTGGCGGGAAGGTGGTTCCAATCTTTGCTTGTGCTAGGGATGAATGCATTACTACAAAGTTTAGTACGTGAAGACGGCACACCAACTTTGAAACTGTGGTCAGAGCGAGATGATATGTATGAGAGTTGGGTGATCAGCTGTTCTTTCAACAAAGGGTTATGGCAGTAGATTTTATGGAATAGCGAAAGGCGGAAGCATCTACGACGGAAAGAAAGTTCTGGCAAGTTAAGTGTTGTCTTCATTGAGGTAACACTAGCATGTCGGGAGTAGTTTGATAAGATGAAACGCGCTGCACGATTCTGAATGGCTTCTATGCTGTTTATGAGTGTAATGTTAGCCGGGTCCCAAATGGCGCATGCGTATTCTAGTTTGGAGCGAACTAATGTTTTTTAGAGAGTTAGTTTCAGTGACGATGGTGCGGATGAGTTTCGGCACAAATAGCCCAACAAGCGATTGGCATAGCTACATATAATGTCGACATGCATGTGCCAGGAAAGGTGGCTGGTGATGTTTAGTCTAAGGTATTTGTACGTTGAGACAACTGACAGAGGGCTATTATTGAGGAAATATATATGCAGATTAGTAGTATTGGTACGCTGTGATACGCACATGCATTTACATTTGCTTAAGTTAAGCTTCATAGACCACTTGCTCGTAATCATGAACCAACCAGCCCAAATGCGTACTCTTCGGCAAAAGACTATTATCAAAGTGTTTCCTTAAAACATTTTCTTTCTACATCCCCGGAAAAATCCTGGCGACACTATCTCCGAAGGAAAAAAAATCTATCGCGAGTCTCCTAATTAATGGTACAGCTAGAACTGATAAGAAGAAAATGGCTGATGCGCTTAACAACTACTTCTGCTCGGTGTTCATTGATGACGATGGTATCGTTCCAAATTTTTTTATGCTTGAAGAAGTACCACCCATTGATGACATCACTGTCAGTAAGGAGAGAATACTATCAATTTTACTTAAGTTAGACGTCAAAAAGTCATCAGGGATAGACGGAATCCCTAATGCTTTCCTACACCGATATGCTGAGTGGTGCGCAAAATTCTTATGTTTAATACTTAGGAAATCACTGTCACACACAGAAATTCCGAGTGATTGGAAATGCACCAGAATACCTCCATTACACAAAAAAAGGTGATCCATTCATTGTTACTTCTTATAGGCCAATTTCTCTTCTCTGCACTTGTGCCAAAGTATTCGAACACATTATTTTTAAACAGATTTCTTACTTGATTGAAGATAATAAAATAATCTATAGTCGCCAGCACGGTTTCTGATGAGGAGTTTCTATGAGAATGCAACTACTAGAGAGCATTCACAACTTTGCCGCAACATTGGATAAATCTGGTCAGCTTGAGATCGTATTCTTCGACTTCGAGAAAACTTTTGACCGTGTATCGCATCCTAAACTTCTTTTGAAATTAAGACCTCTACTTAAAAACGATTCCCTCCTTGCATGGATCGCAGCATATTTGTCTTTCAGGCAGCAATCAGTGTCCATCGACAATGTCAGTTCACATTCTGCCTACGTTAATTCAGGTATCCCCCAAGGTTCTGTTCTTGGGCCGTTATTTTTTTTTTATCTTGATAAACGACATTGCTCAAGACATACCAGTAAAAATCCACTTATTTGCAGACGATTGCATCCTATATAACGAAATCCACAGTTCTGATGACCAGGTTTCTCTTAACAAATCTTTAGCCCAGATTACAAATTGTTGTACTTCGTGGCAGACGCAAATAAACCACAGCAAAACGGTAGCAATGACACTTACGCATAAGATGAATCCGCTCACTTTCACTTATTGTATCAGCGGTAACAATCTGTCCGTAGTTTCAAGTTACAAATACCTAGGGGTAATTATTAAATATGATTTTTGATGGAATGATCACGTCACCTACATGCAGAAGAAAGCCACAAGACAACTAGGCTACCTACAGCGAACACTTCCCAAAGCTTCAAGAAATGTAAAACTTTTGGCCTATAAAATACATATAAGGCCAACACTTGAATACGCTGAGGCAGTATGGGATCCGCCCACAAATACAAATATAAGGAAACTAGAAAACATTAAGCGAAAGGCAGCTAGATTCATTTTAATTAGCACAGGAGCGAAACATCTCTAACTGATCTATTAATTTCTGCAAATCTAGAATCCCTACAAACAAGACGGTACCGCAAAAGGCGAAAAACATTCTACATGATATACAATGGTAACCTTGGAATCTACAAAAGCACGTACTTGAAACCTCTTACGCTGCACAGCGTCCCACTCGTTCTCTCCATTCAAAAAAAGTTAGCGAAATTTATAGCAGAACTAACACTTACATTAATTCTTTCTTCCCCCGTACCATCCATGATTGGAATCGTTTGCTCAGAAAAGTAATCGAGAGCTCTTCTGTTGCCGCTTTCACTGCCGCACTTCAAAATGTGAAATGATAGTGTCTTATCACCAATGGTCTAGCAACTTTCCATGAAAGCGTCACACTTACATCCTGCTTTCCTTTATTTTGATGTTTTAACAGTTATGTTTTCTTTATACTGTGCATCGCATTGACATGTCTAACGCATCTAACCAAATAATTTTTTTAATTTTTTTTCTTGTTTTTGTCACATTGCCAATTGTTGAGCAACGCTCTTGTCTAATGCGTCTTGATGTGTGTTCATATATCTACTATTTTACCATTTGAAACTATATTATTCAGTGCTGTACTTGACACACTAGTCGCTTTTCTCCAGTACCATTTGTTTATATGTGTGCTCTTTTTGTTGTTCAGGTAAATTTGTACTAAAGTGTAACCCACTCCTGCTTAAGGCCTAGAATTCAGGCTAGCAGTACTTATTAAATAAATAAATAAATAAATAAATAAATAAATAAATAAAAATAAATAAATGGCACGCCAGCGCATGCGCCCTTGCCCTAACGGATTAGTTGTGAAACGTTTTGGAAGGGACACGCATGGCCGCACAGCCTGATATCGGCAGAAAGTCCCCTGAAAAAAGCACATGGATGTGCACTGCCGCGAACACTCGTGCCGTGTACCGCATTGGAACTCCACTGGTATATAGTAGCTCTACGTTGGTGCGGTGCCGAAAACGTGTGTAGCATAGGACTGCAACTCCACTTTAACACAGAAAGCGGCCAGGGCTTCGTGCCAACTGCACCGTGAACCACGTAGTTGCCGCCTTCCATTGATAGCTAGCATATTTATCGATAAGCCCCTGCGTTACACATGGGGGACACATTAAAAACATCTCGTTGCTGACGAAGTCTTCTTGCAGGCTCGGCCCTCTCTTGCTGGTGGTGGCAGCACATCTCACTTCACGTGCTCGTTTGTTTAATGCATGGTAACACTGGGTCGATAGAGACCGATAAGGCGCTGATGGCAACTATTCTGCACAGTGTGTTGCTGAGACCATTTTATCATAACAGGCCGACAACAACACAACCGACGGGCATGAGTTGTCGTCGCGTGACAGGCTTTCTTGTCGATGGCACCGACAAAATTAGTGTGCAGGCCATGATAGCTCGACCGCACCCGACGCGATCAGCCGTCGAACCTACAATGCGATAACCGCAGCGCCTTGAGTCGGAACATGCCTTTAAGTTGAAATGCTGAAGCTTCCGTCCTCTCAAGCCGTACACGTGAAGTTTTGGCCAATTACGAGCAATAAAAACAGCGCTACACGACGGGACGAGTGAAAGGACACAGACAACAGCGCTGACAACAATTTGTTGAAGTGCTCGCGCATGCGGTCGTTCGACCGCACGCGCGAGCACTTCAACAAATTTCAAAAACGGGCAAAAGATAGTCAGTTGTCACTGCATTGCAATGAATGCGGCTGCAAGCCATCTTTCGAAGGTGTAACCTATCTGTCAAAATATCGTGATGACCGCGCACGCCTTATATCCGAAGCCTTCCACATTCACGTTAGTGGCGAAGCATGTGTAAGCCTTCTGTCCATTTCTCTCCTTCCGAAGGAGATTGCCTTCTTATCACATTAATTGCAATTCCCCCTGCGCATGCCCTATTCTGCAGATTCTGTGGTTTCAGATAGCGGCGGAGCATATATATGCTGACTGACGGAATAAACACACTTTGGTTGTTAGTCAGCGCTGTTGTCTGTGTCCTTTCACTCGTCCCGTCGTTTAGCGCTGTTTTTATTGCTCGTAATCATGAACCAACCAGCCCAAATGCGTTGATCCTGTTTAGCGAAGGCTGAGTTAGCCTTGGCCCCATCGAGTTCGTGCACCTACCGATGGACCTGAACTTAAAAATGAGCAGTCACGATGATGGAAACTGCTCCTATAGTTCAATTGTGGAAATATAGTGATTACATATCAACTATTGCTCGCTTGGCATGGCGTGTCCACAATAAGACCCAAGCGGCGACATAGCGCTGTGCCAACCTCTGTATGTACGTCACAGCCATTCCCGAAGGCTGCCGGTCGCATTCGCTACGTAGATGGGTGTGTGTGCGTACTGTTGACAGATTTTTTTTTTTTTTAATTCCAGGGAAGAGCTGTTTACCTCTCAATCAAACAGGACAAAAGAGACAGTGCATTTGGTATAGCAACATAAACAACCTTCTTCCACAGTTACTGACGGTGTCAGCGATGACATACGTGTTTTTGTGAGACAAGTACACGGCCTATAAGTGAGCGCTCATGCCGAGCACTGCTTTATCTAATGGTACTTTATGGCACGCACACACTGTAAGCACGATATGAAATCAGGAGCGTAGCCAGGGGGTGTGTAGCCAGGCTTATGAGGCTTCAGCCCCCCTCCCCCCCGAGCGAGCGAGCGAGCAAGCGAAGCAACTTTATCAGGAAGAAATTTTTTTCGTGCTGCCATGCACCGCCGACCATAACAACCCCCAGCGCCAGAAATCATTTTCGATTCTGTCTAGAATGTCTTTTTCCCGCTCGAAAACACATTTCAGCATGAACATGGCGAACTCGGGCTGGATTTCGTGGCAATGCCCATACACCGGGAGTCACATAACGCAAGGAGTCCCATCTGAGCACAAAGTTTCAAGGGCGCTTTGATGGCGAGCGGGCTCGTCGCGGCATCTCACCGAGGCCGCGGAATCTACGGAGCGCGTAGATTTCAATTCCGAAATTTTATGGGTATAAAGTTCTCCTAAACTTTTGATGCAACAGTTGCATTAACATTTCCAAAGTCGCGCTTTAGATTTTCAATGCCGGAACTTTGTGGGTTTAATGTTGTTATAAACACCTGACGCCAAAGGTGCATTGACTTTTCTAAACTCCTACATCGGACCATACAATGAGACAACCCAAATCAGCACACTATCAGACAAGTTGACAAAGCAAGCAGCGAGGTCTGATGAGATGAAACATTGTGGTGTTTCAATTTTGCCGTCATTTTCGCAGACAATAATTCAACATTTTTTGTTCACCTGCGCCAAAGCATCCACGTCAAGACACTAAAGCCAGTAAAGGTAACTACGTTCTTACTTATTTTTATACTTTGACTTTTATTTGCGAGGACACATTCATCATCATCAGCATCAGCAGCAGCAGCAGCAGCCTATTCATGTCCACTGCAGGACGAAGGCCTCTCCCTGCGATCTCCCATTACCCCTGTCCTGCGCCAACCGATTCCAACTAGCACCCGCGAATTTCCTAATTTTGTCGCACCATCTAGTCTTCTGCCGTCCTCTACTGCGCTTGCCTTCTCTTGGTACCCATTCTGCCACCCTAATGGTCCAACGGCTATCTAGTCTGCGCATTACATGATCTGCCCAGCGCCATTTTTTCTCCTAATGTCTATTAGAATATCGTCTATACCCATTTGCTCTCTGATCCAAACTGCTCTCTTTTTGTCTCTTAAAGTTATGCCTAGCATTCTTCGTTCCCTCGATCTTTGCGCGGTCCTTAACTTGTTCTCAAGCTTCTTTGTCAGCCTCCAAGTCTCTGCACCGTACGTCAGCACTGGTAAAGTGCACTGATTGCATACTTTCCTTTTCAATGATAATGGTAAGCTCCGAGTCGGGAGCTCACAATGTCTGCCACATGCGATCCAACCCATTTTTATTCTTCTGTGAGTTTCCTTCTCATGGTCAGTATATCGTAGCGCCTAGGAAGACGAACATGCTGGGCCGGGGCAGAGGGGGAAAGAACCCCGATTTATTGAACATGTGTACATATATAGGTTTTAGGAAGGGGTGTGTCTATTTATCAAGAACAGATAAGTTGTTTGCACAGCATGCACATGGTGCATGCGTATTGACATACAATGCGCTTGCGCGGAACACGTGTGGCGCTCGGCGCCCAAGATACGATACATCTTCCTTTGTACGAAAAACAAAACAAGAAATGGGAAAATAACATTAATGAAAATTGTCAGGCACTTTAGTTCAAGGCACTTGCGCGAAGTTGTCGTCATAGGCCAGACGTTGAGGGGGTCGACGTTGTCTGAGCGACCTCCTTGGGGCTGGTGTGGACGAGACACTAATTGGGGCAGAGGGCTCAGAGGGAATAGACGGGGCTGTACATTCTGTGTAGCTAGGTGCTGACCCATTTCTTTGGCCCGAGTTTCCCTCGAAGTCATCGTCGTCGTCTTCCTGTGCACTGCGTCGGAAAGGCTCCCGGGTCAGTAGCAGGTGCTGGCGGTTGCGCCTCAACACCGTGCCGTTTTCAGTGACGACTGTATACGACCTCGGGTAACCAGCAGGCTTGAGAACCTTTGCTTTCGTGTCCCATGCACCTTTCTTGATCCGGATCGTATCTCCAGGGCTCAGGCGTGCCACTGATCCCCTAGAGTGGTCTGTCTGAAGGCGCCGGATCACCTCGTGACTGGGGTTGCCTTGAACGTCGGGAATTGTTGTGCGGAGCCTTCGCCCCATCAGCAGCTCAGCGGGCGATGCGCCACACTCGAGTGGAGTTGTCCTGAAAGCGAGCAGTCCCAACCAGAAATTTTGTTTCGCTTCCGTCGTTTTCTTGAGGATACGCTTAGTTATCTGAACACCTTTTTCTGCCAACCCATTAGAACGTGGGTATCCCGGGCTAGACGTGACATGCCTAAAATCGTACAATTGTGAGAATAACGCGAATTCGCGACATGAAAATTGAGGGTCATTGTCAGAACAAACTTCTATGGGAATGCCATGTCTAGCAAAGATCGAACTTGTTGCGTCAACCACTGTTTTGGCCGTGGTGTCTTTGAGTAGTTCCACTTCGGGAAAGTTGGACAGGGCGTCGTAAACGCACAGGTACGACCTCCCACCGTATTCAAAAATGTCAATGCCGACACGGTACCACGGTTGGTCCGGCACAGGGCGCATCAGTAGAGGCTCTCGAGGTTGGCTATATGCACACTTTTTGCAGATAGAACATGTCTGCACGAAAGATTCTATGTCCGAGTTCATTCCTGGCCAAAAAACTAACTGTCTTGCCCTGGCTTTGCTCTTGTTGATTCCCAAGTGCCCTTGATGAATTCTTTCCAGTGTCTCTCTTTTCATGCTAGCCGGAATAACTACTTTGCAGTCTTTGAGCAACACTCCTTTCACGTGTGATAACTCGCCTGCGAATTGTTTCCACAGCCCGTCCAAGCATTTTCCAGCTTCTAGATCTCGCAGCACGTTTCTTAGCTGTTCGTCACGCGCCGTTTCCGCAGCCAGCCGCCTCCATGTGTTCTCACTAACAAGTGAGGAAACCGTACTCACGGCATGCACCTCTACATCGTTGCTGTCGAGGTCGCAGGCCATTGTCTTGGTTGTGGCACGGTACAGCATGTCGGCCAGGAGGAGCTGCTTAACTGGAACAAATTTTAATTGAACGTCATAACGCAGCAATCTCAGAAAAAATCTTTGCAACCTCGGCGGCATATCACCAATCGCCTTCTGCGAGATAGCGATCAAAGGGCGGTGGTCCGTTTCAGCAGTAAATTGTCGACCATAGACGAAATGATCAAATCTTTCGCAGCCAAAGACCAAGGCCATTGCTTCTTTCTCAATTTGAGAATAACACTGCTGCGTTTCGGTAAGCGCTCGCGATGCATATGCCACGGGCTTCCATGTGTCGTTGTGACACTGTAACAAAGCGGCTCCGATTCTGTCTTGGGATGCATCGCATGACACTTTTGTTGCTTTGGCCGGATCGAATACCGACAACATGGGCTGTGTGCTGAGGTAGTCGCATAGTTCTCGCCATTCCTTTTCGTGGTTATTGGTCCATTCAAAGACAACGTCTTGCCTGATCAAGCTCCTCAGAAGAGCTGTTCTTTGAGCTAAACATGGAAGAAACTTGCCGAAATAATTGACGACACCTAGCATCCTTTTCACCGCAAGCTTGTTTTCTGGGGTCGGCATGTGCAGCATGCAATTAATCAGCGCCTGGCTCGGCCTGATGCCTGCTTTATCGATGACATCTCCAAGAAACTCGATTTCATGGACGCCGATACTGCACTTATCAGGATTGAAGGTTAAGCCGGCGCGTGTTGCTGCTAGCAGCACAGATTTCAGACGTTCATTGTGCTCTTCTACCGACGAGCCCCATACCAGAATGTCGTCCACGTATATTTTCACGCCGGGAAGGCCTTCGAAAATTTCATTCAGCATTTTTTGGAACACCTCAGGGGCGGACGATATGCCGAAGGGTAATCGTAAAAAGCGATAACGACCAAATGGGGTTGAGAACGTGCAAATGCGCGATGTCGAGTCATCCAAGGGGATTTGGTGGAATCCAGGGTTAGTGTCTAGGTGGGAAAATACAGTTGCACCAGCTAGCTCAGCTTCTATATCTTCTCGTCGCAGCATCATGTAGTGCTCCCTCTTTATGCACTCATTGATTTTACGAGGGTCAATGCAGAGACGAATTTTCCCATTCTTTTTTCTAGCAATCACCAAGGGACTCACCCAGTCAGTAGGCTCGGTGACTTTTGTGATGATTCCGGCGTGCTCCATCCTCTCAAGTTCACCCCGTAATGGTTCTGTCAGGGCCAACGGTACGCGTCGAACTGGTTGAATGACTGGCTCGGCGTTGTCTCGAAGAACCATGTGATACACTTTGTTCACGCAGCCTGTCCCAGTGAAAATGTGATGAAATTCTTTCACGATTTCTTCACAGTCGTCCTGTGATACGCTGTGGACGCGCGAGAGCAGTCCAAGTCGCTCGGTTGCTTGTAGGCCTAGGATTGCGCGACCTTTGCGCACCACAAAAAATTCGAGAGGAACAGTTCGGTCACCCAGCATTACTTCCGTTTGGATGACTCCAAGATGTTTGATCGTGTCTCCACCGTACGAATGTAGCACCACGCTACTTTGCTTCATTTCAGGGCTTGGGCGCATCCTTTTGTATATTCCAACGGGCATCAAATTGACCTGAGACCCTGTATCGACTTTTAGTTCGACTGAAACGTTATTGACGTTCATTCGAACCATCCAGTCGCGTTCGCTTATGACGGCTCTTGTAGACACCTCTAAGACGCTGAAGTCATCTTCGTGATCTTAAATTTCACCGACCAGCTCGGTGGCTCTGCAGCAAATCGCAAAGTGGTTTCTCCTTTGGCATTTTCTGCACGTTCGTCCGTACACGGGACAGTCTCTAGGCTGATGCGTGCGTCCGCACTTGAAGCATTTGTACATCTTGGCTTGCGTCATTTTTGGATTCGAGCATGCATTGCAAATGGTGTCTACTTGCTTTTGACCTCGTTCCCAAGTTTCTTGGCGGAGAGCCGATGTTTCGGCTGCCTTGCAGACGTGCTCAGCCTTCTGCAATGTCAACTCACAGTCCCCGAGAAGCTTTTCTCTCACCTTGTCGTCGTTGGTTCCGTACACAATCTGGTCTCGGACCATAAAATCCTGAAGCGCGCCGAAATTGCACGCCCGTGCCTGTTGCTTCAGGTCCCGCAGGAAGTGTTCAAATGGCTCACCTTGGCTTTGAACTCTCTTCTGAAATATGTAGCGTTCATGTACTTCGTTGGTCTGCAGCTTGAAGTAATCGTCAAATTTCTTGATGACCGTCGCGTAGTCAGCCTTGTCTTCGCCTTCTGCGAAGCTCAGCGTATTAAATATCTCGATGGCGTCCTCAACTACAACACTAAGAAACAGCGCTGTCTTCGACGACACTGATCGCTTCTTGTCATCCGGCTCTGATGCCGCAAGGAAGAGTTCGAATCTCTGCTAGAACGTCTGCCAATTCTTGCTCGCTTCTCCCGTCATGTTTAATGGACCAGGCGCTCTCAATGAATCCATTACGTAGTCCCTACAGTGCTGCCCGTCAAAGATCAAAGCCGTGCTTGACTACACATCCCACTTCTGACACCATGTATCGTAGCGCCTAGGAAGACGAACATGCTGGGCCGGGGCAGAGGGGGAAAGAACCCCCGAATTATTGAACATGTGTACATATATAGGTTTTAGGAAGGGGTGTGTCTATTTATCAAGAACAGATAAGTTGTTTGCACAGCATGCACATGATGCATGCCTATTGACATCCAATGCGCTTGCGCGCAACACGTGTGGCGCTCGGCGCCCAAGATACGATACAGTCAGGGTTCCCTGTGATTAGTTGACCTAGGTAAATGTACTCTTCCACAGACTCTGGAGGCTGACTTGCTATCTTGAACTCTTGTTCCCTTGCCGGCGTCCTCACCTACGACACTGAGAAACAGCGCTGTCTTCGACGACACTGATCGCTTCTTGTCATCCGGCTCTGATGCCGCAAGGAAGAGTTCGAATCTCTGCTAGAACGTCTGCCAATTCTTGCTCGCTTCTCCCGTCATGTTTAACGGACCAGGCGCTCTCAATGAATCCATTACGTAGTCCCTACAGTGCTGCCCGTCAAAGATCAAAGCCGTGCTTGACTACACATCCCACTTCTGACACCATGTATCGTAGCGCCTAGGAAGACGAACATGCTGGGCCGGGGCAGAGGGGTAAAGAACCCCCGATTTATTGAACATGTGTACATATATAGGTTTTAGGAAGGGGTGTGTCTATTTATCAAGAACAGATAAGTTGTTTGCACAGCATGCACATGGTGCATGCGTATTGACATACAATGCGCTTGCGCGCAACACGTGTGGCGCTCGGCGCCCAAGATACGATACAGTCAGGGTTCCCTGTGATTAGTTGACCTAGGTAAATGTACTCTTCCACAGACTCTGGAGGCTGACTTGCTATCTTGAACTCTTGTTCCCTTGCCAGGTTATTTATCCTTACCTTTGTCTTCTGCATATTAATCTTCAGCCCCACTCTTACACTTTCCCTGTTAAAGTCCTCAATCATTCGTTGTAACTCGTCTGCATTGTTGCTGAATAGAACAATGTCATCGGCAAACCAAGATTGTTGGGGTATTCACCGTCAATCTTTACTCCTAAGCCTTTCCAGTTTAACCCTTTGAGTGTCAATGACTTAAATATACGACACCGCAAACAAGTCCGAAAATGGTCGATGCCATATATTTACGGCGCCGTCTCTACGTTTAAAAAGTGCGCCAATTTTGTAACTTTTTCTTTTCTGTCATGTGCTGCCACTATGCAGGAATACAGGGAATCTCTTTCGCTTGCCTCCCTCTCTCGATTGTCATTGCATGGTTTGTTTTAGCGCTAGTTTGCACCCACACATCTATATCTACCACTCGCACATTAGCGCGCGTGCGTGGGCGGGCGGGCGGGCTGGCGACAGTTTGGATTTTGTTCCGCGGGCGGTTTCGGCTTCTTGCGCTTGCAAAACTGATGGCGATGTTGTTACTAATCGCTCAAAGGGCAACCTTACAGCGGTGCTCACAGCGGCGCGCATAAGATGGATGCCGCCCCTGCATGCGTTTCCGTTGCTTTTTTTTTTTTTTAGACACTCGCAAAAACACCTCTGGTTGGCGATAAATGAAGATTAGCAGAAGTCTGTCACACGTTGTGCTTTTTTGACGTGCACACAACCACACAGTTTTCTTGAGTGCGCACACCTATGCAGTTCGATTACGCTATGGATATACATATTCGATATTAGTGTAAAAGCAGGAAAATTTGTGTCTTGCAAAATATTCCCGTGTGTGCACATTCAAGGCCTTGAACTATGTGTATAAAAATGCATCAAATTTTTAATTCTTGTAAGTTTATTTCCTTTTTTATTGTTGTTATTCATGAATGAAGAGTACATATTACCAACGCAAAATATTTTTTTCTCTCTTTACGGTCACTCTAAAAAAATTGCGGTAAATTTTTTTCGAAGCAAGTCCCTAAGAAGAATTGGAGTCTACAATAAAAAAAAATCGACCCTCAAAGGGTTAATAGCTTGAATACTTCTAAGCACGCAATGAATAGCATTGGAGAGATTGTGACTCCTTGTCTGATCCCTTTCTTTATAGGTATTTTCCTACTTTTCTTGCGGATAATTAAAGTAGCTGTGGAATCTCTGTAGATATTTTCCACGGTATTTACGTAAGCGGTCTGTACTCCTTGATTACGCAATGCCTCTATGACTGCTGGTCTCTCTACTGAATCAAATGGTTTTTCATAACTATGAAAGCCATACAGCCATACAGAGAGGCTTATTGTACTCTGCGGATTTCTCTATAACCTGATTAATGACATGGTTGTGATCCATTGTAGAGTAACTTTTCCTGAAGCCAGCCTGCTCCCTTAGTTGACTAAAGTCCAGTGTTGTCCTTATTCTATTGGAGATTATTTCGGTAAAGATTTTATATAATACGTACTGGGAGTAAGCTAATGGGCCTATAATTTTTTAGTTCTTTAACATCGCCCTTTTTGTGGATTAGTATAATGTTTGCATTCTTCCAGTTTTCTGGGACCCTTGCAGTCGATAGACACTTCATATGGAGAGCTGCCAGTTTTCCTAGCATTATGTCTCCTCCATCTTTGATTAAATCGACTGTTATTCCATCCTCTCCTGCCGCTTTCCCTTGTTTCATGCCTTGCAAGGCCTCTCTGACCTCATTTCTAGTTATAGGAGGAGTTTCTGTATACTGTTCATTATTGTTTCGAATAGAGTGCTCCCGAGTCCTCTGGGTACCGTACAGGTCAGTGTAGAATTCTTCCGCTGCTTTTACTATATCTTCAAGATTGCTGATGATATTACCCTCCTTATATTTCAGTGCATACATCTGGGTTTGTCCTATGCCAAGTTTCTTTCTCACCGATTTCAGGCTGCGCCCATTTTTTATGGCTTCTTCAGTCTTTCTCGCGTTATAGTTTCGAATATTCCTTATTTTCGCTTTGTTGATCAGTTTTGGCAGTTCTGCGAACTCTATCTGATCTCTTGAGTTGGACACTCTCATTCTTTATCATTTCTTTAATAGGTCCTTTGTTACTTGGGAGAGCTTGCCTACTGGTTGCCTTGGTGCCTCGCCTCCCACTTCAATTGCTGCCTCTGAAGCCAGCCTCGTTCCGGTTTCATTCATTACCTCTATGTCATCATCATCATCATCTCTCTGTTCTAAGGCTGCATATTTGTTTGCAAGTACCAGCCTAAATTTGTCTGCTTTTACCCTTACTGCCTCTACGTTGACCTGTTCTTCTTCACCAATTTTACTCTTCTTCTGTTCAAATTGAGGTTAATCCTGGCCCTCACTAACCTATGATCACTACACTTTACCCTACCTATTACTTCTACATCCTGCACTATGCTGGGATTGGCAGAAAGTATAATATCAATTTCATTTCTTGTTTCACCATTAGGGCTTTTCCAGGTTCCCTTTCTGTTGCTACGCTTCCTGAAAAAGGTGTTCGTTATTCAAAGCTTATTCCTTTCTGCAAATTCTACCAGCATCGCTCCTCTAGCGTTCCTAGAATGGACGCCGCAGTTGCCAATTGCCTGTTCACCTGCCTGCTTTTTACCCACTTTTGCATTGAAGTCACCCATTACTACAGTATACTGAGCTTGCACTTTTCGCATCGCTAATTCAACATCTTCGTAAAACTGTTTTATTTCTTCATCATCGTGACTGGAGGTTGGAACGCAGGTTTGTACTACCTTTATTCTATACCTCCGATTTAGTTTTATTAACGACTACTGCTACCCTCTCATTAATAGGAAACATTGGTTGCGCTTTTCTAGACAATCACATGTAAGAAGACAGGACAGGCGCAAACTAACAACTGAGGTTTATTCCAGAAAAAACACTTATATATCAGACCATACCAGCGCAGGCGCATCAGGATATCAGCAGCATAACAGAACAACAACCCAAAATCAGAAACAACCAAAGGCGTGGCTCACCTAAACATACTATCAAGAAAACGTGCCTCCCTATTGTAAAGTATGATTGATGTGTCACTGATGCATGCTTGTCCCTTCTTTTTTATATAATATGACTCAAGAAGTTCAAGTGCTTTTTCATTATTGCACTTGCGCAGGATCGTAACTTGGTCGAGCAGAGGCCTGCATTTATGTTCTAAGCAGTGCATGGGTAAGTGACTTCTTCGTAAGGAATGGCCTCCAGCTCATAGAATCTGACAAAGAAGGTGGATTCGTCATTCTGCCCTCCGGACTTTTCAACGAAAAAGCAATGGCAGCTGTGCTCAAGAAGTTTAAAAAGGTACCCGTGAAGCGTTCTCGCGTAAAGCAAACCGTAATCTCTTTATGCGATAACCTAGAGGTAGCCAAACTGTCTCATGTTGTTAACAACAGCAAGAACGATAGCCTGTCTGCGTTTTTTTCCGCAAAAACGCACAAGGCTGATGTACCCTTCAGAGCCATTGTTAGCGAGAAAGGCACATGGCAACACGAAATTAGTATCTTTCTGCAGAAGCATTTGAACATGTTGCATATTGATGATCCTTTTGCCACGAAGAATTCAGAAGATGTGTTTTCGCTTCTGCAGACAGTGGACTCAATCGGATTTGGGTTCTCAGTTGATGTAGAAGATTTATTCTACTCCATACCTCACCAGCCACTTTTTGAATCAGTGCGTAGCTGCATTGAAGCTAACGATGTCATTGGTTTCCAAAACTCAGCAGGCATTTCGGTAGACAGTTTCCTGGCTCTTTTAGAATTCTATCTCAGTGCCACTTTTATCACCTTCGACAACCAAACCTTTTTGCAGCGACAGGGAGTGTGCATTGGGTTGTGCGTAGCACCAGTTTTATGCAATATCTTTTTATCGAGTATTGACCGCACCGTGTTTGGTGTACTTGACAAAGACAAAGTAGCACACGTTTCCAGGTATGTTGACGATTTTCTTGTGCTGCTGAAAGTACGAAATGATTGTATGTATGACGATGCCATTGCAGACATTTTAAATCTCTTTGAGAATAATGCCTTAGGTCTAACCTTTACACATGAGCTCCCTGTCAATAACACTCTGCAGTTCCTTGACCTCAAACTTACCTTTGGAAAAGAGCACATTTGTAGCCGTTTCTGCCCTCGCACACAAAAACAATTATTACCATATGATTCAGCTCACTCTAAAATCACCAAAAGGGCCATTGCTAAACAGATTATTGAGCAATCTTTGAAGAAGTCATGTACGCATGCCATGCAGGCTAGCTTCGACATGCAAATTTCCAGGCTGAAATAGGCTGGCTTCCCTGATGTGGTTGTGCTGGCAGTGGTTGAAACGCTCGAAAAGAGGCTAAGTAAAGTAAACTCTGATGTTGCCAACAAAGCTTCAAAGCCAGTTGTAATTCCATATGTTCACAGAACTGCACATAATCTGAAGAAGATAGCAACCAAGCATGGTGTCCCACTCGTTTTCTCGGCTCCCTGTAAGCTGAGTCACCTTTGCGCCCACATTGGGAGACTTCACGCCAGAAAGAAGCAAGGTGGCTGCGGCGTGAAACACAAGAACCCCTATTTAGATTGCCAAGTTGGCATTGTTTATCAGATTCCTCTGACATGCGGCAAAACCTACATAGGCCAGACGGGCTGATGTTTGAACGTGCGAATCCGAGAACACGAAAGATCAATTATTAACCGGGAGCAACGCCATTTACCCATGCACTGCTTGGAACATAAATGCAGGCCTCTGCTCAACCAAGTTAAGATCCTGCGCAAGTGCAATAATGAAAAAGCACATGAACTTCTTGAGTCATATTATATAAAAAAGAAGGGACAAGCATGCATCAGTGACACATCAATCATACTTTACAATAGGGAGGCACGTTTTCTTGATACAGTAAAACCTCGTTAAACCGTACCCGCTTAAACAGTAGTTTCGTTTTAAAAGTAGTAAAGTCAAATCCCCGACTCAGCGGCCATTGAACATAATGTGTTTTGTATCCGCATAAACCGTACCACCGTATTGCGTACGCATCGGTTAAAACGTAGCGTTTCAACTTTTCGTCGCGCAAGAACGGCGGTGCGCCGTCTCCATCGGGCGGCCCGGCAGAACAACAAGCCTCAGAGATCGGAACAACAGCCTCCAAGCGCCCTGTGCGTTTGCTTGAGAAGCCACATCAACATCAACATCATTTCGACGCCGTGCCAGAGAGCGTAATGGCGTCGTCCAAACGACGACTCGCGTTGTTCCGAAGCTCGGATAAAGAAGACGCCGGGTGCTCAGCACAGAAAAATTAGACATCGTCCGTGCTATCGAACGTGACACGAAGAAGTCGGCGCTGGCACGCAACAGGGATCTGCTGTTGACTACAATGTGTGGCATTTGGAATGCGAAGAAGTTGCGCGGGAGCGCTGCTGCGACCGCGAAGACATGTCGGCTACGAGGTTCGACTTTTCGCCATCGTTGCCTGTGTTGTTGCCGAAGTGTCGACTAGCGACAGTGATAAGGACGACACGAAAAGCGACAGCACGGGCGATTCAGGCCCGACAGTGGCATAAGCTGCGCGTTATGTCAGCCTCGTGAATGCAATCGTCGCGACGAGAGCAGGGGCTCGATAATGTAACTCTATTCCAAGTGAAAAGTATTCCAAACTCCGGCAGCCGGCAATGAAAAAGGCGCCCCCGGGACTTCTGTAGCACTACTGCGCACGTGCACGGAGAATACGTAACGCGAACGAGGAATCTGCCATGCGAGTGTTTGCCGAGAAGAGGGGGCTGGCTGAAAAGCTGGCACGCAGCTTCAGCAAGTTTGAGGCCGCTGTGGTCGTCGTGCTAGGCCGCCGCGGCATCAAGCGAAAATAACATTTTTGTATCGCGAAGTGAATAAATACTGAATGTTTTTTTTCCCCTTTCATCGCACTCTCTCTGGGTTCCGTTTTCGACCGGTAAGTGGGCGATCTCATGCTATTCGGTTTAACAGTACTACCGTTTAGTACGTACTTTTTCCGAGCTCCGGCCAACTACGGTTTAACGAGGTTTCACTGTAGTATGTTTAGGTGAGCCATGCCTTTGGTTGTTTCTGATTTTGGGTTGTTCTTCTGTTATGCTGCTGATAACCTGATGCGCCTGCGCTGGTATGGTCTGATATATAAGTGTTTTTTCTGGAATAAACCTCAGTTGTTAGTTTGCGCCTGTCCTGTCTTCTTACATGTGATTGTCTAGAAAAGCGCAACCAATGTTTCCTATTACAATGAAACAACTTACCCAACAACGCATCCTGCTAAACCTCTCATTAATGTTGTAGAATTCATCAATGTTGCTCGCTATGTCCTTATGGATTAGGAATCCTACCCTGTACTGCTTCTTATCTGGGAGTCCTCTTTAGCAGAGGACATGACCATTAGTCAGCACTCTGCAAGCCTCATCAGTTCTTCTAACCTCACTAAGGCCAATGATATCCCAAACAATGCTTGATAGTTCCTCAAACAGTCCTGCTAGGTTAGCTTCACTCGATAGGGTTCGGGTGTTAAATGATGCAAGGGTCAGTTTCCATTGGTGGCCTGTCCACACCCAAATATTCTTAGCACCCTCTGCTGCGTTGCAAGTCTGACCGCCGCCTTGGTCGGGTGCTCCGCAGCCACTGGGGACTGAGGGCCATTGGTTCATTGAGATCATTTCATTAGGGAGGTTGTGACCGAATACTGCACCAGAGAGGCCAATTCCTGTTCTGGTGAGGGAGTGTCTTTGTTCAAGCTTAGTGGGCCTTCCTAATTTGGTTGTACCTGGATTAGTATAGCCCCACTCGCTCTCAACATCTTTCGCCGGTGTCACATTGAGCCTCTTCAATTTTCTTTTTCTCGCTACCCATGGGCTGCCGGAGCCAGCCAGAACACATGCGTTTTTCTCATGTTGCCTCGACCACCGCGTGGTGCACTTCAATGCACATTCATTTTCTCTGGCCAAGTGGATTTTCGCCTGGCAAAGTTTTGGACGCCTTCTGGCTAGCAGGAGAGAAAAAGAAAATGCATGGTCACTTGCCACCATCACTGCGGGGACTCGACGGATTGCAACACGTTCGCTCAAGCACAATTGGAATATAATTTGGAACGACTATACATAATGCAGAAGAAAAGTATACGATTCATTCAAAACCTGTCCAGTCGTGATCATACATCCCCATACTTTGCTGAGAACCGGATACTTCACATAGAAATGTTATATAAACAGCGTTTGTTGGAATTGATATTTCTCGAATTAAAAGCAAATCGTGAGCTGTTTTTTCATACACATACAAATACGGAGACACCATATTATTTCAGAAATAAGAACTTTGTAAAGATTAAAACGAGAACTAGATACGGTGTGCAATTATTAAAATGGCAAATTCCGAACCTACTGAATTGTTATCCATCGTTTTTAGATACAATGGAGAGTGCTCCCTCCTTGCTTGCTTTCAGAAAACTAACCAAAATGTATTTCCTCCAACAGTTGTAATTTTGTTGTACATTTGTTTTGTTCTCTTCAAATCCAATTGTAGTCCATTGGCCTTAATAGTTCTGTGTCTTGTTGATGATGAATGTGTTGACGACTAATTCTGTCATTCTTCCTTATCTTGCTTTATCGTGTTTTATACTCTGTACATGCATTTTTATTTGTATGTGTTTGATATTATGCAGTGTGTTTTGAAGCATGTTGCGCTCATGTTGTGTGCTGCGCGTGCTGTCTGGTGTCAAAGGCCTAGTCAGGTGACTTTTGATGCCGCCTTTTGCCTTGGCACCAAGACAAACCGCTCTTCGGCGTTGTTTTGTCAATAACCAAATAAACAAACAAACAAACAAGCTCTCCTGAAAATTTTGTCCCACTGGTGTAGGATACCTACCAGTATGCATATCGTTCCCTGTGGACCAAGTGTGTCACGTTTTCTTCGATATACCTTCGTTAGTCACATTAGATGCCCAATGTAGGCATTCGATTGTGGCCAACATGTTTTCCTTTGCATTTTCTCATTTCGGTGCCCCCGCCCCACAAAAGAAAAAAAAGACATTGTTGCGGCACAGCGAATTACCTCATGATGAAAGTTCAATTTTGTTACTTCTTTTGCAAAAAGTAATGCGCCTCGGGACGCTCCAGTTGCTGCTTATTACATTATTGCAATAGCAATTATATGGACACTCCAGGCGTATTCCTACCATTGCTGTCGCCCTCATGTTCCGCAAAGGGCGATAACATCGCGACCATGCGCCGCACACTGTATGTGCGAGTGAAAGCATAGGGGCGGGGAGTCGTATGGGTGAGCCGATGATGGTAGCTCAGTCTTGTGTGCGCAAGGGTGAAAAGCGGGGAGGAAGCGCACCGCCTCCTGTCGCGCGAGATACATCAGGGGGAGTGGAGGGAGGGGGGCTGTGATCGGTGAATCTGTGGTTGCACAACATATTTATTTGCCTTGTTTGACGCATCATATACAGTGACTTTTTCTTAGATACGTAGATTTATTGGAGACTTATATGCATACGTGCAGTGAACCTTGTTTCCAGTGGCACCTTTTTGCCCTTTATCAAGCTGTATCTTTGCATTGGTATATCCCATTGTAGTTTTGCATATCTAATGTACGAGGGCGATTCAAATGAAAGCGAGCCAACCCACCCCGCGCAATAATAGTTTGGTTCATTATGTGCAAGGCATGCACACAGCACAGAGGCATCTTTCATTTACAAAAGTGACACACAGGTGTGAGGATAAATGTTTAATGCTCTCGTACACTCGGTCGAACATGGTTTCGTGACATAATGGACACTCCAAAAGTTGAACAGCGTAGTGTCATGAGGTTTTTGACAGCTGAAGGTGTTTCTCAAAAAGAAATTAGTCACCGTATGGTCGCCGTGTACGTTGAACATTGCATTTCATTGGCCACTGTGAAGAGTTGGAGGAAACGGCTCAAAGAAGGATGTGAAAGTTGCAAAGCCAATTCCACACCGGGTCAAAACCACCATACAATCACCCCCAACACAATTATAAAGGCTGATTAGACAAGAACGGAGGATAAGCATAGATGAAGTGGTAGGGCGTGTGAACAACCATCACAGTTTGGGTCACACCATAATTCAAGAACATGTCAGTTATCGACTCTTGTGTGAGCGACGGATGCCCAAGATTCTGAACCACCAGCAGAAGATGGAGAGGTTCGGCGCTACCTTGAATTATCTAATCCGGTATCAGAATGAAGGTGACAACTTTTTGTCTGCAGTTGTGACAGGGGACAAATCATGGTGCCACTACTACGAGCCTGAAACACGACGGCAAAGCTTACAGTGGAAACATTTGAATTCACCACCCCCAAAGAAAGCAAAGGCCATAATTTCTGCCGGAAAGGTGTTGTTGACTTTTTTTTCTATCGTTAGGGGCCATTATTGATCGAATTTGCTAAACCTGGAGAGACTATCAATCATTTCCAATATTGTGAAACACCGGATCAGCTACGTGTCACAATCAAGAACAAACAACATGAAAAATTGAGGAATGGGGTCATCTTGCTCTACGACAATGCCCGTCCCCACGTCGCTGGTCTGGTCAATACAAAACTGGCAAAGTTCAAGTGGGAAACGCTGCTACATCCACCAGACCTGTCACCTTGCGGCTTCTACATTTTGGGGCATTTGAAAAAACAGCTCAAGGGAACCAGATTCGTGTCGGATGATGACATAAAAAGGTCAGTTACAGACTTTTTGAAGCAGCAACCCAAGGAGTTTTATGAGACCGGAATCATGTGACTCTTAGCAAGTGGGACAAATGTCCAAATGCTCATGGAGACTACTTTTAAGGAAAGTACCCTGTTTGTCATATATTCGCATTGGCCACTTTCATTTGACTCGCCCTCATATATTTTGCAGAACTCCTGCTTTTTATGTGTGCTCTCTGTTCCTACTATAATTTCGGTGCAATTACAATACACGACCGGTGACAGCTGCTCCTGAGGACAGCGTCACTGAGATTTTTCACTTGCCGTTCCATATGTACAAAAATGTAAACAAGGTTCTTGAATGATAAAGTTTCATTAAAATATTTGTTCTCAACGTGTTCATTTCATGGCCTTTACATTTTTCATATTAGCGGCATGCACTGGTTTGCTGGTTTCAATCTGATATAGTTCTGAAGTTCGTTTGATATTTTCTTTACTTATTAAATAGACAGAAAACATGGAAGCATTGACATCAGTTATATTGACCACAATTTTTGAAACAAACGAGTATATTGTTTTATGAAAGAATACATATTTTACTTGTCTTGACAGTGCATAGCGTTCCAAGAATTCGTTTACAGCATCTTTGGCAATGGCAATGCAGTTATTATTCATATATTTGATCCCTTTACAAATTCTATAAGGAGAAGGTCGAGCTGCAACGCGAGGACAGAGAAGCCCTTATTGGTTAATCTCCATCCCCAAAACGTAAAACCGACACTGACTGGCTAGACTGTGATACTGACTTTTCTAGATGGCACTACCTAAGCAGCATATTTATCATATTCAATTACAAACTGGTACATTTTTTTAAATCCTCAACTCTAAGGTGACCCTAGAATTTGGTATGATTATTTGAATAAAGCTATCGGCCTAGATTCGAATAAATACGTTATATATACATGACATTTTTATTGTTCTTTGCTAGATTTACCAGGCATACAGGCTCCAAGTACATGCTTGATATGACCAAAAACATTGTTGAATCGAAACTGTGCCACGAAATTACTTCGTTAAATTGTGGGGAAAAGAAATACATGGTTTTCGATGGAACTAAAACTGGAAAATTGAAATAGTTTGTTACATTGCAAATTTTGTTAAATCATCATATATATATATTTCACAACGAACAAAGGTTTAACAAAATTTGCAATGTAACAAACTATTTTAATTTCCCAGTTTTAGTTCCATCGAAAACCGTGTATTTCTTTTCCCCACAATTTAACGAAGTAATTTCGTGACACTGTTTCGATTCAACAATGTTTTCGGTCATTTCAAGCATGTACTTGGCACCTGAATGGCTGGTAAATCTGGCAAAGAACAATAAATATGTCGGCCGAAGTAGAAGTTATTTGCAAGCTTCCTTCCACATTAAAATCTGAGTGGCAAACACCGCTGCAGTGTCCATGCCAGAACACAGTATGCAGTAAACAACTTGCGGACGCTGCGAGGCACCCAGCAGATTTCGTGTTTCTTCGAGCGAGTGCTCCGAAGCACTCGCTCGAAGAAACACGAGCTGACGATTCGTTCAGCACAAGCAGGGTTGTGAACGCGCAATAACATGATCAAGCTCGCACGAGAATGGAAGGAACAAGCAGGAGTTGTGCACCTACCTGCCCTCTTCCCCCAGTGCGTGCATCTCCTCCTCTACCCTTGCTGTGGCTACGCATGGCTACACGCCGTATCTTGAAGGTAATCTGTGGCAGGTGCAAAGACGGAGCTGAGATGGTTGGTGCCTTGATGCACATTGTGTTCCTGCTCGTCTATACATGCAGACAGCTTCTCTTGACAATAAAGTGAAAGCCAAGGGGGTAGGGGGTGTCGCATTGTAGTCTAGGCAAGTTTGGCACTGGTTTCTCTGACCTTGCATATCTCCTCAACATTAGTGAAGGCAGAGATGATTAACTCGGCATGTATTTCAGAAGCTAATCAATGTTTATACACATCCCTAGATCTGAACAACGAGCAACGCAGCCTGTGTGGGAGCCCCAAAGTGCCGTATGAATTCAGCATTGTTTAGGACTAGGAAGTGCAACTGATGCCGCAGCAGGATAAGTCAGTTCGCTTACTCATTTTTGACGTGCCAACATTTGTGATTTCCAGATGCGTGAGCTCGGTTTCCGCATAGACACTGCAATGCCACTTTTTTGTGTGCTCAACAGTCTTTTGTTGCTGAAGTTGGTCATCAGCCCCTCAGGGGAACTGACAGGCGGGATGGCAAACAACGAACACTCAACAAAGGACGTGAACGCCATTTTACTTTTGAGGAATGCGTAAAACGTGAGCCTCAATAAAAAATTCAATTTTGGTGTTTTACATGCCAAAACCACCATTTGATTATAGGGCATGCTGCAGTAAAGAACTATGGACGTTTTTTTTTTAACCATCCGGGGTTCTTTAACGTGCACCTAATGCACGGTACAAGAGCATTTTTTTGCATTTCACGCCCACCAAAATGAGGCCGCAGCAGCCAGAATTCAATCCCACGCCTCCTCTGGCTTAGTAGTGCAACGCCATAGCCACTACTCCCGTGTGCAAAAACTCGAAAGGGCAAACTAAAAGGTACAATAAAATATCAGTAGCATAGTGGTGGATATTACTTAAGATATGTGCTGTCCTAAATTTTTCACTATGAAAACATGACAAAACTGTGGAACTATTCACAACAGTGGTGCAAAAGGTCCGATTTGGTCCTGTAACCTTTGCTTCATAGCTTGGTCATGGCCAAGAAAATTTGTTGGCAGTACCATAATCTCAAGTTTCCGAGACACGATGCAAAGCGTTCCCTCACGTTGTGACAGTGAGTGTTCGTAGTTCTAGAGTGAAATCTGTTCATGCTTACGAGTGCACATCACACTGATAGAACTAATAACCATACTTCGTGTAGTTGTCCCTTTGCTATCGCCATCAAAATTCCTCCTTTCTGTCAAAACTTTTTTTTCTTCTCAGGACGAATATCTGTATCCTTTTAGATGGGTGGGTGGATGGGTGGATGGATGAATGAATGAATGAATGAATGAATGAATGGATGGATGGATGGATGGATGGATGAATGAATGAATGAATGAATGGATGAATGAATGGATGAATGGATGGATGAATGGATGAATGAATGGATGAATGAATGAATGAATGAATGAATGGACGAACGAACGGACGGACGGACGGACGGACGGATGGATGGATGGAGGGAAGGACGGACGGACAGACGGACAGATGAACAGACGGATGGACGAATGGATGCTATAATGTCCCCTTTAGAACGAGGCAGTTGGTTGCACCACCAAGCGATGCCCTACCTATGTTAAAAAAGAAAAAAAAATGAAAAGGAAACAAAAAACCATGATGAATTCCCACAACCAAACTTTCTGAATCCCTATTGTAAACTTTAATTTGTGGGTGCCATCTGATGACGGCTGCAAGCACTAAGCTTGGTCACCCATGGCATCCCAGATTTACAGCGCTGAGCCATGCAGCACATGCAAACCTCTGATGCCGTGAGCCAGACTGATGCATTGCTCTCGGTACGATATGAACCGCACGTGCTGGTGCACATAACCGTGCAATTAGGCTCGACCTTCTTTTGATTTGTTGATAACTGCTTACTGAAAAGATCCACCAGGAATGTTCTGGGATTTTGTGAAATATTTTTTACTGCTGGAACACTGAAAGCTCGAATTAACGAAATTTGCAATTTAACAAAGTTTTTTGCTGCAAGTACAACTTCTACATATCGAGGTTTATGCCTACTACAATTAAAACATGAAGTGAAGCCACATAGAAATTGGAAACGACACATACAAGTAGATGCTCTCAGGGCATTTTGTTGTATATTACTGCAAATTAACATCACAAAATGCAGTGGAAGGACGAGTGCATGCACAATTTTATCGTAGTCACTGCTGATGTCTTTGTCACTATAGGCGAGACCGGTGTCACTCTCCATGCCAGTAAGGTTGTTGGACAAGCAACATTTCAGAGTTGCCCAGTACCCAATCCAGCACAGCATAGCCGGGTTTGATTGTGTGGGTATGAACGTGACCTTGTATGTGGTAGTGTACAGAGCGGTGTTAAAAATAAAGGACTAGTTATATTCGTGTCACAAACCGAAATAAATGAGAATGAGTTCCGAGACTGGACATTCTGAAAAAAAATCACATTATATTCGTGCAAATAAGGTCATTGTCATGATGCAGCAATAGATGCCATTTAAAGGGGCCCTGAACCACTTTTTATCGAAGTGGACAAATGCATATGAAGTTAAATTACGCTATTTCAAAACTACTTTGCCACAAAAAGTACTTCTAAGCATTTAGCAGAAGTGAATTTACTGGCATTCAAGCACACCCTTCACGGTGCTTCCACTCCCTCTTCAATGCCTTGCTCTGTGAAGGCTACGGCAAAGCAGGGTGTGCCCACAATGCTCAGCCTACGGAACGTAACCATGGTGCACAGTTCAAATTTGATTTTGGATGTTCACGTGGACACGACTATTTCCAATTTTGGCACCTACGATGCGCCAAACATGCCAAATGTAGTTGTGCTCAGCTAGCCCCAGTGTGTTATGCTAGTGGACTAGTCGCAGCACCCCGCTGTGGCCACGGTATCTGCGCTACATAGCAGACTGCAAGCTACATGCAGCAGCAGCGTTTCCTCTGAGCACGACAGGGCTAGAATGTCCACTCGCGCACATATGCTCCTGTGTGGCTGTGCTACGTGGTGTGGCCTGGCTTTGTACTGCACCAGCTTGACCGATGGATAGTAGCCCCATCTAACTTGTGCATTTTGAAGCGCTATCAGTAGCTCGATCATCACGAAGCTAAGTCTGCCAAGACGTCTCAACAGGAGCGGCCAGGAGTGAGTGTACGCTGGCAAGCTTGCGTGTGGCCTGAACTAAGTTTCCCGTGGTTAGAGGCTGGTTGAGTGTTCAAAACAAGTTGAAATTAGTTAAACCCAATGGCTACAACACCGATAAGCAGGGTGGCCAAAGTTTATTTACTACACGCATAGCCATGGTAGAGCTTGAGCAGACGATAGTTGGCTTCTTCTGGAAGTACATAATTATCTAAATTTAAAGGCATACTTTCATTTATGTGAGCCTGTTTATTAAACTGTGTCATAAATACACAGTAACAGCAGGAACAAGCGCACTAATTCAAACACCCTTTTTGATTGATGTCAGTTATTGGCCAATAGCAGTTGCACATGGCAATATACTAGTATATTACGAAATAAAGCGTCCAGAAAAGAGTGAGGAGCAGGCTTCTGTTGAAAAGAGGGATCCACACACCATGCACGGCTACAAAATTTGGCTGAGAAGTTCACAGCAGTGTATGCTATATCCGCTGACTGCTTTTTTACTAATCTCAAAGGGTGCTTCAGGGCCCATTTTAACTTTCCTTTTACTGTACATCACTTGAAAACTACGTCGCCATCTTTTAGTGCATATAATGTCATATGGGATAAACTTTTATCAGTTCCTACTTGGCCATGACCACAGTCACATATGTCTATTACAGTAATGTTTATTTTCCATCACATCGATGGCGGAAGAATTTCAACAAACCATACAGAAAATCTGTTAAACAAATACAGAGCATATCATAGCTTTGCAAACAAACAAGAAACAGAAATATAAGGGTGAACACAGAGCCAATACAATTAAAAATTAAAAAATATATTGGAGGATACTTAAGCTTCGCCTTTAAGAGTGGAATGCAATATCATTCAAAGATCCCCGACTGCTTCTTATGCTTCCCAACAACTGCAGCGTATGTAACCGTAATGTTTAACAGGAAATGCTGGCTGCGTATGCTACGCACAAAGGTGGGCTTTCTGATAGAAACGCGGCCTTTGGCGTTGGCCGCAGTGCTGCACAGGTGAGCGCCAGCTAGAGCCATTGCAAGGAATCGGGCGTGCCACTCCATGGCCCCCCGAGATACTCGCGTGCTGATACACACAAATAGCGGACGCTGTGGCCAGTCTATAAATGGTAGAAATGCTGGAAAACGGGTTTCTTTGAGTTTTCTTGTAACAGAATTATGTTTTCTCGTATAGTCAAATTACAATTCGAGTGCTATCATGTCTGTAGGTTGTGTGTAAGTTGTGCTTTACGATCTTTCTACGTATTTTAGCTTGCGAAATTCAATTAGCTCAGTAACTTCCTTGCGCCACATGTAGGGACTGGGTATGGGTGGTTCGAAAATCCTTCGGCTGCAACGAAGTCGAACACCGGATTTTCTGCGACACGGGGCCCTTAACGCTATGGCGTTAAAACTTGGCATGCAAGTCTCTCAGTTCCATCTGTGTAGGCTTGTGTGAATATAAATTTTTTGGTTCGAAGCAAAGTCTAAGGAAATAGGTTGAGTAGTCAGATCTGCATAAAACCTTGACGCAAGAGCCAGATATTAACTAATCTAAAAAAAGCTGATTCTTAACTTGTCAAAAATACCGTATCTACTCGCACAATGACCGCAAAATTTTGTCAAAACGATTGCCGCAAATTCAGGGGCGCAATCATTACGCGGGTTAAATTTCCTGCGAAAAAAATGTTTTCATCTCGCATTTGCTGCGGGATGACAACAGGTTAACAAACAGGTGATTGCCATGGCTGCAGAGCAAGCCAAATGGCGGCTGGGAATGGCGGTCGGCGGAGCAAGCCGAACGTGCCGAACGCGTTTTTTCTTTTCGCAAGTACATTACGTGCATTGAAACAGTTTCTTCCATATCAGTAATGAATAATATCGTTAATATCAGCAAGTCTGCGAAGACGCGACCTCTACATCTGATACTGACACCGACGCCTGTGTTCTCTCTGTTTTTCCACTGCTCCATGTCGCCGACGAGCAGCCTTACTGACTCGTCCTTTCACGCAACAGTATAGTTAATATTGGCAAGTTTGCGACAATAACATAGCCATGTCCACTTTGAGTGGACAGAAACAGAGATGGGCGTGCTTAGCTGCTAGTGACATAGAAACACATGGTGGGTATGCTTCAGAAACTGCGGCATTTGTCTTCACTACTATCCTAATACGGCAACGTTTCTGCTAAAGGTGGACGAATATCTTAGCTGTGTTATAAGCGTCGGAGTATGAATAGGGTACACTTCTAACGTATCAGTGTAAACGTGGCTACTATCGTTGCCGCTCGCGATTTGTTGCATGCCCACAAGTGCAGACGAGAAGAAACGAAAGGCGCCATTTTTGTTGTTGTTGACCACAACCATTATAAAGCGTACAAATAATAAAGCCAAGGCAAGTTTGGTTGCAGTTTTTTTTTTTTTATGGAAATGTGGAAAGTGATGAAAGGAATAAAATGGGGCATCTGCTTAAGAATGTTTGGTGCGTGCGGACCACTTGGTACGTCTTGAAGAGTCATTCGCATAGCATTTGATAGATGGTAAGTGCGATATCATTAGCTAGACTTGGCAAACGACATATTGCTGCAGAAAATTCGGGGTGCGATCATTACGTGAGAAAGAAAAAAAAGAATTTTGACGACAAAACTCAGGGGTGCGATCATGACGCGAGTGCAATCATTATGCAAGTAAATATGGTAAGTTTATCTTTGGAGTCAGTTTATGTTCAATGCACTGTTAGTCAGCTATTTTTATGCAAAAATCCTAGTTCAATATTTAATACAATTCCGGCAGAACAGAAAATTTGTTTACAGGCTCTTGCTTGCCGTTGCGCTTCAGTCAACTGTCCATTTCGTCATGGTTGAGGCCGTGGGAGCATTTAGCATTCTCCCATTGTGCTTCATCACAATGGTGTGAAGTGTGACCTTGACTGTGTGACACCGGCACTTCATGCTGTGTTGTGCAAACTCAACTTGATGCTTTCCATCTACACGTGAACTTAACCCATTCCATTCTGCAAGCAAACATATGAACTTGGTGGGCATAATCACCACTTTTGCGGTCCTCAGTCTAGCCCGCGCACATGATCTGTGGCTCGATCACTGATGAGCGACTTACTTCTCATGATAGTTTACAGTCTACAGTCGTGCCTGCCATGGCTGTTAAGCCTAACCAGCGCTGTTTTGCTGGAGACGTTTTTCGTATTTGCTCGAGTGTTACAAGTATGCATGAGTTACGAGAGAGACATCTGGGAACTTGCGCTTCTCAGAATCTGCCTTCCCCTAGGCATTACCATGGAGTAGGACACGCTTAGCGCTGTCTGTCCGTAGCTAAGCTACACTATGCAACAGCGTATAAACACTCTGGAATGAGCTCACACTCAGTTCACTCTGTTTGTTGGCGCAGCGCTCAGAGCGCTTCACTCGTGATTGAGCGGTCCGCAGTTCAAATTGCCGTGTGCGCTAGGTTTTTCTCTTTCTTTTTAAATTTCATTATCATAATCACCATCATCAGCCTATATTATGTCCGCTGCAGAACAAAGGCCTCTCCCTGTGATCTCCAATTACCCTGTCCTGCACCAGCCGATTCCAACTAGCACCTGCAAATTTCTTAATTTCAAGAGAAAAAGAACTGCGACTTTAGACGAGACAGGAGCGGACAGGAGTGGACAGGACGATCGGTATCCGCTCGTCCTGTCCGCTCCTTCGTCTTACATCCCATCTGAAGTCGCGGTTCTTTTCCTCTTTAAACATGTCAGACCAACTGGCCCAAAGTTCCCCCCTCTTGAATCTTAATTTCATCTTCCCACCTAGTCTTCTGCTGCCCTTGACTACGCTTACCTTTCTCTTGGCACCCATTCTGTAACCCTAATGGTCCACCGGTTATCTAACCTATGCATTACATGACCTGCCAAGCTCCATTTCTTTCTCTTAATGTCGATTAGAATATCAACTATACCCATTTGCTCTCTGATCCACACCCCTCTCTTCCTGTCTCTTAACGTTATGCCTAACGTTCTTTGTTCAATCGCTCTTTAAGTGGTCCTTAACTTGTTCTCAAGCTTCTTTGTCAGTCTCCAAGTTTCTGCCCCATATGTTAGCACCGGTAGAATGCGCTGATTGTACACCTTTCTTTTGAATGATAGTGGTGCGCTTCCAGTCAGGATCTGGCACTGTCGACCATATGTGCTCCAACCCATTTTTATTATTCTGTAAATTTCCTTCTCATGATCAGAGTCCCCTATGATTAATTGACCTAGGGAAATGTATTGCTTCAGACTCTAGAGGCTGACTGGCAATCCTCAACTCTTGTTCCCTTGCCCAGCTATTGATCATTGTCTTTGTTTTCTGCATATTAATCTTCAACCCCACTCATACACTCTCTCTGTTAAGGTCCTCAATCATTTGTTGTAACTCGTCCCCAGTGTTGCTGAACAGGGCAATGTCATCTGCAAACCGAAGGTTGCCGAGATATTCGCTGCTGATCCTCACTCCTAAGCCTTCCCAGTTTAATAGCTTCAATGCTTCTTCCAAGCAAGCAGTGAATAGTATTGGAAAGATTGTGTCTCCTTGTCTGACCCCTTTCTTTATAGGCATTATCATCATCATTTATAATCCCTTAAAGGCCTCTTTTGGAGTATTACATTAAGAGGGAGAAAATATGGGAAAAACCACTGCACCAATACAAATTTGATTAGAAAAGATACATGAAATACACAATAAGATACATAAAACAAAAAGTAAAATATGTAACTAGAAACAGAAAATAAAACCAGGTTAACAGATAAATTGTTCAGAAATTAATAGCTTGAATTTAGTTGAATTGCACTCAATCATGTAAATTTGTTCCAATCTTTAATTGTAGCAGGCAAGAATGGCTTATTAAAGGGACACTAAAGGCAAATACTAAGTCAAAGTGGACTGTTTAAATACCATTCCAGAAACTTCTAATTGCTTGTTTTGTGCCAAGAAAAAGACTTAGTTTATGAGAAAACTAAGTCTGAAAGGTCCAAATACCTTTATCAAAATTCAAATCTCCCGCCACCCAAACGAGGGAGTGGTGACGTTGCATACACCATCACCACCCTTTTCTGCCATTGGTAGTGTGGCGTCAGTGAGTAAAACCGCACCCAACAGATGGCAGTACCAAGCCAAGCCAGAGCAGTGGATTTGTCGCTGCAGCTGCTTTTTAGTCAAGTGGCGTAGACCGTTTTCAACATATAGCGACATTACATGGAAGTTGAATTCTCTGCTACTTGCAGTTTGTGCGAGTTTCGCGAGCCAGCAAAACTAGTGTAGCACTATGCAATAACGAAACCACTGAAACGCGAAAGCGTGGGTGGCGCAGAGTTGAGCCAAAACAAAACCTTTTGACCACCTGCATCGTTGTCAATGGTAATCTCAATTAGTTCTTTTTTCTAAGATGAAATCAGGGTGTCTGCCAAGTTGACATTTACAAATTCCCTGAGTTTTCCAGGTTTTCCCTGAGTGCCTTAGCAAAATTCCCTGAGTGATGCAGAACTATGTTTTATGTCAAACGAGCTGAAACCATATCGCCTGATGCTGTCACTCTCTAGTAAGAATACGACAAAGTTAAAGAAAAACAACTTAGTCCAATTTGAATACTAAGGAGTAGTGTTTATGTTATTCAAAAAGAGAATAGAAGGGAGGGGTTAGTAAAAGGCACAGCAAATAAACTGTCTTCGAAAAAAATAGCAAATCGAGTCGGACATTCTCAAATACGAATAAAAAGGAGATGCATACAGAAGCAAATATTTTAGAACATGAGCTATTTCTATCAACTGATAGCAAGCTCAGTGGTATGAGGCCCGAACTTTGTCACAATTGAGATTCTCTCTCAACAGCTCGTAACTCAACCTCAACTATCCTGACATACTCTCAGCCCATGCACAACGCCTCAGTGTTGTGTTTCACTCCTTTAAAGAGTTGATTTTGGTTTGTATGAGGGACACCTGCATCTCGGCATGAGCCAACACTGTTTTTTTGAGCTCAAGCTCCTTCAAATCGGCGGCAGCACGCTTCCTTTCCCGTTCATTCCTCAATGCGTAGGTCCTTTCTGTTCTTGTCCTCCTTCCACCACTCGTTCGCCGCACAGACCACTTGATGCATCTTCTTGGTCAGTTGCACAGTCCACGTCCAATTTTTTGAACTCCCTAGGGGCCGCGAAAGCATCAGAAAAATCGGCCAGTTGGAAAAAATAAATGCATGTAATTTACTGCCCTTAAGGGCTCAAACCGCCACAGGTACATTCGAAAATGCTCTGAAGGCCTGCCGGTACACATATTAGGCATACTGGTGCTCGTACTGCGACAGGAAATACCAGGTGCATGCGTGTATAATTAAGGAATACATACTGTGTCCCATGGCAATAGCCCCTTCCCACGCTTGTTATGCTTCACTGCAGTACTTTTGCATGTGTTTCACCAAGTAACATTTTTGTACTGAGGCGAAGCTGACTTTTGGGAACCGGCATTATGCAATGCACTGCGCTTTCCAAGCTTCTAAGCCAATCGCGAGGACCACAAAGGCGCAGTCCGTGCCATTGCTGACAGCAACGAATTCTTTCAATAAAAAAATACGGCATCCAACGGCAAGAAGCTTCATAGCGAACGTCGAAGCAGCTAGGCCTAGCGTTGCCGCCGTGGTGGCTACGGCTGCCAGTGGATCTGCGTGCGAGAGCGCCGGTTTGAGGCGGCAAGGTAAGCAAAATGGCAGCGGTGGTGGCTTTGATTAATGCCGTCTCGGACCTGCGGTCACGGCAAAACCTCCAGAAAATCGGACGGCAAAGAGTTCATACGTCCGAAATTTCAGACGTTCCAATACATTGACTCTATGGAGTGGTGCTACGAAGCCGTCCAAATTATCAGGAATCCGGAAAGTCAGTCCCCTCCAGCCGACGACAGGGTGTCAAAGACGATTAATTATGATTCCTGTCTGTTACTCAAGCCAGCATTACCTCGAATTTCGACCCTTTCAATAAAATTACAGCTAATTTTCCCTGATAGAAGCACAAATTCCCCGAGTTTTCCCTGAGGTTTTCCATACTGCTCAAAATCCCTGAGAATTCGCGGTTTTCCCGGTTTTCCCGGTTTTCCCGGTTGGTAGACACCCTGGAAATAGAACCAGACAAGTAGCATTTTATTTTGTCTTATAATGCAATATGAGGATGTTTTTGCAACAAGTGGTTGAGTACTAGTGACAGAATTTAACTGAGGAGTGCTTTTGTCATCAAGCAAATACTTGAATGTCCCAGGGGAGGTCTGTAATCGTGTCTTGCATTTAGCTCAATTTCTCTATTATTAAGGCTCTGTTCACAATAATATTGACGTCTTAGAGATGTTTAAGTACTAATCTACCACTTTAGCTTGACTTAATATTTGCCTTTAGTGTCCTTTTAAAGCTTAGAGTCCAGCCACTTAAGTGCTGAAGGAGTTGAAAAGACAATGCGAAGGAGGACCATGCTTCATAAAGCAGGGAAATTGTAATACAGTTTATGAAAAAGGCATATTCTGGCAATTTTCTGGGGCAACGCTAGCGATGAGAGGTCAAGAGATGATTTTATGACTGTGGTACTGTGAAACTAGTCATAAATTAAAGTGATAAACTGAGCAGTGCAATTCTGAATTGATTCAAGGGAGTTAAGTTTTGATGCAGGTTCCAAATAGCTGACGCATACTCCAGTTTAGTGCAGATTTCCTGACAGATGCGGGACAGAATGAAAGGGATCCCCCGATGTAACCAAGTGAATTGTTAGGGTCAGTGGTAACTTGTTGAACATGACCAGCCCATGACAGATCACTTGAGATGATAATGCCACGGTATCGGTATTAATGAATATAAGATAGAGGTGTTGAGCACAGAGAATAAGGAAACTGACAAAGTGCTTGTGCAAAACTTGTATGAATTTTGAATTTAAATTTGGATACGTTAAGTTTAGCCATCAGGATCACCAGGTCTCTATTTTTTGTAGGTCGGCCGGGAGAATGTGTTGGTCATTACTGGAAGAAAGTAAAGAACATTCAAGACATCAGCAAATAGGCATATGGAGAACGAAAAAATATAGAGGGGCGAGAAGGCAGCCCTGTGGAACTCCTGAAATTACATTGCTAGTTGCCGAATGATGGTCCCCGTTAAATTAAATTCTGGGGTTTTATGAGCCAAAACGCAAGATGATTGACGTAGAAGTTCTGCGGAAACCCGCAAGGTGGGATTGCTACGAACAGGTGGATGTCTCATTTTCCATTTATGCAAGATGATTATGAGGCACGCTGTAGGGGGGCTCCAGATTAATTTACGACCACCTGGTGTTCTTTAACGTGCCCCCATTGCATGGACTTTTTGCATTTTGCCCCCACTGAAATGCGGCCACCACGGCCGAGATTTCATCCCATGACATCGTGCTTGGCAGCACAATGCCATAGCCGCTAAGCCACCATGGCAGGTATGAATCCTGATAGCCATTAACTGAAGGCGATTGGTTATTAAATAATTACTCCGGCAAAGTACGAAGGGGTCAAGTGAAAGGCATGAAAGTTTAGCCATTAGGCACTGATGGGGAATGTAGTCGAATGCCATGGAAGCGTAGGAGAGGCCCGGCCAGCACGGATGTGTTGGAGAAAGTGTGGCAGAAGTCAGATGCTGTTTTTTTGCAAAGGAGCAGTGGAACCCCAAACGTCAGCGTTGCCATAGCAACTGTGCTCCTGAAGCTGTCACTGCTGCTCTCGACCTCTGAAAAGTGAGAAGTTTTCTCAGGCCGTGTGTTTCTCGCAGCACATTCTGTTCACGAGACAGGCTGACTTTGGAGCATGGTGTGTAAGCTTGAAAGTTGTACTTAGGGTCTATGAGTGTAAGTGTCAGCCAGCAATAGAGACATGCAAGTAATCACGGTGCATCTCTGTCGTCTTCTTCAATGTGGCACGGAACAGCACAGGAGCGAGTCTGCTTCACTAAAACTGTTACAGAAGTTTCGCAGCCTTGTTCCGACGCACATTAGCAGTCCGCACTTCCAGTGGCTCGTAGCAATGCAAGTTCGAAGCTTGCGCCTATCTGCTCCAGCCAGTTGATAGGAGGCGCAAAGGGAGATGGCACATCAACATGGCTTTCTTTTTTCTTCTTTTTCTTTTTTTTCCTATTTCTTTTTCTTTTTAATTTCTTTTTTCCAGAGTGTTGCAATTGGCAGTGTGGCTTATAAGCTTAAAATAAGTATATTAATTCGGTTGGAATACTTCGAAAACTTCAAACATTGAACAGCATAATATTCAAACGAATATTCATAACATTGAACATTTGCACAAGCCTACATCGGTGTACACAGTAGGAAATCTAAGCCGATTTTCATGTATTAGTTAAGCAGTGTCAGAAATATGTAGGTCAGTTAATCTTTTGAATAACTTGTTTTTGAAGTTACCACTTTCCACATTTATTTGTGCTGTGTATTTAGCAATGTAATGTTTTGCTGTAGATGAAAAAGATCATGTAAAAAATTTTGATTTGATTTTCTTGAATTTAGTGCTTGATTAATTCACGACAGTGAATTTATATTTGTAGAGTTTAAGAACAGGTAATATTATCGCCTGTTGAAACAACTCGGCATGCACATCATATGGTAAATTAAAAAGCATTCTGATACACTTTTTTTTTGTATGAGGTGAAGTATGTGAAAGCTTGTGAAAGTTGTGGGGGGCCCTCTATCAAAAAAGCATAAGAAACGTATGAATAAAAAAGTGATCTATAAACTTCACTTTAAATGGCAACACAACTCTGCAGTTGTATGTTTCAACATGCTGTCAATATGTTCGTTGCAAAGCATATTGTTTGAAAACGTAACAATATGATTTATCACCTCTATTTCAGTAGTGTGACATACAAGATGCAAACTATCATCTCTGGCCTATTTTTTGGTATGATTACTACAGCCTTTGTTTTACTTTTATTTAAGCCTAAATTGTTAAAAAGTTACCCGCCCCTTGGCTTTACAAGAAGCTATGGGACATTCTTTCCTGCAGTGTTGTACTTTCTTCAGCTGAAAAAAATAATACTGACATTATTGGCATGTAGAATGCATGTAACATTGGAATAAATGTGAATTAGATCCTTTGTGTATGTATAAAAAGAAGGGGCCTGAGGATACTTGGAACTGTATCGTGCAGACTACACATGTATCAGCTTGCACTTACATTTCTTGCATTCCATCTAAAAAATGCAGTAGAACCCCGGTTATACGTCCCCCGGTTTTGTGACGATCCGGGTTTTACGACGGATTAGCGCAGTCCCGGCAGAGTCGCCATAGAAGCAATGCATTAAAAACGCCGGTTATCCGACACAATTTTACGCCGGACTTGCGTTATACGACGACCCTCGCGAAGCGCGGGACAGAATGGCGGACGAAAGAAAAGTGACGCGGGTCTTTTCGAAGAAAATACCCTAGCGCCTTTCCTCCTCCACAATCACTTTCTCCCTCTCTTCTTGGTGGCGCCGCCTGTCGTCACGTTGGGGAAGCGTTTCTCTCCTTCCAATTTCCCAGCAGCAGATTCCCAACAAGGTAGCGTGGAGAGGCCTGGGTTTATCGCACGTGCTCTGATGCCGGCTGGATGCCGGCATCATTAAGTGCATCAAGCAAGGGTACCGGAAGCGGTTAGTGCAGCGTCGGCTGGAAGCTATGGAGCGCAGCGAATCGGAAAAAATGATCACTGTGCTCGAAGACACGATTTTTATTGCCAGTTCGTGGGATGCAGTGTCACGAAGCACAATCACTAACTTGTTAAATCACTGTGGGTTTAAGCGAGAGACTGCCTCCTCTGCTGGGGACACAACAACTTCGATGCCGCTCGAGGCTGATGCAGGCTTCGCCGACGATTTTGAGGGTTTAAACCTCACCACGACCTTCACCAAGTACGTGGAGGCCGACGACAATGTTGCGATCTGCGGCGAGGTGTGGCTGGATGACGCCATCGAGGAGGCTTTGCCTAGTGACGACACCGCTGTGACATCGGACGAGGACTACGATGACGCCCCAGATGCCGTGCTTGCGCCTATCACATTCGCCGAGGTGCTACGGCCCATAGACGGCATTCGGAACTTCATCTGTTCACGCGACGCTGCAGAGGACCTCCTTTTGGACGTTGCCCAACTCAAGCGAAAGCTCTTTGTTCACGGATCAAGCAAGGTCCAAAAGAAACTTACTGACATTTCTAAAGTTCGCGCCAGCTGACAGGAATCGCGGCAGTGGGCAGTGAAGTGCAGTAAAGGTTCGTTTGAATAAAGCATGATTGGTACCTGTACTGCAGCATTAATTCTTATCGCATTTACTTTTTTGGTAATTTGGGTTTCCAAGCCCTGCAGAGTATGTTAGTAGTTTACATTAAAGTTTCTCGTAAATCTGTTGCACGAAATAAGTAGTATTTTTATAAGTATAATTTATGTTCGGATTTTACGACGCCCGCATTTTACGATGCTTTTTCGCGGTCCCAAGAAAGTCATATAATCGAGGTTCCACCATACATGGTGTCAGAAGTATTATTACCTTCTATATTGCACATTGTCAGGAAATTTTTGCATGTCAAAGTCATGCTCAGTTCATATGATGGTTACAATAAGCAGTGTTACTGTAAATATGCTCACCTTCCCACAAAGTAAATTTCTCGAACTGCTGCATTCAGATTGCTATGAAGAATAACGTAACCTCTGGCAGCCAACTATGAACACTGTTATTCAGTCATCGCTACCACTGATCTCATTGTTTGATAAGCTCACCTCAGTGGCGCCCTCTAAGCTGGTCTTCCTCCATGCTGCCCATTCCCGTTAACTTGAAGCACTTGACAGTCTCAAATGAAATCGCACGCATTCAAAACCACAAGCACGCTTCTTGCAGCAAGCATAATGGAGCTAAACAATAAGCCCTGTGCTGCATAATCCGTCAAGGTATGGTGACAACAATGATGCAATCATCAGCAAAAATACATGCCAGCTAGTAGCAGATTGCAAAAATTAACCATATGTGGGTACCCACGTGACAGTTCATGAATTTTTTTTTTTTTCAATTTTTCACACTCCGAACTGGTGTTGAAAGCTTAAGGTAAGGGTAAGCCTTGCATGAGTAAATATAGCACACCTGGTAAGCTCAACTTTCACATACTTTTTTGGAAGACTAACGGTTAAAATCAAGTATAAAATACAGAAAAATAGATACTGGTCATCAACCTTGGCAACAATGTTACAGTTCACTAACCAATTGTCATAATGACATTTTGGGTGCATCATTTCCAGAAAGAATTACGGGAAAAAATGAGCATTCCAGCCCAGACCAAATAAAAATCTGACGATGTGACTGCAGAAATGTGCATCAAAGTGCTGTTTTATGTATTAAACTACCTCCAACACTAACAAGCCCTCAAATCTGGTGAAAAGCCACTCAGTGAGGACAAGTGTGCATCCCTTTCTACTGCAGATATTTCTGAGCTACTAGAGGCTTTGTTTACACTAAGCCAGAATGTCAACATGTGATAAGACTTCTGTAGATGGTCAGACTTTGTACTTAAAATTATTTTTCTTTTTTTTTTCAAGGACCTCTGTGCTCAAGCTCCAAGAAAGCAGTTATTGATTGCTTACATAGCCTCTGCTCCATTTCGCACTTTTGAAAAACATGGAGCTCATTTACATATTTTATGCCTTCTTACTGCCCATTGGGCCGGCATCTGCTCTATGCAAGTACACAGCAGGCTCTGGACAGTAGCTGCCACAGTGTGGACACAGTGGCGAGTAGTGTGAGCCTAGAAAAGCACCATCACTTGGGACAGCAACGTATTCCGTGATATCATTTGGGATGCTGCACTGACCCCGAGTCCCAGCAAGGCTCCAAAGGCAACTGTGAGGGAGAGGCCCCGGGAGAACAGGTTCCCATGGTGGTGGTCCCCAATGACCCGGTACTGCCGCAGCAGGTAGTGCGCAAAGCCAAACAGCATGCCGCTTGCCACACTCTGAAATGAGTATCACTATACAGGTACAGCCCAAGTTTGGCTTCCACCACAAAACGCTAAACACTCACATAGCGGTCAATCTTCCACCGGAACCACCATTCCTTTATGGAGTCGTCTGTGGTGACAAACAGGGCCTTCCAGGGTCGTGTGACAAATATCTTCTCAAAGAACACCTGCACCAGAAAACGAGCCTTTCTTGCCATCATGCATGGGGGGTCAATGGTGCAAGAACATGCACCCCCAACTGCTGACTGTATTTTCACAACTTCCCACCAGGCATGTCATTCACTCTACACAATCTTTCCCAGTGCACTAATTAACTAAAGCTACCCACAGCTGGTAACCTAGCATGGATAGGATTTATAACACATGCTAAAGAGAAGAAACTTGGGCACTGATTTTACAGCGATCACTACCCTAGTCATATTTTATGTATGCATTGGCTGGAATCCCAAAATGTTTTGAGACAAGTTTTAAAAAAATGTGCTTTCAAACCTAGCTGGTCCAATAGCCATTGTGCCAATGCTGGTACAGCCCACCGAGCTACGATTGTCAAAAACTATGCTTGCCTACAAACCAGCAGCAAGGTCAAAGATGGGATAAATTGGCAGGTTAGCTGCCATTAGGAGAATTGGCCCAAGTAAAAAAGAAAGATATGCACATCCAACAAAGCAATCAATTAAATGCTTTACAACTAACGGCAATGCGATCAGTTTTGTTTTCTTTCCCGCTACACAATGCGACATCTCTCAGTGTTAATGTTTATTTGCTTGAGAGGTCACAACTTTATTAATTTTTACGTTTAAGCACCAATATACCACTCGCAAGTTATGCCCAAATGCAAACACCAAATTGGGCAGATGCACAGTGCGAGACATCAACATAGCAATGTTACAAGAACCAAGTCAATGCTTGCCAAGGGAAGAATGGCAATGACATGCACAGAAAAGCGTGACATGCATTCAAGGATTCTGCCCCTCCTCTTCTGTCACAACACTGGCACATGCCCAGTGTTGGCTACATTGAGGATACATGCGCTGAATAATGCCCTATTCCATTAACACATCTGTGACCTTTACCCATGCGCTGACATTATTTGTTCAGGTTTTATGTAGTCAAGGGTTCGATGGAAGCCCGTCTGCTCAGGATGAAGCATGAAGCAATAAAACGATGGACACCTACCAAAAGAAGTACTAAAAAAGAAATAAATCTAAAAGACGTTTCGGCTTCCCTATGGAAGCCTTGTTCACAATGGGATGAAGGGAAGTTCACGGAAGCTTATACGTACAGAAGCTTATATACTTCAGAATGCGACATAAGCAGCACATGTATGATGGGGGGAGGGTTCCCTCATTTCGATTGAGCGTGTGGCGTGTTTTTTGTATCTCCAGTGATTCCAGATACAGCTGCGATTGCAGGTTTCTTTCTTGGCCGATAACTCTCATGCGATCCCAGTCAATCTTGTGGCCCATTGAATCTGTGTGCTCAGCAAGGGCATTACGAAACTGTACGTTTCTGTGCGACATCTTTCTGATGCTGCCTCAGTCTCTTTTTGAAGTTGCTCGATTCACCGATGTATGCGTAATTGCAATCTGCACAGAGTATCTTTTAGAATACGCCGGGAAACGATTCTCTCGGAAGCCTGTCCTTACCGCCAACAAGCGGCTATCTCACATCTTTTTTTAGTGCTGTGGAATGCCACCTGTCCAATTCAGTCCGACCGGCTAATCCCCGACCAAGAAAGCGCGCTGCCATACCCTAGGCTCCAGGGATAAGCGAAGCCTTGTTTCGCATTCTGCGCAGTTATGACGTTAAGGTGGCGCACATGCCCGTGTGTAAGCTGAGGCAAGCACTCATTGGCGGCAAGGACAGCCTTTTGAAAGAATCGTTTCCCGGTTTTGAATGCCCTTGCCCAGCACATGGATGCAATGGGCCACAAGATTGACTGGGATCGCTCGAGAGTTATTGGCCAAGAAAGAAACCTGAAATCGCAGCTGTATCTGGAATTACTAGAGATACAAAAAACACGTCACATGCTCAATTGAAATGAAGGAACCCTTACCTCGTCAAACACGTGCTGCTTACGTCACATTCTGAAGCATACATAAGCTTCCGTGAACTTTTAATTTAATAATTAATATTTGGGGTCTTACGTGCCAAAAACCACTTTCTGATTATGAGGCACGCCGTAGTGGAGGACTCCGGAAATTTTGACCACCTGGGGTTCTTTAACGTGCGCCTAAATCTAAGCACACGGGTGTTTTCGCATTTCGCCCCCATCGAAATGCGGCCGCCGTGGCCGGGATTCGATCCCGCAACCTCGTGCTCGGCAGCCCAACACCATAGCCACTGAGCAACCACGGCGGGTAGTCCGTGAAACTTTCCTTCATCCCATTGTGAACAAGGCTTCTGTAGGGAAGCCGAAACGTCTTGTAGATTTATTCCTTTTTTTTAGTACTTCTTTTGGTCGGTGTCCGTCGTTTTATTGCTTGAGGTTTTATGTAGCAATTCATTTTTTTGTTATGCTGAACAGGAGTGCACGCATTCACGCTATTTTGTCGGTAAGCATACAAGAGTTATATAAGGCAGTTCACTCGTACTTTTATTTGGAACACATATAACCTTCGTATATATACAGGGTGTCCCAGCTAACTTGGGCCAAGATTTTGAAAAACCATATGCGTTCTTCAGAACAGAAATCGCGTGGATGTTGTTAGTGTTTATCTAAACTTACAGTACCATATTTAGCTCGTATTTTTTTAGTAATTAGCCAAAATAAATTAATTAAATCTAATATCACTTGAAACGTTCCAAGCAACAATAGGAAAGTTGCAGAGCCTCACAAATATTGTCCAAACCAGGTATTTCCAACGGGATAGACTTAGCATGGGCATTTTCATTCGGGAAAAACGAAAGCCCGCAGAGTTTTAAAAATACCACGTGACAGCGCGCTCTGTGTGCCTGAATGCACCGCAATTACAGCACTCTCATGGGTGATCTGTAAAAACATTGCCAGCGCCGCGCCTTCCCGTCACTTACGAGAAAGGGCTTCAACCTTTGCTCGGCTCTGACATTACCGGCAGCGGCTGGCGACGGCACTCCGAAAGAGCACTTCATCAGCAGCCGCTCGCACGTGTCGCCGAAGGACGTGCCGTCATCAGCCATTTATTCTGATATGACGAGAAGAGCAATTTTTTTTTCCAGCATTCAAGTCAATGTGGAATAGAAAAAATACACACAAAACATGCATCATACGTCCAGAACCTGTGCAAGAGAGAGCATCATTTGTTACAATGCCGCTTTTCTTCCAAGCTGTGCCAGCGGCTAGATGCATGTGAGCTCGGCTGTCTATTACTGTCGTGCCGCACAACCATTTCCAAGAATTTGCTTGCAAAGCCTAAACGTACTCAAACGAGCAGAAGGCGAACATGGTCTTAGCCTTGGGCGTGGCACAGGGCTACAAGAGGAAAGCTGCCAAGGTATACCGAAAATGGCGATGTGGGGGAAGACCTAGCCCGAACACAATTATGAAGAGTTACTTGATGCTGAAAGAAACAGGTAGCTTCTAGAACACGCGGCACACAAAGGGGACCATCAGTGAAGAGGCTGAAGGAGACATTTTGGCTTTCATGACTGCAAACCCTCATTCCAGCATGCGTGATGCGAGTGGTGAGGTCGGCATTTCAAAGTATTCAGTTCAATAGTGCTTAGGAAGGGTTAAATGCATCCGTACAACCTCCAACTGCATCAAAAGCTGCAAGAAAGACTTTCAATGGCGGCTTGACTTCTCAAATTGGATCCTTGTGAACAGTGACGAAATACTGGATTTTGTTGACAAAGTACTCTGGACAGATGAGACAACCTTCTCCAGAAATTCTCAAGTCAACATCCAAAATGCACATTACTGGAGCGATAAGAATCCGCATTGGGTGGCGCAGACCAGACACCAGTACCAATGGTCATTCAGGGTGTGGTGCAGTACCTCTGACGGAAGAATAATTGGCCCCATTTTTTTTGACCACATGCTCACTGCTCAGCGGTACGTGAATGACATCTTGGAAGGCCCAGTCGATGATTTTCACTGTGATCTTCCTCTTGCGTTTCAAAGCGAACTTGGTATCAGCATGATGGTGCACTAGCTCACAGCAGCAGCCTTGCCCAAGCCTGGCTTGTGGGTCGGGCAGCATGGACCAGTGGCATGGCCTGCAAGGTCACCGGACTTGACACCTCTTGACTTCTTCTTGTGGGGACATATGAAAGACTGAGTGTACCACAAACCTACAACTACACCAGAAGCACTAAAGGCAGAGATTGCCGAGGCCTGCAGCGAGATACCATCTTGCATCATCAAAAAAGCTACATCGGACATGCTGAAAAGGTGCCAATACTGCATTAAGGCAGAGGGCAACTTGTTTGAACACATTCTTTAGACAGCCTCACAGCGAATAAATCTCTACAACCGTTATCCATGAAAAGAGCCATCTGTGTGAAACTTTTGTACGATGAGGAAAAGGCATGTAAGTAATATGAAATTACAAATTCTCTGCCGACAAGGAATGGACAGGAAGCTAAAAAGCAACCTTCCGTGTCAGTTTACAATTCTTCCTTTTGTGACAACCAGCGTAATTCCCACAACATTGTCAAGCTTGTTATAATGCGTGTTTGCTTGTTGGGGTCTTGCTCCCAAATTCAGACTCCTGAGCTCGTCATTTTTTTCCCAGATTATCGCCACAGGAACGGGAACCACGCTGTATTTCAACTGCCGCCTGAACACACGGGCGTTGGAACTCAGAACCAAGCACAACGCGAAGCTCTATCGTGGGTAGCACGAAAGCCACGAAGCCAGCAATGTTTTTTACAAAGCACAGTTGAGAGGGCTGTAATCATGGTGCATTCAGGCACACAGAGCCCGCTGTCACGTGGTATTCTTTAAAACTCTGTGGGCTTTCATTTTTCCCAAATAAAAACGGCCACACTAAGTCTATCTGATTGGAAGTGCCTGGGTTGGGCAATATTTGTGGAGCTCCACAGCTTTCCTATTAATACCTGAATGTTTCATGCTATATTTAAAAAGCTAATTTATCTCGGCTAATTACTCAAAAAAAGACCAGCAATAAAATGGTAGTGTAAGTTTAGATAAACGATAACAACATCCACACAATTTCTGTTCTGAAGAACGCATAGGTTTTTCAAAATCTTGGTCCAAGTTAGCTGGGACACCCTGTGTGTGTGTGTGTGTGTGCGTGCATGCGTGTGCGTGCGTGCAGCGTGTGCGTGCACGCGCGCCGTCATCAAGATATTGGCCGAGCCATACCAAACCTGTGAGGGTAGGCAAATAAAGCTTTAAGACTGCCCGATGAAACATGGACAAGACAGACACAACTTTATTGAAGAAGGTTTACTTTTTTCCCTAATTCAACCCGCAATTAACTTCTAATCATAGGTAGCACAAACCAAACTGAAATGTGATGGCTATTGCACAGCATTACATTGTACATAGCTACAGAAAAGCATCAGGCCATCTTACGTACTAATAGGAGCATTTTTTACAGCTAAATATTCTAACCAATGCGTAAGCATGCATACGATTTCCTTGTTCCGAAAGTTCTTATATGGTTTTGTTAAGTGATCCTTTTGACAGTGGTATTTGATTCTGCTAAGCAGGCTGATTTTGTTCTGTGGGTACCGCTTTTGCCTCATTTGGCCTCGTTTTCTTTTTTAAGGAGTGCACATGTTATTCAAGAAACCAGAAGAAATGTACACAACACTCTTTGGACCGACAGCTTAAAAGCTAGTAGCCAGTTCAATATAAACTACGAATGCAGGTTATGGGTAAAGGATAAAACACAAAGCAACATTCAGATACAATGTCTTTGCATGTCACTATAAGCACCTCTTAAAAACACACCAGAACAAATTTTAACGACAGCCATGAGTTCATACATTGTGCATTTAAATGTACAGTACTCCAGCACCACAAAACATGTGACATGAAAATGTCAAAAATTTACAGACATCTTGCAGTAACAAGAAATTTCAGCATTATTTGGTTAGATAATATAATTTACAATTGGGTTTAACATCACTAGCTACTTTTACTTGTATTGGCAGCTCATTCCAAGCTTTGCAAGTTAACAGCAAACTGTCATTAACCACTCACCATACAGGTCGTTACATTCTAGTAAGTTGAAATTGCATTACACTCTTGCCTAGTGTTACGGTTTAGAAAAGAGAAAACACTTGCTGGTAATAAAGAACATATTCCTAGGGATGGGAAGTGCAACCCGGACAAAGGACAAAAGGAAGTGTTAGCAGCGTGTTTAATGAGACTGGTTGGTTCATCTTTAGAATAAAAACAGGAACAGCGCAACAAAGGACGAGCGAGTAAAGAGCACAGGACAGAGCGCTGACTAGCAACCAAATGCTTTATTTGCAGAAGCAGCATATAAAGACATTGAATGTGACATAAAGAACAGAAAATGAAGAATAAGAACGATAAGCGTCAGCCAAGAAGATAATCCAATTCTTTTGTTGAGAGCTTGAGGGACGCAGAACTGACGCACGCATCGCCACTTTTGGACGACGCCTGCGTCCCTGAAGACCTACAGCAGTACCTCAAATAACCCAATGGATGCAAGGAACGCGAAAAGGCAGCCTCTGTTGTTTCCTCACTCAGGGACAAGGGCCTGAAACTGCTCCTTTAGGACAAGGAAGGTGGCTTCGTACTCGCCCTTGCAGCGACCTACCATCTCAAGGCTGAACAAGACCTGAGCAGCCACTTCAAGGAGTCAAGTGAAGTCAAGCCAGCAAAGGTGAAGGCCGAAGCAGCCAAACAGTGCGAATCGTCGGGTCTAACCAAGCTGGCATCCTCTGTGAGGACTTCAAAGGGTGCAACTTTGACTGTGTTCTTCTTGGCAAAAACACATAAAGTGGAAATCCCTTTTCATGTGATTGTGTCGGAGCGGGCACCTGGCAGCGACTCCTAGGTGCTTTCCTTCAAAAATGCCTGGGAAATTTGGAAGTGGACGACCCTTTCCTCATCCAGGAGCCACATGAAGTGTCTACTTTCTTGCAAACTGAGTACCCACCGGACTGCCGCGCGTTTTTCCGTTCATGTAAAAGACTTGTACTATTCGTTACCAAGTAGCCTGATTTTAGAGGAAGTTGGTGATTGCATCGATAAGCATGGGGTAGTTAGGTTTCAAAATGCCAGTGGAACGAGGGTCGGCAGCTTCATGGAAATTCTCACCTACTACCTAAAATCCACATTCATTTGTCATGACAATAAGCTTTTAATTCGAAAGCAGGGAGTGTGTACAGGCTCGTGTTTGGCACCCATACTTAGCGACATTTTGTTGGCATGCTATGACTGGGGCTTACTCACTCGCCTACAGCTGATGACCGTAAGAGTATTTTGCTTTGTTGATGATTTTTTAGTATTTTATCCAGTTGACCCTTGTGACACGAAGTTAACCTCCAAGACAATTATTGACGCCTCCAGTGAGATAATGAAGGATTTCACATTAGCAACAGATGAGCCCACTAATGACCGTTTAAGGTTTTTAGACATCTAAATTGTTTTTAATCCTCATCCTGTGCGCTGGAGCTACTCGCCTCGCTCAAAGATAGGGCTTCTCCCATTTTCGTCTGCACACTCCAAACTCGTAAAACGAGGCATCGCTAATGCATGTTTGCGAGCTGCTCTGAAGCGCTCGTGTGAGCACTGTTGAACAGAGCTTTTCAGTGCAAGTCAACAGACTAACATCAGTAGGCTACCCGACCAGCATGTTGTGCAGTGTTGCTGGTGGCCTTGTAAAAGAGTTAAAGAATGCCGGAAAACAAACTATGCAGTCACCACCTTCAAGATCTAGGCTTGCCGTCATTCCTTATGTACACCGTGTATCCCATAACATTAACAAAATTGTGGCCAAGGCAGGAGTGAGGGTGGTGTGCAATGCCCCTAATAAGCTGAGCAGATTGTACAAAATAGTCAACAGGGAGGATACTGTCGTGCGCAATAGCTGCTATAAGAATCATGTTCGTGGCCTTATTGACTGTACAACGCAGGTCTATAAAATCCCACTTGATTGTAAACATTGCTATATAGGGCAAATAGAGAGGTGCATTAATGGTCGCTTGCATGAGCATGCTGCTTCTCTAAAAGGAAACCCATACAGTCATCTGGCTGCCCACTGTAACACGTGTGGTTGCACCCCGATTAAGAAGTGCAAAATAATTGGCAGATACAGTGAAAAGTGTGCGCACGAAATCTTTCAGGCATTTTGAATATTCAAAAGTGGCAACGCATGCATCAGTTCTGCGTCCCTCACGCTCTCAACAAAAGAACTGGACGATTATCTTCTTGGCTGACGCTTATCCTTCTTATTCTTCTTTTTCTGTTCTTTATGTCACATTCAATGTCTTTATATGCTGCTTCTGCAAATGAAGCATTTGGTTGCTAGTCGGCGCTCTGTCCTGTGCTCTTTACTCGCTCATCCTGTGTTGCACTATTCCTGTTTTTATTCTAAAAGGAAGTGCACAATATGAGCGCAGACTAACAACTGGTTTATTTTTTCAAACAAATGATTAAATACAGAGAATGTGATCATGTAATGAAGCGACGCTTACAAGTGATGAAAGGGTGTCAGCCTATTTTGCCATTCAAAAAGTTTCTTTATCATGCAGAGAGATAGAAGTCTGGCTGACGCATGGGCCTGAGTTGACATGCATAAGTAGGCTTCCACAATCTCGCATTGATTTGATTTCCATTTTTATACAATATTTCATTTTTTTATAAAAGGAAGACAACGAGAGTGCCGTCGATACCACGAGTTGTCTAGGACAAGCCAACCTTCAATGGAATTCCTCTGGAGCAATGTCCAGCGCAACCCACCTCCCAAGGAAAAGAAACCGAAGCCCACGACCAAAGTGCTGAATCTGACCGATATTGGCATTCCAGATAAGTACATAAACATTCTTGAATTAGGCCCGAAGTTATGCCTAGAACTGGGCCTAGACCCAGTCAATAACATAGCCACCGTTAGATTAGTGTTCATTAATGTAGAAGAATATGAAATATTCAGGTGCATTTCTAAGTGTGTTGATGTGTTAGTCAAATCTCAAGGAAACCAGAATGGCTGAGTGCAAAAGATTCAAACCCTTGTACAATTTTTAAGAGAAAACGAAGGAAAAGTATTGACCACTGATAAAGAGGGGCACTTCATCCTCCTAACAGAAGGGCAGTTTTCCGAGAAAGCCTCAACCACTTTAACAAAAAATTTTTAGAAGGCATACGTTGAACCTGAGAAAGTCAAAGATCAAGCAAAGAAATTGTTGCTGGAATTCAACCTGGAGCGTCTATCTAGTACAGTGAACAAAAGTCAGGGGTTGAACCTTGAGGTTTTCTTTACGATAAAAATGCATAAACCTGAGCAACCTTTGCGCACAATTGTGTCCGAGAGAAACACTTCGCAACACGTAGTCTCCGGTTTTATTCAGAAAAACTTAACAGGGCTCCAGGTAGAAGACCCATTCAAAGTAAAAACTCAGAAGAGCTCATTAGGTTTTTACAAGAAGTGCATCCAGCATGCACAGCCTTCAGCATTGATGTCACAGATTTACTTTATTCCCTTCCGAGAAATCCACTGATGAAGACAAAGATTGCATTATTGATAATGATGAGCTTAAGTTTAGGAATGAGAGTGCCATTTCTCAAACTCTTGGTTTTTTATTTAAATTCCACGTTTGTTATCTGGGATAATGAAGTTATGATTCAGAAGCAGGGGTCTGCATTGGCTCTCAGGTCACACCAATTCTTAGCAAGATCTTCCTCGACAGTGCTGACTGGGCACTCGAGAGTGTCTTGGCAGGAACAATGATTAAAGTGCTTTAGTTGACGACTACTTGGTAGTTATCCGCTCTCAAACAAGTTCCAAAGATATTGGCATTATTCTCACAGCCTTTGATAAAGAAGGAATGAATTTACTCTTGAACTGCCAACTGATAATGAAATTAAGTTTTTGGATTTATAGTTAAGATTAACAGCACGACATATTTGTTGGCAATATAACCCCAGGTCAAACAAACCAATTTTAAACTATGCATTGGCACACTCAAAACTAGCGAAAAGACGCGTCGCTGTGATGTGTTTAAGTTCCGCACTTAGAAAGCCATGCCACCATCTCACCAATCTGAGCTTTTCGCAACAGCTTAATCATCTAGAGAAGGCTAGTTTTCCAAAAGCTATTGTCGTATCAATATGTGAAGGGCTAGTGAAGAAAATAAAAAAGGAGGAAGCACCCCAGAAACAGACTGAAGCGGTAAAAAATTTTGCAGTCGTCTCTTATGTACATCAGACGGGGCATGGGTTAAAAAGGACAGCCATGAAATATGGTGTTCAAGTCGTCTTTTTAGCTAAAAACTCTTTAAACAAGATCTGCAATCGCGTCAATAGACCTAAACAGGCGTCCAAGGCAATGTGTGCGGCGTCAAACACACGGGGCAGCTCGTGGCATGCTCGGTGGGAGTGGTCTACGTTATTCCATTTTCGTGCGGCAGAAAGTACCTTGGGCAGACAGGATGCTGCCTTAACATTCACCTTAGGGAGCACCAAGGTGCAATTAGAAATGCAACAGGCTCGAATCTGGCTGCGCATTGTCGAAATTGCCCATACAAACCTTTGTTTGAAAAAAACGCAATATTAAATAAAAATGGAAAACAAATCATTCACGAGATCGTGGAAGCCTACTTCATGCATGTCAACTCAGGCGCATGCGTCAGCCAGACTTTTGTCTCTCTGCATGATAAAGAAACCGAGTTTTTGGATGGCAAGATACGCTGACACCCTTTCACCACTTGTAAGCATCACTTCATCACATGATCACATTCTCTGTATTGCGGCCGAGGACTTACAGGGTCGCCATTTGTCGGAAGTGCCTCCCTTGCGTAGAATGAAGGATCACGCGGCGTGCTCCTCACAGGTTTCGCTTATGGCACTCAACAAAAACACCACGCGGCAGCCCTCCTGGACATTTCTGTAAGTACTCGCAAAACGAGGGAAGTCTTTTACTGTCGAAATAATAATCTAGGGCAAACTGAAAGCGGAGAATCGTTTACAGATGCTATCTCTTTACCGAATACGTACCGTGAACGCCACTGGACACGGTCACCGTGATGGAGTCTCCCGAACCGACTTCTTGCGTGAAAGGTAGGCAAACGCGGATAGAGCCTAACATAAGCGAATAGAGCCTAACAGAATGAAGCCTCAATGCAGCGATCGCAAGGGTTTGCAGCGACTGACTGTGTGTCTGCATGCATGTCTGCGCACAATGTTTCGCTTTCGCTGGGAGCACATTTTCACACCGTGCCATTTTAGGCCACAGGATATGAGCATTTGACAGTACACAAGCAACCATTCTTGCATGGATGCTATCACAACTGTTGAAAAATAATTTCGTTATAGAGACTTCGACGCCTACGGCGGCTGTGATGTGCCGTCGCGACGATTCAATCTTTTTTTTTTTTTCCCTTCTAAATTTTTGGACATTTCAACATTATTTCTCAAGTTGTGTTGCACTGTACGTTTATTGCTCTTCTCAGTGTGCGATTTTTCACTGCTTCTTTTTCGTAATCCAGTGCATTAATTCATAACACAAACTTGACTATATGCCATGCCTTTCTTTAATGTGCTTCTTACCACTCCCTTTCCCTTCCAGTGAACTTGCCAGTATCTAGCATCAACAAGTTCATACACCAAACCGTCATGACATTAGCTAGGCAGCGGGCCTGGGCGAGCGTCTCAGTGCACATTTTCTGCTACTCACCGAACATCCCAGTCTCTGCACCGTAGCAGAAATCTTCCTTGCATCTGTGCTTGCTGCATACCCGAGTTGTAGCCGATGGCCGTATGCCGGTTCTAAATTTCGCAAGCCAAGCTTCATGCAGCTTCTTGTCCTGTGGCTACGTGTGAATAAGGCTGACACCTGGCTCCATTGCGTATGTCCGGCACTGCGGCACCAAGCAGTAGCCTGCCATGCTGCATGCATCCAAAGGCGGCAGCCACTATCTATTATAGCACTTTGAAATGTTGTCAAGCAGACACCCAAAGCGGGAATGCCTCACCACTTAATCAGAACCGCAGCGCAGGTGGGGCTTTAAACTTTCGTTTTCAGCTCGCTTCAGCGCTTCCAAAGCAGCCGATGTGGCCGCTGTGTCTACGTGATCCCTTATGCCACGTCACACTGACGGTGGCGCCAGCTTTTCCAGTGGTGGAGCTAGCCCCCAATATTTAATCACTTGTTTGAAAAAATAATGTGCACTTCCTTTTGTCCTTCGTCCGGGTTGCGCTACCCACCCTTAGGAATATGTTCAGTCCCCAACTTGCCCAGCTTGCTGTGTTAATTCGGTAATAAAGAATTAGTTTCAATAATGTTTATCGTGATGCAGATCTTGCGATTTCATCGTCACAAAGGATAGGATACCAAGCTCTTCAAAGAGGTTTGCAGGCAGGAGCTTATTCTGATGTAGCAGCTTCTAGCTCCACGTGCACTTGGTCTAACGGTGACAGTTGCTTGTAAGGATTGTTTCTTGTTTTTTTCTTTGTACCACTGGTTTATTTGGTACAATTCTCTTGATGGTTTTATATGGGCCAGGGTGTTTCACTCATATTTTGCTCTCATGCCATGCCTGGCGCCAGCACTTGTCATTGGCACATGAGCTGCATTTAGCTTTGCCTTTTGATTAGAGCATGCAGCTGAATATCGTAAACTTCTTTTGATAGCTGCATCCTATAAATGGTATGCTTCAATAAAGTCGGCATCCTGTATGCCCATCCGAAAGCAGCCGTGAGTTGCTCAGCAGCAGAATGCCATCCTAACAAAAAAAAAAAAAGTGGGGTACACAAGCAGCAGCTGAAAGACATTGTTTCAGATCACTTTTTCAGTGTCTTCACTGCTGCTCATTTTGCCTGCTACTTGTCTCAATTCTGCTGTCCTTTCACCTGCCTGGCAAGGGCCAGAGAGCAGCAAGCTAAACTTTTTTTGCAAAAACTTGATGCGACGCTCGTAGCCCGAATTCTTTGAAAATTCAGGAGAGGTATGGAATGCCACAGCAAATGAGTGTCTCCACACTGAGCAAACAAAGAAGCTCTCGATGCTGTGAACATCATATGCAGAAAAGATTAATGCACACACCAATTCAGCAGCAAGACAGTGGCTCTGCCTGCTTCTGCTGCACATCCTTCCCACAAATCCCGGCATTACATAACCTAAAGGTGTAGTCAAGCACTTGCCAGAATACCATCTGGTCGGGTAAAGACTGCTAGAGTTGTGACTTGGGCTAGTTGGTTCATGGTGAAAAAGTAGGGGGACCGCAAAATTGATGGAAAACAAGATGACACAATGCCATTTTAGTCCTTTCTTTGTCTTGTGTTCCATCAATTTTGCGCTGTCCCCCTACTTTCACAGGTAACGCCATTCTTAGAAATCAAGCAGATTCGCAATGGAAGCACCCGCCGCTGTGGCTTAGTGGCTATGGTGTTGTGCTGCTAAGCATGAGGTCGAGGAAACAAATCCCGGCCGTAGTGGCCAAATTTTGATGGGGGCAAAATGCAAAAATGGCTGTGTCCCATGCATTGGGGGCAGGTTAAATATCCCCAGGTGGTCAAAATTATTCCAGAGTACCCACCTAGAACATGCCTCATAATCAAATTGTACTTTGGGCACGTAAAACCCCAGAATTCACTTCGCAATGAAAGCAGCAGAAGGTTCTTAACTCAGCACAGGGTGCACAAGACTCAGGTTCCCAACAGATGTGGTCAATGTGTTCCTTTCTGGTTTAAGCGACTGCTAAAATGAAGCATTTGAGGTTATAAATTAAAGGTTAAACATTATGTGCATTGTTTACCTATCTTTTGGGCATGCTCTTCTATGCCACTGTTGCATTGTTTGAAGACGTCTGCAGAAATTTCTATTTCCAGCAAGGTACACATGCTTGAATGTAAACCTCTCCAGGAGAACTTACACACAGGAGCGAATCCTTCACATTCATCAGGTCACTCATGCTTACAGGTGAAATCCCATGTGTCCTAAATATATAAGTCCTCAAACACAGCAGTCAGTGCATGTGCCTTGGCCTGCTTTTCTTTTCATCGGAGGATTTATCGGCCTTTCCAGTACGAGCATCCAAGAACACACCTCTCCACATAATCCAGGCGCCCAAGCAATCATTGTCGATGATTAAGAAGGGCTCCTCGCTTTGATAGCTTCCACTCTCAGATTTGCAGTTGAGACCAAAACCAATGCTGCTGTACACAAAGCCTACCTGTAAAATGTGCCATAGAAGAAAAAGGCCCAATGTTGTATGTAGCAGCATTGTGCGAAGACGTCACATGGGCCAGGATAACACAAAACTATTCTAATCTCTCTTTATTCCAAATCAACCCTCCGCGACAGGTCAAAATGGCTCGGGCACAGCCTGCATGCTTGCATTTCCTTTCTTGAAAATTCTGCACTACTATCCCACAGAAGAAAGCTATATCACAATGATAATGCGGATGCTGTTCGTGAATTACCAGGCGTGAATTACCAGGCGTGAAGTGGAATTACCAGGCGTGAAGTGCTAAAGAAGGGAAAGGCATGCCTTTCTTTCTTGGAATATGTAGGAAATGACCGCAATAAAAACATCCATAAAATGTTTTTCTGGATAGTTACTTGGAAGAGGACGTCCATACATAAACATCTTCATTTTTCAATGTTTCAGCTGGTCTCACGCCCACGACCGATTCCCTTATGCAGGCAGGACCTTGGACAAAATGCTGGAAAATACAGATGTTTTCATATGTACGTCCTCTCTCGACAGACCCGCCGTGGTTGCTCAGTGGCTATGGTGTTGGGCTCCTGAGCACGAGGTAGCGGGATCGAATCCCGGCCATGGGGGCCGCATTTCGATGGGGGCGAAATGCGAAAACACCCGTGCACTTAAATTTAGGTGCACGTTAAAGAACCCCAGGTGGTCGAAATTTCCGGAGTCCTCCACTACGGCGTGCCTCCTAATCAGAAAGTGGTTTTGGCACGTAAAACCCCATAATTTAATTTAATTCTCTCGACAAACACACACACATACAGTAAAACCTCGTTAAACCGTACCCGCCTAAACAGTAGTTTCGTTTTACAAGTAGTAAAGTCAAATTGCCGACTCAGCAGCCATGGAAAATAATGTGCTTTGTATCTGCATAACTCATACCAGCTTATTGCGTAGGTATCGGTTAACACATAGTGTTTCCACTTTTCGTCGTGCAAACACAGCGGTGCGTCATCTCGATCGAGCGGCCCGGCAGAACAACAAGCCTCAGAGATCAGAATGGCCTCCAAGTGCCCTGTGCGCTTGCGCATAAAGCCACATCAACATCAACATCATTTTGGCACCATGTTAGAGCGCATTGTGGCATCGAGCAAAGAAGGACTTGCGTCATGCCGAAACTCGAATAAAAAAGACGCCGAGTGCTTAGCATAGAAGAAAAAATCGACATCGTTCGTGCTATCGAACATGACACGAAGAAGTCGGCACTGGCACGCGACAAGGATCTACTGTTGGCTACGGTGTGTGGCATTTAGAATGCGAAGAAGTTGCTAGGCAGTGCTGCTGCGACCGCGAAGAGATGTCGGGTACGAGGTTCGACTTTTGGCCATCGTTGCCTCTGTTGTTGCCGAAGTGTCAACCAGCGACAGTGACAAGGACGACACAGAAAGCGACAGCACGGACGATTCAGGCCCAACAGCGGCAGAAGCTGCACGTTACATCAGCCTCATGAATGCAATCGCCGCGACGAGAACAGCACCCGGCAATGAAAAATGCGCCTCGCGACTTCTGCAGCGCTACCACCCACGTGCATGGAGAACATGCTACAACTACAAGGAATCTGCCATGCGAGTGCTTGGCAAGAAGAGGGGGCTGGCTGAAAAGCTGCCTCGCAGCTTCAGTAATACCGGTGAACACTTTTGATCCCGATCAAGCCCAATCAAGATCAAGCCCGATTCGGATCGCAAGTCTCGACTGCGATTGGCTGCCTTGTGCATCTTGCGCAAATGAGCCAATCATGACTGAGCCGACTACCAGCCGCTGTCATCACTGCTAGGCCACGGCGGCATCTAACGAAAATAACACTTTTGTCACGCGAAGTGAATAAATACTGCATGTTTTTTTTCCCCCTTTCATCGCACTCTCTCCGAGTTCTGTTTTTGAAAGGTATGTGGGCGATCTCATGCTATTTAGTACATACTTTTTCCGAGCTCCGGCCAACTACGGTTTAAGGTTTCACTGTGTATATATAAATATATATATACCGTATTTACCCAAATCTAACATGCACTTTTTTTCTGATAAAATGGGTCAAAAAATTATGTGCACGTTAGAATCGAGTACGCACTAAATCTGCGCTACCATATCGCCATCGGCATTTCAAAATCACTGCCTCGTACACACTTCAAGCCTAGCTGCTATAGCTTCCTCCATGTGCTGCAGTACGTGTGCTTAGGCAACGCTTCTTTTGGCTTAATTTAGTGCACTGTCCGTCCTCCCGTTTTCTGCGGTTGCTCTATCAGCATGGAAGTGCTGACTGCAAGGACATGCCGAGTTCATCACGATGCCACAATTAAAAGGGAAGCGATCACGTGTGCGGAGATGGACGGAAATTGGGCCACATCACGGGTGTTCAGAGTTCCCGAAATGTGTGTGGGACTGGTGTAAACAGGAGAGGCGTTCTACACCGTCGGCTGCTACGTACGGCGTGGCTGTGCAGCCCCTATCTTGAAAGCGATCTGCAACGGAGACAAGAGTGTAGGCATCTAGGGGCACCCCGCTGTGTTCTCGTCGCTTAGTTCGTATTGAAGCAAGAGGCCACACAAACGTCAATTTCCTCGCTCCAGCGTATTGATAGTTTCCATGGTCATTGAGTGAGATGTGTTCAGGTTTGCTTTTGCACGCGTGACACTGTGTTGGTTAATTTTTAAGCGAATGTTTAAAAGTTTATGCGTGAGATAGAACTACTATCTTTATTTTTGTATAGCTGTTTACTAATTTGCTATCGTAATCGATGCATCACTTTTTGGAAGAAACTACAACTTTTTTTATTTATCGCAACTTTAGTGCATTGGGAGTAAATCTTTGCCTTTTCCAAATGAGAGAAAGTTGTATTTCTGTATGAAAGAATGAGGTGCGCGATACTGTAAAGGACTTTTTTTTGGTTGCGGAAGACGGGTGCACGTTATGATCAAGTAAATAGGTGTATATCTATGTAGTCAAAGCTCGATATAACAGATATAACAAATCACACAGGACCGCCGAAAATCGTTTGTTACTTTGAAATATCGTAATGAAAAACTTGCGGTTCTAAGCCAGTGGACAGACCTAGGAATGAAAATGACGTACCTTGGCAGTAGACACGTGTGCAGACAAGCATACTCTCAAATAAAAATGTTTCACTCACTTCAAAACTGCTTTATTTGAAGAAATCAGTGCTTTTCTTCTGGCACGTGCAGCACGCACGATCGATTAGGAATGCGTCTACATTTTCCACTTCGCACAATACCTCATCGGGTACGTCACTGCACCGAGCGATGAAAGTGCGGACTTTGTTAATGTGCACTAAAACATCAATGTTCGACACGATCTCATCCTCCGTGTTCGGTGACACACAGTTGTCTTCCTTCGGGTCGTCATCATCACTGGAGACGTCGCGAACGCAGTTAACAACCTCTTCGGTTGTCAGGTCGGCCGCCATTAGTGCTGCGCTGTCGCTCTACATGTAGTCATCAAAGGAATAGACAGCGGGCAGCAGTTCCACAACTTCAGTCCACAGGTCTCCTGGGTTGTTGTCAGTCGTCTTTAGATCATCTCCAAGTTGTACAGGCGCTTTGACAAGCCCTGCTTTTCGCCAGCAGTTCCTAATGGTGGACGCCTTCAAGTTCCACCAAGCTCCTGTGAGAATTTCCGCTGCCTGACAAATACTGAATGCAGTCAGCTGCTTTAGGCGGAGGTTGATAATCAACTGCTACACAAGGCGCTTACGAAATTCACACTACTTTCACACTCTTTATAATGAAATGTCCTGGTCTAGGAGTTGCAGCAAGGACATGTTTGGCAGCAGAAACTCCAAGTCAACGTGCGTCAAGCGAACATTCACAAACATGAGCAGAGCAGTTGTCGACAACCAGTAGAATTCTTCGATCATTCCTCCTCATTTGGTCGTCGAGTTTGATGAGCCACTCGAAAGAGTTCTCTGGTCATCCAGGGTTGTTTGTTGACGCGGTATCTGTATGGTAATGACATGACATTTTTCATGCAGCAAGGCTTCGCGTACTTGCTGATGACGAGCGGTCTTAATTTTTTTCGTGCCTGTTGCATTGCAGGAGAGCAGGACTGTCACGGGAAGATGCGACTACTTCCCTCCTCTGCACTGCTGCTCTTTGAAGTGCATCGTCCGGTCTGGCAGGAGCCGATAAAAACATGTGGTTTCATCCGCATTGAAAATATCTTCAGAGTACGATTCAACCACCTCTAGAAAACAATCATTGCACCAGGAATTCGCGCCTTCTCTGTAAGCAGCCTTTTCCTCGCCCGAGACTACCTGCCAAGTTATTCCATTCCTTTGGCGGAAACAAAAAAGCCAACTCTCACTGGCGTCGAACCCAGTTATTTCAAGTGCATCGGCAAATTCGCGGGCTTTTTCTCGGAGCATTGGGCCAGACGTGGGAACCTTTTGCAGTCTGGCATCTTTGAACCACGTGAGAATAGCGTGGTCTACATTTTGAAAGTTTCCCAGTCACAGCTGTTTTCTCGTAGGAGCGAGTTGCGATTCCCGGTGAAACTTGACAATCTTGCCTCGGCCTTTCAAAATGGTTGCGACGGTCGATGGGGCAATGCTACGCTGTCTGCACATGTTGATTTGCTTTTTCCCTGCATCGATTTCCTGCAATACGTCCAATTTGTTCTGCAGTGAAAACTGCTTTCGCTTCTTGGCACCGTCGCTAGCTGCATTTATCATTGGATCTCGCGCGAACATCGCCAAACCTTCACCGTGAAGTTCTTGGTGAAGTTTGTGGTGAAGCAGTTAGCACTCAACAAGGTGGTGATGATGATGATAGCTACTGCGACATGGCAATGATGATGGCTACTGCACTCGTGGTTTCTGTTTCACGCGAGAGTTGTGGCGCTGTTACTTTTAGACGAATTTCAAATACTGATGGTCCTCGGTTATAATGAGGAACAAAAAACTACGTGTGTCATTCTGAAATATGTGCTGTATTGAAATTCTTAGTTCTGAAATATTTTTACATTGAAAATATAGGCAATCTGGCAGGTATTTTTAAAATATTCATAAATTTGAGAAATTCGTTTGAGAAATTTCAGAAATGTGGGGTTCATAGTAACGAGGTTTGACTGTATATATTGTAATGTGGCTAAGAGAAGCAGATAGAAGAAGAGGAGGACGACGAGCTGAGTAGCAGACAAGGCAACATTTCGGTGGCGACATCGTGGTGACCTCTCATCCATCCCAGTCTTCATCTGTAAATAAACATCAATCATGCGTAACAGTTTTTGGTGGAAGGTGCCGGGTATCCCCGACCACCACACAACACGGACGCCACAGTTCTCCAACCTCCTGATCTGTGTCGAAGCAGCCGGGACACTGGATTGCCCCCATCACTTCCGGTGTTTGAGATGTCCCATACCGAAGGCAACACTCGCACTGAACCAGCGGCATCTTCAACCCAAACAATGGCTAGTCCATGGCAGCGCCAACACCTGGAAAAGCCTCGCACATTCGGAGGGAAACCCGGTGAGGACATCAAAGAATGGCTTAGCCACTACGAACGGGTGAGCAAGCACTATTGTTGGGACAGTGTAACGTGACTCTCAAACATAGTCTTCTTTCTGATGGACATGGCACTCGTGTGGTTCGATAACTACGAGGAAACTCTGACAACATGGGATTGTTTCACGTCCAAGATCAAGGAGCATTTCGGCGATTCTGTCGTAAAGAAGAAGCAGGCAGAGCAAATGCTCCTTCAAAGAGCTCAAGTTCCGGGCCTTACAACTGCAAGAGTATGACTTTGTAGTGAAATACAGAAGCGGCCGCCATCATGCTGATGCCGATTGTCTTTCCAGCTTACCAATGCCAATGGCAAATTCTGAAGACACTTTCGATGACTGTCTGGCCGCTATTGCACCTGAATTTCCAGATGCGACCGTCTTCCAGGAGGATCAACGCAACGACATCAGTCTAGAACCTCTCTTTATCATGCCCCTGAATCCGAAAGCCAGTGGTGGTTTTTCTATACATGACAACTTGTTGCATAAAACCAACCATTCTGCCAGTGGCACCCGTTTTCTTCGCCCTGAAGAGTCTCTGTAGTGCTGTGCTACATGTCATGTATGATGATCCAACATCAGGTCATCTTGGATTCGCCCGTATGCTACAATGTGTGCAAGAGCACTTTTACTGGCCTCACATGCGTCAAACAACAAAGCAATATGTGGCTAGTTGTGACCAATGCCAACAGCAGAAACGACCTTCAACTGCCCAACCAGGTCTTCTGCAGCTGTTGATTCCCCCTCACCCTTACGCACCTTTTGAGCCCGTCGGCGTGGACCTCCTGGGCCCACTCCAATGGTCATCGAATAACAATCGATGGATGATCATTTGTATAGACCATCTTACACGCTACACAGAGACCACAGCAGTACTGTCATCTACCGCTGTTTGCGTCGTAGCTTTTGTGTTGCATTATGTCGTCCTACGCCATGGCCCACCTCGCGTGATCATAAGTGATCGCGGTCGTCAATTCATGGCCGACACTGTTGAAGAGCTGCTTCGGCTATGTGGAACACAATTTCGTCACTCAACGCCGTACCATCCGCAAACCAACGATCTTGTTGAATGCACGAATCGAACCTTAACGAACATGCTATCCATGTATGTGTCTTCTAACCACAAGAACTGGGATGATGTGCTGCCATTCATAACATACACCTACAACACTGCAGAGCATGGGACAACCAATTACAGCCCATTCTATCTGCTTTATGCTCGATTGCCGCGAAGCTTCCTCGACACAATTCTGCAATTTTCTCTGGGCGCTGAGGATTCTGTCGCCAAGACACTTGGCCTCGCCGAGGAAGCCCACCGAATAGCACGCGTCCGCACATTGGCGTCGCAAAATCGCTTGAAGGATCAGTACGATAGTTCCCATCAAGCCATTTATTTTGAAAAACGTGTCCTAGTGCTGCTATGGACCCCACAACGCAAGCGTGGCTTGTGCAGCAAGCTCGTCACATTATGTGGGCCCGTTCATTGTTTAAGATCGCCTGAGCGACCTAACTTACGTGGTTGCACGGGTTTTATCTACAGACAGGCGTTCCAAGAACACCCAGCTTGTTCATGTTGCACGCCTTAAGCGCTACTACCCCGCCACAGAATAGTAACTCTCCCAGTGGACTTCGTCTATGAAAGGGGGATTGTAATGTGGCAAAGAGGAGTAGATAGAAGAAGAAGAGGACGACGAGCTGACTAGTAGACAAGGCAACATTTTGGTGGCGACATCGTGGCAACCTCTCATCCATCCCAGTCTTCATCTGTAAATAAACATAGATCATCTGTAACAATATATATATATATATATATATATATATATATATATATATATATATATATACACAGTATGTAAACCCCGTTAACTCGAAGCTATAAAAAACTGAAAAAATTTAGAGATAAGTGAAGTTTCGAGGTAAGCAAAATCACAAAAAATAGAAGCCCACTGGCTTCACCAGACTGCATAAAGCCTTTACAAAATGACGCCATTAGTATTCTCGGTCACATTAGTGTGCACCGGCACCTATGCCCAATGGCATTACTGGCACTGTGCCACGACAGCTGCTTGGCACAAAGCCAAGACGATTGATCCTAATACAATATTTGAAGCCAGTGATTCGACCATAACAGCTTCCAGACATGCAGAGAGCTGACGCTGCTACTTTCTGCATTGTAATGAGTTCCAGACAATATCACTTGGAAAACCAAAACTGAACCATGGAAGAGCACAATTGTCACACCTTTAGCACACCCACAAGTGATGCCATATCATAAGAACCCAATAAACAAAGACACCAAGGATAGCATAGGGGAAATTACTTGTACTTATTAATTGAATTAAAGAAATGATAAATTGATGAAAATAAAAGTGGATGAAAAACAACTGGCCGCAGGTGAGATACGAACCCACATCTTCACATTACGCATGCGATCCGCTTACCAATAGAGCTACTTGCGGCGCCATTTTCCAATCCACTTTCTGGGGTATTTATGTGTTACTACTAGAACTAACCTTGGGAGTGTTAACCAGCGCCACCAATCACAAATCTTGGTGGCGGATGTGGAACATCCTTTTTGCCATAGGCATCACATGTAAGTGAACTTTTTCGGTGAAGGTAACCGGTAGCTCAATTGGTAAGAGCACCGCACACATAATGCTAAGACGTGGGTTCGTGCCCCACCTGTGGCCAGCTGTTTTTTCATCCACTTTCATTTCCATTAATTTATCATTTCTTTAATTCAATTAAGAAGTACTCTAATGTGAACAAAGGACAGGACAAGAGAGCAGTAGGCAGCATTGGCAGTGTTCTTCAACCAAAGCAGCCCAGGCAATCTCAAGCTCACGCCTCCCGGACAACTGGCGATGTGGCTGCAGCACCGGGCATTCCTCTCTACTTCAATCACCCCCCATCGAAAAAGGAGCCAACCTGGCAAGTCATAGTGAACATAGTATGAGTGGGTTGTAATACTGCTTAAAGTGTTGTACGTGGACGGTTGCGAAACCATCCACGTACGACAGCGTTGGTCCATAGATGGCATGACAGGCTCGAAGATATAGTTCCCAGGCGATGTCTGCGCTACAACACTGCAGGGTCCTTCAGATTTCGAGATAAGCTTGGAGGAGAGGCCAGTAGGAACAGATGAAATCTAAAGCCACACAAGGGAGTGTGGAAGAAAGTGACAAGGCAAGTGGTCATTGTCACTTCAAAATTTTTTTTACCACTGGTCGACGGTTGTGGCAGAGTGGGCAAGGTGACAGCATTCCTCGGCACGGCGGGCAGCTTCAGAGATAGGCATACATTCGGATGAGTCAGGTCGGTATGGAAGAATAGGGTCGAGTGTGGTCGCAGGTTCGCGGCCATACAAGAGGAAGAATGGGGAAAAGCCTGTGGTCACCTGTGGTGCAGTGTTGTAGGCGTATGTCATTATCAGCAAATGCAATCAGAGGTAACGTATTTGGAGAGCATGGTGCCAAGAGTGCGGTTTGATTTCCGTCAAACTATTCTTTTGAGGATGGTAGGCGGTGGTGGTGCAATGAACGATGCGACATTCAGCAAGGAGCACGTTTACAACTTCAGAGAGGAACACACATCCTCTATCGCTCAAAAGCTCGCAAGGTGCACCAGGATGAAAAAATGCGAAGTTTCGCAGGAGGAAGGATGCTATATCACGGGTAGTGGCATCATGGGCTGTGGAAGCAGGCAAAGTGGCTGTTTCTGCGTATCATGCCAAATGATCGGTGGCAACGACTAGCGGCAGTTTCCGAGAGCTGTGCTTGGAAGGGGTCCATACAGGTCAATGCCAATGCGATCGAAGGGCCTGGCAGGGTACGGAATTGGCTGGAGTGGACAGAGACATGCTGAGCAGGAACCTCGCAGCATGGGCACTGAAGGCACGATCGAATGTATTTGCATACAAAGGTGCACATGCCACACCAATAAAACCTGGAGCGAAGTCGGGCGTATGTTTTGAAGACACCTGCATGCACACAGTGTGAGTCAGCACGGAAGGCAGAACATATTGAAGCGAAATAAGTTTACACGTGATGACACGGGACCCTTAAGGCGAGAACGACGAAGTTCATGGTTGCGCGCGCGCTCTCCGAGGACCAGCCATCACTAAAAGCAGACGTTTTTTCCCAATCTGTCAGTGGTAAACTGTTTTAGTTGCAATAGCAGGGTGACATTTCTGGTGGACGTGCGGGGTACGGTCGATGTTAAGATCTCCAGAGCATACCCCAGACCTAAGCCCGCCGAGTAGTTCAACCGAGATTACCCCTGTGCACGTACGTGCCAGCCGACGTCTCCAGGGACTCCAGCCACAGCACGGTCTGCTACCCGAACGAACTAGAATGATGAACCAACCACCTCCTGCCACTCCTGCAGCAGCACCCGTTGTCGTCAATCACATACGGACGCCGAATCTGTTCCACGGAAGTGCTTTAGAGGACACCGACGACTGGCTTGACCATTTTGACCAGGTTGCCAACCTCAACGACTCGAACCACGAGCATAAGCTACGTTACGTGTACTTCGCTCTTGAGGATTCCGCGAAAACATGGTTTGAGAACCACGAGGCGACACTGACGTCATGGGAAGAATTTCATAGGCAATTCCTCAATGCCTTCGCCAGGGTGGACAGGAAGGAGAGGGCGGAGTTAGCGTTGGAGGCAAGAATTCAAGGCTCGAATGAGCGAGTGACGGCGTTTGTAGAAGACATGAATCGGCTTTTCAGACGTGCGGACTCTTTGATGACTGAAACAAAGAAGGTGCGCCATCTCATGCGCGGCGTCAACGAGGAAATTTTTGCTGGCCTCATTCGAAATCCGACGACGACACTTGAAGAGTTCCATGACGAAGCCACTACTATGGAAAAGGCCCTTCAACAGCGGGCCAGGCAAAACAACCGTGACACCATGATTTCAAGGGAGCTCTCTGCCATTACCCTCGGTAACGACGTTGGCGCCTTGTGAGAACTCATCAGGGCTGTCGTCAAGGAGGAACTGCAGAAGATGCAGACGACCACTGCCCCTGTGGGACAACTTTCCACTGCGGAAATTAAATGGTGCGCACCGAGGTCTGACAGGCCGTCCATACTCCTGGACAGTACGAGGCACCACAGCAGGGACCGCATGCCGAAATGAGTTACGCTGAAGCAGTACGCCGTCCGCCACCCTCAAGTGCATGCAGCATGGTACACCCCACTCAACAAATGGACGTAAGCTATGGGCCGCCTCGCAGCCCACCGCACATCGCCGAAGCAAGGACTAGGAAGAGCGACGTCTAGCGCACCACAGACTACAAGCCCCTTTGTTTCATTTATTTGTTTATTTATTTCGGATACTTTCCTGGCCCGAAGGCATTACAGAAAGGAGTGGTAAGTGAAAAAAAAAGTACATAATTATACAATAATAGGTATTACAAAACGGCAGAAAATACAGCAGTTTTGAAATTGCCAACGTCAGAAATGGCAGCGATGGAGGGAGGAAGGTCGTTCCAGTCGGCGCTGGTTTTAGGAATAAAAGAACCATGACACAGCTTTGTTCTAAAATATGGAACACCAACTTTAAACATGTGATCGAAACGGGATGAAATGTATGAAGGGCGAGTAATAAGATGATCCTTTAATAGTGGGTTGTGGTGATACAGCCCGTGGAAAAGACACAGTCTAAAACATTTACGGCGCAATGAAAGCTCCGGTAATGTAAGTGTGTTTTTTATGAAAGTAATGCTGGTGTAACGGGAGTAGTTAGATAAGATGAAACGTGCTGCGCGATTCTGGATGGATTCTAGAGTGTTTATCAGTGTGAGTTGATGGGGATCCCATACGGTGGATGCATATTCTAGCTTTGGTCGCACTAATGTTTTGTAGAGGGTAAGCTTTATTGGCACAGGCGCAGCAGAGAAATTTCGACGCAAGTATCCAAGAACCCGGTTAGCGTTATTAGTGACGTGTTTGATGCGCGTATGCCATGATAAGTTACGTGAAATATGGACACCTAGGTATTTGTACGAGTTGACGGATTCAAGAGAAGTATCGTGAAGTAAGTAAACACGCGTATTGTCAGTGTTAGTGCGGCTTGATACATGCATTGTTTTACATTTATTAACATTTAGTCGCATGAGCCATTTATCGCACCAGTTGGATATGCTTCTAAGATCGTCTTGAAGCTTATCAGTATCAGTGTGGTTAGTTATTTTAAGATAAATGACGCAGTCATCTGCGAAAAGCCTGATAGATGAATGGGAAATGCATTTAGGAAGGTCGTTTATGTAAATGAGGAAAAGGAGGGGTCCCAGTACCAATCCCTGTGGTACGCCCGATGTTACGAAAGTGCGAGAGGATGAACATTCATTAGCTGAAACGTACTGAGTTCGATTAGACAGAAAGCTTTTAATCCAGTTTAGTACATTAGGGTCAATGTTAAGCATGCTAAGTTTAAGAATGAGAACATCATGTGAAACAGTGTCGAAAGCTTTTGCAAAGTCCAAAAACACGCAGTCTACATCGAAGCCCATATCAGTATGGGTAAATAGGTCATTAGTAAAACATATGAGTTGCGTTTCACATGAAAATGTTTTCCTGAAACCGTGTTGTTCAGTCGAAAAGAAGGAATTAGACTCAAGGAAATCAATCAGATGAGAATGTATTATATGCTCCAATATTTTGCATGGTATACTTGTCAGTGATATAGGACGATAGTTATCGGGGGAATGAGTGTTACCCGATTTAGGGACCGGAATAACCTTGCCAACCCTCCAATCGCTTGGAAGAACTGAGGAACCTAGAGACTGGGAAAAGAGCATTGAAAGCATAATGGAAGAATATGGTTCAGTAATTATAAGCATTTTACAGTTAATTGAGTCTTCACCGGATGAAGAAGATATTTTCAGGTTTTCAATCAACTTTTGTATGCCGACCCAATCTATATAAATGGAGTTCATTGGTAAATAGGAGCATTTAGTTACCGATGGTAGAGTGGCAGGAGCACATTTGTGAAAGACAGAAGCAAATACATAATTCAAAACGGAACAGCACTAGTTCGGAGGGATCGTGACATTGTCAGAACGGGCTAGTTGGATTGTTTTGCTTTCTTTGCCACCAACAATATTCCAGAATTTACGTGGATTAGACTGCAAAAGTGATGGGAGGGTGTTATCGAAAAAAATCTTTTTTGCATTTGTAATAGCGATAGTATATTCTGCGTGAATGCAATGATATGCTGCCCAGCGTTCGGGAAGATTAGTTGCTTTGGCGCGACGAAAAATACGTTTCGTTTTGTTGCGCAGACGGCGCAGAATTCCAGTAAACCATGGCGAGGAAGGACTCGAAACAATCTTTCTTTTAGGTACATAGCGATCCATTAGTGTTAGCAGTTTGTTCTTGTACAATGACCAGTTCTCTTCAACGGTACGTTCAAAAAAGTTGACTGTGTAGTCAGTAATGAATGATTCTAGCTCATTTAAAATGGATGTGGTATCGGCGGCATGGTAATCACATATCGTTTTAACTGTTTTCTTCGAGCGAACTTCTTGAGTGTTAAGTGGAAAAGCGAGTGGTCACTTATTCCTGTAAGGTATGTTGGAGGCGAAACCGAATCAGGAGCAGTTGTAAAAAAGAGGTCTAAAGTATTAGACGAAGTGCTGGTAGTGCGTGTGGGTTCATGAATCAGCTGGGTTAGATTAAAATCAGCGCTTATGTCCAAAAAATGGGTGAACTCGGAAGATGACTGCTTAAGGGAGGGAACACCATTTTGCCGCACTATGTTTGGAAAATTGAAATCACCTAGTAAGAACAAATGTGATTTTGGGTATCGAACAACTAATTTGTTAAGGACGTCATGAAGGTCAGTGCATAAATTGGTAGTGGAGGATGGGGACCTATAACACGCGCAAAAGATGAGGTCGCCAGTGGGAAAGCCAACACGAGTGCAAACTATTTCTAATGGTGAGTCAGTGGGGATAGTGAAGGAAGGGATAGCAGAGCTCACGGCAATCAGTACACCTCCGCCCGTACGGAAATCGCAATCGTACCTGTAAAAGTTATATGTTTTTTGACAGTCTAGTATTTCACTATCTTTAATTTTTGCTGAAAGCCATGTTTCGGTGAGCACAACTATATCAGCTGAGCATGCGTCAATATGTGATGACAGTGATGTGCGTTTGTTGGCGATACTTCGGACATTTGTAAAAAGAAGTGATAAGGAGTTTGCTTGCTTTGGAACACGAGATAGCTATGCTGCACCCAAATGTGAAGATTGTGGACCCGATGGTTTGTTGTTTGTTGGGGTAATCGCGCTCCTAGCTGGTCCGATCTCGCATACTTCATCTGCAGCTGCGCAATAAACGCAACATTTTTTACCTATGATTAGTTTGTTATGTCGCAAAGAAAAAGACTGGCCGCTGGCCTTGCCAAAGTCATTTAGTGCTTTCCGTGATTGACGAGTGGCTTTGCAAAATTCTTCGCCGACTGAAATACCATCGGCTTTAAACTTCGCTTTTTGCAAGAGTATAATGGTCTCTCATTTTGGAAGACACAAACTTAGCTATAACAGGCCGTGTCTTGCCGACAACGTATGTGCCTAGCCTATGAGCCCTATGGATAGCAACTTCCGAGGAAGTCATGTTGAGACAGTTTCTAAGAAGGTTATGGATCCGGGCTTCTGATTGAGCCCATGTTTCTGATACGTTGTCTGAGATACCATAGAAGATCAAGTTGTCGCGTCTTGAATGGTCCTCCAGAACGTCTAGTCTTGACGCGAGCGAAGCGCTTTCATTTGAAACTGCTTCATGGACTGCGGTAGTAATATCACTTCCTGAAGGCATATTTTCAAAAGACTCAACCGCAGCTTCCACAGCAGTCACTCTATTGGAAAGGTCTGAAACGGTCTCAGTAAGGTTTTCTTGGTTAGCCTTTAGTTCAGCTATGGCATTCATCATCTCGGCATGTCGCGAGTCAAATTTTAACGACAAAGCAGCTATGGCCGCCATAACTTCATTGTGCTTATGTTGAACTTCAGTATGGGGACCAGGGTTTAATTCTACATCCCCGGAAAGTAAGAGCAACATAGCAACAGAGACACAATCACTCAGAGTGGCAGCCAGCACTTGTGGGCAAGGGAAGAGCAGCAAACCGACATTGTGCGTTTACAAAAAAGCGATTCGGACTGACTAACCTGCACAAGAAAGCAGAAAGGAGAGCTTAGCAGCGACCGCATGGTAGCTGCTCTCCCGTGCCCACTGGAAGCGCCTTGCTGATGCCAGTTGCTTAAATCTGAGCGCTGCAGTGCTGCCGCTGGCGGCAGTGTCCGTGTCCCACTTGATACAGGAGTGAAGATGATGACGTCTTCCATGCTCAGATAATCAAGGCTGTTGTCAGCTGCTTGTGGCGGTGGATCCAGCAGGAAATTCGATAGGGATGTAGACGTAGCACACGTGCTAGACGGTGACAATGATGAGCCGAAAACAGCAATCTGCACAAGAAAGCAGAAAAAAGAGCTTAGCAGCGACCGCATGGTAGCTGCTCTCCCGTGCCCACTGGCGAACCCGGACACATCTACAGAATGTGTCCTTATCGTCATGTGGGGCTCCATGGATTCTCGCCGAATGCACCTCGTCCACGACCTGGTGAGCGGCCACCGGAAATAGAGAGTTTCGTCGCAAATTGTCGCAATGTTGATCAGCGATGGCAGGAGCCCCGTTCGTCGTCTCCTGCTCGTTACAGGTCACCATCACCAAGCCAAGCCTTTACTCGCGGCGTTCTCAGACGCCGCTCGCCTAGCCCGGCGGGTCGGGAAAACTGAGTTCAGCAACCTTCGGAGGTGAGGCCGCTGACGACGACGACCGTACGCAAGATCCTCCACTATGACGACAACGATGAAAACAGAACGACGCAGAGGTACAGACGGAGTCAAACACCTTACGAGAGGTAGTAATGTCGAACAATCCCGTCACCATAGACGACGAAGAAATAACTACGTTAATCGACACTGGAGCGGACACCTCAGTTATGAGCATGGACCTTGCCTGCAAGCTGAAGAAAGTTTCTACCGAGTGGACTGGGTCGCAGATTCGCACTGCAGGAGGCCATCTGCTAACCCCGGTAGGAAGGTGCACAGCGCAAGTGAGCATCCGTGGGTTTACGTACCTCGGAGATTTCGTTCATCCTCCCAAGCTGTTCGAGGGACCAGTTTCTGGGAATGGACTTTCTGCAGGCTAATGGAGCTGTGATTAACTTACAAAAGTCGCGCGTAACGTTTTCGACGGCGCAGGCGTTAGCAGGGAGCAACACTGACGACACGTATGTCAACGCCTTGAGGATTGTTGATGAGAACCTCACGGTGCCTCACGGCAAATATCCCGCTGCTGCTCGAAAGACACATCTGCTTCGCCCGGGGCCTTGTTCGTATACAGCATAAGTGCTCGCAAGTATTGTTGACAAACTTCAGCCATGAGTATCAGCACGTCCCTCAAGGTACAGCTGTGGCATTCCTGGACATTGCTGACTTCTCCGACATCGGCACGTTACAAGTGACTTCACCGGATGCAAAAACTCACGGCAGCCTGAATACCCGCGTCCACATTAATGCTGACTTAGCAGATGTACAGAAGAATCAGCTGCTAGGCCTACTGACAGAATTCTCCAGCTGTTTTTCCACGGAATCCAAAGTCCAGCGCACTTCCGCTACGCAACACTGGATCGTTACAGAGGAGTCGGCGCGGCCTGTTCGTCAGCATCTGTATCGCGTGTCACCTATGGAGCGGGAGGCGATTAAGCGTCAAGTTCAAGAAATGCTAAATAATGACGTCATCCAGCCATCGACAAGTCTGTGGGCATCGCCTGTCGTACTAGTAAAAAAAGAAAGACAACACACTCCACTTCTGCGTTGACTACAGACGGCTTAACCAAGTCACCAAACGTGACGTTTATCCCCTGCCACGGATTGATGACGCTTTGGACTGTCTGCGTCATGCTCAGTTCTTTACTTCGTTAGACCTAAAGTCAGGCTACTGGTAAATTGAAGTGGACGAGCGTGACCGTGAAAAAACCGCCTTCGTGACTCCCAATGGGCTGTACAAATTTAAAGTGCTGCCTTTCGGTCTCTGTTCCGCTCCTGCTACGTTCCAACGAATGATGGACACTGTACTCGTTGGGCTAAAGTGGCAGACGTGTCTAGTGTACCTAGACGACGTTGTGTTTTCCAGCACGTTCGATGAACATCTCGCCCGGCTACGAAGTGTCCTTACCGCAATACGCAAGGCCAACCTCACCATCAAGCCTGAAAAATGTTACTTTGGCATCCAGGAACTCAAGTTTCTAGGCCACATGGTCAGCTCCCAAGGAGTACGACCAGACCCAGAAAAACTCACTGCCGTTGCCGAGTTTCCTCGTCCTAAAGACAAAAAGGCTGTTCAGCGGTTCCTGGGCCTCTGCGCTTACTACCATCGTTTCGTTGAAGGCTTCTCAAGGATTGCTGAACCGCTCACGAGACTGACGCGACAAGATGTGCCCTTTGCGTGGACAGAAGACCAAGAGCAGGCCTTCACCGAATTGCGTAAACGCCTTCAATCCGCTCCAGTGCTGGTAAAATTTGATGACACCGCGGCAACTGAAATACACACCGATGCCAGCAACGTAGGACTCGAGGCCATTCTGGTTCAATGGCAAGATAGTGCAGAACGTGTAATTGCGTACGCGAGTCGTAGTCTGACAAAAGCAGAAGCTAATCATTCAACGACCGAAAAAGAATGCTTAGCAGTCGTGTGGGCCATCAGCAAGTTCCGACCCTACTTATACGGCCGGCCATTTCGAGCGAGTGCTGCTGGCTTGCCAATCTACGAGACCCATCAGGTCGCCTCGCTCATTGGAGCCTCCGCCTCCAGGAATGCGATATAACTGTTGTCTACAGATCCGGCCATAAGCATAGCGACGCTGACTGCTTGTCACATTCTCCTATTCCCTTGACATCCTCCGACTTGGAGCTAGATTTGCCGTTTCTTGGTGTAGTTGACGTGGTGCGCATGGCTGACTATCAACGTGCAGACTCTGAGCTGCTTCCAGTCATCCGATATCTCGAGGAAGCTGACGTTGTTGACCCACGCCAATTTTCACGAGGATTGACGTCGTACTGCCTGCAAAACGATGTCCTGTACAAGGAAAATTTCGAGAACAGCCAGGAAACGTTCCTTCTTGTCGTTCTGACGGCACTGCGCGAGGAAGTTTTACAGGCGTATCATGACGATCCCTGTGCCGGCCACTTAGGCTTCGCGAGGACATTAGCGCGCATACGGCAAAAATACTATTGGCCACACCTATTTTCGTCGGTTCAGCGCTATGTGCGAACGTGCTGTGACTGTCAGAGGCGTAAAGTTCCACCCGTCAAGCCTGCCGGCATCCTTCAGCCTTTGGATCCGCCTCCGGCGCCGTTCCAGCAAGTGGGAATGGACCTTCTTGGGCCGTTCCCCACGTCACCCTTGCAAAGTAAGTGGATAATCGTGGCAACTGACTATTTAACTCGCTATCCGGAGATGAAAGCTGTGCCGCAGGGAACTGCTGCTGAAGTCGCCAGCTTCTTCGTCCACAACATCGTGCTTCGTCACGGTGCACCCGCTGTACTCATTACTGACCGCGGTGCAGCGTTTACAGCGGAGTTATTGCAACAAGTCGTCACACTGACGCACACCGACCACCGAAAGACCACAGCCTATCATCCCCAAACTAACGGCTTAACAGAGCGCCTAAACAGAACATTAGCCGACATGCTCTCCATGTACATTGATGTGGAACACAAAACATGGGATGAAATTTTGCCATACATCACGTTTGCATACAATACCACTATGCAGGAGACCACCGAGTTTACACCATTCGAGCTAGTTTACGGACGTCACGTTACAACCCCCATAGACGACATGCTCCCGGTAGACCACGAAACCACAAGGAATGACACCACTGAAGATTTCGCCAAGAAAGCCAAGGAAGCTCGCCAGCTTGCTCGGTATCGCATCCGCACCCAGCAGAATACAGACGCCTACCGCTACAACCGGACCCGACGGAATGTCCAGTACTTACCAGGTGACCGCGTGTGGGTGTGGACACCTATCCGACACCGTGGGCTCTCAGAGAAATTGTTGCGCCGCTATTTCGGCCCCTATGAAGTTGTACGCCGCCTCAGTGATGTGAACTACGAGGTGGTGCCTCAAAGCTCTGATCCTGGTTCGAACCGACGCCGTCCTTGTGCTGAAGTCGTCCACGTAGTACGGATGAAGCCGTACTACGCACACGAGGGCTAAGCAACCCTCACAAACCGTTTCAGCATTGTGTACATTCCTGTATGTTTTTTTTGTGTGTGTTTTCATGTTGGCACTCTAGTGCATAGTGCGCGCCCGCTGCCCTTGAAACGACCGGGCCGGTTGCTTTTGAGAGGGGAGCAATGACGCGAAATAAGTTTACACGTGATGACACGGGACCCTTAAGGCGAGAACGACGAAGTTCGTGGTTGCTCGCGCGCTCTCCGAGGACCAGCCACCGCTAAAGGCAGACATTTTTTCCCAATCTGTTGGTGGTAAACTGTTTTAGTTGCAATAGCTGGGTGACAATATTTCACCACAAAAATGTCGAGGTATGACCAGCAGCCACTTGCAAATATCAGAGACGTAATTCCGGCGATAGAGAAGGCCATCCCACATCTCAAAGCGAGAAGCTTGATGGCGCAAAGCTCAAGAAGATGGAGGAAGAGTCAATATGTTCGAAAGGAATCAGAGAAGAGCACTAATCCAGAAGCCATGTCGCAGCCTGCTGGGAACTTCGTCAACGGCAGACAGGCAGGCAGCGCCTTCGGTTGACCCGGGTAAACGTCAAACCCCGTCGACATCGATGTGGTGACGGTCAGACCTGTCGACAACGTGCATGTTGAAATTTTGCAATCGCAAAAGCCCAGTGAACGCATTGACCTGAGGGGTCCTTCAACATGGACAGCCAACAAAGCGCATGGTGGTCTGTAACTACGTCGAAGCTACAGCCATAGACATAAGGTCTAAATTTACCAAGTGCCCAGATGATGGCCAAACATTCCTTTTCCGGAACAGAATTATTAAACTGGCTTGCATATGAAATGACATACTCATCAAAGCAATATCTGTGCTGTGCAAGCATAGCACCGAGTTCAACACCGCTGGCGTCAGTCGGTGTGTACTATGGTCGGAGCTGTAGGGTCGAATTGATGCAGTATTGGCGGTGAGGTTAGTTAGTAGACGTGGCAACTCTTGGAAGGGATCGTCACAGGCGGGTGACCAGGCGTAATTGTTCGAGTCGCTCTGTAGAAGCCGATTCAAGGGAGCGGTGATGGATGCAAAATTTCAAATGAAGCAACGAAAGTAAGAACAGAGGCCAAGAAAGCTGCAGCATTCTTTTAAGGAGGAAGGTTCAAGAAAATCGGCAACCACACAGAGCTTGGCAGCATCAGGAAGGATACCGTTTTTACCGTTCTTTTACGGAGGAAGGTTCAAGAAAATCGGCAACCACACGGAGCTTGGCAGCATCAGGAAGGACACCATTTTTAGATCATAGGTCGGCAGTATGGGAGAATACTCACTCACACTCACTCACCATAATTTTTTCAGGTCCTGCACTCACGTTCACGCTCACCTCCCCTCCCACCCACAAGCGCCCACTCACACTCACTGCCACTCACTCACACCTGCACTCGCACTCACATCCACTCACACTCACTGGCTCTCACTCACAATCACCTCCGCTCACGCTCACTGGCACTCACTCTCACTCACTTGCACTCACCTCCACTCACACTCACTGGCACACACTTGCACTCGCACCTACCTCCACACACACTCACTGGCACTCACTCACACTCGCACTCACCTCCACTGACACTCACTGGCACTCGCACTCACCTCCGCTCACACTCACTGGCCCTCACTCACACTCACTGGCACTCACTCGCACTCGCACTCACCTCCGCTCGTTCCAACTGGCAGAGCTCATGGACCGCGTCAACGACTACTCCGGTGCAAGCTTCGCGGTGTCCTCGACCACTGTCACATCAGACCTCGAGGCCCGGCAATCTCGCCTCGAGGAGAAAATTGACTGGCTGATGGACACCATGGCAGCAATGCAGATGGACACGCCTTGTCACTCTCTACTGGCTAGGGGTGGCTCATGTTCCCGTTCCCGCTCAAGACACACTTCCGACGGCTTCTGCTGGTACTACCCCAGGTTCGGCGCCAGCGCTGCCAAATGTGAACAGCCCTGTCGCTGGCAGGGAAACACAAAAGGGAGTCACTAATGGCGGCGCGTGACTCAACCACTACGCGAAGCCGCCAATTCTACATCACAGACAGGATTGCAAGCCATCACTTTCTTGTGGACACTGGAGCAGAGGTGAGCGTCATTGATGCCTCCCGCCGCGACCGACACCGTTGTTCGAGGACTGCGCCTTTGCAAGCTGTGAATACATCCACAATCGCAACATATGGCCAACGCTCCCTCATCATTGAGCTGGGCCTGCGTTGCATATTTCGGTGGGTTTTCATCCTCGCCGACGTGCACTTCACCATACTAGGCGCAGACTTTCTTACCCATTTCGGTTTGAACGTGAATCTCCACTCCAGTCAACTTGTGGACTGTGTGATTAGCCTCTCTGTGCAAGGTATCCTCGCAACGCTATCCGCCTCTATGCAAGCAGCTCTGCATTCGCCATCATTAGAATTTGCCTCTATCCTCAGTGAATTTCCTGAACTTACCAAACCTAGCAACCTGTAACTTCCAGTGCGACACACTGTGATGCACCACATCGTCACCACGGGTCCTCCAGCGTCCTGCAAGCCACGACGTCTTGCTGGAGACCGCCTCGCCACAGCTCACAGAGAATTTGACCACATGCTGCAGTTAGGCATAATCCGCCCATCGTCAAGCAGCTGGTCATCTGCCCTGCACATGGTGCCCAAGCGTGACCCCGGAGATTGGCTCTCTTGTGGAGACTATTGTGCATTGAATGCTCGCACTGCCCCTAACCGGTACCCGCTTCCGCACATTCACGACTTTGCTACCACTCTTGCTGAAACAACCATATTTATCAAGATTGACCTAGTCAAGGCATATCATCAAATTCCTGCGGAACCAGCGGACATACCGAAGACTGCCGTCACAACACTTTTTGGCCTATTCGAGTACGTCCACATGCCTTTTGGGTTATGGAATGCAGGCCAAACTTTTCGACGCTTCATCAATAAGTCATACGTGGTCTGCAATTTGTCGTCGCCTATCTTGACGATCTGCTGGTGGTAAGTTATTCAATAACCAGAGCAGCACGCTGACCATATGCAGTGGCTGTTTTCCAGACTCAAGGAACATGGCTCGACTAACAACACAGCCAAATGCGTCTTTGGTGTTGACAACGTCGAATTTCTTGGACACCTTGTCACACCTGAGTGAATCAAGCCATTGGACAGGAAGGTTCAAGCTCTGCGGGATTTTTCAAGCCCAACGTCGCTTCGCAAGCTCCGTGAATTACTCGGGCTTCTGAACTTCCACCATCGGTTCCTGCCTAATATCGTGTGCATCATTCTACCTCTGACCAACATGCTGAAGACTCCAAAAGCACCATCTGCAATCTTGGAGTGGACATTCAAAGCAGACGCCGCCTTCCAAGAAGCTAAGAATGCCCTGGCACACGCCACCCTCCTAGTGCATCCCCTAACCGATGCGCCCATTCGGCTCTTCACCAACGCCTCCTCCAGTGTCATTGGTACAGTTCTGCAACAATTCCAGTAGAATTTGTGGTGTCCACTCGGTTTCTTTTCGCAGAAGATGAAGCCAGCAGGAACTCGATACAGCACTTTCGCCACCTTCTCGAAGGTACTGTGTTCCACGTGTTGACGGATCACAAGCCATTGACATTCGCTTTCCATGGAAACCACAACACACACATGTCCCAGCAAATTCGGCACCTGCATTTTATCTCCAAATTTCACGGTCGACCTCCGGTACATCGAAGAGCCCGTTAGTGCGGCTGCTGACACCCTGTCAAGAGTCGACGCGTTTTCCACTGCTGTTGTGGACTTCTCAGTTCATCGCAGAAGCACAACTTTCTGACAACGAGCTGCTTGACCTGCGTGTAGGGTCCACATATTTCTCGTTTTCTGAGGTGCCACTGACATTCTCCTCCAGTACGAACAACTGCGACATGTCTGTGCCCGACGGCTGTGCCCATTCATTTCTGCCTTCCTCGCACCGTCGTCAAGTTTTTGGCGAGCTACACGACTCAAGCCATCCTGGTGTTTGTAACACTCAGCGCCTCATCACCTCCAGTTACGTGTGGCCCTGCATCAACGCAGATGTCCGCCGCTGGGCTTGAGAATGTCAGCGCTGCCAATGTGCAAAAAGGACCCGCCACACCAAGTCACCACTTCAACCCTTCCGGCCGCCCGACTCTCGCTTTGACCACGTTCACACTGACATTGTCGGTCGACTGCCTTCATCGCATGGTATACGCTAGATCCTCACCTGGGGCCGTATTCTGAAACGTTTGCCTTCCGCGAAAGTTTTGCCACCGTGAAACTCACGTTTGATAGATCAAGCGACTGCTTACCCGTGACGTCAGCGTGCACTGCCAACATGCGTTGTCGAACGCTTCACATCGAATGAGAGAGCGCACCGTAAGAGTGCATAGCGGCTCGGGTGTGTTGTTTTCGATCTGCAGTGGCCGCAGTACGGGTTCTGCGCACTGACTACGGTTGGTTACGGCCTCTTTAGGTAAAATAAAATTAACCAGGAAGTGTGAAATGTTTCATTTTATAAAATCAACAAATATCGCTACGAAACAACTCACCCAAGACGCCACCAAAAAGGCTACTATAAACTACCACGTATCTTATCTCTACTACACTGCACCAGCAACCGAAGGCCAAAAGACGGCAAAAGACATGTTCGTTTATTCAATATATGTCCAGAGCAGCCATCGACACCACAACATTCGAATTACTTTCAATAGGTGAAGCGCCAATAGTGACGACACACAAGAAGGAATACAGACAGGACAATCCTTCTTGTGTGTCGTCACTATTGGCGCTTCACCTATTGAAAGCTATGCACCAACTAGCCCCACAACGTGTTTTACTGCAATACAGTTCGAATGACGCAGGCCGGAACTATTAGATGGCACTGTTTATTTTCCGGTTTTGCTAAAACAGCCAATCAGCGTGTGCCGTTGGTGAAGGCGTGGCCAGGGCGATAGTTTCGCGGAAGGCGAACGTATCAGAATCAGGCCCTGCGTTGACCGCAACACGCTCTGGCCTGAAGTGTTTCCCGTACATGATATTACGGCGTCCACCGTGGCGTCCATTTTCGTAGCCGGTTGGATATCTTGTTTTGGCTGCCCCAGCGTGGTAACAACCGACCACGGACGACAGTTTGAAAAAGCGATCTTTGGAGCGTTAACAAGCATCCTCGGTAAAAGGATCTTGGGTGTACTGCTGCCAAAATGGTCTACAGGACAACACTACGTCTAGCCGGTGAATTCTTCGCACCACCTGCAGTCCCCAGCCTCTTGCCTCCTGCCTACATTAAGCAACTTGTCACTCTTTGGGCGCTTGCGACCAACATCAGCTCAACAGCCCTTCACTTAAAACATTTTCGTAAGCAAAAACTTAGCTGCCTCAACTCACGTTTTTGTGCGCCGCCAAGGCATCTGGTCTGCTCTCACTGCACCGTACGACGGCCTGTTCGAAGTGCTACAGCGCGGAGAAAAGACTTTCACTGTTTCTGTGAATGGCCGGGAAAACGTGATTGCAATCGACCATGTGAAACCTGTGTACATGGCAAACTTATGTGTTTCTCTTGCACTCCCCACTCGTTCCCTGCTCGATTCTCCCTCATCCGTACCCTGCCCCATGAGTAAACACGTGTCCTGGGCATCAGCGCGACAACAGCGACCTTTGCATCTACGAGGGGGAGCCCTGTAGAGGATCCAATTCCAGCGCCCCCGCCGTGAAAGTCTGCACAAGATCGGATGTTTATGTTTGAAGCACAGGCCTCCTCGGCGTGGAAGGCATGTACAATAAAGGCTGTTTCACCACCGCTCACTTGTTGGTTGCACTGAAAGTTCATTCTCTTCTCTCTACGTGTGTCCGTCTATAGCAGACGCATTTGGCGCCCCTATACGCACACCTTTTAAATGAGTGCGAGTGAACATGAGCGAGTGCACTCATGAATGAGTGCGCTGCCCTCTGCCACTCACAGACCAAAACTTACAATTTAGCACCTATTACATCTGGAGTGCGAGAAGGCAGTGTTCAGGGCCCAGTTTTAATTTTAATATACATAAACAATCTGTCTTCCCGATTACATGGTAACATCCGTATAGTCGCTGACGATTGTTTTCCGTACCGCGAAATTGCAATGATGATCACCATATACAAAATTCCATGTTTTCTTGGCATCAGGATTGGCAGGTGACTCTAAATGCCCAAAGATAAGTAATGCTAACAGCAAGTATAAAGAAACATATATCTGATTTTACTTACATAATTTATGGCACACCTCTAACTTTTGTATTTGTGGGTAAATATTTAGGTGTCACTTTAACACGTGCTCTCCATTGGGAATCCCATGTAAACAACATAACCTTAAGTGGAAATCGATGTATATGCTGAGCACAAAAGCTACTAATCTTTCTGAGAAGACATCTTCATCTTGCGCCAGCAGATACAAATCAAACTGCTGGCCTACAAAATGCTTGTTTCACCAGTGCTGGAGTACGCCAGTATTGTTCGATTGACATACACAAAAGAACTTATAAGGGTGGTCTTATTTTGTTATAGCGCAAGCTTGACACGGGACAACAGAAGGCACATCTGACACACACAACGCTGTGTGTGTCAGATGTGCCTTCTGTTGTCCGTGTCAAAGCTTGCGCTATAACAAAATATGATATGCCGTACCAACAAGCCCCTATTGCTATCCTCATAAGGGGGGGTGCAGAGGAAGGCAAGAAGATTAAATTATAATAAATGCAAGTAAATGGATTCATCGACTGAATTATTTTAAAAAGCCGGTTTATTAACACTGCAAAGTAGGGCAAAACTAGCATGACTAAAGTTTGTTTCAATTTATTCATGGTGACAAAACAATTGACACATCCGTACGAAGTTCTTCGAATCGTTTTAGGTCAACATGCCACAAGCACTCTAGAGACATGTTTTTTGCCGCAAGTTAAAACACGCACAAAAGGAAGACGCATAAAGACAACACACGTGACATGTGTCTTCCTTTTGTGTGTTTTAACTAGCGGCAAAATGTCTTTTAGCAAGTACCAGCTATGCCAACAAGCAGTTTTCTTACAAGCACTCTAGAGCACCTAATCAATGCACCTTTAACTCAAATTGCTTTAAATATTCATATTTCCTTAACACAATTAGGGAACGGAATGAAATTGGTCCTTCCATTACTAAAGCTTTATATTTAAATAACTTCATGACTTCGAGCAGCCGCCAAATTTAATAGCGTTCACTCAAAGCTCGTCTCTCATTGATCATCGAGGAGGGAATGGCACGTAGACGAGGCGACGTAAAATGGACTGGTTTAATATGTCGCTACAGGCAAGCGAACATCGAGCAACAGAGCACCGTAGTGTATGCCAGCAACTACAAAAGTTAGAAGCAGAGTTCTTATCCACAGAGCAGCGTGCTCTTTCTTTATATCCCGTACAGGGTTCTTTCTTCGCAGCACTGGAGTCTGGAACAAACAATTCGAATTCCTCTTTATGCTTTCAAGGACGCATTGACGTCATTTGTGTACTCGCGTGTGGCATGCCATCCATTCAGTGTGTTTGAATTTAAAAAGAAGCTATTGCGCGGCATAGCACGCATGCATAATGAATGTGCCGTGGGCAATGGCAAAAGCAACAACAACAACAAAACTGCGCATGCGACATGGGTGGGGAAGTGAGGGAAGCGGGTAGCGAGCCGGACAAGTCGCTATAATAATTTTTAAAAAGAAAGCTACTTTAGAGAGGTGCCATGCAGCTGCTGTTCCTGTTGCCATGACGACGTAAACAATCGTGTGCGCCGCCACTTTCCTAAAGTATCGCCCACCCGAAAGGGCCATAACTTAAGGCCGCCTGGGTGCTAGCATTGAAAAAAGCGGCTGCATTACCTTGACCAATGGAAGCCATGCAGAGATTCACATAGCGATCTGGAACACGAGCACGGTTGAAACGACCTAGAATCCTCCTTGCCTAGAATACTGGCAGAGTGTCCGAAGCGCCGGCTCCCACATGAGGTTTTTGCGGGGAACTGCCGTGGCGCGCCGCTGTTGTGCCGGACCCGGGGGCTTTCTGCCCTTGGGAAGCAAGTGGAAAGTAAGGGGCGTCTGCTACGCACTGTAGTTTTCTTGCGTTCAGTTTCTACGCAAGACACTCGGAAGCTATTGAACTTCAATGGTACAGTACGGCATGGAACTTGCGAATATTTAAGCGTTGTCTTAGTGCTGGGGCAGCAAGATAATGCAAAAATAATGTATCGAATGGCATCAGCGCGGCCTAGTTTCGGTGCTAGAGTTCAGAAACGGTAATGTGGGAGCTGTACGTGTAGAAACGCACAAAATGAAGTCACACACACAAGGAACGAACGAAAACAAAGTTCTTCACATGGATAGTCGGGCAAAAGGGTGATGCATGCAATAATTAAGAGTAACGAAAAATAAATTGCTCGCGCAGTCAAGTGCAGTACTTAGGTGCAGTGACAGCGTCGCTCACCACTACGAGCTTTCCAGTCACGGTTGCCAGCGGTTTACAGCCATATCCAAACGTCTTCATTCGACAATTTGTTAGCCTCGACTAGTACTTCATTATTCAAAGAGCACCGAAAGAGAGCTTAAGGGAAACGAGATAAAGAGTAGAGACGACCATAACCCCGTAATCATGTTAGCTTATTTCGCTTTAGAGATAGCTTGCAGTAATGAGCTTCGATGCGCTTAGACAAAGCTTGCATTAAATGCAGACATTAGAAATAAAAGTAATGTCAGGTAAACTTTATTCCACAAGGTTCTACACAAAATGTGTCCCACAGAAAGAGACTTCACAAATATTCAGATAAAAAAATTAAAGGCATAAATACCAGCATTTTTTTCATATAAATTAAATAACTGCCGAATCGAAAATATGGCAAGCAATGTACAAACGTAAAAGTATTATTGCAAATATTTTAGAAAATTGTTCAGGAATACAAACCTGCTCTATATAAATAATAAATATAATCAACAAATATAGAGATCTCTTATGTTTCGTGCCTGAAAATATAACATGAGACAACAAATATTCATTATAAACAGGTACACAGTGGACATTTCAGAGTATGCTGGGGTCAGTCATGCATCGGCTTTGTGTCTTTCTACAGGGATCACTGGCTATCAATAAAATATATTCCATCCGAGGTGCTCGAATTGCTTTAACATAAAAAGTGCAATAGATGAAAACGTTTTAAACAGAATAACGCAGCCTCACGTACAGCAGCTTAACTTCAGATATTTTGAAGATTCACCACGGTTAGCGTTCGTGCATTTCACAGAGTTTGCAAAAAAAAATGGAGAGTAGTTACATAGAAAGCAATAACTTTAGCGGCAAGTGAGTGCGTGCGAATGGGGCACCCGACCACAACTTCCCGCTTTTTTCTGATGAGTTAAATAATGTCCATGCATCACAGTTTCGTGATGAAGCTCCTGAGTACTGAAACACCTGTGTGAGAAGGTTCTCAAAATCTCTAAATTTAAAGTGATGGCAAGACAGATACAGCAAGGATCCCTTGTCACACTGCTAGACATGCGTAATCAGTTGTGCTCAGGTGACTAACATATTCTTTCTTGGTTAGTAGAATATTGCGACAGTGTTCACACTTTGTTTTCAGAACAAGCTTCCTGGTCACATAGCCGTAAATGTTAAAAAAAATGAGCCTTTCATCACTTTTTTGAAACATGCGTTCGACATGGTCTGGCTCTGCACCGTACCGGTTTCCTTCTTCTATCAGCCTTTCGATCAAGCCACATTTTCAGGCTTTGAACCACCTGCATCATCTTGAAATCATCATTGGCCCTGAATTGAAGCAATGATGCAATGCCTAGCAATCTGGCAAAGGCGCATAACTACAGAATGAGCGAAGAGAAGAGAGAAAGTAAAGAAATATTGTGAGTGGTGAGGCAATGTGGGGACGCCATTATGCCACATGATAGCTCAATAAGAGAAGCGAGAAAGATTAGGAGACAGGAGTTGATGATGTAATGCGGAGACATTACTAAGATTATGCCATATGACTAAAAAGGTGCAGGGGCTTTACTTTACGTATGATAGGTCAATGAGAAGAGAGAAAGGAGCGAGGTCTGGAGGTGATATGACGCGGAGTCATCTGGTCAACCCACCAGAAGCATTGAATCTTTCATCTGCGTCATCTGCATTTGTCCAGCCTGGACCCTCCTCCGTTTAAGAAATTTTCCATTTATACACAAATCCATTTACACATTTATTATGTGAAAGTTACTGTTACAACTGTTACAACAGCCTTGTCATATAATCCGCGAGTTCTGTGAGGCGTGAAACCGGTACTGTGGGGCGTGAAACCGGCACTGCTGTGGCTGTGCGATTCACGTCTTTGCTGCTCTTCAAGCAAGTTGGTACTGGCTCACTAACGAGCCGCTGCGCCGTTATCACCGAAGTGGACATCATTCAAGGGCCTTCGTCACATGTTACCAACTCGTCATGCACAGCTGACACCGTCATCGAAAACACCGGCTTCAACATCACCGAGGAATACTGCAGTGCTGCTGCTTTCGGACATTGTGCAACTCTGGTCGAGCTACCATGGGATGCCAGCAAGCACCACTTTCATGTACAAAAGGCGGCGAGCTTCACTCTGGATTGGGGGCTGTAAGGATTGGGGTCGGCATGAAATAGACGGTAGCTGGCCCATGCCGTCATCCGACTCATCCACACTAAGGACGTTGTTGAAGGGAGGGACTTGTTCTCATCGAGAATGAGAAATATGGGATTTATTTACAATATCCACATGAAGGGTGGAGAATATTACAGTTCATCAGTCTAGCATGACTGAAAGAGAATGCACACTGAAGAGCCGGAAACGGCTGCTTAGAAACACTCTGTCCTTCCTAGATCCCTAGGTGAGGGAAAACTGCTGTACAACCTTTGACCAAGACCAATGGGAGTGTCCAAAGTCATCGAAGTCAACCCGCCTTTGAGGGGGACGGTTCACACATTCACTTCCGCACTTTGGTTTCACTGAACACACAGAGGTGAGAGGGTTTTCGCAGACAGAGGTCTTGACCCGAGCAGGCACCTCTTGATCCCAGAGCTGACCCCGCAGTCAGTGGCCGCCGCATCTGTCCATTGTCTGTGACAACCTCTGGAACTTGTGGGAAACCACTGCAAAACATCCCCTTCCAGGACAGGAATTCTCCTGCTCCAAGCTAACCGAGAACGCGACAGTGAATCAACCAACAATACTTGGTCCGCCGAACGGCTAGCCCCGCCGGCGTCGCTGGGCTGTACGAGGAGGCGCATTGTCGACTTTACAAAGGGGCTCGTCACAGAGGGCTGGGAAGAGTTCCAAGGTCGCTTCTGTGAAGGTCGCCACCCCCGCAGCTGTAGCAGCTGGAAAAATTTTGCAGGTCAGTCGTAACAGGGCATGAAACCGGCACTGCTATGGCTGTTCCATTCAAGTCTTTGCTGCTCTTCATGCAGGTTGGTTCAGATTATATTAAACGTGCGCAGTGTTTTTGCCTTGCCGGTCTCCCCCCCCCCCTGCCCTTTTAGCATGTGTATGTTCACGATAAGGAGCCAGGCGACCTTCTCGTGGTGGGAAGACGCACTTTTTGCTGCTTCATTCCACTGCATTTTACTTCCTGCTGTTCTGTTAAGCAGCCATGTTGAACTAAACCCTGGGCCCGGTGACATGGTACTGCAGCAACTTTAGGAAGGTCAAAATGAAATCGAGCCAAAACTAACCGCTACTGAAAAGTACCAAGCAGACAATAAGGCTGCTATGGCTAATATGAATGCGCGTATGACCAAGATTGAAGCAACTATTGACAGGCTCGAAGAATTACGCAGTAGCGTTGCAGAGTATAAGTTAAGCTGTGATTCCTTCCAGGCTAACTTAGCATCGTTGGTAAACAATCGACGATTGAAAACCGTAGTCGGAGGTGTAACTTAATTTTTTTTTGTGTGTCGACGGAGATAATGCACAGGAGCCATATGCAAAATCTGAAGAGCGTGTTGTCAATTTGTGCACTTCAGTATCACAAGTCGACGAGGTGGAAATAACCCGCCATGGTTGCTCAGTGGCTATGGTGTTAGGCTGCTGAGCACGAGGTCGTGGGATCGAATCCCGGCCACGGCGGCTGCATTTCGATGGGGGCGAAATGCGAAAACACCCGTGTACTTAGATTAAGGTGCACATTAAAGAACCCCAGGTGGTCGAAATTTCTAGAGTCCTCCACTGCGGCATGCCTCATAATCACAAAGTGGTTTCGGCACGTAACACCCCATATTTTTTTTTTTTTTTTTACCAGGTGGAAATAGAAACGGCACACCAACTAGCTCAATTTAACACTGACAAGCAACGCCCAATAATTGTCAAATTTCATACATATAAGGACAAACAAAGTTTTGTTGGTGGCAAAGAAATTGAAAGGTACAAGAATTTCAATTTCGGAAGATTTTTCTGAACCGTTACAAAAGACACGAAAAATGCTTCTTGAACACCAGACTGAGGCAGATAAAGTATACGTTAAGCGCGACGTACTCTACTTTCATAAAGTCAAGTATGTTTATGACAAACCCATGGGGAAAGTTGTGTGAGTTGTTTGAAAAAGCCGAGAGAAAGGCGCATTGTTAGCGTTCCTTATCATCAATTGCAGAAGCCTCCAAAACAAAACAGATGAATTTTTTTAACTTGATTGAGACGAGTAAACAATCTGTGATTTTGGGCACTGAATCGTGGTTAGATGGTAACGATAGGGATTGTGATGTCTTCCCTTGCGACTACATTAGTTATAGAGAAGATACAGACTGTCACGGGGGTGGTGCGTTTATTCTTGTTGATCAGAAAATACAGTCGCAGATGTCAAGCAAGTCAGATGATTCTACTGAGGTTGGCTGGGTGAAACTTCGTTAGAAAAATAAAAATCGCTGGCGATCTGTTCCTTTTACAGGCCTCCTGGCAGTAAGGTACAGGTTTTAACTAATCTAGTGGAAGATGTAAAAGTGAGAAATTATGACTCCTTAGTGATCGGTGGTGATTTCAATTTACCCGAAATTAATTGGACGCAAAATGCCACAATACTTAATGTATCTAATGCCTCAGCAAAGGAATTCATGAAATTATACAACTCATTTGCGCTATCACAGTTTGTATACATTTACAATATCTACATGAAGGGTGGAGAACGTTACAGTTCATCAGTCTAGCATGACTGAAAAAAAATGCACACTGAAGAGCTGGAAACGGCTGCTTAAAAACTCTGTCCGTGGAAGTAGTGTTTTCAGCACCCGTTACACTATGCAGGCTCTGTAGTGTCACAAATGCGTTCCATCCGCGCACTACTGTCTGTTCGACTATGCACAAGAAGCGTTTTCAGTCTTGCGTTGTTGGAGTTGTTTATTCAATTCCACTATCATGCGGGAAGAGATATATAGGCCTAACTGGTCGCTGCCTTAATGAAAGGCTAAAAGAACATGATTACAATGTGCACTGGGCTATACAGGGACACTTAGGAATTCACTGTCGTGACTGTGGATGTAAACCGAATTTTTATCGGTGTGAATTGCTAAAAAAGGACCGATCCCAAATTACACGGGAGATCATTGAAGCTGATCTCATAGCAAGGGCTGGCCGCACGTGCGTTAGCGTGCCATCTTTGTGCCTATCTCCGCAGGAAGCAAGATTTCTTGATCAGTTTAACCTTGCATGACAGAATTGCGCGTTCTGCGACTCATGATGGTGTAGCCGTCTATCAATTTGACGTTTTGTGAAGTATTGTGATGACTTGTCCTGATGCTTTCTTGTAGGTATATATATCGTGCAACTTGCCAATAAACCAGTTGAAGTCAGCGCTCTGTTCCTTTATCTGGCCGACTCGGCTTGTTTCTTCCTTTGTATGTAGCGCTGTACCAGTTCTAGTATTTTTTACACTTCTTTTCATTCTAGGTTAAAAAGTACCGCCAGGGAATTCTGGCAATTTATCAAAAGGAATAGAAAAGACGAAGTGGCAATTCCTGTGCTCGAACACAATGGGCCTCTTTTCATGATAGCCTCGATAAGGCAGAATGTTTTAGCTCCTTCTTCAGTTCTGTTTTTTCTGCAAGAGCAACTACCACTGATCCAATGTTTCACTATAGGCTTATAGGAGGGGAACCCATGAATGACATCGATTTTGACAGGAGGGGCATTCAACTACAACTTGAGTATTTAAGTACCACTAGTGCCAGCAGTCCCAATAACTTGCCGAACTTTCTGTGCAGGCCTGTTGTCTAAATACCTTTATGTGCTCTTTACAAAGTCCTTGACATGTGGAATATTTCCTGCAGACTGGAAAATTGATAATGTGGTTCTATTCCATAGTCAGGACCTCAAAAATCTGTGTTTAATTATTGGCCGGTGTCCTTGACTAGTGTACTTTGCAAGATATTTGAGCATGTACTTTTTAGTAACATCATGAGTCACTTGAATTTGCATTCCTTATTGATCCCTCAGCAACACAGATTTCAAAGTGTTTTTTCTTGTATTATTCAGCTTACATAATTAATGCACGACTTTGCATCCACCCTTGACAAAGTGGGTTGTGTAATTAGCATTTTTTAGATTTAGGGAAGGCCTTTGACATAGTTCCCCACTCTTTGCTGCTTGAAAAATTGACGTGGTACAGCATAAATAAAACAGTTGTGGAGTGGATAAAAGAATACTTCGATTGTACGACACAATGCGTAGTCGTTGGCAGTAAACAGTCACATGGTGTTGATGTATCATCAGGGGTGCCTCAAGGTTCGGTTTCATTTCATTTCATTTTATTTGGGCCCATTTACAAGCAAATGGAGAGAGCCAAGGTAAAAGCTGCTTATTGGCAGCTTGATTGGTCCCTGGCCCCCTTTACATATTGGCACACCGGTGGCAAAGAACACTCAGAAATGAAAAACAAATAACAGTGGGTTACATCGATGAAAGGGAGTAATTACGTTTCTTTCACTGTGAATGCACGTGGTTTCACTGTACCATGGGGATTTAAATCATAGTTTTCGCCAGACAGATGAGCTCCGATGGTGTCAAGGCAGGGATGTCAATGCCGGCTTCTACATAAGAATTTAGTAGCCATGGCAAGGTGTTTGCGACCAATTGATGGCAGTAATTTGTTCCCGAAAAAGGTATGAGCCATTTTCATGGCTGCGTGTGTCATGTGGGTGTATTCTCTTTTACGTTTGCTATATTTGTTATTAAGTTGCTTCTATCTTTTACCTGAAAGTAGTAGGTGCATAGGAGAGTTTGTTTGTAGAGCTGATGACTTTTTGTTATGTTGTACTTGGTGAAAAGACCTTCAGTGTGGGAGTTGTACGGCACATTTGCAATAGCGCTTACAATTTTTTTTTTCAGTAGTATTTTAGAGAGATTGGAAGCTGATGTTGTGCCCCATACAAGATGGCAATAATTGACATGCGAGGCAAACAGTGCATTATAAATGATCAATTTAGCTGACGTTGGTAAAAGGTACCGATTCTTGATGTAGTATACCTGTTATGCGGCTCAGTTTCTGGAGCATAAAATCCATGTGAGTGTCCCATTGCAATGTGTCGGTAAAGTATACGCCAAGTACCTTTACCGCGTCAACAACCTCTATATTCTCAGAGTTGTAAAATATGTTGTGAGTCAATGGAGTACACGTACCTCTTGTTTTAAAGATGACTGCTTGTGTTTTATTGGAGTTTACTTTTAAAAAGTTGTCCTGGCTCCATTTTGAGAGATGGGTTAGGAGATTGTTCGCTGCACCAATGAGGCCTGTATAAGAGTTGTTTGATAAAAAACACTTGTATCATCTGCGTAGTTTATGAATTTTGCTTCTCGGTGGATAAGAACTATGTCGTTTATGTAGATGTTAAATAGAAATGGACTGAGGATACTTCCCTGACGTTCAACTATTTATATCTGTCGTGTAGATGATATGCTAGTGTTTATAGACACATATTGCTGCCGATTTCTAAGGATATCAGTAACTGAAGAGGAAGGCCCCTGATGCCGTATCTTTCAAGTTTAAGTATTAGGAGGTCATGATTTATGCAGTCGAACGCTTTTTTGAAGTCTATGAATATACCAATTACAAGCAACTGATTTTCGAGGTTGTCCAGTATGTATTCTTTCTGTGCTACAAGGGCTAGTTCTATTTATTTACCTTGTTGTCAACCGTATAGAGCGTCTGTTATTAGTTTATGTTTTTTGCTGAAAGATGTTAATTGGTTAAGAATGATTTTTTTAGGACCTTTAGAAAACTGCGGGACAATAGATATCGGATGGTAATTTTTTATATCGAGCTTTTCACCTTTATTATATAATAATAATATTTGGGGTTTTACGTGCCAAAACCACTTTCTGATTATGAGGCACGCCGTAGTGGAGGACTCCGGAAATTTTGACCACCTGGGGTTCTTTAACGTGCACCTAAATCTAAGCACACGGGTGTTTTCGCATTTCGCCCCCATCGAAATGCGGCCGCCGTGGCCGGGATTCGATCCCGCGACCTCGTGCCCAGCAGCCCAACACCATAGCCACTGAGCAACCACGGCGGGTACCTTTATTATATAGCACAATTACTTTTGCAATTTTCATTTTTTCAGGAAAAGTACCTGATGTTATGCATAAGTTATATAAGCTAACACAGGTGCAATGTAACAAATGACATGTTTGATAGGTCTTCTTTGGAGGCCATCAGCATCGCAGCTACATGAATTTTTCAGTTTGAGAAAAACTGAACAAACCTCGGTAGGGGTTTTCGCTTGAAAAAAAAATTGTGTCCATAGTTACAGGGAACCGAAATGTAAATGGTGGACTTTGTGATGAATGGGAATCAGTGTCTGTAAAGTAATCATTAAATGCATTAATTAAATGCGTTAAAAGGCATCCATTTACAGAAACTTTTTTTTATAGGTTCAGTGTTTTGTTTGCGTCCCATTAACTCATTTAACTTGTTCCACATCCTCTCTGTATGCCTCTCGCATAAAGAAAAGGTACATAAATAATAGCGATATCTTGTATTTCTTAGCTCTTTATTTAATTTATTTCTAAAAATTTTGAAGCATTTCAGATCCTTGCCATTCCAAGATTTTATAAACCTGGCATAAAGCTTATCTCTTTTCTTTATTTTTTTTTTAGAAGCTCTTTGGTGATCCAAGGTTTTCGATAAGCTTTGTGGTTTCTTTTTTTGTGTATGAAATGTTGCGCATAAACAGCTCAGAATTTCATTAAGAAAATGTTGTATGCTGGCTCAGCCTCGTTTTGTTGAAAAACCTCCTTCCAAGATACTTGTCGCAAGGCATCCTGAAAGGCAGTTAATGTGTACTCGTTTATTGCTTGAAATGTTTTTTCAGTGTTATTTTTTCCAGTTTCGTTTGCTCTTGTATGGATAAACATGACTATTGGCATGTGGTCACTAAGAGCAAGCAGTTTAAGACTCCGCTAGTTACTAAGAATGGGCTATAGTTCGTTATAAAAAGATCAAGAGTAGTTTTCGTAGTTTGTTATTCTCGTGAAGGTTTCAACTGAATTGATACATCCCTTTGACACAAAAATTCTTTGAAATATCGTTTTCCTAGCACCATCGGAACTCATATCAATGTTGGAGTCTCGTCCTTGTTTTCTGATGCAAATTCTAGCATGCGCTCTAAAAGAATGAAAAAAGCTTACAATAAACCATCCAGCGGGCGGTCACATACTGCAAAGAGTACACTCGGTGTTTGGACACACAACTTTTCACAGTTTTCTGTCATACAAGAATACTCGACTAACAGTTCACATGTTAGAGAATCATCTATCAAAACAGATACAGTCGCCGACTGATTTTTCAGACTCTAAAAATTTGGACATGCTCGATTATTCGGTCTGTTTCGCGGCACCGCCATTCTCTCCATAGACCATAATGTATAACAACTGCTGAAAGTTCAGACACCTTGTAATCTCTCGTCTGATTTTTCGGACACTCCTTGAGTTAAGTCAATAGAGAGCACCACGCACCGACACTGACCGGTGCATGGTTCGACTTGCTGAACGCCAATTTTGTTTTGAACGGAGCCTTTTTGCTGCCCCACGAACTGGCGTTACTGCAAATCCCCGCTCATCATCATCGTTTGTGCCTGGTCCGATAGAGTGGCTGAAGCAGTTTCTGTCTCAGCTTAGTAAGCCATGTCAAGACAATCCAGCAGCTGATTTGTTTGTTTCTTCGCGCACGACGCTGCGAGTCTGCCACGTTTTTTGTTTGTGCAGGTTACTGTTCACTACAGCACAATCAAAAGTGACTACAGTGGCCTCCTGGCCCTGCCGTGCCCACGCCAGTGCGTTGAGATTGTATGCGAAGTTCTTTGTGCATGCAAACTTTTATTGTGTGGGGACATTGAGGTGAACCCAGGTCCTAACATGGAAGCTTTATTGACCCAACTATTAGAAGTGCAGAACAAGCTAGTCACAGAGATATCCACTCTTAGGAATCAGCAGAGTGACATAGGAAAAATGATTTCTGACCTTAATGAGTGTTTCAGAGATTTTGAAAGGCCCGTTTAACAAGTTGACAGTCTAAACAGACAGTAAAGTTGCTTCAAGCTAAAGTAGTAGACCTTGAAGACAGGAGCAGACGCTCGAATTTGGTTATCTTTGGCATACAAGAAGACAGGGGTGAAAATGAGACAGCTCTTCGCGCAAAAGTGGTTCAAAATCTTTTTTGTAAGAGACTCAATGTAACATGTCGCTCCATTGCAATACATCGCATTGGAAAGGCGGGAAAGAAAAGACCAGTGATTGTATACCTTCAAAATTACAACGAAAAACAGGAAGTCCTAAAAAATGCACGAAAGCTCAAGGGAACAAAAGTTTCCATTCAGAATTATTATTCGGCGGACACACTAAGGAAATGCAAGCTGTTATGGCAAAGCGCCAAAATAGAAAAGCAGCAGGGCAAGAAAGTGACTCTTCTGCATGATAAACTGTGCATAGACAACGACCTATACGCATGGGACGATGACACCAATTCTAGGGTAGGATTGGTTAGCCGTCAAAGAACCTTCAGCAAAAATTGACAGGAAACTTCATGTACTGAAGAGCTGCATCTGTTCAATATAAACGCGCGCAGTGTTGTGAATAAAAGTGATCAGCTTGAAGCCATCATTCTGGGATACAGCTCTCATGTCACGATCACGGAAACTTGGCTCTGTGATGACATTCATAACAGCATCTTTCCACCTTAATACCAAATTTTTAGGCGGGATAGGAATACAAGAGGGGGTGGCATCACCGTCTTGGTTAAACATAACATTCCAGCGACTCTTCTAAGACAAATCGACAATAATGAAAGTATTTCATTAAAGCTGTCATGCTGGGGCTTTTCTTTATTACTATTCGCAGTGTACCATTCTCCCAATGCACCCCCGCAGTTTTTACATGATCTATACGAACACATGTCGAATTTCGCACAGGAGAAAATAATTATTGATGGCGATTTCAACCTTCCTGGTGTTGATCGGAATGCTCCTTTTGCTTCTCGTGAGCATAGCGTGCATGTTCAGAGTGTACTAGACTTAATGTTGGGTAGGAACCTGCAGCAAGTGGTTAAGCAACCTACTTATATTCAAGGCAGTTCGTCCTCAATATTGGATGTTGTTTTTGTAAGCTGATGTGTGGAAACCTTTTCTGTGTCAGTCAAACCAGGTCTTTCAGATCACTACATGGTGAAGTTCTCATGCCCTCTAAAAGCACGGAATAGTTCTATAGAAACAGTGACTTAAAAACTTTTTTCGTGCGGAAGATGAAAGTATTTTAGACTACCTTGATCTTAACCTCAGCAGTTTTGGCGGGTCTGATGTTTCAGAGCTATGGGATAAATTTAAACAGTTATGGTTGTACTGAATAGATAAGTTTGTGCCAAATAAAACGAAAAAGACAAAGAAAAGGAACCCACGCATAACGCGCAACATCTTGCACAAGAAAATAAAAATAAAATGGTTAAGATGGCGCGGTGCCTCCTACAGCATTATCTGAACGAATCAGACACTATTCAACCAAGCTGTAGGCCGCGCAAAGCAGAACTATTTTCAACATACGCTGCCAAACTTTATCCAGACTGCCCTTGAAAAATTCTGGTCCCACTTGTGCCGGAAAAAAGAGGGCATTAATCAGGATGGTTGCTTGGGCTAATTGGTTATTCATTATCAAAAATAACGTACAGCGCGAAAGACAAGGACTGCGAGAGACGACATACACAGCGCTGACTTCCAATAATGTTTTATTGCGTTGCCACATCATGTGTGTATATATAAAAGAGGGGGCATGTGCAGAAAATGAAAGGCAGTCACAAGGGGTGTTCTAAAAGCATGTCATTGTGCAAGAGCATGGTCACCTTAAAAAAACGAACATTACGATTTCTATCTGTTTAGATATGCGACTTCACTAGGGGTCAGCACGATAGAGGAGCACTAACGCACATACTACCCAGTTTTCTAATGAAATCAGCTTCCACAATTTCCCGAGTGAGCTGTGAGCTGTGTCTTGCTATGTCCATAACACTGTACATACATAACATAACACTGTAACATAACACTGTCCGTAACACTGTCCATAACACTGCACAATGTTCATAACACTGCACAAGGCCACTTGGGCATCCATTGCCGGGACAGCGGCTGCATGCCGCTCTTTGAAGATATGAAAGTTTTAGCGAGACATAGCTCACAGTTCACCCGGGAAATTGTGGAAGCTGATTTCATTAGAAAACAGGGTAGTATGTACGTTAGCGCCCCCTCTATCGCACTGACCCTAGTGAAGTCACGTATCTAAACAGATAGAAATCGTAATATTCGTAGCTTTCTTTTTTTTTTGTGACCATGCTCTTAGTACAGTGACTTGCTGTTAGAACACCCTTTGTGACTGCCTTTCATTTTCTGCACGTGCCCCCTTTTGTATATATACACACACGATGTGGCAACGCAATAAAACATTATTGGAAGTCAGCGCTGTGTATGTCGTCTCTCGCAGCCCTTGTCCTTCGCGCTGTACATTTTTGGGCATTAATCAAATAATGCATAACGACACCCTTGTTCATCATCATCATCATCAGCCTGGTTACGCCTACTGCAGGGCAAAGGCCTCTCCCATGCTTCTCCAACAACCCGGTCATGTATTAATTGTGGCCATGTCATCCCTGCAAACTTCTTAATCTCATCTGCCCACCTAACTTTCTACCGTCCCCTGCTACGCTTCACTTCCCTTGGAATCTAGTCCGTAACCCTTAATGACCATCGGTTATCTTCCCTCCTCATTACATGTCCTACACATGCCCATTTCTTTTTCTTGATTTCAACTAAGATATCATTAACTCGCGTTTGTTCCCTCGCCCAATCTGCTATTTTCTAATCCCTTAACATTACACCCATCATTCTTCTTTCCATAGCTTGTTGCGTCATCCTCAATTTAAGTAGAACCCTTTTCGTAAGCCTCCAGGTTTCTGCCCCGTAGGTGAGTGCTGGTAAGACACAGCTATTATACACTTTTCTCTTGAGGTATAATGGCAACCTGCTGTTCATGATCTGAGAATGCCTGCCAAACGCATCCCAGCCCATTCTTATTCTTCTGATTATTTCCGTCTCATGATCCGGATCCGCCGTCACTACCTGTCCTAAGTAGATGTATTATTCCCTTACCACTTCCAGTGCCTCGCTACCTATTGTAAATTGCTGTTCTCTTCCGAGACTGTTAAACATTACTTTAGTTTTCTGCAGAATAATTTTTAGACCCACTCTTCTGCTTTGCCTCTCCAGGTCAGTGAGCATGCATTGCAATTGGTCCCCCGAGTAACTAAGCAAGGCAATATCATCAGCGAATCGCAAGTTACTAAAGTATTCTCCATTAACGTTTATGCCCAATTCTTCCCAATCCAGGTCTCTGAATACCTCCTGTAAACACGCTGTGAATAGCATTCGAGAGATCGTATCTCCCTGCCTGACGCCTTTCTTTATTGGGATTTTGTTGCTTTCTTTATGGAGGACTACGGTGGCTGTGGAACTGCTATAGATATGTTTCAGTATTTTTACATACGGCTCGTCTACACCGTGATTCCGTAATGCCTCCATGACTGCTGAGGTTTCGACAGAATCAAACGCTTTCTTGGAATCAATGAAAGCTATATATAAGGTTTGGTTATATTCCGCACATTTCTCTATCACCCGATTGATAGTGCGAATATGGTCTATTGTTGAGTAGCCTTTACGGAATTCTGCCTGGTCCTATGCTTGACATAAGTCTAAGGTGTTCCTGATTCTATTTGCGATTACCTTAGTAAATAGTTTGTAGGCAACTGACAGTAAGCTGATCGGTTGCCTACAAACTATTTACTAAGGTAATCGCAAATAGAATCAGGGACCCGTTTGACACCCTTGTTACAGATAAAAAAAGAATCGCTTGGCATTTTAACGTTTACTTTCAGAGCGTTGTTCTAAAGGCTTGCAATGGCGCATGTGTCGATACCACATCATGTCATCTTGACTCCGACATTGTATCATTATCAGGCATGGTGTCTGTGCTTCTCAATTTAAAGACTAAAACTTCACCAGGCTCTGATAATATCCAAAATGCATTTCTGCGTCGATATTCCGAGATGGTTGCCAGTATTCCTGTAATCATCTTCCGTGCTTCCCTATGGTCATCTAACATTCCCGGCGATTGGAAAACAGCACGAATCAGGCCAGTATTCAAAACAGGGGATAAGTCATGGATCTCAAATTATCGTCCCATATCTCTCACTTCTTCCTGTTGCAAAATTCTTGAGCATATCATAGCCAACTATTTCACTGACTCTCTAAACAATAGGAACATATTAACCCCTTTTCAACATGGTTTCAGGAAGGGTTTTTTCACTGTTACTCAATTGGTCTCAGTTGCACATACTTTCATAACTATTCTAGATAAACCCAGGCAAATTGATATTATTTTTTTGGACTTCAAGAAAGCCTTTGATTTAGTTCCTCACGCTAAACTTATTTTCAAACTTAAAAATATTGGCCTTCCAAATTTTATTGTGGATTGCGTTTCTGCTCACTTATTTAATCGCACACTGTTCGTTAATGTAAACAATTACTGCTCATCCAAACTTCTGGTTACATCAGGTGTTACTCAGGGAAGTGTTTTAGGACCCTTGCTTTTTTAATATATATTAATGACATTGTTAATGTTATCCCTGAACCTGTCGAAATAAGGCTATTCGCTGACGATTGTGTTATGTTTAAGGAAATTGATAGCGTAGATGATCAGGTGCTTCTAAATAATTGCATGAATAATGTTTATCAATGGTGCAACTAATAGAGTATGAAGCTAAACTCTGAAAAAACAGTGTACATGAATGTAACTAGAAAGAAAAATTGCTTCTCGTTTCCATATCCGCTATCATCTCACCTACTCAAAGAAGTCAGCGAATATAAATACCTTGGCTTAACAATAACAAAGAATTTCAGTTGGAATAACCATGTATCTAACATATGCACATCTGCCTTCCATAAGTTATGCTTCCTCAGATATAAACTTCGACAAGCCCCTCCATCCGTCAAGCTGTTCGCCTATAATTCAATCATTAGACCTGCCCTCGAATACGCATGTATTATTTGGGACCCACACACTAAGAAAAACATTGATGCTCTAGAAATGATTCAACATAAATCCATTCGGTTTATCTTTTCTCGATACCGCATGACGGACTCCCCAACCTTTATGATGCAACAAAATAATATCCAGGAACTTAAGCTATAACACAAAATTCTGAGATTAAGGTTTCTTTTTCGCTTGAAAAACAACGATCTCGCATTAGACTCTGCTCCGTACATCCAACCTCTGATGCCACGACTGACTCAAAATCGTCATGCTGAATCGATAACACCATTTAGAACACGTACTAACACATTCAAGTTTTCCTTTTTTCCACGAACGATTACAGACTGGAACGCTTTGCCACTATGTATGCGTCAGAACAGTGACTCATTCGACGCATTAACATCATAATGTGAAACGCTTTTGTTTTCTTCTAGCAAAGGACAGTTTTTCCTAAAGTTGCAATGTTTATAATTGTTTTCAAGGCCATAAGGTACTCATAGATGTGTCATGTTCTTTCCCTCTCTTCATGATTTGTGATGATTTCTGTTTGATGTTTTTACCAGTGCTTGTGTAAAGCTTTTTGATACCCCTCCTGCATGGGCCCTAGCTTGGGCCTGAAGTATTTTTTTTAATAAAAAAATAAAGAAAGATAAAAAATTAACATAATTTTTTTTTTCAACCGAGAAGCTTTATGCTTTCAGTTTCCATGATTTTATGCAGTGCTTGAGCAGTTTAACACTCCACCAAGCACCAAGTTGGATGCGAGCTCCATCCCAAAGAGCTCACTGCAAAAATTATCCAGCTCATGGTGTTAACTAGGCTGCACTTTTTCCCAAAATCTTTCAAGAAGGACAAAGCTCTTCAAAAGGAGTGCCAGAAACATTTGAAGTTAAGGAGAGTGAAGTAAAGCCTACTGCTAAGCTCCATCTGGTGTGTGCATATGGATTACTGTACTATGCAATGAAGTGTTTCCTCTTGTTTTGTGGACCAGTACAACAAAAGCAGTGATGGAAAATATTTAGTGCATGTCGAGGTTCGCCGAAGCACCCACATATGTGCCTAATTTTTTTTTACAATACTAAAGCTTTTTTAAAGGGGATGTTGCTGGCACATGCAGATGCAGAGTGAACTGAACGACGCAGTGATGTTATTCCCTGGTTTGTTGTGCACAGCCCCAGCTTTGTTTTTGTTTGTTTGCGTGTACAATTTTCTCTGCACCCACTGGCTACATTTGCAGCAGATGACCGGATGAAAAAAGTTGAAAGTCGGAGTTTCGGGTTGTTTGTGTTCACGGTCCACATTTGCTTGCGCTAGCACCAAGCCTTTTAGTAAAAACCAACTCATCCAGAGTGGCCTTCAAGTGTAAGCTTCCTCCTTTTTTAAATTGCATGGCTAACCATCTGCTGTGTATTCCAGTATTGCAAATAACTCATCTTTCCATTCAATGGTCTGGTCTCCGAAGAAGTGTCCCCCTTAATAATGCATCTCTAAGCTGCAAACACTTGGTGATGTTTGCACCACACAATACATTCAAACGTGACGCACGTGCTAGCTGCCGTGCGCCGCACCCTTCAAAAGCCGCAGACGCCGCACACCAGCTGCAAGTAGCGCCATCTGCAACATTCATCGCTCCTATGTGCGCCCCACCGGCTCCCACCCGTCACACTGCCCCCTTCTAGCCACCATAACTTCACCGAAAAACAGCTGCAGTGGCAAATCCACCGCTCTGCCTTGGCTCGGTTTCTCCATTGCCGCACATTTACGTTTTAGGCAAAAAACCGCCATCTGTCGGGTGCCATTTTACTCACCGACGGCAGCAAAGAGCGGTGATGGCATATGCAACGTCATCACTCCCCCAGTTAGGTGGCGAGATATTTGGATTACAAAAAAGGTATTCGGACCCTTCAGGTGCAATTTTCTCGTAAACTACGGTAAGTCTTTTCTTGGCAAGAAACAAATGTTGCGAGGTTTCTCGAATGGTATTTAAACAGTCCACATCAACTTAGTATTTGCCTTTAGTGTCCCTTTAAATAATTCATACACCTGCCAGGACCAAAGGATCAGTCCGAATTATCAATTTTCCGAAATAACAAGGGTTGAACTAAAAGATTTTACTGTACAAGTCACACTAATGTATAAGACACACCTAGTTAAACTCTGGCAGCATAATTACACGATTAAGCACGCTTGTACACTCATCACAAGGTGCCATACTTTCCTATTTCAGGGCACTAAATTTTCGTTTAAAAAAATGTTTACGAGCCACAAATTCAAACACAAAAACACTTGGAAAAAAATCCTTTTAGGCGCAAAAGAGCAACATTTATTGCACTTCACTCATACCTACTGAAGGCCTCGTTCTCTGATGCAGTAAAAAATTGAGCTATTTCAGCCAGGAGCATTGCTCGGTCCCATCATCTGCACATTGTTGGCATCGCTTATGCGGCGTAATGTGCTCGTAAAAAAAATGCTTATATTGGTTGTGCCAGCGTGCATGGTTTTATGCACACGTAAGTCGTTCCATTGTATCAGATGCACGATGAAAATTTTAGGAAAAAAACTCGACTGGTAGCCTGAATACAAGGCAAATCCAGGGCAGTACTAGATCTGTTATTCTTGTCTCAGGATACTTTTTGTTGCAAAATGACAAAATAGATGGAATTGCAGATCACAAGCTAGTCGTAGCTGCTTTAGGTATTAGTGATAAGTGCTTACAAGAGAACTCAAAAGTTTACGAGTACAACTTCAATAATGCAGATGACACCTCAATAATCGACCACATGGAATTGGCCTACGATGCTATGCCAGATACAAATGATCTAGATACTCTGTTTGGTTTTCGGCCCGGCCTATCGACGCAGGAGGTTATGCTAATGCTAAGGAAGCAAATCTTTGATAGCGGCACCCGGGACGTGAGAGGGATTCTAATGCTAAGGAAGCAAATTTTTGATAGCGGCACCTGGGACGTGAGAGGGATTCTCGCCCTGGATCTCACAAAGGCGTTCGACACAGTGTTAGATACATTCTGCAGGCCACGGCCGGGATAGGCCTGGGAGCCAAATTCCAGGCCTTTGTCAGGTCCTTTCTCATGAATAGAACTGCTACTTTTAGGTGGGGCAGATTCGGTCGAGCGTGTATGGATTGGGGGCTCGGGGTACCCCTCAGGGATCAGTCATATCGCCACTGCTCTTCAATACAGTCATGAAGGGTCTATCAGACAGGCTGGGCGGCCTCCAGGGCATAGGTCACGCACTTTACGCAGATGACATCACGATCTGGTGCCCAGGGGGCTCCCTAGCTGAAATGGAGCAAGCTTTACAAGCGGCCTTGGACGAGACGGAGGCTTACCTCGCAGACACGGGTCTCAAGCTGTCTACGAGTAAATCGGAGCTGTTACTTTACAGACCCGCAAGGCAACGGGTTAGGGGTCTGACACCCCTCAACCAGCTACCCGTGGTATTATACGCGAATAATGGGCAGAAAATTCCTAGAGTCGACTCAGTTAAGATCCTTGGCCTGCTCATAGACACGAGGGGCTGTAATGCCAGAACAATTACCCGCGTTACAGCCAAGACTGAGAATATGTTGCGGTTAATTGCTAGGGTGTCCAACTGAAAGAAGGGGTTATGTGAAGACAACCTCGTTCGGATGTACAACGCATTTCTCATGTCATATTAACTATGTGGCGTCAGCTCTAGTATGGACAAAAACAGAAAAAACCTAATTAACTACCCTCATGCGCAAGAGCATCAAGAAAGTGCTAGGCTTGCCTATTGCCACGAGCTCCAACAGGCTAGATCAACTCGGGATGCACAATAGCATAGACAAGATCATAGAGGCACAGGTCAATGCCCAGGTGGTTAGGCTATCAACAACCAAAGCTGGCAGACGAATTCTCGACGAGGTTGGCATGGCTCCTAGGATAATGGAGGACCAGCGCATAACATTGACATGCGAAACGAGGGCGACCTACCTGGTGAGGCCCTTCCCGTGAAACGTGCATCCACAGCACAACGAGGGCAGACGTAAAGCCCGTGCACGAGCCATCTTGAAGAAAGTTAGAGATGACAGAGACTCTGCGGTCTTTGTCGATGCGGCGCAGTACGGGAACAGGAGAGTGTTCGCGTTGTCGATTGTAGACGGACAGGGGGGGTGCTTCGCTCCTCGGCCTCGGTCAGAGCGGCCACCGCGAGTATAGCAGAGCAAATTGCGGTTGCGCTGGCCTTGTGTGACCCAGAGCGTTCCTACATTTACGCGGACTCGAGAGACGCAATCAGAGCTTTCGAATCGGGTAACCTCGCACGAGAAGCGGCCTCTATTCTAGAGAAAAGAGTTTGCCCCAGTTCTCATTTTATCACGTGGTTCCCCACACACATGGGGACGAACGTTCTCGAGGGCTTTCCAAACCTCAACGAGCTGGCCCACGACCGTGCGCAAGAACTCACGCACCGCGACGGTCTGGAGGGGCAGGAAGGGACTCAGCAGAACGATCCACTCTTCACATTTAATGAAATTGCTAAACATTACCGACTTGGTGATTAATCCTCTGCCTCACCCGAAGCTCAGTAGAGGTCAGTCAGCTACTTTTAGAATGTTGCAGATGGGATCTTTCCCATCGCGGGGATTCCTCAGCAGGATGTACTCAGATGTGGACCCTAGTTGTCCCGACTGCAGTGAAACATTTTGTTCTATGGCTCACATGCTCTGGCGATGTCCCGTGTTGCCTAACGACTTCCTCTCCAGCGAAGCCGAATGGGATGAGGCCATCAGAAGCACGGTACTCCAAAATCAAACCCAGGCTATCCAGAGGGCCCAGGAAAGGGCGTTGCATCACGGCATTTTGTACTCTACATGGGCGCGGCCAGCGGCTACAAAGGCCTCCCGTTAGGAGGTCCTGACAGTAGCTCCTCAGGCTTAAATAAAGTTCGTTGTCTGTCTGTCTGTGGAACTGCTTCACAACAGTTCTCAGGAAATGCTTATCACTTTTTGTACCACTGAAGGTGAAGCGCTCAGAGAAATCCAATCCCTGGATGACCCACAACTTGATACACTTGATGTGGTGACTGCGACGTGCCCGGCAGAAAATTCCAAGAAATACTGAGATGATGGTATAACGTTTGAGCAGAATTAAAAGCATCTAAAGGGCAATTCCTACCTCAGACATTGATTGAGTATATGAAAAGCTCACTTCGGAAGTTCTGGAGATATTTGTCCGGTTCCAAATCACTCATATATATTTGTCCTCAAATCACTCATATATATTTGTCCTCAAATCACTCATGGATATTTGTCCGGTTCCAAATCATTCCAAATAACTTATAAGCAGAGTTAATATAAAGGGAGCTACATGTAATGATTCTGCCTTAGTTGCCCAAGAATTCAATAATTACTTCAGCTCAGTATTTACTCGAAAATCACTGAATGCTCCACTTCCAATGGTGTGTGACAGACAGAGTATCAACCGCATTGTTATCTCTAGAGAGGGTATTTCGTCTTTGTTGTTACAATTTGACACTAAGGAGTTGGCAGGTCCTGGTACCTTGCCTAATTAGTTTTTAAGATGATACTGTGAATGGGTCTCGCATTTCCCCTTAAGAATTTTTTAATAAATCACTACGAGAAGGAACAGTACCGGGTGACTGGTTGATGGCAAAAGTTGTGCCAGTATTAAAATTGAGAGATAAACTGAAGGTTGCCAATTACCGCCCAATCTCGATCACATGCACCACATGTAAAATATTGGAACACAATTTCAAAACAACGAATCCTGGCCACGGCGGCCGCATTTCGATGGGGGCGAAATGCGAAAACACCCGTGTACTTAGATTTAGGTGCACGTTAAAGAACCCCAGGTAGTCAAAATTTCCGGAGTCCCCCACTACGGCGTGCCTCATAATCAGAAAGTGGTTTTGGCACGTAAAACCCCATATATTATTATTATTATTATAATTTCAAAACAACAGGTTCAATATATTGAAGACAACAATCTTTTCTATGCGAAGCAACATGGTTTTCAGAAACGCCTGTCAAGTGTCACCCCCAACTTTTAATTTAAAACAATCCACACCTTCACCATTGCAACTAATTGTAGCGAACAAATTGATATAATCACAATAGACTTTTACAAAGCATTTGACACAGTTTGCCATGTCAAACTTATTGAACATATGCGACAGCTTGGTGTTGACTTAAAGATTATCAATTGGGTTGAATCCTATTCGCACAACTAGCACCAGTTTGTAGAGATTTTTGGTGCAGCATGTTCACTTACATTGCCTGTGACGTCTGGAGTACTACAGGGTTCGGCCTTAGGACCTATTTTATTTCTGCTATATATTAATGATATTGCAAAAGATGTTAATTCTTCTGTTGATGTGAGACTGTTCGCGGATGACTGTGTGCTATTTACTCGCATGAAAAGTGTCACTGACCAGGTCTCGCTAAATGCTTCCTTAAGAGATGTTGAGGAGTGGTGTCAAAAATGGGAGATGAAAATTAATTTTGATAAAACTGCATGTACATCTCTATCAAATAAGAAAGAGCCACTGGTGTTTACATATAAAGTCAAAAACAAATCAGTTAGGCGATCTTGTCAGTTTAAATATCTCGGTGTTACAATTACTTCGAATTTAAATTGGAACAAGCACAATGAAAATATTTGCGGTTCAGCTGAATGCAACCTGGGTGTTTTAAGGCGAAAATTAAGAGATGCCATGCCTGAAACAAAGCTGACGGCTTATAGAACAATAGTACATCCAACCTTAGAGTATGCTGGCATAATCTGGGAACCACACTGTCAAAAGCAAGTTGATGAGTTGGAACAGATCCAACGATTAGTAGCCAGGTTTATTTACTCATGTTACCATAGGACTCAGTCAGTGACTGTGTTACTCCACTGGGCTAACCTCCAAAAACTGCCTACACGTAGACAGATTGCACATTTGAAATTTTTGTATCAGCTGTATCATAAAACACTAAATTTAGATCTTAGTTTGTATTTGCCCCTTCCGGGAAAATTGTCACCGCGTATTAATCACCCTTATGCTATTTTACCCTACACTACAAGAGTATATGTATTCAAGTTTTGTTTCCTGCCACGTACAATTTCCCAATGGAATAAACTCAATTGTAGTGTGTTTGTGGACTGCCAATCACCTGAAGCCCTTCAGCGGTGTTTAGATCTAGTTCATATATAGTACTGTATAATGTTTTTCGCACTCCTGTAACAGTTTGCAAGGGCTTACAGTATTGTAAATAAATAAATATAAGAATGAGAAGGGTAAAAAGCTTGTTGAGCCTCAGCCACCCACAGGAAAGTGAGAACTATGACTGCATTTCTTGAGAAGGGCAAGAAAAGTATATTTAGCGCCAGCGAACAAAGGCGGAAGGGAGACACCACAATGCACTAACTTCAACAACTTGATTTTCAGGAAACACCCACCTATTTAAACCATTGACAGTGGCGCCACCTCATCCAAATCTTAATCATCCAAAAAAAGCAGTCTCCTTATCTAAAAAGTCGACCGAAGGGGCACTAACACATGTATCACTATTCCGACCAAAAGCCTGTGCCTCAATAATATCTCACACATCTTTATCTTTGTGCTTCGCAAGAACCCGGCAGGATCCATACACTGGCGCACAGCCGCATTCCTGACAGTGAGTTGACAGATGACCGTATTGCTTATTTTTCACGTTTAGGCTATGTTCTCGTAACCGGTCATTAAGACACCTTCCTGTCTGTCCAATGTATTTTTTCAAATAGGAAGGCGGGAGCTCATAAACAACAGCTTCTACGCAACCCACTGGTGCTTTACGACGATTTGTAGTAAGAGATATGCACACAGTCACAGTGTGCATAATGCAATGGGCCCTTGCATGCACGTAAGTAGCGCTCTGACCTCAGACATGTACAGCACGGTGAGGACTGAGAAGAGGCCGACAAACTTGAGCACGACGTAGAGGTGGTGGAGAGGGTTGGCCTCGGCCGAGGCAGCCGACACGCGTGGCAGGCTGCCCAGGGTAGCGGCTACTACCAGGAACCAGAAGGAGACGAGGGGTACAAAGTAGTAGAACTGGTAGGGCCGGTTCATGCCCAGGCACAGCAGCACCACCAGCAGGTTGGTACGGAAGAGCACCCGTGCCAGCCTTAGCAGCCCAAAGTCTGCCTGGTGCCAGAAGTACGAGAAGTGGCCGTAGCCCACCAGGAAGAGGTAGGCCGACACAAGAGCCCGCACATGCACATACACGGGCAGCACCTGGCTGGCACCCGTCATGTGGTACACCAGCAGCACCAGCTGCATCCAACCCTTCCACTCGTCTGTCTGGTCCCGGTGCAGCACCTGCGTCTGCTGTGTCTCTTCAGTGAAGAACAGGCCGAGGGCGAACACATACGCCACAGGCAGGAAGAAGTTAAGGTGCGTGTAGTACTTGTTCTCCCGCATGAAGAAGTTGGTCCGGTCACACACAAAGAAGTAGGCCATGATGAGGCCTAGACGCGACAGCTGCTGCAGCACACTCTGCAGTGGCGAGTAGTCACTGGTGGGCCACATATGCTGACGTACCTCCAGGGCTAGGCTCAGTAGCAGGCTGCACGAGACGCAGGCAAAACTCGTTGAAAAGTACAAAACGCATAATGACAACCTAGGCACCAGCTGCGAGGAATGGCAGCTGCATCTAAAACACTCCTGGCCTTGACAGATCAATACTGAGCTTAACCAATAGTGCTTTAAGCAATGCTTGTTTCCTTTCTCCAGCACTCATACCTGACCGGCACACACATGCACTCCTATCTGCACAGGAGAAGCGCCAAGCATACGTGGCTTATCAGTGCTGGAGTGAACCAAGTCAATAACATACATCTGATTGGGTGATACTCTCATACTTTTACTAACAGCACGGAAACACAATTCTATTACAATTTTATCAAAACTGTACTTGTTATCTGTACATGTGAAAATTGTCAAACAAGTTGCTTCCCTAGTCTTTTCCTGTACCTTGCGTGACCTCCACAAAGCCATCATAATGTAGCTCCATTTGATTAGAAACGATTTTGCTCTCAACTACATGTCATCGTGGGAAGTACGAATGGCCACTATAGGACACGTGCATGTTATGAGCCCACAGAATAGTATTCATTTTCATTTCATTTTCATTTTATTTGTGCCCATTTACAAGCAAATGGAGGGGGCCAAGGTAAAAGCTGCTTATTGGCAGCTTGAGTGGTCCCTGGCCCCCTTTACATATTGGCAGAACGGTGGCAAAGAACACTTTCAGAAATGAAAAAAATAAAGAACAGTGGGTTACATCAAAATAAAAACATTTCTTTCATTGAATGCATATGGTTTTACGGAATCATGGCGATTTAAATGGTAGTTTTCACCAGACAGATGAGCTCCGATGGTGTCAAGGCATGGATGTCAATGCCGGCTTCTAGGTAATAATTTAATAGCCGTGGCAAGGTATTTGCGACCATTTGATGGCCGTAATTTGTCCTCGAGAAGGGTATGAGCCATTTTTCATGGCTGCGCGTCTCATATGTAGGTGTATTCTCTTTTAAGTTTGCTATATTTGTAATTAAGTTGCTTCTATTTTTTACCTGAAAGTAATAGGTGCGTAGGAGGGTTTGTTTGTAGAGATGATGACTTTTTGTTATGTTGTACTTGGTAAAAAGATTCTCAGTGTGTGAGTTGTATGGCACATTTGCGATAGCACGTATTATCTTTTTTTGCATCAATAGTATTTTAGAGTGATTGGAAGCTGATGTCGTGCCCCATACAAGATGGCAATAATTTACATGCGAGGCAAATAGTGCATTATAAATGATCAATTTAACTGACATTGGTAAAAGGTAGCGATTTCGATGTAGTATACCTGTTACGCGGCTCAATTTCTGCAGTACAAAATCCACGTGAGCATCCCATTGCAATGTGTCGGTGAAATATACGCCAAGTACTTTTACCGTGTCAACAACCTCTATTTTCTCAGAGTTATAAAATATGTTGTGGGTCAATGGAGTACATGTACCTCTTGTTTTAAAAATGACTGCTTGTGTTTTATTCGAGTTTACTTTTAAAAAGTTGTCCTGGCTCCATTTTGAGAGATGGGTTAGTAGGTTGTTCGCTGCACTAATGAGGCCTGTAAAAGAGTTGTTTGATAAAAAAACACTCGTATCGTCTGCGTAGTTTATGAATTTTGCTTCTCGGTGGATAAGAACTATGTCGTTTATGTAGATGTTAAATAGAAATGGACTGAGGACACTTCCCTGACGTACAACTATTTATATCTGTCGTGTAGATGATATGCTAGTGTTTATAGACACATATTGCTGCCGATTTCTAAGGATATCAGTAACTGAAGAGGAAGGCCCCTGATGCCGTATCTTTCAAGTTTAAGTATTAGGAGGTCATGATTTATGCAGTCGAACGCTTTTGTGAAATCTATGAATAGACCAATTACAAGCGACTTATTTTCGAGGTTCTGCAGTATATATTCTTTTTGTGCTACTAGTGCTAATTCTGTTGATTTGCCTTGTTGAAAACCGTATTGAGCGTCTGTTATTAGTTTATGTTTATTGCTGAAAGATGTTAATTGGTTAAGAATGATTTTTTCAAGACCTTTAGAAAACTGCGGGAGAATAGATATCGGACGGTAATTTTTTAAATCAAGCTTGTCACCTTTCTTATATAACACAATTACTTTTGCAATTTTCATTTTTTCGGGAAAAGTACCTGATGTTATGCATAAGTTATAAATATAAGCTAACACAGGTGCAATGTCACAAATGACGTGTTTAATAGGTCTTATTTGGAGGCCATCAGCATCGTAGCTGCATGAATTTTTCAGTTTGAGAAAAACTGAACAAACCTCAGTAGGTGTTGTCGGTTGGAAAAAAAATAGTGTCCATGGTTGCAGGGAATTGAAATGTACATGGTGGGCTTAGTGATAAATGGGAATCAGTGTCTGTAAAGTAATCATTAAATGCGTTAACTAAATTATCTCCGGTTAAAATGCATCCGTTTACAGAAACTTTCTTTATAGGTTCAGTGTTCTGTTTACGTCCCATTAGTTCATTTAACTTGTTCCACATCTTCTCTGTTTGTCCCTCGCATGAAGAAAAAGTACGTAAATAATAGCGATTTCTTGCATTTCTTAGCTCTTTATTTAATTTATTTCTAAAAACTTTAAAGAATTTTAGATCCTCGCTGTTCCGAGATTTTATGAACCTGGCATAAAGCTTATCTCTTTTCTTTATTTTTTTTTAGAAGCTCTTTGGTCATCCAAGGTTTCCGGTAAGCTTTCTGGTTTCTTTTCTTATGTATGAAATGTTGCGCATAAACAGCTGAGAATTTCTTTAAGAAGATGTTGTATGCTGGCTCTGCCTCGTTTTGTTGAAAAACCTCCTTCCAAGATACTTGTCTCAAGGCATCCTGAAAGGCAGTTATTGTGTGCTCGTTTATTGTCTGAAATGTTTTTTCAGTGTTATCTTTTTCGGTGTCGTTTGCTCTTGTGTGGATAAACATGACTATTGGCATGTGGTCACTGAGAGGACAGTTTAAGACTGCACTAGTTACTAAGAAAGGACTATAGTTCGTTATAAAGAGATCAAGAGTGGTTTTCGTAGTTTCTGTTACTCTCGTGAAGGTTTCAACCGTATTTATACATCCGCTTGCCACAAAAATTCTTTGAAATATCGTTTTCCTAGCACCATCGGAACTCATATCAATGTTGAAGTCTCCTCCTAAGACCACTTTATATTTGTTTTCTGACGCAAATTCTAGCATGCGCTCTAAAAAAATGAAAAAAGGTTCCAATAAACCATCCGGCGGGCAGTAACATACTGCAAAGAGTACACCCGGTGTTTGTACACACAACATTTCACAATTTTCTGTCATACAAGAATACTCGGCTAACAGTTCACATGTTAGAGAATCATCTATCAGAACAGAGACTCCTCCACCGCGACGTGAGGTTCGGTTTTTATAAAACACTTTTTTGCAAGGCAGGCGAAAAACATCAGAGCAATACCATGTTTCGCTTAGCATGACTACATTACACTGATTATTTATATCAGAAAAAAAGGTTTCTAATTCTGGTAGCTTGCTGGAGACTGATTGAATGAATGACCAGCACGGTATGGCCAATGGCATTGAGTCCACAGAACATGGTACAGAAACATTGGATTTTCTGCAAGGATCACCTTTAATGACAAGTGTTGCACATATAAACCTCTGTGAGCGAAAGGCCAGAGGAAACTCACACGATTGCAAAGGATGTAAAGGTGATGGTCTGCAGCCAGGTGATTGGCTCCGGGCTGCTGCAGCAGGTGCCATCGTTGTAATTCATGTGGTCGTTGCAGTACATGTTGGTCAAGATTTGAATGGCCTGCATGATGCCACTCTTGTGAGGCACACATCCTGTGCTGCTTAATTATATGAGCAGCAAAAAATGAAACACGAGCATCAAAAGAAGTTATCCTCAACTCACTGAAGAGCGAATTCCGAGCAAGAGCAATCGAAACAGATGCCTTTACAGCAAATAAGTGTTCTCAGTTAGTGCAGTGCCTTTGGAACAAGTTTCAGATATCAGTAGCTGACCATATTTGCAGCTGCCACAACCTAGTCCATAAAACCATGCTGGTTTTCTATGATAAAACACGAGACTTCTGTTGCAGCAATGCATAAGGGCAACCAAAATTTCCAATGCTGTACTGGATGATTTTGCTCGATTTTTCAGACATACGCGATGTCACAAAATAGAAGATGTTACAACCTTGAACAAAACTGCCATAATTCAGGTTATCACCTAGTTTGCAAGTGATTTTAAAGCGAAGCTTCTTTGAAGCATCTAATGGCTTTTGATGCTGCATTGACCAGACACTGTAGAGAGCGGCGGTACAGCATAGCATTCAGTGTCGTACCACTCTGGGCGACAGCCGACATGAGGTTGGCAAGCCGCAGAGTGGACGTGAAACCTTTGCTTGCACCAATCACCACAGTGCATTGGATATGTGTTTCTTTTTATGGCTTTCCATGTGCTGTACGGCCGCTGTAAAGAGGACTTTGTCGGTGCAGCATCAAACAGAGAAGTGGTCGCCATCTCACAAGTTTAACAAAATTGATTTTTTTTTTCTTGTAATGAAAATTTGTTTTTTCTGACAGCCTGATTATCTGGACATCTTTTATGGACCCTACCGTGCAAAAAAGAATCAGTCGGCAGCTGTACATTGCATAAAAGGACAAATTTCGCTTAAGCGAAATTTAGATATAATGAAGCAAAGTGCCGATTTTACCGACTTTATTATGTCAAGGTTTACCTGCATATACGTTGGCCTCAATTTTCACAATTGACTATAATCTGCACACTTACTTCACAATTTGAAAATGGCAAAGATTATCCCAATCCATAAAAGCAGTGATACAAACTTGGCTTTCAACTTTGGACCAACATTTCACACCAGTATAGGTCGGCAAAACTCACCGAGTCAACTCACTCAGACCCATAAGTGTAAGTGAGCCCGGCTGAGAAGAATTTTGGCAAGCGAGTCCAAATGAGCCTTAAGCAAGAAATATATTTTGTGAGTGAATCTGAGTGAACTATGCCTTGATGCAGGATAGTTTGAAGTTTTAACAGTGCAAAAGATGGGACAAATAGGTAAGGAATACAAATGACCTCACCCTGTCCTTTACACTGCTTTAACTTCAGAATCTGAGTGAGCCCTTTTATTTTGCCGAGCTAAGAATAACATCCCTAAAGTCATGGTAATGGTGGCAACATGATGCAGCACACACCGCATAGGTGCATAAAGAAAAAAGATTGAGCATGGGAATGTGTGGCCTTCATTCGCATTGTCATCGCTCGGCACAACATCTGCAACCCCAGCCAAATGCGCATGCACCAGTTTTATGCACATCCTCATTGCGGCACCGGCAACGTAAGTCGACACCACGAAATCTAGACTGTCCCAATGCGATGCTGGAGGCAGGTCTGGAAGGGAAGTGGGGGAAGGCCCACTGCAAAATATTCGGGCACATGTGAGTAGTGTTTGCTTAATAAGCTTTCTCTTTTACCCTTGCAGCCAAGGTCAGAAAAGGCTACATGCAACGAGTGCACCGTGGGCTACAGTGTTGCAAGAAGCAAGGGATGCTGGCCAAGTGTCTCGAGTTTGGAAGGTTCGGTCCGCTTTGCTTCACCCATCCCCCGTTTTGCCTGCACTCAGCATTGCCACTCTTGCTTCTGAGCGGAAGCAGTGCTGGCTGGCATTCAGTGTGAGTGACATACTGGTTGTTTGCTGGTCGTGCTGTGCATATACGCTTGTGTCAATTTCCATACTTTCCAAATGCTCAGTGTCCAGCGCAACTTTAGAGACTGACCAACACACAAAGATTTCCATATTGTAACGCACAGTTGAGTGATGGTGCTTTAATCGCTTTACCTTGGGCGAACTTGTGCCCGACAAACAGCTAAACAAGAGCCTCACAGGAGCGTCCACAGTCTTTTCGCAAGAGACCCGCACCTCTTCTTCTTCCCTCGTGTCCCGCGCTCATGACACGCTGCTCCGATTGCGCGTGCTTTGCGAGCCCGTGTTGCCCGCTTCACTGCCGCTATCTTTCGCAGGTAGCAGTAAACAACTGGACCAACGCAGGAGGCGGCTGGCAGGCGTAATTTGAAATCATCTTGTGTCATTGTCCTCGTTCCAAGAGTGCATCGTCCCGATGCTCATACAGAGGGCGGTGATTTCTAGACTGTCATGATTTCGCTATGCTTGTAGGCGGAAGCAGTTATTGCCTGTCGTAGTACGGTTTCATTCTGACGACGTGGACGATTTCTGTTCGATGCCGCCGTCGTGATGAGGTTACTTGACCTTCTGGAGCAACTTCGTAGTTCAATGGACTAATTCGGCGAATTATCTTATACGGGCCGAAGTAACGACGAAGAAGCTTCTCGGATAGGCCGCGCATTCGTACGGGAGTCCACACCCATACTTTGTCTCCAGGTGCATACTGGACGTCTCTTCGTCGCACGTTGTACCGATCCGCGTCAGTTTGCTGTTGCTGCTGGATGCGGTGTCGCGCCAGCTGCCGTGCTTCTTCAGCTCTTTGTGTGAAGTTGCTGACGTCATTGTCATTTTCGGAGGTCTCATCTACTGGTAGCATTGCATCTGAGGTTGTGGTGACGGTCCGGCCAAAAACGAGTTGGAAAAGTGTCATTTGAGTCGTCTCTTGCACAGTGGTATTGTACGCGAACGTTGCGTACGGTAGTATCCTGTCCCATGTTCGGTGCTCCATGTCCACGTATATTGACAGCATATCAGTCAGCGTTCTGTTGAGTCGCTCAGTCAGTCCATTTGTCTGCGGATGATATGGCATGGTTTTTCGGTGACTGGTGTGCGTCAATTTCATAATGGACTGTGTCAAGTGGGCAGTAAATATGGTTCCTCGGTCCGTGATGAGAACTTTAGGGGCGCCGTGCCGTAGTACTATGTTAATGACAAAAAAAAATGAGCTACTTCACTGGCCGTTCCCTTGACAAGAGACCCTGTCTCATCATATCGAGTTAGGTAGTCAGTTGCAACTACGATCCAACGCTTTCCTGATGACGATGTGGGAAAGGGGCCAAGTAAGTCCATTCCCACTAGTGCGAATGGAGTTTCCGGTGGCTGTATCGATTGTAGGAGACCTGCTGGCTTGAATGGTGGTATTTTACGTCTTTGACAGTCCCGGCAGGTTCTTACGTAGTGTTGCACAGAATTCAATAACTTTGGCCAGTAATACTTCATGCGGATGCGTGCGAATGTTCTGCTCACTCCTAAATGTCCTGCTGCTGGCTCGTCGTGGCATGCTTCCAATATCTCGAGTTGTAACTTTGAAGGTACGACGAGCAGAAATGTCTCTGCACTATGTTCAAAATTTCGTTTGTACAGGACATTATTTCTCAGGACGAACGACGACAAGCTGCGGACAAAAGCTCGTGGAATGTCGACAGGATGTCCTTCTAGGTAATCAATGAGCAGGTGTAACTCCGCGTCAGATCGCTGATGCTGAGCCATTTGTGATGTTGTTACAGCTCCTAGGAAAGGGCAATCCTGTTCATTTTCCCTAAGCGTAGATTCCGTGTATTCAATCGGGGCACGGGACAAGCAATCTGCATCACTGTGCTTGTGACCGGACTTGTATACGACCGTTATATTGTATTCCTGCAGCCATAGACTCCCATCTTGCCAGCCGTCCAGATGGGTCTTTGAGATTCGCCAGCCAGCACAACGAATGATGGTCGCTGATAGCTCGGAATGGTCGGCCATATAAGTATGGTCTAAACTTGCTGATGGCCCATATCACCGCGAGGCATTCTTTTTCTGTCGCTGAGTAGTTCACCTCAGCCTTCGAAAGTGTTTGACTGGCATACGCAATGACTCGTTCCTCTCCGTTTTGCCACTGAATGAGGACGGCACCAAGACCTAAATTGCTTGCGTCTGTGTGAATATCAGTTTCGGCTTCCTCGTCGAAATGAGCAAGAACTGGGTGGTTCTGAAGACGCTTTCTGAGCTCATTGAAAGCATTCTCCTGCTCATTCAACCAGACGAAAGGCGCGTCTTCCTTTGTTAGCCGCGTTAGTGGTTCGGCGATCCTTGAAAAATTTTTCACAAAGCGTCTGTAGTAGGCGCAAAGTCCTAAGAATCGCCTCACAGCCTTTTTGTCGGTTGGTTTCGGAAATTTCTCCACTGCCGCAGTCTTCTCAGGGTCCGGGTGAATGCCTTCTGAACTGACGACATGGCCGAAGAAAAGAAGCTCGCAAAAGCCAAAATGACATTTCTGCGGTTTTATCGTCAGACCTGCTGATCTAATCGCTTCCATCACAGCCCGCAGTTGTTCTACATGCTTCTCGAAGGTGGTAGAAAAAACCACAACATCGTCAAGATAAACGAGACAGGTTTGCCATTTCAGACCGGTGAGCACAGTGTCCATCATCCGCTGAAATGTGGCAGGTGCGGAACAAAGGCCGAATGGGAGCACTTTGAACTCGTACAGTACGTCTGGCGTCACAAACGCCGTCTTTTCACGATCTCATTCGTCCACTTCTATCTGCCAGTAGCCACTTTTGAGGTCCAGGGAGGAAAAGAATTTGGCATCTCGTAGTCTATCTAGAGTGTCATCGATTCTTAGAAGTGGGCACACATCCCGCTTTGTGACAACGTTCAGCTTTCGGTAATCAATGCAGAAGCGTAAGGTTTGATCCTTTTTCTTTACAAGTACCACAGGCGACGCCCACGGACTAGCCGACGGCTGAATTACGTCGTCTTCAAGCATTTCCTTAACTTGACTTCCGATGGCTTCCCTCTCTTTTGGTGACACTCTGTAGGGATGCTGGCAAATAGGCCTCACTGATTCGTCAACAATTATCCGATGTTTGGCAATAGATGACCGCCGGACTTTGGATGGCACTGAAAAACATTCGGCAAATTCTCTTACGAGGGTCTCTATTTGCTCCTTCTGTCTGGGCGATAGGCCTGGTTCGATGTCGATGGCTGCAAGGACAGGATCCACATCTTGAAAATTCGATGGTGAAGACTCTGGAATGCTGAGATCTGTAACTTGGACGAAGTTATTAAGGGTGGCAACAACAGTTCCCTTCGCGACATGTTGCACCTCATTCCCAAAATTGGTACGGAAAACGTTGGCACATCCGCCACGCAGCTGAACAAGGCCTCTTGCCATGCAGATCCCTTTTTCGAGTAGGAGACTGGTGTTGCTGTCTGCAATTCCTACGTAGTCGCTGAACACGTCGCTTCTGACTGTGACGGCTACGCTGGATCTCGGAGGAAGCATCACGTCGTCATCGGCAATGTAAAGGGCGTCGAATTTTTCTTCAGTGTTGAATGCTGCGACAGCGTGCTTGGTTGAGAAGGAAACACATGATTCCCGCAAGTTGATTATAGCGCCATTATCCTGCAAGAAGTCCATGCCAATAATCAAGTCTCTTGAGCACTCGGAAAGCACGATAAAGCTGGCGACGTACGTGAAGCCTCGTATTCCAATTCTAGCCGTACACTTGCCCGTCGGGTCGATGAGGTGTCCTCCTGCTGTGCGAACTTGTGGCCCTTTCCAGGGAGTCAGCACTTTCTTCAGTTTCCTGGCGAGCTCACTACTTACTACCGAGTAATCTGCACCTGTATCCACTAATGCGTCTACTTCGTAACCGTCAACAAACACACGTAAATTGGAAGCAACGTCACTCTTACGGCACTGGTTTCTGAGTCCCTCGTCGTCGCTCGGAGTCATCGATGGAGGTTCTTCTCTTTTCGCGTCGGCAGCGACCTTACCTCCCGAGGTCGCTGACTAGTTTTCCCGACGCGGGCTCTGTGAACGGCGTCTTGGAGAGCTTGAAGATGGGCGGGGGCTCGGTGACCGATGCCTCAACGGCGCTGTTGACCGAGGTTGGTGTTGCTGGTTGGGGAGCTTTGACAAGCGGACAGGTACTCTTCGATTTCCAAGGGACGCACACCATTTCGAGGGCAAGGTGCGTTCACCGAAAAACCGCGAAGCCCTGCCTGACGATAGTGGCACATTCTGTACAGGTGGCCAGCCTCACCGCAATGGTAGCAGAGGGGTATTCGGTCAGGAGTGCACCATACATCGGCCTTCCTGAATCTTCTCTCGGGTGGCGGCAGCGTAATTCGAGGCATCGAGCTATTCATAGCGGAAGTGGCTGCGACGTCAGCACGTCCGGGAGTTTGCCTCAGCACATCGGCATATGAGAGGGTCGGTTGGCGCAGGAGTGGCGCTTGGGGCTGCGCACTGAGCTGTGGTTCCCGGACCACCTGTCTGACTTCTTCGCGAACGAGGTCTGCCAGTGAAGAGGGCGTTGGACCGATCTGGTCAAGCCGTAGCCTCTGAAGCTCTTCTCCCACTACAGATCGCACGAGCTCTCGCATGACCTCCACGCTGTTTCCGAAGACGGCTGGAAATGCGTCCACAGAGGTGATGTTCATCTCCCAGTTGTACATCCTTGATCGCTGTTGCAACGTGCTTTCCATAGTCGTCGCCTCTGAACGAAACTCAACGACGGTGCCCGGCGGGTTCCGAACCAACCGTGCGAACAGTTCCTGTTTTACGCCCCGCATTAGATGGCGTAGTTTCTTGTCCTCGCTCATGTTCGGATCCGCTCGGCGGAATAGGCGGGACATGTGTTCTACATACATGGCCACGCTTTCGTTGTCACGCTGGTTTCTAGCTTGCAGGGCAGCTTCAGCCCTCTCCCTGCGGTCGGTACTCGAGTAAGTCGCCAGCAACTCCCGTCGGAAAGCATCCCACGACACAAATGTCGCTTAGTGGTTCGTGCCCTGTCCTCTAATGCGAAGTAAACGTTTCGTAGCTTGCGCTCTCCGCTCCATCCATTGAACTCAGAGACGCGCTCAAAGCGTTCCAGCCAGTCCTCTGCGTCTTCAAATGTGTCGCCGTGGAAAGGCTCTGGCGTCATTGGCGAGTTGACTACGACATGAGTTGGCGTGGTTTGAGTGGTCATCTCGGTAGCGCTTCCGCTAGCAGATGCTGACGCTCCGATAGAATCCGGCAAAGGGGAGAACTCAGGGGGCTCACCACGTAGGCGACGACTGCTCGTTAGTGAACAGGAGTCAATTCGATGGGTACAAGTTGCCGTGAGTCCGGGCTCCTTTCTCTGACTTGAGCAGGGCTTAAAATCATTACCCGCACCTCCACCAGATTTGTAACGCACAGTTGAGTGATGGTGCTTTAATCGCTTTACCTTGGGCGAACTTGTGCCCGACAAACAGCTAAACAAGAACCTCACAGGAGCGTCCGCAGTCTTTTCGCAAGAGACCCGCACCTCTTCTTGTTCCCTCGTGTCCCGCGCTCATGACACGCTGCTCCGATTGCGCGTGCCTTGCGAGCCCGTGTTGCCCGCTTCACTGCCGCTATCTTTCGCAGGTAGCAGTAAACAACTGGCAAAACGCAGGAGGCGGCTGGCGCGCGTAATTTGAAATCATCTTGTGTCAATATTCTTTAAAGATCCTTATAGCACACGTTATTCTTTGGCGAAATATTTCCATCATGGCCAAGATCGTGTCATATTTATTATTGCGATTAGCATTATGAGCATACTTCATGCTCCTTCCAGGGGCTGGCTGTCTGGCGGTGTCGGACCATTTTCTTGCCAACATGGGTCACTGGGTAGTATATGGTCTAGTGGTTAGAGCATTGGGCTGCTGTGATATCCTGTTTCGATATCCAGTCTCGGGTTCCAATGGTTATGACCACTAGCGCCACTCGACGCCCAATGCTTAAGTGTACCCTGCTGTGTTTCCAGCAATTCCACATGGCAGCGAACACATGCTGTCAGAGGATAATTGCTGCTGCTGGGGATGCATGGATGTAAAGAACATAGTGAAAAAGATGCACCAAGTGTTTCCAAGTCGTGTGTAGTGCTATGCAGGCCATAGGAGTGGTTCGTGCTTTGCCGGCCTGTCGATAGCAAGCACAAAGCTCTGTCCGTATGGGTGGCATGCTGAAAACAAAAAAAGAAAACCTGCAAGGTGGCATGACAGGAGAACAAAAATAGGTGGCATTCCATTGCCTTCCATATAAGACAGAAAAAAAAGGTTAAGAGAAAAAAACAACCAAAAACTTGCTGCAGTGAAGCCAACATTTCCCTTCCTGCTGGATTATGGGAAAAAAGAAAAGACTGTTGTAGTAAAATGTGGAGCGCGAAGACATTCTGCAGTTTTAAGCGCAATACAAGCACAGAGCAGGAGAGGATGTCACGGTAGATTCTCTGCGCATTCATTTTCTCTCTGCTTGTCCGATGTTTTCGTCAGGCAATTGCAAATGTGTCTCTTTGGAGTCGCTAGCCACTTCTGTTTGCGTCCACAGGATTGCGGTAGCAAAATTAAAAGACACGCTGCAACAACCAAGCAAATGAAACTTGCGTCTTACTTCAAGAAAGTCCAAATGGATGAAACAGGCAGAAAAGAGCACCCTCCATCAATGGACAAAACTGCCCCTTTCTTTCCATAGCCGAATAGCCAAGCGCATCAGAACTTCTGTAGGGACTCAGGAAAACACACAGGCACATGTGAATCACCCGCGAACAAATAGCAGCAGGCCCTAAAATACGACAAGCACGACACCTACGGGCCACCGAAAAATCATGGTGGCCACCGTGCATTTCCAAGTGACCTTTGCTCTACAGTCAGCGCTGTGCAAAGCAACGCCTGCACCACGGAGCAATAGCCAAGCAAGGCAAGTGGCATGGCACCTACACATTCTGGTTTGCCCGCCCTCGGTGCGACGATTGCAAATATTTTTGACTTGGGCTTTTTGCCTCAAAGACTAAACGTATACTGGATCCAGAGACGATGGAGAGGCTGCTGCTTGATCCCTAGACCCCTGCAGCTAACTAAGATCATCTAGCCACAAAGAAAAGAAACCTGAAGTTCGAACCTCCCTTGGTATATCATTAACCATCGCTTGTTTATTCAGAGAACCTTCAAGGAGTATTATGCAAATATTGCCAACTCTACACAGGCAAGTGTGCAGGAAAAGGGAAGCACCAGCGCTTGGGCTGCTTTATAACTAAGGTGTTTACCAATGGCAAGAAAGCCATGCATGCCTTTCAGAGCCACACATTGAGCAGTTAATGTCAACAACACCAAGTGACAACTTTCTAACAGTCCGGTCCCGCTCACAGCATGACATGTTAAGAAAACTTGACTATGGCCTTAAAAAGCAAGCAGAAGAATACCGCAAGAACTTGCTACCAATAATAGAAACAATCCTTTTCTTTGGCAGGCAAGAAGTGCTGCTTCACAGCATAGACAACTCTGGTCTAATAAATATGTCTCAAGTGCTGCCATTGACAAACAATGGAAATTTCCATGTACTGCTTAGGATGAGGGCCAAATGCAAAGATGCCACCTAGAGACCTCGTATTGGAACACCTCTGGCAAATGCCCTGTACACGAGCCCAAGAACAGGAAATGAGTTGATCACCCTCCGTGGTAAAATCACACAAAGAAAGTTGACAAAGTCAACTCGTGTTCACGTTTTTCAGTTCCAGCTGGATGACACATCTCGCACTGCCCACATTTCCCTATGTGAGGTAAGTGGAGCATGACAGTTTGGGACTACCCATACTTGAAGATTTTGTAGATTTCATTCCCGTGTACGATCTCACTGGCAAGGTGCTGGCAAGCACAATCCTGAACTGCCTTAGGGATCATGGTTTTGACTTCAACCTACTCTGCGGGCAAGGATAGGATGATGCAGCGTCAATGAGCGGCCACCTAAACGGTGTTCAAGCCTTCGTCAAACCACGCCCAAAGTGTTGTAAGTGCATTGTAGCGCCCACTCGCTAAACCTTGCTCAGCTTCCCACATGCAAACTGCCCAGCATACGCAACTGTTTGGTAACTATCTACAACCTGTGTGTTTGGAAAGGCTTCGCCATACAGGAAAAAAAAAATTAAATTAAATTATGGGGTTTTACGTGCCAAAACCACTTTCTGATTATGAGGCACGCCGTAGTGGAGGACTCCGGAAATTTCGACCACCTGGAGTTCTTTAACGTGCACCTAAATCTAAGTACATGGGTGTTTTCGCATTTCACCCCCATCTAAATGCGGCCGCCGTGGCCGGGATTCGATCCCGCGACCTCGTGCTCAGCAGCCTAACACCATAGCCACTGAGCAACCCCGGCGGGTTCGCCACACAGCACAAACCAGCTGCAAGACAAAGTAGAAAACACAAGAAAGAAGATCAGTTTTTTCCTTTTGCCAGACAAGGTGGGTGGAGAGTCATGATGCAGTTCAGCATTTTCTTGGGCTGTACACGCCCATTGCCCAATTTCTCAAATATTTGGAAGAAGACGGCGCGTCATCCGATACTTCATCAAAGGCTTCGTAACTGCTCAGTGCCATCACGAAGCCAGAGTTTGTCGTTTCACTTCAGACCTGTAGTGACCTCTTTTTTAACATCGCCACTTTGAAAGTTTCTGCAAAAAGTTGACTGCGACTTGTCTCAAGCGTGCGATCATGTAAAGAATGTTATAGACATTCTTTCCAGAAAAATGGTGAGTCAGGAGACAGAATTCAATAACATTTTTCTGAAGTCGCTCTTTTTGCTGCAAATTACAGATGTTGAGATGGCCCTACCACGTATCATTGGAATGCAGATGCAAAGAAGCATTCCAAGAATTTTTGTTTCTGAAGACCCCCCTACCAATACGCTAAAACAATACCTTGCCTATATAGAAAACTACAGAACAATAATTCATATACACTCTACAATTTTTTAGCTATGTTGATAAATATTTTCTGGGAAGTCATCTATGACTCGAAAACATGCGATGAAGCCTATGATAATTTTTTGTGCCTGTTTAACAAAGCGTATGTCGAATCATTTCCACTTGTCCTTATTAGGAAATCAGCATGATCACGTAAACCTTGGATAACTAATTACTGCCTTAAACTAATCAAGAAGGATAAGCTTTTAAAAAAAATGTTTAGTCACACGCGGCACTGAGGATTGGGAACTATTTTAAAAACAAAGAAATACAACTGATATGTTCCTGCATAATGCAAAACGCGAATGCCTGCACAATAATTTTTCTCTAGAACATATGCCTGAAGCCGTTAGGAAAAAAATTAATGACCTCTTGAATCGGTCCCATGCAGATCAAAATGCCACTGAATTAAAATTAAATGATCAATCAGTGCATGGTACTAAACTGGCACAAGCTTTTAATGTCTTTTTTCTGCATCTAGGGAAAAGCACCCATCATTTTGATGCAACCACTATGGTTGAAAAAACCTTAACAGCTTTTTTCTAAAACCGAGCAAATCTGAAATTTTTGCCGCACTTTGTTACCTTAGAAACAACACAGCTCTGGACATAGATAATTTACAAATAAAACCTGGAAAATACGTAGCTGATTTAATTGCACCAGTGCTCACTCATATCTACAATCTATCCCTCTCAACCGGAACTTTTCTACAAAAGATGCAAATTTCAAAGGTTATTGTAATTTTTAAAAGCGGAGATAAAAATAACCTGGCCAATTACCAACGAATTTCTCTTCTACCAGTGTACTAGGGAAACTGTTGCCTCCTAGAATTTCTTTCGTAGATAAACTCACTTTGATGAATGAATGTCAGTTTGGTTTTCGCAAAGGTCGATTGACGGAGCATGCTCTGTTAACACAAAAAGAAATTATTCTAAAAGCACTTGAGGAAAAACAGTTTGTTATTGGAATGTGTGTAGATCTTTCAAAAGCATTCGACCATTTGAACCATGACCAGTTATTATTAAAACTTGAACATTGCCGTATAACAGGAATACCTTTAAAACTATTAAAACCATATTTTAAATACCGGAAACGGTGCGTTGCTATCAATGACAACCTATCCCCTCTGAAATTGATAAATGCTAGTGCTGCTCAAGGCAGCATTCTTGGACTGCTCTTGTTTAATTTATATGTTAATGATGTCACTCACATTAGCAAACACCAACTTATATAATCTACGCGGATGACGTGACTCCTATATTACGCTTTCAACATTAAAACACTTCAATTAAACATCAATGGTTTCCTACAAGGCCTGCTGACAATGAGTAATATAAATTCATTAAAAATCAATACAAGCAAAACTAAAGCAATCCTTTTTACTCCTATACAGTCACTGGTAGTTTTCACAGAAAATTTTATGCTTGGCCAAACACCCCTTTGGAGATTTTTTACTCTTTCAAAACACTCTGTGCATATGCTTCAAAAGAAATTTAGTTTGGCCTAGTTGGTGTTTACTGCATATCATATTGACCACAAATAAAGATGGGGAGAGCGGAAGAGAACAACACAGGCGGCAACTGCAAAAACAACACGGGCAGTGACTTTCAGTTGAAAGTTACCACCCGTGTTGTTTATGTGTTCTCTTCCGCTGTCCCCGTCTTTATTTACAGTCAACATGATATACTCTGTGTATACTACCACAAGCTTATGTCCTGGGACATGCATATTAGACACATCACCAGAATTTTGGCGACTGTCAGCATTTTGGCTAGATTATGTTTTAACACGATAGCGTTAAGGAGCCCGTGTCACAGAAAATCCGCCGTGCCGCGTTGGGCATCCTGTGTCGGCGTCTGACGTCATTTCAGTAAGAAGATTTCCAGACCACCCATACCCAGGCCCTCCATGTGATGCAAGGAATTTACTGAAATAATTGAATTTCTCAAGCTAAAATACAAGAAAAAATCGGAAACTATGACATACACACAACCTCCAGACATGATAGCTCACTCATTGTATTTTGACTATACGAGAAAATAATTCTGTTGCGTAAAAAACTAAACACTTTTTCCAGCGTTTCTACCATTCACAGACCAGCTGCGGCGTCCGCCATTTGCGCGCTGGCATGCGAGCGTCTTGGGGCCCACGAAGCGGCGTGCCCGGTTCCTTGCAGTACCTCCAGCTGGCACTCGCCTGCGGCGCATCGCGGCGCACGGAAGAGGCTGCGTTTCTACTACAAAGCTCGCCTTCATGCATATCATTCGCGGCCAGCGTTTCCCAGTAAACATTACGGTCACATACACTCCAGTTGCCAGAAAGCGTGAGAAGCAGTCAGGGATCTTTGAATGCAATCGCGTTCCACTCTTAACCCTTTCGCTGTCACGGACGTACCGGTACGTCTTCGCGCTTCACCCCCCACAGTGTCACTGACGTACTGGTACGTCCTTTATCGTGCGTTACAAATTTCGCGCCTGAGCGCAAAGCTGGCGCTCCTGTACTTGCCACGCCATCTGTTGACTCTTTCTACAAGTTCGTAATTTCACCCCAACCTGTGTTAATACATGTATTGAAGAGTATGGTGCGACTGCCACTCGCCCCTCTCTCTTAGCTGAGTGGCGTGTTGGCTCCACGTTCGCTGGATCATGCGTCGGGCGCGTGTGGTTATGGGTTCAAGGGTTGTTCTGCCATCTCCGCTGGTTTCAAGGTTTTTATATTTCTTCTGTTGGTGTGTCTGCTAAGGCCTTTCAAGTTCAGGGGCACGTGCCGTTGCCTCTCCGAAAAGAGTGACTCGATTGCTGCTTTCGCTCTCGCCGCACCCTCGCTTCCGACTTGCAGCAGTAAACGTAAAGCCCTTTGAACCTTGTTTTAGCTTTTTTCCATCTCCCTCTGTCTTCTTGATCACACAACGTCCCATTTCTCTCTGTTGTGCGGGCGACTGCAAGCGCATCCTCCCTGCGCGCGGTTACTTTCGGATGGCTGTGTGCGCGGGACCTTCGTCTGCTCATTGGAGCGGTGGCTCAATTGCGATTCAGAATACGAGCCAAGCTCGGATTCGGACTCGGACAGAGTCTCATGCGAGGAAGAGGCAAGTTCCGCATAGTCAGATTCGGATGTTGAACGGATTTTTATAGACAGGCTGATAATGATGATGATCACTAACAACAGCTGCAGAACACTGAAATTTGCATATTGCATTGACTATGTTATTTGTATACCAATCATAATGAAAAATAAATTGCTATGTTCATTCCCTGTTATGCTCGTTCCCTGAAACCAAGCCAACACTGGGAGTGCGTCACGGCCAGAAAGGTCCGACAGCGAAAGGGTTAAAGGAGAAGCTTAGACATCCTAATTTTTTTTTTCTACCACCTGATATCAAATTACTGATTTACAAAGCATTACTTTTGAACAACTAATGCTTTCTTGTGTGGGGCAAAACTACATCATCCAATTGATTTCAGAAAAAAGCCCTTAGACACACGGCTGGCGTGCCCTCCGATGCACATGCAGAGCAACTTTTCAGGTGATTTAATGTAATACCTGTTCATAACTTTTATTTATATAACGTGACCATACCCTGTGAACATAGCATGAATACTAGGGAAGACATCACAACATTGTTGAAGACTAGGACATCGATATATAACACATGCAACAAAGAGCATTGGAAAGCACCGTTTTGTCAAACAAAATATGGCAAACAAATGCTTCAGTACAGCATACCTGTAACTGTAAATTTTTTTCAAGAAAGAGAGATCAATATCACAACTGCCAGCAAAACCAATGTACTCGATCCTAGTGACGCTTCATAATACCATCTGCTCTGTGTGGATGTGCTTTTCATTATATGCATTTGATGTATGGATCCATGCTGTTCTTTGTATATTCTGTTTCCAACAGAGAATGTGTGAAACGATAGTTTGTGCCTGAAATTTGGATATTTTGAGAGTGAAATGTATGCCATTTTTGTTTTTAATGCTTCTTGTACTCGCATAATGTTTGAAATGTTAGAAGGTGTATTACCGGTTTCTCCTACTGTATGCCTCGTAAAGGGGGTCTGAACCTCTGTCACTTGAATTAATTATCACGTTTAATTCAACCTTTCCCCCATTTAACATAGAAATAAACTCAATTCAATAACATGAAGTTTCCTATGCAGTCCTGCTTTGCTCACGGCTGCTCGAGCGGCCAAATACAATGTGATGCTGGTGCTCACTAATTTTTATTTCGCACCACGACAACAGCAGAGAGTATTATATATGGAAACACATGTTGCGTCGAAAGGAAGATTGCCTCACAGATGATTCCGACATGTGTGAGCATCATGTTGACATTGACAATCTATATTCTCATTCTTGAGAGCATATATTGATTCCTCCCAAGAAATATGGACTTCCTGGTCTTCACGAACAAATCTCAAAGCCAAGAAATATGATGCAAAAGCAAAGCTCACGAAGAGAAGGAGCTTGAGTGCTGGCAGGCTCTTTGGCATAAGTTTGCAGTGATGCGCTTCAGGTTCAAACTAATTGTGCTTGGAATATTGTTGTGCTTCCCTTCAAAATATGCGTCACTGATTGTCATCAACAAGCTCACGAGCATGATTTCGCCTTTTGTATTCTGAAAGCTTCAATTTAATAAAGACAATGCCGCACAGCAGCGACACCTCCCGCAACCCCAACCTCCACCAAGATGCCACTGGGCAGAATTAGTGAAGTGTAGGTGCAGAAGCACCGGCTACTGGGGGGGGGGGCCTCTGGAGCGCGAGCCCCCTCCAGAGTTTTCCGGAGGGGGCAGAGCGCCCCCTCCCCTTTCCCGCAATGCCAAAATCTCCCCCCACATGCACACTCCTAAAACGTCATTACACCCACATCATTTGAGGTTTCTTCTTACTTGCCTTGACCTTTTCACTTACAATTTTATTGTGGTTAACCCTTTGACGGTTTTCGCCGTACATGTACGGCAGCGGTTTTCTGTCCCGCAAGGTCTTTGCCATACGGGTACGGTTTCAACCCTCCGTTTGAAATTTCGCGCCATAATGACGATGCACGCTCACTGGGAGGTGCTGCCACCTCTTCAGACTTACAAGAAGCGTTTGGAATTTGTGCTACCTTCTTGGGGAGATAAACATAACTGACTTCTAGCTTCAGCGCGTCGTCGAGCAGACTGCGGCAACACCCCTTTTGCGGTTTCGGTTTCGCCGCGTGATCGCAATGGAGGCGCGCGAAACGTCATTTTTCTCTTTGTCGGCACTCTCTTGCAGATGCGGTGAAAGTTGATTTCTATCTTTATTGGCGCTGCTCTTAGCTTGTTTATAACCACCGCTCGCGAGGTATGCTCGCTCTCAGCGGCAGCGCGGTTTCGGTTCCGCCGAAACCGCGTTGCCGGAAGCGGAAGCGGTCGCTCAGGTACGTGCCTGTTGTCGTCACTTGTAGGTACTCAGATTATTTTTTGCATTTCCCCTAATTACCTTAGTCTTAGTAAATTAATCAACTTCTCAAATGTTATATTTAGATGAAAAGTGTCAATGAGAAAATTGTAGAGCAACGTGAAAAAATCCCACTACAGCTTTCGGCAAAATTGAAGTGAGACTGGCCGCTCAAGGCACATTGCGCGTATTCGCTGGCTTCATTCCCGCTCGGAAAACACTTATGTAGCATGTATTGAGCAACAGAAAGCTTTATTGGGTGTTTTTCACATTGCTCTACAAATTTCTCATCAACACTTTTCCTCTAATTATATTTGAGAACCTGATTAATTAAGACAACTTATCTCATTAGGCAAAATGCAAAAACAAAAAACATTACCTTGGTTCTGTCCAGCTATGTGGTGCATGATAGCTGGGACACTCTGTATAAGTGCCACTTGCAAGCTTCACAATTTCTATTTCCTGGAACTAGGCCCAGGGAAGGGTCGCCATCAACAATGGCTAGTGTGATGACTGTCCACCCCCGGCAGTGTATCACATGTCTGAAAAATGGGTGCGAGCACGACTTTGAAGCGATTTTAGAAGTGTATCGATGAAGGTAAAGTCGCTTGTGGTGCTTGCAAACCGTTACATCATCATCCAGGCTGAGCACAGCGCAAGAAGCCAATCTATGTCGGTCAAACTGCATACAGCTGTCAGCTGCTGCTTGCTGCAGGAAGTCATTTTGTGGCAGAACCATGGCCCGCCTGAGAAGTAGTGCCAAGCGTACCTGTACGCCTCCAGAAATAAGCGCATACCTGCCAACTTGGCGAGGTCAAAAATCGGGAGACTTTTTATTCGCACCAACGGGGAGGGGGGGGGGGTCGCTCAACCTTTCAGGCAGTGTTCGGCGAGTCCTTTTGCAGAGACCTTGCAGTAGCAGACTTTGCTCACTTCAAAAATTTGTCGGAGTAGCTTTGCTCAAAACATGGTCCATATTGACGGCCCTTCACTAACAGCAGGTGTTGAGGGTTGCGTTGCACATTGATGAGCAGAACTCATTTCTAGTTTTTCACGCCGTGCTAAAAAGCCTCTTACACTCTGCGTTGCTATGCGGTATCATGAGTAAATCCAGCATCACCTTAGCAACTCAGTGAAACATGTTGTCCATCAGTGTGTTTCATTTTCCCAACCAGAGACCACTGCATGTCCCACCTTTCTTCATTCAGAATGTCCTCTGGAAGACTGTGCGCCTGTAGTGTGGCAAACTCAGCTTCGAGAGCATCTAAAGCGTCTTCAGCAGATTCACTGGAATCTCAGAGCAGTAGCTGAAGAAAACTCTGAATAAAGAAACGAAGACTCGAGAGCGATGCCTGCGAAATAAATTTCAGGTTGGCCACCTCCGCATTCTTCAGAGTTGCATTTGAGAGTCGCGTCCACATCCATAGCGGTTCGCTTCGTTGCATTTCAGAAATATTTTCCGTAGAAGAGGCCCCAACGTAGTCGCTGACACTAAGGGGTAGGTTGCATTCGACGAGGAATCCCGTAAACAGGCACTCCACACATATAACACTGTCGTCGCACTTGTTCCCGAGAAAGTTCACTATGTTGCCTTGCTGCTCAGCCGTGCGAACATAGCTTTGATGCTTTGCCGTGGAGATTTACAGTTTCAAGTCGCCTTTGACACCACAAGACAGGCTGACTTCGCATCCACACATTGCACAAAATGCAATATGTTCTCCTTTTCTTGATGTCAAAAAGCACGGAAATTCAGAAGTATAAGTACCTTTTCTTGGGCTTTGATAGTGCCATGGCACAAGCACACTACGATTCTAACTTTACACAGTGCACCACACATAGACGGCCTAGCCAACATTAATCATACACCAAGCAGCAGCAACAACATGCACCATGGAGGAAGGCATGCATGAAATGCAAGAGCTACATCGGCTTTGGTTGGCTTACTAGGCACTGTAGTAGACTGCTTAGTCGAGGATATCGATGGCGCTAGTGCAGCCGTTGTTGGTGATGCTGATGATTACAATGTGGCTGTAGATTCCGCAGTGCCGGTTTCGCAAAAACCATTATTGCACTAACGGAGACCACTTTTCGGGAGATGTAATACAGTGACCGTACAATCGGAAAGTTCAGTAAAAAATCGGGAGTCTCCCGGGCAAATCGGGAGGGTTGGCAGGTATGTAAGCGTGTTTTAACTGCATTGTATTCTGTATGTCTCACTGTTTAACATTTTGACTTTTCTGACATACTTCAAAACATGCTGCACTGTAAATGAGATGATTAAATGAGTCTGTTCACGAAAACATCACACAATTGACATAGCACGTATCGTCTCAGATGGCGCCTCCAAATATAAGTCTTGTGGAAATATCCAATTTAGTTCAGGTGCTCTAGCCAAACTGAACAGATTCGTAAGTTATTGCTAGAAACATTTTCTTAGCTTTATAATTGGAAGAAATTGATGCCGAAGGCATGGTACTGAAGTTTGGATTTCACATCCATTCTCGAGGTGTTAAGACTGCGTCCTGAGGCTTATTCTTTCTGATGTCCTTTCATTACAACTTTGTACGCATTCCACTGAAAGTCACTCAAAGAAAGCCTTGTCTGCACCCTTCTGTGTCTGTCAACTATCACACTATTCTGATCTGAGAAACAAATGAATATAGATGTAACGGTAAGCAAGAAACCCTGAAAATAATTGAGGAATTAATTTTTTTAATTTTTTTAAAACTTTTTTTTCTTCAGCACCAAAAGAGCAAAAAAAGCGTTGAACACTTCCATATGCCACAGTTACATATACTAGCCGCCGTCTTCTGGGCAGCAGACGATGATGCACAAACAACGAGGAGGAGGAGGAGAGCGGAGGAACATATTAGTGCCTACTGGTGATATAGGTTGTTGACTTGAAACATTTATTTCTCGCTTCAAAGAAAACTTATTCGAATAAAAATTTCTAAATCGCAAGCTATGAGGCCGGTGTGTATATTGAGTTATCCGGCATACTTTATCTGGCGGGCTTAATACTTAAATTTGGCCTGAATGTCACAAGAAAGTCACTTCTTAATAATTTCAAATGATTTTTTGTGTACACTATAGCAACAGGCGAAATGGGAGAAAAATTACTGTAGCTGAAAAATTAACACAGTTTATGCAAAACATTTCTGAAAATGCAACTTTTTATGCTTTTTTACTGAACCAAATAAATGCAGAAATTTCTAAAATGCCTTTAATTATGACCTCATATGAAAGAAGGATGCCAATAGAATGCGTTAATATAAAATTTGCTATTGCACCTAGTTTCAGACCTGAATAAAAAAAATGTACCCCTAACCAACTTTTGCTTCTTCACAGAAACTTCAAAGGGCGCTCATGTTATCAAACATTTCATGAAAATAGTTTGGTGAAATATTATGCACAGAATAGCCATGTTGGCAAATTTTTTTCAAGAAAATCAACGATGGTTCTTTTTGGGTCTGGGACGTTTCGCGTGGAATGACCCATATACTAAAACGCTTAGTCCAAACATGTACGCATGAGGCTCTTGTACAGGTTCACGAGGCCCTTTCTGTCACTACCCCATGCTATGTGCAATAAAATCTTAAGACCATTCACCATTTTTAAGCATTTTTTCTTAACATATTTAATATGGGCAATAAATATTAGTTTTGAATCAAGTATAATGCCTAAAATTTGTGTTTTTTGTTGATGGGTATTTGTGTCCATGCAGTTCAATAAATGGCTCTGGGATGAGCCTTCTATTTGTTGAAAAAAGAACAGAATAACTTTTGTTGGGGTTGAGTTTATAGTCATATTGTTTAGCCCAATTTGACGCTTTGTTGAGGCTAAGTTGCACTTGTCGCTCGCACACTGTGAGGTTACAGAATTTGTAACCAACCTGTACACTGTACACGGCCACGGAATAAAAATGGCTGAAGGTAATGAGTTTCGAAGCGAGTTCATCTAAACAAATAAAAAGGGTGAAACTCAGCACGCCTCCATGAGGAACCGCAACAGCGCATTACCTATTTTCACACAGAATGTACGATTATGTAAGTACATTTCTATAACGTTTAACAATTTGCCGCGGATTCCCAGCGCCGACATGTCTCGCAGGATTCCGTTAAGGCCAGGCTGTACCGTACACCTTTTCCATATCTAGAAACTCGGATAAGAACTGTTTATGTACGAACGCATCACGAATGTTTGCTTCGATGCGCACGAGATGGTCAGTTGTAGACCACCCTTCTCTAAAGCCACACTGATATGGATCAAGAATTTGACTCAAGGAAGTGCAAAAGGCACCGATTTATCATTCTTTCAAGAAGTCTGTAAATACAACTTGTGAGGGCGATTGGGTGGTAACTTGTTACTAATGCGGGGTCTTCACTTCGTTTCAGAATTGGAACCACAAGGGATTCTTTTTATGCTGTAGGAAGGTACCTGGCAGCCCACATAGCATTGAAGAGTGTGAGTAGTGTCACTGGAGTGTCGCTGTGGAGGTGTTTAATCATGTCGTACATGATTCTGTCAGGTTTAGATGCAGAGCTCAGACATTTAGTCAACAAGGCTCTCAACTCGGCGATGTTAAAAGGGAGGTTTGAGAATTCGTTCTGTCTGCATTTGCGGTTGATGGCCTTGCATTCTGCTATTTTTTTGTGCTTTAGGAATGCCTCAGAATAATCATTAGAACTGAATACGCGCTCGAAGTAAGAGCCAAGAGCGTCAGCTTGGCCTTCCAAGCTATTCCCGAGTATATGAATTTATACCTGAGAGAAACCTCTACCAGTTTGCCCTCCTTGCCTGCCGTCGCGTCCCTCTTCCCGGGGATCTAACATGTATAAATTCTACAAGATCTTCAGCAGTAGGATATTGTTGCGGGAAGAAAGCAGGCCCACGAGTGTAAAATAACGTATATTTACAAATGATGGATATGACGTTCAGGCAACTGCCATAGTTTGTCTTTTTCTAGTCCAATTCAACTTCTTCCTTCACTTCACCGTAACATCGCCCTCCCGGCGGGGTAGCTCCGTCCCTGTACAAGTTATACAGCCTCACTTAACGGGGGGACATAGGGCTTGAGCCTGGTGACGTGAACAACATCGCTGATTACGTTGGTAGGCACTGAAGGCTGACCGACTGGGGCGATCTCGTATGTCACGTCGGACAGTTGGCGTAAGATCTGGTACGGACCAGAAAAACAGGACAGTAGTTTTTCCGACAAGCCGACGCGACGTGAAGGCGTTCAGAGAAGGACAAGGGAACCAGGTGAAAAATGGTGGTCTCGGTGCCGAAGGTCGTAGCATCGCTTTTGAGAAGCTTGCGAGACTTTGAGGCGATGACGGGCGACATCTCGGGCCTGGGCGGCTAAATCAATAGCATTGCGAGCGTAACCAGTGCTGGGTGACTGTACAGCGGAAGGTAGCAACGTGTCGAAAGGCAAGGTGGGGTCACGGCCATACAAAAGGAAAAATGGTGAAAATCCGGCAGTGTCGTGACGGGACGAGTTGTATGCGAAAGTGACGTATGGTAAAGCGACGTCCCAGTCGCGGTGATCGTTGGAAACGTACATGGCGAGCATTTCAGTGAGTGTGCGGTTGAGTCACTCGGTGAGGTCGTTCGTTTGAGGGTGGTACGCGGTAGCAATCTGATGTTCTGTACAACAGGAGCGGAGCAGATCATCAACGACCTTCGATAGAAAGTAGCGGCCGCGATCCGTCAGCAACTGGCGAGGGGCGCCGCGGTGCAGGATGACGTCTTTTAGTAAGAAGTCGGCGACATCTGTAGCGCAGCTGGTTGGCAGCGCTCGTGCGATGGCATATCTAGTGGCGTAATCAGTTGCTACAGCAATCCATTTGTTTCCTTTGATGGAAATTGGAAACGGACCAAGGAGGTCGAGGCCCACACGGAAGAAGGGCTCTGTAGGTATATCAATTGGTTGAAGCAAACCTGCTTTTTCGGACACCTGTTTATTCGGACATTTCCGCAGTCCCCGTGAAGTCCGAATAAACGGTCGGCGACTGTATTGATGAATATGAATTATGATGGAGATTGTAATATGTTCGTTCCTTCTTATTGAAGAGGCGCGCACCAGCGTTCAAGAGGAAGTTTTCTATGAGTCGACCTCTCACATCGCATCGTGAGTCTCCCTACAACGTGCTGTAAGCTTTAAAATCACCAAATATGTAGGGGTCTGGAAGCTGTTTAAATGAGGTTATAGAAATCAGTTTTTCCGAGATAATAGTTTGGGGTATATATATAGAACAATTTATTAAAAAATATTGCCCAAACTGACCCTGCCTCAAGGGGTGTTTGAAAGGCGGCGTGTCGACAAGCTAGACTTGTCTGCAACTATTGCTACACTGCCGAAGGCGTTAGCCTCGTCACAGTCTTTTTGGAAGATGGAGTAATTCCGAAGAACGTTAGTGTTTATAGGTTACAGATGTGTCTCTTGAACAGCAGCAACTTTGCGTTATGTTTGTGTAGGAGTTCTTTAATATCGTCAAAGTTATGAAAAAGTCCTCTAACATTCCATTGTAGTATTTGTGTCTCCATAATGAGGAAAGTGTTTGCGCTATGTGCTTAAAAGGTGAAGATTAGCTCACGGTGCCCTTTCCAGGTGCCGTCACTCGAGGTTTTTAGAATGGTCGAGAGATTCCTGCTATTCCTTAGGCACTGACTGCGCCGCCTGAATAGGTGTTATGTCCATTGCCTCCTGTGGGGTACTGGAACGTTGTGAGCGATGTGTTTTGTGAGCCTCGCCTCGAGAGACGAGAACACAAGAGTTCGATGGGGCCTTCTTCATGGCTCTAGATGCTGTCGCAAGGGGGCTGGTGGCACAGGACAGCCACACTTTTTGTGGGACCATGCGGGAGCCTGCTGCGACGTTGCCTCCTTGCGCGCCGCATCAGCGTACCCTAAGTATGGAAAAAAGAAACACATTTCCACACTTCTTGAAACGAAATGTTTTCCTTCATTTTAAATGTGATTATGTCTTTTTCCTTTTTCAATGAGGAGCAAGTTCCGAGAATCTGCTGCGTGTCCACCGTCGCAGTTTGGTCAGTACAGTGTGCCACTACAGTCATTGGATGCATGTTTGTGTTTGCCATATTTCGCACAGGTCTGTTGGCCTCGGCAGCTTTGCGAACCCTGGCCATATCTCTGACACTTGAAGCATCTTCAAGGATTTGGAATGTAAGGTCTGACTTAAATTTTGGTGTTCTGAATGCTGCCGTGCACTGGGCAATTAACAACGAACAGAACATTATGCCCCGCAACCGTAAACTTGCGGCCAAGGTGGCGCACGTATTCTTCGAAAATTGTCGCTGTCATCCAAGCTTTATTATTGTTCTTGTAAATTAGGCCTTCCTTGGGTGGCAGTCATGCATTTTTAAAACAACGAGGCTTCTCCGTCTTGACAACAACAAGCAGCGGCAGTTTGTGCTCACCGCACATATTCGCGCTGGTGATTCTGTCTTTGTTCTGTTTCTGCCCCTTAATGTCTGCCTCCTTCACAGCGAACGTCTTCATAGGCAGCATTTTGTAGAATAGACCAGCCTCATCAAGATTGCTACTGCATCGTACTTGGAGAGTAGTGGTGTCACGGTGTGCTGCTTCCAGCCGCCGACAACACTTTGGTCCACGCTGCCACTCTCACCACAAACAGTAAGGAACGTTAAATTGTTGCGATCCTTGAAGCAACAGAACCATCCATTGCTGCATTTAAACTCTGTATGGCTAAGTTACAGTGCCAGCTGGTTAGCTTTCTCCTGCAAAATGATCCCGTTGATGAGAAGGTGGGCTGTGTTCGCTTTCTGCAGCCAAGCAATCAAGGCAGCTCCGACGTCAGTGTATGTAGAAGTGCGTACTCGTGTACGCTTTGCCGAGTACGTCTTGATGTACCCGTAGAGTATTTTCTGCTTGTTCTGGAGATTACACAGCATTGACAAGGGCACATGGTGCTATTCAGCATGAGCAGTTTTTGATGCCGTTGACTTGCTGGCCTCTTCAATCAAACAAACCTTTTCTTGCAGCGACTTGTACTTCGGAATCTTCTAAGCACACCACAGTTAAACAATTCACAATGCAAAATGCACAGACGCAGACAAACCCAGCAGTTGCACAATGTTTGCCAACTCAGATCCAACTGACAAGACAAAACAAGGCCCACAAAGCTGGAAAAGCACGCCTTCGAAATATGTTCATAAAGAAACTACGTAGATTTAAATTCAGTTGAAGCCTAAGTGATTGGCAACTTCTATTGCATAGATCGGAAGCCACAGCCCAGTACGCAAATTAACTGGGAAGCGGCAGACTGGCCGCACCAATTAGCCGGTTAAATATAGTACATGTAAAGATATGGGACCGCACATATAATACAAATTATCCGGGATTCCCAACCAACCGAGTATGAATTACCGATGTTCTACTTGTATACTCGTGAATCATTCACAATAATGTTCTTGGAAGTTCAGCGCTCATCCTTGTCGTCTCGTCTCCGTCGATGTCTTTTTTGCGCTGCCACCTTTTCAAATTTCTAGAATGTCATTCTATAGACCATTTTTTTTTGTCTATAGGCATTCAATTAAAGTTCAGTGGTTACAAGAAAAGCTACCAAGACAGATATTGATATTGACACGTGTACTTGTTAATCTTTTTCGGGTAAGTGCATTTCACCGTCTAACAAAGGTTATCGCTCAGTACGGGACGCGGCCGCATGTATTGGAAGTTTCTCGAATGTTATCGATTGTTTTGTTGTCATCGAAGCTTGTGTAACCTGATTGCATGTGCGACGCAAATTGTGTAGAACTTTCTGGAAGACACGCAGGCACCACCGATCACTCTGGAACCTTCAATGACTCGTGTATAAAAGCCATCGCGCTTGACCAGCAGATCAAATTTTCTATGGTCGTCGAAATGTTCGCCGCTATCGCCATTTTTTTAGTGTAACCTGCTTTTAAGGGCACAGGTTCGCCCAATAAAATGCTAGTTTCGTCATTCCCAGTTTTGCTGTTTTCTTCACCGTGATTACTATGTGACATCTGGTGGAGGTGCTAGTGTGTTCATGTACCAAACGCCCCTACAAAGCCGCGATCCAAGCCCGAAACCCAAGGGGACAACACCAACGTCGCTAAGGACCAGCGAGCTAGCCGTAGGCAACAAGGACTGCTGCCGTAATAGTACAGATCTCTTCTCGAGAAGACCCAAGGGATCAAGCCCAAGTCAGCAGCAAAATTTTCAGCTTCGCCAAAAATTTCGACGATCACCTTAGGCGGCTTGCAACAGTACTAGAGGCCATCAAGTCATCAGGGCCCACTCTTAAGCTGGAAAAAACTCTTCGCTTACGATTAGCTTCTGTTCCTGGGCCACGTCATCAGCAAATCTGGAGTCTGCCCCGACCCGCAGAAGACAGCTGCCATCATGAAGTTTCCGCAGCCCATCGACAGGAAGGCAGTGCGCAGATTCCTTGGCATGTACCCCTACTACAGGCACTTTGTCAAGGACTTTTCACGCATTACTGAGCCGCTGAAACATCTAACTAAATGTAATGTCTAGTTCAAGTGCGAAATGCCGCAAGCCGATGCATTTCAAGAACTTAAACGACGCATGCAATCGCCACCGGTAATTGCACGCTTTGACGAGGATGCCGATACAGGCGACCACTGTGTCGGACAGGCTGTCCTGCACCTGCGGCGCTCGTCCCAAGTCAGTCGTGCTGAATCATAGCTTCCTTGCGCCTTACGGCGATGCACCTTGAAAATAACATCAGAGATGTTTCCGTGGGAGCAGTAGGGACCATAGTAGAGGCCAGGCCACACATACTGAAAATCTAGAAGTCAGAGCGCCTTAGCATCCGCGGTTTAACTCAAGTGGCTGAAAGGCCACCGGTGACACTCGATACCCCAGCAACCGCTATGAAAATATGTCGCACTGCCCTAACGCCTGTTACGCTAAACTAACCGAACGTTAACCTAACCAAACATGGCCAAGACGAAAAGACAATTTTCCTCAAAGCATAACCGTTGTGAGAATACGCCGCACCACCCTAACGCCTTTTACGCTAACCTAACCTAACCTAAGGTAACCTAAACCTAACGAATACCTAAGCTAACCTAACGTGGGCGAGACACAAACCCAATAATCCTCACGGCATGACATCAGGCAGCGGCGTTCAATCGCGGTTGCTAAGGTGCTGCGCGTTTATTTAATTCAAAAGGGACCACTAAAAAATGCTCCTGAAAAGTCACGGACAGCAGCACACGAAAAGCCTGCCAAGAGCAAAGATACTGTACCAGAAGAGCAGGCAGGGCCTCTACAACGGCCCCTACTGATCCCCCAGAAAATTCAGTGTTTTTTTTTTAAGGCAGAGTGTAGTAAGAAGCAAGAAAGGTTTAATCTGGCATGACTGACTCAGCACCAGCGCCGCAGGCACGAGAAAGTGTCTCCGACATACCTTCAGACACAGCGACCACCAAATGGGGTGTCCGTGCCCACTGCCTCACCGCGCCGGCAGCCAGCATCGGAGCGTAAACAACCTCAACCCCACTCCGCAATGCCAGCATGCCTAGGGGACAAACGTATACAACACGAGCACAGAAACTTCTCCAACGTAGTGCCTAGACAAAGACAGATATTCAAGGAGCAAAAGCCCCCAGATTTTCTCTCTCGCAATCGCTCTTACTCACGCCTGCGCACAAACGTCGGGCGATCCCTCAAATGACCGTCTTGTCAAAATGACACCGTTGCTCGTGTACTTCAGTTGGCTACTGGCGCGGTTAGTAGCAGCTACGACACTGACTTTTCTAGATGGCGCTAGCTATGCACCATATCATTTTCAATTACAAACTGGCGCGACTTTTTTTTTTAATCCTCAAATCTAAGCTGACCCTAGAGTTTGGTATATGATTATTTGAAAAAGAACTATCAGCCTAGATTCGAATAAATATGGCAAGTCTCCTTTTGTTTTTTGCTCTCCTGTTTGTAGCATCACGACGATGCTTTTTGAGAGGGGGGGGGCATTGACACGTATACTTGTTTACCTTTTTTGGGTGAGTGCTTTTCACAGTCTAACAAATGTTATCGCTCAGCGCGGGACACGCCCGCATGTATGCCTTGAGAATACGTACGTACTTCGTCTTTAACAAGGAGTATTACAAGCAAGTATTCGGCACAGCGATGGGAGCCTCTGTGTCCGTCATTTGCACCAACATTGCTCTAGAGGATCTAGAAAGTGCCACCTTACCTTCATTCGGGAAGAGACCAAAGCTATTTCTAAAATACGTGGATGACTGCTTGTGCATTATCCCTCGCCGGCACGCAACACATTTCTACGAGCACCTAAATTCCTTCAAGCCGAGTATACAGTTCACGGCTGAAGAGGAAAACAATGGGCAAATTCCCTTCCTGGATGCCCTCATAGAGAGGACGTCAAGCGGCTTGAGGATTAGTGTGTACAGAAAGCCAACGCACACGAGAAAGTACCTGAGCTTCGACTCGACGCACTCAATTGGGCAAAAGCGATCTGTCGCAGCAGCACTCTTTTCCCGGGCATTCCGAAACGCCTGTAGCTCTTGCCTACGAAATTTAGGCAAGAGCTACATGTTGTGAAAAGGGACCTGTTGAATAACGGTTACCCTCTACAACTGCTCAGAACGCAGGAGCGCAAATCAGCAAAGCCCTGCCGTGCAACGACAAAAGAAGCAGTAAAGAGCGTGGTCCATACACAGTGGGAACAAGCGAAGGCCTTGCACGAATTTTTAAGGGCTACGGTGTACAAATCACCCACATGCCTTCCCGAAAACTTCGCGAACAGCTGGTTCGTGCAAAAGACCCTTTGAAACACACGGACTACCCGGGAGTGATATACAAGATACCATGCAAGGAGTGTGACGTGTCTTACATCGGCGAGAGTGGAAATCTTAAACAGCGCTTGAAACAACACATGAATGACCTCGGCAAGGGCCACACAGCCGCGAATGCCCTCGTAGAACATCACGAACTAACTGGACACATCATTGACTGGGACTCGGCAGCCATCATCGCAAAGGAGAAACCCTTATCTGCCCGTTTGCTTTTAGAAATCATTTTACATCCAATCAACTAGACACACGATAAACAGGACGCGGGGTAATCTTCCCGAGATATACTCCCGAACGCTGCGCCACGTCACCTATAAATAGCCGCGCACTCATGCTTACATCTTCATTGTGATCAAGGGACCCGTACCGGGCCCGAAACGTCTGTTCTTTATTTTTCTTTTATTCTTGGTGAGTGCACGTTTTTTGGCACCAATGTATTGGAAGTTTCTCGAATGTTATCAATGGTTCTGTTGTCACTGAAGCTTGTGTAATCCGATTGCACGTGCGACGAGAATTGTGTAGAACTTTCTGGAAGACATGCGGGCACCATCGATAACTCTGGAACTTTCGATGACTCGTGTATAAAAGCCGATGCTTTTGACCGGCAGATGAGATTTGCGACGATCGCCAATTGTGTTCGCCGCTATCGCCGTTATTTGAAAGTAGCATGTTTTTTGAGGGCACAGGTTCGCCCGATAATACACTAGTTTCGTCATTCCCAGTTCTGCTGCTTTCTTCACTGTCACTACTATGTGACAATATTTATTTCAAGGCCCTCTGACAATATTAGAAGTATGGACAACAGCCAGTAATTGTTGACAGTTTTGTGGAAATGGCCTGGTTTGTTGGACCATCTCCACTTATTCAAAAGTTCGAAGGCTGGGCTCCGAGGAGATGAAGATCACGATGCCAGGGTTGCAGCCCTGAGCTGGCCTCACGACTAGCGAGATTGCCAGGGTATCATCGTTTTAGCCTCCTTTATGTGTAATTATAACTCACACTATATATATGTTGAATTTGGCCAGGTGACTGCTCCGGCCAAGCTGCCAGTGATTAAGATAAGTGTAGATTCTGCATCAAAAGAGGTGGCAGAATGATGAAAAGAGGGCAATGCCTGCAGAAATGAAAGAATGTTTCTGAAGCAACCCTGTTGGAGACAAAACACACTGTGCCAATATGAATGCATGACAGCAATTCTTGCCCATCTCCACGTCTCATGTTGATAAACTGCACTAATTTGGTCGCAGTACCGAAACAGAGACTTTAAATGCAAACCACAGTGTGCATCACAACAAAACCACCAGATGTCTCTCTTCTGGCCCCTTAAATTACGGATGCCACAGAGGAATCCTATATAAATAAGCACCTGCATCTTCACGAACTAGAGGAGATGCTCCAACAGCTGCTTGAGAGATAGCTCATTAGGCAAAAAAGATGAATAAAGGGAAAATCAGACATCCACCCATTTGTAGCAATTGCTACAAAGGAAACCCATACGGGTTCCTCGGAAGAGAAGCCTCAGAGTCGAAGAAAAATTCGTCCTGGTCCGGGACTCGAACCCGGGACCACCGCCTTTCCGGGGCAGCCGTGCTACTACCTGAGGAAACCAGGCGGCTAGCAGATGGCAGGGCGAAGTCGAATTTGTCGACAACACACGAGGCAAAGGCAAGTGTCTGACGTAGTAGTTCTGCGGAAACCCGCAAGGTGGAGAGAAGCAATTAATAAAGGGAAAATCAGACATCCACCCATTCGTAGCAATTGCTACAAAGGAAGCCCATACGGGTTCCTCGGAAGAGAAGCCTCAGAGTTGAAGAAAAATTCGTCCTGGTCCGGGACTTGAACCCGGGACCACCGCCTTTCCGGGGCAGCTGCTCTACCATCTGAGCTAACCAGGCAGCTAGCAGATGGCAGGGCGAAGTCGAATTTGTCGACAACACACGAGGCAAAGGCAAGTGTCTGACGTAGTAGTTCTGCGGAAACCCGCAAGGTGGAGAGAAGCAATTAATAAAGGGAAAATCAGACATCCACCCATTCGTAGCAATTGCTACAAAGGAAGCCCATACGGGTTCCTCGGAAGAGAAGCCTCAGAGTTGAAGAAAAATTCGTCCTGGTCCGGGACTTGAACCCGGGACCACCGCCTTTCCGGGGCAGCCGCTCTACCATCTGAGCTAACCAGGAGGCTAGCAGATGGCAGAGCGAAGTCGAATTTGTCGACAACACACGAGGCAAGGGCAAGTGTCTGACGTAGTAGTTCTGCGGAAACCTGCAAGGTGGATAGAAGCAATTAATAAAGGGAAAATCAGACATCCACCCATTCGTTGCAATTGCTACAAAGGAAACCCATACGGGTTCCTCGGAAGAGAAGCCTCAGAGTCGAAGAAAAATTCGTCCTGGTCCGGGACTCGAACCCGGGACCACCGCCTTTCCGGAGCAGCCGCTCTACCATCTGAGGAAATCAGGCGGCTGGCAGATGGCAGGGCGAAGTCGAATTTGTCGACAACACACGAGGCAAAGGCAAATGTTTGACGTAGTAGTTCTGCGGAAACCCGCAAGGTGGATAGAAGCAATTAATAACGGGAAAATCAGACATCCACCCATTCGTTGCAATTGCTACAAAGGAAACCCATACGGGTTCCTCGGAAGAGAAGCCTCAGAGTCGAAGAAAAATTCGTCCTGGTCCGGGACTCGAACCCGGGACCACCGCCTTTCCGGAGCAGCCGCTCTACCATCTGAGGAAACCAGGCGGCTAGCAGATGGCAGGGCGAAGTCGAATTTGTCGACAACACACGAGGCAAAGGCAAATGTTTGACGTAGTAGTTCTGCGGAAACCCGCAAGGTGGAGAGAAGCAATTAATAAAGGGAAAATCAGACTATTACTGCTTTCTGTAATCATGTCCGTCCCCCTCGAAACCGACTTCTTTAGGCGCTCAGCCAGTGGCCACTGCTACACTAGGATAACCTGCTTCTTATGCAAAAAAAAAAAAAGAGTAGTGGCTATTTTCGTATATTCATTCAGTGTCGCACAGGCTTAAAAAAGTTGCAAGTAGATATGATGTTAATGTTACTTTCACTGCTCCCAATAAGCTAGGCAAGATATGCGCTGCCGTACAGAATAAAAAGGAGCGGGTAAAAGGCAAAAAACGAACAGATATTTGTCCAGTGAAGCACAATAAGAACAACAGTTTTACTGACTGTCGTATGGGTGTGGTTTATAACATTCCCCTTAGCTGTGGCCAGTTCTACGTAGGGCAAACGGGGTGGTGTATCAATCAGAGGCTAATGGAACATAAAAGGTCGTTGACCGGTGGATCGCCTTCTAATCTTTCCCTACATTGCCAAGATTGTAACTGCACACCAGAGTTAGATGAATGCGTGATATTGTACAGGCATAAGAATGAAGATACGCGTCTTATGGTAGAGGCATGGCATATCTATAATGGTGGAAGTGCGTGCGTGAGTCAGCCTTCAATTACTTTACATGAGGAAGAGATTAAGTGCCTTAACAGTTATCTCTCACGTAGACCAGCACGTGTACCCAACTGACACGAGGTGTTACCATTCCTGAGCTTGCGCAGATGAGTTTTGGGTCTTCTTTCTTTTTCGCCTCAGTGCTCCCTTCAGTTGATAGTCGGCGTTCGTGTTGTCCACTTCTCTTGTGTCCTGTCTGCACGCTTCACCTCTTTTTTGCATAATGAATCCTTACCAAACTAGCTCAGCTTTCTGTCGTTCCAAGAGAGATAGCTGCTGCCACACTTTTATTGCCTGTTACTGGATGACAGCACCTGTGTAGTGAACAATTGCCAGCACTGGCAAATCAAACTACAGGCACGCGGGTTTATGCAGCAATGGAAGAATCAAAGTAGCAGATGGCCTTAGCTCAGTTTCACTGCAGGCAAATGCCAGGCAGCTCCAACACAGGCTTGAAACAAACAGCTTATTTTTTTCTTTTCTTTTTTCACATTTTCAACTCGCACTGTGGTCCAGCTTTTCAAACTAATTAAAGGAAATTTATCTTCTAATTATAACTGCACATTTGAAGCAGTCATTTGAAGCACAGCTTTTCATATTCATGAAATCTAAAAACACTGTAAGAGCATCTTACGGTTGTGCAATGCACACCTTTATTCCTTCCTGGATGGGCAGTCCTCAAATTTTGTGCTGTATATGCCACCTTGAGGCTAGTACTGTAGCCAATGTTCTATGCCTGAAATGACTCACTTTGATACAGCTTGTCTCGCGTCAAAAGAAGCTCCCCTTATCCCCTTTAAAAGCTCGCTTTGCTCTGCAACAATCTCGACCATGGTGGTCAATGTTGGAGCAGCTTCATTTTTTTACTTCCAAAAAAGAACGTGAAGGTGCACACAACTTTGCACTTTAATGCAAGCTGTTAGCATTTCAACGTATGTTGTGAACATTGAAGAGTTGATATCAGAAACAGGGTAATTCTCGAGTGGCAAGTAGTGAAGCAGGTGTCGTCATTTTTTTAATTGTCTTTGTGCTTTAAAAAAAAGCATCACATTTTGGTAATAAAGTGTGCTTACGTAATTGACGGCCAGGGGCCCCGTGTGCAAGCCATCGGGCGAGTCACCTGGGTAACCCTCCGAGATGAGCCGGATAGAGCTCCAGATCTCCACGCTGCTGTGTCGCCTGCATGGGGGTTGTTATATGACAACCCTGCTCAAGGGATGTGGGCATACTTGGCATTCTGCATCAGGACATGCTTGACTGCGTCTTGTACTAATGCCAGTTGCAATAAAGGAGCTTCAATTCTGTCGCCACACAAGAAGGAGACCACAACAAGTTTTTCATCACTCCTTTGGAGTCCCGCGGACTGGCTAGCTACGTTGCTCATGTGCAGCCACTGCGTAGGCAAACTTATAACCCCTTAACTGCAGATGACGAGTTAACTTGTTGTGAACATTCCCCAATTCCTGCACATGTGTATACACACAGTTTCTTGTAATTTTGACAAATAAATAATACACAATGACTTTTGCTATTTTCGTTCAACAAGATCAGGAAAAATGCAATAGACATCCCTGGTATCATATATTTTAGAAAAAAATGATACAAAATAAACATGTATACGAAAATTTTGCACTTTTACAACCTTTTTTCAATGTTGTCAAGGGAGTTTTTTATTTATTTATTTATTTATTTATTTATTTATTTATTTATTTATTTATTTATTTATCCCAGTACCCACAATGCCAGTTTGGCATTACAGTGGGGAGAGAGAAGTACATATACCATTGACAAATAAAAGCAGTTAATATAGAATACATCAAGAGAAAAAATTACAGTTCAGGGCAAATCGCCGACACAACAAGAAAAAAAAAAAAGCAGAGCATAATCGCACATGCGCGAGGCGAAACTAAGCGGTTCTGGGAACGCAAGCACAAAGTAGAGAAAAAAATTGCAAGTCACACGGCTGAAGCAAAGGCATCACTTGAAGATAGCGATACAACATCACTAGGCAACCTGTTCCATACACTGACCGTCTTAGGAAAAAAAGACATCTTAAAAAGCTCTGTTTTACATCAATACTCTTTAATCTTAAGTGGGTGAGTGCGCCTGGCAGAAGTGTGCTCCAATGGCTTTATGTAGCTATCACGATTGAGGCCGGTTTTAGAATGATATATATTGTGAAAAAATTTTAATCTATGTTTTTCTATGATATTGAAATGTATCGAAACATTAGGCATGGCCTAATGTTTAGGCATGGCCTAAATGTAAATCTATGTAACATTAGGCATGGCCCGAGGTGTGTAGTGTACTACACACCTCAGCAATTATATAGTTAACATGCCGGTGCCAGCATAGTTGAGGGGTCAAGTACACCCCAAGATATCTATATTCACACACGGATGCAAGATTTGTCCCGTTCATGCTATACGTATATACATGTGGTGACACTTGTCTCGTAAAGCCCATCTGCGCAGTTTTGTCAAGATTTATACTTATGCCCCTTTTATCACACCACTCTGGAACCTTGTCTAAATCCTTCTGTAGTTCATTGTGATCATCAAACCTTTCATAACACGATATAAAATGCAGTCGTCCGCAAACCATCGGATGAAAGATGATACGCCAATGGTGATGTCATTCATGTATAACTTGTATAGGTTTAGTACTTCTTTTTCTATATCATGCTATGGGAGAGCTTCATGCACTGCCAACCGTCACCGCACATTGGCACCACCAGTAGTAAAGGGGCACTCAGCAAGTGGCACAGCAGCTGAGCAGTTCCTTGGCATGGCTTTATGCTCTCTTTCTGCCATGTGTGGCAAAGCTCAAATGAAACTTGACCAACAAACACTTACTGTGTGCCATGCTGTTGTTCTGCTACAGAGGGATGGACTAAAAGCAGTGAAGCAAGTGGCAACAAGCTATACCTCATGTTAAAGACTTCTCGCGTGCTTGAAGACGAAAGCACAGATTTCTTGCCTTGGCAACTTTTCAGGATACAATGCCAATTTGCTGTGGAGCACATCTAAGGACTAATGCACAACATAATACAGGATCTGCAAGCGCGTGCAAAACTGTATTCTTGCACTCTCTGACAAAGCACGCGCCTGGTGTCAAGACATGGCATTGCATGTCCTTTAGTGCTCGTGTGGCTGTCAAGGCACCCACTTTTTGCAAGCCTGTTGACGGAATCGTGATGAGTGCAAAATATTACCCAAGGAGAGTGGTGTCTGTTTTGGCTGGCAGGGCATGCGGTGCATTGTCGGGCGCCACAATGGCTGAAACAGGCACCGCTCTTGTAGCGCAATCTTTTGCATTGATCCCGATTCCTACACCAGGCTGAACAGAAGTGAGTGTGTTAGCAGGCACACAAGCAAGAAAGGACACGCATTGCCATGTCTTGATACTAGGTGCTTGCTTCGCGAGAGGGAACGAAAATGCAGTTTGCACGTACTTGCAGACCTCGTAATATTTTGCCCCTGCCTGTACATACTGTCTTGCTAACTTCGTATTGAATAAAATAAAGAAACCATAGAAAAAATAACCCTTCCATAATTACTTACATGTTGCACCTTAACCCTTTGACGGTTTCAGCCTTACATGTACGGCTCCGGTTTTCTGTCCCGCAAGGTCTTCGTCGTACGGGTACGGTTTCGACCCTCCGTTTGAAATTTCGCGCCATAATGACGATGGACGCTTACTGGGAGGTGCTGCCACCTCTTAGGTCTTATAAGAAGCGTTTGAAATTTGTGCTACCTTCTTAGGGAGATAAACAGAATTGACTTCAAGCTTCAGCGCGTCGCGCAGACTGCGGCCACATCCCCTTCGCGGTTTCGGTTTCGCCGCGTGATCGCAACGGAGGCGCGCGAAACGTCATTTTTCTCTTTGTCGGCACTCTCTTGCGAATGCTGTGGAAGTTGATTTCTATCTTGATTGGCGCTGCTCTTAGCTTGTTTATAACCGCCGCTCGCGAGGTATTCTCGCTCTCAGCGGCAACGCGCTTTCGCGGTTTCGGTTCCGCCGCAACGGAGGCGTGCGAAACGTGATTTTTATCTTTGTCGGCACACTATCGCAGGGGCGGCGGAAGTTGATTTCTATCTTGATTGGCACGGCTCTTAGCTCGTTTATCACCGCCGCTCATGAGGTATTCTCGCTCTCTGCAGCTGCGCGGAGACTCGTGTTTCAAGGAGTACCACACTCTAAAATACTATTGAACATATTGCAGTTCTGAGTGATGCCGACACCAAAATACTGTTCCCTGATTTTTTTTACTATTTATTCCCGACTTTATACATCTTGTACATTCAATATCTGCAATAAAATAATTTGACCACCCGGGAAAGTTTTCTTCAAAATAATTCGACCCTCAAAGGGTTAAAGGGCCCCCTCACCAGGTCTGGCCAATGTAAGCTGACAAGCACAGTGCATATAATGCGCATTCCTGATTGTGTTTGCCAAGAATTATATCGCTATATGCCACAGCAAGAGCTGAAATTTCAAACTAAACACCATTTGCCCTTCTCCTCGCAGGTGCCATGCTCCAAGACGGGGGGGGGGGGGGTGAATGACATATGAGCCAGTGCACCTACATACATGTATATGTTGTCATGTCGCTCATAGTGACACATGACACTTCAAGAATTATTGAAGGCAACATCTGTTATATGTGTATATGTTGACTGAATAGACGAATTAAAGTTTAGAGAAATAATAAAACACAAAAACCGAATGTCTGCGTGTTTTTTTTTTTTTTTTATTGAAGTGAAATGTTAGGAGAGTGTTCTTGTTTTACTTCGCACCGCAGTGAGACAAGCTGCCGTTTAATGTGCTTGTTCCCACGTCGTGCAGCTGCACGCACTGAGAGCAAAACTATGTCATTTTCTACCATGTTCCAGCATGCAGTCATATGTCGTGTGCCAAGTCTATCTAATGATTATCGCACTTACCATCTGTCGAATGCTATGCGAACGACTCTTCAAGACATAGCAAGTGGTCTGCACATACCAAACATTCTTAAGCAGATGCCCCATTTTATTCCTTTGATCCCTTTCCACACTTCCATAACAAAAAAAATGCTACAAACTTGCCTTGGCTTTATTATTTGTAGGCTTTATAATGGTTGTGGTCAACAACAACAAAAAAGGCGCCTTTCGATTCTTCTCATCTGCACTCGTGGGCACGCAACAAATCGCAAGCGGTGACGATAGTAGCCCCGTTTAAACTGATACGTTAGAAGCGTACCCTATTCATACGCCGACACTTGTAACACAGCTAAGATATTCACCCACCCTTAGCGGAAATGTGCCGTATTAACATAGTAGTGAAGACAAATGCCGCAGTTTCCACAGCATACCCGTCATGTGTTTCGATGTCACTGGCAGCTAAGCACGCCGATCTCCGTTTCTGTCCCCTCAAAGTGGACATGGCTGCGTTATTGCCGCAGACTTGCCGATATTATTCATTACTGATACGGAAGAAACTGTTTTAATGTGCGTAATGTACTTGTGAAAAGAAAAACAATTGCATTCGGTGCGTTCGGCTTGCTCCGCTGGCCACCATTTTTGTTTTGGTGTCCCGCACTGTTACAGCGGCAGCCGCCTGTTGGTTAACCTGTTCTCATCCCGCAGCAAATGTGGGATGAAAAAAATAATTTTCTTTTCGGGGGAAATTTAATCCGCGTAATTAATCACACCCCTGAATTTGCGGCAATTTTATTGACAAAAAAGTGCAATCATTATGCGAGTGGATACGGTATTTCTATCTCTGCTATTAATGAACCAATTTGAGAAATTCTAGTAGTAGAACGCTCCTAAGAGGGCACATAACTTCAAGCATATAACCAAAATTTGCTATGTGGCCAGGTGAGGGCCCTTAAGTGAAAACTTGAGATTGAACCCTTCCAGTGTCACTGACGTACCGGTACATTTCCACGCTTCTGTCCCGCCATATCATTCATGCACCCCTTATGTTCTTCACTCTCTCCCCACAAGTGCCTTTTTCATTAACCATGTAATTTTTCCCCTTCTGCATAACCAAAAGTAAACCGTTGTGTTACTTTTATAATTTCTGCTAAAAAAAGCAACACTAGGGGTGCATCATCTCCGGAGAAAGCCGACACTGGAAGGGTTAAACAAACAAAAGCCAACAAGAGCACAGTGACAGCGACACAACCAATTCTGAACAAAGCAGTTTCTAATGCTGAATGCTGGGGCTGCCTGTCTCCTTCTGAAGTGTACCCCAGCGCAGCCAATCAGAACTCCAGATGCAGCGAAATGGACATGTCCACTAAGTGGACACTTGCAGAATACCCCTCCCCCCCCCGATAACCGGATGTTCAGATGACTGAGAGATCCTTATACAGTCGACTCCCGATAATTCGAAGCCGCTTAATTGGAATTTTCGGTTAATTAGAAGTGAAGTGCTGGTCCCGTCAGTTTTGCATGTAATCCTATAGAAGAAATCGCTCAATAATTCGAAGTCCTGATCCAGTAATATTGTTTAATCGGAAGTTAATTTTCAGCCGGGATCCTCGAGGTGACCGTCATTCTTTGGTAGAATGCGCAATTTTTCAAGTGTTGCAACAGCCGCCCAAAACGCCATCCTTCTTGGAGCGGCGCGATTATTCATTGCTACGGCTGCCGTGGCCTCTGCGATCAACTCTGGCGGGAGGCGAAGCGGCTCCCGCCAGAGTTGGCTGCCGCGCCTGGCCGGAGCTGATCGCAGAGGCCTTGCGGGTGCCATAGGTGCACGCAGCGCTGCATACTGGCAGTGGCGAGATTGTGCGAGATTAGTCTTGCAGCGTGCGCAGCGTATGTCGAGGCGTGTGTTGGTCGAGCTCCTTTGTGCGGGTAGCTCGTAGGCTAGGTTGTTCCACGGGTGATTCGTAATTGACTGTACCTAGTCGCGCAGTTTATAGCCATGGCAAACCATGGCTCTTATCGCACGCTCGACCTGGCAACGAAAGTCGAGGTTTTGAAGGAAGTTGAGAAGGGAGGTGCCACCAAACAAGACATTGTGTGGAAGTACGGGATCAAGCCGAACATGCTCTCAATCTACATCAAGAACAAGCGCACAATAATGGATGCATTTGAGAACGACAAGTTCAAGACTTCTTGGAAGCGAATGCGCACCGGCGCTTACCCAGAGTTGGAGAAGGCTCTGCTGGTTTGGATTAGGGAGGCCAGGAGCAACAAACTTCCTCTCAGCGGAGACATCGTTGCGATGAAAGCCCGAACGCTTGCAGCAATGTTAGGGATCGATGACTTCGTTTCGTCAGATGGATGGCTGACGCGCTTTAAAGATCACCATGACCTGGTTTTCAAGAGCGTGTGTGGTGAAAAGGCGTCCGTTAACCAGGAAACATGCGCCACGTGGAAGGACGGAAAGCTGCGTGAATGTCTCGCCGAATACAGAACGGAAGACATCTTCAATGCAGATGAGACTGCACTCTTCTATCGGCTTCTACCAGAGAAGACCCTGACATTCAAGGACGACGACTGTGCTGAGGGCAAACACAGCAAGGAGAGAGTGTCGGTGCTGATCGCGGCAAACATGACTGGCACGGAACGATATCGGTTACTTGTGATCGGGAAAGCCGCGAAGCCGAGATGTTTTAAAGGTGTGAAGACACTGCCTGTGGACTATGAGGCGAACAAAAAAGCGTGGATGACGGCCGAAATCTTCAAGAGCTGGATAAGCAAATTGGACCGCAAGTTTGCTGCTTCGAACCGCAAGGTGTTGTTCCTTGTCGATCACTGCAGTGCTCACGTGAATGTGCCAGCCTTGAGTGCAATACGCCTCGCATTTTTGCCTGCAAACACAACAGCTGTTTTGCAGCCAATGGACCAAGGCATCATCAAGAACGTTAAAGTCCTGTACAGGCGGCACCTTCTCGAGCGCATGATTTTGTGTATGGATAGCTCCACAAAGTACGAGGTGAGCCTGCTTAGTGCCATCCACATGTTGGCACGAGCATGGGATCGTGTGAAGCAAGAAACAATCGCAAACTGCTTCAGGGCTTGCGGTTTTGTGGCAGCTTCTTCGGAGGATGCCTCTGAAATTTTAGCGGAGGAAGCGTCAACAAGCGAGCTTGACGGCACTGATTTTGGTGATGCTCTCGGGGACGTCAATTTTGAAGATTACGTCGCCGTAGACAAGGCGGTCGAAACGTGCAGTGCACTGCTGGGTAGCGAAATTGTAGAGATTATTCGGCCCCAGGAAGTGACCCAGGAAAGCGACGATGACGTTGAAGGCGAGCCGCAACCTAAGGCTGCCGACGTAGCTGCGGGCCTTGCTCTCGCGGAGCGCTTTTTTGCCGCTGAAGGTAATGCGGAAGAAGCGTTCCGCCACATCTACAGCCTGCCGAACTTGCTTTCAGCAGCGCGATTCGGCAAGAAGAAGCAAAGCAAGACGACCGACTATTTTTCTTAGAGAAAATACTCGATTTCACCACAAATAAAGTGCTGTTTTTTGTGTGTTGTGCTTAATTGGAAGTTCGGTTAATTCGAAGTTTTTTGAGGTCCCCGTGAACTTCGTATTAACGGGAGTCGACTGTGTAATTTGCAGAAGATTCAAGAATGGTGCTGAATGCTCAGAAGACCGTTTGCATGAAAACAACTAGGATAATAAATGTTTCACATTTTCAGTACCCACTTGCAACCGTATGTAGAGGTCACTGAATTCAAATACACCTGGGTGCCATGATAACTAACATATTAAAATAAATTGGCACAAATAAAACGTTTGCGCATTCCCTTTCCACAAACTCTGCTTCCTCAGGCATAAATCTAAGCATGCACCAGATGAAACGAAACATTTAGCATACACTTCAATTATTATATGCAAACTCGAATACGCAGTCATTGTTTGAGACCCACATATGAAAGTTAACCGTGTAACGCCGAAATTATTAAACCACAGCAGGGAAAATTGTTGCAGAAAAAAATTGTTGCAGGAGATTTTACCGTATTTACACGATTGTAAGTCGACCTATTTTTTTTTTAATTTGAAAATCTAAAGTGGGGGGGTCGACTTATAATCAAAACCAAAACATGGCACCGGCAAAAAAACGAGACCAACGGGATCTACAACATAGTTGCAATTTAATGTTTGCTCTACGGCCCTACCTGTAGCTTTTCGCTATCCCGCGTGTTTGTTCGCTTTTTGGAAGGGTTTTTCAGCATTTTTGAGTTTTACAGTGCACACAACACTCACGGGGAACTGTCAATAGTTGATGGAATCGCTGCTGTTCCCTTCGCGGTGGCACTTTCACAACGGCGGTGCTTGCGGGGAGTATCGGTAGTTCATGGAAGAGCAGAGACCACTCACGTGTTTCTTTTTCCCTGTAGCTCTAAGCTTTCTCTACGCTCTTAGTTTGACCAAAGGCATTGGTTTCACACGTTCAACTTGACTGCTGGCTACGTGCTCCTTCCATGCTTCCTCAGTCATGAGTGCTCCAGGCCCACTAATCATTCGGCACTCATTCGTTCAAGAGGGCTGCCATCTTTTACGCCGAAGAAACAAATCACTGCGCAGCGGGCTGCAAGTTCGATGTTTCTGAACAGGTGGTGCGAGAGTGGCGACTGCAGCAAAGCGAAATTTTCACCTGTGACGGCAAGTGAGGAATTTCCCACATGCAGAAGTCTGGATGCTTTCCGGAGCTGTAGGCCAAGCTTGTGGCGTACGTCGCTGAAATGCGTGATCGGTCCCTGCCAGTGAAGTGCGGCATGGTCATGAAACAAGCCCGGATCTTCGCCTTTTAAGGACCTGCTCCGCAGCGAGTACGAGTGGCTGGCAGCAGAATACCGCGAACTTGCACCAACCGGACCTGTCAAATGAGCCTCCCTGACGGCTGTGTGTGGTTGGGTGCACTCGGCGTGAGCTGCTGTTCCATGAGATGTCATGGTGCGGTCGTTTGCCAAATGTGGAATTTCGCTGGACGACAAAGTGCTGTGGGACCATAGCAGCGTTGACGATGGCAGCACTAGTTAAGACGAGTAGTCCAGTGACCATGTCAGCTACCAATAAATTTTCGTTATCGAATTCGCCCTCGGGTATGCTCTTCTGTTGTTGTTTTTTTTTCCTGTCACATGCGATATGGCGGGGTCGACTTACATTCGAGTCGACTTACAGTCGTGTAAATACGGTAACTTCATTTAGCCTTCATAATCGAATGCCACCAATACTTTGTGTGAGGACTGTGTTTTCTATGAACTTATAGAATGTGAAGGTACGCCACAAATTTATGACATCTGGCAGTTAGGCCAGAAACTGTTGCACACATATAGCAAAAAAACAAAATCAGTTTGAGGCAGTTCCTTGCTTTACTTGTGCAAAACTGTTTAGTTTGCACTTAATATAGAAACATATTTAACAAATGGGTGGTCCTAATTTTTCTGGTAACCTATGGCTGTTGAAAATACTGAAAATGGTTGAAACTTTTGTTCAAACAGAGGTGCACATTGAACTTTAAGCACATAAAAAATAGTCTGTTCCTTGCACCCTGGTTGCTTGCATGGTTGGTGTGTGCTGTTGACGGCTAGCCAGTGTCTGGTGCTGTCAGTGCTAATGCAGACTACAGGGAGGTGGCATAGCCAGGGAGGGGGGAGGGGCACATCAGGCATGTGCCCTCCCTTCTATCCTTTAAATTTATCTGTATCAGGGATGCCTGACAACACCCACCTGCACCAACCCCATCAAGTGCATGACCCTCACCTCGGAAAAAGGATTCCTCGCTACAGGCACCTATTTCATACAACTTCCCTTCCTCTTATACACCTCTTGTCGCTTATATCCTCTGGCAAAAGGCGTGCGCGAAGCCTCTCCTTACGGTAAAAGGATGTAATGTCCATACTGTGTCAAAATAAAAAAAAAAGCTTTCCTAGTTTTTCGAAAACACGTTGCTACAACCAATGAGCGCCGCAAATGCTGAATGTCACGACATACCGTAGCCAAAGTGGTAATGCTAAAATTTACTGTATTCTCAAGCTCACTACAGACCCATCATTATCTCTAGGATGTAAACAATGCGAAGAAAATTTTGGAAGCATAAACTGACTTTATGTTCACAAAATCTGTAGAAAATAGTTGACATTACACGTGTGAGCATATCATTGATTGCAGCTACGAACAATGGTTCTTAGACTTCGCTAATGTTCCTCGATGGCACCGCATGCCAGCGCATGAATGTCAGCATGAATGTCAGCACATCTTGTAAGTGTGAGTTACAGACAACCAGCACTTGAGCCAGAAAGCATACTCTTATTCATTCATTCATTCATTCATTCATTCATTCATTCATTCATTCATTCATTCATTCATATACCCTAAAGGCCCATTCGGGCATTACATAGGGGGAGGGGGGCCAGTTACAATTACAAACGTGTAAAAAAGAACATTGGTAAGATACAGTGACAACTATATACAGAAAGAATAACATATGCAAGTAAGCATTCAACACATAAATAATCACACATTTAGGCAAATCTTCAACTTCTTAACAAAAGCATCATGGTTAATGGCAGATACAATGTCCCTCAGTAGTTTATTCCAATGATATATAGCCAAAAGTAATGGTGAACAACGATACAGATTAGCGCGAGCAAAAAAGGGTTGCACTTTAAATGGGTGATCAAAACGCTGAAAAATATTATGAGCTGCATTGATGTAAGATTCGCGGAACAGGGATCTACTATGATAAAGCGCGTGAAAATGCGGTAACAATGTTATTAGTTGGCGGTTTTGAAGAGAGGGCAATGAAAGTGATTCCTTGATATCCGTAACACAGTAGTTTCGCGAGTATTTTTTTGCGATATATCTTACTGCTTTATTTTGTATTGCTTCAAGTTGATCGATCAGATAGGTTTGATGCAGATTCCAAATAATGGATGCGTACTCCACCTTTGAACGAACAAGCGTAGTGTACGCTAATAACTTAGTAGCAGAGTTCGCCAAGTATAAGTTACGTTTAATGAAGCCGAGTGTTTTGGATGCCTTACCGGTTATGGTATTAATGTGTTCGTTCCAAGATGAATCGGAGGATAAATGAACTCTGAGATATAGACAGGGGATAGGCTGCACCTAATCGAAATGCCATGAATCTGCGATAACTGGTGTTAAAGAGCGAACATCGATATCAGAAGCATTCAGCCAAAATGCTACTGACTGTCATCTAGTCAATGCAACTGAGTCTAAGATTGTAGCATTTACAGAAACATGGCTGAATTTAGGCCGTTTTCTACCTTCCCGGATTTGAACATTTGCTGGCACGATCGTGAAGAGGTGGTGTTTTCCTGGCTACGCACCACAGCCTCGATCCAGTGTTGAGATCCATCGACAAAAACTATTTTGCATTACAGAGCTGGTCTAACGAGTCGTCTATCTGTGGGAGTGGGGAGACATCCTTCGTGATTTTATTCAGCAGACGATAATAGATGCAAAAATGCAGAGCTCCATCCTTTTTCATTACTAAGACGAACACTATAAACACCACGGTGGCTCAGTGCTGTATTCGAAATTTCTCCCCAGTTATCAGCTATACACGCTGCAGTGGCTCGGTGCCATTTTCAAAATTTCTCCCCAACTATCAGCTAAACATGTTGCGGTGGTTTGGTGCCGTCTTCGAAATTTCTCCCCAATTATCAGCTATACACGCTGCGGTGGCTTGGCGCCGTCTTCGAAATTTCTCCCCAACTATGGGCCATACACGCTGCAGTGGTTCGGTGTCTTCAAAATTTCTCCCCAACTATCAGCTATACATGCTGCAGTGGCTCGGTGCCATCTTCGAAATTTCTCCCCAACTGTCAGCTATACATGCCGTGGTCTTTTTTTTTTTTTTTGTCTTGCCACCCTTGGTGTCAGCAACGGCAGTGTAGTCGGACCATGATTCGCTTGTAATTGGAGTCTTGCAGGGGCTTTCGAGTTACCCATGTCTCAGATGCAATTGGATAAAGTCTGTGCTTCTCGAGCAAGCAGCGGAACGCACAGCTGCTTTTGGCTGCTGCACGCGATGGTGCAGTGGTCCCCTCCAACAGCCATGCTGCGTGTCCCCTGGCAAGGCAGCTTGCTTGCTTCGTTGCTGCCTGTATGTGTGTGTTCCACTCCACTTTTTGTTGGCTTCGTGATCACTTGCCGCATTTTCTCTCGTCTTCACCGTTTTTACGATCTCTCATGCTTTCTACTTGAATAGCTTCATGTTTCGCGCATCAGTTCAGAGCGCGCTTACCAGAAGCATTGGGCCGATGTCTTCCGCGTGGTCGCCCCTGAACGCAAGTCACTGTATTTCACATTACTTTGTCATAATGGTTCAGCACCAGCTCTTTATGGCCTCCCCAAGGTTCACAAGCCCGACGTCCCCATGCGTTAAATTGAAGATTTTGAATTGAAGATACACGCTCCCCCCTCCACCAGCTATCAGGATTATTTTTACTAAAGTAATGGAGGGGGCTAGTTGGTGAACGTTCATGGTTATATTGCGCTCAGTTTTACACAGACGATATTAAGAAAGGACAGGACGTGGACGGACTTGCGCTACGTCCGTCCACGTCCTGTCCATTATTTTTACGTCGTGTCATTTCGCCCCTTGTCAGACAATGTGCCACTCATATCTGCAACTCCTATGGCTCGACGGACAAAGTCCGTCACGTCATACAGGATAAAAACGACATTTTGGTCTCTTTTAACGTGAAATTGCTTTTCACTAGTGTGCCAACGGAACTAGCCGTGAATGTATGCAAGACTGCTCTGGAGTCGGATGCAACTCTACCCGAAAGATTGCCTGTCGACGCACCGGACCTGGCTCGGCTGCTTCAGTTTTGTTTGTCAAAGACATGCTTTACGTTCCAAAGAGTTTCTACAAACAGGTCCACGGAATGGATATGGGAGCTTCTATATAGGTAAACGCCACTAATTTCACAATGGAAGCACTTGAAAATCGAGCGCTCTTTTCGTTTAGCCCTGCTCCGAAGGCATTTTTTTGCTACGTGGACGACTGTTTTTGCATCATTCACAAAGAAGCAGTTCAGTCGTTCACTTCCCACCTGAACAGCATGGAAGCAGCGATCCAATTCACGGTGGAAGAGGAGGTCGACAACAAACTCCCGTTCCTTGATTTGCTGATTGAAAGAAAGGGGTCTACTTTGTCGTTCGAAGTTTTCAGAAAGTCAACTCGCACAGGATGCTACTTGCATTTCGGCTCTATGCAACTTGCTTCTCATAAAAGGGCAGCGGTTTGCACACTCCTATGACGCACGGAGAAAATCTGCACAAGACCAGATGACTACACAGCCGACGTAAGCGTGATACGGCGGAAACTATCAGCCTGTAGTTACCAGTGTTCTTTCTTGAATGCTGTTGAAGAACAAATGGCACATCCACAGTTACCCTATGCTGCCTCAGGTCAAAAGCGCACCGGAATACCATATATCCCGTCCACATGTGAAGCTCTAAGCCGTGCAATAAAAACAGCGCTAAACGACGGGACGAGCGAAGGGACACAGACAACAGCGCTGAGAACCGCCGATGAACCAACCAGCCCAAATGCGTACTCTTTTGCAGTTTATCTCTAAGCCGTGTTCTGCATTCTCACAATGTTCAAGTGGCACACATTCCAAACCAGAAACTACGACAATCGCTCATCAATGTTAAGGACAAATCACTAAAAGAGAAATTCCCAGGTGTTGTGTACGTTGTCCCATGCTCGGATTGTGACTACATGTATATTGGCAAAACTGGCGACTTTGAGAGGCGTTTTAAACAGCACAATTATGACGTGAGAAAAGAAAATGTGAAATCCACTGCTTTCGCTGAGCATACCACTTCAAGCAGCCACATAATGGACTGGAGGACAGCATGTGTCCTTGCCAGGGAAAAGGGGCTATCTCGACACCTGTATCTTGAATCACTCATGATTCAGACTACGCCACACACACTGAACAGAAGCAATGGCAATCTACCGTCAGTGTATATGAACTGCCTGCGTCACGTGTTCCAAGAGCTGCTCGAACAGCTGCGTTTATTTTACCTGTGAACAAGGCTCCCATGTTAGAGCCGAAACGTCTCCTTTTCTTTTAAATTTTACTTTGGTCGGCGAAGTGCCCTGGGTTTTTGTCTACCTTTTCACCATGTTCCATCCCTACCAGATGGGCTTCCGTCAAACACTGAACTTCAGTTTAGAAGCCTACCACATTAGAAAATTTGGTAGCAAGTGCTTTAGCACCCCTTCCCTTGATCTTTTGATGCTGAATTTGATCTTCTGGGTGCGGCTATCGGGGGTTCAGATTGCAAAGAAAAAGAAGAAGAATACTGTATTTACTCGCATAATGATCGCACTTTTTTTGTCAAGAAAATTGACGCAAATTCAGGGGTGCGATCATTACGCGAGTTAAATTTTCCGTGAAAAAAAAAATTTTTTTTTTCGTCCCGCGTTTGCTGCGGGATGCGAGATTGCGGGTGCGGGACACTAAAACAAAAATGGCGGCTGGCGGAGCAAGCCGAATGCGCCGAACGCGATTTTTTTTCTTCTTGTGAGTACATTACGTGCATTGAAACAGTTTCTTTTGTATCAGTGATGAATATTATCGTTAATATCGGCAAGTTTGCGGCAATAACGTAGCCATGTCCACTTTGAGGGGACAGAAACAGGTGGGCGCGCTTAGCTGCCAGTGACATAGAAACTGTGGGGTCTGAGGTGGGATTCTCACACCGTACTCTTGGGACAAAGGAACGACAACACAGTAGTGCAAACGATCACAAGGGCATTTATTGCACCTTTCATACATCAATGCCTGCTAGCCGAGTTGCTATCCACAAACATGCCGATGGGCGCGCGACAAATCTAGAAGTCCGACTCACCGCGTCCTCGCGAGCGAATATGTTCGCCCATGCTGGATCCCAGCGCCTGGTCGTTCGCGTGTACGGTCACGCGAATGTGGCGCGTTCGAAGGCGGCCACGCGAGGCGGTCTCGCAGATGCATCGGTCGCCGCGCGCGCGGAATGTCCGCGCTGTTCGGCGACCCGCCGGGGAAGAGAGTTGCTGCACGTGCGGCACGTCCGTTCCGCTTCGTATCGAACCCAAGAGAGCAAGCGCCTTCCTTTCGGCGCCCAAGTAACCTCGCAGCGGCGCGACGCTCGCGCCATCTCTCGGACTGCGCTTCAACCACATCGACCGCGCTGACGTCACGCAGGCCACGCGGCGAAGCGGGACCACAGGAGAGGCGCTATGCGGGAAAAACATCAGGGGAGGCGCAAGGGTCGCGCATCCCCACAAAACACATGACGGGCATGCTGCGGAAACTGCGGCATCTGTCTTCGCTACTATCCTAATACGGCACGTTTCCGCTAAGGGTGGGCGAATATCTTAGCTGTGTTACAAGCGTCGGCGTATGAATAAAGTACACTTTTAACGTATAAGAGTAAACGTGGCTACTGTCATTGCCGCGCGCGATTTATTGCGTGCTCACGAGTGCAAAAGCAGATGAAAAGAATCGAAATGCGCCTTTATTGTTTTTGTTGACATCAGCCATTATAAAGGCAACCCATAATAAAGGCAAGTTTGGTTGTACCTCATTTTGTCATGGAAGTGCGGAAAGTGATGAAAGTAATGAAATGAGGCATCTACATAAGAATGTTTAGTGCGTGCAGGCCGCTTGTCTTGTCTTAAAGAGTCGTTCGCGTAGCATTCGACAGGTGATAAGCGCAATCATTATTCGCTAGTATTAGCACACGACGTATCGCTGCGGCAAGTTCGGGGTGCGATCATTACGCTGGAAATAAAAAAAATCGAATTTTGACGACAAAATTTAGGGGTGCGATCATTACGCGAGTGCGATCATTATGCGAGTAAATACGGTAATTTTTTGCGTTTTGTTGCACTTGGTTGGCTGTATTGCGCTTGTGATGTTGGCATGCTATCACCCTGGATATGTTTTTCCCTTTCCCTTGCTTCACTCTGGCATATATAAGGTGTGCTATCCTTGCCAATAAAACCAGTTGTTAGTCAGCACTTAGGTGTACGTGTCTCCCTTCTTGTGGCTGTATGTTTGCGCTGTACTCATATGTATCAAGTTTCATGTACCCTGTGTGATTGTTGCATGGTCAGACACGATACATGGAATTAAGCTACATGCGGTCGGTCGGCGGTTCGGTGCGTGGAAGCATTCCTTCAAGTTTGTCCACATGATGAAGCTGGCTCAGGAGGCCACCAACGATTACGTCAGCCCTTTGGGCAACGTAGCTTTTGTTCTATTAGTACACAATAACAATAACACGCAGTATGATTCTGGCATTAGAGTTCTATCCCCGTTTCAGCATCTCCGCAAACTTGTTACCGTTTGCAGTTTGCTGGGTAACCGGAGACACGTACGGCAGGAACAATGCTGGTAGCGATAACTGATGACGCAGTGTCTAACCGGAGAGCATGTGAAACTAATACTGCAACTTGCATATTCTATCTAACTGCTGGTGTACGGTGTTGGTAGCAACATAATCATTAATGTGCCGTACTTTTTTAGTAAGACCCTTTGATAACAACACTAACTGCACAAAAATCTACTGTTCGAATGCATTGTATTTAGACAAATCATCGCAAGATGTCGCCACCAGCTTTCCTACTGATGCTGTCCACAGCATCGGAAACCTGGTAATCCGTAAATGTTAGGACGTTTGCACATACGCTTTGTGTGCGCTCGTGCATACGCTTCGTGTGTAGTCAGTGTAAGACACACAACACATGCAACCCATTCCAAAAAGTCTTCCAGATGGTAAGACAAGCCAATGACATCACACGTCACCGAAATGAATCTCCTAAACTCGTGACGTAAAACTGTTTACATATAGGACCTACACTGGTGGAATACATCAACAGGTGCAGCACTTTCCTATTCGGTGCTCACACAAACTTCAAAATTTAACTAAATTGTGTTCTACGCTGCATTTGCTATTGCTGGGCTTGGTGGCTGTGCCACGATACTGTCATCCAACCCGCTGATTTCTGCCATGCAGGTGTTTCCTCCCCTCGTCACCGACATGCTCTTGTTTGCCCTGCTGCCTGCATCTTCGTACGCCATGGCTCCTGCCAAGCCATTCCGTTCAGAGCACTACGGTGGCCCATCTTGCCAACCGCTCGCTTCAAAGTGCTTGCCAGCGCCGCCACCAAAGCTGCTGACCATCGACTTAACCTGGCCCGCCCCATTGTCATCGACTACAACTGGCGCGCCTACTCCAATAAAGCTGCAGCAACCACGCACAACACTTTGTGGTCTCGGTGGCTGTGCCACAATACTGTCATGCAACCCGCTGATTTTTCCCATGCAGGTGTTTGCTCCCCTCGTCACCAAGATGCTCTTCTTCGCCCTGCTGCGTGCATCTTCGCACTCCATGGCCCTCACCGAGCCATTCCGTTCGGAGCGCTATGGTGGCCCTTCTGGCCAAAAGCTTGCTTCAAAGCACTTGCCAGCGTCGCCACCAGAGCTGCTGACCATCGACTTAACCTGTCCCGCACCACTGTGATCGACTACAACTGGCGTGCCTACTCCTATAAAGTTGCGTCAACTGCGCACGGCACCCTGTGGGCCCGGTGGCTGTGCCACGATACTGTCATCCAACCCGCTGATTTTTGCCATGCAGGTGTTTGCTCCCCTCGTCACCGACATGCTCTTCTTTGCCCTGCTGCCGGCACGTTCGTACGCCATGTCTCCTGCCGAGCCATTCTGTTCGGAGCCCTACGGTGGCCCATCTTGTGAACCGCTTGCTTCAAAGTACTTGCCAACGCCATCACCAGAGCTGCTGACCACCGACTTAACCTGGCCCGCCCCACTGCCATCGACTACAACTAGCGTGCCTACTCCTATAAAGCTGCGGCAACCACGCACGGCACCCTGTGGTCTCGGTGGCTGTGCCACGATACTGTCATGCAACCCGCTGATTTTTCCCATGCAGGTGTTTGCTCCCCTCGTCACCAAGATGCCCTTCTTTGCCCTCCTGCGTGCATCTTCGTGCTCCATGGCTCTCGCCGAGCCATTCTGTTCTGAGCGCTATGGTGGCCGTTCTGGCCAAACGCTTGCTTCAATGTACTTGCCAGCGCCGCTACCAGAGCTGCTGACCATCGACTTAACCTGGCCCGCCCCACTGTCATCGACTACAACTGGCGTGCCTACACCTATAAAGCTGCGACAACCGCGCACGGCACCCTGCGGGCTCCGTGGCTGTGCCACGATACTGTTACCCAACCCGCCAATTTTTGCCATGCAGGTCAGTCAAGCGCACTGCCTTTTTAGTAGAAAATTTAGCAACTATTGTCTTCTGCAGCTGCCAAGCCCCCGGTGTTGCCTTTCTATGGAAGCCTGCCTAGATGACGCCAAGAATCGTTCATGCCACAACAACTTATATTTTTATAAGCTTAAGGACATGAATCCATTAGAAGCATATGCCAAATCCGAAGTAGTAGTCCTCCGCCACTGCTGTGAAACTCTCAAATTAACAATCGAATCAAAAGAAACTGAGCGTGCTCCCCGTCTTGGATGCCACTCAACCGGGCACTTTCGCCCAATAATAGTGGAATTTGCCTTCTTCAAAACCAAGGAGTTAATACTTTTTAAAGGCACTACGCTAAAGGGAACTAATTATAGCGTTGGGGAGGACTTTTCATGCCCTGTGCGTGCTGCGCGCAAACCGCTCGTTGCATTCACTCGAAGCAAATCAACAGCATTTTCACTGCGATACAAAACATAATGGCAACAAGCAGTGCAGAAACAAGGGACTTTATCTATGTGTATTTCAATTTTAACCTCACCCAATTAGTCACGGAAGCGACACACATCGCACATGACTCTTCAAACATTCTGGACTTGATACTAACTAATCTTCCAGAAAGTTTATCATCCCTTACATATCTCCGCGAAATTAGCCATCATAAAGTCTTGCATGCCACCTTCACCTTTATACCGGAACAATGCCAAACTTGCCTCAAAATTATTCGCTTATATGACAGAGGTAATTATGAAGCCATCAATAATCAACTGCAAGCTTTTTTTTCCAAATTTTGAAGCAGGCTTTCATGACCAATCTGCTCAAGCTAAATGGCTAACTTTCAAAACTAAAATGACAGAACTAGTGATCGAATTTACCGTATTTACTCGCATAATGATCGCACTTTCTTTTTCAGAAAAATTGACGCAAAATCAGGGGTGCGATCATTACGCGGGTTAAATTTTCACAAAAAGAAAAAAAAAATTTTTCGTCCCGCGTTTGCTGCGGGACACCAAAACAAAAATGGCGGCCGGCGGAGCAGGCCGAACACACCGAACGCTTGTTTTTTTGTTCTTCTCGTGAACACATTACGTGCATTGAAACAGTTTCTTCCATATCAGTAATGAATAATATCGTTAATATCGGCAAGTTTGCAGCAATAATGCAGCCATGTCCACTTTGAGGGGAGAGAAACAGACGGGCGAGCTTAGCTGCCAGTGACATGGAAACACATGGCCGGCATGCTGCGGAAACTGCGGCATCTGTCTTTACTACTATCCTAATACGGCATGTTTCCGCCAAGGGTGGGTGAATATCTTAGTTGTGTTACAAGCGTCGGCGTATGAATAGGGTACACTTTTAACGTATCAGTGTAAACGTGGCTACTATCGTTGCCGCTCGCAATTTGTTGCGTGCCCACGAGTACAGATGAGAAGAATCGAAAGGCGCCTTTTTTGTTGTTGTTGACCACAACCTTTATAAAGCCTACACATAATAAAGGAAAGTTTGGTTGCAGCTTTTTTTTAGTCATGGAAGTGCGGAAAGTGATGAAAGTAATGAAATGGGGCACCTACTTAAGAATGTGTGGCGCGTGCAGCTCACTTGGTTTGTCTTGAACAGTAGTTCGCGTAGCATTCCACAGATGGTAAGCGCGATCATTATTCGCTAGACTTGGCAAACGACATATTGCTGCGGCAAGTTCGGGGTGCGATCATTATACGGGAAATAAAAAAAAGCAAATTTTGATGACAAAACTCAGGGGTGCGATCATTACGCGAGTGCGATCATTATACGAGTAAATATGGTATTCCCACCATAACATTTCGTGCCAACCATAATAACCCATGGTTCTCCAAGACTTTTATAAACTCTTGAAAACACGCTTATTCTGCGCAGCAAAATTCAACCCAAGCGTATACCCATGGTACAAGTATTATGCAGCAGAGGATGCGTATCTGCAATCTGTTTGGAGCGCTAAACGCACATTTTTTGGAACAGACCTGCCGAGGATATTAACCAACAACCCGCAAGAATTCTGGCAAATACTAAACCCTCAACAGACACGCACTATCACTCTAACTAATGCACTTGGACACGTGGTCAGTGACATTGAATGCGCGAACATATTTAACACCGCCTTCTCATCCGTTTTCACTAAAGAATTTGACGTACAGTATAAGCTCGTTAATTCGAACCGCAAGGGGAAGCCGCTTCAGTTCGAATTAACGAAAGTTCGAACTAACGAAAGTGAAGGAGGGCAACAGTACACTGCGATTTGGAAGCACTAGGGCATGTCAGAAATTTGGAGTGTCAGAAAGTGATGGCGTGTGCCGCGGGCACACGCCATCTTCAAGTCGAAGCTCTGGGTCCGACTGTGCCACACCACCGATGTCCACCGAAACGAACGTAAGCCGAGGCTTAACACCATCACAATGAATCGCAACGGCCGATACCTCCTAAGCTGAAAATAGAGGTGCACAACCAATGAATACTGCCGAGACAAAGACGCTGAACATGTGAAGGTGGCGAAGGGCCTGATTCGTTGGTTCTTGATTGCAAGCGCAGCTGCGACGTACTTGATTCGCTGTGTTTTGGAGCTTGCCGTGCCATCACCGCACAACATTAGCAGCTGTACAAGATTTGCAAAGCCTCCGAGATTCACAACGGGCAAGAAGTCTCGGAGGTTACGTAGAACGGAGAGGCGGCAGCCGCCACTGTCTTCTGGCTGACCCCGCGTCGGTTAGATTTTTTTCCGATTTTGCCTTCTCTCGCCGTTCTCTCCGTTTCGGAGGCAATACAGCCTTGTGTGTAGGCAGTAGGCGCACTTCTCTGGCCGTGTGCCAGGCGAGCGTAGTTCGAATTATCCGTGAGGGAACCTTCTCGCGTTCGAATTAACGGACTTTTTTATACATAGACTTCTGTGGAGCTTGGCCGGACCAAATCGTACAGTTCGAATTATCCATAAATTCGAATTATTGAAGTTCGAATTAACGAGCTTTCACTGTACCACTTACCTGTCGTAACTGCTTATCCAATACCACCAATGCCATCAACCACATTTTCTACACATGGAATCGCCTATTATCGAAAACATTATGCCATCATCCTCGTCGGGTACTGACAAAATCACTTCCAATCTCTTAAAAAATAGCACGTCTCCACGGCATACTTATCGCTACTGTTTGAGCAATCACTGCACATAGGTACCATACCCACTGACTGGCAAGTGGGAAAGGTCATTCTAGTCTTCAAATCAGGTAACAAAGAATCACCTCTTAGTTACAGTCCCTTTTTCTAACTAGTGTGCCATGCAAAATCATGGAACATGTCAGTTATTCTCACATACTGAATTTTCTTGATTCGAATAATTTTCTTCATCTCTCTCAGCATGGGTTTCGTAAGGGATTGTCCTGCGAAACACAATTGGCCATTTTCATTCTTCATCTGCATATCAATCTTGATTTCTAACGTTCAAACTAACGTAATCGCTCTGAACTACGCTAAGGATTTTGACAAAGTGTCTCACAAATGCTTATTGCTTAAATTTTCCCTAGTTAAATTTACACCCTAATGTATTACAATGGATAAAATAATTTTTAGCAAACTGCTCTCAGTTCGTCTATGTTAATAACCAAGTTTCTAATTGCCTTCCGGTAACATCAATCGTCCCTCAGGTATCTGTGCTTGGTCCCCTTCTATTTTTTATATATTGTAAGCACTATTAACGTACTTCGTCGTTTTCATTTGTACATAGCCATCATCATCTTCCCTGTTCTTCCACTTCTTCGCGCGTGAGCTAGGGGCGTTGCCTTTTGTGGAATAAACAGCGCTGGACAACTTGATCGGTCTCGGTATTATAAAGTGGTGGAGGTACGTCAAGATCCCGACGTCCTCTCGGGTTCCCGTCCTCCCTGGAGCTCCGTTCCGGTCGCCGCCTGCACCCAGCTACCCCTACAACCCCGGCCCTTCCGGCGCCTCTAACCCTACCACACAGACGACCCCACCTGCGGCGCCCTCTTGGACTGTGACGAGCCCTCAGCGCGATCCCCCTGTCTTTGCGGGACTCCATGGTGATGACGTAGACGATTGGATCGACCACTACGACCGCGTGAGTTCTTGCAACAAGTGGAACGACACCCAGAAATTGAGACACGTCGCCTTCTACTTGACCGGTGTTGCAAAGACGTGGTATTTCAACCACGAATCCGACATCGCGGATTGGTCCACGTTTACCTCGAAGCTGCGGCAAATCTTCGCTTCCTCGTCCGGCCGTGCAGAAGTCACCAAACAGAAGCTGGGAACGCGCCGCCAACTTCCCCAAGAGTCTTACACCTCATACATAGAGGATGTCTTGGCTCTGTGCCGCCGTGCAAATCCTAGCATGACGGAAGCCGAACGCGTTCGCCACATCTTAAAAGGCATTGGGCCTGTCGCGTTCAACGCCTTAATCGTGCAAAATCCGGCTTCTGTCCAAGACATCACTTCAACGTGTCAACGCCTCGACGAGCTGCAGTCTATTCGTCTTGCACATGACAGCAGCGATCCTCAGGTTCCTCATTCTCCAGATCTACGTGCTCTTATCCGCACCATCATCCGCGAGGAGCTTCAACTACAAGACCTAAAGCGTCCCCCTGCTGCCTGCGCACCAACCCCCACTTTCGACTTGCGCGAGGTCGTAAAGCAGGAGTTGACAGCGATGACTACACCCACGACGCATCTTGCTCCGGTAGCGCGCTCCACACCTACCTACGCGGATGTTGTTTCGCTACCCACCCCTACCGTGACTTCCGTGCCTACTGGCGAAGTTTCCTATGACCATTTGGCTTCGATGGGAACCAGAGCATTTGCTGCGCCATCGTACCCTCAGTGGTGTCCACCTCGTCCGGTTTGTTTTTACTGTGGTATACGCGGCCATATATCTCGCTTCTGCCGCCGGCGCCAGCAGGATGAAAGGCGAGGCTATGCTGAGCACGAAAGAGACCGCACTCGCCGATCAGACGACTACTATCCCGGACCGCACTCGTTCCCTCAACAGCGTTCTACGTCTCCACCAGCTGCTCCCAATCTGCCTCATAGTTCCCGTTCGGCCAGACATCGTTCTCCATCCCCTTACCGGCGCTCTGCATCACCGCTTCGTCCCACTTCCCATTTTGTCGACCAGCACTCGGAAAACTAACTGTTGCAGTTTTTGGAGGGGAAACTGCTTCTTATCGGTCTTCAAAAATTCCTCCTGATCACCCGGCCAACATGCTTTCTGTGACTGTCGAAGGTGTTCCCGCGTCAGCTCATCGATACCGGTGCCGCCGTTTCTGTTCTTCGGAGTGATCTGTGTTCCCGGCTCCGTAAAGTAAAAACGCCTTATCTTGGACCTATTTTGCGTGGTGCTAATAATGCATTCATTCACCCTGACGGACAGTGTACTGCTCGTGTTCTAATCGACGGCATACGCCACCACATCGAGTTTATCATCCTTCCAACGTGTATCCATGAACTTATACTTGGTTGGGACTTCCTACATTCTGCTTCAGCCGTCATTTCATGTAGAGAGGACGTTGTCCACATCACGGATACCGAGCTTGAACCTGTTGCGGACTCTTCACTTTCATGCGTGAACTTGGCCATCGCTGCAGACTATGTCCTGGTCCTGGTCACGAAGACGTTGTAGCCGTAACATCCAGTCAGATCACCGACGGAGACGCCCTAGTCGCCCCTTCTTCCCGCTGTACTTCTCGCGGAATTCTCATTGCCACCTGTCTCGTCCGGTTTTCACGCGGCCGCGCCCTTCTATCTGCTTGCAACACGACCCCAGATCCAGTGATGCTGCCCAAAGGGATGACTGTGGCAACCCTCGCCGACACTCAACCTATCTCTCTAGTCACACTTTGCCCTTCTTCATCGCCAGCACCAACCTTAGGTTTGGATGATTCTTTCCCTCCTCCAGCCGTTCTTGGTTCTGACCTAACAGCCGCGCAGTCCGAAGCCTTAATGGTGGTCTTGGCAAAACACAAAGCCTGTTTCAATAGCTGTTCCCCTGTGTTGAGCCAAACTCCTGCGGCTACACACCGCATCGAAACCGATGGTTCCGCTATAATACGACGACGCCCCTATCGTGTATCGCCGTCCGAACGAAAGGTCATTGAACAACAGGTCGCTGACATGCTGGCGCGGAAGATAATACAACCTTCATCTAGCCCATTGGCGTCTCCCGTGGTCCTGGTAAAGAAAAAAGATGGCTCCGTTCGCTTTTGCGTGGATTATCGAGCGCTCAATAAGATCACACGCAAGGACGTATATCCAATACATTGAATTGACAACGCTTTGGACACACTACAAGGGGCGGAGTATTTCTCCAGCCTTGATCTTCGATCAGGATATTGGCAAATTCCGATGAACGAGACTGACAAAGAAAAGACCGCATTCGCTACACCGGATGGCCTTTATGAATTTAACGTGATGCCTTTTGGCCTTTGTAATGCTCCTGCCACATTTGAGCGCATGATAGACAACGTACTTTGTGGTCTAAAATGGAAGACATGCCTCTGTTATCTGGACGGTATTGTCATCTTTTCGTCTGACTTCAGCCAACATCTTCATCGATTAGACAAAGTTCTCAAGTGCCTTGCGAATGCTGGTCTCCAGATCAATACAAAAAAATGCAAATTTGCAAGCAAAACAATAAAAGTATTGGGTCACATCGTCTCAAAAGATGGCATCCAGCCTGATCCCGAAAAGATTAGTGCCGTTCTTCAGTTTCCTCGCCCCCAGCAACAGAAAGATCTACATAGTTTCCTCGGCTTGGCGTCATATTTTCGTAGGTTTATACGCAACTTCGCAGCAATAGCAGCTCCTCTACACAAGCTACTGGTTACCGGTGCCTCTTTCACGTGGACTGGCAACTGCGAGTCGGCTTTTCAAGCTCTTAAGCGGCATCTTACTTCCGGACCAGTGCTTCGCCACTTCGACAATCGTGCCCCCACCATACTCCATACTGACGCAAGCGCACAAGGTATTGGCGCAGTACTTCTGCAACGTAATACAGCATCTAAAGAGCAAGTCATAGCATATGCCAGCCGAACACTTTCTCCAGCTGAGCGGAACTACACCATTACAGAGCAAGAGTGCCTGGCTATCGTTTGGTCGATTCAGAAATTTCGCCCGTACCTTTACGGCCGCCACTTCACCATCGTCACCGACCATCATGCTCTGTGTTGGCTGTCATCAATGAAAAACATGTCAGGACGCTTAGGACGCTGGATACTCCGCTTGCAGGAATATGACTTCACTATAACGTACAAGTCTGGAAAACACCATCACGATGCAGACGCATTGTCTCGCTGCCCACTCTCACTCTCTCCAGGTAACGCACCGTCGTCTTCCCAACCACGTCGTTCCGATGCTACGCCTGCCTCTCACCAACTATCGATAGCGCCCCTGGACCAAGTTATGCTTTCATCACGCTCTGATTTCGTCTCGCTTCAGCGGGCCGACTCCTACTGTCGAGCTCTCATGGATCGCCTTAGTGGGTTCGCCAAACCAACCAACAGCCGCTTGCAACGCCAACTTCGACAATTCCGCCTTCAGGGTGGCATGCTACACCGCTACGTTTACCACCCAACAGGTCACCGGTGGGTCCCAGTTCTACCTCGCTGCCTTCGTTTGCGGGTATTAGAGGCACTTCACGACAATGTATCGGCTGGCCACTTAGGCTTCCACAAGACTTACGACCGCATAAAGACCCGGTGCTTCTGGCCTGGCCTATCCTCAACGGTGGCCAAATACATTGCCTCTTGTGCGTCATGTCAGCACCGCAAACGCTCGACATCCCCTCCGGCCGGTTTGCTACAACCTCTCCCTTGCCCGGACGCACCTTTTGAATTTGTTGGCATTGATTTATATGGTCCCTTGCCGTTGACACCCTCCGGTCACTGTTGGATTGTCACTTCGGTCGACCATTTAACAAGATATGCCGAGACTGCCCCTCTGCGATCCGGCACCGCTTCTGAGGTCGCCGACTTTTTCTTGCGCGCCATCGTCTTGCGCCATGGGGCTCCTCGCGTTCTTCTCAGTGACCGTGGCAAGGCGTTGATTTCACAAGTTCTCGACGAAGTTCTTCGAGCCACTAATACCGTCCACAAATCTACTTCTACTTATCATCCGCAAACCAATGGCCTTACTGAGCGCTTCCACCGTACGCTGTCTGACATGATTTCCATGTACATCCGTCCTGACCACACTGACTGGGATAAAATTCTTCCTTTTGTGACATTCGCATATAATACTGCTATTCAACGGACTACCGGCTACAGCCCTTTCTTCCTTGTGTATGGACGATCTTCTTCCACCATAATCGACAGAGAACTATTTTTCGCACCTTCTTCGCCTAACGCGTCACTTCCAGAAGATTTTGCTGCCCGAGTTGCACATTGCCGTCAAATTGCCCGGCAAAGCACAGAAGCTACCCAAGCTGAGCGCAAGCGTTACTGCGACAACAAACGCCGTGACCTACGTTTTCACTCTGGAGACCAAGTCCTGCTTTGGACTCCAGTCCGCACCCAAGGCCTCTGTGAGAAGTTCCTTTCACGCTACATTGGCCCATACACCGTTGTGCAGCAAACATCTGCAGTGAACTATCTCGTCCGCCCAGTACACTCCGTCACTGACCGGCGCCGCCGGAATGCCGAAATTGTTCACGTGGAGTGCGGATGCACATCGCGTCAGCTCCGCATTTTCTTATGATTCTCGGCGGAAAATCGCATTTTGTGGAGAAATCCATTGATCTTCAAAAGAACAGGTGCCAAGGAGTCCAAGGACACCATTCTCTACCAGGTGGGCCCGTTTTTCGGCCGTCAATCGGTCCTTCCTCTCGCTGCGCGTGGCGGTAGATCTACACCCAACTAGAACGCCTCGACACCTCGAACGGCTCCGCCGCAGCGGTGGCTGAGAGAGCTCGGCCTACCGACGGAGATACCCAGGCCCTGCTCCCTAATGGAAGTCGTGAGCGTGGGAGGCGAAGAAATGCAACCGGAGGAGTTCGGGAAAGAATCAGGTTGGTGCGAAGTTAGAAGAGGCACAAAGAAGCGATGCAGCGGTGGTGCCGGATTGGCGGGACACGAGCAGCAGGAAAGAACCTTCGTCAGGGAACCAAAAAATAGAAACAAATGGAAGAACGAACGCAAGGTGCGACAAATCATCAAAGCAAGTAGGCTGCCTAACCTGCCAAAAGAAGACTACAGGGTTATCGTGCGTCCACGTGGCGGACTTAAGGTATCAGACTACAAGCTGGATCGCATTTACTACTGTCTGCGCAACGCTGCCGGGGTCGGCCGAGAGACAGCGGAGGAAGACAGCATATGCATAAACAGCAAACAAAATATAGTGGTGCTCAGCACGCCTTCCGAGGACCGAGCCAGGAAATATGGGGCTATCAATAAGCTACGCCTTGGAGAACAAGAATTTGAAGCAAGTGCTTACAGAGCAGCTCCTGATAATACATCCAAGGGTCTCATCAGAGGAATATCTCAGGAGGAGAGTCCGGAGGACATAGTGACCAGTCTGGTCACGCCACGCAATCCTGGAGTCTTGCACGCCAAGAGAATGGGTAACACTGACAACGTGATCGTTTTATTTGAAGGTTTTCACGTCCCAAGATATGTGAGGTATGGAGCGATGCTTATCCAATGCTCCTTGTATAAAAAACACATCGACATATGCTATGGATGCGGAAGAACAGGGCACAGGGCTGACGTGTGCCCCAACCCTGAAGACAAGATTTGCCGGGGGTGTGGATGCAAGAATCCACAGCAGGATCACAACTGCAACGCGGAGTGCCAACTGTGCGGCAAAGACCACCTCACGGGAGACAAGAAGTGCCAAGCAAGATACAAGATACCGTACCTGGTCAGGAGACGCCGCTGGGAGCGACGGAGGAGGGAAGAAGAGGCCGAAGAGGAAGAGTACTACTACCACAACTACAATGAAAACAGAGGGAGCAACAATAATAATCATAAGACTGTAGCGAGCAAGCAGCCCTCAACCGACAGAGAAGACACAAGCAGGAAAAACTATGGAAGACACCGCTCCGGTTCCTTCCCGAGACTGCCAGGAGAAGCCGGTCGCCAACGCTCCAGGTCCAGGTCCAGGACCAGATCGTGGACGAGATCGAGGTCGAGGTCCGGTTCGAGAACTAATTGAGGGGGAGACGGGAGCAAAGCACAGGTGAGCTGGGCAAGCGCGGTCTCCGGCACTGCTACTCAATCGCCTAAAGTTAAAGGGTCCGCCCTAGAACAGGAAATGTCACAGATTAGAAACATGTTAGAACAGATTACCCGAGAGAATGCAATGCTTAAAGATGAGATCAAGCAGCTTAGGGCAGAAAACGCGAAACTTCAGCAAGAAAAGAATGGCAACGCACCCTCCGCCAGTACGACGTCGACGCGGAGTCGGGCTCCAACGCCCGTTCCCACGCAAGCGAACGGAGAAGCACCACCACACAAAAGGAGGGCGCAAGAAACTGCTGAAGAAAACAGCGTCTTTGCAATCAGCGAGGTTATGGGAACGTTTAAAGGAATGTTCGATGGGTTACAGCAACAAATCACAAACATGTATGTAGAGATTAAACAACGATTCGATGGATTAGAGAATAGAGTAGCGGCACTAGAAAGCACACCAAAGGATATTAGGCCAGCAGGCGCAGGACCGGTTAAAAGCAAGCCGTATAGCAGGCCGAATGCGGTAGAAAATAGCAAGGCCACCGGGGAAGAACAGATAAATCAACATGGCGCCGCGTAACCAATACGCGATTTGGCAATGGAACTGCCGCGGGTATCGTCGCAAGCGAGGAAACCTGCAGCAGTTCATAACAACTAAGGAGGCGCCAGATGTCATCGCCCTGCAGGAAACCGGGGGGATCGCAAAATTATCGGGGTATAAATCGTATAGTGCTTCCGGCGAGAAGGCAACCGTCACGACGCTCATACACAGAAACCTCTCGGCTGTCGAGCACGATACCGGTGTGCGCGGCATAGACCACGTCCTGATTGAAATAATCCCCTCCCGTAAAGAAGAGGGAAGTCTATTTATTCTGAACATATATAGTCCACCCCGGCACAAGCCCAAATTCGGCCCACTCTTCCACAAAGTGTTGAGCGTAGCGCACAAGCAGGCACTAGTCGTGGTCGGCGATTTTAACGCGCCACACGCGGCTTGGGGATACAGCATAGAGAACATTAAAGGCCGAAGCCTGTGGGCAGACGCTCAGCACGAAGGCCTAACGCTCATGACTGACCCTCAGGCACCAACCAGAATAGGAAACAGCGTAACCAACGACACGACACCAGATCTCACATTTACGAAGAATGTAGCAATTTCTCAATGGACAAACATGCAGGAAAGCTTAGGTAGTGACCACTACATCGTCGTCACAACGGTACAAGCAGGCCCAAGGAAAAAGAGGGGGAGAGAACTGAAGCTTGTAGAATGGGACTCTTTCCGCAAAATCCGACAAGATGATGCGGAAGACACTATAACGGACATAGAGAAATGGGCAGAGAAACTGCAAGAAAACATTAAACGAGCTACCAAAACTGTTCCAGAGGAGGCAGGTATAGAGGAGATGGATAGCAGATTATTGCACATGTGGGAAGCGAAAGGTAGCATGCTGAAAAGATGGAAAAAGCAAAAACATAATTGGAAATTAAGAAAGAGAATTGTGGAATTAAACAAGGAAATCGAGATATATGCAAATAGGTTAACCCAACAGAAGTGGGAAGCCACGTGCGACTTGATGGAAAGGCAGATAGGAATGTCCAAGACCTGGAACATTCTCCGATGCCTCTTGGACCCCGGAAGTACAAAAACCATACAAAGACACAATCTACAGAAGGTTATACACAGCTACAACGGCACAGAAGAAGAGCTCTTCCGAGAGCTCCAAAAGATGTACGTTGGAGATGCGGATAGAGAAGTACTTCCGGATTACCTAGGTAACGAGAATCCAGATCTTGATACCCCTATTACGGAGGCAGAAGTCAGATATGAACTGACCAGGCTCAACTCGAAATCTGCACCAGGACCTGATGGGATAAGTAACAAAACACTTAGAAACCTCGACGATGTATCCATCCGAGCTCTCACGGACTACATGAATAACTGCTGGGAGCAAGGCAGCATTCCAAGTCAATGGAAATCAGCCCAAATTATTTTTATACCAAAGACTGGAAAGAAACCACAACTGACGAACTTAAGGCCCATATCCCTGACATCCTGCGTCGGTAAACTCATGGAACATGTGGTTCTCACACGTCTCACGAGATACATGGATGATGGAGGACTTTACCCACATACCATGGTTGGATTTCGACCAAAGTTATCGACGCAGGATATTATGCTCAAACTAAAACATCAGATCATAGATGCGGGTGAGAAAAGTCTAGACACTAAGGCCATACTAGGTCTCGATCTAACTAAGGCCTTTGACACCGTCACGCACAAGGCCATACTACAAAATCTCCAAAAACTGGATGTAGGACGTAAAACATACGCGTACATCAAAGACTTCTTGACAGATCGTACCGCAAAGATTTCAATTGGAGAATCCAAATCGGACGCACTCAAGCTAGGTAATAGGGGTACCCCGCAGGGCTCCGTCCTATCTCCCTTTCTATTCAACGTGGCAATGATTGGTCTTCCTGCGAGACTCGAAAAGATAGAAGGACTCCGACACAGCCTCTACGCGGACGACATCACCCTTTGGGTGGCGGGTGGAAGCGATGGGCATGTGGAAGAGATCCTTCAAACCGCAGTAAACACGGTAGAAGACTACATCAAAGACAAGGGACTGAGATGCTCCTCGCAAAAATCAGAACTTCTGCTCTATAGGCCCACATGCCGCGGTCGAAAAAGCATTAGGGAAAGGCCGGGCATTGTGGTCACAGTAGAAGGCACCACAATACCGATAGTGGAGAGCCTGAGAATACTGGGACTCCGCATATCCGAAAACGGCCATAACGGAGAAACCATTAGACTACTTGACAATAGTGTTCAACAAACCATCAGACTAATAAAGCGGATATCCAACAGGCACTATGGCATGAAAGAGCACAATCTCATCCGATTAATAGAAACATTCGTAATCAGTCGTATTGTATATGTGGTTCTTTACCTCAAGCTCTACGCTGCGGAGAAAGCCAAGATAGACTGCATTATTAGAAGGGCCTATAAGCAAGCCTTGGGACTTCCGGCAAATACGTCAAACGAGAAATTCTTGGCGCTCGGCGTGCACAATACATTAGACGAACTTATTGAGGCACAGAGAGTAGCGCAGTATGAAAGGCTTACGCAGAGTTTGACGGGGAGACACATCTTAGATGACATCGGAATAACCTACGAAGCACAGCACGGAGTGCGGAGGGACATCCCAAGAAAAATAAGGGAACATCTATCAATACCCCCACTCCCCAGAAACATGCACCCGGAGTTTCACCAAGATCGAAGAAACGCACGAGCGAGAGCTCTCCACAAAAGGTTCCGTTATGCCAGGGACGTGGTCTATGTGGACGCGGCGGAGTACGCAAATGGACAGAGTATGTCGATAGTTGCTACGAGTCTAGAGGGTGACTGCAGAGTTAGTGGGACGGTGAAAACATGGAAGGCAGAGGTGGCGGAGGAAGCTGCCTTAGCACTGGCAATAGCCTCCACGGAAGCCAACATCGTAGTAAGCGACTGCAAGACAGCAGTCAGGAACTATGCAAAAGGAAGAATCTCGCCGGAAGCACTCAGAATTTTAAACAACTTTCGTGAAGATCGCGACATTCACATTATATGGGCACCCGCACACTCCTCCCTTCCCGGGAACGAAATAGCGCACAACCTGGCTCGAGAACTGACAGGCCGAGCAGGTGACACGCAACAAATACTGGGAACGGAGAGAGACCGGATGACCAGCTTTAACGAGATCACCAAACACTATAAATTGGGAAGGGCCCATTTCCCCCCGGCACACTCCTCGTTAAATAGACGGCAAGCGACGGCATGGCGCCTCCTACAAACAGATACATATCCGAACCCGGTGGCCTACCACCGCTACTACCCGGACCTTTACACGGATAGATGTAGATTCTGTGAAGAAAGGGCGGACCTACAACACATGGTATGGGCTTGTCCTCGTACACCCATACAGAATAAAATAATTAAAACCAGAGAGCAGTGGGAGACCGCGTTGCTCAGCTGTGCACCGGAAGACCAACGCAAGGCAATCCAGCAGGCCGAAGATGCCGCCAGGGCCCAAGGGCTCGAGGCCGTCATTTAGGTAGAGGCCTAGGTCTCAAATCTGCTGTGCACAAATAAAGTTTATTCCTCCTCCTCCTCCTCCTCGCGGATGAAGCCCTTCACTCCCCGTTTAGATAATCTCTAATCTGCGGCCAAGCTGGCCGCTTCCATGACAGTGGAAAGTTAGTGTAAGCACTATTAATGTACTTCGTCATTTTCATTTGTACATAGCCATCATCATCTTCCCTGTTCTTCGACTTCTTCGTGCGTGAGCTAGGGGCGTTGCCTTTTGTGGAATAAACAGCGCTGGACAACTTGATCGGTCTCGGTATTATAATATATTTAAACGACTTAGCCACACATGGGCTGCTATCTTGTACACGTTCAAAAAGCCGATGTTCGATTTCGCCTCACACGATTGGACTAGGTTGACCTAGGCCGTGATATCCACGCAGCCTGGACAATCACGCAAGGCGAAATCAAACGTCGGCTTTTCAAACGTGTACAAGATAGCGGCCCTGTTTCCTGTAACATCAGCATGTTTGCCGATGACTGCATTGTGTACCGCACAGTTACTAAACACATCCGATCAGCTAGCTCTCCAAACCGACCTAACCTGTTTACAAGTCGTCGTTTTACTCCTTCTGTTTACAACACTGGTACAGCCAATGGCTCGTGGAACTTAAACCTGCTAAATGCAAACATGTGTCATTTCCCAGCAAACCCAACCCCCTTTTCTTCCCTTAATCTCTGGCATCGTAGTAGAATTAACCAGTTCTTACAAATACCTGGGCATAACCTTGTGCGAAGACCTAACCTGGAATGTACATGTCACAAACATGGTTTTTTTAAAACGGCACTTGCACAACGCACCGCCAAATGTAAAACTTACCGCATACACGTCCCTGGTACGAACAAAACTAGAATATGCATGCCCTATCTGGAGCCGTAACCAAATCTATCTGATAACTTCGCTATAATCACTACAGAATCGCATCACTGGATTAATTAATTCGTGCTATTCATACAATACCAGCATATCATCTTTAAAAGCGATATCCGGTCTCGCAAATCTTGCTTGTCATCAAATCGCCAGTGTATGTTTGTTCCAAAAGTTTTTTTTCAGCTCACTTCATATTCCGCCCTACATCAGCCCTCCGGCATGCATTTCACTCTGTATTGGTCATCCCCTGCAAGTTCCCCGTCCACGTACTCATACTACAATGTTTGCTGCATCATTCCTTCCTCGCTCAGCCACAGACTGGAATGGCCTTCCACACGACATCCCTGCAACCACTTGTCCATCTACATTTTCTGATTGTATAACTGCCATATTTAACAAAAATTTTTTTTTTATATCCAATTACTTATACCTGTACCCACCCCTTGTGTAACACCCCCATATTGGGGGTCTTTAAGGTAATAAAGTGAAGATACATGATACTTTACAGATGATGCGCCGATGAGCTCGTAGCTATGCAAGAGTGATCTCGAGTTGGAATTTTTATGTCATACCCGACCCACCCATGTGAACAAAAGTGATAATTTGAGTGGGTTGCCTTTTGTACATTCCCTGTGGAAAAGCGTTTTCAGCAATCATAAAAACATGCAAGCAGTACATGCACATTCCCTGTGGCAAGCCGTACACTGTTCCAGTACATTTTAGGAGTGAGTGCACAGTCATACTTTACAGATTTTGCTCAATCGAATATTTTTCCTCAGCACACAGCGCAAAACCATGACTGTGTTTTGGCCCGGCCAAGTAATCACGCCATCAACTGCGGTGCTTTTCTTGTGATTTTAATTGGTTTTGCTGCCACCTTCGAGGTTAAAATTACTTCAGCACACTTAGAGTGCTTATGGGCAAGATATTTTTGTACAGTACAGCACAAGAGTTGTAGAAGCTAAAACACTATCATGAAAAACACTGGCAGCTGGGAGCCGCCTCTCACTTCAATGCACCTCCAAAACTCATGATTACACAACCCCCGGTACTAAATGCATGGGAAGACAGCGCACATGATGCCACGCCATCTTGGCATGCCCACTCTTTGCCAACGTGGCAGATTACCTCTCAAAGCACTGGCTGCATATGCACAGCCACGGGCAGGAAAGAAGTCACGCCAACCTGGCCCCACTTCCTCCCCTCGCGTGCACTTGATCACGGGCGCTCGCTACCCCCAGACAGCGCTCGTCCATCCTTCTCACCCTCGCATGCTTCCACTCGTACCGCGCCCGAGGCACAACAGGACCTTATCGCACTTTATAGGGAGTGCTGCTTGGCTTCAGCGGTTGCGCGTAATTTGAGAGGTGCATTTGCAAGTAGCTGCTTGTCATTCAACAACTTGAACATCTGCACCCGCAGAAGTTTCCATTTATTGTCTTGCTATTACTTCATGGTGGCAGTGAAATTGTTTTATTTAAATCATGTTTAAACATATTAGAGGTTGGATTGCGCAACATTTTGACAAGACACACAGAAGAGAAACACACACCTTAGAGCGCTACTTGCAACTATCGTTTTATTCCCTTGTCAATGGAATAAATACAGGAAGATACTCAGGGGGGGAGGGCGGTAGCGACAAAAAACAAATAAAAAAAATGTTTTGACAAACATGGTCATCTACCAATGCCAAGCCGGCTTTGCCATGTGATCGTTTTTTGCTGCACTCGTCATCGCAAAAAAAGGAACAGGATACGAAATTTCAGATTGGCGCGTGAGGAAATCTACAGTGAAATCTCGTTACAACGAACTTCAGGGGACCGCGGGAAAATGTTCGTTATTCTGAAAGGTCGTTATAGTGAAAGCCCAAAAATTAGCCATAACAATAGCATTTCAGTAACGCAAGCGTCCTACCTTTGAAACGGTACCTGCTTGAACTCGTTTCTCACACAATGCACACGTGATCGTCAGAGAAGGCACATTTATTTGAAATAGTCCGTGATCGTCTTCTGACGGGTGCAGCACAGACTCTGCAGCACGAACGATTCCAGACCGTCCGCATTCTTATGCACGCCTTCGGTCGCTGTGCCACTTTTGGCTATAAATATGCGGAGTTTTCGCAAGCAGTCCAACGCATCTGTGGCCGACACGGACTCGTCGCGGTCTTCGGGTGCTGCCGTAACGTGCAGCAAGATTCTTGCTGGTGCTTAAAGATTTTCTCCTTATCTTTGAGAATCGTGGCGATCGTCGACCGTGCCACTCCACGTTCTTTAGCCACGACGGATTGTTTCTTCCAGTCTTCTATCTCGCGAAGAATCTCTACTCTCTCGCTCAAAGAAAACTGCTTTCGCTTCTTCGCCGTGGTTAGAGTTGTTGAGCTCATGGCAACGCGAACGCCGGCACGCACTTCTAACACAATAATATAACCAGAAGAAAAACAAGATGGACAGGCCTGATACAGGTGACAGCACGCGAACAACTGAGAAAACAAGCAAGAAAAACGTGATGCGTCGTCACCTCCGCAACAGGAAAAAAAAAAGGCCCACTTCAGCGTTAATTACTACTTTTTTTTTTCTTCTGCCGCACCGTCTCAGGTTTTACGAGCCCATGCTCCCCGCCTCTCCACTCACAAAACCTGGTGCGTCGTTGCCTCCACAACGGAGAAGGAAAAAAAAAAGTCTCCGCCCGCATCTTTCTCCTTCCGCGCCATGTCAGGTTTTTGCGGGAAGCAAGTTGCAAGGCGGCCCGCTCTTCGCGCTGCGTCGTCTGCTAGCTTAGAGCTCCGACTGCCGTGACGGATACACTGAAATCTAAGAATCCTCGCATTTCGGGATATGAGTTCGTAGTACTGAGGTGTTGTTAAGAAGACACGGAAATTAAATAACGATCGTTATTCTGAAATGTTCGTTATTCTGAAGTTCGTAGTAGTGAAATGTTTTTACATTGAAACTATAAGCAGTCGGCACGGGATTTCATAAAAGTTTGTTAATCTGAAATGTTCGTTAATGTGGTGTTCGTTGTAACGGGGTTTGACTGTATTTCCTTTGCACTTAGGGAGACTGAGGGCGTGCTCACGCACATACTTCCCAAACGCGCAATCTCAGCGGCTTCGATTACCTCTCGCGTTGTTTGGCTGCCATCTTTGCTCACAATCTTACAATTCTTAAAGAATGGCCGACATCCACAATCTCTACAATGTATCCCAAGGTGTCCGGCGACTGCTTTTGAAACGTTATAATCATGCTCTTTTAATCTTTCATTCAAACATCGCCCAGTCTGTCCGATGTACTTTCTACCGCACTGAAGTGGAATGGAATATACCACTCCCTCAGTGCAGTCGACAAACTTTTTTCTGTGTGAGCGCACATGAGCGGATACAATGTAGAGATTGGGATACATTGTAGAGATTGCGGATGTCGGCCATTCTTTAAGAATTGTAAGATTGTGAGCAAAGATTGCAGCCAAACAACACGAGAGATAATTGAAGCAGCTGAGATTGCGCGTTTGAGAAGTATGTGCGTGAGCACGCCCTCAGTCTCCCTAAGTGGAAAGGAAATAGATTTCCTCACGCGCCAATCTGAAATTTCGTATCCTGTTTCTTTTTTTTTGCGATGACGAGTGCAGCAAAAAATGATCACATGCCAAAGCCGGCTTGGCATTGGTAGATGACCATGTTTGTCAAAACATTTTTTTTTTATTATTTTGTCGCTACCGCCCTCCCCCCCCCCCCCCCGAGTATCTTCCTGTATTTATTCCATTGACAAGGGAATAAAACGACAGTTGCAAGTAGCGCTCTGTAGTGTGCGTTTCTCTTCTGTGTGTCTCATCAAAATGTTGCGCAATCCAACCTCTAATATGCTATACCAACACGCCCAGTCGTCAACCTTGGCAAGTGTTTAAACACACTTGGTTATAATCAGGTTTTAATACATGATCTTCTATGGACAAGTTATAAAAAGTGCACAAGCACCACCGAGACAGACACTGCAGCTGATTGGGTCACCAGTTTCAATTATACAGTGACGGCCAATTTTAGGACTGAAAAAGTTATGGGCCTTAAAAATGTATCAAATTAGCTGGAGTTAAATTAACAAAAGCCTACTGCTTACAGTGCGTGCACAGCTGCCTGGTTGTATGCATCAATGAGCTCATTGGAGATGGCCTGGCGGCTGGGGCTCAGCCGGTCCGCCTGCACAGGGTCTTGCAGCATCCAAAGGACGCGGGAGCCATTGGCCAGCCGGTCAAAGAGTGGCACCAGCCGGCTCACATTGGCCGCATACTCAGCCAGCATAGCCCGGCTACCATTGCTCTGCTTGATGGCCCAAGTGCCACTGCCCAGCACAATGAGGGCAGGTCGCTGTGCACGCTGCAGCCAGCGTGCACCCGCTGAACGTAGTGAGCCATCCATCAGTGGACGCCAGAGGAATTCCTGCAAACACCCCCCCGACATCTTGAATCTATTCGTCAATCAGTGAACAAAAATGGTTGACACAAGGTGTCTCCTATGTGCACTATAGGAGTGCACTATCAACTGCAGGTTATTGGCATCCCCAACAGAGTTAATCATACTATTTTTTACTCAGTCAAACTAGACAAGATTATTTGGCATATAATGAATTTGGAGAAAAGCTTCCAATGAGAAAATTGTTCGATGAATTGTCTGATTAAGCATTACTTGCAAAAATAATTTTCTTCTGGAGAAATTCAGCAAAACATGAAAAAGACCCTTGTGGAGAACATGCCCACCACAAATGCAGTGCTCTCAAATCTGCCACGCATAAGTGAATCGCATACTGGGAGCAGAAACACTTGCGCTGCCCGAAGGTCATTACTGACCTACAACTCTTTCAGTGAAATGTGAAAAAGCACTGTTTGTTCACTTTTGAAACCACTCAAGCAGAGTGTCTAGCAAATTTCTTCTTCCCCAACTTTTTCCCTCATTTTCACAGTGAAAATTCTTTGACTGAACAACAAAACACAACTGATTTTTTAACATGATTTTTTGCACCATGTCAGCGAAATCAAGCAACTAAGAGGAAACAAGACCTTTTTTTTTGGGGGGGGGGGGGGGGGGGATGTACAGCTTACACCAGCAGCAGAAAAAGAAGTGAGGGGCTCTACACTTCAGCAAGAGATATGTGAAAGTACTCTCCCTTGGTGTACCATCTGACTTGTCCTGGTCACTGTTATGAGTACTGAATAAGTGACCAGCAATTGAGGAGCTTTTTTTTTGTTTTTTTTCAAATTGAGCCAAACAGACAGTCTGAAGAAACAGGCAAAAGTTTGATGTAAGCCTATCACCTATCCCAACAATGATACATTCATGTTTCGTTAATATGGAGCCCCTTATTATGGACACCCCGAAATATGAACACTGTCAGTGACCGGTCAGTTGCCATGCATTTCTGCTCCATTAATAGAGAGACTCACAGTCCGGCCTTTCCAGGGACAAAACTGAAAAATGTATGCATTTTTCCCTTGTTGTTATGGACACTGCTTCAAAACGTCATGGAAGCAGCGCATAGCTGGGGACAAAAAGCAAAGAGAGTCACACAGACAGAGCGTTGTCTATCTGCTGATATTAACACCATGACCAGGAAGAATGGTGATTATACAAGGCCCTTCCCACCCCCACTTGGCTCCCTTGGCCCAACTTTTCACCTTTGTTGTGTTGATCTGAAAGACAAGGTTGGACGATTTTTGGTTACTAGAAGGCGTAATAAAAAACAATGGTAGGCATGAAACATAAACCAGCTTCCCCAACAAAAAAAAGCTAGTGAAGGTATGGCTAGAAAAGCTGAGCAGGGCACGGTACACGTATGTGCTGATAACAGAAAACCTGGCATGTAAAGGTAGAACACCTTTTGGTGAAAAAAGATGGCAAGTGTCAGGACAAGAGGGGCATGCTGAACATTGCGCTTCAAGTAGCTGATGATGTGTTGTGCTTACAGGACGCCAAAGTAGGGTCATAAGTGCAAACACTCATTTTTTGACTGAATCAAGGATAGTTGCATTTGCCTTACACTAATAACTTCACTCTTTATTGACGGCACCTATAAATACCTAGAGAAAATGCTTATTTTCTATCCAAATGTGCAAAACACATTGAGAACAAGCATAATCAAAAGATTGTGCAAATTTTTTTAGCAGTAGAGGGAAAACCCCAGATAGAAAACTATAAGTGGGCTTCATCCCAAGCCACCTACGGCTTCGTTTGGAATAGACAGCTCTCACTCTATGTGAATCATGAGTGTGCATTTCATTTGCTTTACAACCCATGTATGGCACCACTGCAGCCGCATATCTTGCAGCAGTGGTGACCATGCTTTCAAAAGAAAGCAGGTTGTGTGCCAAACTTCTTCTACATCCTACATTTATGCTCTAAGCCAACAAATTATGCTTGCTGCCTGCCATTCAGTGTTGGCTGAAAACATATAGCTAGAAACTTCTTCCTCAATGACAAAACTCAGGAATAAAAAAAAAGTTTTTCTGTTATGTTGCTTGTAGGCAACACTCGTCAATAAAGGGACACTTCATTTTTTTATCTTGATTCGTTATTATGGACAACACACATTATGAATGATTTTCCTGGGAAATTGAAGCGTTCATATCAACAAGACAAACTGTACAAGCAACACAAGCTAACCCACGGTCAGTAGAGAAAAATTATGTTCATATTTTAACAATAAATCAGGCTCTAAGATTGAATTTAGCTTTTATAGCTATAAAATAGCACTTCTGACTCATTTTCTTTTTAATATCTTTCTTCCAAGTTACCTTGATGTCATACATATAGAAAAAAAAACATTAATGAAGTCCCTTGCCTTTGAGTTTTGCAGTAAAATGGGAAAACATTTAGCAGTAACCGACACAATCTACTTGACGCTTTATGGATAACTGTTGCCTACAGGCAACACAATGAATTTTTTATTGCTCAGTTTAGGTACCAAGTATGTAGTTTTGAGCTAAATATCTTCCATCAACACTGGATGACAGGCGGCAAGTGTCAGAGCCAACTTTTCACAGACGTATTTCTGATAAGTCTGCACTTAGAAACATTTTGCTTATTTGTGCACTTGCGCAGCACCTGTCCACATTGTTTTGCATTTCTTTCTTGTCCTGTTTATGTGCATGACACAAACTTAGTCCATGAATCACTATTTCGCCCATCACAAATCACATGTCGGCCCAGGCTGGGGCAAGCGCCCGCCTAGGCCGCTGTACCTTGGAAGCCATCTGCGACAGGGACAGAGTATGCCTACGCACTATGTTTTCACGGCTTAGTTCACACTGGTGCGAGACGCAGCATGAAGGTCAATTAGCTTTCTGCTGCCGCCGCTCTTCCTACTCCAGCATTTTGACAGGAGTTTCCGCGTTCATAGAGTGAGATGTGTTCATGTTTGCTTGTGCGCGTGACACCATGCTTGTTAATTTAATTAGTAAGTGAATGTTTACAAGTTTATGCAGCCGATAAAACTACTATCCTTACTTGGTTTAGCTATCAACTAATTTGCGTCCACAATTGATGGTTCAGATTTCGGGCAAAACTGCAACTTTTCTTATTTGAAATGCATTGTTTCTTACAGTGAGCTCTTTGTAAACTGGCTCATTTTGTTTTGACGGCTATGTTGGCAGCATATCGTTGCTGTGCAGACCACCCACATAGGCAAAAAGAGTTAGCTTCGGCTTCTGGATTTGGCTTGTATTGAAAAAAATATGACATAAAAGATATGAAAAAAATTCATGACCGGGGTGGTTGGAAAAGTATGGGAGAGGCCTTTGCCCTGCAGTGGGCGTAACCAGGCTGATAATGAAAAAAATATGCCTCAATTGTAGTGCATACCACATGATTCTGCTCTGGTACACAGAGAATGTGAATACACGTAAAATTTAATCTACTGTGCACTCTTTACTTGTCCGCAGACAGTGCTTCCATATCCATCAGGCGTTTCAGCAGAGCCTTCGTGCCCCTTTGGCATTCCATCTATTAGTTTCTTCATGGGCATCCTTGTCATGCTCATTATGACCCTCATCTTTGAACGTATCAGCTGTATTGAAGGCAATGGCCACGGTGCTGGTGAAAGAGACAACCGGCGGTTGTCTCTTGTCTTACCTGCTTCGCCATAGCTCCTATTGAGTTGTTTCAGCCTGCTGCTGCAAAGCTGCCCTAAGTCCTTCTAGGCGAACACCCACATTGTATTTGGTGCAGCAATAAAATTTTGGAAAGAGCACACAATTTGTTTATTTATTTAGCTATTGAGAGTGGAGCAGTCTTGCTCTTTTGTCCCATTAAATAACAGTAAATCCATCGACATGCCAGGCATTCAAATAACTCCAGTTAAATATGTTATTGACATAACTCCACACTGCTGGGTACATATCTTCAATATATGTCTCACAAGAGTTTTTCCATATAAGATGCAATGTGTCAAAGTTGTAATATTTAAGAAAGGTGACAAACGGCTTTTGCAATTACCACCCATTTCTATCCTGTCTGTTTGTTCAGAAGAGCTTGAGAAAGTTACACTTAAAGGGCCCCTGAAACGGTTCGGACAAATTTTGTAGGCGCGTAGGGTACAGGTTAAGTAGAACATTCGCACCACAATTTAAGTGAAGCGTTACGTATTAATGCCTGCAAGCGATTAGAAGTTACCCTCCTCCCTAGCTATGCTTTTCCTCCTCAACTCGCTCGCCGAGCGAGCGGCGCTAAGCTCCGCCTTCACTGGTTCAGCGTCACGATGCAACGTCACATCCTTCACTTCCGGTTGTTTAGGAACACGCCCCCTCCCGCGCGAGACCTCTCCGCTAGCCGCTTGGCTGTCGACCGAGAGCTATCGAAGCAGCGTGCGTTGCGAGCATTCTGTCGTAGCGCCGAACGTGTCCGGTACTCCGCTAAAAACAGGCAAGCTGGTCATTTCGGCAAATGACTGGAGGCATAAACTCAAGCTGATGAAGGAACTTTAGCGTAGACGTACGTGAGCAGCCTGATCGGTCTGCACGGTCCAGACACTTGCAGGCGCAGCGCTTAACCAGTCAAACAAAGCGCTAATATTGCTCTAACCAAGTGTAAAGCATTTTAAACATTTATAAATCAATGTGTTGATGATTACACTCCTGCGAAAAATACACACCAGCAGCAAAGAATACACTTTGTTGCTGCTACTGTGTATGGTTGAGCTCTGTGCCACCAGGTGGCTGCACCGTGCAGACCGTTCACATTTGCCCTTCTGCTCATCTCGTGGCTCATCCCGGCACAGTCAAGCGGCCAGACCCTGTCCCCTTGCGCTTGCGTTTGCCCTAATACGGGACTCGCGAAACGCTATTGCGTTAGTAATCTTCCGGTGTAAAGTGACGGCCACAAACGCGCAAATCCTGCGCCGCAGCCAGTTCGCTCGTACGCTGCCTTGCAGAGGGACACGATGTCGCAGCTTGACATATTGACAGCCGCTACGTTTGCAGTCCACAAGGCAACAAAGTCGAATCATAGTGCTCGCGAAAAGACTGAGACCGACTCTGACCGCGGAGCTCTCGTCAAAATGGAGTACGTTGTAACACAAGCAGACGACACTTGCTGTGTGCCGGAAGTGCTGAAGTGTACTAAAAAACTATTCTTGTGTATTCTATTTAAGTTATTTTCTTTTTACAAAAACAAAGTAACTAACATTCCAACTATTACGAGCATCATTTGTTCCCCATAAAGTTGGAAAAATTATCGACCACGCGCCCTGGTCAGCCAATCAGATAGCTCGCCCATGTGACGTAATATGGGTTATTTGCATCATATGGGTAGGAGCGGCTTAAAATTCCGCCGAGCAGTGCGCTGCGATCGGCAGCGATGTGTATTTTTAAAACCTTATAATAAATTACACGCTTTACGCAGAGCACTTAGATGCATCAATTAATGATCAGAAGAACCTACTCTAACGACTCAGTACGTTTGTAGAAAATCGCCAAAATCGTTTCAGGGTCCCTTTAAAGGAGCCCTGAACCACTTTTTATAGAAGTGGAGAAATACATTTGAAGATAAAAGAGGCTATTTCAGAAATACCTTGCCGCAAAAGGTACTTCTAAGCATTCAGTAGAAGCGGACGTATTGGCAATCAAACACACCCTTTGCAGTGCTTCCGCTTCTTCTTCAATACCTTGCACTACGAAAGCTATGACTGAGCGGGGCGTGTCCACAACGCTCTGCCTACTGAATGTGTTCACCTTGGTATGCAGTTCAAATTTGATTATGGTTGTTAACGTAGACGCCACTGCTTCCGATTTTGGCGCCTACGACACGCCAAACGTAAGCCAAACATGGTTGTACTGGGCGAGCCATGGTGCGCTTAGCCAGTGGAGTCGTCGCGGCACCCCTTGGCGGCCACAGTATCCACGCTACGCAGCAGACCGCAGCTACATGCAACTGCTGTGCGTGTGCGCAGCGTTTGCTTTGTGCACGGCAGGGCTTGACCACGTGCTCGCACTCATATGCACCAGTCTGACTGTGTTATGTGGTGCAGACGGGCTTTGACCTTCACCAGCTTGACCAACGGATAGTAGTCACATCCAACTTGGGCATCTTGAAGCACTATCCATAAGTCTGCCAAGGCTTCTAACCAGCCAGGAATGTGGTCCGACCTTAAGTTTCACATAATTCGAGGGTAGTTGAGCGTCTAAAACTAGCTGAAATTAGCGAGACCCGACGGCTACAAGACCGATAAGCAGGGTGGCCAAAGTTTCATTTATACGCGGGCAGCCACGGCCGAGCGTGAGCACACGAGAGTCGGCTTCTTCCGGAAGTACTTAATATAGAAATTCTAAAGCAGATTTTCACTTACTTCAGCCTGTTTATTAAACTTCGTCAATAAATATACCTAGTAACAGAAGGAAAAAGCACCCCAATCTAAACACCCTTGTTGATTGACGTCAGCTATTGGCCAATAGCAGCCGCCATAAGGGAATCCACTATATTACTAAATAAAGCCTCCAGAAAAGAGTTAGGGGCAGGCTTCTGTTGAAAAGAGAGCATTTTAGAGAAAGTTGACTTCTTGGTCTACTTGCGAGCTCCAAATGCCATGCACGATTGCAAAACCTGGCCGAGATGTTCACAGCAGCATACGCCATCCGAGGATTACGCCTTTTCACCAAGCCCAAGGGGTGGTTCAGGACCCCTTTACAAGACCACTGACTGCAAACTTTGTGTTGTTTTCCTTTTATGTTTTGACTAGTTGATTTGTGTCTAAAAATTATACAGATCCCACGCACTGTGGGAATCGAATTAAGCGAAGCTTTCTGTGGTGGTTGCTTTGATTGATGATAATTATCAGCGATGTTGACGATGAAAGCTTAATTTCTTCAACATTTAGTTTAACACGAGAGTGGCGAGTTGATGCTAAACGTTATCTTGTGGGCACCACTGCTGTTTGTCTGCGTAGTACACAGAACACACAGGGAGAGGTGCTTGCTTGAGGCACTGTCGTGAGCCACATTTCATGACCTCTGAGAGGGTTGAGCACTGTCATAACCTCACATGGCACATCACATCTTGGCAGAAGTATTAAACTTGAATTGGATCATGGGGCTGTACATGCCAAAACCAGAATCAGATTATGAGGCACGCCGTAGCGGTGGACTCCGGATTAATTTTGACATCGTGACGCACTTTAACATGTCCCAAAATTTAAGTGCACATGCGTTTTCTATTTCACCCCCATCGAAATGCGGCTGCTGCGGTCGAGATCAAGTCCGCAACCTCTAGCAATGCCATAGCCGCAAAGCGAGCGCAGTGGGCACAGAAGTGTTGATTTGACGGTCGACCACTTCCGTAGTGTTGCCTGGACTTTGCGGTGTGATTTAATTAATGCGGCTCTGCTTCTGCAGCCTTGCGTAATTAGTCCACTTGACATGTTTGCATGGTGTTATTTCTCAGAAACAGCAGCAATGTACTGTACCGTACCTTGAAGTTAAGCTTATCCAGTTTCCCCACAACTGCTGTCATGTAGTAGTAGTGTTTCCTTGCCTTTTCACGTGTCCTCCCCCTTGTCTCGTCTTCTCCTTCCTCTCTACAGTTCTATGTCCCCTCTGCACTCGCACATTAGTAGAAAGGGAAGGGCTGCAGTTTCTGCAATGCTCTTTAAGGTTGTCACGGATAATTACAGCTGCCAAGAGGCGAATGTGGTGATGCCCAGGGAGCTTTCCTCTCCCCCCCGTTTCTGTCATGTATACACACGCTCTGAACACACCCCCCCCCCATACGGTGTGCCAGACATCAGCAGCCACAGCAGCAGCAGCAGTGGGAAAGTTGAAGAAAGGGGCAAAGAAAGCTTCGATTTAATAATAGAATGAAACCATAAATTATTTCATGGGATGGGCAGATAATGATAACATGGTGAATTACGATCAGCTCCGGCCACGTCAAAGCAAGCGCCAAGAACCACAGCTAGCCAAGTGCCGCACAGCAGCAGTCACAACTGACCATGTATAGGCCCAGTAATCTTGAGAATATTCATCCTACTCTTGTCGCCATTATTATGACATTATTAGTGAAGTTCACTGGCCTTGCAGCGCACTTGCAAACTCACATTGCGTGATTCCCGCATAGGTTGGCACACTCAATAAGGAGTACAATGACTCAATCTCGCTCCACACTAAGGCATTATTGAGTGATGAAATATGCGAGTGTCATCATCATCATCAGCCTGGTTACGCCCACTGCAGGGCAAAGGGCTCTCCCATACTTCTCCAACTACCCCGGTCATGTACTAATTGTGGCCATGTCGTCCCTGCAAACTTCTTAATCTCACCCGCCCACCTAACTTTCTGCCGGCCCCTGCTACGCTTCCCTTCCCTTGGAATCCAGTCCGTAACCCTTAATGACCATCGGTTACCTTCCCTCCTCATTTTATGTCCTGCCCATACCCATTTCTTTTTCTTGATTTCAACTAAGATGTCATTAACTCACTTTTGTCCCCTCACCCAATGAGCTCCTTTCTTATCTCTTAACATTACACCCATCATTCTTGTTTCCATAGCTCGTTGCATCGTCCTCAATTTAAGTAGAACCCTTTTTGTAAGCCTCCAGGTTTCTGCCCCGAGTGTGAACGAGTGTGTGGTTATGCGAGTGTGAACGGGAGCAATTGTCGGTTGGAGATTTTCATTGGACGTGGGATGATGCGAGCATGAGTGGGAACAGATGTGAATACCGATGAGTGCACGAGCACAAGCCTGTGAAAATATTGGCAACTATCGGCTTATTATTGTGAGCACAATTATATGGACATTCCAGACGCATTTCTGCCATCGCATCGGTGTAATATTAAAATTAATTATAGGGTTTTACATGCCAAAGCCCTTTTCTGATTATGAGCCATGCCATAGTAGAAGACTCTGGAAAGTTCGACCACCTGGGGTTCTTTAACATGCACCTAAACCAAAGTACATGAGTGTTTTCGCATCGGTGTCACTGTGAGGTTCCGTATAAAGTCCAAGGGCGATAAAATAGTTGCCACACGCTGCGAGTGAAAGCGTGCGAGCAGCGAACACGGTCGTGAGCGAGGAAGGCGGGCCGAAAGCGCACCCTCCCCTGTGTGTGCGAGGCACGGGGGTGAAGCGAGGGAGTTAGGGTGTTCCTTGGCGGCTGCTGCTTACGGCCGTGTGGGCGCTGCATCTTGAAAGCGATCTGCAATGTGGCCAAAGTGCGTGCCTGCACGGGCCTCATCTTCAAAGCGATCTCCGATGTTTGCAGAGTGCGCATAGTGCTAGTAGCTTCGTATGCACTGTGCTTTCGACATTTCATTTGCGGTGAAGCGAGAGATGCACGAAGGTCAATTTGCTCGTTGCTGCTTCCACGATTCCTCACTCTAGCATTTTGACAGCGAGTTTACGCGCTCATTGAGCGAGATGTGTTCATGCTTACCCGCGCGTGCATGACACTGTGCTTGTTAATTTAGTTAAAACACGTTGGTGGGCTAGTTGGTTTGAATCCCTGATGGAATGTATAAACACGAATGAACGAGGACGTAGAAGGAAACAGACAGACAGAGACAGCGCTGCCTGTTTCTTTCTACGTCCTTGTTCAGTTGCGCTTACACCTTCTGTCATTGATAATTTAGTTAGTAAGCGAATGTTTACAAGTTTATAGGGCTGATAAAACTACTATCCTTAATTCATATAGCTACCTACTAATTTGCTACCACAATCAGTGCTTCACCTGTCAGGTGAAACTAACTTTTTCTACAAACCTAAGACCTGATGTAATTCAACCATAGAACCAATTTCCTGAGGCGATTCCTGTGAAGGAACTGCGCTCCACCGAGATAGTCGATGCTCTTTTGTCCGCGTTTGCGCAAATCGGTTCTCCTGCAGAGATTCCGGCTGACCAGGGGATGGTATTTACAAGTGCCTGAACCACAACATTCCTAGAAAGGCGATACACAGCTGCGTGTATCGTCGACAGTCAAACAGCATTGAGAAGATGCAGTCGGTGCTTAAGAAAGTGTTACATGCATTGGGCCATGAACAGTAAGACTGGGAGGACTGTTTACCCACAATTCTGTTCACGTTGAGAACGGTCACACACAAAGCAACGGGGTCCACTCCCGCACCCTGCAGTTCATTCATGGAAGCAGTGAAATTTAGTTATTGAAATTGCAGACAGACACATTTTGTTAAACAGCTAAACCTCGATATAGTAGACTTGAATGTTGCCCACTCACGTTTGCTGGATGTATGAGCCAAGAAGTGGTAAACCACTTTTGCTTTTCAACTGGGCCCATTCGACGTTAGTTCAGAGGGGCATTACCAACCTTTGCTTTGCTAATGTCCTCAAGAGGTCCTACCCCAATACAACACATCGCAGCTTCGCACAGCAGGTGAGGCGTCTGGTAGACAATGGCTACCCAAACAACTTGCTTTCTGCCATGGCCAAGAAGTTGCTAATGGTCGTCAAATGAGGACACAACCCTGAAAAGCACGATAGCTCTGTAAAGAGCGGGGCAGTCATTCTACTCTACAACACAACTAACACAGGCTGAAAAAGATTGTCAGCATGCCAGCGTGTGGACAGTTTTTTTTCAGCACCTCAGAAACTGCAAAATTGTGCAATCAAGTTGACGCGCCTTGCACTAACATTTCATTGTGTTCTGTCAAGCACAAGTCACGCTTCAGCCCCTGTGCAGTGGATGTCACTTACTTGATCCAACGTGTGGAAAAGGTATGTTGGGCAGATCAGCAGATGTCTCAGATACAGGCTCAGTGAGCACCGAAATAGTGTGCATAATGCAGTGCAGGGCCCTCATGGCATTCACTGCCACGATTGTGGCTGCATCCCCCTTCTGTGCATAGTACTCGCAAGGCACAGGTTCCAGCTGACAAGTCAAATAATAGAAGCAGAAGGAATTTGTAAGATTGGTGACCATAAGGTAAGATAAGCATCCCTTCTATCGCACTATCATGACTAGAGCGTCATTACCTGGCTGCGCAATCGTGGGCACGTGCTATGGTCGATTTGACTCCATCTCTGTTACCACTAGTTTCATTTTGCCATATGCCAGTGTACATATTCTGCTCCTCTCAAAAATAAAGATCAGTTCGAAGTCAGAGCTGTTTCTCTTCTGTACTATGTACTACTTTCTTTTAAAGCCATTTCTTTATTTATATGAATACTTGCAAAGCCCGAGGGCATTGCAAAACTGTGCAATACTGTGTTTTCCACAAGGCGTTATGCAATACACCACCACAACGAACTTCTTAATGTAATGAAGCATTTCACTTTTTATGACTTATGTCAATAGACATGAAGTTATAAAATAAGGTTGTAACCTGAAGTTATGACCTAAACTGAACATGAATTATATATTGAAGTTATAAACCTCCCTAAAATGAAACGTGTTTATCCACGTTTTCAATATAACTAAATTTCACTGCAGCCACAAGGGATGACTGAGGCAAAAAACTGAAACTACTGCAGGCACCAGTGGTCAAATGGCTTAATTACTTGCAGTTTTTCGTGGACTTTCAAATCGCATGCCACACAAGAGAGAACAGCTGCCAAAGCTGAGCTGGATCTTCTCCAGCAGAACAGAATTAAGTTCCAGGGCAAACTGGTGGGTTAGTTGGTTATACATGTCTATTTGAACACAGCGCACAATAAATCGACAGGGACTGAGAGAGTAAAGATACCACAAAGCGACGTCATGGCTATAAGATGGAATTTAGCTCGTCATGGCCATAAGCTGACAAGTGCAGTGTCGATCAGAGGCACTCGGGGTCACACATACCAGCACATCTCATTGCACTCTAGGCAGCATAGTCGAATGTGTGCCTTGACTCAGCACCCGATTTAGAGTTTCTGTTGTCACCGTGACACACATGAGTAGCGGTAGAGGCAGCAGTACTTAACGTCTCTTGCTTGAGTATTGACACAACCGCACAGCACAAAAGACGAGGACAGACGAAAGGACACAACACAGGCGTTGCGTCTTCTTCTGTCATCTTTAGCGCTGTGCAGTCATGTCGATATTGAATCACCAACTCGCCTAAGCTTCAACATTCATCTTGCTTGAGCTTGCAAGTGTTGAGTAATAGGCCCAAATTCCCAGCAAAAGGAGTTGGAATGGATGCTTGTTGCCACGAATAAGCGTTTTTGCTGAGCGCACTGCTCCTGCAACAAGTTATGGAAATAAGTAGCCGACCAATTTTTCAAAGCTGCTCGCACGTACCTGCAGCAGCACTGCTGCCAACTTTATAAATAAACTACGTGGGTGTTCTGTGCCAACTTATAAAGCTTCTATTGAACCAATGCATAATGGTAACCAGAATTTTCCACGTTTTCGCAACTAACAGCTACAGTGTTACGGCTGAGGTGGCTGTTCTTATTTAAAAAAGAATGTTAGGGCACATAGAGCAGTTTTCGCTAATAGCAGCCTAGTACGCACGGTGGACACAACACAGGCGCTGTGTTGTGTCCTTTCTTCAGTCCTTGTCTTTTTGCACTGTGCAGTCATGTCGATATTGAATCACCAACTCACCCAAGCTTCCACTTTATCACGTTATAGTTAAGATACTTGTTGCTTTTTAGAACGCAAATGATTGACGTCTATCACAAAAATGGTTCTCTAAGAAAGAAAGTGGCCCGTTTAAGAATGTCATTTAATGTTCATTAATTGTTTACATTTTTTTTAAAAGGCGTCTGAGTAGCACTATTTGTGGATATTGTGTAACAAACTCTGGGGCTCAACTGACCACTATGAGGTGTAGGTCCTTCTCCTCATAACGCAAGTCCCGGTGTGCCTGCTGGGGAGCTGACACGGGTGACGGCTGCACCTGTTGCACAAAGGCCCAGTAGAGCTGGCGGATGCGCGAGTCGCCCACAAACACAATGTGGTTCTTGCCCCCCCAGTAGGCGATGTAGCGCAGGCACATGCGGGATTCCCTGAAAGTACAGCAACACACAGAGCTGCATTAGAGCCGAACAATGCACGACCATTGTGAGGCGCTGACGCTACATCAGTGTGCCCTTAAAGGGCTGTTGAAAATGCATAATTAAATTACGACACACCGCCAGCTGCTCCGGTATCAGTTCCTAGAGTGAAACTCTTACGCATTGGTGTAGGTGTGCAACATACACCCGTACGGTTGCCACACATGATAGCCTTGAAATCGTCCATCGCTCAGCAGCCACTTGCACGTGTCAATTCCTGCCAAGAGATAAAAATATTGTATTCATGACAAAAAGCACTCAAACGTGCATTCTAGTCAGGCGTGCACGAACACGCGAGAATGTCATCCATACCGTACGTCAAGTGAATAACGCCGTGGTATACGACGAAACCAACCACGACAAAGCAGGCAACTAGTTTGCAATTTTTGGCATTGATGCGGTGAATGAATTCAGAACTGGTGGTGACGTGCCGGCCGTCCTCGACCATATCGAGAACGCACGCTGTATAAATTCAGGCTGCCAGAGCAGCGCTCACGCAACTCACAATCACGCACATAGCACACTCTGCAGCATACCATGCGACATATTCAGCCGTAGCTCCATAGATTACAGCAGCCCTAAAAACGTCGATACTACAGCAGCTGATATTGGCACTATTTCGACGGGAAAGCATGATATTTGGACATCAGGCTGACCATCGCCCCCGAGGACTCTGTGGTCGTTGCGCATGCGTTAGCTGAAGCTTCCTTTACCAAATATCACGTCACATTGCTGTCTTTTTTTTTTTAATAACTACTTTCGGTGTGCGTCTAAATCTCGCACAAAAATCCCTCACGTGACCTGATCCTAGGTGCCTAGGGCATGCATCTATTTGTCGCATAGTTAGTCATAGAGTTTCTCACTACATTACCTAGAGGGAAATCTGGCGCTGCTGCGCTGAGGTATGCATGGGAATGCCGGTATATGGACAAGAACGGCACCGAGAGCGGCGCCGGCGTTGATGCTCCCTGCGGGAGCATATACAGGAACACTAGGCGTTGAGAGCGCCGCATGCGAAGCAAAATTCTATTAGCGGGTGGTACCCCTCTCCCATCTCTCGTTCGCGCCGCCTTGATTTCCTCCTGCACTTCGCGTGTTTGGGCACGTTTCGTGCCACGCGCGGTGTGTGCCTACGTGTGTGCGCGTGGACATTTCCTTCGAAAGGCGGTGTACAGTCTGTTTCACATTTACTAACGAATAATAACGTTGGCCGCTGCACAAAGAGAAAGGCCGGAGTAAGGCAATTCTTGTGTTTTGTAGAGTCCCGAACAGTCACATGGCAATAATCGCCAAGCGTCTTGTAACATGGAGCCACCTCAGAATTGCACCAAACAAAGATGATGGATGCAGCCAGTCTTGCCAGATAACTACATTTTGACTATTCTGTATTGTTTGCATTTTTTGTGCGAAAGGAATTGTCGCAGAGAGTTTTATCTTCAGTGGCCTTCAGTTGACGTCATCTGCTACAACTAGCTCATAAATTAACTCCATAGCACCACTAGGATGGAGACATGTCGTGGGATGCTTCCTTAAGAGTGGACAAGAAGATTCTAAAGGAAAAGTGTGAGATGGTCACAGTAATAACCAAGGCATTTGGCATGGGAATGACCCAGCTATGAAAGTATTATCAGATGTGGATAAGCATATAATACTAAATGGTGCCTTGCACGAGTCCCAAGTGTCAAATGTAATGAGTATTGTGCATTGAAAGGGCCAAAAATGTTTTGTACATGCAAGGGAACACTATGGACATTTGATAACAGTTGCTTAGATGTCGTGAGGATTATAGCGCGTTAAAAAGACAAGGACGAAGGTGAGACGTGACACACACAGGCGCTGTGTGTGTCAGCGCCTGTGTGTGTCACGTCTCACCTTCGTCCTTGTCTTTTTAACGCGCTATAATCCTCACGATGTCTTACCAACAAGCCCAAATCACTGCTTTACTGCTTAGATGTACTACATTAACAGGAACCAAATGAACTCCCTTAGACATAAGCATGCAGCAAATTCAAGGACTGGATGAAGCTTCAAAGAAGTAACTGCATTTCATGTAGGATAGGTGTGAATGACCTTTGTGCATGAGATCAGTGACAAAAACACTAAATGAATGCAGTACAGTGTGTATCATATCTTGTGCAGACCAAACTAGCCTGGAGTTTCAGCGTTCCTTGTCAGTTCATTTAAATAGGCACTACATTGTTCAAAGTGCAATATTGTTCTACAAAACATAATATGCAAGATGTATCATGCTAACCCTCGTGGCTCAACAACTACTGAACCGAAACCTCAATGAGCAGTGAAGCTTCCTTGTAATTTTCATCGTAACCATACTTTTGCTCTTGAAAGTGAACCTCTTTAGTGAATTTGCTTGTGTATTAATTTTTCTTTAGGCAAGTATTTTTTATACATGTTAATGTCTCAATCCTGCTTTTTCTTTCTGGGGCTAAAACAAAATGCCTCTTATTTCACTTCGATCTTTTGACCTAGGAAGCCATCATCTGGTGCTGTGTACAGCAAGCACATGCTTTGGGCAAGGAGGGAGCCAGCACCATATCTACATCAGCAAGAACCTCGGTGCTCAAAATAAACATTTTCTGTGCAAATACCTGTCTTTTTATACTTCCAGCATGAATTAATGAGTTTCTTTTGCCTTCACATGCAGGAAGGTTTATAGGAATAAATAGTGACTGTTGAATGCCCAGGAAAAGCCTTGAAGCCATTCTACTTGTACAGTGATAAAGTACATGTGTACTTCAACTTGATAGTACAGAAACGAAAGGCAAAGTAACAGGCAAAATGCTCGGGGCAGCAGTCGCATAAATGGTAGATGAACACAGCTAATTGTGCTGTCCAGTTTCATTCAGTTTGACCAAATGTTGCAAGAGTTGCCTTCAATATGAATCATTCAGTTTAGTCAGCTAAAATCGAACCCGTACAAACTTTGGAATGTCTGCTGAGAATTTTAGCATAAATGGTATGTGTGCATCCTTCAGCAGCACTACAAGCCCAATAAGATTTTTGCGTTACTGTCCCCCCTCCCTTGGGGTTATTGCAGTGTCTACTTCAAGTGCTTGAGGGTATAATGGAGAATGACTCCATTCTCCAATGAGAAGGCTATATAAATATGCAGGACAAGAGCTGGTAGGCCTGGTTATAAGCATGAATTAGATATGTATAGACCAAAGGCAATATGAATACAATATGTTAAATTGCATCCATATGTAGGAACTGCCCACATGAAAGGAAAGAAAGTGCAATACTTGCAACCTACCAACACAAACATCAGTCTAGGGAAGGATTCTGTAAGGATCCACTAAGTGGACTGTTTCAGCACACACTGATTAGGTAGAGCTCTAAGCTGGTAGAGCAAGCGGCAATCGTCACCGTGGGCTCTCGTGCTCTATTCATTCAGCGTGTACTGGAATGGACAGTCCACTTAGTCTGTCCAAAAATGGAGTGAAGGCACTGAAGTGGATGGACAAGAGGCCTGTTCTGATACTCACATCTGTCACCAAATATGAAGCAACATTGGTGGACAGTAGGAAGAAAACAAGGGACAGCGCACCAATCATGAAACATCAGGCCGGTCTTGATTACAATGCAGCAAAAAAGGGTGTCAACTATAGTGACCAAATGACCTTATACCACAACTGCCTTAGAATAGGACTCAAGTGGTACAGAAAGGTAGCTGTTGAGTTGCTTGTTGGATGTGCCATCATAAATGCGTGGAACATTTGTGGCATGCTTGAAGGAAACGCTACGCCAATTATAAAATTTCAAGATGAACTGGCTCATTCACTGTTCCGCCCTCGTCAAGACAACATCAAAGAAACTCGTGGGAGAAGTGTCCACATGCTAAGAAAAACTGGCACATCAGCACACGACACTCAGTGGCACTGCACTGGCTGCTATGCGGCCAACAGTACCAGCAGTAGCCCAAACACTACGGTGAGTGAGAAAAGTGACCACTTTCTGTGAATTACGCCCCGGCAAGCCATTCATCTGTTTGTTGTGCTTTAATTCTAAGCACAAGTAACCTGAGAAGCAAGCTAGCTTCAACTGTAAAATGAGTAGGATGAAAACTTCAAGACATGGCTAATGTTCATACTAAATTTTAGCCTTTCTCTAACTAATAAATATTTCTAACACAGGAGCTGACTTCTTGTCTTTTTTAATGGCAAGCACTTTGTAGTTCAACATAGGTTTCTAGCATCTTGAATCCATTGAGGGGCTACAGAATGTATTAAAGAAAGCTAAAAATGCATAATGTTGTGCTGAATGTGATCAAGACACATGTACAAGAAACTATAGTCATTAGTTCGATGAGGACAGTGAAGTGCTTTAGCAAGTTAGAACTTTGTTACCAACTTGCCCACATTCACATCTTAACAGATTTAACAATGTTTCCACTACGTGGAGAACCTTGACCTACAGTGCTTTTATCATCCTGAAGAAGGTTGGTGTTCCTATTATAACACGTGTACTTAAGAAGCTCACTCTCTCAGTATTTCATGTTGTTTTACTTGACATAAGCTTACGAGGCTTACAGATTACGTGCTCGTATCTCAACGTAAACACTTACTTCCTTTTCAATTATTTTCATTTCTGTAAAAGCACAGTAAATTTCGTCAGACGAGAAGTGCAAATGCGTTTTTTATTCTTTCATACTTGGTGCTTGCTATTATACAACTTACTTATATGACAACTTGCCTGTTTAGAAAACTCATAAAAAACACTCCCCCCACCTTTTTTCTTCTTCTTTTACTTTCCATTGACCCTGTCTTTCATTATGCTAATAAACTTCAGAAGAGCTTGCTCTCAGGCTAGTTTGTACACACTGCTAAGAATGAAAAAAATGGAGAGAAAACGGGACAAGAAAGAAAGGCCTACAGAATGCTGATTTGCGTGTGGCAATCTATATCAAGGATGGGGTGCTGGACCAGGAGAGCTAAGAAGCCGCCACAACAAACTATGGGAGCTAGGTGAATGGCTTCGATGTCCACACAGAAACATAAATATAGGAATGTTATAGAATGCTGTGTCATTCAACAACCCCGTGAATGTTGAAAAGTGGGACAGTGATTAGCTGAAAAGAGTTTCAGAGAGCTCCAGGGAGTGGGGAGGATGATACGGTAAGGGGGCTAGGGTGGTGACACGCATTAAGGGCATCAAGAATGAAGTGAAAAATTATGGAACATAGGGGGATTGTCTCATCACTGCTCAATCGCTCAACACCAGATAGCCGTGGCCAGTTGCCTTAGCCGAGATTCACCTACCCTGTCATAGCATGTGCTGTGCTTGCTGCTCTGCAGTCTTTAGAATAGGCAGGTGTCAGGGAAGCATGCCCATAATGCCTGCAATTAAGTAATAGGCGACTTGCAAAATAGTGCCCGCTCTCTTCCATACACAGCCATGGCTGAACCACTCACTAGCAAATCTGGTAAGAAAATAACGCTGACCTTCACTGTTACTTGGGCTGCAACAAGTCTGCAGGGCTGCAAACAAGAAGACACAAGACAAAGCGCTGTCATGTTTTTAGCACAGTTCGCTTTCCTAAGTAATGTACCAACAAGGTCATAATATACATTATATAAATACATCAATTTGTAAACAAAATGTTATTTTTAATATAGTCATTTTTAAAAATAGCACAAGGATGATAGCATAATTTTAGGCGTAGTCTTAGCAATGAACAACTTTTGTCAGAAGTTAAGCAAAGTTTTGGCAAAGTAAAAATGTGCATGCTCATTGCTAAAGCATTCCTGTCCGGGGAGTGCTAGGAGTTTGTCTTGGTGTGATGTAAAACCCTCCACACATTTATATAGTGCTAGAGAGAGAGGTGATGGGGGAGTGGTAGTGGCCAGTGGAGAATCCTTCCCTGAAATGAATTTCTGGCTACGTCACTGAATGTCTGCAATGCCTTGTAATAGCAATAGGTCTTGGATAGAAACACTATAGATGATACCAGTGAACCTATTGAGCCTATTCCTGTTTAGTGAGGTGATGGATGTTTTCCCAAAGAATTACAGAAACTGTACAATGGAATGTTTTGTACCACCTGTAATAACCATGCTGTAAGAAAACAGAAAGGCTGAGCTTAAATGTTGTAGGAAATCTCTTAAGAGGCTCGAGGATAGGTAAAGATGACTAACTCCTGTATTCTCCACTCAACCCTCTACCTGGATTCAAATGCACAGCAGCCCCACTCCTTGACACAGGCGGTTGCTTAGCTTTAATTAAACTTCATGTCAATTACTGTGAAACACAGCGTCGTCTTCAGTCAAGGGGTGGCACTGCGCTCATCTCAGTGGAATGAAGCTTCCAGTCATAGATGGTTTCAGAATACAGGGTAAGTGACCTCACATTCTACTCTCTTCGTCGTGAAATCTAGACACCAAAGCCTCGGTTTGAACAAGTAATGCTTTAAGCGCTCTCTCATGCATATGTTTGCTTTAAGGCAGAGTCAGCTTACTATTTCCTGCTTCTGCCACATGCAAATGACACAAAAATATCTCAATAAAATGACTGTGATTTAAGTGGCACACACTCTCTGCAATGTCATTAAATGTTTGTAATAAAAGAAGCACTACTCATGTGCTGGTCAGCATCTGCAGCAATATGTTCACCGAGACAGCTTTTTTGTCTCAATATATTCGATATTGTTGCAAATTGAAGAGGTTTTGCAGCTAACATGTAGCTGTTTACTTGTGTCTCGAGAACATACAGCTTTAGATGAGAGGAGCGCTATATTGCATGCATGATACAAATGAACATTTAGACTGCTTGTTTTATTTTTGTGCGAAAAACAATTGTGAAGGTTTTAATTGCAAAGTAATACAGTAGGTGTTGGCAACGCGAACAAGCTATGCAAAGTGTATGCATTAGAAATGAACTATCCAGATGAGGACCCCCCACCCCAATGATATATGTCAATGCTATAATATCAAATGCTGTGACATTTAACCATATGGTGACTAAAAAAAAAGGATAACTAAAGCAAGAGCAGCATTAATAAAACAACAATATCAACTGCAAAATTTATACAATTTTTCTCAAAACTTTTATCTTCGCATAAACTGTGGCCTCACACACTGTGGGCACTTTTGCTAACAACCTTCACATTTCACTATAGCTAATTCTAGCTTCCCTCTAGCTTCTAGCTTGATTCTAGCTTCCAGCTCAACTGTAATGTTTTGAACGTCAGAGCATGTGCAAGTGAAAATTAGTTTGTGATGGCCATGTGGATCTGTTCCTCTGCCTGAATAATAGGGAGAGGAGGGCAATATAATTGCCTTGAGAACTATTAAGCAGAAGCAGCATGGTGGATGAGGAGCAGTGGCCGGGATAAAACATTTCAGGAGTTCAATGTATTAAGAATACAGGAGTAATATGAACAACTTCGCAAGAATATGAGGCCATTATAACACTAAGGGAAACAGACTGGCCCATCACAATGAATTTTCAAATATTGTAACTGATCTAGAACACCTTGCACGGCTGCTGTAATTAGGAAAAAAAAAATGTAGCATTGTCTTAAAAAGACAGCTTTTTTGTTTGTTTACTCTGCTATGCCACTGTACACATTATTACTATTACTTTTTTTTTCTTTTGGAACAGAAAGTCACCATATGCCTGGAGGTTTTAGATCACCTTCTTGGTGTGCTCCCGATATATGAACAGTTCGAAAACATTAACATTGTTGCTTGGTTTATTGCCCAAGTAGGCCGGCACGTAACGACTGACTAAGGAACCAGGCGTGTGAATATGCACACCCTGAATCCAATCAACCCCTATATCAATCAATTTTGTACAATTAGACCTCCATATATTGAACTTTAATGTAACAAACCGTTTTACTTTGCAGAACATATTTGGTGTGAATACAGAAATCTTCAATTTATTGAATTCTGTTTATCTGCAATTTCAATTTACTGAAATTATAAATTCTAAAATTTAAATGAGGATATGTGTTGCATTTGAACTGTAAATTCTATGGACGTACAAGCGCTTTTTGGGAGTAAAGCTTCACGATTTCCTACCCAAGTTTATTCGTCTTAAGGACAAAATTCTGCAGCAAAGTTATAAAACGACCACAGGTGACAAGCAGCTGAATGCGAGGTATCTGGTACAGACCGACGGGGGAAAACTTACAAATCACAATAGCACACATTCAGGAGAGTATGTAAACAGGCGAACTAAGCAGGGAACAAAAACAACACAGCACTGCTTTCATAGGTCCCGAATGATCAGAGTTTCGTCAGAGTTGGCGCAAGCACGCATCCGCAGATAAAACGGGCTCCCACCGTGCACTGACCAATACTTCAAGAGCTGACGCCTACACAATAACCGGGGTAGGTTACAGCACTTGTTTCTGCACTGATCGTATAGGGTTCGAATAATGTCGCGACAACGCAAGTACTTGCAATAGGGGCGACCACCATCCACAACTTCAGAACATCACAAAAGACCGTTTGCACATGTACTAACCAGCCAAACAAACTAACCGCGGCAGCGAAGACCACTTAAATCGACCATACAACGCAGAAACACCTCGTAAAGGTTTCACCATAGAGAAAGGTTATGGGCTCCCTGCAATGGTCAGGCGGCGCAGCGATCGGCTCAGCCGTCAGCGCCACCGTGTCAGTTGCACGAAACACCGAGGCGGCCACTGCTATGGAGGCATGCTTTTGCGGCGCTCGTTTGAAACCTGTCGGACGTTCTAAATTGCGGTTTTAAGGCAATCGAAAAGATCGAGGCACATTTTGGACCACCGACGCTTGAGAAAGGACGTCGAACTTACTACTACAACCATGTATATCATGTCAAAGAAGTAAACATCACGGACATCACAGCAAGGTGCTTAAATTAAATTATGGTATTTTAGGTGCCAAAACCACGGTGTGATTCGGAGGCACGCCGTACAGCGTGCCTCCTCAGGAATAATTTGGACCACCTGGGGTTCTTTAACGTAGACCTAAATCTAATTACACAGGTGTTTTGGTATTACGACCACATCGAAATTCGGCCGCCGTGGCCGGGTTTTAATCCCGCGACCTCGTGCATAGCAGCCCAACACCCAGTGGCGTAGCAACGGCAGGGGCCGGGGGGCCGTGGGCCCCGGGTGCAAGGGGCCAGTGGGGGGGGGGGGGGGGGCGGTGTCATATACGTCTGAAGACAGCCGGAAATTGTTGATATTCTAGTAGACTGCACCCGGGGGGGGGAGGTGACAGAGGACCTATGGGCCCTGGGTCCCAGACAACCTAGCTACGCTACTGCCAACACCATAGCCACTAAGCAACCACCGCAGGCCACGAAGTATTTGTCACAACATAGCAAGCATGCTTACGACGTCGAACTCAAAGTTAGTTAGGAAATAATTATTTTATGCCACTTAAATGAGCAAATACGGCCGTGGACGTCTCTGAACTGTCAATTGTCGCTTAATTACTTGGAGCGTGCCTTGAACCTCACAATTGTAGAGGTTTTGGCGAATTGGCAGGTAAGTGCTTTTTTCTCCGTTGACAAAGTACCTCGAGCATATTCTGGTAGTGTCGTTCGGGCTCGAATGTGAGAGGGCATTACCGCTGAAGCATCATAGAGAGCAATCAGCTGAAACTAAACAACCTGAAGACTGAACAAATATACGCTAGCGTGCGCGACAGAAATACTAATTTTCGAATACTCGACGTGTGCTGCAGTGTACTCCAACCTTAGTTCTGTTCTAAGCGCGAGAAAATATGGGCAAGGATGAGCTCGGTTCCAAATTTTGCGTCTGGATCTTGGCGCAGGAAGAAACACAGCGCGTACAAAGCTCCAGCACGGAGCGCTTACGAAGCTGGATGTGACACGTAACAACCACTGCGCGTTTGTTTTGGAGTAAGACGAGCTGAACAATTACCTAAACTAATTTACAAGAGCGGGAATCAGTTCACACGTTTTCATGCAGTTTACGCTTTATTGTGTGTCTTTAGGATGCCGCTGCTGGTTGTATTTTTATTTTTTCTTGTTTTTGCATTAACGTCTTAGTTCGCTTAATAGAAATTCGCAAGACCGACACGAACTGCGACGATCCACTTCAGGCGCCGGGTCGCTTCCCCCGGTTATGAAGGGAAGCGGTACAATCTGATGCCGACATCCCTTCCGCGGTTGTGACAATCCTTAACGCTGAAGCATCTGCGCTTGTTCTTTTTGTTCACACTTCTTCCGAAACAGCTACCAAGAGGCCGCGATGAATTCATCGGAAAATTGGAAATGCAGGCTTTCAGGCGGGTCTGAGCGCACCACGGACAATGGTGAAATCACGACCTACTGGAACTCCAGACCTGCACAGATATCCGGCTTCTATTAGCCCCGAGAATTAGGAGTGGCGCCCTCTGGCGAGTGACGTCACGGCCAGGACGCCGCTCGCTCCGGCTCGCTCGGCTGCCGCGCGCGCTGGTTCCCTTCGTGTATGCTTGGGGTATGGGAGGCTCGAGCCGTACGTATTGAAGAATACGTCGGCTTCTTTCAGCTGCCATACCTTAACCACAGTTTCTTCTTCAAAAGCGTGTGAGTCGAGAAACTTTGCGGCTTGGATATCGCAAGCTAAGTAGCGTTAAAGGGGTCTACTAGGTTTTGCAATGCATATATGCGCCGTGTCTATCGGTAAATTTTGACTAAAAAAAGAATATCTGCAAATTCAACGCGCGAAGTTGTGAATGATGTTTCGCTAAACATTTAACATTCCTTTAGTATTTATCTATGAGAGGCATTGCATTTTACGTGGAAGAAAAATTTGGTGATTGGCGTCAACATGTTATCTGATTTTAGAAAGATACTGCCCAGCGAAGCTCTCATCATGATTCCTATTACTCTGGTGTGTTGTTCTATTCAAATATGGCCATTCATTAATGCGTGAAAAAATATTTAGGCGCGCATTTCTTATGAAAAAGTTTGCTGCTACTTTCATCCCCCTCTGAAACAGGCCTCCAAAAAACGAGTTGCTCATGGCTGCTAACACGACGGCGCGTCATGTAGAGTATTTACATAGTTAATTCACAAACACCATAGTAGCAATCACCTGAGAGAAAAGTTTCGTTTTTAAGATCGAGAGCCACTCAATTGAAAGTGATGAAATGTTTCATAGTGGCCCTCAGTAGCCTTTATCGACAATATGGCACACCCCTGATCACGTAACGGTAGCTATCGACTGTCCGTATGGCGAGGCACGCTATGTTCGCGAAACCCATCAGTTCACTTCAACTTCGAATTAAAACCATAAAGCATTTTTTTACAGCGCCAACTGGAATGGCTAAAGTATTCTCGAGCTACTACTACGCAGCTTAGATTGCCTACAAAAGGAAAATTCAAGCACCTTTTGTCTCACCATGTCTCGATCCAGCGTTATCTAATTATACAAACGGATAACTATTCGCTTCGTCGGTACATAAAAGAGAACCTTGCAGGCAAATTAAGTTTGCTCCAATACAATCGCAAACATTCATAAAGAAAGCACCACAAGCCTTGCATATACTTTCACTTGATTTCTGACGCTCCACCGGGGGAATTTCGATATCTTCAATATGTCCCATACTACTAATCATTGACGCTTCGACTTCTTTCTGGCTGCAGCTATGCGGTCCAGCAGGCATACCTCACTAAAAAAATTGGGCCGAGCAGCCTGTGTGAGTTCGCCAAACAGATTCGTCATGTATATTCCTCGAGCAGCAAGCACCAGTAAATTTCTCAAGTGAGTTTGATTTGATTTATTAATTTCCATTTATACACACACTTGTACAGAGGAGTGGTAAGTGGAGGTGGATGAGGGAAAAAAGTCGCACAGACGCAGCTTGAGGTAACCTCACCCCCTTAGGTACAATATGGCTGCATGGGGTAACACATCAAGCGCCATATAAATTACAATTATATAGTGGCCATAAAACATTGCAGTTATACAATATATGAAAGAACAGTGAAATATTTCCACAATAACAATGCAAAACACACTGCGGCATTGAAATAAATAAATGAGATACACTTGGTACCGTAATATAGATAAAAAAAGAGGAACATAACTTACATTATTAATCATTAACAAACGCGCCCTAAAGAGGTGAGTTGAACGTGTAGCACGGAAAAGGAAATATATATTGGTACATTCCTATTTGTACTCTGTAAATAGCTGTAAGCCTTCATTAACTTTACTTCAAATTTCCGCCGCTTAAAAAAAATAAACACGTGAAGAACCACCTAATGTTGACAGGCAGTTAAAGAAGCAAGTGAGGCGTGTAGAATCTAAGCTCCAGTATTAGTTAAGTCCCCGTGCTACTGCCGAGCGTTTCTGTGAGGAAATCCAAAAATTCGATATTATACCATGAACTACTCGTCGTGAGCAAACCTATTTTAACGGAATAAAATCAACGTAACTGCTGTAGAAGTCATATATAGCCAGCTTTGTGACATACTTGTTACACCGCGGCAGGTATGGTATCATAACTGGATTCCTATAGGCTATGCTTTTGCGGTTTTCTATCCGCGCATGAAAAACCCGCAATGGGCTGGTCTGCGTCGCTTCGGCTGGCACTGTAGCGTTGCCTTCGAGAGCTGCATTGTTGTCTAAGAAATTAGCTCTTTGAATAAATGTTCGCAAAGGAAGACGTCGTAAAAATATATTTGAGACGACCACCATAAGTATACAAGCAGAGAGAACGAGGGCGAACAAACGAAAACACCGCAGAACGCGCCCGGACAACGCCCGAACTGTAGCAGACGACAGGCGCGAGTCCGTGCCCTGACGTCACGCGAGCGGCGCTCGCAGCGCCGCTCGTGTTCGTTCTCGGGGCTAATGGGAGCAGCTTGCGCCCACTTTCGTTCAACCGACTGCCGTAGGTGGCGCTTTTATAACCTGTTGGTCTGCTACGCGGTGGGCGGTTGTGCGGCGTTGTAAATAGTACGGCAGCTGTTGTGTTGCAACGAACTGCTTCTCTAGTTGACGATTTTTGCTAACACAGTGACAGAGATGTCACAAGGCTTTGATCGGTCACTTGGCTCCAAAAGTTGACTGCCCGAACCTAAAAAATGTCGGAGCGTGTAGTCCGCTGCTCTCTAAAATAGCGTCAAATAGCCGCTCCCACTGCCCTTTTCAAGGAGATTATTATAAATCGCATTGTGTATAGAGTTCGCAACGTACCCAACAGTTTCATTGTACACGTTGTAAAATTCGCGTCTGCGCTCTTTAGAAACTTGAAGCCACCGTAATGTTGGACGACAGAACGATTACCACTCATTTTAACTCTTAAAAGTTGTCCGTGAATGCGTCACGAGTTCAAAAAGTGAATTACGCACACAGCTGCACTGCGTACGTATCTTCAGCACCACCGTTATGCTGCCGCATACTACGCGAAAAGCTAGCTTTACAGTTTGAAAAGAGTTCCGTGACACGATTTTTAAGGCCTGCACTGCAGCACGTTTTAAAGCACTGGGATCGCTTAATTTTCTGCAAGCTTTCTAGTGAGCTAGACATCCAACGATATTAAAAACAAGATATGCTCACCTTCCCTTGAAACAGAATCGATCAGACTATTGCACATATCGGGTGAAGGACTTACTAGTGAATACTTTTACTATACTTTTACCAGATCATCTTCCTTTCACTATGGCACACAGTAGTAAATCCTAATGTCATCTACGACATTAGGCTGTCTGTAATCAACTAAAGAAAGCTAGATTATCCTATGAATCTTTTTAAACAATTTTCCCAGTCTCTTAAGGAGGCTAGGAAAGGGAAATTTATGCCGTTGATCTAGCATTGCAGCGGCCACCTATGCTCGTTGTTTACATTTCTTGCACCCCTCATCCTCTTCTAGTTTCACTATTCAAACGCAAAGCATTCGCAAATATGTCTTCTTTTGTATATTTGTGAATTTATTCATTTACTGCCAAAACAAGCGCTTTGTGCCTGCCGAAATGGCAAGACAAGCGCTGAACAGATCGCAGAAGCAGACGACAGCTAACAGGTTATGACTAGCGCCACTCTGCTCGTACGTTCTTTCCCTAGCGGCAAAAGGGGCGAACTAGACCAGGCGTGCTGGAGGAGGGAGATCTGTGCAGGTCTGTAGTTCAGTAGGTCGTGGGTGAAATGACGGTGAGGGCCTACCCGCGGGTGCTCACCGCCACTGCCAGGTGGCGCGACATCTACAGGCAAACTTCATTGCAGGGTGCCCATACCTTGTTTCACAGACGCTCACAAGAAATTCAAGAAATGTTCAAAGCGCACTGCCGCCACCTTTTAAAAATCCAACGGGAGCCAAGCCAAATCAGTAATAAGTTGGCTATTTGGGTACGGTGGCTAGAAGGGTGTAATTTGGGTGAACGCAACGCACCCGTTCGAACACGGCCATGACACGGCGTTCAAACAGGTCGTGGTTCAAACCACCGGGTACGCGCAACGCCGGCTCCGGCGCGCGCGGCCAGGGTCACAAGCCAAAGCCAAGCCACAGCAACGGAACCCAAAGCGGACTACCCTACCCCTTCGCCGGTTTCTACGACCATGCCCGCGATAAGTTCATAAGTGCGTTTCATTCGCTTGTCGATACATCGTGGCTTAATGGTTTCAGTATCAGGCTTCTGTACTAGAGTTTCTGTGTTCGAATCCTGCCGTCGGGCAATTTTAATGATGTTTACTTAATTATTTATTATGCAATAAACAGTTGAAAATGACGAGTTAACAAAGTCACAAAGCCGTTTGAAGCCAAAAGGACGAAGTTTAGGCAAATCCATGTACTTCCCATAATTCCCAGGCGGTAACTGGTGACACGCGCGTGGTAGAAGCGAAATGCCATACCAAAACGCTGCTGCCACGCACGGAAGTGACGTCACAGTTATGATGACGTTGTTTAAACAAGTATGGCGTGTTCCGGTTTATAGTTTTGCGCGCGCTGCTGGAGCTGCTTCAGTGTTTCAGCTTGGCTAAAACACAATTTTACGGTTTCTTACTGTGTTGTGTGATAGAATGTTGTTCTAGTTAGTTGCGCTGGAAGAACCGGATGGTGTTCGAGCTTGCGATCTCGAGCCACACTTGGGCGCAACGCTGGAGCAGCTCGTTTCTTTATGCCTTGGAGCGCGTTTATGGTTGGTGGTGTGGTCTTGTGCAGCCCCTGTTACGTTTTAACGCGATAGCGTTAAGGAGCTCGTGTCGCAGAAAAGCCGGTGTCGTCGGCGTCGGTGTCGGTGTCGTCGTCGGCGTTTGCGGCGTTGACCGTGAGCGATAAATCACGGCAGGCGCTTCATAAATAAAAAGCAACTTCCAAGATTGACCCGGTGGGAATCGAACCAGGGTCTCCGGAGTGTGAGACGGAGACGCTACCACTCAGCCACGAGTTCGATGCTTCCAAGCGGTGCAAACGCGCCTCTAGTGAATGCGGTGTTGCCTTCGAAACGAGCCGTGGAAAGTTATACTGCGGTGTATATCGGTAATTATGAACATATGTAACGTACAGAAGTCACAATTACACGAGTTGCGAAGTGCGTTTCCGCTGCATTTCTTCTGCGCTTTCCGCACACGCAGAGCCATCTTGCGGCAAACACAGAAGACCCCCTCCTCTCAATGTACGGCGCTGCCCCGACAGGAGGCGCGCCGCGCGCGCATTCGGACCGCTGCCAGGCGCGTCGCGGGACTCCCTCTCCCCTGACGACGCTTCGCCGTGCTCCCGGTCCTTTCTTTAGATTACTATCTATCTCTCTGCCCGTGCCGATCGCGACGTTTGGCTGGCGTAGATCGTTTCCCCTCCGAGACACCGAGTTCTTTGGTTCGTTCCGTTCGTTCAGGCGCACGTTTCGTTGCCGCGCCGAACGCTGCGTTGCTCGACGCTCACCGCGTGATAGGTGGGCGCTAAGTCCGATGCGGGGCGCATCGTAAGTGATCGCTGTGCCGTAGCGCATTGTCTTATACCCCTTGGCGGGTCGACGGGAACGCTGTCGCGTCCCACTCTTGAAGGCGAAGCTTAAGCGTCCTCCAATTTTTTTCAGTGCTGTTGCTCTTGTTTGTTGAATTTACTGATGTGAATGGAGCATATGTGGGCTCTCAGTTTGGCAGAACTTTTTGCTGTTATGGTAAAAACGTTTAAACTCGTTCCAATTGCTTGTTGCTGCAGTTGCCGCTTAGTGTTGTGCATCGATCGCGGAAAAAAAACAACAAATGTTTCATCCTTCGTAGGATTGCTGTTGCAGATATTGCTTCAGAAGATAAAGCATTTACCTAAACACGAGCACAGGGTGTAAATGATCGCACTCCGATGCATGTGATACATAATGACAATCACCACGAAAGCCTATCGCATTACTATTACTTCCACAGGTAATTTTCATGGCTGCTATGGAATGGCTGTCTCACTGCACCACAATCTATAGCAACTAATACACTGGGCATTTCAAATGGTTCATGAAAGCGGGTTGGGCCCTGGCCGGACTGAAGCAGCGGCACTCGAGACACACTTTTCAACGCCCAGCCTCGTGTGAGTCACTTGACACTCGTCACAGACACTTGCTGACATTGCCTTCAGGCGGGAACAGGCCTTTCTGTTAAATTCACGTTTCACGTCCAGGCTTTCGTTACTAGGCTTCTGCGTGCTTAAGGCGACGCGAAATGTTTGAATGCACTTTGCTCATCGACAAAAGGCGCCCTTACTTTGCACAGCGATTTGGAAATGTGTATGCACCCTACATCGACGTCAATGCCGACGCGCACCACTTCTGCGTTTTCGAGCTCGAGAGCAGTGTGTCGACGTGGTGTCCAAGGCCAAACAGGCATCCGACTTTGCCAGAAGGCGTACACACAACTTAAAGAATCGCTACATACGACACACCCTGCAATATGCATGATCCGTGTCGGCACCATATGCAGTCGGCGCTGTGCTACCACGACTCTTCGAAACCGACAGTCCAAATGAGGCGACATGTCGTGCTGTTTCGTGGATGCAGCACAGTTCGTTCGAAGCTTCTGTAGCTTCGTAACGGCAACGTTATTCGTACTCACCGATATTACACAGTGATTCAATACTACAGTACACACCACACAGCCACAAGGAATCGCAACGGTCCTCCCATTGCGTGCACGCGTGTGTAGGCGCCGACAGTCATTTTCGATTTTGAAACGCAGCATAAAATAAATGCTTTATTTATTTAGGCGTATTTAACAACAAAACGATAACGTTAGCATTTCATGTATTTTTTACTAAGTTTTCTTTTTGTGACGTCATCATGCGTGGCAGCAGCGGACTCCACTTGGGGTCGTCTGCTGCCACGCGCGTGCACCCAGCGCCGGCCGCGCTACTGCGCCGCCTCCTGACAGCGCCCCAATGTGGAAACGCCAAGCTTTTCTTCGCTGCTCGTTCTCACGGCGCTCCGTTTTCGACGGCGGCAGATCGCCTGCTTGCTCAACAGCGATGCAATGATTGCCGTGCGGTTTCAAGAAGGTTGCCGACGCCGACAGCTTTTTTTCGTGGCGGCAACCTCACGATAGGGGAGCGTCTGCTTCCGAACGTGTACGGCGTTGAACAAATTGTGGACGGTGATGTGAGAGTGAAAGCCAAGTGCGTGTCACAGGTGTCCGACAAGATCGTAGACGACGTCGAGTTAGAGGTACGCACCATGATCAGAAATTTAGCCACTTTTATTTCATTTACAACATAAGTCACACTGGCGAGCAGGAACTTCTGTTGTCATACTACTCGATGACTGCAGATCCATTGGGCTGCTTCTTGACGGTTCCATCACTTCACAAAGGCATGTTCTGGAGTCTGTTTCACACGTGTCTTGCTGCTGCTCAAGAGCTGTGTCGCTGCAGTACGAAAGCACATGTCCCGGTGGTGCTGACTGCTGAGAAGACTGTTGCGATTGCCATTGGTCTGTTTGGCGCCGCTTCCATCTGCATCGCATATAAATGAAACAGTATGTGTGCCTATTTGTTGTGGGGATTAAATTACTCCCAATAATATGTTTGCAAAGGTAACGTTCCTGTGATTGTGTGCATATATTATTCTACAAGAGTGGTACCACTACAAGTTATGATAGTTGCACACTTAAGTATGAAAGCATGGGCAAACAACAAACATAACACGCACATCTCGAGCGGCTGATTTCCGATCTGCCGCTTCCCGACGCACGCGACGACCGCGGCTTGCATTAAATACGGTTTGCTACCACACAAAAGTAGCGCGCGGCCCATTTCGTTACCTGCACGACTTGTAATTTAAGTTGCAGCGTTTGGAAAAGGGAAATAATTCTCTTCAGTTTGTCCATGCCGATCGCGAGGGAAGCCACAGTGCAATCAAATAAATTCGGGGATTCTAAGTGCCAAAACCATGCCAAAACCACGAAATCATTATGAGGCCCGCTGTAATGGGGAGTCTCAGGAATAATTTTAACCTCTGGGGGTTCTTTAACGTGCACAAAAATTAAAGCACGCGGTAACAAGTGTGTTCTTGCATTTTGCCCCTTTCGAAATGTGGCCGCCGTGGCTGGGAATCAAGCACGCGTCGTAGAGCTTAGCGGCGCAACACGCATGCATTTACCGCTAACAAACGGCGGATGCCACCACAATTCAACAACGCGACACGACTAAACAAACGGCCGTTCACTAAAAACAGGCACATGACTATTCCGCTTTCAAGATATTACACGCGAATGCGAAAGTATGAGACTTACTTGACTGGACCGCGCACTGCAGTTATCCATGCTTGTCGTCTGTCCTTCTCGTACCACTTCCCAGGAAATCTGTAGAACTTCACGGGCTGCGTAGGACCTTTCGTGTTTTCGAGGCTGCTGTGGCAATCGACAACACATCAGTATTACGTGCCACCTTTCCTGGCTGATGAGGTCGCACTCGGCATCGCAAAAACCACGCGCACGAGCGCTCCCGCCGTACAGAACATGGGCGCGCGCCAGCGCAGCGACGACCCTCGAAACTTCCATCGGTCCGCTAGGGGAGCATTCGGCGCTGGTGCCGCGCGGGCAAACTTTAGGTTGCCTCGTCTATAGTAACAGCTCAAGGTACTCGGTTAGAAGGAGAGGAGGCAATGGAGCATATAGGAACCATGATGAGGGAAAAATTTACAAAACAGAGAAATGGTACATGCAGTACGTCGGAGAGGGATAGCCCGGTCAACCCACTGCTTTCGCTTGGACAAAAAGAGTGGGAAAGGGCTGAGAAGAGTGTACCAAGTAGCACATCGGCAGGCCCCGATGGTATTCCAATTATGTTAATAAAGAAATTGGGCCCGAAATCTAAGAAAGCATTGAGGGAGGTGGAGAGCAAAATGCTAGTGGATGGTAAAGTACCCGACGAATGGAGGCTAAGTAGAATGAGAATGATATATAAGAGAAAGGGGGACAAAGCTGACATAAATAACTACGGTCCTATAACAGTGACGTCAGTGGTTTACAGGGTGGTTATGCAGATTATAAAGGACAGACTGCAGGCATGGGTAGAAAACGAGGGGGTACTTTGGAGAGCTACAAAATGGGTTTCGGAAGCATAGGAGGCTAGAAGACAATCTGTTCTCGCTAACACAGTGCATTGAAATAGCTGAAAAGGAACACAGACCCCTATGGCTGGCTTTTTTGGACATCAAGGGAGCCTATGACAGTGTACTTCAAGAGGGCTTGTGGGGCATTCTGGAAACTTTAGGAGTGCAAGATGGAGTAACCAATTTCTTAAAAGATATCTATAAAGGTAACCGGGTGATTATACAATGGGAAAAGCAGGTTTCAGAGCCTGTAATGATTCGGCGGGGGCTTAGGCAGGGGTGTCCATTGTCACCTCTGATGTTTATGCTGTACCTACAAGGTTTAGAGGCCAATTAAAATACAGCAAAGCGGACTCGGCTTCAACCTATCATTTTTCAAACAAGGAAAATTGATTGAACAGTCATTACCAGGACTGATGTACGCGGATGTTATTGTATTTATGGCTGGCAATGCAGAAGATCTGCAGGAATTAATGGACATATGTGGTACAGAAGGAGACAGATTAGGCTTGAAGTTTAGCAAAGAAAAACAGCAGTCATGATTTTTAATGATAACATTTGCGGCAAGCATAAAATACAGGAGGCCACGCTGGAGATAGCCGATAAATACAAGTACATTGGGGTGTGGATAAATAATGGCATTGAGTATCTGACAGAGTACGAAAAATATCTAACGACTAAAGGGTACAGAAGTGCAGCGATTATGAAGATTAGGGCACTGTGGAACTACAATAGGTACGAGGTAGTACGAGGGATATGGAAGGGGGTAATGGTACCAGGCCTGACTTTTGCCAATGCAGTTCTATGTATTAGAACAGAGACCCGGCAACAGTTGGAAATTAGGACAGGTGTACTGCGGACTAAAACGTACCGAGCCAGATACCAGGAGATAGATTTGGTGTGCGAGGCGTGTGGAGAGGAGGAGGAAACGGCTGAACACCTGATACTTGCTTGTACACAACTTCACCCTGCAGTTGAATCTAACGGGAAACTATTCAAAGCTTCGGGTTTTAAAAACAGTGAAAGTGGAATAGACTTTGAACAGGTAGAAATAACAAAACGGAGACTATCTGATTGGTGGATACTATCAACGCAAAAGTAAAGGAGTAAATACATAGAGGCTAGGTGGCGCGCGTCGCCGCCGCCCGGGAAACGACGGAGCATATTTTATTAGAATGTGAAGACGTCTACCCAGCGGTCGATTTAGGCACCACTGGCCTCCTTGAAGCCCTTGGGTTCAGCGGGAGCAGTGGTAAAGCAAACAGGTCCGCAATAGACATCAGTAAGAGGCGATTGGAGGATTGGTGGAAGAAAAGTAGGGAAACGACAAAGGACGGAGACGTACAAAAGCACAGTTCGCAATAGGGTATCAGAAAATTTGGACGTGGTAGTTCATAGCGTTTTTTTTTCATTGGTTAACCTAGGTAGAATATTAGGCAGCATAGTAGCAAGAGCTTGGTGGCGCAAGCCACCGCCCCGTTCCAAAGGGGACGCTCATAACATCCCTCCAACATCCATCCATCCATCCGATTCAAAGGGTTGAGCCTCAATCATCCATCCAGCCATCCATCCATCCTAGCCATAGAGTTTCCTACACGGAGGAAGGAAACTCCCTACCCCCTCCGCGCGCTAGGAGAAAAGTGTGGCGGAAATGACGTGGTAGGTTCTCATTTTTTTGCTGCTTTTTTATTTTTTTGCTGTATGGCCACGCCTTTTGGGCCACAATGGCGGCGTTGTTTGAGCGCTCACACGTGTTGCTCTGGTAGGTTTCGTGCCGTGGCAAAGGCGCTGTGTGGGCGGGTTTGCGTTAGTCACCGTGTCTTGTTGCGCTGTGTTACCTGCACCGTGCTCTGCCGGATGTTGCGCGAGCGCGAGCGCTCCGCGCGCGAAACCACGCGCAGCGCGGCGTGGTTTTGCGAAAGATGTAAACAAGAGGGGAGGGTGGCACAAAAGGCGGAGCATCGCCATGAGCAACGCCAACTTCCGGCTTCACTTTTGCTTCACAAAGAGTGACGTCAGGGCCTCTCCTTAGTTTCCTTCCTCCGTGGTTTCCTACAAAAATTTTGTAGGAAACTCTATGATCCTAGCTGCTGGCGCGCGGTCGAGCCTAGAGTCAGTGGGAAAAATTTTCCAGTGACTCTAGTCGAGCCGGCTCAGGCACGCTCTGTGGCTGTTTGCTCCGTGTGTTTTCCGAACCGTGTTACGTTAAACGTGGCCATGCTTGTGAAAAACAGTGGATGATTTGAAGAAAGAAGGCGTATCCCTGCATCTACTGCAGCACAGGAGGTTCGATGCCAAAAAGAAAGACGGACAGCCATTGTTACGCTCCGGGCTGCCACAGCGATTATCAGGGTGCTCCGAAAGCGTCATTGTTCGCCGCACCAACGGAAAATGAACTTCGGAAGAAATGGGAGAGCGCAATCTGCGAACAGCAGACAAGCGTCTCACTGAATCTTGAGCGGCAATACATTAAAGCTTCTTTCTGGGCGAGTTGGTGCATATTCGACATAAAAATTGCGTGTTTGTGTCTCGTCCTTGTTACTTTGTGGTTGCATGTGTTTGCGCTGTTACAATTTTTGATGTTCAGCGGTATGTGAGCGCCACTTTGAGCCTCGATACATTTGGAGGGATTACGTCCACATCATCAATAGCACCGAAATGCGACTTCCACGTGGGAAGCTGTCGCTGGCGCCTGGCGCGGTGCCTACCGGCCCTTCTGCCCGACTGCACGTCCTTCCTTTCTGTCGCACCTGTTGAAGAGAGGCCAGAAAGGAAGAGGCCAGCCGCAGAAAGTGCACCGATGGTTAAGCACGAAGCCACGTAAGAGCGCACGGACGCACGAAATGAAGAAAGAGCGGGAGATTGTCAGCTCCGCCAACCGCTTCGCGAGATCGTGGTAGAGACTGCGTAACAGTTTGCGGAGAATGAACCATTCGCAATTAGCTCGCTCCAAAGTAGTGAATGTTCCCTCAAGCTCTGGTGCCACTTTAACTGTGGCAACGACTCAGCCGTAGCTTTTGCGACAACGTGGGTACAAAAGCAAGAAAGGCTCGAGATATTGCATGAAAAATTCTGCATTTCAGTGGGCATGAAGACGAAGTGTACGTCTGCTCAACTATACTTTAGAGGTGCGCTGTGCCAAGACATAGTTGTACGCTCCCTTGCCGCTGCGAACCATTTGCTACAAGACTCCGAGAGCCGCATCATCTGCCAAGGAATAATGCCTGAAAGTGACTTTCATGACCTTTCACATGTTTTAACTCGAGGTTGCAGCCTGCTGCTTGGGTATTTAAGCATCCAGTGACAGCCGCCTAATTTTCTATATCGCTGGTTGTGGCGAGAAAGTGCATTTTAAAGACAGGCTGTGAAGCCTTCCTGAACTTGCTACTGATCACAAAATGGGCAGCAGGAAATTTGAGGCTTGCAGAGTTTACCATATGAAAGACAACGCTGGTTTGTCATATCCTGCCTCCACTATGTACAAGTTTAAGATCAACTTAGACAAAGACTTCATAGTTTGTTTTAGTCTTCTTGAGTTGCACGCAGACAGTGTTTTAGATGTTTTAGGTGCTGTTAAAGCCAGGCTGCGCGCAGCATGTCCGTAAAAAACGCTTAATAACACGGACCGCCTCAAAAGCAGCGAATATGAGAGCAGCCGGTCTGCTAGGATGGATGGATCAAATCAAATCAAATCAAATCAAATCAGTTTATTTTTCATCTCAAGGATGAGGGCAGGCTCGGGATAAAAGTGACATCAGTCACTTGAGGGGAACCCGAGCCTCCCTGATACATGGAATGCATTGAGGACAAACGAACAAAATTCGTTCATAGCAAGAAGGGGTTAATATTTTCAAGTCGTAATACACATAGATTCATCATGAACTGAAAATATAGATATACAAATTCCTTTACGGTTAAATTATACAGTATAATACATGAACACAAATTCCAATATACACTGAAAGTTTAGTTAGTGATAAACAATATTGCGTTGATTTCGTGATAAAAGGGCTTCCCTAATAACACGTATGCCACATTCTTCAATTATTATCTTTTTTTTAATTAATTTGTTTAATAAAACAGGAACAGTGAAGCGAAGCATTTGTCGGCCAAAGTGTGTTCTGCACAATGGAATGATCCAGTGTTGTTGGTGACGAGTAGGGTATGGGATAGTGTATGGTTCAAGTTGAAAAATATCCAAAAAAGCTCGATTGCTATGGAGCACGGATTTTTTATATCTTATTGCCAGGTAATACTCGTAAAGCTGATGAATTGGGATAATGTTAAACCGCTGAAATAATTCACCTGTATGTGCATAGTAGTCAACATTAGCAATGTGCCTAATCGCTTTTTTCTGTAGTTTGTATAGTCTATTAATGTTCGTTGCTGTTGTACTTCCCCATACCAGAAAACAATAACTGACATGCGATAAAAACAAGCTGTTATAAAGTGTTATCTTAACCGAAACTGGAAGCAAGGAACGCAGTCGTGCAAGTATACCTACACATTTGGAAATATTAGTTATTAGTTTATTAATTTGTGGTTCCCATGACATTATACAATTAAAAAACACCCCTAAGGTTTTAACCGTCTCTACAATTTCAATCGTCGCGCTACCTAAGCGTAAGGCATCGCGTGGAGAAGTAAGCTGCATCCGCGAGTGAAAAATAACAGCTTTTGTTTTTGATGCGTTAATGACTAATGAATTTTGCTCACTCCATGCATATAGGTTCTCTAATGTAGTGTTGATAAGTGTAGTCAATGCACTCATATCGTTACCGGTGAAGAAAATGCTAGTGTCATCGGCATAGATTATATATTTAAGTTTATCATTAATTTTTACAATGTCGTTGATGTATAAGTTAAAAAGCAGCGGCCCTAAAATGCTACCTTGTGGTACCCCAGTGATTATCGGCTGAAGAGAAGAGCAGTAATTGTTAATTTTTATACATTGTGATCGGTACTTAAGATATGATTTCAAAAGTGAAAGTGGGATGCCACGAATACCATACATTTCTAGTTTTTCAATTAAAGTGTAGTGACAGAGACGATCAAAGGCCCTGGAAAAATCTATAAAGATTCCAATGCAGAGTTTCCTATCTTCAAAAGATTTTAGAATTATTTCTTTTTGGGCTAGTAAAGCAGTCTCAGTCGACCTGCCCTTCATGAAACCGTATTGCGATTTTGTTATTATGTGATATTTGGTGCAAAAGTTTATAACTCTTTTAAAAATAATTTTTTCAAAGCCTTTTGAAAATATCGGTAATATGGAGATGGGTCGGTAGTTCCCAAGGTCATTTTTGTCTCCTTTTTTATGTAGCACAGTGACAACAGACGTTTGCATTTGTTTTGGAAAACAGCCTGTCGATAAAGACAGGTTATAAATGTGAGTGAGCACAGGAGCTATAATATGGATTACATGCTTGATCGGAGATATTTGAAAACCGTCTATGTCACGTGCGCTGGTGTTCTTTAGTGTAGAGAACGTTAAGACTATTTCTTGATCGTCGGTTGGTGCGAAAAAGATGCTGTTCGTTTCTGTAGTCTGTGCACGAGTTACCGTTGGCTGTAATTGTTGCATTGGCTGTACAACGTTTATGAGAAAGTGGTTAAATTTTTCAGCAAGCTCTAGATCTTTAACAATGCGGCCATCTATTTCTATTTCCGTAATTCCTGGGCAAATAGGGGTCCTGTGAAGTAACGTGTTAAGCTTCCTCCAGATGTTTGCACTCCCATTGCAGAAGTCTGGATCGAATTGTTGACTTAAATAATTTCTTTTTTCTTTCCTAATAAACGCATTTACTTTATTTCGGAATTCTTTAAATGTTTTAAGGTCTGATATGTCTCTAGTTCTTAAAAACCTACTAAAGAGTTTCGTTTTCCTTTTGATCATTTTTAAACACTCATAATTTATCCATGGTTTTCGATTTTTACGGCATTCTTTTACAACCTTTTCTTTGAAATGCTTCAAATAAATTTGTTTAAGGATAGCTATGAATGTCTCGTAGGCTGAATCTGCAGTTAACGAAAGGTAGACTGTACTCCAATCTGTTTGGGAAAGACTTGTGCTAAAAGCAGCCAAGGTAAGAGGCGTGATGTCTTGAACTGTTCTAGTCGGTAAATCCGTCGGCTTTTTGGTAGTACTGTCTGTCATAAAATAAAGTGCTAGGTGGTCGCTTATATCGCAGTGCAATACACCTGACTCCACGTTATCTTTGTTTATGTTGGTAATAAACACATCAATTAAAGTTGCTGAATTTGGTGTGATACGTGTGGGGGTCTCTGTTACTATCTCGTAACCATTTGACACAACCATAGCCACGAACTCAGTTACTAGGGGAGAAGACTCTAGTACGTTGATGTTGATGTCGCCACCAAGAATTAGTCTTAAATTGTTGTCGTTTACGTAATTGAATAATTGTTCAAGAACACTGGTGAAATTATTTACAGATGAATCAGGTGGTCTGTATATGACAGAGTAAACGTAATTTCGTGACGTTAGAGTTAAGCATTCAATGTCGGAATTAATAAAAGAAAATTCTGATACTATTCGAGAGTCTGTGTCGTTCTTTACTAAAACAGCAAGTCCACCCCCTTTTTTATTCGTACGGTTGAGGAAGTAAGTGTTATAGTTATCGTGCCTGTAAACCTGGTCTTCTACCGTATACCAAGTTTCCGTAATCATTATGATGTCAAAAGTAAAAGAAAAGGTGTTAAGAAAAGCAGATAGTTCATCTTCCTTGTGTCGTGCTGAGCGAATGTTTAGGTGAAAGCAGCACAGTTTGTCGCGAAAGCGACTCGCTACAAGATTATTTACGTCACGAGATGATATCGCCATGGCGAAAGAAAAGATGCACCACAACAGCGCACAGCGATTCTAAGCAATCTTTTCAATGTCACATGCTTCACGAATGTGCAGAACATGCGAGTTTTCATCTTTCCGCGCAAGAATACGCCCATCATTCGTCCACACAAACTTCCAGTTTGCTGTTTTCTTTTTAGCTATTGCCATGCCAAGAAGTTGCTTTAAAACTGGGCATAAGTGTTCATTGATGAACACAGGCGTGTTAGAGGAGTGGCCAAGATCCTTTGTCGAAATGCGCGTTTTCTTTGCTTTTTGAAGCACCGAATCGCGTTTGGAGCGGCTCTTGAATTGGACTACTATGTTCGGGTTTGAAGTGGAATTTTTTGCAGGTACACGGTGACACTTTTCGACATCATCTTTCGAGATGGGAACATTTAACAGTGCACCAATCTCATGAAGGGTACTAGGAAGGTCCTCATCAGCAAGTTTGGGTATTCCCTTAATTTCAAGGTTACATTTGCGAGAATATTGTTCTGAGGCGGTGATCCTCTGATCCTGTTGAGACATTTGTTTCCTCAAAGCTTCGCACTCAGTTGTTAGCTTTTCATTGATGCTCCTTAGAGACTTGTTGTCCCTCTCAAGATCAACGTTTCCTCTCTTTAATTTTTCCACATCCTCATTCAAAAAGCTCACACTGTTTTTTAGGTCTCTTATTTCCTTCCGTAGTTCTCTCTCAATCGCAGATTTGAATTCAAGCATTTCTTTTCTCATCTCTTCTCGAAACTTTGCCAATTCGCTCATATTCACAACACCAAATTATCACTTTGGCAGCAGAGAGGCAGCAATTGAATTATACTTGTGTAGTAAGAAAATGATTGCTAACCTGCAATAACCGAAAACAGGCGTGTGAGGAACGAACTTTCGCTGCCCTCGCTGCTGCCAAGTGAGGTTCAGGGCTCCAATGCAGCAGCTTTTATAGAAGGTGCCCCTGGCGGTGCCTTCCGTCGGTAGTGTCCCTGCTTCGTCAGGCAGTGTTCGTGCCTCGGCACGTGTCGATGCGTCGATTTGCCTCTTGATGCGTGTGGTGCAGTCAGCAGTCGTGGCGATACAGTCAGTAGACCACGTGTAGATGCGTCGATTTTGCCAGCGCGCCGTCAACTGCAATAACCGAAAACAGGCGTGTGAGGAACGAACTTTCGCTGCCCTCGCTGCTGCCAAGTGAGGTTCAGGGCTCCAATGCAGCAGCTTTTATAGAAGGTGCCCCTGGCGGTGCCTTCCGTCGGTAGTGTCCCTGCTTCGTCAGGCAGTGTTCGTGCCTCGGCACGTGTCGATGCGTCGATTTGCCTCTTGATGCGTGTGGTGCAGTCAGCAGTCGTGGCGATACAGTCAGTAGACCACGTGTAGATGCGTCGATTTTGCCAGCGCGCCGTCAACTGCAATAACCGAAAACAGGCGTGTGAGGAACGAACTTTCGCTGCCCTCGCTGCTGCCAAGCCAATGGATGGAAGGTAGGAGCGTCCCCTTTGAAACGGGGCGATGGCAGTTGCCACCATGCTCAGATTTTTATTTTGCCTTTTATTTTTATCTGTGTTGTGTGTTATTGAATTTCTCGATTTTCTTTAAATACGTCTTCCTACCCTTTTAACCTTATGTCACCTCTCTGCTTTTGAGCCACCAATCCTCCAATCGCCTTTTGCTAATTTCCACCGCACATTTATTTACATGACTATCATTATCTCTGAACCCTAGGGCCTCAGGAAGGGTGACTGTGGCCGCATCGACATCGGGATTGATACCATCACATTTTAGTATGAGGTGTTCCATTGTTTCTACATATTTACCACACACAGTACATGTGTCTTCTTCTTAGTTAAATTTCTTTTTATAGCTCCGTGTTCTAAGACATCCTGATCTAGCTTCAAAGAGTAGGGCACTGCCTCTTGAGTTATCATAAAACGCTTCCTTCCTGATCTGCTGTTTCCAGTATCGATATAGTTCTACGCTATGCTTCTTTTCCATTGAATTTATCCAATTTTTACCTTCCGCATTTTTAACCTGTCGTTTAATGCTCTGTCCTTTTTCGTCCTCGTGTCTGGCATACTTACTGGTTAGCTTCCTAGTTCTTTTCCGCCATTTTGAGTCAACGCTCTTTCTGTATAGGTATTTAAACACCTTAGCTGCCCACCTGTTATCATCCAATTTCCTCAGACGTTTTTCGTATAGGATTTTACTCTGAGCTTCCCTTGCTTCGAATGATGCCCAGCCCATATCTCCCTGTACTGCTTCGTTTGTGGTTTTCCCGTGGGCACCTAGTGCTAACCTTCCCACAGCTCTCTGATTTACTTCTAGTCTCGACTGAACCTCTGCCCTTAAACACAGGACCGCATTCCCGAAAGTAAGCCCCGGCACCATTACTCCCTTCCAAATGCCTCTCAGTACCTCATAGCTGTTGTAACCCCACAATGCCTTATGTTTCATTATCCCGGCATCTCTTCGCCCTTTTGCTATTAGAGACTGTTCGTGCTTTTCCGTGTACATCTGCCCTTTGTTTATCCATACCCCGAGATACTTGTATTCGGCCACTCGGGGTATTTCGTGGCCTTGTATTGTAAGCTCCTGATCAGTTGTATCGTTGAAAAACATCCCACCGGACTTAGCTGCACTAAAACTTAAACCTAAACTGTCTCCTTCGTCCCCACAGTAATTAACCAGAGTTTGCAAATCTTCCTGGCTATCTGCTAACAGTACAATATCGTCCGCATACATTAAACCTGGTAGTCGTTGCTCAACAACCTTTTCGCCTAATCTGTACGACAGATTATACCCTAGATTGCTTCGTTGTAACCTTCTTTCCATGCTTATCATATATAGCATGAACAGCAGCGGTGATAGAGGACAACCTTGCCTTAATCCTTTGTGAACCTCGACAGTTGTCGTACTCTTGATTCCTTCCCATGTTATTTGAACATTATTTTCTCGATATAGTTCCTGTAGAAAATCAATTACGTCATTACCGATACTTTCAGCTTTTAATATGTTCCACAGGAGTTCCCTGTTCACATTGTCGTACGCACCACTTATGTCCAGGAAGGCTAAATACAGAGGTCTATTTTCCGCCTTAGCTATTTCTATGCACTGGGTAAGCACGAACAGGCTATCATCTAAGCGCCTACCACTTCTGAACCCGTTCTGAAGTTCTCCAAGTATTCCATTACTTTCTACCCATGACTGCATTTTTAATTTCACCGCCTGCATCGCCAGCCTATATATAACTGATGTTATCGTAATTGGTCGGAAAGATTTTATGTTCTTCTTATCACCTCTCCCTTTATAAATCAAATTCATTTTACTCTGTTTCCAGCTGTGCGGAATTTGCTTATTCGTTATGACTGCCTCCAATGCTTTTATCAGCGTTTCCTTGCTTCTTGGGCCAAGTTCATTAATTAATTTGATTGGAATTTCGTCTATCCCCGCGGACGTGCATTTTAGAACATTTGCTTCCGCCTTTTTCCAGTTAAGATTGGTCAGTTCTAAGCTGTTTTCTATTATGCTATCCTGTGTTGCTCCCTCATTTGGGGCGATTACCCTATCGTCTTTCCTAAAAGACTCTGCTATAACTGAACCAATGTAGTTCACAGCGTCATCTCCCTCTAAACAATTTCCTTCGGTATCGTGAATCTGTTCCTCTTTTCTGTGATTAGCTTTACCCAGCCAGCTTATATGGTTCCAGAATTTTCTTGACCCCCCTTTAGTTGTATCGCGAACTTCAACCAGCCAGCGATCAGAGGACTGCTTTATTTTTGCCTGGACGAGGACCTGCACTTGTTGTTTCTTTTGTCGATAATATTCCCATTTTTGGCCTATTTCCTCTTCAGATAACTGCGCCCTCTTTGCTTCTCTGTGTTCCCGAGATGCCCACCGTCGTTGTTCGATGGCCTCTCTAATTTCCTTATTCCACCAACTTCGTGGCTTCCCCTTTCCTCTCCAGCGGTTTACTCCTTTTACCTCTTTTATTTTTGTACTAATGAGTAGTTCTAACTGATTATAATCCCACCTTTCCATGGGATTTTTCTTTATTGCTTCCTCTATGCCAGCCGCTATTTGCGCTATTTACGCGTCATTTAATTTTGCGTACTCTTTTTGGCTTCCCCGTATTTCTCTTTTGAGTAGGGCTCCCAACTGTAGACTAATACGTTTATGATCACTTCCGAGGCTGTACTTCCCCTCATCGTCTATTTCCATTATTGCTAGCTTGCTATACAATCCCTGCGACATTAAGCAGTAGTCAATGGTCGTTTGTCTGTTACGGGACTCCCACGTGATTTGTCCCTCACACTTAGTTTCTCTATTTGCTATAACTAGGTTGTGTCGTTCACAGAAGTCTAGCATCAACTTCCCATTACAATCTGTGTATCCATCCAGATCCTCGATGTGACCATTCATGTCACCCAGCAGACAAATATCGGCACCTTCTCCAAACTGCTTTATATCGTCATCGAGACACTTCACTAGATCTTTGTTCTCTTGCCTGTATTTGTACCCTGTCCCTAAATAAACTACTCCTAGCCATGCCTTTTTACCGGCAATTGTACCTGATACCCAGACATGTTCTTTGCAAGTTAACTTTATTCTTTGCCAATTTGTTCCTTGGTGTATGAGCATACTTACTCCTCCTCCCTTCCTCTCCGTTGTTGTTCTATTGCTCCCTTCCCAGACGTAGCCTTCAATCAGCGGTGGGTCTTCTAGATCCCTGAGGTGTGTTTCGCATAGCGCGTATACACCTACTTCTTCGTCCTTTAACTGCTGTTCTATTTCTAACCACCTCGCTCTCTTTCTACCGCCTTGCATGTTTATGTACCTGATCCTGGTGCTAAATTTATTTGTAGTTTTCTTCCTGGACCTCCTAGTGGCCATTTTATTGGCGTCAGCCTCTATTGTTGAACTTTCTACACTGTTTCTACCTACCCCTACGCCCTGAGGCGCAGTGGACCCCCTAAAAAAGCTACTGCCCGACCTGCCAGGCGCCAGCCGATCTCGGCTCCTAGCCTTCCATTAAAGTGGATGCCATCTCGTGTAAAGCCTCCGCCAAAGCCTGCTCTATGCACTTCTCTGTTTATGTCTGCCACTTCAAATCCTTTCTCCTGGCTTAGCTTTCTTATTTCACAATTTACAGCTACAACGTCCTTGGCAATTGCTCCGTTCCTTCCTTGCACCTCCGGCACTGTGCATACCACGATCTGGACTTGCTGTGCTATCGCCCTTAAATCGTCAACTCCCTCCGCTAATCTTTCCACTACTTTTGCAGCTTCACCATTCAACACATCATTTAGCCCCGCCGCTACCACTACCAAATTGCGCTCTGCAACATTCTCAGAAAGCTCGCTTTTTGTTTCTTTCAGTACTGCGTCCATTGTCCTGCCTGGGAACGTCCCGACTGCTACCCGCTTATCACCCTTTGCACGCTCCATTATAGCTCTTTTGCACCTCCTCATATTTGAATCACCACCGATAAGTACAAGGGCATTCTTTCCCTCCCTCCTAACTTCCAGGTTGTGCTTATCATTGGCTATGAGCTCATTTCTTGGGGTTAGCTTGTTCCCCTCCTCTCCTCGCTGGCGCCCCTGTGGCTGCAGCGTCGCCTCCCGCGGGGCGTGTTGCGCTGCTTCGCTATAACTACGCCGATTCGCCGGCGGCGAGCTGACTACCGCTTGCTCTGCCCCCCTGCCCCCGACTTCGCATGTAGGGTCTACCCTACTTTCTGTGCTTTTGCCCCCTGCTTGGTGTCCCGACCCATCATTCTCCGCTGCGCGCGTCTCAAGCGCATCGAGACGCCTATGCAGTTCTGCTCTCCTTTCCTTCTCTTCTCCAAGCTCGGCCACGGTTCTTACTAATTGCGCGGCCTGCGCCGCTTCCACCTTGACCAAATCGGCGACTTTCGCCTGCAAAGCTAACCGCCTCTCCCGCTCCTCCTTCAGGTCTGCTTTCAGCTCCTCGAACTTGGCTGTCCAATTTCCTTCCAGTTTTTGGACTGCTTCCCTGACCTTTTCGCACAGCCTGCACGTAAAGCTAGACTCCTCCGCGTCTGCTAAGCTCTGGAAACTGGTCTCGTCGAGGGAGCACCAGCGCAGGCACTCGTCGCACTGCACTTGCTCCGCATCCCCCGCGGCCTTCCCTTTGTTTGGTTTCATCGCTAGGCCTACTTCCTCAGGCTCAACGAGCACGTCCGCCAAATCACTTCGAAGAGCTAGCTGAGATATTTACATAGGCCTATCAAACAGGTCCCGCCTAGCACCCAGGCCCAACGAGGGAAACCGCCAGACCCAGACAAAGCCGGCACGTTTACCACGCTTACCACGAATTCAAAATTTGCGCCCCCGCTCCATGCAAAACAAAACTCTTCAAAAACATCAGCCAACAAGAAGGAAAAAAGACCACCTAGCCACGAACGAAGTCGCTGAAGCCTCGACACAGGAGCGTCCGCACGCCCAATTACTATTTAAATACAAAAAACAGCACATAAAAACAGAAGCAAGCTCAAAGCATGCACAAAAACTTATGATTTCGTCGTCGCCACGGAGCCCCGAAACGCAGGTGGTGTGTTGTGTGCGTGCCGCCTAAAGCCCCTTGATGTTTGAAAGTAGCGACACTCTCCTCCTCACGGCGCTTTCCTCCTCGATTCTCCTCGCCCGCCGGCTGCGCACGGCACGCTATTCCTCCTTGGCTACCGCGGACGGGCCGCAGGATTCTATGGAGGCGTGTTATTTTGGGCCAGTTGCGCGCCCCATTGGGGTTGAAAATTTTGAGAAATGCTAACAGCAGCATCGATAATGCTAGAGGCAACATTTATGACGAGGTTGGTTTTTTCCTAAAGCCGTATGAACGGGGTATACCGATGTAAAAGGAGCTTTTGAGGCGAGTTCTGTACTCCAGACAATTTTTCTGCCGCATGATGAGATGCTTTATTTCGTGCGTCTGATATAGTATTGCTTGTGACACATCCCTTTGTGTGTGGCTTATTAAGCGGAAGCCTTAGACCTCTGTATCAAGGTCCCATTGTGGGTTACAGAAAATATCACGTGGCCGAAGGAAGGCGGGAAGCGAACCAAAGCATGTGCAGCCGCGCATAGGAGATGATTAATGATTAGCAAAGTAATGATTGATTAGGATTGGATTAAGATGAATTCGGGCGTATTAAGGAGGGTTAAGGTGGATTAAAGTTGATGAAAGTGGATTAAGGTGCATAAAGGAGGACAAGGTTGGATTAAGTTCGATGAAGGTGGGTTAGGGTGGATGAAGATGTGTTGAGGTGCATTAAGGACGATTATAGTGGATTAGGGTGGATTAAAGTGCATGAAGAAGGATGAGGATCGATTAGGAAGGATTAAGGTGCATTAGGGAGGATTATGGTGGGCTAAAGTGAATTAAAGTGAATGAAGGAGGATAAGGGTGGACTAAAGTAGATGAATGTGGATTAAGGTGAATTAAGGACGATTATAGCGGATTAGGGTGGATTAAAGTGGATGAGGAAGCAGTAGCGTTGGTTAAGGAGGATTAAAGTGCATTAAGGAGAGTTAGAGCAGATTAAGGTCGATGACGTTGGATTAGGGTTCATTAAGGCGGACTCTCGTGAATTATGGTGGATTAAAGTGAATGAAGGAGGATTAAGGTCGATTAATGTGGATTCGGTGGAGTAATGTGCATTAGGGGGATTATGGTAGACTAATCGGGCTTAATACTCAATGAACCCTTATTCACCTTAGTCCACCCTAATCCACCCTAATGCTCCTTCATCCGCCTTAATCCAGCTTAATACTCCCAATCCACCTTAATACAACCTAATCAATCTACATCGCCCCTAATGCACCTTACCTGCCATATACGTTCTTAATCCTCCTTTATCAACCGCGATCCATTATAATCCGTCTTAATCCTCCATCATTCACCTTAATCCTGCTTAATAGTCCCAATCTACCTTAATACACCCTAATACACCTCTATCAAACCTAATCCAGCTCTATGGTCCCTAATCCACCTTATTCGGTCTTAATTCTCCTTTAGCAACCATAATTCACCTTAATCCGCATTAATCAGCCTTAATCCTCCTTCACCCACCTTAATCCTTATTCATTCATCTTAATCCTTCTTAAGGCACTCTAATACACCTTAATCTTCCTTAATACACGCTAATCATTAATCCTCCCTAATCCATTTTATGTCAATCACTAATGATTCATTAATTAACTTGGGTAATCATTCTCTTATGCAGGCGCGGACATCATTTGGGCCACCTCTGGCCTTCCTTGGGTCACGTGATACTTCCAGTTTAGAAGGCGACCTTGAAACAGAGATCTGAAGGCTTTCGCCTTAAAGCTTAAAAAAAACTCAATGTTGACTAGCTAACGCTCATCACCTGCATTACCACGGGTATACTTGCCACTAATTTTTTCAGGGCGCAAAGCACAATCTATAAGGCTGCACTTCCGACTGAATAACAACAGTTCGCGACGTGTGAGGGGAATATTAAGCATACTGAGGACAACCGCAACAAAAACGCTGGTGAGCGTTTATGAGCGTGGTGAGCATGGTGGGCGTGGTGAGCGGAAGAATGAAAAAAAATGCAGCATTACGGGATGCTTTGCTACAAGCTATAAGAAAGACGCCTCAGCTCGCAAACAACGCTGTTCTTTGTCGGAACAAAGTTCTTTCGGCCATTGTCATGCAGCCACTGCTTACTGCGCAAGCCGTCACGCTTTCCTTGTGGTATCATAAAAACGGCATAACCATCTTCAGGCTTCTTGCTGCAGTTATATGCGCAACAGCCCGGCATAGCGCTAGCACATATAGCAGGAAACACGGAGTACAACGTTCGCTACGCCGAGCTAAAGCGCCGAGCCAGCCGTGCTGAGGAAAATGGCGCGAACGAAAAAGAAAAACACAAGCAAAACTCAAGATCCGCGCGTTTCCAAGGGCAACGGCAGGGAGACCAATCGTCGTGCAGAAAAACGGGGGCAAAATTGGTTACCGCGGGGGGAACGCACAAGGGGCGAGGAGGAGGCGAGGAGGTCGCGCGGCGGCGGCAGAGTTCAAAGAGTGTCGCTACTTTCAAATCATCAAGGGACTTTAGTGCCGCCGAGTGTTTAGTTGATAAGGTTGCAGTGGCGACACCTGGTGGCGTCAACGGAAAGAGGCACGCGCGTCCCTTTCCGGTCGTGTCACTAGGACACACGGAGGAAGGAAACTAAGGAGAGGCCCTGACGTCACTCTTTGTGAAGCAAAAGTGAAGCCGGAAGTTGGCGTTGCTCATGGCGATGCTCCGCCTTTTGTGCCACCCTCCTCTCTTGTTTACATCTTTCGTTGTTGTTAAAAACTTTATTTAAACAGAGGTGTTCGGGCCACGTAGGCCCCTGGGCCCCCGCACGACCGTAGTCCACTCAAGTGTTTATGTTCCGTAGGTCCATAACACTGGCAGCCCGGCTGGTCGCGATGGTCTGCGTTGCCGGGTCCTCAGAGCGGAGCACGGTCTCCCAGTCCTCCCACGATGTCAGGTGCTCCAGGCCCCGCGGGTGAGGGTCCGCCGGGCAAAGCGAGAGGATGTGGATGGCGGATGCGAACGGTTCAGGACAGAGGGCGCAGGCAGGCGTGGGGAAAGAGGGATGGTAATGGGATAGGGTGACAGGGGAGGGGAGTGTGTGGGTCTGGAGTCGCCTCCACAGTGTCGCATGCCTGTTTTCTAGGGATGGGTGAGGTGGAGGGTAGATCTGACGTGCTGCCCTATAAGCCTGCGTCAGATCGCTGAAAGAGTGCATGCGCTCCTTCGTGAATCCCGGATCGCAGGCCACCTGAGCCCGGTTAATAGAACCTCGGGCTAAAAGGTTGGCAGCCTCGTTTCCGGGATTCCCGGAGTGCGCAGGCACCCATATCAGCTCCACATGGCGGGGTGGAGGTGCAACGGGCGAGTCCAGTATGCAAAAAGCAGGAACATGGACTCGGCCTCGTGCAAAATTTAGTATAGCTGTTTTTGAATCTGTTATTATGTACCGGGCTTCCGTATGGGTGATGGCAATGGCAATCGCAGCTTCCTCTGCAGCTTCTGGGGAAGTGTGTGGGGGGATGGGTAGTGTGATGAGTGGGGAGAGGGAGGTGTCCACCACGGCGGCAACCGCTTGCTCTCCCATGCATGCGGCGTCCACCCATACGGCGTCCGGTTCGGGGCCGTAATAGCGATGGAGCGCCTTAGCTCGAGCTCGGCGGCGCGCCTCGTGGTGTTGTGGATGCATGTTCCTCGGGAGCGGCTTAATAAGCAGCTCCCGGTGGATGTGGCGTGGGGTGGCGAGTTGTGTAGGGTCGTTGGCCGGTATCTGGATCCCGAGGGAGTCCAGGATGTGCCGCCCAGTGGATGTTCGTGTCAGGCGAATGTATTGCGCCTGTCGGTGGGTTTCTACAAGTTCCCTGATAGTGTTGTGGAGGCCCAGGCCGAGTAGTCTGTCTGTGGGTGTATTAATGGGTAGTTTTAATGCTACTTTGTACGCCTTGCGTATTAATGCATCTAGGGCATTAGTATCGTGTCGGGATAAGTGTAAATATGGGGTTGTGTGAAGCACACGGCTGAGGACGAAGGCATGGATGAGGCGACATAGGTCGCGCTCCTTCATGCCTCTGTGGTGGGCTGAAACCCGGCGAATGAGGTGCGAAATCGCACCTGCAATCTGCTTGAGTTTCTTCAGGGTGGTGGTGTTTTTACCATCACTCTGGATATGGAGTCCCAGTATTCGGAGGGTTTCAACCTCCGGCACTGGGCGTCCGTCCAGCTCGATCGTGATGGGGGAGCACGGGGAGCAGCGATTACGAGGTCTGATGAGTAGAAGTTCGGATTTTTCTGGGGAGCAAGAAAGACCGATACTGGCAGCATAATTTTGGGTCAGGGTGGCTGCAGATTGGAGAGTGTCCTCTATGCCACCGTCACTGCCGTGGGTAGTCCACAGCGTGATGTCGTCGGCATAGAGGGTGTGTTTGAGATGGGGTATGGTTGCCAATTGTCGGGCCAGGGGGATTAGGGTGATATTAAATAGAAAGGGGGACAGAACGGACCCTTGCGGGGTGCCAACACTCCGTAAAGTAAAAGAGAGGGAGGTGAGTGGGCCAAAGTGTATTTGAGCCGTGCGGTCGGTCAGGAATGCTTGAATGTAGGTGTACGTACGTGCACGCACATTCAGTGGCGAGAGGGCAGTCATGATCGCATGGTGTTCTACGCGATCAAAGGCTTTGGAGAGGTCCAAAGCCAAGACTGCCTTTGTGTGACCTGGGATAAGGGGGTCGAAAATGTCGTGCGTAAGTTGTAGCATGGCATCCTGCGCGGATAAATGGGGGCGGAAGCCCACCATGCTGTGAGGGTAAAGGTCGTTTTCCGCCATGTGTTGTGCGAGTCTCGATAATACTACATGCTCGAAAAGCTTTCCGAGGCATGAGGTTAGCGAGATCGGGCGAAGGTTTTGGAGTGTAAGTGGTTTGTTGGGTTTGGGTATGAAAATACCCTTCGCATGACGCCAGGACTGGGGGAGGGTGCCCTCCCTCCAACACTGGTTGAAATAGTCCGTAATCTGTGTGATGGATTGATCATCCAGATTACGAAGCATAGATTTGGTTACCTGGTCGGCGCCAGGTGCAGAGCTGGTACGGAGAGTCAGGAGGGCCGCTCTGACTTCCGTCTCCGTTATGTCCGTGTCGAGTGTGGGGTTGGGCTGCCCTGTGTAGGGAGGTAAGCGAGTCGGTGTGCCTGGGGAGGCGTAGGTTTTTTGAAGTGTATCTATAAGGCTGTCAGGGTTGTCCATGTGTGCGTGGACGAGTCTTGTTACATGGTGTTTGTTATGTTGTTTGGGTTAGTTGCGTAGGGTTTCAAAGATGCGACGGCACGAAGCCGCGAGTGACAGACTCCATTTCTTGAGAACAACTGTGGCGGCCACGACTGGCCTAGCCTTTATTAAAAAATGTCGGATTTGTAGGGGGCGCCAGGAGATACATAACACGCCCCTTTTTGAGTGACGATTACAACAATAAAACACGCACTTCATGACGTTCAGTTCTGAAATCTGGCCGGTGGCCGTATGGCTCTCCCAGCCCTTGTCACGTATGTCGAAGCATGTCTTGCTTCTTCAGGATAGTTGTGAGGCGTAGGATCGTTGGCACTTGTTCGGCCCGATTCATCCAGGGTGTAGTCTTCTGCTGTACAAGTGGCTTCACAGAACACCTGGGTGCGTGGCCTCAGGTGCACACGGTTAAGCACATAAATTGCTCCACTTGTAGTTTGCACTGTGTAGCGCCTTGGTTGAGGACCAACCTGTGTGACGACTGCTTTTTTCCAGTCATTCTTGTGCCTCACCCATACAGGTTGATGTTTCTTCAGAGGTGCAAGTATGCGAGTGTGGTTGTCTCCATATCTGTGTTGTGCACTCTGTCTGCGTTTGAGGAGCTTCTGATGTACATCTGTGGGGTAGTGTGGTTTCAGATTATGGGGCAAGGTCGGTATGAACGTTCTCAATTTCCTGCCCATTAGCAACTCTGCTGGGGAAGATGCTCCAATGGTTGGGGTGGCATGTCAGTTGCCAGAAAGCACTCTTGGCATCAAGGACAGAGAAGACTGTTGCGCCATTCAGGCTTGCAAAAAGCTCTTCTGGTACTGGTATGCGGTAGTGTTGCCTTTTTAATGCTGCATTGAGGTTCCGTGGATCCAGGCACAAACGAACAGTTCCGTCTTTTTTGGTTATCACCACTATGGGATGGACCCATTCACTATGTTCTGACTCTCGCGTGATTATGCCATTCTTCTCCATGCGCTTCAGCTCTGCTTTGACCTTATCCTCGAGTGCACTAGGTACTCTGCGAGGAGCACAAACTGTCGGCACTGCACCTTCACGCAGCTGGATGCTATAACGTCCCGGAAGCTGGCCGATTCCTTCAAATATGTCAGGGAAATCATTCAGTACTTTCTGAAACTGTTCTTGCAACACTGTGTCAGTGGACTTTGTCGTTGCTTGAAGGGTCTTCACACGGGAAAGCAAGTGCAGAGTTGAGCATGCAGCGGCCCCTAGTATCGGCTTGAGGGGCTCCTTCACCAGCAGAAATCTCAGACGGCACTCCCTGTTTACCGCACAAGACAGTTCACATTCACTGTCTATTGGAAACTGGTGGCCACTGTACGTAGTCACTTTAGCTGTGGTTGGTTTGGTTGCTGGTCTGCACGGCCACTGCTTGAACATATTTTCTGGAATTATGTTGACGTCCGAACCGGTGTCTAACTTGAATGTCACCTCGTGTCCATTAACACTGACACGTTCGCTCCAGTCTGTTGCGTCGACATTGACACTGCACGTAGTCAAACAGCCCAAGTATAATTCCTCCTGCGAGTCTTGTTGTGGTTGCTCATGAAGCAGTCCGACTCGCGGTCCATGCGCTGGTGTCTGCCGACGTGACTGCTTGCACAGGTGCGCGAAATGGCCAAGTTTGTCGCAGTTGTAACAGTTTTTGCCAAAAGCTGGGCACTGTTGTGGGGGATGCGAGGTTCCGCAGCGAGAACATTTACGATTAGACCTTTGGGACGAGCGATGAGGCTGCTGAGGCTTGTTGATACCTAGCGGACGACCAGTTGTCTTCGTGGGTTTCCGATTATACGTGTGAACGGCATTCACTTCTGGCTGCTGATCACTGGTTCCGATCTCTTGCACATGTTTCTTTGATATTTCCGCTGCCTTGCACGCTGAGACGATTTTTTCCAGAGTGAGGTCGCGCTCCCGAAAGAGCCGTTCGCGGAGAGCTCCATCGCGGATTCCAACCACCACGCGATCGCCGATGAGTCTGTCGCACTTGTCACCGAAGTCGCATTTCTGCGCCTGTCGTCGAAGGTCAGTAACAAAATCGTCAATGGACTGACCTGGCTTTTGTACCATCGAGTTGAACACCGCCGCTGCTTGTATGACGTTCTTGTATGGGCGATACAACTCGTCAAACTTGTCAAGTATGTATTCCACTGGGTCTGCGTCTTCGTTTCCGGTGGCAGGGTCTGGAGGGAACGTCTGCGCGATGCGACGAGCATGCGGGCCAAGTACATGAAGCAACAATGCCTTCCGCGCTGATTTAGGCTTAGTGTTGTACTCACAAGCCAGTTCATATATGGTGAATGCTTCCCGCCATTCTTCCCATGCGGTCTGAGGAGTGTCACCAGGTTCGAAGTGAGCCGGGGGCTGGATGAAAACGTTGGCCATTTTGTTAATTTCAGGCGTTGCGGGGACAATCTGCTTGCACTTCTGACACCATGTTATGTTGTTTGGGTTAGTTGCGTAGGGTTTCAAAGATGCGACGGCACGAAGCCGCGAGTGTCCATTTCTTGAGAACAACTGTGGCGGCCACGACTGGCCTAGCCTTTATTAAAAATGTCGGATTTGTAGGGGGCGCCAGGAGATACATAACAGTGTTGTGTTACTGTTTTTGTCTGCGTCGCATCTAGGTGGCGGAGGAGTTGCCAGGCCCGCTTGGTGGACAGGTTCCCAGCAATGCCGTCGCATATATCTGGCCCCAGTTGGACCGGCAGAGCTCCTCAGAATGTTGTTGGATTTGGGTTTGCAGCGCGGCCAGCCGCTTTTTAAGTGTCCTGTTTAGCTTATTCCTCTTCCACCGTTCTAGGAGGCTGTGATAGGCCTCCCAGAGGTGGGCCAGTCGGGTGTCTAATGTAGGGGTTTCTGCAGGGGTTTCAATGAGTTTTGTGTTGCATTGGACGTCATCCTGGAGTGATTTCACCCAGGTGTCGATATCGGAAATAGGGGTGTCAGAGCGGGCCGCCCGAGTCGTGCGGAGAGAGTCCCAGTTTATGAGTTTGTGTGTCATGTAAGTGTGACGGGGTTGTTTGTATGGGACAGTGACCTGTATAATGTAATGATCGCTGCCTAGTGTGTATTGTGTTCTGGTCCAGGTGACGCCTCGGAGGGAGCGGGTCAGCACCAGGTCCGGGCTGGTGTCCATGCTGACGCTATTTCCGATCCGAGTGGACGTCAGGAAGTTGTTGTGTACGGTGAGGTGGAGGCTCTGGAGGAGCAGCCAGAGCCTGCGACCTCGGTGTGTTGTTGTTTTCTATCCCCAGTCTGTATGTTGGCTGTTGAAGTCTCCGCCGACTAACAGGGGGTGCTTTCCTGCCAGCCGGTGCACCGATCGAAGTAGGGACTCTAGAGACGCCATCGGGTGTGATGGGAGGTGATAAACGTTGACAATAAATATGGATGGTAACGTGTGTTTATGGTGTATGATTTCAGTGATCACGCAGGGCGTCTCTGAAGCGATATGGTGTACCCTGTGATACATCTTTCGCGAAACCACGCCGCGCTGCGCGTGGTTTCGCGCGCGGAGCGCGCGCGCTCGCGCAACATCCGGCAGAGCACGGCGCAGGTAACACAGCGCAACAAGACACGGTGACTAACGCAAACCCGCCCACACAGCGCCTTTGCCACGGCACGAAACCTACCAGGGCAACACGTGTGAGCGCTCAAAATCAGAACAACGCCGCCATTGTGGCCCAAAAGGCGTGGCCATACAGCAAAAAAAAAAGCAGCAACAAAATGAGAACCTACTACGTCATTTCCGCCACACTTTTGTCCTAGCGCGCGGAGGGGGTAGGACCTCTCCTTAGTTTCCTTCCTCCGTGCTAGGACATTATTCTAGTGCACTACGACCGCACGCCAAGTTTCATCCTAGACGCCAGCGCTCGTTTCTCCCCTGGCGGATGAGTAGATGAATCTTATCATCCGCGGTGGAAGTCCCAGGTCGATGAGGTTGGCTATAATGACTGCATGGTCTATATATAAGCTTTCATTATGTCTGTTGCTACTACTGTGCGCACAGCGTGACTGTGTGGTGAAACCTGTAAAACATCGTCTGATAAGATAAAAAGTCCGTCTTCGGTTCCCAAGTAAGAATGGAATCCAATTTGAGCAGGATGATATTTATCGTGGCGTTCAAGCCACCAGGAAACACGTGTGGCCAGCATCTTTTCAGCGAGCTTGCAGACAGTTGAGGTTAGTGAAATTGGGCGTAAAGACTGCAGGCTATTTGGAGACTTTCCTGGTTTCGGAATCACAACAATTGAATGCTTCAAATCAGGTGGAATGTTTCCAGTCTCCCATACTTTATTAATAGCCTGAAGAAGTGCGTTGAGAGCTGCTCCTTCCATGTTCTTGAAAACCTCATAAGGAATACCATCGGGACCAGGTGTTTTTCGTTGCTTCGAAGTTTCAGTTGCCGCTATTAGTTCAGCCATACCGCTATTAGTTCAGTGTTGTTTTTTCAGTGTTGTTCCTGTCCAGCTTGCTGAAAGCTACCCTGAGTGTTTCAAAAGCAAACCGCTACTGGACAAGAAGTGCTTAAAACAAGGGTCGCTATAACCACATATGTCACACGAAATGAAGAAGGCCACTGAGTATACAGGCGGTTAACTTCATATCCAACAAGCTTGGTTCTCCCTTTGCTAGTGAGTAAACTCAACTTGCCCCGAATACATGGCCTGTGACAAACTATGTGCCAGATGCTGTGTCACCTGCAAAGCTGAAGATGTGTATGAGATCCTCACACCCTGCAGCGGCTTCTACACTGGGCAAACAGGCTACTATAAAAACGAATGCCTTTACTAATATGCTGATAACATAAAAACAGGCAGAAATTTGGCTATTCATTGGACCCAACTGCAGGTGCAAGCCACTCTACCACCCGGTGTGTGTTGTTCACAGAAACTGGAGCTGTACAAATGCATATAAAAACAATGATGTTTGAAAATAGTAGAGTTGAATTATATTCTGCACAAGCAGTGCTACCTGCAGCGCTGGTACCTTATAGCCACAATTCATGGCTGCACCACCATGCAAATACACTATTCTTGAATTATTAACTTCTATTATATTTATGGTGGCCATATATTGTAATTACATATCATCCACATTGTGTGCAATATGGTTAAATGTCAATTATGATAGCCATTCCTAATCTGAAATGCAACAAAAGAGCAAATATAGGCAACAAATTGCAATTCAAAGAGACAAAAGACAACCAGTGCACAGGATAAGTGACAGACTTCCTTTTATTGAAAAAAAAAATGTGACGTGTCATGCCACCAGCAGTGGGTAGCAATCTTTCAAGCTTGGGTGGCAGAGGCAAAACTTGGCAAAATGCTACAATCACGCTGTATAACGGCCTTGTACACAAACAACCGACATCATATTGTACAGAATGAAAGGGCAAGACTCCATCTAAGAACAGTCTGTGGCACCACATACTTGACATGGTGTAAAAAATGTTGACATGCCCTACCCATAAAGAAAAAGCAACTAACACAGAAAACGCGTCTTAAAATGCAATGTGCAGAGTCTGAAAGCAAGAAAACACAACCCAAAAAAGGTTTCGCTAAGTCTTTCAACGATTAAAATTGTCAGACTGTCTCATCACTTCTCCTGCACAGCTGAAAAGGAAGGAAGGAAAGCCCAATAGCAGGGCTACAGAAAATGTCACCGAATAAATATACTTTGCTTACCAACGATACCCGTGGTAAACTTGTGTGTGTAGAAAACTTTTCTTGTTTAGAATGGCTCAGCGGATAAGGAAAAATGACCATAAGAACACCAGGTGCATGCATAGTCTACGCACAAAAAGCCACTGCTTTCTTACTATTTTTTTCTCTCTACTATTCATGAGTACTTAAGTACCTTAATAGCACTGCTAACATACTAAACACAAAATTGAGCAAGTTGTGGCATAAAGAAAATTGCAGTTTCACTCAATGTGAAACAATGATGCAGTAGCTGGTGAAATATGCGCAGGAAGCTTATTTCATGCAGTGTTTGTTGAAGTGAACACTTGCTGATGCAAGTCGGTAACCTCCTTAAAAAAAGTCAAATAAGAGTCGTATTTATTTGTGGGAGTTGTGCCTCCCAGTGTTGAAGTGGAAAGACTCGTCTTTTCTTCCTCTTCTTTCATATCTGGACTTGGCCACTGCTCTACACCAAAACAACCTTTTAGCTTCTTACTGCTGAATTCGTTTTGGTTTTCTAACATCTATATTTGGGCTACCCATCGCTAGGTCTTGCACTTAATCAAAGAATGAGTCAATGAAATGAATCGATTCTCAAAGAGCATGTGCAGTCCAGCCAAAAGCAGGGGCAAGAATCCGCATTGTGCTCCTGCATTGAAAGTGAATAATGTTACAAAATGGCGAATGTGCTTTAGTAAGCTTCCCTGCAATATGAATTTGTAATGTACAAAGAATTGTCACTGAAGCATACTACAAGCACAGATGCACTTGCAAATTATGTCACAATTGAAAATAATGAGCACAGTGTAAACCTATGTGCCCTTTCCACTCTTAGTATGTTACGATGCTTATTTACATTCCTGTATTGCGGTGTAGCAAGCTCGAAAAGAAACGCTGCATAATTGGGATTTTTAAGATTATCTTTCTTGCAATACACTAATATTTCGCGGTGAAGCCTAGGCAACGTACTGCGGTGGTGAAGCATACTAAAAGTGAAAAGGGGCCACTGTCACTGGACATAATAAGAGTTCTTAATTATACACTCGCGCACCCGCCGCCTCTCAGGTCGCCTAAGTGGACATACTATGCTGGCTGATAGCGGCCCCCTCGCAATTTTAGTATGCTTCACCGCGTAACTAGAATGTACTGCGGCGAAGAAGCCGTACATTTGTATTGAGTGAATAAAGAAACGGTTTTTACAACCGTACAGAAATAAACGCGCACCATGCATCAGTCTACCACACGGAAGAGCGTCGCAACATACGGTAGCTGATTCACGCAGGACGTGTAGCCCACTTATCAGTCGTAAAGGGTATTATGGGTAATTCAAAATTTCAGACACACGTGTTTATGTTTACGTTCGCACTCCTTGTGTAAGAGACTCCCAGAACTTCCACAACAGAAAGCAATTTACAACACACAAACGCAAAGAACACAGACATATGTCTCGTTGTCAACTCGGCCGTCATGCAAATGACATATAGCGCGGAAAAAACGTAAACATGCTTTGTGTTAGCGTCGTAAACTTCATACTAGGCAAGGAGCTAGCACACCACAATCCCGCGACAGCCGCGAATGAGACCAAGACGGGAGCACATGTCTGTGAACGCGCAAACGGAGCCCCTAGGCCACTCTGCTCCTCCGCCACCCCAGCTGCACCACTCGTTTCAAGCACAGCACACCAAACACACATTCAGCGCTGAACCGTGGGCGGTCGACGCAGTCGCATTTACATGACTTGCAGCGAGCAGCACATCCCTCGATGTCCGTTAAGCAAAGTCGGACACGGCGACGCCACATCGCGGTTCGCAGAACTTCGCTGCCGAGGCGCTAGGCCATTTCGATATTTCAATTGTCACCACCGCCGGGTTCTCAAGTAAGCACGGGTCACACAACGCAGATTCTGTACTGCCAGAGCTCACCGAGGCCAAAGCCGCGCTGCCGCACCGCCACTACTCACGGCTTTCCGCCAAGTAACACAGAACCTACAACCAACACACATGCAACGCAGGCACAATCACATGAGCAATGTTGAACAACGCGCGGTGCAGAGAGCGATCACGCCGAGGACGAACACGCCACGGCGTCGCTCGGCGCCAGCATCGCGCCTTCTCAAAAATCCCTAAACAATGCTGTCCCTAGGCACCTAGGATCTGGTCACGTGAGGGATTTTTGTACGGCGCGCGTCATTCCCATGACGGCACGGTGCCCCCTTAAGAAACTCCCATAGACGGTGGCGCCAGATCACCCTCTAGGTGTTGTAGTGAGAAACTCTATGGAGTTAGTAGAACAACTCAGAGGAAAAGCAGAGATGACAAGCTATCCATAGCATAGTTTCCTACAAAAATGTTTGTAGGAAATTAACTCTATGCTGTGGGTAGCTTGGGAGGTACACTCTAAGAACAGTTTACACCGTTCGGCTTGCCCCTTCTGCCACACAAAGATAATCGTCATCTGCCTTGACGCGTTTCCTTTCTTTATCGCTGCGAGCCCGGAACTTTCCAGTAACGAACGGCACGCGCGTTATCAGCATAGAACAGTTTACACCCTTTGGAGTGCCCCTTCTGATAACGCGCGTGCCGTTCGTCACTGGAAAGTTCCGGGCTTGCAGCGATAAAGAAAGGAAACGCATCAAGGCAGATGACGATTATTTTTGTGTGGCAGAAGGGGCAAGCCAAAGGGTGTAAACTGTTCTTAGAGTGTAGCTTGTCTTCTAGAGTCAGTATAGTAACTCTATGGAGCGCGTTGTATTCGTTTGTCCCACGTTTGTCCGCTAGACATGCCGGCATTGCGGAGTGCGGTCGAGTTGGTTTATCCGCTGCTGGCTGCCCGCGCGGTGAGGCAGTGGGCGCGGACGCCGCTTAGTGATCGCTGTGTCTGAAGGGACAATGTATCTGACTAGTGTTGTATCAGTCGCGGGTCGCTTTTTTCGTCGCGACGATAGATCGGATTTTTCACAAGCACTGCTCCAGGAGGGCACATGTAACCGGCAAACGGAGGCCTCAGGAGAGCACCTGAGCGGCGCAGGATATCCGGGGCGCCCAAGCGGTAGCGGGGGGATCAAAGCTGGAAGCAGGGCGGCACGCGTGGGTTGGTGCCGCAGAGGCCTGCGCGTGCCAAGGGGTGTTTGCATGAAAAATTGGCTGTCCGCGATAAAGGACAGCCGATCTTATACAGCCCCAACCCACGGACCAGTCCGGCTTCTAGCTTTGATGTCCCCGTTGCCGCTTTGGTGTCCTGGAGGCACCACCAATAATGCGAAATAATGACACGTTGTTTTCATTAGTAGAAACATGATCGAATAAATATAATTGCGTCGTGCGGCCAACTTGCGATGCTAGGCGCACTACCGCGCCCCGCGACTTATGCCGGCGCGCCTAGGGACAAGCGCATACAACGCGCGCCAAGGAACTCCTCCGCAGTACCTATGCAGTCGTATTTTCAAGGAGCAAAACTCCCCACATTTCCTCTCTCGCACCCGCTCTTACTCGCGCATGCGCGCAAACGCCCATCGTCTCCGCAAGTGCCACGCCCCGCTGCACCTACTATCAATTGGAAATACGCAGCCCGGCTAACCACTCTTTTGAAATTCTTTTTGCAATTTCATCGATGCGGACGGCTCCACGTTTTTAAAGATAATAAACGCACCAAATGAATTCTTAATAGGACTATGTTGTGTTGCTGCACGGCACAAGCAATCTGGTGCGTAGTTGCGAGTTTATACGTGCAACTCGTTAGTGAAAACAAATGTACCTAATCGTTTACGGAATTAAGGAAGAGCAAGAGGAGACTGTCGAGCGCCTTGAAAATGAAATATGTGTGAAACTCATTCAAAATAAACTTGGTGTCACTATTTCTGGAATAGAGAGGATTCGCCGCCTTGGGGCCAAAAAAGAAAACAAGACACGTCCTGTTATTTTTAAGCTGCTTGATTCCAGAGATAAAACTAAAATATTTAAGAACTGCACCAAACTAAAAGGTACCACCATATCAGTCAGCGAAGATTTCTCGTTGAGGGTGCGTAATATTAGGAAACAACTATGGGATAGCTGCAAGACCAATCGAGAAAATAAGGATAAAGTCAAATTGATTTTTGATAAAATTAAGGTTAATGATGACGTGTTCGTTTGGGACGAACAAAGTGGTGACAAAGTACCATTTAACAGAAAAAAGCAGAACTTTGCAAAAAACGGGAACAGCCTGACCAACAAGAAAAGCTAACTATAGCGAACATTAATTCCAGAAGCGTTGTAAACAAAACCGAAGAATTAGAAGCATTTCTTCTGGAGCACTCTCCGCAAATAGTCACAATCAGTGAAACATGGCTGTCGTCACGAATTCCGAGCAGCGGTATCTTTCCAACCGGCTATATTGTCCTGCGCAAAGATAGATGCACCCGGGGGGGTGGTGTTGCAATTTTGGTGAGAGACGACATTCCAACGATGCCCATGCCTGACGTACATGGTATAGAAGCATTGTGGTGTAAGATTACTGTCGGTAAATTTGTATTCTTCGTTGGAACTATGTACCGGCCCCCAAACGCCGATTGCAGTACGCTTCACGCACTGGCTGATTACATGCAACGTCGTCTTCAGGATACTCATAAAATTATACTCACGGGTGACTATAAGCTACCCTCAATAGACTGGGCAACGCTTGACGGTGGAACTGCCGATCCGTCCTGCGCAGAAGCACTGCTGGAAATTGCCTTTAACTTTAGCCTCAAGCAGATAATACATGCACCAACACGTGTAACCACGAAAACCAGCAATATATTAGACCTCACCTTCTTAAGCGACAATATTCCCGATAACACAATCTCTTGGGAAACAGTCAATGGCATTGCAGATCACAAAGCAACCATATGTTCATTAAAATTGCACAACCGGCCACGAGCGCGAAAGAAAAAGACTCAAATATACGACTGGACAAATGCCGATGACGTTAGTGTTCTTGACTTCCTAGAAGAATCTTACCCAGAATTCCTTCGGTGTTTCCACGATGAAAGCATGCCAACTGATAACCTATGGGTGCTTTTCAGGGCCAATGTTGATCACTGTCTCAGAAAATTCATTCCTAAGAAAATAAAAACCGTACGCAAAACGAACCTATGGATATCGAGAGAAATTATACATTTAAAACGCAGAATTGCAAGGCTCAGAAAGCTTAGAAACAAAAGAACTTTTTCCATCAATTGTACAAGAAAAATTAGCGAACTTTCTCAGACGTTGAAGATAGCAGTGAAAACTGCTAAACGAAAGTACTTAGATGAAACCTTAAATAACTTCATTAAAAAATCCCCCCATAAATTTTGGCACTATCTCAAATCTAGGGTTCCGAAAAAGAGCAACCTATTGCCAACAGAAGCCTTAACCAAGGCTACCCAATTTAATCAATTTTTCCAATCAGTTTTCACAGTAGACAATAACACTATCCAAGACAACATCGCACAGACAAGTGACATAGGTGAAGTACCAAGTGAGCTGAATATAACGGAAGCGGGAATTCTTTCTTTATTACTTAATCTTAATATAAAAACATCCAGCGGCCCAGATAACATTCCAAATACTTTTCTCAGAAGGTACGCTGAATGGGTTTCCAAATACTTATTGCTAATTTTTACAAAATCGTTGAAAACTTCTGAGGTTCCTCAAGAATGGAAAATTGCAAAAATTATTCCGATACATAAATCAGGTGATGCTACAAATCCTTCAAACTTCCGTCCTATTTCACTCACTTGTACAGCAGGAAAAAATTTTGAGCATTTAATATTAAAACACATCGTAACTTTTGTTGAAAGTCATTCTCTAATTAACCCTAACCAACATGGATTTAGGAGTGGTTTGTCTACAACAACTCAATTAATAGAAACTATTCATGACCTAGCATTAACAATCGATAAGCGAGGACAGGTAGACATAATTTTTCTAGACCTATCAAAAGCTTTTGATCGGGTATCGCATCCAAAACTAATCCATAAGCTGCAAGGAATTCTGGGACACGGTATTCTTACAAAGTGGTTAAAAGCATATTTGTCAGGTCGTCAACAATTCGTTCATTTCGAAGGGCAATCCTCAGACTACGTTGAAGTTTTATCCGGTGTGCCTCAGGGCACAGTTTTAGCTCCCATTCTCTTCCTTCTTTTTATTAACGACATCGCAAACGGCATTGACGCAACGGTACGCATGTTCGCAGATGACTGCATTATTTATAAACCAATACATACCAAGGATGATCAAGTTGTTCTGAATGACGCACTTAAAAATATAGCAAAATGGTGTCAAGACTGGCAGATGACGCTAAATGCAGAAAAAACTGTCTGCATGACAGTAACGAGAAAGAAAGAACCACTAACCTTTCCATACGAAATTCAGCAAAGAGAACTACACAGGGTAGAAGAATACAAGCATTTAGGTATAGTTATCTCTTCCGATCTAAAATGGAACAAACACGTGTCGTACGTGGCAGCAAAATCACTCTCAGCGCTTTTTTCCCTCAAACGGTCCCTCAGATACGCTTCACCCAACACCAAACTACTCGCGTACACGTCACTCATTCGCTCCGTTATAGAATACGGCGCCATATGCTGATTTCCATAACTAAATGTGCCATAGCGAAGTTAGAGAACGTACAAAGAAAAGCAGTAAGATTCATTTATAATAAATACCGTCGTCATGATTCCCCAACTGAACTTCTACGCTTAGCCGGACTCCCAACAATTAGCGATCGTGCTAGATATCTCCGACTAAAATTCCTGTTTATTCTCCAGAGCAATGCCCTAAAAATAGACAAAAATAAGTTTTTAGTACACGCTAACGCTAGAATTTCAAGCACGAAACACAATAATAAACAATTATCTGAGTATAGGTTTCACAATGACACCTTCAGATATTCATACTTCCCACAAGCTATTAGAGAATGGAATATGTTACCACAAGAAGTTGTCGATTGTGCCACCCTCGATTCTTTTTTGTCTAAGCTGTCTAACCATATCTTTGTTGCTACATGATGAAATGTGGTTTTTACATTATGTTCTATTGTCACCATGAATGTGCATTGTCTATATCGCTGTACGTGTGTATGTATAAGCTTATTTCTAAACCAAAGCCAAGGCCTGTTGCAAACGATTATCGTTGAACCCTGTGTGAATGATGTATTTTCCCTTTTATGAATGTACCCTTTCCTGCCAAAGCCTTCGTTAAGGCTAGCAGTATGTACCAAATAAATAAATAAATAAATGAATATAAACAGGTTAATTTTCCACTATGCCTAAACTGGCGTATAACCACATGAATACATGACTGCCGCATGTGCATCTGAAACCATGTGCACATTAGAATTGGATTTATCCGCTCTTTCTCCGATGCATGAGGAGCAGTAGTTGCAAAAGAGAAATTCGGGGACTTTCGGTCTCATTCAGAAACCTGCCACGATCGAGCTGATAAATTGGCTGCTAAAGTTTACTACTAAACAAGTGCGATTCTCAGCCCCTGCGGCCGTTGCATTACAATGCGGGCTAATCTTATGGGACAGCACCCATGCGCTGCACAGTATATCACAGCATCAGGGGCGTAGCCAGGGGGGGGGGGTGACTTATCGGGTTCAGCCCCCCCCCCCCGAAATTTTTTTCGTGCAGTCTATGCACCGCCCACCAAAGCAATCCCCGGTGCCGGAAATCATTCTGAATTTTGTCTAGAATGTCTTTTTTCACGCTCGAAAAGACATTTCACCACCAACATTGCGAACTCGGGCTGGATTTCACGGTAATGCCCATGCACCGGTAGTCAAGGTCTATTCCATTCAGCCAAGTTTCTCGGCACCTTCTGCACCTATTCACGGTGCACTGCACCTAGACCCTCGATTCCCCGAGGTGCAGCAGCGCACCCTGCACCCCCGTGCTCGATTGAACGGGGTGCAAGGCAAGGTACGTGCCGCCGCGGTGCACTGCACCCTTGAACCTTGCAGCGAGTGGGTGCAGCCAGGCACCCCCTGTACCTTTTTGTTTGTGGTGCCGTGCACCTTTTTTCTGAATCGAACAAAGCAGCCCCATCCGAGCACAAAGTTTCAAGGGCGTTTTGCGAACGGGCTCGCCGCGGCATCTACAGAGCGCATGGATGTCAATTCCGAAATTTAGTTGTCATTAACTTTTGATGTGAAAGGTGCATTGACATTTCCAAAGTGATCTTCAATTGCGGAACTTTGTGGGTTAATGTTCGTATAAATATTGAACGCCAATGGTGCATTGACTTTTCTAAAGCCTTACATCGGAGCATACAACGAGGCAAGCCAAATAAACACACTATCAGACAAGTTGACAAAGCCAGCAGCGAGGTCCGATGAGATGAAGCGTTGTGGTGGTTCATTTGTGCCGTCAATATAATTTTTATGCGAAGCATATTACTAAAGCTCAGCCCAGCTCCTCAGGCGCGGCGGTGTCGCCTTCAATACCACGTGACACCTTGACGTCACGACAGAGGAGAAACGGGGCTCCAACTCGCGCCGTCGTCTTCAAGGCTGACCACGTGACACCGTGACGTCACGACAGAGGAGAAACGGGGCTCCAACTCGCGCCGTTGCTCGCGGCGGTATATAAGCAGGGGCCGTATTCTGTAACGGTTCCTTTGGGAACCGGTTCCTTTTGGCTGTTACGTCTGGATTACGTAACTCGGAGAAAGAGTGGAACGGGGCGGCGTGAGGGGAACCAATCAACGAGCGGCGGTCTGCTGGAAGATCACGTCATCATTTTTGTTTGTACTTGGGGGACTGTATAGCAATTAAAGGATGTTGCTGGTTTGATAAAAAAACATTGGTTTCTACAGAACACTTGCAAATATATTTTCAGTAATAAATGTGAGCTTGCGGCGCAGACCGCTACTGGGAGTTGTAAGTTTATTTCTGTTGTTTTCTTATTTAGTCGCTAGGTGGTGTGCCATACGCTATGCAAAAGTAGGGAAACGACAAAGGACGGAGACGTACAAAAGCACAGTTCGCAATAGGGTATCAGAAAATTTGGACGTGGTAGTTCATAGTGTGTTTTTTTGTTCTCATGGGTTAACCTAGGTAGGATATTAGGCAGCATAGTAGCAAGAGCTTGGTGGCGCAAGCCACCGCCCCGTTCCAAAGGGGACGCTCATAACATCCATCCATCCATCCAAACAAGTTGCCTCGCTTTGTTTACGTTTTGGACTTGCCAGTTTGCGCGCCGCGGATCCAAAACGATGTCCTCGCAGAAGGTTAGGCTGCTGGGTCCTCATGTTTCAGCGAGGCAACGCGATATACTCGTGTCATTTGTTGAAGAGCACCCCTACCTTGCGAAGGCGTCGTGTGTGCTGGGTCAACAGCTGACGGCGGCGCGCAAGGAGGAGCTCTCGCAGCAAGTGATTGCCTTGCTGCCCGGCAGTGAAAACTGCAGCCCAATGGCGCGGCGTGTGGAAGAAAGACGTGTATAAGGTCCGCCGTGATGCAGCCAGGTAAGCACACTCGTTGACGGAGCTTTTGCGCACCATATTCTAACAAACGTGTTAATCACAGAGGAACCGGAGGAGGCAGCCTGCCCGGACCGCGAGGGCGGGCGAGCGCCATCGGAGTCTGCCCGCCGTTCTTTGAGCCCGACGAAGAGGTGAACATCAGGCGCATGGGTTTCAATAGGTCAACGCCAAGTCGACGTGCTGTCGCGATTCGCTCAGTCACCGCCGTTATGGCTGATGTGTGGTCGCGCGCTAGTGTTGCCGCTCAGAAGATGGCCCGAGCTTGAGCGGAAATCGTCAAGCTATTTACTATCGCTTGCGTCAAGTAAGGTCGACATTTTTGTTTAATACCTTTCATCAGTATTTCAGTCTACTCATTCAAACATTAGGGGGGTTAATAGAGTTGATTTTCCGGTCGGAGCCGGCGAAATGTCTGAGGTTGTATTTAGTGTGACGAGCATCGAGTGATTATTACAGAGTTTGAAACGAACAAAAGTGTGTGGTCCGGATGATATCCCTACATCATTCCTTATAAATTGCTCGGGCATCTTTGTACTTCTGTCGCTTATTTCAAAATTTCTTAAATAACAGCGTTGTTCCTGGTGATTGGAAACTAGCGCGAGTGGTGCCAATTCATAAGAGTGGACAGAGGAACAGAGTTGAGAATTGCGGACCAGTATCCTTAACTAGCATTTTATGTATGTAAGGTTATGGCACATGTGTATACCTGCATCATGTCTCATCTTGATAACAATAACCTTCTTCATCCTAGTCAGCATGGGTTTCGGCAGGGTTTTTCGTGTACGACACAATTGGTTGCATTCACTCATGAGCTAGTCTCAGCAGTCGACAAGAAACAAATTGTTGATTGTATATTTCTGTATTTCAAAAAAGCTTTTGACGTCGTTACGCATAGTCTACTGATCGCTAAACTTTGACTTTACAAATTGGTTGAGAAGGTTATCGCATGTATTGCCGAGTATCTTCGCTCAAGACAGATGTCTGTGGCTCTCAACGGATGTTCCTCTGAATACGTACATGTGACTTCTGGGGTTCCCCAGAAGTCACATTCATGGCACCACTTCAGGCATTACATCATCATTTACAGCATGGTTTCCAAAAAGGATTTTCTTGCGAAACCTAACTACTAGAATTCACGTCAGACTTACGCTTTCATATGAACAGTAATAAACAAATTGACTGCATCTTTTTGGATTTCTCGAAAGCATTCGATCGTGTAGCCCATAGTCACCCGATATCAAAGCTCTCAGCAATTAAACTCAACTCACTAACCCTATCATGGATTCGCAATTTTCTTACTAATCGCGAACAGTTCACTGTTGTTGCTAACTTTTCCTCTGGCCTCTTTGACGTCACCTCTGGTGTACCTCAAGGCAGTTTACTTGGGCCTCTTCTCTTTTTAATTTACATTAACGACTTGCCGAACAATATATCATCTTCTGTACGATTATTATTTCACAGATTTGTTCACACAGTTGGCCTAACCTTATCAAACCTGAAAGAAGCATCCTCGACGTCACAACGACTGAACAATCAGTTCAGCTACACCCGAATTTATGGCAACACACAACACTTTTAATTTTTCAACTTTGCCCCGTGCGGTCCGTTTATGGAACGCACTACCAGATACCATTGCATGCCAATCTAAACACACTGCATTTCGCAATCTGCTAAGCAATCAATATGCCGTTTCAATCGTCTAAACACGTCATGTCTTTTGTAATTTACTTGCATTTTTTTCTACAAGTTAAAGAATTTCAGCGCTCCCAATTTTTTTACAATACTTACTACTGTATAACATGTAAAAACGTTTACAATGTTATTATGCTATTATGTTGTTGTTTACCATTTATTGTTATTGCTCTACATATTGTATTTGCTAATGTATTAATTTTCCATGTTCTGTGTGCACTCCTTTCATTATGCTGATGTTTATTTCTTTCCCGATTCAATACTAATATGTTACCGTATTTCCCCCTTACACTATGCCTTCTCGAAGGCCTGTAAGGTACACGTAAATAAATAAATCAATATTTAGAATGTTTGCAGATGACTGTATATAAGTTCATCAACAGCGAATCTGACCAACAAGCACTACAATATGATTTGGATTTGATTGCCACATGGTGTGAAAAATGGAAAATGTCACTGAATGAGCAAAGGAGTGTCCACGTCACCTTTACCGGGAAGCGCTCATATGACAGCAATCGTAACACTATAAATAATGCTACTCTTGAACAGGTGTCAGAATATAAATACTTAGGTGTATTTTTTTCTGCTGATCTAAGGTGGAACAGACACGTTACTCATGTTAGGAACAAGGCTGTCGGAGCATTAGGTTTCTTGAAACGTATCTTTAGTAGCTTGCCACAGAAACTTAGGGAGCAACTGTATTTCACACATGTGCGCAGTACACTAGAGTATGCGTGTGTTTGCTGGGATCCATATACTACAGAACTTGTAGATAAACGAGAAAAAGTGCAGAACAGGGCAGTTCGGTTTGTCCTTGGCAATTATGACAGGATGCTTAGCATGACAGAAAGCAAAAAGACATTAAATTGGCATCTTCTCGAACACCGTCGCCGAAACCTCAGATTAAAATTTCTTCATAACATATACCACTCTAATGCGGGGATAGCCAGGTAATTGTATTTTCAGCCGCCCACATGTTTCTCAAAGGCGAGATCACAAATTAAAAATATGTGAGATTCCTTTTGACGCTCTATTGCATGAATTATGAAAAGTCATTTTTTCAGCTTTCATTATTGATTGAATGAGCAAACACGACTGTAATAATAAAGATAAAGCTTTGTGCCAAATATGGCACACCATGAAGATGGCTGAGCGCTCTTGCAGCCATGGGCGGAAAACAAACCTTCACGGACGGTGGTCTTTTTAGTGCGATGTGGGGAATGAAATGAAACAGTTGTTTGCTGCGTTCAGGCACAGATGAATGTTGCACTTCCTCTATCTTACCAACGACTTGTTTGTGCAAGGTGGCCGCTTACATCTTTGTTTCTTCTCGTCAAATTCTGGCCATTGGCCGACTTGGTCAGATCGGTCGTCTTTGGGTGGCATTGCGGCCGCTGGTCCCTGTGCTTTTTTGACTTGAACCTGGAATTCGATGTCCTGACTAGAAGTCCTTCCTGGTCGCTAGTTGGGTAGGCACTTGTTATGCGAGGTAAGGCATTCTGCAATTTCTGCTTTTAAATGAGCCAGCGGTAGTACTTGTCTCCTCCTAAGCTGCTCCTGCACCCTCCTGTACAAGACCCATGCTGTTACTACCGATAAGTCTAGCATAGGCGTAAAAATTCGAAAGTGCCATTTCTTCGACCTCTGATATGTATGCAGTAAGTCCAAACAGTGAGTGCAGCAGGTCAACACCACCCATGTGCCTGTTATGGACCTTTACTACGCTGGGGCAATCAATTTCGCGAAACACCTTGGCGGAGGTAAACCAGCGCTTAGTCTTTTGGACTGGATCTCTCCCAACAAAGCTCGGCAGAAATGTCACTGCGCGGTTATCGTATCAACGCACACACGATAACTCCACGTCATGTATCGCGTTTGTGAGTGCCTCTGAAGCACCACGTCCTTTACATTTCAGTTCCTTTTCGCTTTTCAGGCGGCTGTTTGGTAGACAATTCGCCCTTACCGTACCGATCGTCAAAATTCCATCTTGTGATAGAGTGACCTGCAACTTCGGGCTATTGAACAGATGGCAGCACGTTACCATATTTTGTATTTCAAGTTCATACTGTGCCAATATGGCACACACCGATTTCGGTTTCTCTGCTGTAGTTGCAGGCAAAATTGAGAAAACTAGTAACTGCCTTGAATTGACGAGACCAAAAAATATGCCAAAATAATTTTTCTATGCTTCTGCGGTCGAAATTTTCAGAGAAAAAAAAAACAATTGCTCGTGTTTGCCCCCTCCAAGTTTCACGTTGCATCCCAAAATCTACTTCACCTCTGCTTTGCGTATCGCTCAAGAGATGGCAGCACTTGCTCATAATAAGTGCGCATAACTATGAGATTTACTCTGATGGTATCACATTCTCAACTGGGAATCTCACACAAGCGAAAAAGAATGGTAACTGGTATGTGCCAAATATGGGACGCCATGCAATAGAAGGTTAAAAGCGACGCTTTCCGCTACTCTTTCTATGTTCGTACTATAAGAGATTGAAATACTCTACCACCTGACACTGTCTGTATTTGTTCAAATGATGATTTCTTCCATGCTTTATGAATGTAATTTTGAGTGTTCATTTATATGAGTTGTACCCTCCCTGCTGTAATGCCTGAATGGCGAAGCAGGTACCCAGTGAATAAAATAAAGAAATGCTTCATTGTCATGATTTTGTTTATATTGTGTTATAGCGTAGTTGCACCTTGTTAAGCAGCAATTACGAGCATTATGTGAAATCATGCGTGCAAGAAATGCAATGTTGAAGCAACTCTTGAGTTTAAACAAAGCAGTAGTAAGCATGAGTGTCTGCTATGTAAAGAAATCCTGCTCCAAAAAGTGCTTGGCATGTCTCGTTTGTTGCTATACGTTTCAATATGTGCTATACAGATTGCTTTGAACGACATTTCAGTTGCTGTGCAACTTGTGCTGTGCTTGTGTGTCACACATGAACAGACACCTTCAGCTTTGGAACAATGCATACTGCACAGTAAAATAGGCATCGCAAAGCAATATTCAACTATGCAAGATTGGTTGCCATTCACCTTGGAAATAACCTTTATTTAAAGAAAATTCCCTGGCAAGACAATATTCAAAAGCACAGTGAACAAAGCAAAGGAGTAACATAATGGCACATGGCTATTTGTCACTGCATGTGTATCTGTCATGCTCAACATAGACAAATCATGTGCTTTTCACTACCGCAGTATGCAGCATACTACGATTAGCCACATGTGAGCACACGCAATGTGTTATGTTGAAGTGCACGGCCTATTTACTTCATGAAAAGAAAAATAAAACATGTTCCACCAGCACATGTCTCCGCCTCATTTGCCAGCGAATGCGCCGGCGCACACTTTGCAGGTAGGCAATGCGCAAATTTCTGGGCAGCCGAAACACACCAACTATGGATTCGCGCACCGCACGGCCTCATTGAAACAAAGCTCGAAAAGGCTGTACAGGGTGCGCCTGCGGTGGCACCTGTACTTGAAGCGGCACTTGTGCCTGGGCTGGCCGCTGTGCGCTGTCGTCATGTGCACCGTCATCATCTGGGTCGTCTGGCAGAGGCACGCCTGCTGCAAGGCAGAGGTTATGCAGCGCTGCACAAGCTGCAACAATAGTGGCTGCTTTCTGAGGCGAGTAGTGGAGCACCCGATACATCTGCAGGCATCGGAAGCGGCTCTTGACGACTCCTATGTACCGCTCAACGGCATTTCGCATTGATGCGTGTGCCTCATTATAGCGCCCCTCTGCCGTGAGGCGATTTGGGTGACCAGGCACAGGAGTCATGATCCATGGCGCTAGCCGGTACCCAGAGTCCCCTGTAAAGTGTTGCATGTTAGTGAACGAAATGGATACATTAAGGCGCAATGCAAGAACACAGTCTACGCCAGGGCCCTTTTACAACAGGAGCGGGTCTTGGATTTATTGTTGCAATATCTATCAAACATTGACCTTCCCGGAAAGTTGTAAAGAAAGTTCAACTCATTTTAAAGAAAAGCCCTATTTCACCTGTTGTCTTGGCTGCAAATCTCTATCTCAGGTTAAGTTGGACATGTAATATTTCATACTCGTGGTTTTCTGCTCCGTTCATCCCATTTGCCCCTCCCTAAATGTACATCTTCCACTAAAACTTATTAGCTCTTCTCTCTTCAGAAGTCTTATTTTATGAGACACTTCTAAGGTCTACTCTCGAATATGCTGCCAGTATCTGGGATCCTTGCTCTACCTTTCGTACCTCTTCTCATGAAGGTACCCAAAATCGAGCTACCGGTTTGATCCTTTCTAATCACTCCAGCACGACATGTCGCTGCAACTAAAAAAATCACACACATTGCGACACAAAGCAAAATAGCGCAACTAGCACCATTCTACAATATATACTACACCGATCACTAACGTCGATGCCGAAAGTTTCACGCACACGCTTATTCCTTTGTTCCAAGGACAGGGACCAGGTCCCCGAGTCCATTGTCACCAACCCTTTTCCACCATACTTGTAAACTGCCATTTCGACGTGTTCTGTAGAATTCCACCCCTGCCTGTAGCGCTCCACTTGGCATTCAGAGTATTGAAATTAATAAATAAAGAGCATAACATGTCAGCTGTTGTATACATGCTGGTACAAATATCTGCCTTTTAAGAGAGACTTGTTTCTCTCGATAGTCGCTGCAGGTTCATTAGGTACCGCTGCATTCACAACACATTTCTAGCAAATCACGCTTTCTTAAAGTTTGCTAGGATGCAAAACTATTTGACTGTGTATGTTTTACATGTGGAAGAAGCACTGCTACTTCAGGTGCACTTGCCAAGCAAGACTTCTCCATGAAGTAACAGGCCACGAGTGAGGCGGCGGCGAAATGTAGAATGCCTCCAGACGAATGAATCGTGGCACGATCCCGGAAACCGTGGGTCAATTTCCAGGATATTCAGCTTCGCGTCGCACACCTCATAAGGGAAAGCAAAGAGAAGGTGTCAGTGACACTGCAACAAATATGTGGCACAACCTTTTGCTTACAACACTACTTGCCAAACAGTTACTGTTCAGTCAGTGAACACAATTACAGAAAAGGAGATATCAATATACGCACTAGGCAGTTGAACTAATGATCAGCATGATAACAGTGTCATCTTAACCTACAAATGCAATGTTGGCATGTGTTCACATGCTCATGTATGGCGTGCGGTAACAACACAATGCGCAAAATAATTCTTTTGGTTTCTTCCGTCCATATTGTATAAGATTCTGCTGAAGAGTGAACCTATGTTTTTTTTTTTTTTCAGACAAAGTGCCTATTACAAGCGAAAGAACGCGGAAACAGCATGTGCCGTATTGACAGCTAGAGCAAATGGGTGTCCACACATTCTCATTCTCCCTCACACCATTTTCATTGATGGGATGCTCCTTTTCGCGTTTACAGTCTGTTGGCCACAATGCTTTAGTTTTACGTCGAATAAGAATCACAAGGGCTCGTCTTCTGTTAGGATCGCTCGCAGACGAAGACTCCCTTCACTGCTACGGCGTCTATTCCGGTTTAAGTCGCGCGTAATGTGTTTACATTGTAGCATCGAAAAGGCTATTCAACTGTGATTGGAGAGCACTGAAAAAGTGCGGCCGTGTTCTATGCAAAGATCAAAGTCGTCATTACACATACAACACAAACGCTACTTTCTCTAATAGGAACGCAAGTATTGCCGGCAATTGATGAAAAATAACGAAACGAAGTTTTTTACAACGTGCACTCGCGCAAACACATATCGAAAATATTTGTCAATGAACAATACTCACGACCATGCAGTTGAGGGTGTAATACCCTTTACGGCTCCAGTACGATTCCGTTTCGCCGGGGCCGAGCTTCTTAGGGCGAACGATGGCTATCAGACTCCCGTCCACACATCCTAGAACTCCTGGAATTTTTCCACGGCTAAGAAAGCCTTCCTTGACGGCGGCTTTCTGTTGCGCCGTGGATGGGAATCTAACCCATCCTTTTTCCTTGCCCGCAACCGTAATGGCCTTGGCGACAGCTGTAATGATCCGGCTGACCGAAGTGCAATCGCTTCTTCATTCCCGACGCACTGTTGAAAGCTCCCGGTGGCAAAAAACCGCAGCGCGCACAGCACTTTCATCGTAGTGTCGACACCACGCAATCTTTGAGGTCCGAGATGTCCTTCCAGCTCATCGCAAAGACGTCGCACTATGTCTTTGGAGAGACTAAAATGCCTTCGAAACTCTTCTTCGGCCATGCCGAACGCGTCGCGTCGTTGCCTCTCGTCGCGTCGTTGTCTTTCGGCACTCGCCAGCAGCACAACCAAGGGAGCCGCCATTGCCGTCTCTGTCTCGTCTCGTCTAGGTGCCGGCTCGTCAGCTGGCGCGAGATTAGCCGGCAGCCGCGGTTGCCCTAGCAACCCTCGACATCATGCTCGCCTCCGCGCGCGACTCTCAAACGAACCACTTCTCCGCGGTTCCGCTCCTAGCAGGGAACCGGTTCCTTTCCAGAAGATTGGCAACCTGTGTGACGTCATCAAAATTTGTCGTCCCGCCCACCAGGGATGACGACATCGAAGCGCTGGAGACAGAGCTGCTCGTTGGAATGAGAAGCGAAGGTTGCGGCGTGCTACAGAGACTGGGCGCGTTAAGTTAAGGCGCTCGAGCGCGCTCTAGCCAGCAGAGCGCGCTCTTTTAAGCTTAACGGCTAAAAAGCGACTTCCGGGGCGTGATTGCGGAGCGCGCTCTACGCGCACCATCCTGGAAACGGTGCGCGAGAGCGCGCACCCGCTACGGCTTCCGGAAAAATGACGTCTTTCCTACTCTTTCCACCAATGCAAGTCCGTTCTCCTTGCCCACTCGTTCCTCTCGCCGCCGCGCTGCCGGGCGTCTGAAACTGCTGTCAGGCGAGATCGGCAACGTGTTGGCGCGCTTTGAGCTTGCATCGCATCGTAAGCTGCTGCTGCTGCCTCCGTCGCCGCGCGTCAAGTTCTTCTACCTCTTCATCGTCCAAACAAGGGCTGCAGAAGTACGGTCGGCGGGGCCATTTTCGAGAAGCGCGCGAAGTGCAATAGCGGATGCGGAAGCAACATAACATTCGCCAGACGGCACGTTCGTGCACCCGAAAACAGTCGGCGAAAATGGCCGTTAAGTTAAGCTCTGAAGGCGTCGCACTCGAGCGCACTCGAGCGTGCTCCTTTGGAGTTCGGAGCGCGCTAACTTAACGCGCCCACTGTTTCTATGTGGCTTTGCTACGGCGCAGCGACTACGCGCCCCGCATCGGACGCGGTGAGCGTCGAGCAACGCAGCGTTCGGCGCGACAACGAAATGGGCGCCATGAGCAAGCGCCGCACGCCTGAGCCGACGACACCGGCTTTTCTGCGACACGAGCTCCTTAACGCTGTCGCGTTAAAATAAAGGCTAGTATATGCTTCGCATCCTGGGCTTAACCTTAGCTAAGCCACAGCCATTTTTTTTTCACCTACGCCAAAGCATCCATATCAAGAAACCAAAGGCAGCCAAGGTTAAACTACGTTCTTATTTATTTTTCTACTTCGGCTTTTATTCGCGAGAATACGTTGAGCCTCTTAATTTTTTTTTTTGTCCTCCCTCCCGTACTCCCGGGCTGTCAGAGCCAGCCAGAGCGCATGCGTTTTGCTCGTGTTGCTCTGACCACAGCGCGGTGCACTTCGGTGCGCATACCCTGGCCGAGTGGATCTTCGCCTGGCAGAGTTTTGGGCGCTTTCTGGCTAGCATACGAGAAAAAGAAGCTATCGTCGCTCGCCGCTATCACTGTGGAGACTCGACGAATTGCTCCGCGTGCGCTTGAGCGCAACCTCTCCGGAAAGTCTTGTCTCGCCAGTGTAGACTACCGAGCATTGTGCGTATCGTTCTCGGTGGACCAAGCGTCTCACGTTTTCTTCGACATTCTTTCGGTAGCCACATTAGGTGCCCAAAGTAGGCATTCGATTGTGGCCAATATACTTTGCGCTTTTTCCATAGGAGAGGCCCTACCCCCTCCGCGCGCTAGCAGAAAAGTGTGGAGGAAGTGACGTAGCACGTTCTCCTTTTTTTGCAGATTGTTTATTTCTTTGTCGTAGCGACCACGCCTTTCGGGCCACAATGGCGGCTTTGTTTTGGTTCTGTGCGCTCACACGTGTGCTCCGTAGGTTTCGTACCGTGGCAAAGGCGCCGTGCGGGCAGGTTTGCGTTGGTCTCCGTGTTTTGTTGCGCGGCGTTATCAGGACCGTGCTCTCCCGGATGTTGCTGTGGCCAGGTGGGGCAGGAGGAACTAACATTCGTGAAATGAACGCGCATGCAACGCTGTACCGCGCCACGGCAATGGCTACGGACGAAGGAATATCCGCGGGTAATTTTGCCCCTTTTCGCGGAATCAGGCTAACGATTGCTTAGTATTGCTGCGGAGCGCGCGGGTTCGAGCAGCACGGTGTGGTTTCGCGAGAAATGTAAACAAGAGAGGAGAGCTGGCCCGATAGGCGGAGTAACGCCATGAGCAACGCCAACTTCCGGCTTCACAGAGAGTGACGTCAGGGCCTCTCCTTCCTTCCTCCGTGCGCTTTTTCATTTCGGTGCACCCCCCCCCCCCGGCCACACAAAAGAAAAAAAAAAGGACATTGTTGTGGCGCAGCGAATTGTCGCATGGTGAAAGTTTGATTTTGTTACTTCTTCTTTTGCGAACAGTAATGGGCCACGGGACGCTTGTTACCGGATACTCTTATTATATAGTATAGGCCCATTTCTGACGTCGCCGTAGTCCAAGGGCGATAACATCGGGACCGCGCGCCGCATGCTGTATGTGCGAGTGAAAGCGTAGGGGGGGGGGGGGGGGGGGCTGGAATGGGTGAGACGACGATGGTGGCTCAGTCTTGTGTGCGCAAAGAAGAAAAGCGGGGAGGAAGCGTGCCGCCTTCCATCGCGCGCGATACGTCGGGAGGAGTGGGGGCGGGATCTAGGATTCTGTGGATCTCTGATTGCGCAACATGTTTATTTGCCTAGTTTGACGCATTATATACAGTGACTTTAGATACGTTGATTTATATTCGACACTTATACGTATATTTAAATATGTTGTTGCCAGGTTTTGTGTATACGTGCAGTGAACTTTGTTTCCAGTGACACTTTTTTGCCTTTTATCAAGCTGTATCTTTGCATTTGTATATTCCATTGCATCTTCGCATTTCTGATGTACGAAGGCGAGGAAAATGAAAGTGATCCAACCAGCCCCGCGCAATAATGGTTCAGTTAATTATTGCGAGGCATGCGTGTAGCACACAGGCATCTCTCATTTACAAAAGTGACACGCAGGGTTGAGGATAAATTTTTTTAATGCTCTCATACACTGGGTTGAACATGGTTGCATGACGTAATGGACGCTCCAGAAGTTGAGCAGCGTGGTGTCCTGAGGTTTTTGACAGCTGAAGGTATTTCCCAAAAGAAATTAGTCGCCGTATGGCTGCCGTGTACGTTGAACATTGCATTTCATTGGCCACTGTGAAGCGTTCGAGCAAACGGTTCAAAGAAGGACATGAAACTTGCAAAGACGATCCAAGGTCGGGCCAAAGCCATCGTGCAGTCACCCCTAACAAAATTGCAAAGCTTGATGAGCTGATGAGGCAAGAACGGAGGATAAGTATAGATGAACTGGGAGAGCGTGTAAACATCAGTCACGGTTCGGTTCACGCCATAATTCATGAACATTTCGGTTATCGGCTCTTGTGTGCGCAATGGTTGCCCAAGATTTTTGAACTACTGCTAGAAGACAGAGAAGTTCAGCGCTGCCTTGACTCATCTGATCTGGTATCACAGTAAGGGTGACAACTTCTTGTCTCCAACTGTGATCGGGGACGAGCCATGGTGCCACTTCTACGCGCCTAAAATATGACGGCAAAGCTTACAGCTGAAACATTCGAATTCACCACCCCTAAGAAAGGAAAGGCTGTCATTTCCACCGGAAAGGTGCTGCTGACTTTTCTTTCTCGATCGTCAGGGGTCATTTGGATAGAATTTGCTAAATCCTGAGAAGTTATCAATTCTTTTCGTTATTGTGAAACGCCAGATCGGCTGCGTGTCACAATCAAGAACAGACTATGTGGGAAATTGACGAATGGGGTCATCTTGTTCCACGACGATGCCTTCCCCACATAACTGATGTGGTTAATACAAAACTGGCAATGTTCAAGTGGGAAACGCTGCAACATCCGCCATACAGCTCAGACCTGTCGCCTTGAGACTTCCACATTTTTGGGCAACCGAAAAAACCAGCTCAAGGGAACCAGATTCGTGTCGGATGATGATGTGAAAGAGTCAGTTGCAGACTTTTTGAAGCAGCAACCCAAGGAGTTGAATGAGACTGGAATCACGCGACCTCGTTAAACAACGGGACAAATGTCTAAATAATCATGGAGGCTGCTTTTAAATAAAGTACCCCGTTTGTTATATATTCGCATTGGCTGACTTTCATTTGACTCGCCCTCGTATATTTTGCAGAACTTCGCCTTTTTATACGTGCTTTCTGTTGCGGCTATAATTTCAGTGCAATTACTCACGATACATGACCGGTGACAGTTGCTCCTGCGTAATACATTGGAACAAATGACAGCGTCATTGACATTTTTCACTGGCCGTTGCTTATGTACAAGAATCTAAACAAGGTTCTTGAACGACAAAGTTTCACTACAATATTTGTCCTCAGCTTGTTAATTTCATGGCCTTTACATTTTTCATAGCAGCGACATGCATTGCTTTGCTGGTTTCGAACTGATATAGTTCTAAAGTTCGTGTGATATTTTCTTTACTTATTAGAGAAAAAACATGGAAGCATTGACATCGGTTATTTTGGGCACAATTTATGGCACATACAAGCATACTATTTTATAAAAAAATACATATTTTACTTGTTTTGACAGTGCGTAGCGTTCAAGAATTCGTTTGCAGCATCTTTAGCGATGGCAATGCAGTTATTATTCATGTATTTGATCCCCAGACAAATTGTTTTAAGAGGAAACTTTAGCTCTCGCCTAACTCCAACGCGGCCTACTAAAATACATGTAAAACGAAATAACGCTTTTCCAGGGTAACCCCAGGATTACTTTTAATGAAATCTGTTGCATTTGAGAGAGAAAGTTAAATTCTCATGTCTGTTGGAAGCGGAATTTCAGTTTAGAGAATTTCGATTTTGAAAAACTGGAAAATTAAAAAAATAAAAAGAATAGAAGCACTACGTTTACAAACTAATAGCTCTGCAGCAAGCACATATATCGCTGTTCAGTAAACGGCATCTATTATAAGAGTGAAATTGGACAAACTTGGTGTGTCATTTCGTATGTTACGTGAATTGGTTACGTTGTGTACAAGGATTCTGCGAAAGCCATATTTCCATAATGCGAAATTTCTTGAGATTCATGTGTAACATAGCAATTTTGTCTGCTGTAGATGCACTATTAGGTGCAATTCACAGAATTGTGATATCATTTTTCATTGCTGAGTTACAGAGTTATAAACTTGATGGTTTCGCTTTCTGAAAATTTACGATTTTGGTCAATTTTAAATAAAGAATTGGTTACCCAAATGAAAAATTCGAAACCAGCAGTCACTAGAATTTAAGTTTTTCTTTTAAATGCAATAAACCTCGTCAAATTTGGTGCATTGGTTGCCGAAAAAAACGTATTCTCCTTCTACATGTATTTAGATACGAGCACTCGAGCTAAAGCTTCCTCTTAAGGAGGAGACCGAGCTGCAATGTGAGCCCCGCCCCACGAACGAAATTTCTGGCTACGCCACTGCACAGCATATCTGAGACCACATTGTAATGCGTCGATACCCTGAAGATTTCGCGTCGGGGTAAGGAGATAGCATGCACTTACCTACATTGGTGCATCATACACACTTCTAGTAATGATTATTTACATTTAGACGATTCACACAAGCAGCTGTAAACTTGGACAACATTGTTTTACAGTGAAGATATATATGACCATAATCTTGGAATTTCTTCGTCTCCGTAGCCAAAAACTCAATCACAGCAGAAGGTGCACGCCGCGTGCGCCAATGGGTTCCTTGCAGCACCACCAAATGGCGCTCACCTCGATCCACGCATCTGTGGAGGCAAACGGATGCGCTGAAGTCAGAGAAGCGCAGAGCAATATATTAGTTTTTAAGAAAAAATCAGAAACACGGATCGATATAAATGGGCGGCTAAAGAGCACAGTTATCTGTACCTGAAAAGCATGCACACAGAAAAGAGGTCAAGAAAGTTGGCCACCAAGTACAGGGTAATTGAAAGTGTACATAGACAACCAGGAGTCATCAGAAAGAAAGTTGGAGAAACAGAGACAGTGAATTGGATGCAAAGAATGGAAACAAAAAAGACCATGGAGTTCCTAGGTATACTTGGTAGGTGGACCATGGAGATTTACAGGAATATGAAAAAAGAAATTAGAAGGGAGAATCTGTACAATAACATGAAGGGAATTGCATTGCTATTTGTGACTCTAGCTGGTCGCCTAAGGACAAAAACCACGGAGGAAGGAAAAAGATAGGAGAGAGCGTCACGTCACGCAGCCAGCCTTGGCAAGTGAACGCTCCGCGACTCCAATCCCTTTGCTCAGTGCATTGCTCAGTGTCTGCCCAACACGTGACCTCTTGTGTTGAGATCACAGAGCAAGAACCGAGGTTTGCCGAGACATTTGGTGCCCGATAGTTGGTTCTATACTCTATGGGTAGTTTTTAATCGATACACGCTTGGCCAGCAGCTGCTCGGCTGCTCTGCCTGTATCTCTAATCACATGTTGGGACGACATCTTTGGCTTCAATCGCATTGCGCAATGCTCCCTCCCCTGGAGGAAGGAAAAAATATAGGAGTGAGCATTATGTCATGCAGCCAGCCTTCGCAAGCGAGTGCTCCGTGAAGCCACAGTGGTGGCCCAACACGTGACCTCTTGCATGGAGATCATGGAGCAAGAATCGAGATTTGCTGAGACGTTTGGTTCCCTGTAGCTATGCCAGTAGTTTTTATTCGGTGCATGTTTGTTCGGCTGCCCTGCCGTGGCTTTGCCGGCAGAGCGGGAACACTGAAACCAACCGCACACTTTGATGTGTGATCACGTGTTGGGCCGGCATGTTTGGCTTCAATTGCGTTGCGGTATGCTCCCCCCCTATGTTTTTCCTTCCTCCATGACAAAAACCATGGAAGAAAGAAACAAAATGAGAAAGGCTCTCGCGCATGGAGGAAGGAAGTTTTCCTTCCTCCATGCCCTCACGTCACGTTTTTGAAGCCGGAAGTGCAGCTATGTTGGTGTGCCATCTCCTTTTGAGTCTCCAGTCAGCTCGCCGGAGGAGATAGCATGACCTTTGAACTTGCATTGCAACGAGCTGCCGGAAATGTGTGCTGCTGATGTGCGTCAGAACAATACCTATGAAACGTCTGTAACAATTTCAGTGAAGCAGATGTGCCCCTGTGTTTCATGATAGCACATTGAAGAAGACAAAGGCCCACGTCATGATCACATGAGTGTCTCTGTTTTTGGCTGACACTCGCTCATAAAGGGATGAGATTAAGAAGTTGGTCGTGGTGTGTCAGGTGCTTCGATCTACAAAAGCTGCGATAATCTTGGTGCATGGAGGGTTTTTCGCACCAGCCATATCACCACTGTAATCAAGCTTCCTTCCCTTCTTTACATCACTATCTCTCTTCCAGCTGAAACAGTAGCAAGGCACAGGTGCCACACACAACGCATATTAAACAAACTATCGTGTGACGTCCAGGAACACAAAAATTAAAACTTACCTAAACCGTCTAAATTCTGCGAATGCAGGTAACAGCGGGCTGGGCTGAGCAGACTGCATGCCCAAGCACAGTACATTTCCCTAGCCCCTACAGACACAAAACCAAATACAGTACCTAGAAGGATCTAGGGCATGGTGCCATGGCATTTCGGCGAAACAGTACCTAGAAACGTGGTATGTATGTGTGTGTGGCACATGGTGGCGCAGCGGTCGAGCACGGGACTTGGGGGTAAATGGAAACACGCTGCCAGCGTAGTCCGTCTTTGGTTGTTGCCACTACTGTGGACGTCGTGACACTGTTGTGGGCTTCGAAACGAGTGGTGCCCTCAAGGTGAGTTGGTAACACCCCAACACACTGAGCAATAAGATGCATCGTTCATTCTTGAGTCTCCCCAGATGCTCGGCAGATGGCACATTGCAACATTGGGGATACGAAGTTTGTATTAACTCATGTGGAGGGATGCGGCGAAAGGGATGGCGTGATGAAGAGGTACGAAAGCATTGGACGCGTGCAAAACAGCTAACCGACTGCACCGAAAAGCAGTGAAACCAAACCCTCTCTCCAAACCTGGCAGGAATACCTGAATTGCAAGCAGGCTGCGCAGGCAATCATTCAATGCAAGGTTGTCGGGCACAACAGCAGACAGCTCCAGTTGTTCATGGCGGAAGCGCACAACGGGGCCAGGAAGTTCTGGACATACGTGGCATCGCTGGACAGGAAGGTTGCTACCCCACAAGACAGCCGGTCTCTGACATAGGGGAGCACCTTACAGACCACATGCACAAGCTGTACAAAGTCGACAACGCTGAACCAGAGATTGACTCAACCAAACAGCAGCGCATAAATGGATACCAACTTGGCAACGACGTCAAGTGGCAAGTGACACGTCCAGCCCTTGACAGCGCGATGACACATATTGGAACACATATGGCCAAGGGGCTGGACGGCATACCGGCAGGTCAGCTCAGGGGCCTGGGAGACAAGGCAAGGCAACGTCTGGTGGATATCTTCTCGGACATCATGTCAGCTGAACCAATTCCTGAGGATTGGCTATGTGGACGAGTCATCCTGGTACCGAAGAGGGGAGGAGACGCAGGACTGCTGGGAGACTACAAACCACTTACTGTGACAAGGGTGTTGTATCGAATCTTCGCACAAATATTGAAGGCATGAATGAGTGCCTGGGTTGGACACGGCGACAAGCTGACAGAACTACAGAACGGTTTCCGCAGTAAACGGCACCTTGAGGGCAATATATTTGTGCTGACACAGGCAATTGAAATAGCATGCAAAGAGGCTAGAGGTCTGTACACCTGCTTTCTCGATGTCGCCAGGGCCTACAATAGCATACCAAATGGCTCTATGTTTCACCAAATGACACAAATTGTAATTCAGCAGTGTAGCTTTTAGGGCTTGTTGGTGCATGATTTGAATAGTAATCAATAGTGTGCAGAGGACGAGACAGTAAAATTTAGACACACACGAACAGTATGAAGGTTGGAAGTTAGTGCTCGTACTGTTTGTGTGTGTGTCTGAATTTTACTGTCTCGTCCTCTGTGCACTATTCATTACTATTCAAAGACACAAATTGGAATGTCAAGAATATGGGTCAGTCTGCTGTGCTGGCTCTACATGGGTAATACTGTGCTGGCTTGTTTTGCTGAAGCCCAAGCCGAACTAGTGACGCTGAGACGAGGTCTCCAGCAGGGATGCCCACTGTCGCTGCTGCTGTATGTGCTGCATACAGCTGGCCTGGAGAGTATGTTGAAGGAGGCTGGGTGGGGATTCTCGCTCCTTCACACGTATGGTGGAACACCAGTGAGATGGAGGCTTCCAGGCTTGGTCTATGCAGATGTTGTTCCGATGGCTAACAGCCTGGACGACCTCCAACACCTCGATTCGCTGTCAGCAAATCATCTCTCCAAACTTGGACCCAGCTTCAATGCCAAGAAGTCAGCGGTGCTGGTACTCTCGGGCCCAGACAAATCTGCGGCTGCGTCACTGCCTGATGGCGGACAGATACCAGGGAAGATAGAGTATAGATACCTCAGTGTGTTGCTGAACACTTCCAGCAGTGTGTGCCACCCACGAGGAAAATGTTCAGCAAGCATCGCGCAGAATGTTGTGTAAATGGAGTCTCTGGAGATGCAACCGCTTCCTGTTGGTTCAAGAAACGTGCAAGTGTGTGCATGTCCCAGGCCTCTCGTTTGCCAATGCAGTGCTCACTTTCCAGTCAGGTACCAGACAGTGGCTGGAATGAAGACAACTAGAGGTTGGTCGACTGGCATTGGGCTGCCATGGCCACGTGGCCATAGAGGCCGTTCAGGGTGATGTTGGCTAGTCCTCATACGAGGCCAGAGAAGCCAGAAGCAAGCTGGCCTACAAGGGCCCATTACATCTCCTAAGTGACAGAAAGTGGGCTCGGCGCATGTTCAGATACACTAGCTTGACTGCAATGGGCACTTGGTAAACTGTGTGGGTGCACACCCTGCACTGGAAGTTTTTCACAAAACCCGTGAAGCAAGCAAGGAGCGCAAATGGGCCCGTTTCAGGAACAGGTGTGTGAACAGAACGAACAGTGGCAGAGAGTGATGTGCCCCAAGTCAACCTTGATGGTTTACCACAATCACAAGAGTGATATAAGCAAGGAGCGGCTGTACGACAACAGCAGCAGTGGTTTGCTGTTCAAAGCATGGGCAGGGGCACTGTGGACACTTGGTTACCGTCGCCATTTCGATGGCTCCACCGAAGTCACGAGTGCTTTGAGCCAAGTTTGCGAAGGGGAGGAAGAGACCACTGACCACCTTGTGCTTCGCTCTGCCTGTGCGTTCACACCAACAAGATGACACCACACTGCCGCAGGCACTGGGGTTTGCAGATCCAAGTGGCTCAGTGCAACAACACGAAGGAGGTGAGACGACTGGTGCAGTGAAGTATGTGGCTTGGACAGTGGTGGTGGAACTGTGGGGATGCATACAATAACGGCGGACTAGCACTGTAGTGCGTGTGTGAGCGTATGTGGAATTTCTTCTTCTTTTTTTTCTTTTTTTTCTGTTTAATTCATTGGCTAATGCATATTCGATTTTCGATTGATGCAAAGGGCCCAGCCACATTTCATAATCATCATCATCATGCGTTGGAGCAATGCCGGTATAGGAGGGTTCGGAGTGCTCCCGCGCACATTTCAAAGAGTAGTGCACTCCCTGTGTCATTGTCGTAGAAGTTCACCATAGCTGGGCTGGACTTAGGTGAGTGGTAGAGCTCCAGGGTCGGATGTGCAGAGGCGAGCACCATCTGGTGATGCTGCAAGGAACCAAGCGGTGCACGCTTTCTGCTGTTATCGGTTGAGTTTTTGGCTACGGAGACGAAGAAAACCCGGGATCCTAGTCATATACAGCTTCACTGTGAAAAGCTCACTGAGCCACAGCCCAACTGTGCAAATCTCCACCTATGCATATCACATTTATATCTCCTTGAAACATAGGTTCAAAGCATAGGTTGAAACTTGGGGTTGTCTATATTCTATAGTAGCTCCTTGTGCTATGCTCACTAGGAAGTGGGTAGCATGTGAAAGCGGCAAACAGAGGCCTCAGGAGAGCACCTCAGATTATAGTAAGGTAGGTGGTACAACATCTACATGACACCCAAGAGGCAGTAAGGGAATCAAAGCTAGAACCAGAACGCGAGTAAACGCAGTATGGGCATCCATTTTGCAGCATTGCTGTGTTAACTTCTACAGCAGGCACGTACCCAGGATTTTTTTTCGGGGGGGCCCACCACCTCCATCATCATCATCATCCTGTTTTATGTCCACTGCAGGACGAAGGCCTCTCCCTGCGATCTCCAATTACCCCTGTCCTGCCGCCAACCGATTCCAACTAGCAACCGCAAATTTCCTAATTTCATCGCACCATCTATAGTTTTCTGCCGTCTTCTATTGAGCTTCCCTTCTCTTGGTACCCATTCTGTAACCCTAATGGTCCAACGGTTATCTAACCGGCGCATTACATGACCTGCCCAGCTACATTTTTTCCTCTTGATGTCAATTAGAATATTGTCTGTACCCGTTCGCTCTCTGATCCAAACCGCTCTCTTTCTCTCTCTTAACGTTATGCCTAGCAATCTTCGTTCGATTACTCTTTGCACGGTTCTTAACTTGATCTCAAGTCTCTGCCCCATATGTCAGCACTGGCAAAATGCACTGAGTGCACACCTTACTTTTCAATAATAATGGTAAGCTTCCAGTCAGGAGCTGGCAATGTCTGCTGTATGCGATCCAACCTATTTTTATTCTTCTGTGAATTTCCTTCTCATGATCAGGGTTCCCTGTGAATAATTGACCTAGGCAAACGAACTCCTTCACAGTCTCTAGTGGCCGATTGGCGATCCTGATGTGTTGTTCCTTTACCCGACTATTTACCATTATCTTCACCTTCTGCATATTAATATTCAACCCCACTCTGACACTCTCTAAGTTAAGGTCTCCAATCATTTGTTGTAATTCGTCTGCACTGTTGCTGAATAGAACAATGTCATCGGCAAACCAAAAGTTGCTGAGATATTTGCCATCGATCTTTACTCCTAAGCCTTTCCAGTTTAATAGCTTGAATTCTTCTAAGCGTGCAGTGAACAGCTTTGGAGAAATTGTGTCTCCCTGTATGACCCCTTTCTCTATAGGTATCTCCCTGTTTTTCTTATGTAGAATTAAGGTGGCTGTAAGACCTCTGTAGATATTCTTACGCGAAGGAAAAGTCAGTAAGACGAGAAACTACTTACAGTTTATATTTACAACAACGGTTGCAGCGCGCTGACCGGTTAGATTCACAGCGCGAGCCCAGTTCGTTCTTCCTCCTCTTTTCTGGAGTGATGGCGCCCACGCGCCTCGTTAAAACAAACAAATACCACACGCATGTAGCAATATTTTCCAAGCTTTTTACGTGAGCGTTCTGTACTCCTTGATTACGTAGTGCCTCTATGACTGCTAGTATCTCTACTGAATCAAATGCCTTTTCGTAATCTATATAAGCCACGTAGAGAGGCTTATTGTACTCTGCGGATTTCGCGATAACCCGAGTGATGATATGGATGTGATCCATTGTAATGTATCTCTTCCTGAAGCCAGCCTGTTCCTTTGGTTGACAAATCCAGCCCTTATTCTATTGGAGTTTATTTTGGTAAATATTTTACATAATACTGGGAGCAAGCTAATGGTCCTATAATTTTTCAATTCTTTAACGTCTCCTTTTTTTGGATTAGTATAATGTCTGCATTCTTCCAGTTTTCTGGGATTCTTGCAGTCGATAGACACTTCGTATAAAGAGCCGCCAGTTTTCCAAGCATTGTGTCTCCTCCATCTTTGATTAAATCGACTGTTATTCCCCCTTCTCCTCCCGCTCTTCATCGTTTCATTTCTTGCAGGGCCCTTCTGACCTCATCGCTAGTTATAGGAGAGTTTCTGCATCCTGTTCATTACTGTTTCTTAGTGAGGTATCGTGACTCCTCTTAGCACTGTATACAGGTCAGCTTAGAATTTTTCCGCTGCTTTTACTATATCTCCGAGATTGCTGATGATATTATCCTTTAGTGTATACATCATGGTTTGTCCCAAGCAAGGTTTCTTTTTTACTGATTTCAGGCTGCGTTCATTTTTTACGGCATCTTCAGTCTTTCTCATGTTATAGTTTCGAATATCAGTTATTTTCGCCTTGTTGATCAGTTTTGACAGCTCCGCGAATTGCGCAACGCTGTGCGGCCGCCAGTCCCACACAAACGCGTAGAGCGCAGGACTCTGCGATTCTAGATGTACTGCGCTCACCGCGAAAGGTTAGAAAAACACCCACATAAGCACAGCAGAGAAGTGGCTACGTGAGGCGGTTCGACCGATAACTGTAGAAGCGTCATTCAAAGCAAGTAATTGTTCTTCACTTCCGGCAGCGTTTTCTCTACTTCCTTTTAAAATAAAAAGATGTTCATCCATAAATATTCTCATAGGCAACGGTGAACTTTTTTTATTATTCGCTTTTCCTTGCAGTTTGGTTGTTGCCTTGGCTCTCTCCCTTAGTAGATCGCTTCATTTCTCAACTCCTTGCGATTTTTGTTTCCAGTTGCCAATTTTGCACGAAAAGGGTTGTACAATTAGGGAAAAACAGACGAGGTGATGGGCGACAGTCATCTTGCTTATGGTTTTAAGGGTTATTGCAGGGTATCATGATGGATGCACTTTCACATTATTTTATGTCCCACCTTATCTAACCCACATCACGTGTATGTGGACAGCCTCGCGGCGAGCCGTAACTCCAGGAAATAATGAAGCAAAGGGAAAAGTTAAACGCAATTGGCGTTTTCTCCGGCCGGAACTCGTTCCACGAGAGTACAGACCAGCTCAGTAACAGCCGAATCCCTTTCCTGGTCCCAGGATCAGCCTAAACAAAGAAGGTTGAACTAACAAAAGCAACAGCTATGCGCGTGACGGTTGAATAGATGGTGACAACTGAACGCATGTCGAGTTAATCGCACAGGTGCGGAATCTATGAGAAAACTGTCCTTCACAGTACAAGAGACGCCGATAACTACCGCCATTTAAAAGGAGTGAAAAAGGCAGCATAATGCTGACCGATTAATAGCTGCCAATACTCAACATTGATCTGGTGGTGCTTTAGGAATGTGTGAGGAGTGGTGGCGTGAGTGTGTGTGGGGGGGGGGGGGGGGTATGCCACTTGATTTCGGGGGGGGCCCGGGCCCCCCCGGCCCCCCCCCTGGGTACGTGCCTGTTCTACAGAGTACCAGGATCACTGAAACAGACTACTGGTTGCACCTCCGCAGTCCATGTGCATAAAGAACAGCTCATACAAACAAGTGCATCTTGCTGCTAGGCATTTGCCACAGGCACTAACCATGTCGGTTTGCACCACAGTGGTGAGACAACAATCAAATCGGGCAGTCACCTTTTCAGGGCATTTCGTGTTTTACATGATAAAACATGTCTTCAATTTTCTTGAGTGAGTGATGCAGGACTGGTCACAGTTGAAATAATATGAATGACACATTCACTGAAGCAGAGGTGCTGATATTTCGGTATCTTCATGCATGCACAATTTACTTAGCCAGTGCAGTGTGTTAACTGATTGCATACTTACTTTCGGTGGCATCATTTCTAGTGTTTTGTGTGTGCAACCTTTCTGAAAAGCTTACACAATGCCCTGTTACTTTAAACATACCTTTCTGACAAGAAATTGGTAACTCACATAAATGATAAGCAAATGCCACTTGCTAGTACTCATCTGTCAGGACACCTGGTGTTTCACAAAGGTCATGCATCAGTAACCAAGAGAGGTCACTTCTCAGTTTCAGGAGGACACACACTTTTGGCTACAATTATTCAAGCTTTAATGGCCCACGCTTGCAGCTCTATGCTGACTCATACTACAGCCCCCAAGACCAGTGCCAATAAATAATAACATTCTACCACTTTCCCCTACAGAGACCAACAGCTTGAGTTGTCAGTGCAAACACAGTAGCGGTGTGACTAGCACGACAACCCCAAGGAATGCGTCAAAAAAAAAAAAAAAAAATCATGTGTACTCCAGAATGCTTGGGCAACCAATAGCCTGTGCAATAGTGTCAGAACTCCTTTTTCAAACACCATGGAAAGGCTCTGTTGCTTGAAGTAGGACGTTAGGATGTACAAAGCATTGCTAAGTGCACAAGACACTTTGTACAATTTGTCCTGCCTTGTACACTCAACGTGAACATGCCATTTTATGCTATTAAACAGCAAAATGTCCATTGTTTTCAATGAGTGCATTCAGAATACAGTCCACCAACATTGAGCTTTTGCAGATGGTGGTGCTTCAAGTTCTGATTGAAGTTGAACTGCTGTGACTCAGTGCACTAGAGTTGCCGTTGACAATTAAGAGCAAGGTAACGGCTGGATGATGTGTGTGAGGGCTAATCTATTGCAGCTACGTGATCGAATGCAGCTGGCTATCCAGTGCTGGACAAAGTGTGAGATGCTCCAAGACAAAACATGGTAATGTGGGTCCTGTCAGAGCAGTGCGTTCTTCTACAGTGTAAACATGAGCCCAGTCGCAGCAGTGAACATGGAAACTGTGCACGTTACACTCCATAGTGCCTGGATAAACCTAAAATGCTGAGGCAACATGAGATGTCATGTTAATTATGCCAAACTCTCGTTGCTCGACCCAGACGACCTTCAAATACATCATTCAGGAGGCAGCATACATGCCACAAACATTTCTGATGTATGTGCACAAAGATTTGTGCAACAAACATGTGTAACTGAAACTGACCATCAATATACTGCATAGGTCTGTGTAATAGCCACAAACAGAAAAAATGAAAATACACACACTGTGTTTTTCTTTAGACTACAGAATTTTCAAACATAGCCCATGGAAGAAAGCACAATTTTAGTCCTTGTGCTGAATTACTTCAAAAGGCTAACATTACTTGCATGAGAAATTGAAATAGATAATCACCTTTATTTTTACTTAATATGCCATAAATTACTTTATGGCAAGCTATGAACAAGAAGGAAACCAAGGACCCGATTTTTATTAGTCATATGATAAGAAGCCAACAAACAGACACCAAGGACAGCAGAGGAGAAATTACATGTACTTATTAATTGAATTAAAGAAATGATAAATTAATGGAACTGAAAGTGGATGAAAAAACAACTTGCCGCAGGTGGGGAATGATCCCACAACCTTTGCATTTCATGTACTATGCTCTACCAATTGAGCTACCGCAGCGCCATTTCCCCATCCGCTTTCTTGGGTATATATGTTTCCTAGTAGAGCCCTAGGAGTGTTAGCCAGCGCCACACTTCACAGCCTTGACGGCGGATGTGGAACATCCTTTTTTGTTCCAGATGCTACGTGTGCATGATCTTTTTGGGTGAAGGCAACTGGTTAATAAACCCACACATGCCACCTGAAGGCATCAATACTGCCAGATTTGAGGCCTCGCTATGTAATGAACAAGAAGAAAGGAAACCGAGGGCCAGATTTTTATTAGTCATATCATAAGAAGCCAACAAACAAAAACACCAAGGACACGTTATGGCATGTTATGGAATTGGCATGTTAAAATTCAGGAATTGTTAGTGGAACAACAGCGTACTTTTACCACAAGTTTGATGGCATACATCTCAAAATTGGTGTCATCCTCATAACTGGTTCCAAGTGGATGTGCCTTGAAATCTGACCGGCTACAATGCTTAAATTGCAAAATGCGCCATAAGGTAAATTAGTTGATTATGCATTTCGATTTATTGTGCAAATAATGTGTGCCTCTTTGAGCAATCCAGTTCAAGGATTAGAATTGTGCTATTCCCACAGGCAGCTTGAAAATTTTTGTGTCAGTCTAAAAAAAAATTGTGCAAAAGTTTATATTGGTCAGAGCAGACGCTGTATGAATTATTGGGTCAGGGAACACATGAACAACATTTGGATTAAAACGCAATCTCATTTAGCAGCTCACTGTAATGTGTGTGGTTGTGAGGTCCTTTTTTTTTTATTGATGTTAGCACAAGTAGGCAGGAAGCCACAAGGCCTGTCACATTGCAGACATTAATGTGTGCATTAGTCAGCCATCAGTGACACTCTTGGACAAAGAGGTACAATATCTGTCAGGGAATTGACTGTAATTCTGTGTTCACGTATGCTCTGGCGAATCTAGTACTATGTGACTGCTAGATTAATAGTGTTGTAGCCTTTGTTATCTGCTGGGTGTTATTCTGACATGTATGGCATCACATGATTTCCATAATGAACTTCAGCTGTGAGCGAGTCCTCGTCCTGGCTTCTAACTTGTCCCTTCTTGCTCTCTCTACTTTCATTATGAAATTGAATATTTAATACTGTGGTTTTACGCGCCAAAACCACAATCTGATTATAAGGCCAATAAAACCTTAGTTGAAAGTCAGCACTTGTCCAGTCACGACCTGTTCTTACTGCGCTAAGTATTCTGCATGATGATTATAAGGTAGCAAGGGACTCTGGATTCATTTTGACCACCTGAGGTTGTTTAGTGTAAATACTGGGGGGTTTTCGCCCCCGTCGAAATGCGGCCCAGATGGAAAGCTCAGCAGCACAATGCCATTGCCGATAAGCTACCACATTCATTATGAATAGAAACCAAATCGCCAAACTTGCTGTATTATACCACAGTCAGGAAGGCAAATTTAGTGACACCTGGAGTGAGTGTAGTGAGTGTCACTTTGATGGTGCACTGCTAGATGTGGAATGAAAGTGCCATTTGGAATTGATGCCAGTGTCAATATGTAAATGAGCCAGCACATCATATATTGTTATTTTAGTAAATATTTGAAAACTGGCAAACAACTATCCATTATCACGAGGCAAGACCAAAAGCGACTGCATTCAACGCCTCAGCGATGCGCTTCGCGTTTTGGAAGTCCCGACAGTGGCACCGATGCCTGAAAATGATTCAGATTTTGTTGACAGATGAAGAATGGCTGTTTCCTTAAGCAGAGGGTTCTTAGAACATATTGAAACGCAAAGGAAACTGGTATTAGAAACAGTAGTGACTGTCAGCTGAGCATTATTTTACTTATATTTGATACAGTGCCATCGAGGCTACTTGGATTAATGCACTTATAGACAAGTGCCACTAAATGTTTGACAGCCACTGAATAGCAAAGTGCACTCACTCAAAGTAGCACTACATGTGACAGGACTGTTGCTTTGCCATGTGATCTCTAACATTGGCTCAGCTCACCCACAGCATAAGGGCAGAGTCTTATCGCACTTGGACTGTGTACAGAACATTGTGGCTATGAAGAAAACTTGCCTGGAGTGCCCATAATTGCAATAAAAACACTGTATATAAAAAGTCGAGGTGTGGCTATTACACAGATAAAATTGTCATCCTTTTTTTGGTAACGATTTTATCACAAAATTTAACTCGTTTGTTTTCACAAAATGAAACAATGTAGATGTGTATAGGGTCAGATAAGTAACATGAGCAACTTCAAGGACGACTTTCCAGCCTCTCGACATGGATAAGCAGGGTCTGTTGCTTGCATCACATGGTGCTTTTCATGTCCTCACATTAGTCGTGGCATGTTAAAACTCAGGAATTGTAAGTGGAACAACAGCATTCTTGGCAAGTTTTATGCACATAGTCTAGTGTGCAGCCATTAGAAGAGTCTATATAGAACTGTTATCTGGAAATCACGGTGCCATCACATGATGGAGGGTACAGATGCAGGCTGGCCCCAGTCTCTCATGCAGTAACAAAAGAGCAGTAAAACATAATAAATAAGTAAAATCGTGTTACATCAATGGGTGCCATTGGGTAGCAGCTGTGGCTGGTCCCAGAGCCCTTTGTTCACTTGGAATGTCTCATGAGCATTGGAAAATAAAGCAAAGTCAACTGGACCACACTGTACACAGGATGTCTACCAGACGGTGGTCTCGGTGCGACCCGTCTCGCTGTTCACACGTGACGTCTGGCTGGCCGAGCTGTACGTGTCACTGATGGTTGGCAATGGGTTCTGCACAGACAGGCACAGGCAAGCAATTACAGGAGAGGACAACCACCTTCATTCGCCAGTAAGAAAACAAATGCTGACAAGCACTTGCAGGTACACTTCACTTGAGCCCAAAGGTATCTCAAGATACAACATGGGCGTTTGCCAGCATGAACAGAATTATGGGCTTATTACTGGGTGCAAGAGCGCAGACAGAAAAAGCCACAATGGAAGAATGCACAAAGAGCCTGAGAATGAGCATGTTTATAAAGCAATATAACCATTTTCTTATATCACAAGGTGTCTTGCATCTACTTTATGACATTGCACATGTCACAGAGGACAGCTTCGATGAAGGCTCATAAAGATCTCGCAATAGTATTTACAGTACTTAATAGAAAAAAAAACGATTCCACAACATGAGAATGCACGGTTGAACAGTAGAAGCAAAAACAAATGCTGCGCCAATCAGCACAGCTGGCATAACATGTACTAGCTAACGTTCAAGCTATGAGTGCCTAAAACTGAAACTGGAAGTTTTATTCAGTTGTCCAGACTAGGCACTTGTTGTACTACAGTCAATTCGGCCACTGAGCTCTATGGGAGTGCCTGCTCTTGATGAATTTGTTTCTCTATGCATTAAGTTTATGCTTTCCACTATATTGAAGGCAATGTTTTTCTGAGCAAGTTACTCCATTTTGCGGTATCAGGTATGTGTGTTTTTAGCCTTTTTCGTGGGCCAATCCCAAAGCAGTGCAGTCTAAAAATGTGATCCATTCCCAAGGCTGTGTGCAGTCTATATGTAGGCCAATCCTGAAGGTAGTGCAGCCTAAAAATTAGGCCCGTTCCCCTGGGTGTGTGCAGTCTCAACATGTGCGCCGATTTCGAAGGAAGTGCAGTATGCAGTATTAAAAAAATTCAGCAGAACTCGGTTCACGGTGACTGTCGATGGTAACGAATTTAGCACTGAATCAATATAGCAACACAACGTATTGCCACCATCGAAACAAGTTATGTATGAGAAATGTACTGCAGCAGGACTTCTCTTTTGCACTTCGATGATGATTTATTGGCATCCCCTTTGAAATGGGGCAGTGACAAATAGTCACCTCGCCTGCTTGAGTTAATAAGGTACCATATTTACTTGATTCTAATGCACCCTCGATTGTAACGCATACTCGTTTTCTGTGACCAACAAAAAGGAAAAAAAAACGTCCTCGATTGTAATGCGCACCCGTTTGGCGTGACCTAAAAAAGATAAGTCCTTCGCAGTACCGTGTACCTCATTCTTTCATACAGAAATACAACTTTCTCTCATTTAGAAAAACAAAGATTTACCCCCAATACACTAAAATTGCGATAAATAAAAAAGTCGCAGTTTCGCACAAAAGGTGAAGCATCGACTGTGATAGCAAATTAGTAGACAGCTACACGAAAAGTAAGGATAGTAGTTTTATTGGCTGTATAAACATTTAAACATTCGCTTACTAACTTAAGTAACAAGCGTGGTGTCATGCATGCACAAGCAAATATGAACATGTTTCACTCAATGACTGCGGAAACTCTTAATCAAAATGCTTGAGTGAGGAAGTGCGATAGCAGGTGCGAGCGAATTGACTTTTGTGCAGCCTCTACCTTCAACGCGAACTATGCGATGAGAACACAACACACTGCGTAGAACACAGCTTCATGTGTATGTACACTCTGTCTCCATCGCAGATTCCTTTAAGGATAGGGGGCGCGCGGGCGCGGTGTACGCAGTGGCCGCCAGAGTAGAACACCTCTTTTGTTTGCGCCAGTTCTGCACACAAGTTTCGGGAACCACGAACACCCATTATACGGTCCGATTTCCATCCATCTCCGCACACGTGATCACTTCCCTTTTAATTGTGGCATCGTGATAAACTGGGCGTGTCTTCGCAGTCGGCACTTCCATGCTGATAGAGCAAACAGAGAAAAGAGGAACACAGACAGTGAACTAGCCTAAGCACACATACTACAGCACATGGAGGAAGCTATGGCAGCTAGGCTGAAAGCGCATACGAGGCAGCTATATTAAAATGCCGATGGCGCTATGGTAATGCAGATTCAGGGTCATACTAGATTCTAATGTGCACTCAATTTTTTAACCCATTTTATCGGAAAAAGAAAGTGCGCGTTAGATTCGAGTAAATACGGTAGATTCTACATCCATGATAGAGTGTACAACTGCAACTGAACAAGGATGCAGAAAGAAACAGATACACACAAGACATTGCTTCACTTTCAACTATGGATTTCATTTTTGCACGCATCGGTAAATATATACCGTCCCAGTGGAAACAAAACGTGGCAGCAAAAAAGAACATTCAGTGGTGCATGTTGATGAACCGTACACGTGTGCAAGGCATGGTGGAAACATATACAGTAAAAGCTCGTTAATTCGAACCCCAAGGGGTAGCCGCTACAGTTCGAATTAACGAAAGTTCGAACCAACGAAAGTGAAGGAGAGCAACAGTACACTGCGATTTGGAAGCAGTAGGGCAGGTCAGAAATTTGGCGTGTCAGAAAGTGATGGCGTGGGCCGCGGGCACACGCCATCTTGAAGTCGAAGCTCTGGGTCCGACTGTGCCACACTACCGATGTCCACCGAAACGAACGTTAGCCGAGGCTTAACACCATCACAATGAATCGCGATGGCCGATACCTCCTAAGCTGAAAACAGACGTGCACAACCGATAAAGACTGCCGAGTCAAAGACGCTGAACATGTGAAGGTGGCGAAGGCCCTGATTCGTTGGTTCTTGATTGCAAGCGCAGCTGCGACGTACTTGATTTGATGTGTTACGATGGCGCTTGCCGTGCCATCTCCGCACAACATTAGCAGCTGTACAAGATTTGCAAAGCCTCCGAGATTCGCAACGGGCATGAAGTCTCGGAGGTTACGTAGAATGGAGAGGCGGCAGCCGCCGCTGCCTTCTGGCTGGCCCCGCGTCGGTTAGATTTTTTTTTCAATTTTGCCTTCTCTCGCCGTTCTCTCCGTTTCAGGGGGAATACAGCCTTGTGTGTAGGCAGTAGGCGCGTTTCTCTGTCCGTGTGCCAGGCGAGCGTAGTTCGAATTATCCGTGAGAGAACCTTCTCGCATTCGAATTAACGGACTTTTTTATACATACACTTCTGTGGAGCTTGGCCGGACCAAATCGTACAGTTCGAATTATCCATAAATTCGAATTATTGAAGTTCGAATTAACGAGCTTTCACTGTACTGCAATGGTTACAAAGATGAACTGAGGAATTGTATCTCCTTTTCAGATAGCGACACTGATGGCTTGCTCATGCACCTTTCTTCTAATTTTGCAATTTCATAGGCCTTCACAATCTCCCTTGTGATCCTGCTATGACCCCTACACAGAATAGAAGTGTTTCAGACATGGGTTTGCAGGAACAATCTTGGCAATATATACCCAAATGACCCGAGATTACCCTAGTGGCATTATATCGATGCTCTTTTAATCTCTCATTGATGCATCTGCCAGTTTGACCAACATGTGTTCTTCCGCACGAAAGTGGTATGGCATAGACAACATTACGAGTGCAGGTTACAAATTGTTTGCGATCTTGAGTAGAACATGCGTGTCTTTTGTTATTCTCTGTAATAACCTATTAGCATAGCTTCTGAAGACACTCAGGGGCAGACAAAACCACGTCCACCCCCGATTTTGTTGGTTTCCACTTGTTGTTGTTGTTGAGTTTTGACCACAACCATTATAAAGCCTGCAAATAATAAAGACAAGGCAAGTTTGGTTGTAGCTTTTCCTTTTTTCATGGAAGTGTGGAAAGTGATGAAAGGAATAAAATGGGGCATCTGCTTAAAAATCTTTGGTGCGTGCAGACCGCTTGGAACGAGAACGAGAAGTCTCAACGAGACGTCTCAATGGAATGAGAAGTCTCAAAGTGAGTACCTGAAGCCGAGTCGGAAAGGTGTGTATCAGAGGGAGTGGATGTGCTAATGCGGTCCCATCCCCTTAGCGAAAGGTTCTCCTTGAATAAGACTGTTAAGTTCATGAAAGACAATACGCTCACATTTATCCCTGTGAATAAGGAGGGTGGTTTCATGGTGATCATGAACAGGATGATGTATAATTCAAAGGCTCATCAAACCATTTCGTCAACTTTCAGGGTCCCAGCGACATAACACTTAAGAAAGTACAAAATGAAGCAAAGAAGCTATGCAAAAGCTTCAAACTAGATGGTTTATACCGGTCTATCGAAAAAAGCACAAAGGGGGACCTTGAATTGTTTTTCTCAGCAAAAACGCACAAGCTGGTATGTCCCCTCTGGGTGATGGTAACCCCGCAGCAGCGCAATGCTCGTGCCATCTCTCGCACTGCGTTTGTACCACTCCGACCGCCGCGGGCGCCAGGCCACGCGGCGAAGCCGCACTGCAGGAGCTATGCGGGAAAACAAGATATTAGGGGACGCGTGAGAGTTGCGCATCCCCACAAAAGATGGCATTTGCAATGGCTCATGTATTGCTCCGTGCTTAAGTGACTTATATCTAGCTAACCATGACCAGGTTCTTGATAAACGCCTGAAAAATAACACTGATGTCGTGAAAGTGTTCAGATTTCTTGACAATTTTCTAATCATTTTGATTAACGAATCATACAATTTTGACTCGCTGGTTTCAAAAACCGTAACCTCGTTCACTGAAGTGTTGCCCCTTTGTCGTTGACACATGAAGTCCCCATAGGTAATTTCATGAGGTTTATCTTTGTAACCATTACAGCAGTATATGTTTTCACCATGCCTTAGGATTGTACTTTTCCTCGGTTTATCTTTGTAACCATTGCAGTATATGATTTCACCATGACTTGGGATTGTACTTTTCCCCACAAAAGGCCTGCTGGAGTTATCAGCCGAGAGGCAATAAGGCAGTCCTACCATTTCATTCCACTCATTCAAAACTCGTAAAACGCACAGTAGTAATATCGTGTTTCAATAATTCCCTAAGTCATGTGACCACAAAGTGGAAGCCAGTTTCAGAGATCAGGCCAAGCGCCTGGCAGATTCTGGTTACCCAGTGCATATGCTCACCTCTGTTGTGGAGGGCTTAAGCAGGAAGTGTAAAAACGCATCGAATGGAAGCAGTGCCACTGCTAGAGCAAAGAAGGTTGCTGTGGTACCACACATTCATTGCATTTCACATAATCTCGGAAGAATAGCGGCAAAATCGGGGTGGACGTGGTTTTGTCTGCCCCTGAGCGTCTATAAGAAGCTGTGCAAACAGGTTAATACAGAGAATAACAAAAGGCACGCATGGGCTACTCAACATCGCAAACAATTTGTAAGCTGCACTCATACCACTTTTGTGTGGAAGAACGCATGTTGGTCAAACTGGCAGATGCATCAATGAGAGATTAAAAGAGCATTGATATAACGTCACTAGGGTAATCTCGGGTCATTTGGGTATTCAATGCCGAGATTGTTCCTGCAACCCATGTTTGAAAGTACTTCCATTCTGTATAGGGCTCATAGCAGGATGACAAGGGAGATTGTGGAGGCCTACGAAATTGCAAAATTAGAGGAAAGGTGCATGAGCAAGCCATCAGTGTTGCCATCTGAAAAGGAGATATGATTCCTCGGTTTATCTTTGTAACCTCGGTTTATCTTTGTCGCCGGCGTGTCCATCGTGAGTTGGATGACTTTAGAAGCACACTAAAGTCATCCAACTCACGATGGACACGCCGGCCGTAGACTCTCACCTCCTACATCTTTGGGATGCCAGAAGAGGACTACTGAGGTGGTGGAAAAAGATGAAACTTAACCGCAAGCTGCAGAGACGAATCGCTCACATAACAAAGCAAGCGGAAGAATACGGAGATCAACTCAACAGGCAGAATTGGCATAAACTGTGCGACCAACTTCAAAGCACACTAAGCACGAAGAAGACCTGGCATATACTGCGAGCCCTTCTAGCTACCACCAGAACCAAGATCCAGCAAAGACATGACCTCAAGAAAATCATTAACTCCCATCCAGGAACAGACAAACAAATCCTGGAAGAAATCAAGCGTAAACTTGTCGGAGACAATGCCCCCAAGGTTACCAATCCCCGACCGTACAAAGGCGAACCAAATCTCACCCTCGACAGCCCTTTCACGCTTCCTGAACTCCATGCCACCCTTGCCAAATTGACCCGTAACACATCGCCAGGAAATGACAAGGTGACCAACAAGATCCTACGAAGCCTCCCAGACAAGGCCCTAATTGGACTTCTCGGCTACATGAATAACTGCTGGGAAAAAGGTGTGCTCCCAGCAGAATGGAAGCACGCAAATGTAATTATGATCCCAAAACACAACAAGCCACTACAAATCAGCAACCTAAGGCCCATCTCTCTTACTTCCTGCGCTGGAAAGCTGCTCGAACACATGGTTCACGATCGCCTCACCACATACCTCGAAGACTCAGGACTCATGCCCGACACAATGTTTGGCTTCCGACAGCTCCTCTCAGCACAAGATATACTACTACAGCTCAAGGAAGACCTCTTGGACCACCTAGAACGCCACAAAAAGTTCTCTATTTTGACAATAGACGTAAAAGGAGCCTTCGATAATGTGAAGCATGAAGCAATCCTCCAAAATCTCCAAGATACAAACTGCGGAATCCGGACCTACCAATACGTACATGACTTTCTCAAAGATCGCACGGCTACGGTGGGTATAGGCAACATCCGAAGCGACAAGTTCGAAATGCCCAACAAAGGAACTCCACAAGGGTCAGTCATTTCACCTTTGCTGTTCAATCTCGCACTGATTAAGCTCCCACAACAACTCGATGGCATCGAAGATTTAAGCCATGCAATATATGCCGACGATATAACGTTATGGACAAAAGCGTCCACAACCAGCCAACAGCAAACTACCCTCCAAGAGGCAATCGATCAGATAGAACAGTACCTCTCAAAATGCGGTCTCCAGTGCGCCCCCGAAAAATCGGAGCTACTTATACTCAAGGCAAGGACCCGGGGAAGACCACCAGGCTACGTCGCTCCAGATCCCAACGTCAGACTCAATGGAATCGATATCCCTCAAGTTGGCTCCCTCCGCGTCCTTGGCCTCACAATACATAAAGACGGTTCTGGGGCAGCTACACTTCCGAAGCTTCAAAAGACCCTAACACAAGTAACCCATCTCATTCGGCGTATAACCACCCAAAGAAGAGGACTTAAAGAGCAAGAAACCGTCCAATTAATCCAAGCACTCCTTATAAGCCGGATCACATATGGCACCCCGTATCTACTCCTCAAAAAAGCTGAAATTGAAAAACTCAACATCATCATCAGAAAAGCAATCAAGAGCGCACTAGGACTCCCCAGTACGACCTCAACCACGACACTCCTCAAACTTGGCCTCCATAACACCTGGGAAGAAATGAGCGAAGCGCACAGAGCCAGCCAGCTGGAACGCCTTAAGCTGACTCAAACAGGCAGAGCAGTACTTCGCAAGCTCGCATACAGCGAAAACTTCATAGCAGACTCAGACGCGAAAGCCCGATTGCCGCCACTTCTTCGTGACTCTATCTCAGTCGCTCCAATACCTCGCAACATGCATGCAACATACCACAAAGACAGAAGACAAGCAAGAGTGAGAGCGCTGAGCAAGAAATACTCAAAGAACCCGAACACGAGATATACAGATGCGGCAAAATACCCAGGTAGAAGAGCATACGCAATTACCATGACCAACAATCAAGGGAAGGAGCTAATCGCTGCCACCATACCGGCCAGAAATCCTGAAACGGCGGAGGAAGTGGCCATCGTCCTCGGCATCGCCACATGTAAAGATACAGCAATCATCTTGAGCGACTCGCAAACGGCATGTAGAAACCTACGAAAAGGCCGAATTTCTGCCGCAGCAGTGAAGATTCTAAAAGAAATAACAAGACGCCAAGAACTACCCGACACCTACGTCGCATGGACCCCAGGCCACGAACACCTGGCAGGAAACGAAGCAGCACATGCTGCTGCCCGAGAGCATACCAGCCGGGATTTCCTGCCGCACGGTCTCCGGAAAGCGACGAGGGTGGAGGACATTCCCATCAATTACGCCGTAATATTGCAACATTACCGATTGGAAAGAAGACAATATCCTCCACCTGATCCAAAATTAAGCAAGGAAGAAGCCACCGCCCTCCACAGACTACAAACAAATACGTATGTACATGGAATTATCATGCACCGAATGCACCCCACCAAATTCTCATACCTATGCCGGTATTGTGACGTTCCAGACACGCTCCCACACATGGTGTTGGTGTGCCCGCACCGCGAGAAAAACAGTGATGATGATGCCTCAGAACCGCTACAAGCGATCGAAGAAACGTGGGAGGCGATGTTAAAGGCACAGAGCCTGGAAGATCAGCGAAGTCTGGTGGACCGGGCCCGGGCTGCAGCATTAGCCAACGGCTTTCTGGACTGAGAGAGCCGCCCACCTAGGGCGAAGAAAGGACACTTTCTCGCTGTTTCATACAATAAACATTCATTCCTCCTCCTCCTCCTCTGTGTATCTGTTTCTCTTTACGTCCTTCTTCAGTCGTGCTTATACACTCTATCATGGATTCTAACCAATTCGCCCGCCAACGTGTAACCATGTTCTACATGCTTTTCATTCTAGCATTTCTGTATACATCTTCTTAATATATTTTCTATTCCTCAAAAACTTCAGTCTCTACTTTGTACCGCTACCTGTCCTGTAACGGATTTGGTCGTATCAATCTCTTCCCTGCTTTTTTCCTACTAATACTCTTAACATCTCTTGCTTATCTCGACTGCTGACTGGTTGATGCTTCCCTCCTTGTTTAAATCCAAGTGCTTCTGGTAGGTGTACGGTAGCTATGGGTCTCACTGGCTGAATTTCTTTGCATTCCATTAGAATGTGCTGAGTGGAGCAAATATTGCGAATATTTGCACCAGTATGCTTTCTGGGAGGTTTCACTCGTGCTCTTCGAACAAAGGAACGACAACACAGTAGTGCAAACAATCACAATGGCATTTATTGCACCTTTCATACACTAATATCTACTAGCCAAATTGCTATCCCCGAACATTCCGATGGATGTTCGAGAAATCGAGGAAGTCCAACTCACCTCGACCAGATAGCGAGCGAATATGTTCGCCCCATGCTGGACGCCAACGCCTGGTCGTTCATGCGTATGGTCATGAGAATGGTGGCACGTTCGAACAATCATGTTCGTCCATTCCAGTGTAGGCCTCACAAGACGGTGTCGCAAAAGCATGAATTGGCACACGCGCAGGACGTCCGCGCCGCTTGCCGACCCTAAGTCAAAGAGCAAGATCCTACTCCCTGTCGTGCTTGACTAACCTAGCCGTTATGTGGCGCTAACAGCGCAACACTCATGCCATCTCTCGTAATGCACTGTAACCAGACTCCGCCGACACTAAGCTACATGGAGAAGCTGGATCACAGGAGACGCGAGACATGAGGGGAAAACAGCATATTAGGGGACACGTGACAGTAGCGCATCCCCACAGTTTTTGCCCTCAGGCAACCTGCTCGAGCCTCAAATAGCAAGGCACTGCCCTTAGTGTTATCGTACAGTGTAGGCCTCGCAAGACGGTGTCGCAGAAGCATGGACTGGCACACGCGCAGGACGTCCGCGCCGCTTGCCGACCCCAAGTCAAAGAGCAAGATCCTACTCCCTGTCGTGCTTGACTAACCTAGCCGTTATGTGGCGCTAACAGCGCAACACTCATGCCATCTCTCGTAATGCACTGTAACCAGAATGCGCCGACACTAAGCTACATGGAGAAGCTGGATCACAGGAGACGCGAGACATGCGGGGAAAAAAGCATATTAGGGGACACGTGACAGTAGCGCATCCCCACAGTTTTTGCCCTCAGGCAACCTGCTTGAGCCTCAAATAGCAAGGCACTGCCCTTAGTGTTATCGTACAGATTTCGCCTTCCAATTTCGTTCTTCTCATTCTTAAAAATCTACAAGTTCCTTTTTTGTTTCAATTTTTTGCATACAATTCAATGCCTCTGTTTCTCTTTCTTTCTGATGACTCCTGGTTGTCTATGTGCACTTTCAATTACCCTGTACTTGGTTGGCAACTTTCTTGACCTCTTCCTCCCTTCTGTGTCCACACTTTTCATGTACAGATAAATACTTGTGCATTTTAGCCGCCCATTTATTTTGCTCCAAGTTCCCGAGTCTTTCTTCAAAACTAATTTTGCTCTGCGCTTCTCCGACTTCAATACAGGCCTAACCTATGTCACCCTGCACTGCCTCATTTGTGGTTTTACCACAGGCTCCCAAAGCCAACCGGCCAAATGACATTTGTGAATGTCAGCGCTGGCCCCATTACTCCTTGCCAGATCCCATGTACCCCATGCACCACTTCATATTTATTGTGGCCCCACAGTGCTGTGCTTCAATATTGCTGCATTCTGCTCGCCCTTTAATTTCAGATTATCTTGGTGAGTGCTTGAGTAAGTATTTCTTTCATTTATGTATACACTAAAATAATTATACTGCTAGACTATGGGTATGACTTGCTGTTGAGTTGACACCACGTAATTACTCGTCCCTTCATTAAAAATCATAATTTGTGATTTCTCTGTGCTAAACTTAAGGCCTAGATTCGTTGCTGTGTTGCCACACATATTCGCCAATATCTGTAAATCTCTTGCATTGTCCACTAGTAGCACTATTTTGTACGCATACATCAGTCCGGGGACCTTCTGTTGCACCGTTTGTCCATTACGCATGTAGGATAAATCAAACCCTAATTCACTGTTGTCCACTCATCTTCCAATGCCCTTAACATAAAGAGTGAACAACAATAGAGACAGCGGACATCCTAGCTTAAGTCCTAGGTGAATTTCCACCACATCATTACATTTTCTTTTTTCCTTCCCTAAGAACACTCGGCACCACCTAGCGGCGTCACCACAAAGCCTGCGTGCGACCTTTAAAATTCAGGGCGTGCTGGTGCGTGTGAACACTGACAAACGCATCCTGGGGCACCCGGGCTCCTCTCTCTGGAGATGCTGTGCCATCTAGTGGCACTGCCGAGAAGCCTGCACGCAACCTATGAGATGAGAAGCGTGGCGCGCCGGTGCCTGCAAATGCTGAGAATTCTTCCCTTGCTTGCCGCACACCCAGTGGCACATACTCAGTCCCCAAGTTAGTGAAAGGTTCATTGAAGAGCGGCACATACCCAGTGCATTTGTGGTGCAGCTTGCTAAACGTAAGGTTGATGTCCTTGAGTAACTCATCTGATATGGATTAGATTTCACCCTGCATCGGAGAAATCTAAAGTGTAATGAATGCCTGGGTGGAGGCAGCAGCATTGCCAACAGCATCACGTGCCGCAGAGGGCTGAGCTTAAGAGACTGTGGTTAGTGAATTGCTCTACCCATCACTGGTCTTTCGTCTAATAAACTTCCTTCATAATTGGTGGATGTGCTGGGTCCCCCTCAACTCTACCACCATGGAACTCCGCACTTGGACGCTACCTTCCACCATGCCAGATGCCGACCAGCAGACACTCCCGTCACCGCCCGTCCTCTGTGCTGGCATTATTCACCAACAGGATCCTACGATCTTCAGCGGGATGGATGACAATGACATTGAAGATTGGCTTGCATCCTATGAGTGGGTGAGCGCTCATAACAAATGGGACGACTTGGCCAAGCTAACCAATGTTGTTTTCTATCTCGCAGGTGTGGCCAATCTCCGGTTCAAAAACCATCAGGCGGATTTCTGAATGTGGTCAACATTCAAGACAGCATTCACAGAAGTATTTAACCATCCCGCTGTCCACAAACTTCGAGCCAAGCAGCATTAGTGCACATGTGTAGAGGACATAGGTGAAACATTCACCAGTTACATAGAAGATGTCGTCGATCTGTACAAATGCATCAATGCCAGCCACCATGTCTGAAGCAGAATGAATTAAGCACATCATAAGAGAAATTGATAATGATGCCTGATAATGATGCCCACTTGTCTTATATGCTACTATGTGTGATTGTCTCGACGTGGCGCTGTTGTTGTTGCAATGCGATGATGTCGAGGAAAACCCTGGGCCTCCAAAGGTGCAGAGGTTGGCTCAAGATGACTCTGCCTCGAATAGTCTTCGCGAATCCCAGTCTGCTCAGATGAGTACCGTGTTAGTAATGCTAAATGACAAAGAAGTCGACAGTCGAGCTTACTAAAGGTCAGTCCGAGTTAAATCAGATATGAAGGATGTGAAAACCAGCCAAAATGCAATTGAAGGCAAGCTAATCAATATTTTCTGCCGTCTTGAATCACTTGAAAATAAATCTGAAGCACTAGACACATTTTGCAATGATTTCGCCATAGTTCAAGAAAGTGCTGAACGGTTGAAAAAGCAGCAGGGCACCATAGTCTCTTGCTTAGATGACTTGGAAGACAGATCAAGGTGGAATAACTTCGTTTTTACGGCACACCCGATTCCCATGTGTCATGGCTGCAAACTGAACAGAAAACTCTAGATGCCCTGTCGTCAGCGATGGAAACTGCCTTGCCACCAAACTCAGTCGAACGGGCGCATTGAATCGGGACTTTTTCAAATACGAAGTGTCGTCCGGTTATAATGAAACTATCAAACCTCAAAATTAAGGAGAGCATGCTTTCGTCGCGCAGCCAGCTTAAAGGTAGTAACATTTCAGTATCTGAGGACTTCTCGCCTGCAACAAGGCTCGCTTTAAAAAAGCTTCTCAAATTTGGTAAAAACCAGCCTAATTCCCCCTAATTTAAAGTATGTTTTAACAAACTTTTAATTGACAAACAATGTTGCATGTATGATCCAACAAGTGACAGCGTTAAGTGAGTTAAAAGTGTTGTTCCAGATCATGCAAGCGTTGTATGATCCGATGTACGACTTTCGAAAAGTCAATGCACTTTTGGCATCAAATATGTTTATAACAGCATTAAACCCACAAAGTTCCGGAATTGAAAACCTAAAGCACGTAATAACCCCCATAACTCCATAGCTTTATAACCCCCCTCTCCAGCTACGCCCCTGCCGACAAACTAGATCCACTTTTGGCATTGTTCCTCGTTAAAGTTGAAAGTAGAGAAAGATTGCCGAGAGTAAGGAAGACAAGGGCCCTAAGAGGAAAAGAAAACAGGCACCCTCATCGCCAACTTTCTCCCTACTGCATGTAACTTCTCAAGTGAAGAAACATTGTGTGTTCTGCAGTTCAGCCAGTTACAGTACAGAAATCTGCAACAGTGAAATCAGCCTTGAGGAAAGGATGAAAAAATTTCAAAGAGACAATTACTATTTTTGCTACACCTTCTGTGGACATCGATTTAAAGGCTGTCATTGTTGAGTGGTGTGTGGAAAGTGGAAAGAAAGATACGTTACATCTATATGCGATCCAAGATGGCAACCAAAGAAGGCACAGGTCACAGTTTGCACACAACTAACCTGAACTCCATGCACAATCAAGTCTTGCTTAAAACTTACAGGCTATGGGCTATACGAATACAATGTTGGGACTACATTCGAGGCATAGTGGATGAAGATAGCCATCGCACCTTAATTCAGGAGGACATGTCTAGAAACCTGTGTCTAAAGGAAGTTGGGAATACTCATATTCATCTCCGTACATTTCGAAAGGCCACCTCAGTCCCACAGGAGCACTGTGTAGCACAGATATGCCTTGAAAGCATACAAGGTTTACAAGGATTACAAGGTTTACTTTGTACTGACCAGCCAACGTTAGATTATAAAAAATACTACAGCCGAAGCAGAAAAATACTAAAATTTTATGAAATATACCAAACATTGACTATGCAGCATGGTGTTTAATTGCTATATGTTCACAGACTTTATTCTGTAGGCATGCTGTGAAAACGATCTGTTCTTTATACAGTCACAGCAAGAATTATCTGTGCCACAGACAGAAATGTTTATGAAGTTTATACAATCATCACGTAATGACAGCCGAAATCTATGGTTCTATAAGTAGGCGTCGCTGATGACAGTAGGTGGAAATAATCGACGGGTCTGAAAACTCATGCTCTGGAATTCAGTCCACGACTGCATATGTGTTGTTTTGAAAGCAGTTCTGCTTTAAACTAGAAGCAATGAAATATTGTAAAATTACTGGTGTCAATAGGACAATCTTACACAAGCTCTAAACATCAGGCATTTCATGATAAAATTGTAGAAGTTGGCAGGTATGTTTACAGAAGCCATTGATATGCCTTAAATTTTTAAAGACATAATCCAGGCACTAGTTGAAAATGGATTTGTGAAATCTAATACAGTGGACAACTAATCGCAGACGAAGTCTTTCTACAAGGAATGCCTTCTGTACCTGGAATCTGACTCCTCACTGGGGCGTATCACCTGTGGAAATTCTTAACTGGAGAGATGCGACGCCAAACTAAAAACACCAACTTGGTTGCTCTGGGTTTGGTTTTTGGTTGGATGTTCCAGGGCACAATTAACATCCATACCTCACTACATGTCTCTGTGAAAGAGAGAGAGAGAGCAAGGACAGGAAAGGCAGGGAGGTCAACCAGTCGAGCACCCGATTTCCTACCCTACACTGGCAGTGAGGGAAAGGGGAATAGAAAAGAGGGAGAAGGAGCACTGAGTGCGTGTGGTAGGATGCACAGGGACACTATAAGTGGTCCCTTAAGCTGGTGCACTTCAAGTAGTATACTACTTCACGGATCGCTTTTCGTACCAGTGACGGGTGTGGCCACAGTCCGAGTATCTTTGGCTCGGAGAAGAGTCTCGAGTCCAGTCAGTTTAAAGTTGTCCGGAGAGAGAGGCACTGCACATCGTGGTGAGGGCAGCTACACAATAGGTTCTTGATAGATTCCTCGCACCAATAGGAGTCGCACATGGGGCTCTCAGCCATTCCTATATGATAGGAGTAAGCGTTCATGAATGCCACTCCCAGCCACAAGCGGCATAACAAAGCTGTTTCGCCGCAGGAAAGGCTAGATGGCAATTGTAGCCGTGGCATGGGGTCAAGCTTATGCAATTGGCAATTTAAGGCACTTGAACTCCAGAAATCATGTGACTTTTCGTGTGCGAGCAGGCGAAGTTCCCTGGCAGCATCTGACCTCACCAAAGGTATTGGATGCGTCTGGGTGTCTTCGTGGGCAGACGAGGTAGCCCTGTCAGCAAGGTCGTTGCCAACGATGCCACAGTGAGCAAGAATCCACAGAAAGATTATGTTGTGCCCTGTTTCCAGAGCACAGTGGTGTACTTCCCTAATGCAGACTTGATACTGTGAAGAGCTGCCTTAGAATCACAAAATACGACCAATTTCTCTGTTGGCTCTTCAGTGACGTACGTCATAGCGGCATGGAGAGCTGCAAGTTCTGCCGATGTACATGTCATGTGTGACAACTTAAATTTAACGCGAGTAGCTGACGGCCCTCAACCAGTTGTACAGATGATGTACCTGCCGCCAAATTTCACGACAGAGAATCCGACACATTTGGCACACGTAACCAATGGACTTTTGACACTCCCGAAGAGATCCGCCACATCTTGAGGAACGTGTCCATTCTGCAAGCAGAACGAAAGCATCCTTGCACAGCACACAGCAAACGCCATGTGATTGACCAGAACAGCAGGTTCAGGAGATGACACAGAGCACAAAAATCAGGGCCCACAATAGAAGAAAGATAATTCAGCACAATGTGCTGGCGGGCTAGTTGGTGTGAATCCTTAATTACTTCGTTTAGCACAAAACAGCGAACACAAGAAAGAGAACAGGACAAGGCGCTGCTCTCAGCTGACATCATTTTATTGCGTCACTATTGCTGTTCTAGTCAGTCACATAGCGTTTGCTGTGTGCTGTGCAAGGATACTTTCCTACTGCTTGAAGAATGGACACGTTCCTCAAGATGTGGTGGGTCTCTTTGGGAGCATCAAGCCTTCCATTGGTTACGTCTGGCGAATGTGTCAGATTCTCCGTTCTGAAATTTGGCGGGATACACGCCTTCTGTACGACTGGTTGAGAGCCGTCTGCTACTCGCGGGACACTTCTATTGTGGCTGAGAGAACGTTTCGTTTCTACAGACGTCTATCAACTCAGACTACAGAATTCTGGTGAACACAGCTGTTGCTATTGCTCCAGTCCACACCCCCGCACAGAAAGGAAAAAACAGAACCTGTCATCGCTGGTTTTCAGGTACTCGGTGACGTCGGGCTTCCTGACGAAGTTGCAGAATTGTTAAAGAATGGGCCGAAGTTTAGCACGATACCAAGAATTCCTGCACATGAGGTAATGGCCTTGAACAGGTGCATCGCAAAGAAAGCAGAACTAGAAGACCAAGAATGGTGCCTCCTGGATGGAGTGGATTGCCTTCATAGAAGCGTAACCAAGAATGCGCCACTTTCAACAGCTGTGATCAAGAGAGTAGTATCTTTCTTTAAAGACAATGAACTTTGGCTGTTACTGAGTGACAAGGAGGGTGGTTTCGTGATAGCTCCGGCTGCTGTCTTCAACAAAGAAGCCATTCAGACTGTCGACACGAATTTCATTCTGGCAAACAAGAAATCTCGAAAGGTAAAATGCTAAGCCGTTTCTTTGTTGGAAAATATAGGCCTCACCAAGATTGTGAAAGATGTCAAACAATGTAAGGTGCTTGCTCTAGAGGTTTTTTCATTGCAAAAACGCACAAAACAGTAGTGCCATTCCGTACAATAGTCAGTGAAAATAACTGTTGGCAGGTTTTGGTTGGCCACTTTTTGCAAAAACAGTTGAAGCATTTAACTGTTGATGGTCCTTATGGCATAAAGAATTCTATCAGTGTTGTTTCCTTTCTGGAAGACAACAATTCAGCAGCCGAAATTTTTTCTGTGGACGTTGAAGATCTTTATTACTCAATACCACACAATGAGCTATTTCGTAGTGTGATGATGTGCATCGAAGAAAGTGGCGAGGTAGATTTTCACAATGCAACCTGGTTGTCCTTGGAAAATTTCTTGTCCCTTCTCGAATTTTATCTAAGTGCAACTTTTACCTGGTTCGAAAATAAGCTATTTATTTTTAAAAAATGGCGTGTGTATTGGTTCACGTGTGGCGCCTGCTCTTTGTAATATTTTCTTATTGTTTGTCGACTACGCTCTTAAGAGTGCGTTAGACAATGACTTCGTTCAAATTTTTAGATATGTCGGCGATTTTCTTATTGTGATGAAACAGACTAACAACGAATGCTCCATTACGGTGGCTGATATTTTAACTCTGTTCACTGACAATGGCAAAGGTTTAACTTTCACACACGAGCCATCTAGGGACGGTAAACTCCAGTTTTTAGATTCGCAGCTTTCCTTGCAAACACATCACGCCTGTTGGATGTGCTCACAACATGCACGTAAGGAACTTTTAGTAAAGCAATGAAGGGGGCTAGTTGGTGAACGTTCATGGTTATATTGCACTCAGTTTTACACAGACGATATTAAGTGAAGGACGGGATGTGGACGGACATAGCGCAGACTACCAACTGTTTGATACTGTTAAAGAACGCGCTTATATAAAAGGAGATATGGCGCAGGGGGGGGGGGGGGTATATAAAAAGTTTGAAGAAACTAACATAACTACCTGTTTCAGATATGTTGACGATTATTTGGTGTGCATGAAAGAAATCCAAACCGATCCATTTAGCGTAGAAACTGTCATCAGCATGTTCAAGAAAGCGCATTAAGGTTTAGAGTTCATGTACGAGACTCCTACCAAAGGTCGATTGCAGTACCTTGACATAAACATTAGGCTCAGAGGCTCCCACATCTGCTGGTGCTACAAAACTAGAGGAGAAAAAGAAATCCTGAGGTATGACTCTTGCCATTCTAAAATCATAAAAAGAGGCATTGCCAAGGCTTGCATCAGTCAAGCAATTGAAAGATCATGCCACAATGCTGTGAGGGAGAGCAACGATTTGCAAGTAAGCCGCTTAAGAAACAGTGGGTACCCGAACAGCATGGTGGTGCAAATCTGTGAAAACTTGTTTCCCGAAATCAGAACCAACAGGAAAAGGCAGAAAACACAGGAAAATGAAAAATTGAATAAAACGCCTGGTGTTGCCTTACATCCATGGCTTGTCACATAAGATAAAAAAGATAGCCCAACGCCATGATGTTCAAGTTCTGTTCTCCGCCCCGCAAAAACTAAAAGGCATGTGCAAGAGTGTGAACGCAGGATCCAAAGAGGCCAATCCTAGTGTTACGGTCTGTCAGACTAAGCACGTGAAAAAGTACATGGAATGTGCTACTTCAGTTGTTTACCAAATCCCACTAGATTGCGGGAAAGTATACATCGGGCAAACTGGACGTTGTCTAAATGATAGGTTACGGGAGCACAAATACACGTGCCAGCTTCTGACAGCACCTAGCAACTTGGCTGCACATTGCAAACAATGCAAATGCTCTCCATTACTAGAAAGCACCACAGTCATTGGCACATCAAAAATAAAAACAGAGTGAGAAATGTAGGAGGCGCTTGCAATAGCTAAAGAAAAAGAGATGTGCGTAAGCACTCCGTCCATCGCGCTTATCCAAGCTGAGGTCGAGTTTGCCACGGCGAACGGGTGTAAGTGAATGATGTATGCCTGAGCCAAACTATGATCACATGTCGTCACCTTGTCATATCTTCTTATATCATGCCCCCCCCCCCCCCCCCCTGTGCCATATCTCCTTGTATATAAGCGCATTCTTTAACAGTATTAAACAGTTGGTAGTTTGCACTACGTCTGTCCATGTCCCGTCCTTCACTTAATATCTTCTGTGTAAAACTGAGCGCAATATAACCATGAAGGAACTTTTACTTCATGTGTCTGTGCACTCAAAGATTGTGAAACGGGCCATTGCTTTGATGTGTCTAGAATCTTCGTTAATGAAATCCTGTCATCACACTGCGAACCAGAGTTTCATTTCTCAGTTAAATAGGCTACAGGCTGCAGGTTACCGAAGTGTGGTGGTGACGTCAGTCTCTGAGGTATTGCTTCAGAAACTGAAAGGGAAGCGTCACAAAAGTAACTGTGTTACACAAAAGAAGAGGCCTGAAGTTGTGCCTTATTGCCATAGAGTGGCTCACAATCTAAAGAATGTCGCCACTAGATACCAAATCCCAGTAGTGTTTTCTGCTCCTCAGAATCTGTCTATGTTGTGCAGCCATATTTCAAAAACAAGTAAAAAGCCAGATTGTGAAAAGAACCACGCGAAGGTTGTAGATTGTAGTGTCGGTGTGGTATATAAGATTCCATTGTCATGTGCCAACGTGTGTGTAGAACAGTCAGGCCACTGTGTTAACGAGTGCCTTAGAGAACATGAGCGATCCATACCAACAGGCACAGGTTTCCATTTAGCTCAACATTGTAAAATATGCAAGTGCAAAGCTATGTTTCATGACACTACGATTTTGAAGAAGAGCCATGACACCGCAGCCCGAGAATTATCAGTAGCTTTTTTCATACAGTCACTGGGTTTGCAGTGCATTGGTGTGCCTTGTTTAACCTTGTACAGCACTGAATATGGTTTTTTGGCTTCTGTCAAATGAGTGCGCTCTGGCGATCAGATGTCATGGTGGTTCCTGCACATGGTGCTCACTGCGCGTGTTCTTCTGGATTCTGCTCTCTATAAAGGAGTGACGCAATAAAATGATGTAAGTTGAGAGTAGCGCTTTGTCCTGTCGTCTTGTGTCCGTTGTTTTGCTCTAAACAAAGTAATTCTGGCTGTAGCAGGTACCACAGGGCAAATGAAGGCTTCGCCGCCGGTGTATAAGATGACTGTATGCACTCTTGACTGTATGGTGAAAGCTTTCGTATACGTATATACGTGTGTGCATACGACTGAGCAGCTTATCCATTCTCCTCAACTCAGCCTTCAAAGGAGTGCAAGATGGAGGTGCCCCATGTCTAGTCGCCTTTCCAGTGAGAGAAGCGACCAGTTTTTCATCATTATCTTACCCCTCCACGTTCTAAGCACTGTCAAAGGCAGCCGAGATGGCTTATACCTAGCCGGCTTCACGGCTGACTGCGCATGTGCGATTCCGGAACTACAAGGTCAGAACCGTTTAGAAATCTTCTATATTGAGTTACCCATCGCGATCAGCTCGCGGACAAATCAAGAAAATTTTTAGCCATGTAGGGCCCTCGGGGCTGTCAGCGATAAAGTAGCCTCACTGTCTGTGGGATTACCTGACAGAGCTATGTCGAATGCTGGGTTGCCATAGTTGGAAGTTCAAATCCCGCTATAAGATGTTTCTTTTTTAATTTTCTTTTTCTTTCTTTTTTTTTAAACAATGGTGAGCTTGAAATTAACCTCCTCCAGTGCACAACATTTGCAGGCTTGGAGTGATGCCTGTCACCGGCAAAAGATGCTGAGAGCAAGTGGGGCTGTACTAATCCAGGTACAACCAAATTAGAAAGACCCACTAAGCTTCAGCAAGACACTCCCTCACCAGAACAGAAATTGGCCTCCCTGGTGCAGTATTCGGCCACCCCCTCCCACATGGCTCACTCAATTACCCAATGGCCCTCAGTCCCCAGCAGCTGCGGAGCACCTGACCAAGGCGGCGGTCAGACCTGTAACGCAGCCGAGGGTGCTAAGAATCTCTGGCTCCTGACAGGCTGCTAATTGAAACTGACCCTTGCAACGTTTAACACCCGAACCCTCTCGAGTGAGGCTAGCTTAGCAGGACTCTTTGAGGAATTATCAGACATTGTTTGGGATATCATCGGCCTTAGTGAGATTAGAAGAACTGGTGAGGCTTATACATTGCTGAATAACGGACATGTCCTCTGCTATAGAGGTCTCCTAGAGAAGAAGCAATACGGGGTAGAATGCATAATCCATAAGGACACAGCAGCCAACATTGACGAATTCTACAGCATTAATGAGAGCGTAGCTGTAGTCGTAATCAAACTTAATAAGAGGTATAGATTAAAGGTAGTACAAGCCTATGCTCCAACATCCAGTCACAATGATGATGAAGTAGATCAGTTTTATGATGTTGAATTAGCGATGAGAAAAGTGCGAACTCAGTATACTGTAGTAATGCATGACTTCAATGCAAAAATGGGGAAAACGCAGGCTGGTGAACAAGCAATTGGCAACTACGGCGCTGATTCTAGGAATGCTAGAGGAGAGATGCTGGTAGAATTCGCAGAAAGAAATAAGCTTCGAATAATGAACACCTTTTTCAGGAAGCGTAGAAACAGAAAGTGGACCTGGAAAAGCCCTAATGGTGAAACTAGAAATGAAATTGATTTCATACTTTCTGCTGATCCCAGCATAGTGCAGGATGCAGAAGTGATAGGTAGGGTAAAGTGCAGTGATCATAGGTTAGTGAAGGCTAGCATTCACCTCAATTTGAAGAGAGAAAGAGCAAAATTGGTCAAGAAGAAACAGGTCAACCTAGGGGCAGTAAGGGTAAAAGCAGGCAAATTCAGGCTGTTACTTGCAAACAAATATGTAGCCTTAGAACAGAGAGATGATGATGACATAGAGCTAATAAATTAAACTGTAACTAGGTTGGCTTCAGAGGCAGCAATTGAAGTGGGAGGCAAGGCACCAAGGTAACCAGTAGGCAAGCTCTCCCAAGTCACAGAGGACCTAATAAAGAAACGACAAAAAATTAAAGTGTCCAACTCAAGAAATCTGATAGAACTGAAATAACTGTCAAAACTGATCAACAAGGCGAAAATAAGTGATATTCGAAAAATATAGCGTGAGAAAGACTGAAGAAGCCATAAGAAATGGATGCAGGCTGAAATCAGTGAGAAAGAAAGTTGGCATAAGACAAACGCAGATATATGCACTAAAAGATAAGCAGGGTAATATCATCAGCAATCTCGAAGATATAGTAAAAGTAGCGGAAGAATGCTATACTGACATGTGCAGTACCCAGAGGAGTCAGGATACCTTAATTGGAAACAGTAATGAAGAGGATACAGAAACTCCTCCTATAACTAACGAGGTCAGAAGGGGCTTGCAAGACATGAAACGAGGAAGAGCAGCAGAAGAAGATGGAATAACAGTCGATTTAATCAAAGATGGAGGAGACATAATGCTTGGAAAACTGGCGACTCTTTATAGAAGTGTCTATCGACTGCAAGGGTCCCAGAAAACTGGAACAATGCAAACATTATACTAATCCACAAAAAGGGAAACCTTAAAAAATTTAAAAATTAGAGGCCCATTAGCTTATTCCCAGTATTATATAAAATATTCACCAAAATAATCTCGAATAGAATAAGGGCAATACTGGGCTTTAGTCAACCAAGGAAACAGGCTGGCTTCAGGAAGGGATACTCTACAATGGATCACATCCATGTCATTAATCAGGTAATCAGAAATCAGCAGAGTACAATAAACCTCTCTATATGGCTTTCATAAATTACGAAAAGGCGTCTGATTCAGTAGAGATACCAGCAGTCATAGAGGCATTACGTAATCAAAGAGTTGTGAAGAAGAAGATGCACCTCGCGGCACAGCCGCATCGCCAACGCGCGGCTAGTTTCGGCTCGCGCTGTTGATTGCTGGCGTCCGTTTGGACAGTGCTTCGGGCTGCCTCGCCGTTCCCGGTCGCTGTGCCTTCGCATTAGGCGCCGCCAATGAACCTTTTCTCAATTGGTGGAGGTGCTGGGACTCAAACTCCGTCGCTTGAAACCCTGGAGCTGAGATCAAGAATGTTACCGCCCGCCATGACCGACAGCTCATCCCAAACAGCACCGACGCCACAGTCTGTCACCTGCACCAGCGTTCCACGACAACGGGACCCCAAGATCCTCAGCGGTGCAGACGACGAAGACGTAGAAGACTGGTTTGCGTCACATGAACGGGTGAGCGCACACAAGTGGGATGATCCAGCCAAGTTAACCCACGTCATCTTTTATCTGGCTGGTGTTGCCCAACTGTGGTTTCACAACCACGAAAGTGACGTATCAGTCTTCAAGACAACCTTTACGGAAGCGTTCAGCCGACCCGCTGTTCGCAAGCTGCGTGCCGAACAACGCTTGCGCGCCCGAGCACAGCAGACAGCAGAAACGTTCACAATCTACATAGAAGACGTCGTGGACCTTTGTAAACGAGTCAACGCCGCAATGCCCGAAGCTGAGTGAATTCGCCATATACTGAAAGGCATCGATGATGGCACATTCCAGATGCTCCTAGCCAGAAATCCGCGCACTGTGTCTGAAGTTGTCAGCCTATGCCAAAGTTACGATGAGTTAAGGAAACAACGCGCTTCGACTCGGCGTCCTCAGGGAAGCGACGACATGTTGGCGAGCCTTGACAACATGTACGACCCATGCTCATTCCTTCAGCAGGGTCAAGGACTTCGTGCGTGAGGAAGTTGCCCGCCAACTTTCTTTAGTCCCCTTCACTCAGGAACCCACCTCCCGTATTCCAAACACGCTCCGCACCCTCATTTCCGAAGAGGTCGCCCAAGTTGTCCCTTCCGCACACCATCAGACGCCTGCAGCCGCGAATCTCAACTCTGCGCTGGCAGTGCAGCCTGTCGCCACGCCTATCACCTATGCGCAGCCAGTCCTGCCTGTGGCCATGCCTCTTACGTACGCGCAGGCAGTGCGCAGGCCTCCACAGGCGTCTTTCGCGACCCAGTCCCAACCGCTGCCACCGGAAGCCCATGCTGCATCTTGGACCGCACCGCGAGCTAATCCTTGGAGGACACCTGACAATCGACCTATCTGTTATTCTTGCTGCACTATCGGACACGTCGCCCGATATTGCCGCCGTCGCCCTCAAGCGTTCGGCGACACCTCGCGGCCCTTCCAGTACGGCAGCCAGCCATTTCGCCAATACGCTGCTCCTTCCCTCCAACCGTACGCTCGTGCTGACAGCCCAGAATTTCCTTTGCGTCGCTTGCCATCCCCTCGCTGATGCTCGCTCTCTCCAATGCGTCGGCGACCCGCACCACGTGAACAGGAAAACTGAACGTCGCAGTTCAAGAGGCAAGAACTGCGCCCCATTCGAACTGTCTAAGTCCTCGCGCCTCTCCTGCTAATGTGGTCAAAATTTGTGTAGAAGGTGTTCCTGCATTCGCTCTTGTGGATACCGGTGCAACCGTTTCTGTGATAGCCACCAAACCGTGCCGTTCGCTGCGCAAGGTGACCACGCCACTTTCTGGACTGTCGCTTCGTACGGCAAGCGCGCAGCACATCACTCCGCACGCAGCCTGTATTGTACGTGTGCTTATTCACGGCATTGTTTAAATCGTTGAGTGTATTGTTCTTCCCACCTGCTCGCATGACATCATCCTTGGATGGGACTTCTTATCCAGTCATAAAGCCGTGATCGACTGCGCACGCGCCGAAGTTGAATTTTCCCCTTGTGACGTACCCTTGGACGAAGATTGCGACTGCCCTTCTAAACTTAGCGTGCGCGAGGACACAGATATTCCACCAGGCTCCTTCGCCCTCGTACCCGTCTCTTGCAATGCCATCGCTGATGCAACGGTCCTCTTCACACCGTCCGACGTCTTCATGAGCCGTAAATCCCTCCCACTACCCTTCACGACGCTTGACATGGCTGGCGGCTGCAGCAATATATACTTTTACAATCCCCTCTGTGCGCCTATTACGTTGCTCGTGGGTGAATGCCTTGGCTTCGTGGAACGCCTCGACTATTCGTCTTTGGTTGACGTCCCCGGAGACTCTTTTTTTGTCGACTCCGGCCAACCGTCTTTGATGTCCGCGCTTGAGGAAACGTCCAGGGATGTGTTCTTGAATGCCATCGCTGATACCCTCATACCTGCCGAACGCGCCGACCTTCTTGATCTCCTGCACAAATTTAGAAGTTCATTCGACGTTTCACAACCTCGCCTGGGCCGCATGTCGGAAGTGCAGCACTACACTGACACCAGTTCACATCAGCTGTTACGTCAACGACTGTACCGCGTCTCTGCTGAAGAGCGTCATGTCATTACCACCCAAGTCGAAGATATGCTGCGCCGTGATGTTATTCAACCTTCGCACAGTCCCTAGGCATCTCCTGTCATTCTCGTCCGCAAGAAGGACGGGTCTATTCGCTTTTGCGTCGACTACCGTTGGTTAAATAAGGTAACGTGCAAGGATGTCTATCCTTTGCCGCACATCGACGATGCCCTCGACAGTCTTCAGGGAGCAGAATTCTTCTCGTCCCTTGACTTGCATTCAGGGTACTGGCAGGTCTTGATGGCTGTGGCCGATTGCCGGAAAACCGCATTCATTACGCCTGACGGCTTATATGAATTTAAGGTGATGCCTTTCGGGCTTTGTAATGCCCCTGCCACCTTTGAACGACTCATGGACAACACGCTGCGTGGCCTCAAGTGGTCTATATGTCTGTGTTACCTCGACCATGTCTTGGTTTTCTCGCCTGATTTTCCTACTCACCTACTCCGCCTCAGACAAGTTTTGACCTGTCTAACGAACGCTGGCCTTCAACTCAACCTCAAGAAGTGCCACTTCGCCGCGCGAGAGCTTACCATTTTAGGCCACATTGCGTCTAAGCATGGCGTTCTACCCGATCCTGCAAAACTTCGAGCAGTCGCTGAGTTTTCGAAGCCTCAGACCATCAAAGAACTTCGAAGCTTCGTGGGCCTATGCTCATATTTCCGGCGCTTTGTTCGAAATTTCGCATCGATCATTGCGCCATTGACTCAGCTTCTACGCGGTGACGCCGCCCTCTCCTGCTGGTCCCCTGCATGTGACTCCGCCTTTGCGGCGCTGCGTCGTCTTCTCATCTCCCCACCTATTCTTCGCCATTTCGACCCATCAGCTGCAACTGAAGTACATACAGATGCCAGCGGGGTCAGTCTCGGCGCCGTCCTCGCCCAACGAAAGCCGGGCTACCCCAAATACGTAGTCGCCTATGCGAGTTGCATGCTGACGAAGCCTGAGGCCAATTACAGCGTGACCGAAAAAGAGTGCTTGGCTTTAGTATGGGCACTTGGCAAGTTCCGACCATACCTGTACAGGCGCCCATTTGACTTGGTCACAGATCACCACGTGCTTCGTTGGCTTGCCAACTTGAAAGATCCCACTGGCCACCTAGCCCGTTGGGCATTACGCATACAGGAGTACGATATTCGCGTCGTATACCGCAGTGGGCGAACACACTCTGATGCAGACACCCTGTCTCGTTCACCTTTACCTCCAGACTCGGCCTGCGGAACAACTTCCGCAGATTCCGTGTCATCTCTCTACCTGGACTCCTTTGCCACTGCACAACATCGTGACCCGTGGATCACTTCTTCTTTCGACTATCTTTCTGGATCATCGACCATCCCTGTATCTCGAACCCTCAGACGCCAAGCAGTTCATTTTGCCATTCGTGACCAGCTGCTGCACCGACGCAATTACACTCCTAAAGGTCGTCGGTGGCTTCTGGTGGTTCCCCGCAGCTTAAGGTCTCAAATATGTGCTGCTTTCCACAACGATCCGCAGTCTTCAAGACGTACGAACGAATTCACCACCGCTACTACTGGCGCGGCATGTACAATTTTGTACACAAGTTTGTTCGGTGCTGTCTTGACTGTCAACGCCGCAAATCGCCGCGTTTACGCCCGTCTGGTGAATTGCAGCCACTCCCGTGCCCTGCCACACCCTTCGATTGCGTCGGCATCGACCTATACGGTCCACTTCCTATGACGCCAGACGGCAATCGGTGGATCGTAGTTGCTGTTGACCACCTGACACGCTGCGCCGAAACTGCTGCTTTACCAAGTGCTACAGCACGGGATGTAGCCTCTTTCGTCCTACATCGCTTCGTGCTTCGACACGGCGCACCTTGAGACCTCCTCAGCGGTCGAGGTCGCGCCTTCCTCTCCGAAGTCGTCGAAAGTTTGCTTTCGGAATGCCACATTATTCATCGGACAAGCACGGCATACCATCCACACACTAACGGGCTCACAGAGCGATTTAACCGCACACTTGGTGATATGCTCTCTATGTACGTGGCATCTGATCATGGTAACTGGGACCGCATCCTTCCAGTCATCCCGTTCGCGTACAACACCGCGATCCACGCCACTACGGGATTTTCACCTTTCTTCCTCCTGTATGGCCGCGAGCCTACGCATACCATCGACACGCTCCTTCCATACCGTCCTGACGCCTCCGAATGTCTACCTGTGTCCGACGTCGCCCGACAAGCCGCAGAATGCTGCCAGCTAGCGCGCTCCTTTATGGCAGAGCAACAGCAGCGCCAGAAAGAAAACCGCATCGACACGCTTCCAAACACCACCTACGCTCCAGGCGTTCTTGTGTGGTTGTCAGTCCCTTTCCAAACACCGGGGCTTTCCTCGAAACTCGTCCCAAAATTCAAAGGGCCTTACCGAGTCTTGGAGTAAACATCCCCGGTGAATTTTCTCATTGAGCCCCTGTCACCACCTGAAGACTTGCGCCGGCGTGGACGTGACATTGTCCACGTCTCGCGTCTCAAGCTCTACCACGACCCTCTGCCTCCCGATTCTTAAGGTGCCCGGATGGCTCTATTTGTTCGGGGGGAGATTGTGAAGAAGAAGACGCGCCTTGCAGCACAGCCGCATTGCCAACGCGCGGCTCATCTCGGCTCGCGCTGTTGATTGCTGGCGTCCGTTTGGACAGTGCTTTTCTCAGAGTACAGAACGCTTACGTAAATACCTTGGAAAATATCTACAGAGGTTCTAGAGCTACCTTAATTCTACACAAGAAAAGCAGGAAGATACCTATAAAGAAAGGGGTCAGACAGGGAGACACAATCTCTCCAATGCTATTCACTGTGTGCTTTGAAGAAGTATTCAAGCTATTAAACTGGGAAGGCTTAGGAGTAAACGAGTTAAAACAAATGATTGATGACCTTAACAGAGAGAGTGTAAGAGTGGGGTTGAAGATTAATATGCAGAAGACAAAGATAATGATATGATAAATAGCTGGACAAAGGAACAAGAGTTCAGGATCGCCAGTAGGCCTCTAGAGTCTGTGAAGGAGTATGTTTACCTAGGTCAGTTAATCACAGGGAACCCTGATCATGAGAAGAAAATTCACAGAAGAATAAAGATGGGTTGGATCGTATATGGCAGACATCATGAGCTCCTGACTGGGAGCTTACTATTATGATTGAAAAGGAAAGTATACAATCAGTGCATTTTACCAGTGCTGACATATGGGGCAGAGACTTGGAGACTGACAAAGAAGCTTGAGAACAAGTTAAGGACCGTGCAAAGAGCGATTGGAACGAAAATTGCTAGGCATAACGTTAAGATACAGAAAGAGAGTGGTTTAAATTAGAGAGCAAGCGGGTATAGACGATATTCTAATTGACATCAAGAGAAAAAAAATGGAGCTGGGCAGGTCATGTAATGTGCAGGTTAGATAATCGTTGGACCATTAGGGTTATAGAATGGGTACCAAGGGAAGGGAAACACAATCGAGGATGACAGCAGATTTGGTGGAATGATGAAATTAGGAAATTCGCGGGTTCTAGTTGGAATCTCTTGGTGCAGGACAGGGGTAATTGGAGATCGCAAGGAGAGGCCTTCGTCCTGCAGTGGACATAAAACAGGCTGATGATGATGATGACTCTGGATGGGCACTAATCACTCTTGAAAAGGTTGCTTGAGGTCTCTCGGCCGGTAGGGAGGCTAAGTGATGGTCGGGGATCCTTGACAGATGGCGAATGTTCACTCTGAGGGAGTCGGCAGCTACGTGTGGTCTGCCGTGATGGCAATTGTTGCTGCTGTTGAGCTGCACCGAGGCAGCCCTAAACACATGCGTAGGGCTTGACCTTGTATGCTCTCCAAAGTGCAAATGTTCGTCTTGCATGTATTTGACAAAACTGGTGGACTGTAACGTGGGAGTCCGAGAAACAGCACCCTATACAGCTGCAACATAGAATGGAGTGGTGTACCTCAGTTTTTTCCGCGGAGAAATTTGAAGACCTGAGCAATAGCAACTAACTATTTCTTCAGATAGATGCAGTGAGAGCTCCACGAGAGGTTGTGGTCAATGACGACACCCAGAAAGTGATGTGTCTTCACATAGGACACAGCTTATTTATTGATTGAAACGTGCTACAATGACATTTGTTTGCATGTAAAGCCAACCAATGTGTACTTTTCGTTAGACACACCGAGGCCTTGTTCTCGAAGATAAGATGCCGTCATGGTTGCCACCCGCTGAAGCCTGGCCTGTACCTGAGGGCGAGTGACCGCAGAGGCCCAGATGCAAATGTCATTGGCGCATATTGAGACGTGAACTGTCTGTGGTAAGTACTCCGAAAGTCCTACCAAGACGAGGTTGAACAACAAGGGGCGCAACACTCCTCGCAGAGGCACACCACGGCAGATGTAATATTCCAAAGTTGGGCTGGGCCGTCTTTGGTCTGTAAGAAAAAGCACCTCTTTATCAAATAGTCCCAAATCCATTGATACATTTGGCTACCAACTCCCACAGCCTCAAGGGAGTTCAGTATGGACTCATGGGTGACGTTGTCATATTCGCCTTTGACATCTAGAAAAAGTGCCACTGATGTCGATGAGGACAGCAATAGGGGCTTGTTGGTACGGAATATCTTATTTTGTTATAGCGCAAGCTTGACAAGGACAATAGAAGGCACATCTGACACACACAGCGCTGTGTGTGTCAGATGTGCCTTCTGTTGTCCTTGTCAAGCTTGCGCTATAACAAAATAAGATATGCCACTGATAGGCGCTTGGAGTTTTGTTCTTGGACCTAGGTAACGATGTGAATGACGTTGTTGATGGACGAGCGACCTCGATGAAAGCCCGCCAGGGCGTCCGGATAGATGTTAAATCACTTGAGGTACCATTCCAAGCGAGTAAGAATCATTCTTTCCATTACTTTGCCAATGCAGCTTGAAAGCGCAATCGAACGATATGATGATAGATCAAGCGGAGGCTTTTCAGGTTTCAGAATAAAGATCAAACGGAAAGTTTCCAGGTTTCAGAATGGGGATCATGCGGCTGGATTTCCACTGTTTAGGAGTGACGCCGTTGTGCCAAGTCGCACTGTAGTAGTTGAGCAGCCCACCACGTGCGTCATGTCCATGGTGGCATAGGGCAGCGTACGTGATGCCATCTGGTCCTGGTGACGAAGAATGCCTGCAGGTTGCCAACGCAGCATCGAGCTCTTCGAGTGAAAATAACATGTTCATTTCTGGTACACATGCTTCAGGAATGTCATTCAGTACTGCGTCAGTAATGATGACCACAGACCCAGCAACCCATGCACAGAACTCTTCAGCCACATCAAGCTGCGAGCAGCATTGGTAGAGGGCCAGAGCAGCAAAGGGCTTCCTTTGATGTGGACATGAGCAAAGACCCCTAAATGTTCTCCATATGTGCGAGAGTGATCTTCAGGGATCAAGTGACTGACAGAAAGTTTTCCGTCGCTTGTCTTCCAATTTACCCATATGACGCTGGACTTTCTTTTGTATGCGTCGTGAAGCCCTCAGATCCAAAACGGACTCTGTGCGCCGATACCTTTTCTCCACCTGTCGGTGTGCCGCGCGCAGCCTCTCCAGTTCTATATTCGTGTCTGTTTGCCTTGCTGACCTTGTAGGCGAGTATTTGCTTCTGCGATTGCATCTTCGATATTGTGTGAAAGACCTTCCAAACATGCGTCATACATATGCTTCTTAAACCTTGACCAATCAACTCTACGCAGGACAGTAGAGGAGCATTGCTAAACTCCACTAATCTTTATGTATGCTGGAATATGGTCGCTTCCATGTGTCTCTACATGCGTAAACCATTGAACGCTCGAGGCAAAGCGCTGTGACACCAAAGTTAAGTTCAACCAGCTACTATAGATTGTGCCTCACAGAAATGTAGGGCTGCCGTCATTCACACAGCACATATCATGGTCGGCAGCAAAGGAGGCAAGACTCCTGGCTCTGGAGTCAATTTTAGTGCTTCCTCATAGCTGGTGATGTGTGTTACTGTCCCCAGTGATAACCCAGGGGCCATTGGTCCTTAGTAATATTTTTTAAGTCTTTTGCCATCAAAGTGACCCACTGGGGATATGTAGGCTCCATTAGTGTAAATGACACAGCCTGCTTTATGACATGCAGGCAGATATGGTGGGCTCGGTGGCTGTGCTCCCGCACAAGTCACTAATCCTCTTGTATTCATCATGCAGGTGTTTGCCGTCGCTGCCAACGCGCTCTTCGCTGCTCATCTCGCCCTTTCCCCCGCCACTGTCTCGACTACAGCACCCAGCTGCTGTGATAACGGCATCTTATTCCTGCTTCCGCCCAAGATCAACGCCTCACCGTGTCCGTCAACGCCACTACCCGGTTTTCTGTTCCTGGATGCCCAATGGAAAGCCGCATCACCACTGCCATCACCCGCCGATATAAAAGTGCTGCAACCGGCTTCGCCGCTCTGTGGGCTCGGTGGCTGTGCTCCCACACAAGTCACTAATCCTCTTGTATTCATCATGCAGGTTGGTAACAAGTATTCCCTGTTTGCAAAAAAAACTAGCAACTACTTCTTAGTGCAGCTGCCGAGCCCGCAGTGCTGCATTTTTCTTGTGGCTGATTGTGGCAATGTTTTGCGTGCCTTGCTGCTCTTGGCAGGTGATATCGAATCTAACCCCGGCCCTAATACTATCGACCATGTGCTCGCTGAGCTAAAGAATGTATCCGCCGGTCAAACCAAGCTCATTTTCGAAATACAAGACCTCAAAACTAAGATAAATTCCACTGAAGTTGCGATAGCCGGCTTGACTAAGCGAATGACCAATCTGGAGGCCCATTTCCAAGCTTTTTCAGATCTTCAAACCAATTTCGAAGCAATGAAATCTGAGAGTGCTGGGTTTGCTCGACATTTACACATTCTAGATGGGTGAATTGAGGATGCAGAAAATCGCTCGCGCCGCAATAACCTTATATTCTATGGCATTCCCGATAATAACCCATCCGAAAATTTTGCTGGCTCTGAGGAAACAGTCATCAACCATTGCTGTCAGAACTTGAGCATAACAATTAACCCTGAGAACATTGAACGCGCCCATCGCCTTGGGCGTTACAAACCTAACCACACTCGTCCAATCATCGTCAAGTTTACTTCATCTAAGATTAAAGACACCATATTATCGAATGGTCATAAGTTTAAGGAAGCTAACTTCAGCGTCGGCGAGGACTTTTCCCTCAAAATACGAAATGCGCGAAAGCATCTAGTCGTGTTCGCTAAAGAAAAGAGAACAAAGTTTGCTTTGAATTTTAAGACACTGCACATTGGTCTCAAGCGCTACATGTTCGACGAAACCACGCAAACAGTCAAGGAAATAACAACTCGGCCCTCACAATCAGATTAGCAATCACCTCGTCGTGAACCCTCAGGGAACCGCGCCAAGAACGCTTCTTTATCTAACCTCTCGCTCTCCGTTATATACACTAACATTCGTAGTTTTATTCCTAAGCGTGAAATTATTTCTAGCCTTGTTTCATCATCAAGCAGCAACCTGCTTATACTAACTGAGACTTGGCTGAACGGTGACATGACAGACAACGAAATACTGACCGATCTACCAAACCTTCAAGTTTTTCGGAAAGACCGTAAAGATTCACGAGGAGGGGGCGTACTCATTGCCGTCAACCACGATTTATCATGTTCCCTAATACAAGATTCATCTGACCTCGAAATGTTGTGGCTAATCTTTCACGCAGCACCTAACACAGTTTTACTAGGCGTTTGTTATAGGCCGCCACATAGTAGCCAGGATTTTTCCCGTCAGCTTAATAACGTACTAAGTCAACTGTCCGCAAAGCATCCGAATTCACGCATCTTCCTCTTCGGCGATTTTAATTTTCCGAATATTGACTGGCATACCCAGCCCGCACCTATAGCTAACAATGGAGAAACACGGGAATTCCTAGATTTCTGCAATAAACTCAACCTTACTCAGGTAATACTTGAACCTACCCGCGTAACACAGAACTGTGCAAATATTTTAGATCTCTTATTAACCAATCACCCAGACAGCGTTCAGCCCATTACATACCTACCTGAAATAAGCGACCACAAAGTAATTCACGCTAACCTTCTCCTTACGCCAAACCGGCGCCGCAAATACCATAAAACCATCCGTCTTTATAACAAAGGAAATTATAACGCCATAAATAATGAACTTAACGCGTTTTTTGAAGTCTTCTCGTCACATTTTTATTCCCGCAGTGTTCAAGAAAATTGGTTACTCTTCAAAGACAAACTCGAAAGTCTAACTAATAGATTCATCCCCCAAATTAGTTTTCACTCTAATTCACAAAAGCCATGGTTTACTAAAACATTGAAACGTTTGGATAACAAAAAGAAGCGTCTTTACCATTCAGCCAGGTCTCAGGGGACGCATAGCGCATGGGTGAAATATCATGAAGCTGAACGATCATATCTCGCCGCTATTTCTGACGCCAAGCATACCTTTTTTCACTCGGACTTGCCGAATATGCTAACTAGTAACCCCAGAAAGTTCTGGCAAGTTATCAATCCGCATCACGCACCAGAAATAACCCTCACAGATGAGTCGGGCACAGTCTTCACTGATGCTGAGTGCGCTACTATGTTTAACTCTGCCTTCTCATCCGTATTTACAAAAGAAACTGAAATACCGCCATCATTTTCAGCACCACCCTCAGTAATAAATTATGCTATGCCACCAGTTGTCTTCACGTCATCTGGCATTTCGTCCCTAATTGAAAACATGAAAATTTCATCTTCATCCGGTATCGACAATATTAACCCAAAGTTTTTGAAGAATAACAAGGATATTTGTGCGCAATTTTTATGCTTACTTTTTTCACAGTCACTGTTAACAGGTCAACTACCACGCGAGTGGAAAAGCGGTAAGGTCGTTCCAGTCTTCAAATCAGGTAAAAAAAATTCACCCCTTAACTACCGTCCCATTTCCCTTACCAGCGTACCCTGCAAACTCATGGAACACATCATCTACTCCAATGTCATGAGCTTTCTCGATTGTCACAACTTTTTTCATTCTGCGCAACATGGTTTTCGAAAAGGCTTCTCATGCGAAACACAGCTGGCCATTTTTATTCATGATTTGCAGGCTAATCTTGACACTAACGTACAGACCGATGCTATTTTTCTTGACTATGCAAAAGCGTTTGACAAGGTTCCTCACAAACGCCTACTACTTAAACTTTCATATTTGAACCTTCCCTCTAATATCTTTAAATGGATAGAAGAATTCTTGACTAACCGCTCACAGTACGTTACCGTTAACAATCACAACTCCAGTCTTATCCCAGTAACGTCAGGTGTCCCGCAAGGGTCTGTCCTCGGTCCGCTTCTGTTTCTAATTTATATTAACGATTTACCAACGCATGTCTCTAGTAATATTCGCATGTTCGCCGATGATTGTGTAATTTATCGCAAGGTTAATAACGCTTCTGACCAAACATCTCTTCAAGACGACCTTAACCGCATTCAGGAATGGTATGCCAATTGGTTAATGGAACTTAACCCTCAAAAATGCAATATCTTGTCCTTCACGCGTCGCCGTAACCCACTTCATTTCCCATACGTCATAGCTAACGTCCCTGTACAACCGGTTCTATCCTACAAGTACTTAGGCATTACCTTGTGTGGCGACTTGTCCTGGAGTACACACGTTACGAACATCATTTCATCCGCTAATAAAACACTTGGATTTTTAAGACGTCATCTCCGCCAAGCCCCTAAACATGTGAAATGATTAGCGTACAAATCCCTTGTCAGACCAAAATTAGAATATGCCTCACCCATTTGGAACCCGCACCAAGCTTACCTTATAAATGCACTCGAATCAGTCCAAAACAGAGCAGCCAGATTCATCCATTCATCATATTCTTACGACATCAGTGTGTCAGCTTTGAAAGCTGAATCCGACTTATTGCCCTTATCACTTCGTCGCCGCATTGCCAGCCTTTGCTTGTTTCATAAATTTTTCCATAGTTCACTAGGTCGCGCACCCTACATCGTCCCTCCAGCCCGCATATCTCATCGCACTCGTCATCCGCTACAAGTTTCCCGACCTCGTGCCCGAACTACCACTTTTGCCGCATCATTTTTCTCCCGTACTGCAGCAGACTGGAACGACCTACCCAACGACATCGCAGCCATCACGTGCTCATCCAACTTTGCCAATAATGTTACCAGTCATGTTTCGTTCTGTTAACACTCGCTCACCAAAATATATGTACTTACCCCTTATGTAATACCCCTCGTGGGTCTTTAAGGTAATAAAATGAAATGAAATGAAATATATTGATTGTCGTCATGAGGCTCTACCATGCTAGCGACATATGTAAAGTCCATGCGGATGTACATGATTACTTTGGTGCACGCGCCGCCTGTGGACGAGACGAAAGATTCGTAACCAGACCGTCTGAGTGGAGTTGATGTATTTGGTTTGCAAATGACCAGTATGGGGAAGTGATTTGTAAAAAAAGAATTGGCAAAAGTCAGCTATACAGGTCCTGAGATCTCTGGCATTCCATTGAAAGATTGGCACACCTTTAACTTCAGTGGGGAAGGGGAGACTATTGGTCGAGCCATAGTGCTTAAACGATGTTAGCAAACACTGGATTTAGTGCATCCAGTATTTGCTGAGCATTTTTAGCAGCTGGTGTTTGCAGCTTGTTTAGTATCATGTGGATTGTATTAATTAGCGATTGCAGCATTACAGCCATCTGCCTGTCCTGGTCGCACAAATCACCAACGGTAGATGCTGGGGGTTGTCCATCAAAAGTTTGCTGTGATTCTGTTGGTGATTGCTGTCATTTTGGTAGGGTCGGCCAAGATTCGGCAGATGTGGTCTTCTTCTCAGTGGCCTTGTTCTTCGTGGGCCTTGCCACAGTGCCTGGCCTGGGTGGCTGAGGAGGAGGTGGTGTTGTAGGAAGTGGCATGCGCGTCGCAGATGCAACAGCCTTCCTTGAGTAACGTCTGCGATGGGAACGTCGCTACATGATTTTATCAGCGGCTTCACGATGAGATGAATGATCTCTCACTATCTCTTTCAAGATGCAATTTCCTCCTTAACTTCTCTTTGCTCTCCGGCTCTGCACAAGCTGGAAGTCGTCGTCGGAAAGGTCCTCATTGCTGATAGAGTAAACATGGGTGTCCTCGCTGTCGCTCTATTGACCGATCCGCTTCCTGGTGGTGGCTGCCGCCGTCGCCAGCAGACGTGTGGGGTGGTCCACTTCGATCACGACCGAGCAGGGAGCGAGGACCAGTGGATGCACTCAGATTTTCACAGAAATAAACCGGAGCCAGAAAGAACAGCATTGTGTCAAAAAACACTGTCTTTCCTTCAATGCGTCCTGAGGGTAAGCACCTTTTGTGAAGTGGCAGAAAAACTTGCCCGAAAGTTTTGGGATTTGGAAAGTGTAGGAATTTTAAATCAACACAAGGTGCCCTGTGAAGAGACAAGTAATTTTCAGAGAATTTGAACGTCAAATCAAGGCAAAGTATGGCTGTTACAAGGTAGCACTCCCTTGGAAAGGGAACTGCTACCAACTTTCTGGTAAATACGGTCAAGCAGACTAATCAGCCTTGGCCTAAAGATGCTGCACGCTCCAGAATTTAGAATAGAATATGACACTACTATGCGAAGCTACATGGAGATAGATGCCACTGAAGAATACAAAATGAAGGAGACTGCAATCACCAAGTTTATTTTATGCTGAACCACGCCGCACTGTGTTGTGACTAAAAAACAATGAAGCTGTGAGTTGTCTAAATAACAAGGTTCTACATTGTTAAACGGCCACCTTGAAAAGGGTCTATGCCTCCTCTCAAATCTTATCAGGTCGCTGATCCAGTTCAGGGCCTACTGGATAGCTCTGACAGTGGATATTAGAAAAGTATTTCTGGAGATGATTATCAGAGAAAGACAGACGTGTTGCTGTTTACATGGTTCAAACTTCAAAAGTTTACCCTTGAAAGACGAACCAAGTTCAGAAACTGATTCATCAAGGGAGGTTGTGACGCGATGCTAGAGACAGAAAACAAATGCTGGAGAACCTTTGGAAGCGCTGAAGGAAAGATTACCTTGTCTCGCTCACGTCTGCTCATACTTTTGATAATCAGACTCGGAGTGTAATGTTGGGGACTTATTATGAGGAAAGGGCTCCAAGAGAAATGGGGCAGAGTTGCTGAGCTGTAAAATGGAAGAGGGCCACATCAGAGCCTGCATGGCATGGTGACTGATACAGCTCCTTTGTTCTCTGGAGTTCTTTCCCTAAGTTTCTCACTTCTAGGACCAGGAGGTTGTCTCATTTCTATCTGTCTCGATACATCTTGCACTTCGAGCAAGCGTGGCTTTAAGCTAATATAAAATACAGCAAAATCTTAACTGCGAGAGTTTATATATAGTAGCAGTCTCCAAGTAATGTGCAATCAAACTGCAGCAATGTTTTTAAAAAGTGTACAGCCAGAAATACATGAAATTTTTCAATGAAATGCAGCAAATAAGTGCAGATTGGAGCACTAAAATGACAAGACTTCTTGTTTCGAAGCCTATCCGTATGACACTTGTGATTGTACTTGCACTGTGAAATTGACTATATGCACAGAGAGAGAAATGAGTTGATGCAAGGGGCTTGCTTTTATTTTGATGTGAAAGCATCAAATGGCCCATTGAGCAGAAAAGCCGGCATCATCAGTAGCGCAAAACAGAACCTAAATTCCCACTGGCTGCGATGCCACGTCACAAGCGTGCCTCGACGGAGCAGAGTGGGCGAATAGAAACACCTGCTGTGCAGTAGTGCGCCTGGTGTCGTGAAGGGAGAGGGCATCACTGTGACAGAGCAGATCAACAACACAACGCAGAACATCTTTGATATGCAGCGAAGTGTGGCCGAGAACAAGGGTGTCTGTTGGCTTGAAAAACGCGAAGCGAAGTGGCATCGGACAGTGGTGATGAGTCCCCGAGGAATGTACTGAACATTTAGCACAGAAATGCCAAGTGTAGATTCGTCCATCCGATGCAGTGACCTGCAAAACTCGAAGGACCGCTCAGCGGCGTCTGATTGGACATTAATGCTTTTGCATTCACAATAAAAAAATGCTTAGATGTCCTCGGATATTTATTACTGTTTCATTTGGGAGCAACGGTTCACATTCAACAACTTTTTAAGTAGGTCAACATTTTCCAAATACATTGCATGTGACGTAGTCGGCTTCGTTCCTGTACTTCAGTTTTGTTATTTTATGCAGAGTCCAGAGCTGATGGACCCAACAAAACTCCCATAAAGATTCAGAATTCTGAAGCTATATGTCTATTCTAAATGATGCAAGAAATGTGTTAAAACTATGGGTGTTAGAATAGTGAAATTTTCAAAGTGAATGGAATAGAAATACTAAATAAAAATGACTTGAAATATTGAATCGAATACCAAATATTTTCCCATTTCCAAACAAGGTGAAATATAAAGCTTGCATGGAGCACATTTGCAATAAAAAAAGAAAGGACAGAGTGAGAGAAAGAGAAGGCTTATTTACTTTATTTGACACATGCATGCAAAGTTGCTCATAACTGTACAGCTGAGGAGCTTGTATTAATGACAAAACTGCTTTCAGTTACCTGGTGCACCATATGACAATGACTTCATGAAACAAAAGAACAGCACGTGCACACTGAGAGCAATACTGCAGACCTTCTTTAAAAGAATATGGTGATTTAGGCAAAGCCTAAACCATGAGCACAAATTTGTAGTCTGCCTAAAAGCGAGGCATTATTATACGATACCATCTGCTTCATGCGTTTGCTTACAGGGTGCCTAGCAAGTTCCTTTATTCAAGATTCCCCTACTTTTTTAGGTTTTCTACTGTCACCTGACTGTCACCAGGAAAATTCCATGACTAAAGAATAAACAACATCGGAAGACTGTCACTGTTTTTCAAACATAATTTTTCTTACAATGTCCAAGGAACTAGGCAATCCAGATGACACAAATCTTTGGGGAAAATATGCAACTTACACCAGGAGCAGAAAAAGTTCCTAGCTCTGTGTGTTAAAGGATACCTGCTCAAGAAGTGACTTATCTCAGAAGTATTTGGGTGAGAGCTTGTTGGCACAGATCATTCATTTTAATCCCTCAATCAACCAATGGCCCTCAGTCCCCAGCAGCTGCGGAGCACCTGACCAAGACAGCTGGTCAGATCTGTAACACAGCAGAGGGTGCTAAGAATCTCTGGACCCGGACAGGCCACCACTGGAAACCTGACTCTGGCAACATATAATACACAAACGCTCTCGAGTGAAGCTAGCTTAGCAGGACTCTTTGAGGAACTGTCAGAGGCATTGTTTGGGATATCATTGGCCTTTGTGAGGTTAGAAGAACTGGTGAGGCTTATACAGTGCTGACTAAAAGCCACGTCCTCTGCTATAGAGGACGCCCAGATAAGAAGCAATACGGGGTAGGATTCCTAATCCATAAAGACATAGCGGGCAACATTGACAAATTCTACAGCATTAGAGAGTTTTAGAATAGGGGCCCCAAACGTTTTGGGGCCCCAAAGAAATAGCGTCGAAGCCACTGCGCATGCGTGAGACGCAAACTGTGTTTGGGTTTTGCGTTGGGAACGCTATTTCACCGATTTAGCGGGAGCTCAAATAGCGTTCCCAAAAGCTTTGCGTCAACAAACATGGCGGCACCCATCGAAGCGACGGCTCTAACCTAGCACCAAACTGGGTTCGATTCGCGGTAACGCGTGAAGTTCGCAAGCTAGGAGAAGTGACTGCGGTTATCGCTTCCTCTCAACTAGCGTGTGTTATGAAGATTGACTCATTAGACGCCGCTGATTTTGAATTCGATTGTGGATTTTATGGCTCGTAGGCCTAACACGGCTAAGCTTGGCTGATGAAGGCTAGTAAAGTTGCTTTGCTCAAAACTAAGCGCAAATAATTGTTTGCTGCTTACAGAATAACCTCTAAATTGTAATTAAATGCGAATACACGAAAGCCAAAATTATATTTCCTATCATAAAATCGTAAATTTGATTTCATTATTTCTAATAGCTTTTCTTAGACGCCGTAGTGGCGCTGTCAGCGCAAGACGCTATCCGCAAACGTAAAACCCTATTCTAAAGCTCTTCACTCCTGCGTGCCCCAACGCTAACACCCGCAAAGCTCTTTGGGGCCCCAAAATATTGGGGCCCCTATTCTAAAACTCTCTATTAATGAGAGGGTAGCAGCAGTCGCAATGCAACTAAATAGGAGGTATAGAATAAAAGTAGTATAAGCCCACACTCAAACCTCCCATCATGATGATGATGAAATAGAACAGTTTTATGAAGATGATGAATCAGCGATGATAAAAGTGCAAACTCAATATTACCACCTGCAGTAGTGGAGACAGTGCAAAAGAAGAGACAGGAAGGACAAGAAGGAAGAACTGCGCATGCTACCCTTGCCCGCTCGATAGCCTGGTCCGAACCGCTGTTGTTTTTCAGGAGCCAGCTGTCCTCAGTAAGTGTCGCCAGTCCTCTTTGAAGACACGTGACAAACTGGTGGAGGTGCTGGGAATTCTCAATCATGCCGCAGAACCCTCCTGGGAGTGGAACCACCAGCCCAGTGCCAATAGAAACTCCCATTCATCGGGCCAGCCGCACGATCAGGGGCTGCCTCCAGAAGACAACACAGCGATTCCAACGAACTCAAATGGTATGGATAGTGCGATGATGAGCCTGTATACACTTTAAAACCCATGCTTTCCAAAGTCGTTCCATGGCGACGTGTCAGAAGATGGCCGACTTTGAGCGCATGGCTGAGTACAACGAATGGGACGACGCCACTAAACTTAAAAATGTCTATTTTTACCTGGAGGATGGTGCACATACGTGGTTTCAAAATCATGAGAAGCAATTGACGTCATGGCCCGAGTTCCGCCATCAGCTACTAGACACCTACGCTAGTGCTGATTGCTGCGAACAAGCAGAACGAGCGATCCAGGCCTGCGTCCAGCTTCCCAACGAAAGTGCTCTGGCATTCGTCGAAGACATGACGCGCCTCTTCAGACGAGCAGAGCCTGGAATGACCGCGGAAAGGAAGTTGCGTCACCTGATGAGAAAAGTGAAAGAGCAGCTCTTTGCTGGTCTTGTGCGGAGCCCTCCATCATCGAATTTTTATCTGAGACTGTAAGTATGGAGAGGATGCTTCAGCCGTGATCAAGCTTCTACGAGCGGCAAGTGAATGTAACATCCACTTCCGATATTTTCATGGTGACCGGAAGCAACAATGACAACCTCCGAGAACTAATCCGCACCGTTGTGCATGAAGAAATGCAGAAGATTTACGGCGCGTCACAAGCTACGGTGAGCTCCATTGCAAATGTTGTAAATTATAAAGTACACCAAGTGCTCTGGTCCACCTTTCCTCTTGCTAACACTGCGCCTGCACCGACAACACTGCCGTGCGACCTACGCAGACCTGTGGCTCCCTGCTTCGTCACCCGCGCTGTTTGTTCACGCCGTTCATCCGGTTGCACTTTCACCAGCCCAACCGCTACAATACATTGCAGAACACGCATTAAGCATTGCCACCTGCTGCTCCTCCTCATGTGCTTCAGCCGGAGCAACCAGTGCATTACGCCGACGATCAATGCATGACCCCTTGAAAGTCGGATGTTTGGCACCCACCGAACCACTGTCCTCTGTGCTTCCACTGCGGTGAGGCAGATGATTTGTATCGCCAGTGCCCATACTGCCGTCTCGGGTTGCAGGGCTGTTGTGGGGATTTTCCGCCTACTCGGCGCCACCCTAAGCTGGCCAATGACCCCTGGATATTGAACATTACCTGGCTCAACAGCGCACACCACCGTCTACTGGACGACAGTCATGCTCGCCGTCACCAAGGTGATTTTCACCACCACCCCAGCGATATTTGAGTACACGATCGCCAAGTCTCCGCCGGGAAAACTAACAGCGACCTTAGGGGGCGAGGCTGCTGGCAGTCAACACACTGAAGACCTCTGATCGACGTGAACAAATACGGGCATTGATCCGACATCAACAGCAGCTGAACGGAATGACCGGCTTTCGCTCGACATACCGGTGGTGATCGACGGTTACGTGGTTAATGCTTTAGTGGGTGGTACCGGTGCGGACTTCCCTATTTATAAATATATATAAATTAATAAATTTTCAGTGGGAAGATGGCAATGTTTCTGAAGAAAGTAATGACTCCTTGGCATGGCTCACAGATTCGAATGGCTGGCGGTCACATCATTACTCTGCTGGAAACCTGCACGACTAGAGTTCGGATCCGAGGATCGACATTCGTGGCCAGCAGCCAGGGCCGGATTAAGAAAAATGGGGGCCCTGGGCTAATGCGCATGCTGGCCCCCTTTCCCTATACTGACCCAACCGCTACAATACATTGCAGAACACGCATTGCCCCCCCTTTTGCCTGCTACGCTACTGGAAATATGCCATGTTTCATTTTAATTCCACTAAATTAAGAATGAAGTGCAATGAAGTGCGAATGAGTGAGCTAATATTATTATTGTTATTATTATAAGGAAAACAACAAAACTTGCTTTAAACGCGTGCTGTTGTAAACACCAACACATATGTTCACTTTGTGATTAATCTGCATTCTGTTTTCAGCAAAAGCTAGGCTTTAAGGAAAAGTTTAGTGCACTCAAGACGAACAAGAACATAGAAAAAACACAGCTCAGATGTCGATCCTTCTGAAGCTAGGCTTTGTTTGCATCACTAAGTTTAATACCGTGAGGAGATGCATGGTTGTATCCAAAACATTTTTTTATTAAAATTCAAGCATCAGACTGCAGTAATCGTTATACACGTTACTCTATAATTATGCAAAAGACATATACAATACTTAAGGCAACACAAACACTATAAAAATGCACCAGAATATAGATGAAAATTACCAACTGTAATCAAAAAACATTATTTGAAAATATTTTCGTTAAAGGTAAGACAAGCAAGATGACACCAAATAGACGTGGCACTATCAAAAACAACAAAAATACAGTTCTTTATAAGCATGCTAAATATCACAAGGAAAACAAACAAGAGACGAACAACGAAGATTTGCATATCTTGAATTACACTGCTCAGCGTTTCATTGGCAACGTGGAGGCTGGGAGGCGACACAACGAACTTATTGGAACTATTCATGTAAGCGCAAACAGTCCTCTTTTAAAACGGCATCTTTCCCGCCTTCGCTTTGGGCGAAATCAGATATAGTCTGTTCGAAGGATAGATCGTGGAGGAGGTCACTTTCAATGGACATGATAACAAGCGAGTTCACCTTGTCGTCAAGGAGGCTCGAACGAAGGTGATTTTTTATTAGCGACAACTTGGAAAACGACCGTTCGGTCTCACAGTTTGCCACGGGTATGCTTAAGTACATTCGCAAAGCAATAGAAAGGTTTGGAAACAAATCAATAAGCTTTCTTTCTTGCAGCAACTTCATTATTCCCAGGGGACTCGTGTCCTGGCATACAGAGTCGTGCAGAAAGTTTGCAAAATGAACGATTTCAGCGTAAAATGCTGGCTCCAAATCATTTTTGTATGTTTTCACCAACTTCTCAGCCTACTGTGCCAGAGAGGCCTCACTCCCTACTTCTGTCAGCAATTTTAAGAATCCGAACCTTTCGCAGAGTTCAGTGTAGGCAGCCTTTCACACTCGCAAAGCAGAGCCTAGACTGTGAAGTACAACATTGTAGGTCTCTATGATAAACTTTTTTCTACCTTGTAGCGCACTATCGCTTTTTCCGTCCGGGTGCTTACTCAAAATGATGCGTTTACCCTCATCCTGATAACACTGATGGGTACTTAGCGTGCATGCTCCTCTTCGAAGGTGTCAAAAAGAGGTCGCAAAGAATTAACAAAGCCTTCCAGAGAGCTCAGCAGGTCTACAGCAGTTGAAATGTCTAGGCCTGGTTTCTGAAGTGCTACGCTCATTTTGTCAAAGCGCTCCAAGATTTCACTCCAGAAAATCGCCATGAATGCAGTCTCTAGTTTTGTCATTTTCTTGAAGACTGAGTGCACTTCGTTCCTGGTGTCGCCGTTTTCTTTCCCGTTTTTTGATATAGCTTCAAGGCAACACAAGACTGCATAGAAATTTTTCAGATTGGCCTTACATGATTCAGTGTGTCTTGACCACCTGGTCTCAGAGAGACTTTAAAAACAAGCTGCTGGCCAGTTCCGCCCATGCTGTCCAAACCTCCATCGCTTAGGTGAGGCAGCAAAGAACACATACATACAGTCTCTGAATTATAGTGAAAAATTTGACTGCCTCAAGGCAACTGTCAACGCTACATGCACCAACTAAGTTCAGTGAATGACCAGCACACAGGACGTAGACTGCCAATTCGTTCAGGTGTTTGATTGGAGCTTGCAGTCCTTTATATTTTCCTGGCATATTACTCGCATTATCATAAGCTTGGCCCCTACAATCATCAATTGAGATGCCATTGGTCGCCAAGAGGGACATCCCGGTATCGAAAAAATACAAGCCGGTATGCGATTCAATTGGAACAAATCCAAGAAAGTGTTCGTACACTTTCCCATTTAAATGGTATCGTAAAACAACTGACAGCTGATCAGCGTGAGTAAGGTCTGGAGTTGAATCAACAATTAAAGAAGTATTTTGCGCATTTCACATCGTCAACGAGACGTTCCTTGACAGCCTTTGCCATATGCTTGATTAATTCATCATAAATGGTTTTCGACAAATACGATGGGTGACCTTTTCCTTTGTTCCCGTAGCGTTTGATGCGCTCCTCTAGAAAGGGATCAAACTTGGCAATGGCCTCAAGCACTCCCATATAATTGCCATTTCTCGGTGAACCAAAAATCTCCTCACTTCTCCTAAATGCTGGCTTGTGCTCAGCGAGAAGCTGAACTACAACGACTACGCACTTCAACACCTCTGTCCAGTAAGTGGTCTCAGTGACAAGATGCTTAACCAGTTCCTTGTCAAATGTGCTGCTCGAGTTAGAGCGGGCGAGCCATGCTGCCACGTAGTTCTGGAGCTCGACGCTATTTTCATGTGCGCAAACCTTTTCTTCTGCTCTTTTCCAATCAGAAAAGCCGTGCGTGGTGAAAGCACTCGGGTTACTTGAAATCGAAAGTAGTTTGCACATGAAACAGTAAATGGAACCTTTGGACTCCGAGTACATTAACCAGTGTCGCTCGTACGCCTCCCTATTTACAGCCTTTCGCATGAAGAGATGAGGTGACATACAGCGTTTCTGAGTTTTGTATTGCCTTTCGGAAGACGGAAAATTTTCAGCCCGATATTGAAAATACAATGACCCTTTCTCAAGGGATACACTCCGAAAGCTGTCAGTAATAACATCCGGCCACTTAGCACGGTCACTTCGGAGAATCTCGCAACGTACCTCCAGCTACGGGGGTGTGTACTTCTCTGTTGCTGCAAAGAGAAGCCGTCTCATTCATCCTCTCGAAGCACACTTTGTGGGTGGGAACATGATTATTTGAAGCTAAACTAACAGGAAACAAGTGAGTCGGTTCTTGGAGCGTTGTTTCCTGGCGGTCATCAGTAGAAGGAGGCTCATCGGGGAGGTTTGGCACCCGTTGATCAGCAGTAGTAGAAATCGGGCGTGGCGGACCGGACACCTAGAGCTCTGTGGCAGGGGCCCGGCTGAGTAGCATAGACGTTGCTGACTCAGGAACAGGACAGGGCTAAGTTAGCGTCGGTTGCTCAGAAATATGGACAACCGAGGTTGGCACCGTTTTCACAGGATCTAGACAACCAAGAAGAGTCAAACCTTGTTTCTTGTCAGGAAACAGTGGTGATGGAGTTGGGAAGTCCTCCACAGAAGCACAGTCGGTACTATTGGGGGTTTGACACAGACTCTGGGTAGAGCGATCATACTGCTGCGCAGAAGCTGGATTCAGTAGGTACTCTGTCATCTTTGGTAGCTTCTTTTTACGCTCTTCTCTAACTTCGCCTTTTGTTTAGACGCACCACTTTGATGCTTCCGACCGAGCATTTTCGCATGAATGGATGCTAATTGTTCACTGGGCACTTCATCAGTCTGACGCGACCACAGGTGTCCAACGGTGGTAGCCCCGATGACTGGCGCACGCTGCCTGGATGGTCCGTGGCTGGCCGAGAGTGGTGCGTCCCCCAGGAGCTCCTCAGCGGGCGGGCTTATGCAAGCTTAACCGGCGGCTCGGGGCTGAATCGCAGCCCGCGATCAACTTCCTTCTATAGACGTGCGCCACGTCTGTCTGTTACTAGCGCCAAAGCAGGTGTTTACATACGCATAGAGTTCCTTGTACAAATTCTCTCCTTCTCTGTACAAACTCACTCCTTCTGCTGTTCCCGTCTCGTCTTCCTAATGGCTAGGAGCAATCGTGTGTTCTGAGAGGTTCTAGATTTTTCTGTCGCCCCGTTGTCGCCGAACGCGAGAACGAAGGGGAGACGGCGACTCCTAGCATGGGCGAAGTTACACGCCCTTTGTTACCTCTGAGTCATCTTTTTCTACTTCTTTCTGGAAAGTTCGATGGCCAGTCTGACCTACTTTTTCCGTCGAGCGAGCGCGAGGGTGCGCAGCCACTAGGCAGGAATGGGCCCTGGAGACAGGCCTTTGTGTCCAGCTCTCCAACTTCCCCCTTCACTCTTCCACAACCCTAGCCCGAACAGTGAACATTCCATGCCCCACGGCACGTGGACAAAAGCACGTGTGACATCTTCTTTCCTTTCCTGCCTAGACTCTGCCATCAGACTCGTCATTATCTGCTATCGGACTCATCCTCTCCCGCCCAAATTACCATCACGGTAAAGAAAAGTCGAATGGGAAGCACTGTTGAGTACTGTTGCATCTGGGTCGCAAGCCCCAAGGGTAGCGTTGGCCTGGCGGCCTGGGGCACAACTGGAAGCATCCGAAGGTCCTGGCAAAGCATGAGTCGACTGCTAACAGGACAACTTGTTTATTCTAGCATCGCAAAAGAGCGGCCGGTCAGGTAGACCGAAGTGGAGAGACGGGAGAGCATGCTACTCGATGGAAGAATTCGGAGCCTCTCTCTTGGCGTCCGGGGGCAGCTGCTTTTATGCTCTCGGAGGTGAGGGCAAGAAGGAACGTCTCGGGACGAGGCCACATGACGGCGGGGCACGGACACGCTGAGAGACACGTTGAGACAAGAAGGTGACGCATCCGCCGGGCCGGCGCCGGTCAGACCTTCTCGCTTCACACTTGGGGAGCTCCTCTCCCCGGCTGCCGCGCTTTGACAAGCGTGGGCACCAACATGCGCACACACACACACATGCACACACGAAGACACGTGGCATTGAAACATGCCTGGACGCGCTTGGCGGGGAGGCGTTGCGGCAGCGCTGAACGGGCCAAAATGTCCGCCGCTTTGAATGAAGCCCCGGCGTCCGTTGCATCCGCGGCGGCTATACCGCGCGCCGTAGGCAAAACGTAACAGTACTGCAGCACATTCTTTCTGAGAAGGACAGCGGTGGAACTATTTGAGAGGTGGAGGGTGGCGTGGTGGTGACGAGGGACAAGGGAGATTTAAGTTCTCATCCCACATTACATGTTTTAAGTGTTTCCCCTTGCCCCTCCTCTCCAGACAGCACTGGACAGACGGACTGACAGGAAACCACAAAAACTCTTCTAAGCAAACGCACCTTGCTTTGTAAGAAAGAGGGCCCCGCCGGGGTGGCGGGGATTCCTGTTTTTGCAGCTCGACAAGCTCTCCCCATATGATCAGGCTAAACGCATGCTGTTACATTAGGCGGGGGGCTCCATCTACTCGTTCTGGTTTTCTCGCTTCATACGTGTCGCTCGAAGTTTCGTTGCCCATGGTTCCATATACTAAGCAGGTTAGAATAAATGGGCCCCCTTCTTCTACTGTCCGAGGTGAGGCACTGGGCTGCAGCATCCTTAGCCCCCCCCCCCCCTTGATCGAGCGCTGCCAGCTGCCTTGTCCTATGTAAATGCCCCCGTGACATCATTCTTGGGGTTGACTTTCTGCAAGAATACAGTGCTGTTATTGACCTACGGGGAGGTGTAGTCACTTTCTCAGCTGACCGAGCAATCGACAGGTATGACGACAACTGACGTGACGACGCCCTTTGTGCTTCCGCCGAAAGTGTTACGCTTCGTTCACGAGCCAGTGTCCTCATCAAAGTTATGTGTGGTGGAATGCACGAAGACGAAGTGGTCGCAGAAAGTAACATCACATCTACTGATGCAAGGTGTTTGTGCGGCTAGGAGTGTGCTACAGCTTAGTGACAGCTATTCTCAGTTTTTTGTCACCAACTGCAGTAGCAAACATCGACACCTCTTTTGTGGTACTTCGATTGCGTTTGCCGACGAAGTAGATAATGTGGCTGAATGTTTTGCCTTTGTAGCAGTGGGGATGGTTGACAAGTCACTGGGTAACATCGACATTAGTTCAGAGCTATCGAAAGATAACCAGGTAGCACAGCGCAAACTCTTACTTGAATTCAGGGCATGTTTCGCAAGTTCATTTGAGGTACGCCAGACTTCAATCGCAAGGCACAGGATCATCACATGCGACGATGTATGCCCGATACGCCAACAGCCCTACCGCGTGTTGGCGAAAGAACGCAAAGCGATTCATACGCAAGTAAAAAAGATGCTTGAAGACAGCATTATTGAACCTTCCAAAAGCTCATGGTTGTCTCCAGTCGTTCTTGTCAAAAAGAAAGACGGAACTCTATGCTTCTGCGTCGACTACCGGAAGCTCAACAATGTAACTAAAAAGGATGTGTACCCACTGCCACATATCGACGATTCGTTAGATAGACTGCGGCGTGCCCAGTATTTTTGTCACTCAATTTGAAAAGTGGGTACTGGCAGATCGAGGTAGACGAACTAGACCGCGAGAAAACTGCCTTTGTGACTCCTGACAACATCTACGAATTTCGAATCCTCCCTTTTGGCTTGTGTTCAGCTCCAGCTACGTTCCAGCGAATTATGGATACTGTCCTCACTGGACTCAATTGGCAGACTTGTCTCGTGAATCTTGATGATGTAGTAGTCTTTTCTGAAACATCATCATCGCCTGTGGAATGTGCTAAAAGTGATCCGATTGGTTGATCTTGCGCTTAAACCAGAAAAGTGCCACTTTGGCTATGAAGAGCTCAAGTTTTTCGGACACGTCGTAAGTGCCAGAGGAGTCCGACTCGATCTCGACAAGCTTGCCATGGTAACAGTTTTTCCTCCTCCGGCTGACAAGAAGGCCGTGTGGCATTTTCTAGGCTTGTGTGCATATTATCGCCATTTCATTGAAAACTTCTTGCAGATAGCTGAACCCCTGACTCGCCTTACAAGGGATGACACGCCATTTGCCTGGACGAATGAGCCTGGATGAATTTTGATGACGACGCTGACACCGAGGTACATAGTGGCGCCAGTAGCATCGGTCTTGGCGCAGTACCTGTCCAACACCAAGACGGAAATGAAAAAGTAATAGCTTATGCTAGCCACTCACTACTCTGCTACAGAACGCTTGCCAGAGTACGCGAGATGTATTACTGGCCCGGAGCTTTAGGCAAGCATCAAACAGTACGTTAAAGGTTGCCGCAAATGTCAGTGGCAAAAGTCACTGCCTATGAAGCCCGCCGGGTTATTGCAACCCATCGAACCACCTCATAAGCAATTCGACTAAGTCGGCTTGGACATTCTTGGGGTTTTTCCTCTGTCAACCGATGGCGAGTGGGTGATTGTTGCGACTGACTTTTTAACCCACTATGCCGAGACAGAGGCACTCCCACAAGCAACGGCTTCTGAGGTAGCGCAGTTCTTCATGTGCCACATCGTATTGCGTCATGGTGCCCCATCCACTGTAATCACACATAGAGGGACGGCGTTCACAGCACAGCTCATGGATGAAATTTTTCATTTGCGCAACCTAGGCATTGAAAGACTACTGCTTATCACCCGCAGTTTAACGGTTAAACAAGACCATCACAAACATGATCTCTGTTACATCGACGTCCACCACAAAACATGGGATCATATGTTGCCTTACGTGACCTTCGCGTATAATACCGCTGTACAAGAAACAATGCACTTTACACTATTTTGTCTCCTTTACGGCCGCGAAGTTCAGACAATGCTGGACGCTATGCTGCCATGTCAAGACGAAGAGCGTCTAACTACTAATGCCGAATAATTTGCTCAGCACGCTGAGGAAGCTCACCAGCTTGCACAGCTGCTTATCGGTCAGCAGCAGCACGCAGATGCAAGGCGTTATGACATCCGCCACAGACAAGTATGCTACAACCCCGGCGACCAAGTGTGGGTGTGGACTCCTGTTCGCTGCCGTGACCTTAGTGAAAAGTTGCTCAGCCGGTATTTTGACCCATACAAAGTGCTGCGCCGCATTAGTGATGTGAACTACGAAGTCGTTCCAGACAGTGCAGCTCAAACAAGGCGTAGACAACAACCTAGCCCTGACAATGTTCACGTTGCACGCATGAAACCATATGCCACGTGTTCATTATTTTTTTTAAAAAATATTTCCGCTCATATGTGCAGCTAATGTGGTTACCCCTTTGTTTCTTTACACTCTGCCTGTCACGCTTCACCTCTGCTGTACTTGTGTCTTTCCTGTGGCTGTCACTGTGTTCCTTGCGCCAGCATCTGCAGTACATAGTCGACGTTATTGCTGTTATTATTATTTTTAAATGAGAGTAGTGCGTTATGAGCTCTATGCCGTAGAAAAATCCGGGTTTGCAGTCTTCCGATTCGCCCGTGAGCGAAAGTTTTCGTGTATACAGGTGTACAGTTAAACCTTGTTGAACCGTAGTTGGCCGGAGCTCGGAAGAAGTACGTACTAAACGGTAGTACGGCTTGACCGAAATAGCATGAGATCGCCCACTTACCTGTCAAAAAAAGAACTCGGAGAGAGTGTGATGAAAGGGAAAAAAAAACATGCATTATTTATTCAATTTGCGCGACAAAAGTTTTATTTTCTAGTGATGCCGCGGAGGTCTAGCAGCAACGACAGCGGCCTCAAACTAACTGAAGCTGCGAGCCAGCTTTTCAGCCAGCGCCCCCTTCTCGGCAAACACTGACATGGCAGATTGCTTGTTGACATTTCATGTCCTCCGTGCACGCAGGCGGTAGCGCTGCAGAAATCGCGGGGTGATTTTTTATTGCGGGGTGCTGTTCTCATCACGACGATCGCATTCACGAGGCTGATGTAACGTGCAGCCTCTGCCACTGTCAGGCCTGAATCGCCCGTGCTGTCGCTTTCAGTATCGTCCTCATCACTGTCGCTGGGCATCCCTTCGGCAACAACAGAGACAACGATGGCGAAAAGTCGAACCTCATAGCTGACATTTCTTCGCGGTCAGAGCAGCGCTGCCGAGCAACAACTTCGCATTCCAAATGCCCCACACCGCAGCCAACAGTAGATCCCTGTCACGTGCCAGCACTGACTTCTTCGTGTCACGTTCGATAGCATGAATGATGTCTAATTTTTCTTCTATGCTGAGCACCCGGCGTCTTTTTTATTCGAGCTTCAGCATGACGCGAGTCCTTCTTTGCACGACGCCACAATGCTCTCTGGCACAGCGCCGAAATGATGTTGACGTAGCTTCATGTGCAAATGCACAGGGCGCTTGGAGGCCATTCTGATCTCTGAGGCTTGTTCTGCCGGGCGGCCCGATGGAGACGACGCACCGCCATGTTTGCGCGACAAAAAGTGGAAACACTACGTGTTAACCGATACGTATGCAATAGCCTGGTACGGTTTATGCAGATAGAAAACACATTATGTTCAATGGCCACTGAGTTGGGGATTTGACTTTACTACTTTTAAAATGAAACTACTGTTTAAGCGGGTACGGTTTAATGAGGTTTTACTGTATATATGCGTGTGTGCATACGACTGAGCAGCTTATCTATTCTCCTCGGCTCAGCCGTCAAAGGAGCACAGAATAGAGATGCCCTGTGTCTAGTCGCCTTTCCGGTGAGAGAAGCGACCAGTTTTCCACCATTATCTTGCCCCTCTAAGCGCTGTCAAGGGTGGCCGAGACACCTTATACCTACCCAGGTTCACGGCCGACTGGGCACGTGCGATTCCGGAACTATGAGGCCAGAACTGTTTATAAATCGTTCTATATTGAGTTACCTATCGCGATCAGCTCACGGACAAATCGCGGACAAATCAAGAAAATTTTTAGGCACATAGGGCCCTCGGGGCTGTACTTGTCGGCGATAAGGTAGCCTCGCTGCCTGTGGGATTATCTGACTGAGCTATGACGAATGCTCAGTTGCCATAGTCGGAAGTTTGAATCCTGCTATAAGAGGGTTTCTTTTTTTTTTTTTCAACAGACACCCCTGCGGGATGTGTGTTGAATAGCCAGGATGTGGTTATACTACAGAACAACACCACACAATCTGTCAGCACGTTCTTGGGCACAGCTGCTTATGGGATGACATCTGCTGACTGCACCAGACCTGCTGCGGCCAGACCTTCGAGACCGAGATGCAGCACTGACAACTGAAGCAGAAGTTGCTGAGTGATCGGAGGGTGAGAATGGAGTTGTTAACCCAACCAGGTGAGCCTGTATTGGCAAAAAACTTGAGGCCAGGTCCTCGCTGGATACCTGCAGTTGCTAGGAAAGCATTTTGTTCAGGGAGGTGCCGTAGGTGGATGCCTCAGTTTGGGACAAACATTGTATCCTGATGGCAGTCCCTTGTGGAGGAGGGTGGCAGGCAGTGTCTTGGGTCTGGTACACATCAGCATGTGGAGGAGGCAAACAGAAGGCAACAAAGTTGACAATGGCCCTGGTGAGACATTTGGCACTCAGTCAGCTGGAGCACATACAATCAGCCTGTGCTACAGTGACTGCCAGTTCGCAACTCTTCCAGGATTCTGTAGAGGTCGCCACATTTCAGCCCCATTTCTTAGGCTGCCACCAGAGTGTGGCGCCCCCTGTGATCTGTGTGTGTGTATATATGTTCGGGCCCAATAAAGAAGGGGCATTCTCTTTTCGTCCAAGCAAGTGGCCGCACGTTTCGGTCCGTCCCTGCGTGCTCGTGCCCCGCGCGGCACCAACCACGCGACATGGTGTCAGAAGTGGCCGGATAACGCCCCCCTGCCTTAGCCCTCACCTCATAGGAAGGCACGAAGATGTCCCTCGAGACCGGCGAGCAGCCGAAACTGTACGGCGTCAACTTCCAGCCGCCGGCACCGTTTGACTTCGCGAACCCGCCAACGTGGGCGACATGGCTCAGCCGCTACGAAGACTATGCAGTGGTTTCAGGACTGACGAAAGCGTCGGAAGACATGCAGGTACGCTCGCTACTGTACTGCATGGGCCCGGAGGCCCGCCCGCTTCTCGAGACTTTCTCGCTCGACGCCCAGTCGCTCGCTTCATACCAAGCCGTTGCCACCCGCTTCACTGAGCACTTCGTGCACCCGGCAAATGAGCTTTACGAATCGTCATGGTTCCACAGACGCGTTCAGCTACCCGACGAAAGCGTCGACACGTACTACGCAGAACTGCGCAGGATGGTCAAGTGCTGTAACTATCCGTCTGCTGCTGTCGAGGAAAGGCTCGTACGCGACCGGTTCGTCGTCGGCCTCCGCGACTCCCGTCTCTCGGACCAGCTGTGCCGGAACGCGAAGTTGACACTACAGGACGCCTGGACACAAGCCCGTCAATCCGAAGACGCCGACAGGGAAAAGGCGTTGCCCCAGAACCGCACGAGCACTCCCGCGAGCTCAACCTTGACGCCGCAAAAGCTAGCAAGTTCCCCTCTCGCCGTCGGTTCGCCGCTAAGCCTCGTTCGCCGCAGTCGCTAGCAGAGCGCTCACGCGAGCCGTCCACATGTGAATTCTGCGGCCACGCGCCTCATCGACGTTCAGACTGCCCGGCCCGTCGCTCCACCTGCAACTTCTGCAAAAAGAAAGGCCACTTTGTCGAAGTATGCCGCTCGCGGAAGTTCAAGCAGTACAAGCTCAGCTCCGTTCACCTGCACGCCGTCGCGACGCCCGCCTCGGCAAAGTTCGTCGACGTCACCGTTGACGACTACACAGCGCAGTTCAAGCAGGGGGGGGACACTCCTCGGTTCCGGTGGCACAGGAAATTGGCGCCATCTCTGTAACGGGCGACGCGAAAATCCGTTTCCCTTGCATGGCCTCGTAGATCGTCGCGCGCACGCGCGCCGATCCAGGTGGCCAAGCCCTTCCCCCCGCTCAACTCCTCTCCCTACGCCCTCTCTCGTAATACCCTCTCAACTCCCTCACCTTCGACTGTCTACGCGCCCGCGCCGCCGTGCCATCCCCGCCGGCCCGGCTGCTGCTTAGTCCGCTAGGTAACGCTTTATTTTTGTTATCTACTGTCATCGAGATGCGTGCGCTGCTGTGCGTTGACCGACGTGGCTAGTTTCGTCAGTTCTGTGGTCCTCGGTAGCTGTGTGCTTGTGCTCCGCGATGTTTCACCCGTTTCACGACTCGTACCGCTCGTGCATCGTGCAGTGGTGCACAAATACCTCAAAAACAAGTTCTGCAAGGTTGTTCCGGGTGCCTAAAGACAACAGGTGAGCGCTCAGACGCAAGGACATCAGAAGGCGCATGTACACGAATACAGCCCTGTCCATTTGTGTACTCCATGAGGCTCCGGACGTCGTTGCGCCTTGATTGTGCTACACTTGCCTCTTCCCGGTAGAGAAAGCTGACAAATAGATGTTCCTCCTCATTGTCACCTGGTCTGTGACTTGTGTTTTTCTGTGCCAAGTCTCATTCTGCAACTTCAGTACCTTGCCCAGCTTTCCATACCGCCCTCAGTGCTTTTTCTGTGTATCGCGTTCTACAAACCAACTAACAGCTGAAAAATTACTGTTAGTGTTTGTGTACTATCTCAGTAATGCCCGATGGGAAAACCGCGCGAACAACCTTCATGTGTAGGCATGATGCGCTTTTTTTTCCTCTGGAAAGAATGAGCATTGCAAGTGTCCTGCATGCAGATTTTTGCAGTTCGTGTTAATTATACAAGGGAGAGGCCAGTAGGTACGACTTAGTGCATTAAGTGACGTCATTTTATTGCTAAGCATTGCATTCGGGTAGAAAGAAAAGTCGTGTTGGCTTGTTTTACCTGGTCTTTGATTGAGGAATAAGCCTTTCTGCGAATGTTTCTATGTGTTGCTGCAAAAGCCGAATATCTTTTGTTCGCCTTGCCACCGTTACTCAAGTTATGGCCAAGTGCAAAATGTGATAATGTGTGTTTCAGTTTTTAGTACAATGTTATTTTTTCTGCCATGTTTTTTTCAATTTGTTCAGCAGTAATGAACATGTCAAGCATTTCATATACTTTCGTGCAGATTTATAAGTAAGCTTTCTTTCGGTATGGCTCTCAATCAAACCATGTTAGCATTTTATTCTATCTTTCAGGTATTTTGCGTGTCATTGTTTTTGCCATTACTAGTGAGTTTTCCCTTTTTATAGTTGTCATGACTATGTCATACACGTCGTCCAATTTTGTGCAATATCTTAGTGCACATATCAGGAGCTCGTCTACATTTAAGTCTTGAGGACGTTATATAAAAATCTTGTTTTTATATGTGTGTACATGAAATGGCCTTCGCGTTTTCTAGCGCTTTCTTTTGTTATTTCACCATCTGTGAACTTTTGTCTTTAGTACTCTTGTATATGTCATGCACCTCTCACTTTTGCTCGTTTTTTGAGCGTGTATCACATCACGTTGTAAGAAAAATCGCTTTTCGGAAACGAAGTCAATAAAGCGAGTCTAAACATCTGTTGTGCTGGAAGTGGAATTTTTTTTACGTTCCGGCACATGCTGGTATAATACATCTATGGGCAAGACTGCGTGCCTGCCAACGCATAGCCCACGGCGCACCACGCGCCAGCTCGCAAGCAATGCCAATGCGTGGCGCAGCGCGCGCATTGCTTGCGAGCTGGCGCGTGGCACGCGGTAACAAGCGCGCAATAAAAAAGAAGAAAAAACGCGCCGCTTACGGGTAAAAACAAAAAAAGTGAGCGGCGCGCGCGGCATGGGGGAAAGGGAGTGGAGCGGGTCGGCATAATAAAAACAAAAAGGAAAAAAAAACGTTTGGGAGAGGAGGTGCCGCGCCGCTGCTGTTGCCATGACAACGTAAACAATCATGTGCGGCGCCATTTTGCTTAATGCGTCGCCCATTGGTTAGGGCCATAACTGAAGGGGACCTTGGCGCTAGCGTCGAAAGAGCGTCTGCTCGAAAACGGCCAATGGGATGTATACGAAGTGTCCGCCCCCTGGTTCAAGGTCGACTCCGGAGCCGAAGTATCTGCTGTTCCCAGCGACTTTCCTACCTTGCCTGCCAAACTCGACCAAGTCGACACTCTGCTCACTGGCCCGGAAGGACAGCCGCTGCGCGTCCTGGGCTCGTATACGCTCCTGACACTGCCCAGGCGGCGCGACCGAGCAGCGATCGTCAGCGCCTCTTGCGGCACCTTCCGTCAAAACTGACACTGACGCACGGCCGGTCTCGAGGGGAGCGCGCGCTCGCTCTCCTAGAGACCGGCCGTGACTGACGGACCGCGCTACTCACGCTGCCCACGCGGATCTGCCAATGTGATCGCTTGTTCATGCTTGTTTTGAAACGAAGAAATGGCGCAAGTTTTGCTGTAAGGTTTCAGACCAATCTTAAAATTAGACGTCGGATACGCCCTGTCATTCGTCGTAAAGGGGAAAAGTTCTACGCTGCCGGGCACGTACACAGCGTGAAAGAAGTCGCCGGTGTGACTGTGCTGGCGAAGTAAACAAGAAGAAAGGGGGTTAACCGAGGGGCCCGATTTTTTTATTGGTCATCTCATGAGAACTGAATCATGAGAAGTGTCACTTCCACCAAGGCAAACACAAATGCAGCGTATCTGTAGCCTGAGTACACTCAACTATCACATTATGCTGTGATCAAGCAGCTCAATTGAGTGTGCAGGCATGGCTGAGCTTATTAAGCGTTAGGGGCAGGTAAAGAAGGGAAAATCAGACACCCACCCGTTCGTGCTACAAAGGAAACCTAAACGGGCTGGCTGCTCAAAAGAAAAGCCTCAAAGTTGAAGAAAAAAATCGCCCTGGTCCGGGACTCGAACCCGGGACCACCGCCTTTCCGGGGCAACTACCATCTGAGCTAACCAGGCGGCTAGCAGAAGGCAGGGCGAAGTCTAATTTGTCGACAACACGAAGCAAAGGCAAGAGTTTGACGTAATAGTTCTGCGGAAACCCGCAAGGTGGAGAGAAATAATGAATAAAGGGAAAATCAGACATCCACCCGTTCGTAGCGATTGCTACTAATGAAACCGTAGGTGTTCTTATCCAACCTTTTGAGTTACCGTAGACCCGTGCCGCAGACCCGTGCCGTGTCCTTCCGTGGTGCTGTTTTGACACGCTTGCAAAGCCTCATTAGCCAGGGATGATAGGCGCCAGATCTTTTAAAATTACTAAAAGGCTCTTGTAAACAACTTGCAGAAAATTTTTATTAGACTGCTATTACACAAGCAACCGCAGTACTTTGTTTACAACTGCCGAGGCACCGGCACGACCAAGCTTGGGCCGCTCCTGCCGCCAAGACTCGGGTGACCGTATCCGGCAATCTGAACCCAAACAGAGCCACACAGCGGGAAGTGCTGAGCGACTCACGCAAGCCAGAACACCTGCAGCCACCGCGCAGTATGCCTCGTACACAGCAAAATAAATAGCTCTAAAAGATATGGAGAATTTTCAAAAATATGTAAGTCGGCTGCTCGGCAAGACTCTTTCTTGACCAAAAACTTCAGTCTACTGACTACAATGCTTTCTAGTACGATCCTCCAGGAAGGAAGCGCGAGCACAAAACCACGGCCGGCCAAGAAATCTGGAGTCGGAGAGCAGGCAGCCCTGCACGGCTGTTACAGCCTTTGACGCAGCAGTACCGCCGTCGCCACGCCATTTTTTCCTGGGCAGTTTTCGATGTCTTGCACATTTGTCATCATAAAACAGCGGTATGAGAACGTTTACCCGCAGGGCGGTGGCGCACGTGGTTCAGAAGTTTCAAATCACACGCGGTCATAAGCGCCACTACGCCGTCGACTGAAGTTGTATCAGTACCAGAGTTGCGCTTTCAACGCTACAGGTGGCGCGGCCGTCGCCGGGAAACTCCACTGTCAGGAGCGTATACTTCAGTGGCAAGGGAAAATAAGCCGTCAGCGCCTCTACGTGATCCAGTCTCTCACTGTGCCTCTTCTGGGACTGCCAGCGCTCCAAGCCCTCCAAGTAGTTCGGTTTCTTGATCAACTCAAGACTTCAAAAGCGACGCTGCACACCGAGCTCTTCAATGGATTGGGCACTCTCAAGGACGAGTACACCATCCGGTTGAAACCCGATGCCAAATCTTTCTCGGTAAGCATACCTCGCAGGATCCCCATTCCGCTGCTCGAGATTGTCCGCCGCGAACTGGACAAATTGGAAAGCGCAGGCGTGATCCGTAGGGTCGACAAGCCAACACCATGGTGCTCGGGTCTCGTCGTCGTCCGGAAAGGCGATGGTTCCTACCGCCTCTGCGTCGACTTAACACAACTCAACAAGGTCGTCCTTTGTGAAAGACATATTCTGCCAACTGTCGAGCAAGTCCTTGGCCTCCTCGGCGACGCAACAGTTTTTTCGAAGTTGGACGCGACCGCAAGCTTCCACCAGGTGAAGCTGTCTGAAGACTCCCAAGAGCTTACGACATTCATCACCCCATATGGCCGATACTGCTTCTGCCGGCTCCCCTTTGGCATCACCTCCGCACCAGGGTACTTCCAAAAGCAGATGGCAAGAATCCTGGAGGGCCAAGAAGGAGTCGCCAATATGATAGACGATATTTTCGTTTTTGGACGCACCCGCCAGGAACATGACGCCAGACTGAGCCAGGTGCTATCTCGCCTTGCAAAAGCAGGTATCACATTGAACCAGGACAACTGTCGTTTTGGGGTACCTGAGGTCTCCTTCCTCGGAGTTGTCGTCTCAGCACAGGGCATCAGGCCAGATCCGGGCAAGATCGAAGCAGTCAAAGCCATGGAAGCCCCAACGGACGTCGCTGGCGTTAGAAGACTGCTCGGAATGGTGAACCATCTTGCCAGATTCTTGCCACACATCTCGGACGTCACAGCTCCCATCAGAGCCTTACTGAACAAGTCCGCGAGTTGGGTGTGGCAGCACGAGCAAAAGGCAGCGTTCGAGAAAATCAAGGAACTCTTGACGTCAGACAGGTGCATGGCCAAGTACCACCCGTCGTACGCCACTACGGTGTCTGCAGACGCAAGCTCATTCGGACTCGGCGCAGTTTTGCTACAGACGCAATCCTCAGGAGAGCGCCGCTCAGTCGCATTCGCTTCTAGGTCAATGACCGATACCGAGCAGCGTTACAGCCAGACTGAAAAGGAAGCTTTGGCAACGACGTGGGCTATCCAAAGGTTCGACGAGTTCGTCCGTGGCATCCCCTTCGACGTCGAGACTGACCACCTGCCACTCGTTTCGCGTCTGGGCAAGATGGAACTGGACGTGTTGCCTCCTCATATTCAGAGACTACGACTGAAGATCATGCGATACCAGTTCCGTATGCTGCACGTGCCAGGAAAGCTGCTAGCCACAGCTGATACGTTGTCGCGCATCACCTACAAGCCACCCACTCCTCTAGACACTATCGAACTTTTTGCAGCACAGGTAGTCGGCTGCACGTCGGAAGTCTTGCCACTCAGCCCTAAAGACGTGCGACAGGCACAAGAGTCCGATGGCGAGTGCAAAGCCCTCGCTTCCTACTGCCAGAATGGTTGGCCTAAAAAGACCACGATACCACTGCACCTTACAAAGTACGCCTCGGTGGCAGACGAGCTCTCTGTCTGTGACGGTGTTCTGTTGAAGGGCGCCCGGTTAGTCATCCCATCGTCCCTTCGGCCAGCGGTCTTGACGCTGTTGCATGAAGGTCATCAGGGCATCAACAGGACCAAAGCCCTAGCTCGGGAGTCAGTTTGGTGGCCCGGTATCTCGACAGACATCGCCTCTCTCGTTGCCAACTGTGAACAGTGCGCTTCCACCCGCGTAAACTTTGCCGAGCCCCTGCTCTCCACTGCCCTACCTGGACATCCCTGGGAATTCCTTGGTATGGACTTGTTCCACCTCAACGGCCAGACGTTCATCCTGGTGGTGGACTATTACTCAAGGTTCCCTGAGGTGGTGACCCTGAGGAGCACGACAGCTCAGGCAGTCATCGATGCTCTCAAATCCATCTTTGCCCGCCATGGAATCCCGCAAGAAGTCAGGTCAGACAACGGCCCACCATTCTCGTCGCAAGAGTTCGCGGCGTTTGCAGCTTCATACGGCTTTAACCACAGGACCAGCAGTCCACACTACGCTCAGTCGAACGGAGAGGCGGAGAGGATGGTGCGTACTATCAAGGACCTGCTTCGCAAGTCAAAGGATCCTTATCTGGCTCTGCTCAGCCATAGGGACACTCCAGGAGTCCACGGCTTTAGTCCAGCACAGCTGTTGATGGGACGTCAACTCGGAACCAGAGTCCCAAAGCAAGGCTCCCAGCTATGTCCCAACTGGCCCCCAATGAAAGAAGTCGTCGCCAAGGATGCGACTTACAAGCAGAAGCAGGCCGACAATTACAACAGGCATCATGGAGCTCGAGACTTGCCGCCACTCCAAACAGGTCAGCGTGTCTGGGTGCGACCTGATCAAGTGCAGGCTACGGTCCTCAGTCCGGGGCAAAGACCAAGAAGCTACGTGGCACCCTACAGCGCAACTGGCGTCACCTAGTGCCTTTTGGGACTACTGCCTCCGGAGAGGAACCACCACCACTGCAGCAAGTTCGCTGTCAGGAGCCTCGGCCTGCCAACATCGTGGAATCAACGGTCCCCCTCGGACAGTCTGTGCAACAGTCCCCTGCAGCCAGGGACCGCAGTGACGGTGTGACTCGAACACGTTACGGCCGGCCTATCGTTCCGCCACGCCGTTTGAACTTTTGTGATCTGTGTGTGTGTATATATGTTCGGGCCCAATAAAGAAGGGGCATTCTCTTTTCGTCCAAGCAAGTGGCCGCACGTTTCGGTCCGTCCCTGCGTGCTCGTGCCCCGCGCGGCACCAACCACGCGACAGATTCGCCACCAGTTCAGCAGTACTCACCGTAGACAAAAACTTTGCAGGGGAGGCGTAGATGGCACTGCATCTGCAGAGCCACCAGGAGGCATGCAGTTCACCCGCCTATATCAAGTGACGCAAGGTGCGGCTCCGATAGTTCGGTTCTGGCCAGCTGAGGAAACTGGCCACTTTTTAATAAACCTACTAACTAACTTGTAACACAAAGTGTATTAGTACAGCAGTCATGGTAGCCCTGCGCTTTATGTCCATGCTTTGTTCAGCCCCTTCCTCCATATACGGTCTAAACATGCTGTTGCACCAGGAGTGTGACAGCACAACCCATTGGATATGTTGCACTAATAAAAGCTGTCTGTAATAATCGTGTGTTTTTGTTGGGTACAATGGAGCCACTAAACTCATCCGGAAAAAAGAACAGTGCTTTGTGACGAAACAAAAACTTGAGTTTGCCATTGCCATGCACCTTAAGTGCCAGGTTCGGCCGTGCCATTATCAATATTCTTTGACAAAGTATGGACAGCTGGGCTAGTTGGTTATGATTGGCGTTATGAAACATCGTTCCAGTGCACAATTGAACATGGACAAGAAGAGAAGGACAACACGCACGACAGACTTCAACTGAATTTTATTCATGGAAAACGGGGCTTTATGTACACAGGGAGAGGGGGAAGGGGGGGGGCGCTGCTAGTGCACCGGACCACCCAAAAATATTTGCTCAGTCCAGGCAACATTCATCAGAGGCATCGAAACCAAAAGACAAAAATAAATAAAAGTATAAAAAAGTAAAAAGTGAAAAAGGTGAAAAAAAAGCTTTTTTTTTCTCTTTCACATCACTGAAGTACAATCTTGCTCATCTCCCGCCCTACCTTGCTGATTCGACACGCACATTTGCCCTGAGATAACCAAGTTCTTTTTTCCCGAGCACAACAGAAGGAGCACTGACGCAGTAATCGTTTTCATTAGAGATACAGAACGCTTCGAAAATTTGCCGGTTTTTCTGAGTGCTAAATTTGTGCAACACACGTGTTCATTCGAAAAACACCTTGCATGCTGGCTTGCGCGAGCAACGGCAAATGTGGTCGGCTAAATGTCCAGCGCCACTTAGTGAAGTAGCATTCCTGCGATGCTCTAGCAGGCGTTGATTCAGACTGCTCCTGGTTTGGCCAATATAGCATTTACCACGGGCGAGGGGAATACTGTACACAGTACCAATGTCACATTCAACAAGGGCTTTGGTGTGCTTTATTTTGCAGGCTGACTTCTTCTTGGATTCATTCACTAGGCGACACATTCGTCCCAGCTCTTCCTGTGCAGAAAACACAACATGCACCTCGCACCTGTCGCCAACCTTCTTGAGGTGGTGAGAAACCTGGTGCCAATAGGGCCCTACGACAGGGCACTGTAGTGGCCATGCGTATTTTTTCAGCCTGCGCCTCCCAGCAACGTTTATCTCGTGAATGTGGCTCTCTACCACCGAGGCCATGATTTCTCCGTGGAACCCAGCCTTCTCCAGACTCCTTAGCTGGGCGTCGACGCTCTCACGAACTCGATGTTCGCAGGACTTCTCTAGAGCAGAGCGGATGCTGTTTTTTGCTATAGCTCTTTTTACGAGCTTGGAGTGGGCCGATTTGATAATTAAGAATTTGTTTTTTCGACTGTGGCTTGTACTGCCAGCACACGCGCGCTCCGTGAAAAATAAGACACACATCGAGGTACTGGATGCGACCATCCTGCAGCAGTTTGTGCATGAACTTCATTCCAAAGGCGCTGCTAGAAAAATATCGAGAATGTTGATCATACTATTACCTCTTTCCTGAGCATCAGTCGCATTCATTACCACGAGGTAATCGTCGACATATCTAAATACTTTCAGCACGCCTGCGTTGAAAAAGGGACGCTTGAATGCGCTTGTCAATACTGGATAAGAAAATATCGCTTGAAAGTGGTGCTACGCAAGAGCCAATGTACACTCCTTCTTTTTGGATAAAACAGCTATCATTAAAAGTGATAATGGTGGATGAGAGATAAAAGGATATTAGCTCTAAAAAATTGTCGGTTGATATCCCAGTCGTGTTTTGGAAGGCCACTGGTCCCATGTCTTCATTGTGACTTATAACCGCATGGAAAAGCTCAGGATGAGGCAATGAGTAGAACAAGTCTTCTACATCAATAGAAAAGGTGAAGCTCATTTGATACAAGGTTTCACAGCCAGAAAAATATTCAATAACCTCGGTAGAATTTTTAACCAGAAAAGGGTCTTCTAACGGAATGGTACTAAGGTGCTTCTGCAGATACCTTGACAAGATGCCCTGCCAGGAGCCCTTCTCAGTGACAATAGCCCTGAACGGAACAGATTCCTTGTGGGTCTTTACAGTAAGGAAAACACTCAAAGGCACTACATCAGCAGCGTTGATGCTCTTTCTTAATTTTTCTAGGTTGAGCTCTTCACATAAAGCAATAGCCTTCTTCTTCACCTTAGCTAACGACACATTCACAGAGACAAAGTTTTTTGTGATAGCCTCATTTGCCTTCTGTAGGAACAGAGCTTTTGGCATCACAACAAAGCCAGCCTTTTTGTTCCAAACTAATAGGGCAAGATCCTTGCTCTTCAAATAGTTAACAGTGAATTTGACAGGTAATTTTGGAGCAAAAAGCGCACCTCTATGTTGCAGAGACTCTATGCTATTGGCCTCAGGTTTCTCACCGCCTCAAGAAGGTTGGCGACAGGTGCGAGGCGCGTGTTGTGTTTTCAGCAACGGAAAAGCTGGGACGAATGTGTCGCCTAGTGAATGAATCTAAGAAGAAGCCAGCCTGCAAAATAAAGCACACCAAAGCCCTTGGCTAATGTGACGTTGGTGTTGCGTATAGTATTCCCCTCGTATGTGGGAAATGCTATATTGGCCAAACCGGGCGCTGTCTGAATCAACGCCTGCTAGAGCTTTGCAGGAATGCTACTTCACTAAGTGGCGCTGGTCATTTAGCCAACCACATTCGCCGTTGCTCGCACAAGCCAGCATGCAAGGCATTTTTCGAACGAACACGTGTGTTGTGCAAATTTATAACTCAGAAAATCTGGGAAATTTTCGAAGCCTTCTGTATCTCTAATGAAAACGATTACTACGTCAGTGCTCCTTCTGTTGTGCTCGGGAAAAAAGAACTTGATTATCTCAGGGCAAATGTGCGTGTCGAATCAGCAAGGTAGGGCGGGAGATGAGCAAGATTGTACTTCAGTGATGTGAAAGAAAAAGAAAAGTTTTTTTTTTCACCTTTCTAACTTTTTACTTTTTTATACTTTTATTTATTTTTGTCTTTTGGTTTCGATGCCTCTGATGAATGTCGCCTGGACTGAGCAAATATTTTTGGGTGGTCCGGTGCACTAGCAGCGCCCCCCCCCCCCTTCCCCCTCTCCCTGTGTACATAAAGCCCCGTTTTCCATGAATAAAATTCAGTTGAAGTCTGTCGTTCGTGTTGTCCTTCTCTTCTCGTCCATGTTCAATTGTGAGCTGGAACGATGTTTCATAATTTTTTCACAAAACATGCTTCATCTACAGCAAGCCCTGCGTACAAACAACTGTACTGCGGTAGAAGGTTGCTCTGTCTTGCAAACGCATGCAAGGGCTAAGTGTGCACTTGCATTGAGCCTGTAGCTAATGATGCACAAGATTTATTGACTTATTCCTTTATTAAGGTGATTTAAAACAAAAGTATTGCGTAAGAAGGTTGACTTGCGGTGCGGTAAAGAGCCTAATAGCTCTGCAGGGAGCCAACCTGCATGAATATGAAACAGTCATTTTTCGTGGCTTTACTCCTTAAAATAAGACATTCCCTGCCTATGCCAGGATGCTAAGCACTTAGTAGCTGCTGCACAGCAACTGCAGTTCTCCTCTAGAAGAACTGTAAGAAACAGCACTCACTGTACATCTCAAAACCAGTAAGTGCTCCTATATTTGAAGGCAAATTCGACAATTTCAAATCTTGAATGAGATATATGAGTCAAATAACCAAGAATAGTTGATTCATATTAAACATTTCTGACAGTCGCACACCCCTAATCAAAACTACATTTTCAACAGACCAACTTATTTGATGACAGATGCTTTTAAACTAGGGAGGAAAATACTAAAGCATATTTTATCAAGCTGGCAGAGGACAGGTGTGTAAATGTAGCATCTGTAGCCCTCCGGAAAAAATTTTCTGTGAGCGCATAAATGCATTCCATTCATATGCATAAAGCTGCAGTTGCTATTTTAACAAAACCACTAGTAGTGCACCTGTCCTATGTGTATGATTTTTTTTTCCTTTTTTGTGTCCGTTAGTTATGTTAGGGCTAAAAACAGTCTCAGAGTTTGAGAACTAAGAAGGTGATGAAATCAATATGCACTGAGGAGTCCCCATGTGACACAGCTGTAATATTTGCTTAAATGGAGTCGTAGTATGAATAATGCAGACTTGAAACATTGCATATAGTGAGCATGGTCTTTCTCTGTAAAATGGAGCAAACAGCATTCTTGAAACATTACAATTTTGGAACAGCCTAAATGCTAGGCCAGCATGAGTGGCCCTTGGCACCTAGCTGCATCATGCAACAGTTGAACATGAGATCAGCATACCCGCTTGAGGCGAAGTGGAACCCCCGGTGGTGGACGGCGTGGCCCACAGTCATGCACATCCGGGTTGGAGAGGCTGGAGAGAAGTTCAGCAGGCTGGCAGCTGGAGCACTCGCTTGTGTTGCCTTCCTCTTCAGACAGGTTACCCTCCGAGCTGAGTGTGGAGATAGACTGGCCACTCACTGCCTGTCGCATCTGCCTGTAATCAGGTGAAAGAACATACTTGCACAACTTTTATAATTCAAACAATTAGTCACATGCTTAGCAAATCCATACTGCCAACAGGTGCTGCATGGCCTACTTGTGCACCACAAGAGAGATGCTTTATTACTTTGGAGATTGCAGGGCCACAAATGAAGCCCAAGAGCCATAATTATTTTGATTTTGTCTTGCAACAATGTTATGAGCGGTTAGAGGGACAAAATGGGCGTGGAACAATAACGACATGGATGTTATAAAAGGAGAACACGGACAACTTGTAGTAATGGTTAATCACATCGCCCTTTTCACTAGTGCTCATGCTAGAATGTTGCTTTGTTCAACATCCTATTTATACGTGTACTTGTTTATCTTTCTCGGGTGACCGCGTTTCACCGTCTAACAAATGTTATTGTTCAATGACGGATGTGCCTGCATGTATCAGAAGTCTCTTGAATGTTATTGATGGTTCTATCCATTGTCTGTTGTCACCGAAACTTGTGTAATTTGACTGTATGTGCAACGAGAATTTTGTTGTACTTTCTGGAAGACACATGGGCACCAGCGATTACTTTAGAACTTTCGATGACTAATGTATAAAAGCCGATGCACTTGACCCGCAGATCAGACTTTCGCCGGTCGCCGACTGTGTTCGCCACTATCATGCTTTGGGTGTAGCCTGTTTTTCTGGGCACAGATTTGCCCAATAAAGAGTTAGTTTCACCAAAAGGATAGACAGTTGGGCGAGTTGGTACGGTAACATGATTTTGGCTTCTAGCGCGAAGTGAAACACGGACACAGAAAGGAGCAGACAGGACGAGCGCTAACTCTCAACTAAATTTTTATTGAAACGAAGAACATATATATAGGTGATTGCGAAAACCGTAGCATAAGAACATGACAATGTAAAAAGCATCAGTTAAACATGTCAGTGGGTATGGAAGTCAAAGAACAAAAATTATTTCAGATTAGTACACGTATTGCGAAGGTACTGGAATTCGCAATCTAACAGAGACAACGAAGCATGACTGATGCAAGTGTCTCCTAATCTTTTTATGTGGAAAGCCTCGATAATTTCCCTCGTGGTTTGGCATCTGTGTCTAGAAAGAATATTTGTGTCTTCAAAGAAAGGTTTGCATCCACAATCGAAACAATGTGCAGCTAAATGTGATGCGTTAGGGTTGTTTAGTGAATGTTTGTATTCTTTTAGTCTAATGTTAATGCATCTACCACTCTGTCCAATGTAAGCTTTCCCACACTCGAGTGGAATCTGATAAACTACGCCCGTGTTGCAAGGCACTAAAGGGGACAGATGTTTAACTCCGCAATCATCTTTTCTTTTTTTGCCTTCCTGTTCAAGTCTCCTATTTATCAAAGGGCACATGTTAGCCAACTTTCGTGGGGCCGAGAAAACGGTACTGACGTCATACCTATTGGCCACATTCCTTAAACCATGGGATAATCTATGTACGTAGGGTACTACAGCAAACTTTGTTTCTTTTTTCTGTTTTTCTTGTTTCTTACCAGGGCTTTTAACCCATTTTACAAGTTTTTCGCAGGTTAGTGATAATAAATGCACGGGATAGCTAGCCTTTCCAAGCCTTTCTATCTGTTGTGAAAAACTTTGTTGCATATTGTGCGGACATGATTTAGTAATGGCAGACCTAAGAGTTGAATAAGCTATCCCCTGTTTAACAAGTTTAGAATGGCAAGAAGAAAATTCTAGCAGTGGCTTCTTGGCCCTAGGCGAATAATGCCAACAGACATGCTCATCCTGGAACGTTAAGCACAGATCTAGAAATTGTAATTTGTTGCCCTGGATATTTTCTAGCGTGAAACCTAGGCCCCCACCACATTCCCTAAAAACCTTTAAAATATCCGTAGCTTTCTTGGTATAGTTATCGCGAGAACAAAACACCAGATAGTCGTCTACGTATCTAAACGCATGCACCGCCAATTCCTTAAGATTGTTTTGTAGTTTTCTATTAACGCGACTTAGGTAAATGTCACTCAAAACAGGCGCAACTTTAGAACCAATACAAACTCCCGATTTTTGTACATATATAGAACTACCCCATTTTACAACAGTATTCCCTATGTAAAACAACAAAAGTTCTAAAAAAGATTCCACAGGCATCCCACAGTCCTGAGTAAACCGGAACTCATCATTGTTGAGCATCAGTGCTTCTTTAACACTACACAGTAGTTTCAATTGCGGAAGCGAATAAAAAAGGTCTTTAACATCAACACTGATCGCTCAGCGTTTACCTGGATTATTTTCTGTTAGAAAGGCCACAATTTCTTCCGAATGTCTTATCAGGAAGGGGTCGTTAAGACAAACTGAAGACAATACATTATGCAAAAAGGTTGAGACTGCGTACTGCCAAGTTCCTTTTTCAGAAATAATGGCTCGAAAGGGAACTTCCGGCTTATGTGTCTTAGCACTAAAAAATATTTTGAGGTGCAGACCCTTGGAATGTTTAACTCCCGACGCGAGGCGCTCCAGTCCAAATTTCTCAAGCAAATCAATTGCAGTTTTTTTCACTTTCTTTAAATTGGCAATTTTTGGAACAAAATTTTTGTCAATAGCGGTTTTAGCTTTTTGTGAGTACAATTCTTCAGGAACAACAACAAAGAAACCTTCTTTGTCCGCAGTAACCAACCTAAGCTCGTGCTTGACGAAAAAATGCGACACACCAGTTAGGTTGTCTGACTTACAGGGCTGAGGTACAGTCCTCGCGATCACATCAACGCACTCAGTCACATACCTTGGTCGAAAGTCTTCAGTGACCCAACGAGAAATGGATCTAGACAAGCTGACCTTTTCCGGAGGTGACAGTTCAGGTTCACAGGCAAACTTTGGTCCCTTGGGCAGAGTGCTTTCGATGTTAGCTGGGAGTTGTTGACCGCCGAGCACAAGCACTTTTCCTTGGTCCCGTGCAGTCTTATCCTTCTTCGGTAACGACAGACGAGCATGGGCCCATAGGAATTCCGTGGCCTGCTCTGCGATCTTAATCCATTCTCGAAAACAACGTCGTTGGCCTTCCGGAGATGGCGCTTTCCCGCACAAAACCAGTAGCCTGTCCCTGGCATTATTCGCCTAGGGCCAAGAAGCCACTGCTAGAATTTTCTTCTTGCCATTCTAAACTTGTTAAAAAGGGGATAGCTTATTCAACTCTTAGGTCTGCCATTACTAAATCATGTCCGCACAATATGCAACAAAGTTTTTCACAACAGATAGAAAGGCTTGGAAAGGCTAGCTATCCCGTGCATTTATTATCACTAACCTGCGAAAAACTTGTAAAATGGGTTAAAAGCCCTGGTAAGAAACAAGAAAAACAGAAAAAAGAAACAAAGTTTGCTGTAGTACCCTACGTACATAGATTATCCCATGGTTTAAGGAATGTGGCCGATAGGTATGACGTCAGTACCGTTTTCTCGGCCCCACGAAAGTTGGCTAACATGTGCCCTTTGATAAATAGGAGACTTGAACAGGAAGGCAAAAAAAGAAAAGATGATTGCGGAGTTAAACATGTGTCCCCTTTAGTGCCTTGCAACACGGGCGTAGTTTATCAGATTCCACTCGAGTGTGGGAAAGCTTACATTGGACAGAGTGGTAGATGCATTAACATTAGACTAAAAGAACACAAACATTCACTAAACAACCCTAACGCATCACATTTAGCTGCACATTGTTTCGATTGTGGATGCAAACCTTTCTTTGAAGACACAAAAATTCTTTCTAGACACAGATGCCAAACCACGAGGGAAATTATCGAGGCTTTCCACATAAAAAGATTAGGAGACACTTGCGTCAGTCATGCTTCGTTGTCTCTGTTAGATTGCGAATTCCAGTACCTTCGCAATACGTGTACTAATCTGAAATAATTTTTGTTCTTTGACTTCCATACCCACTGACATGTTTAACTGATGTTTTTTACATTGTCATGTTCTTATGCTACGGTTTTTGCAATTGCCTATATATATGTTCTTCGTTTCAATAAAAATTTAGTTGACAGTTAGCGCTCGTCCTGTCTGCTCCTTTCTGTGTCCGTGTTTCACTTCGCGCTAGAAGCCAAAATCATGTTAGTTTCACCATTCACAGTTTTGCTACTGTGTTCTTGACCGTCACTACCACGTGACATCTGGTGGAGGTGCTTTGCATTCAAGTACCAGACCTACCCTGCTGCCTTCGTTATCCTCCAACAGTGTTTGCGAGATGTCATCCTCAGCATGGACTTCCTGAACCAACACGGTGCAATCATTGGCTTGAAGTCGAAATTGATAACGCTACCTGAAGATCAAGCGATACCGCCGGAGAGTGCGCTTAGTACCCATGCCTTGAGTGTGCTCGAAGATCAAGTCAGCATCTGGCCTTGCTCCAGTATTGTTATTTCCGTTGGCACAGAAACACCTGCAGATGTAGAAGGCATCATGAAATCATCAAGGATGACCAATGTCTACTGCTTCCTCGACCGTGAAATATGCGTCGCAAGGGGGACCACTCGACTGCACGGAGGACAAACGAAAGTGATGCTGACAAAATTCAGAAGTACATGTTGCTGGGCTAGTCGGTACATATTGCTGAGTAGACGAACTTCTGCCAGAAGTTCAAACACATCAACAAGCGCACAACGATTACATACATTGAAGAAGTTGTGGAAGCCAGCAATGTACTTGTCCTCTCCGATTCTACTGCATCTATCTCGATACCATAGCTCCCAAACCAGACTTCGACATACGAATACGAATACGATTTATTTCATGTTTGTTCAAAACATGGGGAGATGGAAGAAAAAGCTGCTGAACAGCAGCTTGACAAGCTCCCAACCCTAATAAATCCAAGTATCCCCATGAGTGAGCAGAAACAGCTCAAAAGTCATTTCTGACGATATAGGCTACTTTTTGACATCATCGAGGATTCGACAAACACCAGTTGCGAGACATTGCATAATAACCGAAGAATCCACTCTACCGCTACGCCAGAAGCCTTACAGAGTTTTGACGTGAAAACTTGAAGCTATACGGCAACAAGTCGATGAAATGCTGCGCAACATCATCTAGCCATCAAAAAGCCTGTGGGCATCTCTGTATCCTTGGTGAAGAAAAAGGACGGAACCCTACATTTCTGCATCAATTATCTTTGGCTGAACAAGATCACAAAGAAGGATGTATACCCACTCACATGCATAGACGATGCATTAGGAATGCATCGTCAATAAATCTCAAGACTCGCTACTGGCAAATAGAAGTTGACGAGAGGAATCGCGAGAAGACCGCCTTCATTACACCGGACGGCCCCTACGAGCTCAAGGTCTTGCCATTCGGACTGTGCTCAGCGCCTGCAATGTTCCAGCGCGTAATGGACACGGTGTTAGCAGGATTGAAGTGGCAGACCTGTATCGTCTACTTAGATTACGTCATCGTCTTCGCTGGGAATTTTGACAATCACGTTAAGTGGCTTGGGACAGTACTAGAGGTCATCAAGACATCAGAGCTAACTCTGAAGCCAGAAGAGTGCTGCTTCCCTTACAATGAGCTTCTGTTTTTGGGCCACGTCATCAGCAAATCTGGAGTTCACCCTGATCTGCAGAAGACATCTGCCATTGCTAACTTCCCACAGCCCACCGACAAGAAGGGAGTACGCAGATTCCTTGGCTTGTGTGCCTATATTTTACAGATGCTTTATTAATAACCATTTTGCGAATTGCTGAACCATAAACTTCTTTAACGAAATCGGACATCAATTTCAAGTAGGAAGCACTGCAAGCTGAAGCCTTCCAAGAGCTTAAACAGCGCCTGCAGTTACCACCAGTGTTTGCCCACTTCGACAAAGGCGCCAACACCGAAATTCACATTAACGCAAGTGAACTAGGCCTTCGCGCCATCTTTGTCCAAACGGACTTGACAGGGTCATTGCTTACGCTAGTCGGTCGCTGTCGAAAGCGGAAGCCAATTTCTATTATTGCCATCATTTGGGCTACCACGAAATTCCACCCTTACCTTTATGGCAGGCCTTTTAAAGTCGTCAGCGACCACCAAGCCTAGTGTTGGCTGGCAAATTTAAAGGACCCTTCACGACGCCTCGCATGTAAAGTCTGAGACACCAGGAATTCGACATAGCCGTCGTCAACAAATCTGGACGGATGCACTCTGATGCCGACTGCCTATCACACATCCCCACTGACCTGCCACTGCAAAACGGTGAGGATGATGACGCCTTCCTAGGAACAATAAAGCGGAAGACTTCACTGAACAGCAACAAGCAGGCCTGGAGCTAAAAAAACCTTATCGAGTGTTTGGAAGGCAACACCGACGCTGTCTCTAAGGCATTTAGGCGAGGATTCTCTTAATTTTCCCTGCAAACCAACGTCCTCGTAAAGAAGAACTTCTCACCAGTCCACGCCAACTACCTTCTTGTTGTTCCCTCATCACTGCATCTAGAAGTACTGCACACTCTACATGATGACCCGACGGGCACCTCAGATTCTCCCGGACATTATTGAGGATACAGGAAAGGTATTACCGGCCGCGCCTGACTTTCGACATTGCCCATTATGTCAAGACATGCTGAGACTGTCAGTGAGGCAAGACGCCGCTGACAAGACCAGTGAAATTAGTACAGCCGATTGAGCCTCCTTATCAACCATTTCAGATGATAGGGATGGATTTGTTGGGACCCTTTCTAATGTGAACATATGGAAATAGGTGGATCATTGTGGCTACCAACTACCTTATCTACTACGCCAAAACGAAAGCTCTGCCTAAAGGTAGTGCGTATGAATCCTGCTGCGACATGGTGCCGCAGAAGTCCTCATCACCAACAGAGAAATGGCTTTCACTGCAGAGCTCACCCAAGCCATCTTGCAATACAGCCAGACAAGCCACACGAGCACGATTGCTTACCACCCGCAGACGAATGGTCTTATGGAGTGACTGAACAAGACCTTCAACGATGTGCTTGCAGTGTACATCGACGTCAAGTGCAAGATGTGGGATGCCGTCCTGCTGTACATAATCTTCACTTACAACACGACAGTGCAAGAAACAATGCAGATCATGCCGTTCAAGATGGTTTACGGAAGAAACCCCGCGACAACTCTTTGACGGCATGCTGTCGCACATCACCGACAAAGAGAATCTTGATGTTGCAGCCTATCTCCAGCACGGCGAAGAAGCCTGACAGCTCGCCCGCCTGTGCATCAAGAATCAGCAGAGGAGTCAACACTACAATGTTCGACAACGCCCTACCGAGTACCAGCTTGGCGACTGTGTTTGGGTATGGGCTCCGATATGCTGACGAGGACTTAGCAAGAAACTACTGCGACACTATTTGGAACCCTACAAGGTCAGTCGACGTATTGGGGCACTGCGCTATGAGGTCGTGTCAGACGGCATTTTGTAATCACAGCAGTACCGCGCACAACCTGAAGTCGTCCATGTGGTGCGCCTTAAGCCTTTCTATGCCTGCTGACGAACTTAAGGGCTTAGTTTCTTTATTGCTTTGTTGTTATTTTTTCTTGATTATGCATGGCTTTGTTTTCCCTTTCATGTTTCTTTGTAGCATTGGGACAATGCCTTTTAACGTGGGGCTTTGACACGTGTACGTGGTTATCTTTCTTGGGTGATGCACTCCACCGTCGAACAAATGTTATCACTCAGCGCAAGACGCGTCTGCATGTATCGGAAGTTTCTCAAATGTTATCGATGGTTCTCCACTGTCTTTTGTCACCGAAGCTTGTGTAATCTGATTGTATGCGCGACGAGAATTCTGTAGTACTTTCTGGAAGATACGCGGGCACGGGGATTACACTAGAACCTTTGATGACTCATGGGTAAAAATTGACGTGCTTGACCCGCAGATCAGATTTGTGACGATCGCCGATTGCTAACGTTGTGCTTTGAGTGTAGCCTGTTTTTCTGGGCACAGGTTCGCCCAATAAAGGGTTAGTTTCACGATACACAGTTTTGCTACTGTGTTCTTAACAATCACTACCACGTGACATTATGTTATGAGCTGAGTATGGGCCCGACCTGCTGAGAAGCCATGTGCCGACAGTGAGTGGGAGTGTATTATTGCACAGTTATTTATACAGCGCTAGTATAATGCCCATCCATGTTGTTTGGTATTACTGAGCTTACATTATTAACTATAAATGGGTGTTTTGTGCTTACAACTTGTCCCTGTCTGTTTCCCATCAGCCAGAATCCAGTAGAGTGGCAAGTTGGGCGAGTTGGTGGAAGTTCATCTTGTAATTAGGAGGGTAATGCGCTACAAGTACATGGACAACATAAGTATAAGTGGACAGGACGCCCGCAGACTCTGCGATGCCTGCCCAGGCAGCTGGTTTATAAGCTGGAAGGGGTCTCTGTTGGCTGCAAATATAGCAGAATTGTCTCTCATAGTGCCTGGTAGGCAATAAGCTTTGGTATCTATTAAGGCAGGCTCCCTGTTTACCATCCAGAGAGGAAGCAAAAGGGAAGGAGGTCATGAAAAAGTGGCCGTGAAACGGCGATAGCCGTGATAGTTTGTCGATGGCTAGCGTTGGACAGTATATCAGTAGATGTTGGTTTTGAGTGAAAGAACTCACCAGGCTGCAATAATGTAAAACTAGTCCATGCTCTTTTTATTCCAAATCTACCATTAGCCCTTCATGATTGGCACCCAAAGAGGACTTGTAGGACAATACAAGGGGAAGCAACCTGTTGGCAGAAGCACACTCTGCAGCACTGCATACTAGAGAATCAATAGCACACTATATTGATGGGCTGCAAACACAGGGCATCCTCTGCAGTATGTCAGCCAAAGCCATTGAGCAGATTCCAATCCAGCCACCAGGACAAGCTCACTACAGACCCCTTTTGCTGTCAGCAGCAACTAGCAAAAATGAGGGATACGACAGAGTCCACTTGAATAACGGTATCATTGCGGCACAAAGCAATTATCTTCCAACTTTTAGTTCTTTTTTCTTTCTCGCAGGTTTTTATTTTTCACTTGATCTTTTTTTCTTCCTTTGTGTGTGTGTGCATGTGTTTGTATATCTATGCCGTGCGCTCTGTGCACGGCGACTCAATCTAAAGGGAAAAGCCAACTAAATACTGGGTGATTCCATGAGAGATCGAACATGCATGTCTGCTTGATATTTTTGTTTTGTGTACCTTTCTTTATATGTCAAGTAGGGATGTTCAAACTGCATGGAACCGAAAATTTTATTCCCAAAAAGCGCTCCCAGCAAGCCAAAAAGATATATGAAGGCTGCGGCACGAGCGTCCTTTTATTACTTACCACAATATTTTTTTTATTTCATGGCTGAATTAAACGCAAACCAAAAACGTGTCGAAGAACCTTTCTGTTCATTTTAACACGCTTCACAGTAAATTAGTTCTATGCATTTTTTTCAAGCTGTCCACAAATGAAAGAAATGTACAAAAATTGCAAACATGGCCTAAATCAGAAAAATTTTGTAACTTTGATGCGTCATGGCGCGTTTTCTATTTTACATAGAAACTTGAAAAAAGTGTCAAACATCGGACATTCTTTTCGTAATATTTACGCAAAATATTATTTTCCTAAATGAAATATAAGAAAAGAAAAAAAAGTTAATTTGACAAGCTTAAAAAAAGGAAAAACTCATTTTCAAAAAATAAAAGATGAATAAAGAAACTCCAGTTCTAATTTCCGAAAAAATGTTGGATACAATTCTGCTCATGTCGGGCAAAAGGTGGGTGCAATATGTTTCCTCATTTGCTTTATTTACAAAATATAATGGACCAAAGTGGCTCATGTTGAGCCTGCTGGCTTAAGTGCCGTGATGACTCGTTCCGGTTTGTTAACATTTACCTAATGTTAAAAAAAGAAAAGGCAACGGTTGTCACAGATGAAGAAGGTTTACCTGGATTTTTTATTATGGCAAGAACAGAAAACATGCTTTCTGCTTTGTTTTTGGGGACACAAGAGAGAACAAACTCGACACTACTTGTGATGCTCAAACAAATTTATTGCTTGTCCTTTGCAGTTAGTATTTAAAAGGGTTTAATCACTGTCAGCTGGCTAGCGGCGACAGCGCATGTCCGCTTGACTGATTGTGGGCACACATCCACACTTGCCATTCCTGACACATGCGGCACTGACTTCTGCTGACGATGCTTCTCGATGGCTGCAGCAGGCACATGAAGCAGGGCCACATCCTTGATCTTGCTGCTAAATTGGCAGACCATCTCGTGTGCAGACTGAATGGAGGCAGCGCTTCTAGACCTCAGGATCTGCAGTGAAGCTTGGTGTTGAAGTAGTCCACCCACACCGTCACAGGCATTCTTCCTACGCCCAGTAGCAGAAAATATCCACCTCGCAGACGTATACTTGGAATGGAACAACTCATACAACTGGTACCTATTTTTAAAATGGCTCGCTGCACCATCGCTGACATATGTTACGTGACAGTAAATAGGTGCTTTTTCATCTAATGCTTCGTACCCTCTGTTTAGGGTGTAGCAGGTGTGCACTGCGTCGTGATGCATGTCGTCGCTTATGAGAGCAAAGCTGCGTGTTGCTTTCCTTGTTGTGGCGACACAGGTGAAAGTGGAGATTTGTTTCTTGTGCCAATGATACAATGATGTTTCATTTGAAAGAAGGACTGTCCAGTTTTCTGCAAAATCAAAATGCAGAACAATGCTTCCGTGCTGCTCCCACTTCTGTGCCTCAGGAATAGCTGTAGCTTGAGTGTGGCATATGTATTATTGAGGAATCCATTTGGTCGCCCATTTGCCAAGCTCTTTCACAAAAAGGGTTGGAGACGACGCCTTCTTGATCAAGTCAGCACTTTCCCAAACAGCAAATGTGACCTTGTCCTCGTCGACCATTTCCAGACTGGCCAAAGTGGGACTTTCACTCCATGGGCAGTGCTCGCATTCACCTAACAAACAAGCTGCGGTTGGGGAGCCGCAAAGACACAATGCTTTCATGCCTTCCAATGAGATTTCCATGCCGGTTACATTCTCAAGTGCGGAGACACAAAGGTTGACATTAGCGCAATAAATGCAAACGCAAACCTCTTGCTATGGTCCGAGCAGCACCCATTTTGGACGCATGCTGTAAAACTTTGACAGGGTGATGGCACTTTCAGGGTGAGCTGCTTTAAACATCTGGAATGTCTCGCGGATAGAGTGTTTCATAAACCGCTTTGAGACGTACTCTCTCTGGCCGTTCGTGATGGCTGATACAATGTCCTGCTTGTTTGGGCTCTGCCGAGAGCACTGAAATAGTCGAGTACAGCTTGTACATCCGATCGGCTTAACCTTGACCTCGTCTATGGATCAAAATCTGACCACATTCTATGCTTCTCGCGTCAATTTCAGGCCTTTCTGAGCATGTACGTTGCGACAGCTGGAATTGCCTCTTGAATGTGTTTGCTTTCAACTTCTGGTAGCACAATGGTTCAGAGACGAAGACGCTCTCGATAGGACCTTGAAGCCTCATATGCTTGCTTCAAGCTATTTAACCAGCCAGCGTATCCACGACATTCTGTCACAGACAGTTCAGGTATACTGATGCTTCCGTATGCAGCACTTAAAGTTGAGCGTATATTCATCACCCTGACACTTTTAATCTCGGCCTGTTTTCTCTTTCCGTAAGATTGTCAGCTGTGCTTGTGAATGGAAGATGGTGGCTTCAATGGTGAAACATCAGAAGAAAGGTGCACGTACCTGTTCAAGTCATCAATCGCTTTTTCTTCCTGAAAGAATGCCTCGTCTGCTTCATCGCGGGTGTCACTAGAGGAAGAGAGGATTTCCTCGAGGCGCATAAAGCAGTGCTGGCAGAACTCGTCGGTGTTGCGAATATCCTCCGCCTCTTGCAGTAGCTTGCGCAGGGAGGCAACATCCAAAATGTTTGGGCAACGAAATATTTTTTTCTTAGCAATCTTCTTGTGAACACGTAAATAATCAGCACAGAATACACAGACCGAACTATGAGCTGCATGCATCGCGTGTATATTGAACAGCTAGACCAAGTCGAAATGTTTGTACTAAACAGCACCGCACTCTTTCTGTCACTTTTTCAGCGCTGCTGTTATAAATGAGCTGCCAGAATGTCTCATGATTTCATGTTTTATGAACAAAGTCATCTAAACGTTTTCACTGTGAAAACGTGGGGGCCCTGCTAGTTATCAAAGAACAGTGTCTGTCTGGTGCCCTCAGTGACCTCTGCTGTTCTCGGCATGGGAAAGCACATCAGCAAGGTGCTGACAAAACATCATAAATTAGGTAACTTCAGCAGTCTTTGGCTCAGTCATGCCGCAATGTACTTTTTCGGGCAGCTGAGACGTAGAGGTGAAAGTCGACGTAAGACAGGAAAACATTATCTGTGAGTGACGCAGGAAACGTGTGATAATGGGAAACGAAATAAACGGCTTGGGAAATGACTGGGATAAGTTTTTAGAAAGGCATAGCATGTTGCAGGTGGTGGTGCTGAAGAAGGTTCTAGTATTCATTGCATGGATGGGGAGCAGGCAGTGAAGTAGCACCTCTATAATGGCGCAGTTGCTGATTATGGAAGTTGAACGAAAAAACCAGTCAAAAACACAAAGGACAAGAGGAGAGGTTCACACCACAACGACTGGACTATCAACTGAGGTTTATTAGAATCGGTGTAGTCCCAGCAAGGCCAGCAGAGCATGTGCAACTGCATCATCGATAATCACAAAGCATGAAAAGACAAGAAATTTTTCAAAGAGAACGTTCTATGTTTGGCACTTTTTTAAACTTTCTGTGTAAAATAGAAAACGTGCCAAGACTCATCAAATTTTAAAAAAAATTCCGATTTGGGCCATGCTTGAAATTTTTTGGTTTTTTTAGTTTGTGGACCGTATAAAAATGCATGGAACTAGTTTACGCTGAAGTGTACTAAAATGAACAGAAAAGTGTTTTAATACAACGTTTTTAGTTTGCATTTAATTTGGTCATGAAATCTGAAAATATTGCGGTAAGAAATAAAAGGATGCTCGTGCCCCTACCTTCAAATATTTTCTGGCTTGCTGGGAACGCTTTTCAGGAATAAAATTTAAGGTTCCGTGCAGTTTGAACATTCCTACCTGACAAATATTTACACCAGATAAAACAAAAATATCAAGCGGACATGCATATTCGATCTCTCGCGAAATCATCCTACTGTATCAACAAGGAGGCCGAACTAACCCGAACCAACGCTCTGCTCAGGAAAGCCTAATCAACATCAACCAAGGGCCGTTGACAACAGCCAAATTGTGTGGCCTGAGCATCTCCTTATCCTGAAGGTGATGCCACCCCAGGGGTGAATATCTGCATGGCTGCCATTGGCTGCTTTTGAGCAGACACTCTTTTGACGCTAGCACCAAGGTCCCCTTCAGTTACAGCCCTAGCATGAGCGCGATACTTTGGCAAAATGGCAGTGCACACGATTGTTTACATTGTCATGGCAACAGAAACAGCAGGCGTGCAGCGCCTCCTCAGCCTAGTGCTCTTTGTTTTTATTACGATGACCTGCTCTGCTCCCTCTCTACCCTTACCCATGCCCAGCGCGCCTTTACTTTTGCTTTCTTTTTGCCTGTCCGCGGCACATATCTTTTCTTTTTTAATCATGCGTGTGCGGCATTGTTTGTGAAATGGCGAGTGGTGCACCATGGGTTCTTTATGCGTTAGCATGCACGCAGTCTTATCCATACTTTGAGTATGCCACCATATGCCAGAACGTATATTAATTCCACTTCCAACACAACAGATCTTTGGCTTCGTTTTATTGACTACCGTTTCCAAAAACAAACATTTTCTCATAACTTGGTATGATAAACGCTAAAAAAATAAACAAAAGTGAAAAATGCATGACATGTACATGATTACTAAACAACACAAAAGTTCACAGACAGTGACATAAAAAAAAAACTCAAGAAAATGTGAAGGCCACTTCTGTACACACATATAAAAGATTCTTATATAATGCCCTCAAGACCAAAGTGTAGAAGAGCTTCTGATATGCACACTGAGAGCTTCTGATATACTATCACACAGTATACTATATACTAAGCACACAGCTATCGAGGACCATGAAACTGCCAAACAGCCCACGCCGGTCAATGCACAGCAGCGCACGATTCCCGATAACATCACATAACGAAACATGAAATGTCATGCAGCGGGCTAAGCTGGCGTCTGGCCGGCGCATGCACGCGGAGACAGTCGAAGGTGAGGGAGTTGCAAGAGAAGGCAAGGAGAGAGGAGTTGAGAGGAGGGGCGAAAGGGCACCGCTTCCTGGATTGGCACGCGCAGGAGGTTGTACAAGGGAAGCGGATTTGCTTTCCCGCCCTCCTGCTGGATGGCGCTAATTACCTCTGCCATCGGAGCGGCCGAGTTTCCGAGGCCGGATGCCACTGCCAGTCACCGCAGTCTTGTGCGAGTTGCACACAGTGCTCAGCCGTGTCCTGGTGAAGGGCTTCCTTCTAATAAGCAAGTTGTGCCAAGCGATGGCGGCGTGCCCAGCAAGCACCCACGTTCCCCCGAGACATCATCATCACCAACAGCCTAATTTTATGTCCACTGCAGGACGAAGGCCTCTCCCTGCGATCTCCAATTACCCCTGTCCTGCGCCAACTGATTGCGCCTACAAATTTACTAATTTCATCATGCTACCTAGTTTTCTGCCATCCTCGACTATGCTTCCCTTCTCTTGGCGCCCATTCTGTAACCTTAACGGTCCACCGGTTGGCTATCCTATGCATTACATGGCCTGCCCAGCTCCAGTTTTTAGAGCGCAGCTCTTTGGCGTCCGTTCCTGGGTTTCGCGTCGTCGTCGGCGTCATCGTCGTCGGCGTCGGCCTCGTAACCAGCTCGCCTCCGCCGCCGCGCTCCGCCGCCGCGCATGCGCCGCTGCTCCGCCGCCGCGCATGCGCGCTGTCGGCTCTCCGGGCGAGGGAGGATGATGGAAGGGAGGAGGAGAGACTGTGGAGGAGGGCTGGCTACACAAATGGCTCTTTGGCGTCCGTTCCTGGGTTTCGCGTTGTCGTCGGCCTCATAACCAGCTCCGCCCCCCTTTCATCCCCCCAGCGCTAGCAGCGACCGACTGATACCGCTTTCGTGAGTCCGCTACCGCACTCACGAAAGACGTCGTGCACTTCCTGCAACTCGCATTAACCGTCCATCGATCCACACCGATGTTAGTAGTGGGGGACTTTAATGTTGACATAAAGACAAACAGCAATTTCCTAACACTTATGCGGGAGAACATCCCGTTCCTCTCGCTCGTAACGCGTCCCACGGCTGTGACAACCTCGCGAGGCACTTGTATAGATCTCGTCTTTGAGAATCAAGCATTGGTGTACCAAGTCGAACATATATCAGTCTATTTCTCCGACCACAAAGCTTCCTTCATGACTGTCAAGAACTGTTAATGGAGTCTTTGTTAAAGGAATACGTGTGAAAAATAAAAAAAAAATTCTGTGATAGCGCATACATGTGTTGCTCGATTTCTTTGCCTCAATCTATCGAAAAGGTGAAACAGCTTATTTGCTGCGCTCAAATTTCGCATTAGGAAGTAACGTAATCGTCGGTAATATTTTTTTTTTCTTTCTTAGAGTCAATTAGAATATCAGCTATCCCTGTTTGCTCTCTGATCCACACCCACCTCTCTCTTCCTGTCACTTAATGCTACACCTAACATTCTTCATTTCATCGCTCTTTGCCCAGTCCTTAACTTGTTCTTGAGCTTCTTACCCGCCGTGGTTGCTCAGTGGCTATGGTGTTGGGCTGCTGAGCACGAGGTCGCGGGATCGAATCCCGACCACGGCGGCCGCATTTCGATGGGGGCGAAATGCGAAAACACCCATGTGCTTAGATTTAGGTGCACGTTAAAGAACCCCAGGTGGTCAAAATTGCCGGAGTCCTCCACTACGGCGTGCCTCATAATCAGAAAGTGGTTTTGGCACGTAAAACCCCAAATATTATTATTATTATATTCTTGAGCTTCTTTGTGAACCTCCAAGTTTCTGCCCCATATGTTAGCATAGACAGGATGCATTGATTGTACACCTTTTCTTTTTTCAATGATAGTGGCAAGCTTGCAGTCAGGACCTGGCAATGTCTGCCATATGCACTTCAACCCATTTTTATTCTTCCGTAAATTTCCTTCTCATTATCAGGACCCGCTGTGAGTAATTGACCTAGGTAATCTTGCTCCTTCACAGACTCTGAGGCTGACTGGCGATCTTGAACTCTTGTTCCCGTGCCAGGCTACTGAGCATTATCTTTGTCTTCTGCATATTAATCTTCAACCCCACTCTTACACTTTCTCTTTTTAAGTCCTCAATTTCCCCTGAGACATGCACCCTACTATTTGATGCCAACTTCAACGGCACTCAGGCACACATACTGTGCATGGAGAGAAGCTGCCTGTGGTCCTTACGTGTGATATTTCGCGGCAGCAATAGGCAGGGTCACTATGGCCGCGAATTGGGAACATGTGAATGCAAGAGTGCAGGCTACACGTCTGTTTTGTGTCTACGGACAACTGCAAAAACTGTGATCAAGTCGAGACCCTCGAACACTTGCTTTTGCAGTGCAGTGCTTTCGAGGCAGCACGAGAGGAAGTCGGGCTGCTACCAGACGCACGGGCTGCTACCAGACGCACGGGCTGCTGCCCCTACATGTGCGACGCGACTTGCACGATTTCAGTCCAATGCGAACAGAGCAACAACAATTCTCATTACTTGCATGCATGGAGCTTTATTATTTGCTTCAGCAAACATCACTACTACCGTAGCTTCTATTTTGCACATCGAGCACGTTTTCTTGCAGACCAACAAATCTGAGGCATTGTGTTACAATGTAAGGCAGCTTTTGAAGCTTGATGCGAAAATTTGAGAACAAATGAGCAATTTTTCAGGTCACTTAGCTCAGGTTTTAAGTGTATGTCACTGCAAAAAGAGGCTCAGCATAGGTTTTATGAATGCCCTCAGGACGAATATCCAAGGGTGCAAAAACTCTCTGACTTGGCTTTGTTCATTCGTGGCAGCACAGTGTAGTTCACTGTTCGCTGGATGATGAAGGTGATTGTTGAATTTTAGAGTCCTGAATGTCATGATCGCTGAGCCTCACAACATACAGCCGGCCTGCAACAGTGCCTTAGACGAGATGGAGAACGAGATCAGTGTTGCCAAATGAAAATGAGTGGGCTCGGCAGCGGCACATCGGACACAATGGTCAACCCATTCTGCTTTGTCGTGCAGGTTCTAGCTTCCTTGCTACAAATGCAAGCACCGTGTACCTGCGCAGAAGAAGGAATTGCCATGCAGCGCCTGGTCATCGACGTATCTGCACGAGACATTGATTGCCCCGTAGACAACATCTTCCAGCCACTCATTGTGGCGACTACGCCTGCGCCGGCATCGATGACGTCGCATCATAGGCTTCCACCAGCGGGTATAAGAAGCAGCAGCCTGGCGTTCGGAATCAGTGGGCTCGGCAGCAGCACATCGGACACAATGGTCAACCCATTCTGCTTTGTCGTGCAGGTTAGTGCATACTTACATGCCAAATGTTATCGCAGTGATGACCGTTTCCTACTGCTGCTGCCTTGCCCACTTAGTATAAGAAATTTACTTTCGGATGTGTGTTCATTTAGGAAGAGCCTTTTGAGCTGTGGCGACATTGAGTCAAATCCAGGTCCTACTGATAAGGAAATGTTGGAGATGATTCTTTCGGGCCAGAGTAATATGACAGCTTCCATCAACAACATTTTGACAAATCAAGGAAAGATTGAAGCAGATATCGCAGGGCTGAACGAAAAGATGAAGTTGTCAGAGGTTCAGATGGCGTCCTTGAATGAACTAAAAGAGCGAATTTGCGAGTTAAAATCAACAACGACTGAGTTGTAAGATAAAGTGACATACCTGCAAGACAAAGTTGATGAACTAGAAAACAGGAGCCGGAGGAATAACTTGATAATTTTCGGAATAAAAGAAGAGAGCGATGAAACTGCTGAATCACTTATCACGAAGGTGAACAAGACGGTGTTCCAAGAAAAACTGGATGTTACTGTTAAAGGCATAGAGAGATGCCACAGGCTTGGAAAAAAGAGCAAAAATGATCGCCCAGTAATCATAAAATTTTTAGACTACCGCGAAAAGGGTTCCGTCCTAAAAACTTGCTATAAGCTCAAGGGAACAGAATTTTCGATCACGGAAGACTTTTCTTTCGCCGTTCGAAATATTAGAAAGAAGTTATGGCAAAGCTCAGCGGAAGAGAGATTGAACGGAGCTAAGGTGAAGCTTTTTTTTAACAAGCTGTGTGTAGATGGTATGATGTTTGCTTGGGACTCGGCGAACAATGCTCGCTACAAAATTTCTGAAAGAAAGAAATGACCACAAAAGAAAAATAGGAGGACATTAACAATAATTAGTATTAATTGTCGTAGCGTTGTGAACAAGGTCTCCCATCTGGAAGGTATGCTGTTAACGCATAATCCGGACATAGCTGTGCTAACAGAGACATGGTTAGATGAAGAAATGTTTGATTCTGAGTTTGTGCCAAGAAACTATAAAGTCTTTCGGAAAAACCGCGACAGAAGAGGTGGCGGAGTGGCTATACTGTTCAAAAGCACATTTCAGATTTTAAAACTGCCTGATGTTGCCACAGTTGAAGCTGTCTTTTGTAAAGTATATGCTAACAATTTCCGATATATCCTTGGTGCTATTTATAGGCCTCCCGGTTCCTCTGTCGCTGTCTTAGATGAAGTTAAGAAATATCTTTATTGCTACACGAAACCAGACGATAAGTTAATTTTAGCTGGAGATTTTAACTTACCAAACATAAACTGGGCTACTTTTTCTGTTCAATCTCCGCACGCTGTAGGAGATGCTCTGCTTGATATCATGTTTCATTTCGATCTCTTACAAATTGTGAAGAACCCTACTAGAATCCAACAAGATTCTTCATCAATATTGGATTTATTCTTGGTACGAGGCAATATCAAAGAAAACCTTTCATGCAATGTAGTGGCCGGTATTTCTGATCATCAAGCCGTAATCTTGGTAATAGAAGACATATTATTGGACCGAAGGGATGATATTCGACATTTTCCGAATTTTGCCCGTGCTGATAATGAATCGATTATTGATATGTTAGATCTTCATTATTATAGTTTTCTGCACAGCACTTGTAGCGTGGATGACCTGTGGCTTGTTTTCAAAAACATTGTTCGTGACTCCATTCAGCGTTTTGTACCAGTGATATGCAAGAAGTCAGACAATCACAATCCTTGGATTACGCGAGAAACTTTGCAATTGCAGCACAAGCTAAAGCGATTAAAGAAAAGAATAAAAAAATCAAGCTCAGCCTTTTTAGAGGCAAAAATTCATGAAGTTTCAGAGAAATTAAAACAATGCATTCTGAAAGATAAAGAAAAATACTACAATAAAGAACTTCCGGATTTTATAAAAACTGCACCTGAAAAGTTTTGGCGGTCAATTGCACCAGTTTCTCGTTCTACCGATGCATTTATTATAAATGGACAACATGTAAGTGACAATGTCCAGGTATCAGCAGCATTTAATAACACCTTTAAGAAAGTTTTCACGAAAGATGACGGGCGTCTCCCACCCTTTAGCATGTCCCTTCCTTCCATGCCTGATATCATAATTTCTGAAGAGGGTGTTTTTAATCTATTATTAAAACTGGATATTAAGAAATCACCTGGACCAGATGATATTCCGAATGCCTTCCTTAAACAGTATGCAGAGTGGTGTTCAAAGTATTTGTGCGTCCTATTCACTCGATCATTGAAAGAAGGTGTTCTACCGTGCGATTGGAAAACTGCTAGAATTAAGCCTTTGCATAAAAGTGGAGAGAAAACGTGTATTGAAAATTATCGCCCTATTTCATTAACTTCGACAACGTGCAAATTATTGGAACACATCATTCATAAGCATCTAACTAATTTCCTCGACGAGCATAATGTACTGGCAGCTGTTCAACACGGGTTCAGACGAGGGTATTCCACATGCACTCAACTGGTCGAAACAATCCATGATTTTGCGACAGCAATCAACGAAGGAAAACAAACTGATGTTATCTTTATGGACTTTCGAAAAGCTTTTGATAAGGTTTCGCACAAGAAACTACTTCATAAACTCAGTTTTATTATAAATAATAAACAGATATTAACATGGATACAATCGTACCTATCTGATCGCCGTCAGTTTGTCGAACTGTGTAAAACTTGCTCCAATTACGTTCCTGTCGATTCTGGTGTTCCCCAGGGATCCGTCCTCGGCCCCCTACTGTTTTTAATATTTATTAATGATATTGTTAAAAACCTGTCAGTACGTGTTAAGTTATATGCGGACGACTGCGTGCTGTATGAGAAAATAAGTTCGACTGATGATCAAATTAGGCTGAATAATGATTTTGCAAAAATAGTTTCTTGGTGTGAGAAGTGGCAAATGTCAATTAACTTTGAAAAAACCGTATTTATGAGAATAACACTTAAAAAGCTCCCTCTTCTATATCACTACACTGCTAATAATAATTTTCTTCACGAAGTCACAGAATATAAGTATCTAGGTCTATGGATCTCTGATAACCTTTCTTGGACCAGGCATGTCGACTATGTTTCAGCAAACGCTCTCCGAAAGCTTTTTTTTCTTACGACGCTCGCTCAAGCTAGCAACCCCTGGTACACGCCTCCTTGCCTACAACACTATTATTAGACCAATCTTAGAATATGCAGTAATTATCTGGGACCCTTTTACAAAGGTAAACATAAATAAACTTGAGAGAATCCAAAAGAAAGCAGTAAGGTTTATATATAACACTTACGGGCGAGCATCAGTCAGTGACCTCCTCAAGAAAAGCGGTTTACCCTCTATTCCTAACAGAAATCGCATATGTCGCTTAAAGTTTTTCTATCAATTAATTAATAATAATCTCAAAGTTGACACCTCCAATATCCTTACCTATTCCTCGGGGTACCAAACTAGAAATCGCCATTCTCTTTCTATAACACCATTAAATCCGCGAGTTAACTGTTTTAAATATTCCTTTTTTCCAAGGACCATCACTGATTGGAATAACCTCACGGATGATGTTGTCAGACAGACATCATTACATTCATTTCAAGAGCATTTGCATTGATTGCTGTTAATTGACCTTGTCGCTGTATTCTCTTGTTGAATCTCTATGTGCAATTTTGTTTTCTTTGTGTCTGTAATTCTGTATCTTCACACAATGTTTCCCACCTGCTATGATCTTGTGTACAAGATCGCAGTATTCATAAATAAAAATAAAAATAATATGCACTCTGAATACCCCCTATTGTAATGCTTAATCTGTCGCAAGTATTGCCTTGAGCATGTGCTAATTGCGTGACCTTTCAGTTGGTGTGTTTCTTTTGATTCCACTTTCTGTCCATGTTTGCACGCCTGCCTTTCAGTAACACTAACTTGGTCAACTTTCAGACATTATAAGTATTGCTCCAACTGCTACACCTGAGAAACGTGAAGAAAGGGGGTTAACCGAGGGCCCAATCTTTATTAGTCATATCATAAGAAGCCAACAAACACTAACACCAAGGAAAACATAGGGGAAATTACTTTGTGCTTAATAAATGAAATAAAGAAAGCATAAATTAATGGAAATGAAAGTGGATGAAAAAACAACTTCCCGCAGGTGGGGAACGACCCCACAACCTTCGCATTACGAGTGCGATGCTCTACCAATTGAGCTACCATGGCACCGTTTCCCCATCCACTTTCTTGGGTATTTATATCTCCTAGAAGAATCCTGGGAGTGTTAGCCAGCACCACCACTCACAAACCTTGGCGGCAGATGTGGAACATCCTTTCTGCCACAGGCGTCATGAGAATGTGATCTTTTTGGGTGAAGGCAACCAGTCAATAAACCTACGCATGCTACCTGAAGGCATCAAATTTCCACTCATTTATCGTTTCTTTATTTCATTTATTAAGCACAAACTAATTTCCCCTATGTTGTCCTTGGTGTTAGTGTTTGTTGGCTTCTTATGACCTGAGAAACGTATCTTTTGAGTCATTGTTCTCGCAAACGGGGGAAAAAAGAACTAGTTTATACAAAAAAATTGTTACTGAAATTCATTGTTGCTGCCGAGGCGTTTGCACTGGCAGATGGGTAGAACAAGGGTACAAACATGGCCGTTGCAATAGTAGGTATCGCAATAATGCCCCAGCGACCTCTGAGTAACAGAAGCCGATCTCTATAGTTATGCTATAACTGGCTGCATGCATCAGAAACATGCCATTCAGTAGACATTGCATGGCCTCCAAGATTGCATCGGAGAGATCCACAGGTGTGGTGCAAGCAGCACGAAGGCCCACATTGCACAGATCAGGTTGGAAAATATTCACATATTCAAAAGCATTCACTGTCTCCGACCGACCTTTTTAAGAATTACTTCTAAATGCTCTCGATGGTTGTATACAGGTCACAATTGGGGCAAACATACTGCTTTCTTTAATTTTTCAAAGCAATGCCTTCCAGTAACATATTTCATACCTGCTTTTTTGCCATCATGGGTGGTATAAACATTGATTTAAATTCAAGTAACTCTTATGCTAGAGAATTTGCAACTGTTCTCTCAACACATAGTTGCACAAAAACTATTCTGCAGAAGGAGTCGGCACACATTTTTGTGTTGTCACTGGCTATGCAGATTACAGTTTACTGGAGTGAAATAGAAATGCAAACAAATACAGATAAGGCCTATGATGCCTTCTTAGGTTTACTTTGTACCTGCTATGATGCAGCATTCCCCCTTTAAAAAATTAGCTGCTCATACCACCTGGAAATGTTTAAAACCTCTTGTATAAATGCAAACAGCATTTAAATTAAGGGCATCTATACCGACTGTCATCCTCTTGATGCTGTCATGAAATTCACCAATTTTGTCAGTGAGCCTGTCACAGAAGGCAATATTGACATTTTTCATAAAGTGTCAACTGCAAAACAAAATGTTGTTCGGTTCGAACAGTGAGAGAGAAGCGAAACTCACTTATTGTAAAAGCAATGAAAATATGGATTACAAAGGCTGCACTGGAGTACAAAACAATCAGCACTGTGTACATAAACGAGCATCTAAGCCACAAAAACAAGCTGATACTTGATGCTGCCATAGCAAAAAAAGAGACAAGTTGGCTGGAAGCATGTGTGAACAAAGGACGGAAAAGTTTTTGTATGTCATGAAGATAGCTCCCCTGTGCTCCGACTCATATTCCCTGAAGTTGTGCACTGATTACTGACAATGCTCAAGAGTCATGACAAGCTTTGAGAGCATTCTTCTAGTTCCTGTTTTTTTTATAGTTATTATTTATCTGCACCGCGATGGCTGCGGCACCGAAAAACCTAAAAACGGTGTGAAACAAAAACTGCCTAAGCCTTGCTCTCCATTAATGCGTAATCACTGGAAGATAAGCACGATGATCTCAATACGCTCATCGATTCTACCGCATTAATTTTGACACAATAATGGTCTCGAAACCTTGGTACATGTGACACTGTGCTGTTTCCATGTGCTGATTATCCAACTTCTCTACTTAACCGTGTGCAACGAAGGGGCCGCGATGTGTTCCTGTTGGTCAGTTCTGCCCGCAAAATGTAAATCCTTGAAGAATTTTGCGTCTGAAATGATTATGATGAAATATTTGCAAAATGGCTCTAAGATTACATCTGTAGTTTACCAGTTTGCTAACACTTGGAGTCACTGCTCATTTGATTTCTTTCAAAATCTATTAGAATTTTTTAATTAAAATTTTGTTCATATTACAGGTTTTAGTATACAGATATACAGAATGAGGTCCCATAGTCACTGCACCGGGACCTTCTACGAAGAAACAATTATGACAGTTAACAACTCAAAGTAATAGTAGCACACCAATAAGGTAGTACACAAGAAAAAAAGAAGGAATGTTAACAGAACAAAACACTGAATTAATTAGAAAGACTAACAAGGTCTTAGCATATCTCCTGACAGCAAGGCAAATCAGTGTAACAGAAAAAACTGTATAGATATGAAAAAAGAGAGCAGTCATTCGTATTGTTACAAGAGCACTATATAATGGATACAATAAGCCTTCTCACAAGTATGTTGATAATAAGTGCATTTTTAGTTCTCTTTTAATTCGTTATAAAGCTGTTGCATTTTTTATTATGAGTGGTAGAGTACTCCATACTGATATGGGAGTGAATTTCACAGTCTGCTTACCATAGTTAGTGTGGACCCTTGGTAGAAGAAAATTGTTACTCAATGTGAATCTAGTGGTGCTATAAATCATCAGGTTAGATGGTGAAAATGTGATTGGTGGTAGCGCATTATTCACAATTCTGTAGAAGAAAATGCCAAAGTTGAATTTGGTGAGTCCAGAAATGGTAAGGATCTTACTCTCGTGTAGTAGGGATTTGGCATTAGCAAACCATGAACTGCAAGTAATAATTCTTAAGGCTTGGCTCTAAATTGCCTGGAAAGAGGAAATGTCAGCGTTTTCTGAATGTACCATAAGTGATATGGGAGTGGACAAGAGAGTGGTAAAGTCAGTGTAATGGTGGCAGATGCAAAGCAAGGGAATGTTTTAATTAAGATGCATATACCATAAGCTATTTTCTTTTTAAATGCATAAGTATTTTTATGCTTACCTAAACGAGAAAACTGCCCGTTGTGTAAGACAATCACTTTTGAGATAGAGCCCATAGCAGCGAGCGACTTTACCTTTCTGCTGCCTGCCTGTCACTTCAACGCAAATGAAGTGTCGAGAACAAAGCGCTCACAGAGCTCTTAGCACATGCCACACTCCACCCATTTCGGTGATTGCTTTTAAGATGCAGGCCCGCACGTCTCTCTTCCATGCTAAGTAAGCGGCAAGAACACAGCGCGCCAAGCTATCAGCAGTTGGCGCTCTCTTTCGGCATTGCGGTTCACTTTCAAGATACGGCCCGCGCAGCCGTGCCATATGCAGTTGCCGGCGGAGCACATTTGGTCACGGTTGATAATGGTTTGACACGGAGGATAAGGTGCTAAAGAGCGATAATGGCTTAAAATGATCAGAACAAGAGCGCACCTGGCGCTGCCACTTGCAGTACTTTGCTTGCATTTTCAATGCACCTTGCGCCACCGTCCGCACCAGTTGATGTTGCTACAGCGCTGTTGTTTGTACTGGCCAGATCAAGTATCATAACACTGATAATGGCACTGGGCTGCGTGGAGATGAGCAAGTGGCACAACGCTTACGCATACTTAGCCAACTCCCAGAGAAGGTTCTGCGTGAATTCTTTATGTGATCAATATGATTCTGATTATTTCAAGTTACAGTCAAGTACAATGCCCAGGAAAGATGAGCCTGAACTTGGAGGAAGACAGTGGGGAAGAAAAATGATGGGTGGAATGGATTTTAAGTTTCACTGATGGGAAGTAAAACAACAAATTTAGTCTTGGTTGCATTAAGAGATAACATGTTATCATTAAGTCTCCTTAACTCATTTTCTAAATCAGCATTTAGTTTATTAACAAGAGATGAGATTATAGTGGTATCATCAATGTACAGAATGCATTTCGTAAAAGAAAGACAGTCAGGTAAATCATTAATATAAACCAAAAACTGAAATGGCCCCAGCATGGAGCCTTCAGGAACACCAACAGTGATTCACTGTTGAGAGTAAACATTAGAAATAGAAACATCTTGCACTCTGTTATACAAGTAGCTTTTCAGTAGCGAAAGGGCAGAACTGCAAATACCAATGGCCTCGAGCTTAGCGAATAGGATATCTTGATTTATGCTATCAAATACCTGCATTAGATCAATCAAAACTGGGCCTGCGAGAAATCCTTCGTCCAATAATTTTTTAAGCTGGTCAGTAAGATAGATGAGTGCCAGCTTTAGCAGGGTGGACCCCATTGATTCCAGTGCTCGTCACTTTTAGGTTATTTATAACATTAACAATTTCTTCTGGCATTGTGGGAAATAAGAAGAATGTTAGAATTTGTGCCACAAAATAAGTATGTACTACTCATTCGCACAGAGACCTAAAAATAGATAATTTATCAGTTTTCAAGGTCTTTTATCAATCCTCACATGTTTAATAACGTTAGAATACCTGCATCACTGAAAAAACTGGGAGCTTTCTTAATCTCTTTATCACCAATGCAGACAGTGCAATCGTGTCAAGTGGAACACTGGTTTATGATATCAGTGGCCATTTCCCTATCTTTGCTTTTATTTCTGATGGAAAAAAAAGGGGGAGCAACACATTCCTCTTGTACCCAAGATTTTACTGATTGTTCCCTACAAAGGTTTCGAACAAAAGTTCAGAATTATGATGGGAGCCATGTTTTATTGAATACTGCTATAGATAGCATGTATGAAGTGCTTATTGTGAACTATAAGCTATCTACAAAAAGAACTTCTCGGATACTATGTGCAGCAAACACAAAAAATCTCGAAAAATATGAATAAAAAGTTATCTTCACAGGCAGATAAATTTAAAAAACTGCATGTACTGGGAGTTTGTGAAAACTAAAGATATTGTTACGTGTAGAAAGACACAGACGGAAGAGACTATTTACAGGCTATTTACACTGGAGCCAGAGCGCCAGGCCAACATTCGCTTGCGCCAAGGGCACAGACCCACTGCGTCATTCTCGCGGCGGCTCGTCTCTTGAACATCTTGCGATAATATCGTAATACTACCCCCCCAGGGCTGTCACGGTGCTGTTAAATATCCAAGGCGCGTGGAGAAGTGTTGGGCTTGAGTCGGGCGATGTGGACAATGTCACTGGTTGTCACAGTGGAGGACGCAGTGGGCGTGGCTACAACGATCTCATAGGTGACATCGATCACTTGGCGGAACACGCGATATGGTCCTGTGTAACAGGAAAGCAGTTTCTCACAAAGACCAACTTTACACGATGGTGACCAAAGCAACACGAAGGTGCCGGGCACAAAATGGACATCACGGTGACGGAGGTCGTAGCGTTGCTTCTGTTTGCCTTGCGATACTTGTAGACGAGCGCGCGCAAGTTGGTGAGCATGGTCAGCATGGGCGATTGCATCACGGGCATAATCACTAGTTGAAGATGTGGTGGATGGAAGCACAGTGCCCAGTGGTAGCGTCGGTTCTCGGCCATACAAGAGGTAAAACGGGGAAAAGCCAGCAGTTTCGAGAAGGAAGAGTTATACACAAAGGTAATGTAAGGTAGAGCCAAGTCCCAGTCACAGTGGTCCTCTGAAACGTATTTGGACAGCATGTAGCAAGTCTGTAAGGGTGCGGTTCAAACGCTCAGTGAGGCCATTCGTTTGAGGGTGGTAGGAGGTGGTAACATTATGCTGTATTGAGCAGGCAAGCATGATGTCGTCAATGACTTTGGCCAAAAACGTACGGCCACAGTCTGTTAGCAATTGATGCGGAGCACCATGCATCAAAATGATATCATGTAGGAGGAAGTCCGCAACATCAGTTGCGCAGCTGGTCGGAAGAGCGCTGGTTACAGCGTAGTCCACTGCGACTGCAACCCACTTGTTTCCTGATGTAGATTCCAGAAATAGGTCGAGAAGGTCCAAGCCGACATGATGGAAGGGCTCAGCAGGGATGTTGAGCGGCTGCAGGTAACCAGCGGGGAGCTGGGAAGGCTTCTTGCGTCGTTGGCAAAGTTCACAAGCGGCGACGTAACATCATACGAAACGGGCAAGGCCCGGCCAGAAAAAACGGCGACTTACACGGTCATAGGTTCGAGATATGTCGAGGTGGCCTGCCGTTGGTGCGTCGTGAAGCGCTTCTAGAACGGTGGAGCGGAGGTGTTTAGGTATCACAAGTAGGAACTCAGAGCCGCCAGATGAAGGTTACGACAGTACAGAGTACCGTCGCGAAGGACAAAGAGGTGCAGAGTAGCATCGGCCGGCGAGTGTTCAAAACGGTCGAAGAGTGCTCTGATGTAGGCGTCACGACGTTGCTTGTCGGCGAAATGAAGCAGCTGTGATACAGAGAATATACAAGCAGCACTGGTAATATTGGAGGAGTCAGAGTTGTCAACAGGGTAACGCGACAAGCTGTCAGCGTCTTGGTGCAGGCGGCCAGACTTGTACACCACGGAATATGAAAACTCTTGTAGCCTCAAAGCCCATCAACCAAGGCGGCCTGTAGGATCTTTTGGCGATGAGAGCCAGCAAAGAGCATGATGGTCAATGACTACGGAAAGAGGGCAACCGTAAAGGTAAGGACGGAACTTCGCAACCGCCCAGACAACAGCAAGGCATTCTTGTTCCATAATGGAATAGTTGCACTCTGATGGTGCTAGGAGGTGGCTCGCATAAGCAATAACGCGATCTTGGCCACGCTGACGCTGGGCTAAGATGGCATCTATTCCATGTCGAAGTGGGTGAGAATGGGTGGTGAGGTTAGAAGAGTGACGAGACGAGAGAAGGCGGCGGCTTCCGAAGTACCCCACGAGAATTGTACGCCTTTCTTCAAAAGATTAGTGAGGGGTTTAGCAATTGTCACAAAATCTGGAACAAAACGACAAAAGTACGAGCACAGCCCTACAAAACTTCGAACGTCTGCGGCTGTCTTCGGAACCGGAAATTATCGGACAGCATGAGTTTTGTCGGGATCAGGCTGTACTCTGGAAGCGTCAACGAGGTGGCCCAGAAGAGTAATTTGTCGGTGGCCAAAACGACATTCGGACGAGTTAAGTTCCAGCTTCGCCTTTTGAAATACATCAAGTATAGTTGTTAGATGCTCAAGGTGAGTGGGGAATGTTGGCGAGAAGATGATGACGTCATCGAGGAAGCAGATGCATGTGGACCATTTTAAACTTTGGAGCAAGGAGTCCATCATACGCTCAAAGGTGGCAGGGGCGTTGCATAATCCAAACGCCATTACTTTAAATTGGTATAGGCCGTAAGGTGTGATGAACGCGGTTTTTTTCTCTGTCCATATCGTCAACAGCAATCTGCCAGTATCCAGAACGAAGATCAATAGAAGAGAAATAGCTGGAACCGTGCAGGCAGTCAAGGGCGTTGTCTATACGTGGGAGTGAGTGACGTCTTTCTAAGTAATGTTGGTCAGATCACGGTAGTCTACACAGATGCACCACGTGCCGTCCTTCTTCTTAACCAATACCACAGGTGATGCCCAGGGACTCAAAGAAGGCTCAATGATGTTTTTATGTAGCATTTTGTTCACTTCACTTTGTATTACTTGGCGTTCTGACGCAGAAACTCGATACGGTCGTCGGTGAATAGGTGTAGCATCGCCACTAAGAATCTGATGTTTGACCACGAGCGTTCGGCCGAAAGGGCGATCGTCGAAGTTTGAAATATCTTGGTAGGACGATAATACTTGGCAAAGGTCTTCAGCCTGCGCAGCGGACAGGTCCGTCGCAACATTTTCTTTATGTTGAGATCGGCGCCAGAGGCTGGCGCAGGGGGCCTGCTGAGCTCGCAAGAACCATCGGTCGATAACGCTGCCACGTGATGGTCACTAAGACAATCAACGTTGGCAAGGCAAATACCTTGTGGTAGAATTTGCTTTGCCAATCCAAAGTTAAAGATAAGCATGCGAGTGCGGTTCGCAGTAATAGTAAGTACACTGTGAGGCATGGTAACGTCAAACTGCAGTGGAATGTCGGGCAGAGGAGTGACGAGGTACTCGCCATCAGGAACTGGTGGGGAAGACAAGTGTTCAATATTGGCCTCGAGCTCCACCACTGGAAAAGCTGGCGCCACCGTCGGCGTGACGTGCTAGGAGGGATCACGTGGACATAGCGGCCGCGTCGGCTGCTTCGGGAGCGCCGAAGCGAGCTGAAAACGAGAGTTTCAATTCCCTCGTACGCTGCGGTCCCCATTTAGTGGTGAAATTTTCCCGCTTCGAGCGTCTCCGTTACAACGCTTAAAAGCACTACAATAGGTAGTGGCTGCCTGTGAAGGCGCGCAACATGGTAGGCTGCTGCTCGGTGCCACAATGCCGGATGTAGTATGCAAAGGAGCCCGCAGTCAGCCTTATTCACAGTAGCCGCAGGACAAGGTGCGTGAAGTTTGGCTCGCGAAACATAAAACCGGCAAGCATCGGCTACAACTCGGGTATGCAGCAAGCACAGACGCGAGGAAGATTTCTGCTACGGCGCCCGGTCTGCGATGCTCTGAAAACGCGCACTGAGACGCTCGCCCGAGTCCGCTGCCCGACTAATGTCATGATGGTTTGGTCTATGAACTTGTCGATGCTATAGATACTGACAAGTTGAGTGGAGTGGAAAGGCAGCGCTAAGAAGCACATTTTAAAAAAAGCATGGCATATGGTCATGTTTGTGTTATGAATTAATTGCATGCACTGGATTACAAAAAAGGAGCAGTGGGAAATTGCACGCTGAGAACACCGATAAACATACAGTGCGACGCAACTCGAGAAATAATATTGAAAGGTCAAAGAATTTAAAAAAAAAAGATTGAATCGTCGCGACGGCACATCACAGTCCCTGTAGGCGTCGAATTAAGTCTCTACAATGAAGTTATTTTTGAACAGCTCTGATAACACCCACGCAACAATGGTTGCTTGTATACTGTCAAATGCTCATATTCTGCGGCCTAAAGCTCATAGCACGGTGCGAAAACGCGCGCGCGGAGAAAGCGAAACAGTGCGTGGACAAGCATCCAGACGCGCCGGTCGCTAGGAATCTGCGCGATTGCTGCATTGAGGCTTCGTTCTATTACGCTCCATTTAGTTATACAAACACTATAAGAACATATTTCACATAGCTTGCTCTCAGCGTTTACCTACCTTTCACGCAAGAAGCCGGTTCGGGAGACTCCATCGCGGCGACCGCGCGCAGTGGCGTTCACTGTACGTATTCGGTAAAGAGATAGCGTCTGTAAACGATTGTGTGCTTTCAGTTTGCCCAAGATTATTATTTAGACAGTAACAAACTTCTCTCGTTTCGAAAGTACTCACAGAAATGTCCGGGAGAGCTCGCGCGTGGTGTTTTCAGTGAGAGCTGACAGCAAAACCTATGAGGAGCGCGCCGCCTGATCCCTCATACTACGCCAGCGAGGCATTTCCGCTAGATGGCGACTCCGTAACTCCTCGCCGCCAATAGGCTATTGACTTTGGCGGCAGGCAAAGAAAGCCGGTGGGGCATAAGCTCACTGGGGTGCGTCAGAAGGTACTGCCAGAATCGGTAACTTTTATTGATTGGCAGAGCAGTCAATAAAAGCAGAATGTGTGGAGAGAAAATCGAGGCTGAGAATTAGGTCGTGGGGGCAATGAGCAATCACAGTGAAGGGCCCAGGAGTGTGGCGGCCCGTGATGCTGACACGTGCCGTACACATTCCAATGATAGGCACAGTACTGCCATCCACAACACGGACGAAACGTGCCGATGCTGGGGTGAGGAGCTTGTTTAGTCCTCGTCGGAAGGCAGCACTCATAATAGAAAGATATGCTCCTGTATCGATGAGTGCCGTGACAGGATAGCCGTCAACGTCAATGTCAAGAAGGTTTTGGTTCGTAGGTAACATGAGCAGAGGATTTGAGGGCAGGGTCGACAATGCAGCTTCACCTCCAGAAGCTGCAGTGCCTAGTTTTCCGGCTGGATCCGGGAAGCGATAGGTAGCGAAGAAAAGTGACAGGGTGACAAATGACAAAAAAGTGACAAATGAGACTGATGGCGTCGAAGTGAGGGTGAGCGGCTGTAGCGAATGTTCAAAGCAGGAGCATCAGTGGCAGTGGGTTCATGGCAGGTAGGGAACAGAAGGTCTAAAGGTGCGGGGGTAAGCGACGGTGTATGTCCGAGGAGGTGGTGGCCATCGGTTGCGGCAGTGACGAGCGACGTGGCCGATGCGACAGCAGTGGAAGCAGATCGGCGTGTCATCAGGGGTACGCCGTTTGGACGGGTTGCGGCGAGATGTGGCAGAGAAAGACTGCCAGGGGACGAGGAGGGCTGCGAGAGAACTGGGGAACGCTGGGTTGAGATGTTGAACACACAGAGTTCAGACCCATGTTCTCAAATTCCTGTCTGATGACAGCCTGAATCATCGCAATTGTGGTTGCTGGTGGATCAGGAGACGTTGCTGAGAAAGCTGGCAAACAGGCAGCCTCGAGTTCACGGCGAACAATACGGGTTACGTTGTCACAGGTGGTAGCCTGACGCGGTCGACCCTCACATGTCGCCCTAGCAGCAGTGTTGAATAGCCGCGTGATGTGGTGTGAGATATGGCAGCTCTTAGCTTGTTCAAGGCGACGGCATTCTTTTATGATGGTGTCGATAGTTGAGACGTTGCCAGAAACAAGCAAAGTGAAAGCGTCGTCAGCGATGCCTTTTAGCACATGTGTCACTTTATCTGCTTCACACATAGTATCGTCAGCTATGCGGCATAGAGCCAGGACGTTGAGGATGTATGAAACATACGGCTCTGTAGATGTCTGAACAAGAGATGCAAGAGCTTTTCTCGCGGCAACCTTGCGCCCAACGGGGTCGCCGAACAGTTCCCATAACTTTTCTTTGAAACTGTCCCAACTGGTTATCTCGTCATCATGTGTTTGGTGCCACACGCGTGGGGTGCCGCCGAGATAAAAGATGACATTGGCGAGCATAATGGTTGGGTCCCACCTGTTATTAGCGCTGGCATGTTCATATAGCTTGATCCATTCGTCAACATCCTGTCCCTCCAGGCCAGAGAACACACCAGGGTCGTGATGTTGGGCAACCGTGACGATTGGAGCAGTCGGACCAGTCAGGCGGGCTAGTCACCGGGAGGCATGGTGACAAGCTCGGTGTGCTGACCACTTCGGAGTTCCGTGGCAAGGACGGGGATTGCTCACCTCCACCAGCATGTTATGTGTAGATAGACACAGATGGAAGAGACTATTTACAGGCTATTTACACTGGAGCCAGAGTGCCAGGTCGACATTCGCTCGCGCCAAGGGCACAGACCCACTTCGTTGTTCTCGTGGCGGCTCGCTTCTTGAGCATCTCGCGATAATATCGTAATAATATAGAGAAATTTAAAGCTTTTAAGGTATTTAAACATAAGCTAAATTAAATGTTTCAAGAGATTAGTATTATCAGGCCTATTTTAACGATGTGGTGAATAATTATGCTCTTTTTTGGAAGTGACTTAACAGCCTGATACCGGTGTAGCTATAACTGTAATAACATGCTCGTGAACAACACTGTTGTCTGTGGAGCAGACCTTCCCAATGACCTAAATGATCATTTTGTAGCTGTTGGGGAGCCTAAAAATTCCAGTTCAGCAAGTATTCCTCCGATTTACAAAACAAAAAGCTTTTCTGGAAGCTGTAGGCAAGCCGGTGATCCGGTAACGAAAGGCGTTTATTCATGGGAGGGAGCGATATAAGTACACTTCAAAAGGGGTGACGTAGGCGTCACATCTTAACAGTCTGGGCGCTATCAGAATGACAGTGTGATATGGCCACATCTCCCCTTTAATGATGATAAGGTCTAGAAGTTTCATCTGGCAACGGGTATCGACAGGGTTCCCGACGCAATCTTGTGCTCATGCGTAACTGCTGTTGTCCAGGCTGGAGGTCGTCTTCTAAAGGCTCCTGCGAGGTTGATTCTGGCTCCGGTTGAGGTGCTGCCTCCCGCAGGTGTTCTCTTGTGCGACGGATTTCATGGCCGTCTTTGGTCTTCACAATCGTAGATCTTGGCGTTGCGGCTGGCCTTAGAACAATAGCTGGAGCCCAGGTTCTCTGGAGAGTGTCGTACGTCGTTACGCGTTGTCCCGGCGTCAGCGGGGAAAGGTTCCTGGCGCTGCGGTCGTAGTGGATCTTTTGCCGGCGCCGGATCGTCTGGAGACGGTCGTGGACCTCCTTGCTGGGTATGGCCTCTGGCTCCAGGTGGATTGTTGGTACCGGCAGGAGGGTCCGGGTCTGCCGCCCCATGAGCCTCTGCACAGGAGACTTCAGAACTGGCTCCCTGGGGGTATTACGCCACTCAAGCAGAGCAATTTCAAAATCTGGTGTGCGAAAAGAGCATTTTTTGAGCAGCTTTTTGGCCTCCTGAACAGCTCTTTCCGCCATGCCATTAGAACGCGGGTGATATGGACTTGACGTGACATGCACAACGTCTAGTTTACTAAAAAAATCTTTGAAATCTGAGCTACTGAAGGGGGGCCCATTGTCACTATACAGCTTCTGTGGCAGCCCATGCACCGAAAAAACTTGTGCACACCAAGTCTTGAGTGCGTTAGACGTGGTGTGGCGAAGTTCTCGGACTTCGAAGAAAAAGGAATAGAAGTCAACCATGACGGCGAACTCCCGACCGCCATAGTGAAACAGATCCACGCCTACGGACTCCCATGGCAGGGTCGGAACATCATGGCTCAAAAGGGGCATTTTCTGGTTTCGTGGCTGGTGCATTTGGCATACCTTGCAGGTCTTGCAAAACTGTTTAATATCTGCGGACATATTTGGCCAAAACATTACACTGCTGGCCCTCGCTTTCATCTTATCTGCTCCAGCATGCGCTGCGTGGAGGAGCTGCATGATCTCTGCCCGTTTCGATTTCGGTATAATGACCTTGTTGCTTCGGAAGACTAGCCAATCTTGTGCGTGAACTTCTTCCCTGTAGGTCCAGTATGGCCTTCCCGGCTCTGGGACACCATGCTTGTGTTCCGGCCACGCCGTCTCTGCGTATTCACGGATGATGATCAGTGCCGGATCCTCGTTTGTCGCATCCCGCAAGGTTTTCAAGCGGTGTTCCGACGCTGAAACATAGTCAAGCACATTCACTTGAAACTGCTCGGTTTCTTCTTGCAGTGCCATCTTATTAGGAAACCGCGATAACGCGTCCGCTAGGAATAGCTCTTTACCCGATTTGTATTGCAAAGTTATTGCGTAACGCTGCAAGCTGAGGCGCATTCGCTGCAAACGAAGCGGGCACTGATGCAGGGGCTTGGAGAAGATCGGTATCAAAGGCCGGTGATCCGTTTCGACGATCACGCCTGCTTGGCCGAAAATATAATCATGGAACTTCGTGCACCCATGTACTATCGCAAGCGTTTCTTTTTCAATCTGCGCATAACGCTGTTGTGCCTCTGTTAGAGATCTGGACGAGAAGGCTACGGGATGGCCGTCTTGCATCAAAACAGCCCCTACGCCCGACTGGCTAGCATCGACAGAAAGCGTGACTGCCTTCTTCGGGTCGAAGTAGGAAAGAATCGGCGCTGTTATCAGTGCCTGGCGCAGTGCTTCAAAACTGGCCTGTTGTTTTTCTGTCCAGACCCATGCGTTATCTTTTCTCAGTAGTTCTCTTAGCGGTTCCGTTAAGACAGACATGTTGGGAATGAAACGCTGTACATAGTTCATTGTGCCGAGAAAAATTTGCAGTTGCTTACTGGTCTTAGGCTCGGGTATTTCCAGAATGTCCTGAACACGCTCCGGGTCGATGCGCAGGCCTTGCGTAGTGAGGATGTGTCCCAAGTAGCGAACCTCTGCCTGCAGGAAGGTGCATTTTTTGAGGTTGAGTCGCAGATTGTGCTCACGGCAGTGTGTCAGTACGAGTGTCAGGTTGCAGTCATGCTCATCCTTTGTCTTGCCCCAGACTAGTATATCATCCATTACAACTGCGACACCGGGTAGACCGTCTAACAAGCGATGCATTGCAGCTTGAAAAATTTCTGGGGCTGACGATATTCCAAAGGGCATTCGCAGGAAGCGATAGCGCCCGTATGGCGTACTCATAGTGCAGATTTTTTAACTTTCTTCCGTTAGCTTAATCTGCCAAAATCCCGATGCTGCATCAAGCGTAGAAAAAAATCTTGCCCCGGACAGCCGCGGAACTATGTCTTCTAAAGTGGGCATGGGGTAATTTTCTCGAAGCAACTGTTTGTTCAGGGCGGTTGGATCGAGGCAAATACGCACTTTTTCTTTTTTCACCACGGTCACCATGTGGCTAGACCATTCGGTTGGTTCATTTACTTTTGTAATGACGCCCTGCTGCTCCATGCGCTGCAGTTCTGCCAGAACTTTGTCTTGCAGGGCGATGGGGACCCTCCTAGCAGGCACGACGGTTCCCGCGCTGCCGGGCTTCAGCTTCATCGAGTACTCCCCACCTTTCAGTTGTCCTAGCCCGCTGAAAACATCTGCAAAAGGTTGGGCTGGGCGATATAGTTCTTCACTGTAGACTTTCTGTATGCGGTATATGAACCCCAGGCGTTCTGCGACTGCCCCGCTGAGCGTGACTGGAACATCGTGCTCGACGACGAAAAATTGTTCTTCACATTTTTTGTTGTTAGCGTAAAGCAGAAGCTTGATTTTTGCTTGTGCCGTAGTTCTGTGACCAAAGAACGCTGTTAGAGTCACCTTGCAGGCTTCCTTTGGCTTAGCAGGTAACCTTTCCAGCTCGTTTTGGGAGATAACGCAACAGTTCGCTCCTGTGTCCAGTTTGCACGTGACAGGTTGGCCTTCGATGTAAACTGTTGCTGTCCATTTATCAACTTCAAGCGAGTTTATCGCTAGCCCCGCAAGAAAAAAATCGTCTGTCTCGGCCCGTACCTCCTGTAGCTCTTTTCCTGGACGGCTGGCGTTATGCGTGGCGCCGACTGATTTGCAAACCTGGGCAAAATGGTTCTGTGCACCGCACTTCCTGCAATTCTTTCCTCTCGCTGGACAATTTCCACCAAGATGCATCTGGTAGCCACACCTACTGCACAGCTTCTTTTCCGTCGCAACCGAGTTCACTATCGTAGTTTGCGCTCCGCCTGTTGCTGCGCTTATCTCTTGGAAGTGCTGCTTCCCTTGCTCTTCAATGCGGCAAATGTCTACCGTTTTTTGGTAAGAAGGGTTTTCCGCTAATAGCTTCTGCTGCAAACGCTTGTCTCGGACGCCTAGAACGATACGGCTGCGTAGCATACGGTCTTCTAGAAGTCCGAATTCACAGTTCTTGGCTAAAATTTTCAGTTCGATCAACCAGTCATTAAATGGTTCGCCTTCTTTCTGGTCCCTTGAACCAAAGCGGAATTCGTGGAGGGTTAAGTTGTTTGCTGGCTTGTAGTAGTCCTCGAATTTCTTGATCAAAACTTTGACGTCATTTCTGTCCTCGTCCGCGTCGAACTTGAAAGTGCTGAATGCCTTCCTGCCTTCTTCGCCTATGCTCACGAGAAATGTTGCTGCCTGCAGATCGGTTGGCTGCTTAGTCAATTGAGTAGCAGTGGCAAACAGTTCGAACTCACTCTTCCATGTTCTCCAACCAAGCCAGGCGTCGTCTGACGTATCCAGGGGTTTCGGTGCCGGTAGTAGAGTCGATGGAACTGGCAGCGTCGTAGGCGGGGGTGGTGTCGTCGTCATCTCAACTGGGCTCCGCTGCCACCATGTAGGCAAGCCGGTGATCCGGTAACGAAAGGCGTTTATTCATGGGAGGGAGCGATATAAGTACACTTCAAAAGGGGTGACGTAGGCGTCACATCTTAACAGTCTGGGCGCTATCAGAATGACAGTGTGATATGGCCACAGAAGCATGTTTTTTTCTCATGGCAGGGAATGAAGTTAAAAAGGTGTTTCACAGCCTAGAAGATTTAAAGTCATGTGATGCTAATGATATGTAAATTAGGCCAATTAAAATCGATCTGGACATAATTGCACCTGTTTTAACTGCAATGTATAACTTAGCTCTAGAACACAGTTGCCTTCCAATGGTAATAATGATCCACAAGGGTGGGGATAAAAATTATGTGTAAACAATTTCAGGCCGATTTCCATCTCACCAGTTTTTTTTCAAAGTTTGGAAAAAAGTTGATGTGCAAGCAACTGCAGACTTTTTTTTGACAAACACTCGCTTATTGCTTTTTGACAAACACTCGCACAGTACAGCTTCCCAAATGGCAAATCATCAGAATTGGCCTTATTAGTTATTAAGTGCAGCGCTTGATGCAAAAGAGGTAGTTTGAGACATATATCTGGATCTCATAAAAGCATTTGACAGCATTGAGCACATTACACTTTTAGCTACGCTTGAGCAACATGGACTACGTGGCCATGAAAACAAGTTCTTGCCCTCCTGTCTCCAGCATCAGTCTCAGTATGTTAGCCATAACAGTTCAAACCCAAAAATTTAATTTATCCTTTACGGTGTCCCACAAGGAAGCATTCTTGGGCCCCTACTCTTTATTGTTTATACAAATTATATGTTTTATACTGCTGAAAACATGAAATGGATTGCATATGCTGATTTTACATCACACTTCTTTTCAGAGGCACAAATACAAAAACTCTTGTTAATTTCACAAATGTGGTGCTCCAGAATATTTCTAATTGGTATGGAAGAAATTGATTAAGAATTATGCCAAGAAAATGCAAGGCTTCATTTCTCGTGCTAAGCATAAGGCCCTAAATTTTGAAAACATGCACCTAAATGACAAGCAAATTGTAATTTTAAGTAAGGTCAAAACACTAGAAGTAATATTGTTATGTGGAAAGACACAGACAGGAAGCTATATACAAGTGTATTTACGAGGGCAATTCAAAAAGTAATGCCTCGAAGCCCACTACTTTGCCAATAGTACTGCAAACATTTTGAACTTTATCTTTAATGCACTGATGTTTAAGCTATAGAATGTCACTTGCTTCACCTTCCTATCTCTTCTCGTTCCAGAGTAACTGAGCAATCCATGGCATCCAGCGGTGATGTCTGGTTGAAACAGCGGGCTGTAATTGAATTTCTCACTACAGAAGGTTGTGCGCCAATCAACATTCATCGCCGTCTGACCGCAGTTTACGGGGATGCCTGTGTTGACATCAGTACTGCGCGGAGGTGGGCAAGGACTGCGACAGACCAAAATCCAGCCACATCAAATCTCCAGGATCAGCACCGAAGTGGACAGCCCGCAACGACCTCTGATGAGGATCATCAACATCAGATGGACAAGTTGATTCGGGGTCATCGCAGGATCAAGCAACACGAGGTCACGACAACACTCACTCACTCATTTCCATTTGTTCAGAGAACCACATCATTAAGGACCTCCTGCGTTACAAGAAGATTTGCACTCTTTGGGTACCATGGCAACTGACGATTGACAAGAAAGAGTCAAGGAAGAGAATTTGTCAGCAGCTGCTCCTGCGATATAAACAGGAAGGTGACAACTTTCTTCACAGAATTGTTACTGGTGTCAAGTCATGGACACATCATTACGATCTGGAAACGAAGTGTCAGTCAGTGGAGCACCGCTGCACGTCCTATCCTCTTCCAAAAAAATTCAGTTGTCCCATCTGCTGGCAAAATGTTGTTGATCCTCTTCTGGGATTAGGCTGTCGTGCATACAAGGCTCCACAAGGAACAGTCAGACAATAAACTCAGACTGCTACATTGACACCCTAAAGTGACTGCAGGCCAGATTGCAATGCACTCGCAAAGGTACTCGTAAACAGGCAATTCTGCACCACAACAATGCTCGTCCGCACACAAGCCATGAAACTCGAGGAGCACTGCAGCACCTGAGGTTCATGGACATTTTTTTTATCCTGCCTATAGTCCGGATCTTGCGCCCTGCGACTTTTGGTTCTTCGCCAAACTTAAGGATCACCTTAAGGGCCAACACTACAGTTGTGACGTGGAGGTGGAAGCAGCAGTTTTGCAATGGTGTCACCGCAGCCACCACAATTCTTCCCCGACGGCATGAAAAACCTTTTGTGTTAGCGCAAGTGTGTTGCCCATAATGGGGACTATGTTGAAAAATGATGCCACCATTTGTAGCTGACATTGCAAGCTTTCCACTGATACCTGTATCAGTGCTATTTGTCAAACACAAATAAGGGTATCACCTTGGAGGCATTACTTTCTGTATCGCCCTCATACAAATGGATACACTGCACTTGCCCTAAAGGCAACAGCCTGCACTAGCTTCAAATCGGCATCTTCACACCACTGGCCTCTATGCCACGATAAAACTGGTGAGTAGTACAAACTCCAACAGTGTAAGCACTGTCCGAAACTCATCAAAGGCTCGACTCAGAAGCAGTGTAGTAGGCTTTGAGCCCACTGAGGTTTACATCAATAGACGCCAGAATAGAAAGCAAGGTAGGACTGACGAGTGCAATCTCGTAGATCAGCTGGTGCCACAGGGCGGCAGAATAGGCTCACTCATACCCAATATTTTTGCAGGCTCTCTCCTTGCTCATGTGTACTCACACTACACACTCAGATTCCTACTCATGTCCACCTATATTTATCAACACTCACTCATAATCTCTTCCATTACCTGCATCCACTCACTCACATACATACTCACAGTCATCAACACTAGTGTTCATATGCTCATGCCAACATGCGATTTTTATTCTCTTATAATGATATAACCGGCATTCACTTCTGGTCATACTCACTCTCACCTTTCTTGACCTACTCTACCTGTGAGATGAGTCAGGGGTTGCTCATAAGCATTCTGACCCATGCCTGGCAATGGGCATTGGGAAAGGAGCTTCTCTGAAACATAATGCGAAGGTGACCACAGGAGCACCAGCTGAAAACTACGTGTCATGGCAGTGGACATTGTATAGAAGCTGCTGAGCAGTTTGCGAGACCATCCATCAAGTACGGGCAAGCTGGCGTTCATAGTTAGCCAGGAAAATGGTGCCGCGCACAGACTCGCTTGTCGAGGTAACAGCAGGAGGGAGTGCAGGTTCAAGGGGAAAGGTTGGTTCGCGACCATATCAAACATAAGATGGAAAAAATCTGCCAGAGTCATGATAAGAAGAATTATCTGACGTAAGGAAAGGTAACGTCCCAGTCGGCTCTTGGAAATGTACATGGACAGCATATCTCTGAGAGTATGGTTCAACCGCTCTATCAGACCATTGGTTTGAGCATAGTACGAGACGGTCAGCTTGCGTTCAGTGGATAAGGAACGCAGAATGTTGGTGATAGCTTGGAACAAAAAGTTACGACTATGTTCAGTAAGCATTTATCGCAAAGTTCCATGAAGCAAGATAATGTCATGCAAGAGAAAGTCTGTGATGTCAGTGGCATAACTGGCAGGGAGAGCCCCCATGTGATGGCACAGCAAGTGGTGTAATCAGTTGCCCAGTTGCCCACTACCCATATGTTCCCAGAAGATGACATGAAAAAGGGGGCTGAGGAGATCTAACCCAACACGGAAGAAGGTAGCACCTAAGACGTACTTCTGACACTGGCAGAAATCACAGGCAGCAACATGGCGCCCGATGAAGCGAGCGAGACTGGGCCACTAAAAGCAACGGCAGATGCAGTCGTATGTGCGTGATACCCCAAGGTGTCCTGCAGTGGATGCGTCATGGAGCTAAAAGAACACAGTCCGACGTAGGTGTCTAGGCACAACAAAAAGAAAAGCAGGCTCATCGGTGTGGTAGTTCTGGTGGTATAGAATGCCGTCCTGTAGGACGTATCCGCGAAGAGAGACAGAGGTAGGTGAAGAGTGAAGACGCGCCAGTAGTGCTCACAACGACAGAAAGCTGGGCTAGTTGGTAAGGATTCATTATCCAAAAAAAGTGAGGAGTGCAGACAGGACACAGAAGAAGTGGACAACACGAACGCCGTTAGTGTTGTCCACTTTTCTCTTGTGTCCTGTCTGCACGCCTCACTTTTTTTGCATAAGGAGTGCTCACAGCAATGCTGGCGAAGGCAGACAGAAAATGACAGTGCTGCAGTCAGGTGTTGGCAGGCTCATTGACTGAGTAACGAGATACGCAATCAGTGTCTCTGTAACTTGTAAATGACTGAATAGGAATATTTTTGTAAGCATAACGACCAGCGACCAAGTTGTCCTGGGGCACTATAACGTAAAGCTATTCCAAACTTTTCTATTCCAATTCTGCAATCAGATCTCCGCAATTGGTCACAAACTTTTTTGGACCACCCCCACATCGCCTGTCGGTCACGCGACGTCACGAAAACCACGACAGCTCCCCATCTGATATGACGTGTACACACGGATTTTGTGAGATTGCACTGAACAAAAGAAAAATAGTTATTTCTGATTCGACACCTTTTCTCCATTAGGCCTCAGCTATTGGTCAAAAGCTTTAGGGGTGCACCCACTTCACCTCTCTGTCACGCGACGTCACAAAACCACGAAAACTCACCGCGTCAAAGTGACATGTACGCGTTAAAGATGCATTAATATGCCGAACAAAACTGAATTTTTTCCTGAATAGCCGCAGGCTGCCCCATTCCGAAAAGAATAAAAGATGGCCGCCGCCGATCGCTCAGACACTGGCTACTCGGGGCTGCGGGAGAGCATGGGTTTATTTCCGTACAATAAAACTTTTTGCGTGGCTGTGTAACGTTTTCGAGCACTTTTTCCATGTTTACGACTTCCTTCTGCCAACTCTTTTTTGCTGAGGAACTGGTTTAGCAGCATTCTTAACCTTCCGTTGCATGCCGCCTTGATTTTCGACCAGCCACCGCAAGCTAAGTAAGGGAAAGCGGACCAATTGCAGACGCCGGCACTACCCTCTTCATCCAGTTATCAATTTTCAGTGCGCTGGCTCGGCCCCATCGAATCCCTCTCCACTTGAGCGTGCTCCTCGCCTCTTTTCAGCCAATTAGATAAGACACGCCACTCAGTGTAGGCAATGTTATTCATTCCTGAAGTCAACAAAAGTGACTTCTTATAGATAAGGAGAGTGTTTGATTGATTTCTTCAGACAACCCTGCGGGTCACCGCCCAACGCTTGCATCGGCGTTTACGTAAATTTGACGTCAGGAGATTGGAATAAAAACATATTGGAATAGTTTTACGTTATAGGGCCCCTGTAGGATATTTCAACGAGGATAACCAGCAGAGCGTGTGATAGTTTGCGATGATAGAAAGGGGTCACAGATATAAGTATGGGTGGAACTTCACAACCGCCCAAATTAGGGCCATACATTCATGCTCAGTTATGGTGTACAGTGCTCACGGAATGAAACGCGTCAATTTAGGGCTAACTAATGCCCAGACTTTCGTTTGTACCGGCTGCAGTTCGTGTCACATCGACGTAACTTTGGTGTGTACACTTAGAGCGGAGTCAGAGTCACCTTTAGTGACCAGATTCATAGCGACATGACATGGTACTCTCGAGTTCTCTGCACATATGCTCGGTTCTACCAAATACTCGCTGTCGCGTTTCATTCCGTGAGCACTGTACAGTTGAAACCCGCAATAACAAAACCCCGCGGCAACGAAATTTTCGCAACAACAATATATTTTCGTATCCCCGGCAAACACCCATAGGATTCAATGCATTTCGTACCTCTCAACAACGAAATGTCGCTGTACTACAATCCCACATCAACAAAATTTGACGGAACATAACCCCACGTATTAGCTACTCGCACAAGGCTTGCAGGCTCTAAAATGTGCTCAAATGCAATTGCTTTGCACTAAAATTGCATAAAATACCATATCTTTTATCTGGGCAGGTTGCACCGGTTTCTTTTAATGGTTCTAGTTACACTAATATGTTTGCTTTGTATTATCCACTTTGTGTGCCGCGCGGCTTCATTCGTGCCACAAAACTGTGCAATTGTACAAAAAAAAATTTCCCACCTGCATGGTCCTTCGTGACCGCAGTATACCGCAAATAAATAAAAATAAATAAATAAACAGGGTGTCTACCAAGTTGGCATTTCCAAATTCCCTGAGTTTTCCAGGTTTTCCCCGAGTGCCTTTGCAAAATTTTCTGAATGACACAGAACTCTGTTCTATGTCAAGACGGGCTTGACACCATGTCACCCGATGCTGTCACTCTTTAGTAAGCATGCTAAACATTTTAAAAACGACTTAATCCAGTTTGAATACTAAGCAGTAGCGCCTATTTTATTCAAAAAAAAAAGAACAGAAGAGAGGGGTTAATAGAATACACAGCAAATAAAACACCTTCGAAAAAAATTGTAAAACCCATTGCAAATCGAGTCGAACATGTTCAAATACAATTAAAAAAGGAGATGCATACCGAAACAAATATTTTCAAATATGAGCTATTTCTATCAACTGATAGCGAGCTCAATGGTATGAGGCCCGAACTTTTCCACAAGTGAGATTCTCTCTCAGCAGCTGGAAAGTCAACCTCAACTGTCCCGACATATTCTCAGCCTGCGCACAACCCCTCAGTGTTGTGTTTCACTGTTTTAAAGAGTTTATTTTGGTTTGGATGAGGGACACCTATTTCGGCGTTGGCCAACACTTCGTTTTTTGAGCTCAATCTTCTTCGAAGAAGAGGCTGCACACTTTCTTTCTTGTTCATTCCTCAACGTGTCAGTCCTTTCTGTTCACGTCCTTCTTCTGCCATGCGTTCACCCCACGGAACATTTGAAGCATCTTCTTCGTCAGCTGTAGTACACTGGCAACTGCTCCAGCCGACGACACAGCGTCAAAGACGATTCGTTATGATTTATCTCTGTTAATCGGGCCAGCATCAGCGCGACTTTTGTCCCCTTTTAATAAAATGACGGCAAATTTTCCCTGATAGAAGCACAAATTCCCTGAGTTGTCCCTGAGTATTTCCAGACTAGCCAAAATCCCCAATTCCTGGTTTTGCCGGTTGGTAGACACCCTGAATAAATAACATTACACCTGCGTGGGCACCACCATTTTTGTTTACAAAAACAACCAAGTGCCGGGAGCGATTGCGCGCACGGGAAACCCGTCATGGCCGCCATCTTGTTTGATCACTCATTCGAAGCAACGTTTTTAGAATCTAAAAACATTGGTTCTAAGTGGCACACATGTTGCATAGCAATGAATAGCATGCAGAGGACGGGACAGTAAAATTCAAACACACGAACAGTATGAGTGCTAACTTCCAACAAATTTTATTTTTCACATACATCACTTTTATATGCCCGAAGAAGGACGTATAAATCGGTCTTGTAATGAGCCTTTGCCCATAAAAGCCGTGACTGTCACACTGTGCTGTCTCTTGGGTGAATAAACCAATGCTTGTTGGTGACCTGACTCTGGAGCCTCCTCTGCACCATGTCAGAGAGTCGACGAATTCTGCCGTAGTGCCTTTGTGCATTGTGGAGTGGAGGAGTTTCATGCCCTTTCCTGATCGTCACTCGTAGGGTGAGCCTTGTGCAAATCCATCTCCCCATACTAAGGCTTTGTACCTTCTTTTAGCAAAAGCTTTTTCACACTTGTACGTTTTCTTACGATTTTATTACAAGGCATCATATGTTTTCTTCTCACTTTTTGTGTTCTTTATGCAATGTTCATATTTATTGAAAGTCACTTTGTACGTGTGTCAGTGCTGCTCAGAGCCGAATTGTATCTTAGGGGGCTGGGATTAGTCAAGCTGCAGTTTATGCAGCTTTTTCCCATTACTCCCTTTCTCTTCTTGAGATGCATAAATTTGATTGACAGATTCATGGATTGATTATGTTTTGCAAAAAAAGGCAATTACGGCAATTATCAACATACCTTTTACTTCCGAGTACTGCACTATACAGTAGCGCCTCATTCACATGTTAAAAAAAAAGAAAGACGAGAAAAAAACGCACTAACCAGAAAAACATACGATTCGAAGTCACTAAAAAAATTCAGTAGACTCAACTGTGGTTGACGTCCATGTAGTGCAAAGCATGTGAATCGTTACACCATGAGACCTCGATGCACATCAAGCTGGTGGGGTTGAAGCGACCTGAGATGCACACTGTCATTTTTGAGGCTTCAGCAAGCCTTACATTTACGCTCCTCGAATTCAGCGGCTTCGTTGGACAGGTCATTTTGGCAGAAAGTTCTGACGTGCCCACTTGGTGAGGATCACTGCGGCACGAAAGGCCAAAGTACTCCGGGCTGGTTGGGCTGAAGTGGAGATTTGGTGGTACCAAAAGAAGAAGCTGAGCGCACGCCAGCATTTTTACGTAGGAGCCGTTTCACACGGGCAGGTGACTACTGAGGGGAAGCCGCTATGGTAGGAGCCTACTGCTCTTAATTACACGTGTCTCGTGCCTTTGCTTGTTCAGATGGGATCTAGCAGCCGAATATTTTAACATACTGACACGTGAACTCGTTTATCTTTTATGGGTGAGCGCTTTTAACGACTAAGAAATGTTATCGCTCAGCGCAGAATGCGTCCACATGTATCGCAAGTTTCTAGAATGTTATCGATGCTTCTATCCGCTGTCTGTTGCAAATGGTGTAGAACTTTGTGGAAGGCACGCGGGTCCCAGCGGTTACTCTGGAACATTTGAAGACTGATCTATAAAAGCCGAAGCGCTTGACCTGCTGATCAGATTTTGACGATCGCCGACTGTGCTCGCCGTTGTCGCCGTTCTTTAAGTATAGCCTGTTTTTGTGGGCACAGATTCGCCCAATAAAAGTTAGTTTCATCTTTCACAGTATTGCTACTGTGTTCTTCGTATGTCACTCCACGAGACAATACGATCACAGTTTGGCGGTGTAGTGAACATTGGTGCCTAAACATCTTACTTTCAGGGAATGTATGAACCAATAAAAAAAAAAGAAGAGCAGCTGTATTTGGTCATTTTTGTGTTCCCAATCTCAAGTTTCTCAACAATGGTGCCGGGTAACTGTACGAAATGGGACTGTATCAACAAGGTTCTACTATATTGGCAACAATTATGGATTCTGAATATTTATAGATAGATAACTCTTTGACAGGCAGCAGAGGCTCACTGTTTGATCCACAACAAACCTAACCTTAGTATTTTTGCTGAATATGATCTCTGATGTGTATTTCATAGGACACCTAGGATAAGAAATAACTATGGACCCCTGATTTTCAAACGTACTATAATATTGTTGCATCAAAGTAAACAAGTGAAAAAAAAAAAACAGCGGCACATCCAGACAATCTGGCTGCAATCACCATGAAATCTGAAGTAAACTGAACTACAACACTGAACAGAAGTGTGTAAAACAAATTTTCTGTACTACTGGTGTTACGAAAAAAAAAAAAAAATGTTTAACAACTACTCTTTTTTCATGAAAATATCTTGTCAACTTTGAAAAGTTTCCTAAGATAAAATTATTTTATCTTTGCATGAAAAAAAACCTCACAACACTCATTTTTTTTTATGTATCTGGCTGTTAAGATTTTATGCAAATCCCTCAGCCATTCAGATTCTTCGCTCCAAAATTACTTGACACTATGACAACTCACTTCAAACAAAAAAAGATGGCACCACCAAATACCGAGCGCAGACCCAGAGGTTTACAGTGGTGTCTTACCCTTGTCGTGCAGTGTATTCATCATCCACTTCACCCTCCTCTTCAGAGGTAGTCAGATCCTGCGCCAGGGTATAACAACACCTTCAGAAAAGAGCTTATTTCTGTTTTGGTGAAATGAGGTAAACAAAACATAGTGCACCATTTGTGTCAAGTCTAATTTTGTATTACACAGGTATCCAAAGAATGTTTATGCCACAGTTATACCAATGCTTGTAAACGCTTTTGCATGATGATGCAGCATGCTGATACATGGACACCTTATGAACTGCTAATGACAAGTAATTGGACAGCAAGCCACCTAAACAGTTCTAAAACTCACAAATGTCTCAAGAATAAAGCCAAAGCAGAATTTCTTTTTATGTGGCATACCACAAAAAATCTGTTTCCAAAATCTCGTTTCGGCAGTGCAAACATCTAAATAACCACTTGAACATCACATATCGATGATTTTTAAACTTTAAAGCCCGAATAAATATGTACTGAACATTTCAAACTCAGAAACAAAGTTCGCAGGTTAATTATAGAACATTCTTCAGGAACTTTCCTTCAATGAAATGTGTATGCTCGGTAGCACAAACCTTTTGATATTTTTATTTTTGCAACTGCCAATGGAATACTCGATGAGATGAGCAATTTCGGCAGCCAGAACCTCAAGAAGCTGTGAAATGTTCAGAACCACCACCCAGACCAGTTCATAACAGTCACTTTGTTTTGCTCCAATCGATGCTTAACTAGTCACCAGACTGGTTCACAACAATGCCTTTGTTTTGTTTCTCTAGCTTTATATATTTTCTCCTTCCCTTATATTGCATACCGGCTGATGTCGATCCAGTGAGCCAGTTGCAGTGCAGTCAGCAGAACAATTTCTCTTCTATTGCGATTACACAAACGCTCAAGGCGTGAAGCTGTCTTGCTGAGGACACAGGCACTGTCAACAAACTGTCAACGTTCCATTCAATAGGCTCCGTGGTGCACCAGGCCTGCCTTGCACTGCTGGCATGAACGCTCACTAACATTTATTTATTTATTTATTCTGAATACCCTAAAACGCAAATGCTTTGTAGAGGGGAGTGGGTTACAAAGGAATGATAAGTTATACAAAGTTAAAAAAAAAAAGAAACGGTAATGCAGAAACCATTGAGACGGATTACAAAAAAAGTAATGATAAAACAAAAAACCACGTGATACAAACAAAATGACTCGCTATATAGCACAGTTAGTTGCAATGAAAAAATACAAATAAGGATTGTCTGAAAAAATAATGAAACAAGATTGGTGGGAAGGTGGTTCCGGTCATGCGAGGTGTTCGGTACGAGTGTAGAAGTTTGTTTGTGCAAGAGGATGTACACCCAACTTTACTAATGTGGTCAACCCATGATGAAAGGTACGTAGGTGCAGGGATGAGCTCAGTGTGTAGATGATGATGATGGTAAACTATGAAATAAGCATAAGCGAAAAACTTTTCTGCGTAATGATAAATGAGACAATGATAAACTAGCTTTCATTGCTGTTAAGCTGGATGCACAAAAATAATTCGCTAGTATGAAACAAGTGGCATTGTTCTAAATCAGTTCAAGTGCATTAATAATGTTATCACCGTGAGGATCCCAAACAGCAGCAGCATATTCTAATTTGGAGCACACAAGAATTTTATAAAGAAGCAATTTTAATTCTGTTAGAGACTTAATCAAATTTTTATGTAAGTATCTTAGCATTTGATTTCTGTTATTAATTACTACGGTGGCATGAGTTTTCCATGTTTCATCAGACGTTATATTGATTCTGAGAAATCAATAGCACGAAACTTGTCCAAGCGTAGTACTGTTAAGTTTATAAATTGGATGGCGTTTGTATGTGTGAGAAACACAAATTAATTTGCACTTATAATTGTTCAATTCCATAAGCTACTTGTCATATCAATCCATTATAGAATATAAGTCTGATTGTAACATATGGTCATCGTGCTCACAGCAACTTTCTTATATATAACACAATCATCGGCGTAAAGATGAATATTAGAAGAAACACAATTTGGTAAATCATTAATGTAGATTAAAAGAAGCAACGGGCCTAAAACAGAACCCTGAGGCATTCCAGATTTAACATATGTTGGTGAAGAATCGTGATTGTTAATCGTGACATACTGAAGTCGATTGGCAAGAAAATATTCTAGCCATGCTAGTAGTTTACAATCTAGATTCAATGCTGAAAGTTTGACCATAGGAAGTGCATGGCATACTTTATCAAATGCTTTGGTGAGGTCTAAATATATGCAGTCAGCTTGGGAACTTCTGTCCAGTACGGCGTGCAAGCAATCTGTGAATAGTAGTAGTTGTGCGTCACATGAGCAGGATCGGTGGAAATCATGTTGAGCACCTGTGAAGAAGTTATTTGAGTCTAAGAAGTTAAAAACGTTAGAGTACAGTATAAGCTCCATAATTTTACAAGAAATATTCGTTGATGAACTTGCCCGGTAGTTAACCCTTTAAGTGTCAATGACGTAAATATACGGCGCTGTGAACAAGTCCAAAATGGTCAATGCCGTATATTTACGGTGCCGTGTGTACGTTGAAAAGGCGTGCCAATTTCCCCATTTTTTCTTTCTTGGCATGTGCTGCCACTATGTGGGAATACAGCAAGTTTTTTTCTTGCGCCTCCCTCTCTCAGTTTTCGTTTCATGGTTTTTTGGGCTAGTTTGCTCCAGCGCATCTATATACTATTTTGCCCCATTTATTGGATATCACAAGCTTGCGCAATGTTGCACATCTTAATAATATATGGTGGCCATGAACCGGTTTATGCGATATTAAAGCGAACCTTTCTCCCACTGGTTTTGATGCTGCATTGGTTGCACTGTGCAGAGAGTGGTCTGCTGTTGACAGAGTCGTCACACTATCAGTTGCAGCAGCAAAGTAGGCGTCACATAGATAATTTAGAAAACATAATTCAGTTATGCGAAAATTCAAAGAAACCCTTCTTTTCAGCATTTCTACCATTCACAGACTAGCCGCCATGTCCGCCATTTGTGCGTGCCGGCACGCAGGCGTCTTGGAGGCCACGGAGTGGCGTGCCCGGTTCCTTACAATATTTCCAACTGGTGCTTGCCTCCGTCGCATCGCAGCTAGCCCACGCAAGAGGCCACATTTCTACCGCAAAGTCCGCCTTCGTGCATAGCGTTCGCAGACAGCGTTTCCCGGTAAACATTACGGTTATATACGCTCCAGTTGCCAGGAAGCATGAGAAGCACTCAGGGACCTTTGAATGCTATCACGTTCCACTCTTAAATGGGAAGCTTAAGCGTTCTCTAAATTTTTTCATCGATAACAGTCAATTTAATCAAAGATGGAGGAGACATAATGCTTGGAAAACTGGCGGCTCTTTATATGAAGTGTCTATCGACTGCAAGGGTCCCAGAAAACTGGAAGAATGCGAACATTATACTAATCCACAAGAAGGGAGACGTTAGAGAATTGAAAAAATATAGGCCCATTAGCTACTCCCAGTATTATATAACATATTTACCAAAATAATCTCAAATACAATAAGGGCAACACTGGATTTTGGTTAACCAAGGGAACAGGCTGGCTTCAAGAAGGGATACTCTACAATGAATCATATCCATGTCATTAATCAGGTTATCAAGAAATCAATGGAGTACAATGAGCCTCTCTATATGGCTTTCATAGATTATGAAAAGGCATTTGATTCAGTAGAGATACCAGCAGTCATAACGGCATTACGTAATCAAGGAGTACTGAATGTTTATGTAGATACCTTGGAAAATATTTGCAGAGGTTCTACGGCTACCTTAATTCTACACAAGAAAAGCAGGAAGACACCTATTAAGACAGGAGTCAGACAGGGAGACACAATCTCTCCAATGCTATTCACTGCGTGCTTGGAAGAAATATTCAAGCTATCGAACTGGGAAAGCTTAGGAGTATGGATTGACGGCAAATATCTCAGCAACCTTCAGTTTGCCGATGACATTGTTCTATTCAGCATCAATGCAGACGAGTTACAACAAATGATTGAGGTCCTTAACAGAGAGAGTGTCAGATTGGGGTTGAAAATTGATATGCAGAAGACAAAGATAATGATATGATAAATAGCTGGACAAAGGAACAAGAGTTCAGGATCGCCAGTAGGCCTCTAGAGTCTGTGAAGGAGTATGTTTACCTAGGTCAGTTAATCACAGGGAACCCTGATCATGATAAGAAAATTCACAGAAGAATAAAGATGGGTTGGATCGTATACGGCAGACATCATGAGCTCCTGACTGGGAGCTTACTATTATCATTGAAAAGGAAAGTATACAATCAGTGCATTTTACCGGTGCTGACATATGGGACAGAGACTTGGAGACTGACAAAGAAGCTTGAGAACAAGTTAAGGACCGCCAAAGAGCGATGGAATGAAGACTGCTAGGCATAACGTTAAGAGACCGAAAGAGAATGGTTTGGATCAGAGAGGAAACGGGTATAGACAATATTCTAATCGACATCAAGAGAAAAAAATGGAGCTAGGCAGGTCATGTAATGCGCCGGTTAGACAACCGTTGGACCATTAGGGTTACAGAATGGGTACCAAGAGAACGGAAACGCAGTCGAGGATGGCAGAAGACTAGGTTGAGCGATGAAATAAGGAAATTCGCAGGCGCTAGTTGGAATCGGTTGGCGTAGGACAGGGGTAATTGGAAATCGCAGGGAGAGGCCTTCGTCCTGCAGTGGACATAAAACAAGCTGATGATGATGATGATTGTGAAATTTTTTGAACTTCCAATGTGAACATATTATCGACACGGCATGAAATCATATTTTTGGTTGCCAACTCGCGAATTGATGATAATGAAATGAAATTTTGCTCTCACTGAAATTTACTTTTTCCAACTGCCCGATAATTCGGAAAATTTTTCAACCCCTTTTGCGTAAGAAAAGCATGTTGGCAGTGTACTTCTTTGCATGAAAGGTTAAATTTCAATACAATAAAATTTTGATATAATGAAGTACTACTTTGATATAATGAAGCAAAGTGCTGATTTTATAGACTTCGTTATATCAAAGTATCATCATCATCATCCTAGCTACGCCCACTGCAGGGCAGAGGCCTCTCCCATACATCTCCAACTACCCCGGTTATGTACTAATTGTGGCCATGTCCCTGCAAACTTCTTAATATCATCCGCCCACCTAACTTTCTGCTGCCCCCTGCTATGCTTTTCTTCCCTTGGAATCTAGTCCGTAACCCTTAGTGACCATCGGTTATCTTCCCTCCTCATTACGTGTCCTGCCCATGCCCATTTATTTTTCTTGATTTCGAATGAATTAATGAATGAATGTTTATTTTGACAGAAATAAAATACAAAGAATCTCTGTCAAAGAGGCTGACAAAAAGGCACGTATGCCTGACTAAGTGTCAGTCCCCTTCCCCGACCCATTCCCAGTGCACAAAACACTCAAGCACACAGGGCAAGCATGGTACACAAAGTGGATACATACACAAAAAAATGAAAAGTACATGAAATATGTAACAGAAATACTGAATTTGATTTGTGTACAAAAGAATGAACAGTCATACCTGAAGCGACAGCAAATACATGTTCACTTTTTTTTTTGAAAATGTTTAGGGACAGTGATACATTTATTATAGTGAGTAAGCCAGGGTGATGATTAAAAAAATCTGCAACTATGAATGCCTGCTTTTGCATGCTGTAATTGGTACGGTCTTGCCCTTGTTGTAAATTAATTGCCTTGTGTTATATTTATGTTCATTCGGGAGATATGTTTTAAAAAAGGCTCTTTCATTGAGTCTTACCTCTTTAAATATTGCAATGGCTGTTTTTTTGTTAATAAGGTTTTCTAATGTTAAAATACAATTCTTCTTGAAAAGAGGAGCGGAGTGGCTTCTATAGGGCGCATTCTCAATTACCCAAATCATGCGTTTCTGTAAGGTTAGTAAACTATGGATGTTAGTTTTCGTTTTGGTACACCACACAGATAAAGAATATTGGAGGCGCGAATGCACTAGGCTATAGTATAATTGTTTTTTTAATCTAGAAGGTAATAGACGTTTTAATTTATTAATAACACCGATGGATCTTGCAATGCTGGTTTTAATGTTGCCGACATGACTGGACCAGTTTAAGTTTTCTTCAAACGTAACACCACACAAGGAACCTCTGGCATGTAGAGCATATAATGACTTCATCACGGAATTGTAAGACTAAGCTATCATCAATACCTTTGTTACGAGGCCGAAAAATAATGTACTTTGTCTTTTTAGTGTTTAATTCCAATTTATTTGCTCTAAGCCAGTCCGAAAGATTACTGAGCCAAATATTTGCTTCTTCCTCGAGAGTAAGCAAGTTTCCACCAGAAAAGAAGATATTAGTGTCATCAGCATACATGATTATGTCAGGTGTTAGAGGCACGTTTGTGATGTCATTAATGTATAATAAAAAAGAAGTGGCCCTAGGATGGACCCCTGCGGAACACCGTATTTGATTTCACCCATTGCCGATTAGGAATGACAAATGTATGTGTACTGTAGTCGGTTGGTTAAATAATTTTTAATTAGGTTAAGAGCAGTTCCCCTAATGCCGTACTCACTTAACTTTTGTAACAAGATATCGTGTTTAATGGAATCGAATGCCTTTTTAAAGTCAAGAAATATTCCTATTGTGTACAGCTTGTCCTCAAAGTTACTTATTATTTTTTCTTTGATCTTTAGCAGCGCCATTTCAGTACATTGGTGTTTTCGGAAACCGTATTGCTTTTCTGTTATAATATTATTTTGAGTACAGAAATTTAAAATTCTTTCGTTAATGACCTGCTCTACTATTTTGGAAAAGATTGGGAGAACTGAAATCGGTCTGTAGTTGTTCACGTCATTCTTGTCTCCCCCTATAAAATTACCGATACCCGTGCAATCTTTAATTTATCAGGGAATGCGCCAGTGCACAAAATTAAATTGCATATGTGTGACATCACTTTACAAATATGCAGCGCCACAGCTTTTATTGGTTCTGCCTTTATGTCATCTACACCACATGCTGTGGAATTCTTTAACTTTAGAAATAAGCTACTTATTTCAGCTTCATCTGTTGGTGCAAGAAATAGTGATCTGCTCATACTACATGGAATATAAGACCTGTAACTTGGGCTGTCAGCATCAAATGCATCAGACACGCCACATTGTAAGAAATGCTGATTAAACTTATCGGCCAGCGCAGTCCCTGTGAAAGATACGCCTTTATCCATAATTTCAAAAACAGGATTACGGTCGCTGTTCGGAAGCAGATCATTCAATGTTTTCCAAACTTTTTTGGGATCATTAAGAATATGAGTGAACTTATTCTCATAGTACCTCTCTGTTGCCAGCTTTATATCACGGCCCAATTTATTCCTGATCTTCTTGTAGTTCATTAAGTACTCTGGTTGCCTTGTCTTTATAAAAGTAGCGAATAGTCAATCATGTTCCTTTATGCGTTTTAGAAGGGTGGTGTCAACCCACGGTTTCCTGCATTTCTTGCTTCTTGTAGCTTCTCTTAGAGGGAAAGCTTTGTGATAAAGGTCTTTGATTATGCCGAGAATGTGAGTGAATTCCTTGACAGGATCCATCAATGCGTATAATTCGGACCATTCCACTTTGCTGACTGACGCTTCAAAATCAGCAATCGTGTTCTTGGTTATCAATCTGTACTGTGAGTGTGTGTCATTTTATTTTTGCGCTGTCGGTACACTTTCATCTCACGTGTAAAAAACAGGAAAATAGGCATGTGATCGCTTACATCAGAGATGAGGACACCCGACACTAAGCCAATTAATCGCGTTGTAAAACACAAGTCAAGTAGGCTTTCGGAATTGTTCGTCACCCTGGTTGGAACATTATTAACATTTTCGTAGCCAAAAAAAAAAAAAAAAAACATCCAGAAGCGCTTGTTTGGATCGGTCCGTTAATATTAAAATCACCCGTTACAATGAGGGGAGTGCCAAGCTGTGTACAAAAATCCAACATACAGTCAATGAAATCTAATAACATGGATAAAACACCGGATGGAGGCCTGTAAATAACCACAAATGTAGTATTCGCACACTTGATCATGAGGGATTCATAGTGGTCGTGTATTACAGAAAACTCAGAAATTACATCAAAGCATAGATCGTGTTTTACATAAATAGCGACACCACCCCCTTTCTTACGTTTTCGGGACAGTGAAGAACACTTATAGCCTGAGAAGTGTACAGCGTCGTATTCGTCGCGGAACCAAGTCTCAGAGAACGCTAAAATATCAAATTCATGCTGTATTTCATGTAGAAGCATGCAGACAGATTCGTGTTTGCTTTTTAAACTTTGTGCATTCAAATGAAACAAAGACATCTGGTTTCTATCACGTAACTCTCAGCTCTGTCTGAAGCAAAGCTTGTCATAGTACTTGCTTTCAACTAAGATGTTATTAACTTGCGTTTGTTCCCTCACCCAATCAGCTCTCTTATCCCTTAATGTTACACCATCATTCTTCTTTCCATAGCTCGTTGCGTCGTCCTCAATTTAAGTAGAACCCTTTTCGTAAGCCTCGAAGTTTCTGCCCCGTACGTAATTACTGGTAAGACCCAGCTGTTATACACTTTTCTCTTGAGGGATAATGGCAACCTGCTGTTGATGATCTGAGAATGCCTGCCAAACACACCCCAGCCTATTCTTATTCTTCTGATTATTTCAGTCTCATGATCCGGATCCGCGGTCACTACCTGCCCCAAGTAGATGTATTCCCTTACCACTGCCAGTGCCTCGCTACCTATCGTAAACTGCTGTTCTCTTACGAGACTGTTAAACATTACTTTAGTTTTCTGCAAGGTTAATCTTTAGACCCACCCTTCTGCTTTGCCCCTCCAGGTCAGTGAGCATGCTTTGCAATTGGTCCCCTGAGAACGACAGAAAGCTGAGCTAGTTGGTAAGGATTCATTATGCAAAAAAGAAGTGAGGCGTGCAGACAGGACACAAGATTAGAGAAGTGAACAACACGAACACCGACTATCAACTGAAGGGAGCACTGAGACGAAAAAAGAAAGAAGACACAAAACTCATCTGGGCATGCTCAGGACTGGTAACACCACGTGTCAGTCGGGTACACGTGCCGGTCTACGTGAGAGATAACTGTTAAGGCACTTAATCTCTTCCTTATGTAAAGTAATCGAAGGCTGACTCACGCACGCACTTCCACCATTATAGATATGCCACGCCTCTACCATAAGATGCGTATCTTCATTCTTATGCCTGTACAATATTGCACATTCATCTAACTCTGGCGTGCAGTTACAATCTCGGCAATGTAGCGAAAGATTAGAAGGCGATCCACCGGTTAACGACCTTTTATGTTCCATTAGCCTCTGATTGATACAGCACTTCGTTTGCCCTACGTAGAACTGGCCACAGCTAAGGGGAATATTATAAACCACACCCATACAACAGCCAGTAAAACTGTTGTTCTTATTGTGCCTCACTGGACAAGTATTTGTTCGTTTTTTGCCTTTTACCCGCTCCTTTTTATTCTGTATGGCAGCGCATATCTTACTTAGCTTATTGGGAGCAGTGAAAGTAACATTAACATCATATCTACTTGCAACTTTTTTAAGCCTGTGCGACACGGAATGAATATACGGAATAGCCAATACTCTTTTTTCGCTATTACTACTTTCTGTATTCACGTCCGTCCCTCTCGAAACCGACTTCTTTAGGCGCTCAGCCACAGTGGCCACTGCTACACTAGGATAACCTGCTTCTAATAGGCGCCGGACCTGTGCATTAAAACTGGCGCTCATTTTGTGCATGCAGCATCTGGTGAGGGAAGACTTAAGGCATGACATGGCAATTCCGGTTTTTACTACTTTGGAATGCTTGGATTGAAAGTTTAGCAATGGCTTCGAAGGTCTTAGGGAGTATTGCCAACAAACATGATTTTGTTCGAAGATCAAGAAAATGTCAAGAAACTGAATTACACGTCGCTGAGGAAATTCCTTGGTAAACTTTAATCCTCCCCCATAAAGTTTTAATTGCTCACTTACTGAGGTAGCAGCGGAATCGAATTCTTCCCTATTGCAGAAAATCAGGTAATCAATGTAACGAAATATCTTGATAACGCTATCACCTAAGGCTTTCTCTAAGCAGTTGTCAACCTTACTCAGGTAAATGTTGCTAAGAATAGGGGCAACCTTTGAGCCAATACAAATGCCTGATTTCTGCAGAAAAACGCCATCTCTCCACCCAATCAGCGTCGACTTCAAGTACATTGAAAGAATTTCTAGAAAAGCTCCCGTGGTGTTTCCACGGTGGCTGTGGAGCAGCTCTAGATATCTTTCAGTATGAAAGCTATATATAAGGGTTGGTTATACTCTGCACATTTCTCTATCACCTGATTGATAGTGTGAATATGGTCTATTGTTGAGTAGACTCTACAAAATCCTGCCTGGTCTCAAAGTATATACATATTCAAACATTCTCCACACGTGGACTTTGCTGCAGCATCGCTAGATGGCACAGCATGTCCAGCACAAGAGAGGGGCCGGGCAAAACACATGTCTCACACATGATGCCTTTCAGTGTTGGCCATACAGTATGTCGCTAAATTGGTTCAATGCAAATAGCATTAATGTCAACATTAACCGTGAGATGGGTGCAGCGGTAATTTTTTTTCCTCCCTCGGGAAAACCTGCTCCGATTTATTTCTTAACTATGTTAACCTTGCAGTTAAAACTAGCTTAACCTTGTAGTTAGGAAATCGCAATCATACATGCTCCATCTGCAGGCTTATACAAAAGTGGCAAAGCGCGTTTTCCGTTATTGCAATTAGCATTCTTACGATACTTCACACGCTTTCTGGCAGCTGTGTCTCTAATTGGATTGGATTGGATTGGAGACAACTTTATTTATGCCTGCAGTTTTTCCAAAAGCTTAGGTCGCTGGGACTCAATGGATAGACTATAGGGCTGCTGTGCTGAGGGAATGAAACCAACCCTCGGACCTACTTGGGTCACTGGATATGTGCTACTGAGTATTTGTTGCTCGTCAATGACAAAAAAAAAAAAGATTTATATGTTTATTCACCATATAGTCATACCCTACCAAGTCATCGTCCGTATGCAATGTGAGTATCCTTGCATATGTTCTTTTCCCTTTGAATACTTTGTTACATATTTTTACAGGTATGTATGCGATTCCGGGTCAGCTTCTCAGTGCTGTAAATGCTTCACTTCGAAGTGATTTCTTGTAATCTCTAAACACGTGCTGCCGCAGACCAGGTGTTTGAAGGTCACAGTATTTTGGAATATTATTTTTATTCACCGTATAGTCATAGCCTACCAAGCCATCGTTCGTATGCAGTGCGAGTACCGTGACACATGTTATTTTCCTGTCAAATACTTTGTTATGTATTTTTACAGGTATGTACATGACTCCAGGTTAGTTTGTCGGTGCTGTAAACACTACCCTTCTAAGCAATTTCTCGCGATCTCTAAACACGTGGCACTGCAGGCCAGGTGTTTGAAGGTCACAGTATTTTGGAATGTTATCAATTTCTAGCCACTACAGAGCCATAGGCTGCTTGTACGTGATTTGTGTATTCACCAAATAATTTTCTTTTTGTTAAGTGGATTTCATAACATTCCCAGAATGTTGTGTGGTCACTTCATATATTGTGCTGCTAGTTATTTTTTAATGGTAAGCTAAACACAAAACTTTGTTGTTTCCAGCCAACGTGCAGGCTGGCTCACCTTGAGGCAAGCAGCTTTGAGCAGCACCGAGCTGGCAAGTGGAGAAAGCTGAAGCCGAATGTCGTGCCAATGGTGTTCTTTTTCAGTGGCAAGCTGCTGTTTCATTGTGCATCAATGATTCTGTGCAAACCTATATGCTTCATTACTGCTGCATATTGCAATCCGATTCTGCTTGTCGCATTGTGTAACGTGTGCTGCTGGATTTGCTGCATCCCCGTGTCTGAGGTATTTTGTAAACATCAGTCATGCGAACCCAACAGGTAGCAGCAGTACAAGGCTAGACTAAACGGTTTCGAAAATTAGGATGACAGATGGAGTTCCTCGTGTCGTGAGATTAGGCAAAGATCATTATACTTCCAACCTGTGATGCTCCTTGCAGCTTGTGCAAGCTTGTGATGCTCCTTTTCTGTACTGCAGATTTACGTCGCCAAAGAAAAGCACCAAATGATAGGGCAAGACCTGCTGTGCTACTGGAAGCATGCCAAAAACAGGCAACATCGTTTCTACGGCCATTAATTCTACACAGCTCACAAGCAAACAGGTGGATCCAGCTTCATTCGTAGATGCCGCTGAGGTGTGGCGAGCACGGAGCTGTCCTCTGCCGATGCACTTGCAGGGATATCTGAAAATGCACAGCTAAACAAAAAGCTCTCAGATATGGGCGAAAAATGCAGACAACTCCATGAGGTTCCTAAGAAGGCCACCTTTACAATTCAAGGTCTAAAAAATATAAGAACTTGGAAAACAACATGGAATTATTCGGACAGCATTTGAAATTCCTCAATGATGACCAACTGCAGGCACTTGGGCGCCAGAGCAAAAAAGGGAAGCACTCTGCCCGCAGAAATGATCAAGCAGGCACTTCAAATAAAGTTTTCGTGCAGGAAAACAGGTTACAAAACCCTGAGAAAGCTGGGCTACCCTCTGCTGGCCAGCAAAACCCTTGTGCGTTGCCTTCAGGGCCTCAAGTTTCTTCCTGAAATTTTCACAGAAGTGATCAACGTTCTCAAAATGAAAGAAGAGAACATGCAAGAAATTGAAAAAGACTGTGCCTTGTTCTTGGATGACATGGAAATCGCTCACGGCTATGAGCTTGATCGTGCTGAGGATGTGGTATTGGGGGGGAGAACTCTGCCAGAGGAGGCAGATGAACCTGCTCACCAGGTGTTGGTGTTCATGGTGGGAGGTCTGAATACGAGGTAGAAACAAGTCATTGTCTACCACTTCACCGGAAGTCGTGCAGAGGGTCGTATTCCCAAGGACTACGTCATGGAGATAGTGCAGCTCTGCGCTAACATTTCTCTCAGAATCTACATTGCAACTTCCAACTTGGGGGGCCTCGAACTGGGCTATGTGGTGCGAGCTTGGATTCTCCAGCCACAGGAATTCTAGCACCGTACGCTCAGTACTTCACCCCTGCCTGGAAGGCAATGAGTTGTTTTTCACCACAGATGCTGCACACATGCTAAAGAATATAAAGTCACAGTTGCTTACATAGGAAGCGTTCATTCTCAGAGATGTCTGCCTGCACAACCTGCCATCAAAAGAAGTGAAAGTGGACCATGTGCGCAGTGTGATACAATATGATGCTGGTCAAGAGCCGAAAGACGCCCCGAGGCTCTCAGAGTTGAACACTATGAGGGTCCACTTCACCAAAATGAAAGTGGGAGTTGCTGTCTGCTTCTTTAGGGAAGCTCCTACTGCAATTCGGTACCTCATCAAAGAAAAAGCTATAGAGCCGGAAGCAGAGACAACAGCATGGTTTTTGGAGTTGGTATTGTCACATTGTATTGACCACCAAGAACACAATACGAAAACTGTGAATAGCGAAACTAACTTTTATTAGGTGAACTTTTGCCCACAAAAGCAAGTGACAATGAAACTACAACGAAAGCAGCGAACACAGTAGGTGATTGTCAGAAATCCGATCAACGGGTCAAGCGCGTCGGCTTTTATACATGAATCATTGAAGGTTCCAGAGAAATTGCTGGTGCCTGCGTGTCTTTCAGAAAGTACTACACAAATCGCATCGCGCATACATGCAATCAGATTATGCAAGGTTCGGTGACAACAAACAGCAGATGGAACAGCGTATCCTGCACTGTGCGATAACATTTATTAGACGGTGAAACACCGTCACCCGATAAAGATAAACAAGTACACATGTCAGTAATCAGCTGGTACACCCTGATGCCTTCCCGCCACCTGTGAGTTGCTCTATGTTTTCGAGACATCAAGAAGCATCACGAAGCAATTGAGTTGCTGAACTCAGCACTTTAGACTTTTTAAGGAACGAAAATGGGAAGCGTAGCACAGTGGAAGCAGTGGAAGCCTTCACGGCAGGTTTTTTGATAACAACAACAGTTGTTCTTCGTCTGCAGGATATTCTCTTGCAGAGTAAAGGATGTGACTTTTTCCTCACAAGCAGAATTTTACAAGATTGTCTTGAAAATTTGTTTTCAGTGGTGTGCATCAAGAAGCCTGTCCCGAACGTTTATGATTTGAAATACGTCCTGAAGCTTGTGTGAGTCAGCCAATTTCTTCACACACCAGGAACAACAAACTACCAAGTCGGTAACATGCAGTACCTCACTGATGTGCTGTCAAAAGGTAAACAAGAGCGTGGAGAAGTGGAGGCCGAAGACATTGACGACTTTGAAATTTCATTTATTGAAGAACTTGAGACAAATGAATGTAACATTTGTGTCTTCTTTCTTTTTTCGCCTCAGTGCTCCCTTCAGTTGATAGTTGGCGTTCGTGTTGTCTACAACCATCTTCAAAATACCTAATTGGGAATGCAGAAATCGCTTCAGTACCAACTTATAAGTATTTAGGCATCCATTTGACATCTGATCTAAATTGGTCTTTTCATATTTCACAGATTACTAACGAGGCAAATCGCGTCCTTGGTTACTTTCGACGAACCCTGCGACTAGCACCCCCATCAGTGAAATCCCTTGCTTACTTAACACTTATCCGCCCCAAATTAGAGTATGCATGCGCGATCTGGGACCCTCATCAAAATAACCTTTCCATTACTCTTGAATCCGTACAAAATCGCTCAGCTCGTTTCATTTTCTCCGCCTATTCCTACCATGTAAGTGTGACTGAACTAAAACGTAATGCTCATCTCACAACTTTAGCTAACCGCCGAAAAATTTCCAGATTGTGTCTGTTTCATAAATTCTTTTATCATCCATCTTTGAACTCCATTATCAGCCCCGCCCATCGCATTTCAAGTCGCACAAACCACGGGAAGGCCGTCTACCCGCCCCCTGCTCGCACTTCTGCGCATCTGTCATCATTTTTCGTCCATACAGCAAGGGACTGGAATGACCTGCCAAACGCCATCGTTGATCAGATCGACTCATCATCATTCAGAACATCAATAGAAAAAATGTACTGCTGAAATTCCACCCCCTCATGTAATACCCCTTCAATGGGGCCTTTGAGGTACTAATAAATAAATAAATAAATAAATAAATAAATAAATAAATAAATAAATAAATAAATAAATAAATAAAATACTTCTCTACTCTTGTGTCCTGTCCGCACGCCTCACTTCTATTTTGCATAATGAATCCTTACCAACTAACTAGCTCAGCTTTCTGTCGTTCTAATCCTATTCTACATCGGTGGTTTTCTTATAAAAGGGATATGCTGCCAGCTGTTGCAGGATGCACTCAGTGCAACACTGCCTTGTTCAGGTTTAGGTGACAGCGAGCACACGCACCTCACCCCCAAAAAATACAGACGTAAAGGTGGCAAACTTACATATCCAAGTGAGAATGTTTTGCTGATGCTGAAATCATGCGAAGAGCATTTCAGGGGCATCATAAGCTGGACTGAAAGCTTGCTTCATGTAAGGTCCTTTTTGTAGGCTGTGACTGAGTATTTGAGAAAGATGGTGCGCGCTTGCCTGAAGACCTGCTACGAGCACAGCAAGTGTACCGAGAAGCTCCTGATGTCGAGTTATGCGAGCCTGAGGTTTCGCATACATCTGTGCCACGTTGGTGCGAACGGCATCAACGAAAATGGAAGCAAAACATGTGCCAGGGTGAGCCTGCAGTGACTGAAAAATTGGACTGGTTCTTTATTGTGTGTATTGGCAGTTCTTTTTTACTTTCAGAACATTTTATTGTTTTATTATATTATTTTGTAATCATACATGTGCCCTTGTTCATGAGAAAATACCACATGCACAAATAAAAGAATCATTTTGACCTTTGAGCTGATTAAGGCTCTGATTTTTGCAAGGAGGTTATTTGCAGTGAAAACAATGATTGTCAGATCGACACAAGACACAGCCTCACTGAGGCAGAATGCATCAGCTTGATTGGATTAGGTGCTTTTATATATAAGGCAGATCTGAAAGATCTGATAAGGCAGAAAGATCTGATCAAGAAACGCCAATGTATGAAAGCCTCCAACCCTACAGCTAGAATAGAACTGGCAGAACTTTCGAAGTTAATCACAAGTGTAAGACAGCTGACATCAGGAAGTATAATATGGATAGAATTGAACATGCTCTCAGGAATGGAGGAAGCCTAAAAGCCGTGAAGAAGAAACTAGGGATCAGCAAGAATCAGATGTACAGGTTAAGAGACAAAGCCGGCAATATCATTACTATTATGGATGAGATAGTTCAAGTGGCTGAGGAGTTCTACAGAGATTTATACAGTACCAGTGGCACCCACGACGATAATGAAAGAGGGAATAGTCGAGAGGAATTTGTTATCCTACAAGTAATGCCGGAAGAAGTAAAGAAAGCCTTGGGAGCAATGCAAAGAGGGAAGGCAGCTGGGGAGGATCAGGTAACATCAGATTTGTTGAAGGATGGTGGGCAGATTGTTCTAGAAAAACTGGCCACCCTGTTTACGCAATGCCTCATGACCTCGAGCATACCGGAATCTTGGAAGAACACTACCATAATCCTAATCCATAAAGAAATGGGCGCCAAAGACCTGAAAAATTATAGACCGATCAGCTTACTGTCCGTTGCCTACAAAGTATTTACTAAGGTAATCGCAAATAGAATCAGGAACATCTTAGACTTCTGTCAAGCAAAGGACCAGGCAGGATTCCGTAAAGGCTACTCAACAATAAACCATATTCACACTAGCAATCAGGTGTGTCGGGCCCTTGGGCCCTTTCTGTAGCGCGCACGGGGGAAGCCTTTGAAACGCGCCACAACGGCACTCATCGCATCGAGCATGCGCACCGATCGCGTTATCGTAAGAACTCGCGCGGGGATTGCCGGGAAGGGAGCTGCCCGATAAGAAGGCAGCGAAGACGGCAGTCGGGGCTTTTTTCCGGGGCGCGGGCCTGGGGAGGCGCTGGTGGGGACGCGGCCCGTCTAGGTTTCTTTCCGAGCGTGCTGCAGAGCGGGGGGGAGAGCGTTTTTGTATTTTGTCCGCGTGAAAGAGTGCTCTTGTTGTTCGCTTTTGGGACTGTGTCTGCGCGCCTGGTTCGGTGCTTGCTTGCTTTCTGCGCTTTATGCATTCTGTTATCGACGGAAAGATTGTGTTGGTTGATGGTTTGTATCGGCCGTTCTTTCGTCGCTCCCTTTGGCTTGTATGCCTCGCTGCTTGTATGCTGCTCTTGTTGCCTCGCTGTGCTGCTGCTTGCTTCTTTGCCTTGTTCTTTTCTGCTATTGGCCGTGAGGCTGCGGTAATTGAGTGTTTCATTATATCGTAAATTAAAGCGGTTTTTGTTCCTTGCGCCATTGGTCCTTTGTCATGCTGGTCGCGGCTCGCGGACCCCCCTGAGCGAAGGCGAGAGGTCTTCATCTGGTGCCCAACGTGGTTTTCTTCTTTTTAGTTTTTTTCTGTTTCTTCTGGAGTACGCTTCCGCACCGCAGGGACCACGAGCACGGGAACAAGGGAACCGCCCCCATCTTGAAGCAGCTGGCAATTCCCCCTAGGCCTACTTGTTTCGCTCCGACATTGGGTCCCACAGCTCCCGCATCTGTACCCAACCGCTCTGACCCGCATAAGCTCACTGAACGTTTTTATTCTACCTCTCGCTGTCCTTGCGCTCCGCTATTTCGCGCCATCCTGCCTCCACAGAACCACTTGACATTGCTTGACCATTCCGTCAGACCGCTTTTTCTGTCCACTTTCAACACCAAAGATGCACCGCCGGCATTTTAATGCACCTACGTTCACGTAAAGTCAACAAGGGTGCGGTTGAAAATCATACTCGCCAAACCACTAGTACGATGCCTGATAAAAAGGACCAGGGCGCGCCCGGACAAAATATGTCCAGCATTATTGCCCAGCTGACCACGCTGCTCGAGCATCAGACAAACATAACTCCAGCAGCCAGCTTCTGTTTGCAGCTCGCTGTGCCTACATATGAAGGCCACACAGATAAGAAATCGGTGGCAGACTTCCTTCAGGAAATGCAAGATTACCACGACGCGCAAGCCATTACGGATGACGTTCTTCTTCAGCGCGTTTTGCTCGTTGCCCTGACTGGGTCCGCCACCCGCTGGCATCGTCGCCAGTCATTCCAAAGTTGGACGCACCTTGAGCAGCTACTGCGAGCAGAATTCCTCCCCCCAGACTACGTCGTCCGCATGAAAGACGAGCTTTGCGCCCGTAGTCAGGCGGAGGAGGAAAGCATTCAAGAATACATACGGTCCTTTCAGGAGCTTTACGAGCGCGCAGATCCTTCAGCACCCGAAACAAAAAGAGTACCCCGGGCAATCCGGCAATCTCACCCGCTAAAGCGGCGTCTGATATTCAGGCGGCGATGTTGGCAGAGCTCACTTACCAGCCTCCACCACCGCCTCAAGCCTCCCTCGAGCCGTCTTGCGTGTGGCACGGTTCTCAAATTGAAAGCCCGGGGAATATAGTACCACCTCCAAGGGCGCTGGACCCATTCACTCACCGCACCTTTGCCACCCAGGTACCTTTCCGGCCTCCGGTCCCAGAACCTGCCACAACGTTGCGAGGCACTCGGGGCCGCAGCAGGCCTGTAGCGGCTGCCGCCCAATCAGGCGCAGCAGATACACGCAGCATTCCAGTCTGCTTCCAGTGTGGAGGACGAGGCCACTACAAGAGCCAGTGCCCGAGCCCCCTTGGCTCCTGCCAGCAGGGAAACGACGAGGGCCGGCGGTGGTGAGCAGCTCCCAGTCGCCGGCCAACGACCTACCGCGCCCCGACGTCCCCTCGGAACATGCAGACTACGCGGCCGTCAAGCACCGAGTGGGGGCAGGCGTTTCCAAGACTACGAAAAGCCGGGTGTTTCGGTCGTCCCACCATCCTGTTGCCACGGCGCTGAGCCGCGGACAACCTTGGCACCGCAGAGGGGGAAAGAAGCGGCTCCTCGCACTCGAATCACCACCGGCATCAACGGTAGTAGCTGTACCGGAAAGGTGTCACCCCCCCCCCCCCGATCGAGGGCCCAGGATCTCGGACAAATGGTGAGGGCTTTGCCGTCCACGTTCAGTCTTCTTGACGCCCACCTTGAGAAAGCACCATCGGTGGTGGTCAGAATGGCCGGAATAGAAGTACCTGCTATTTTAGACACTGGCTCTGCTGTTTCTGTTTTCGGCGATTGTGTCAAAAGCGCCTGCGAGACGAAACGTCTACAGTTACGAAGTGTAAACACGACCCTTCGCATGGCATCAGCTCACGTTGCGTCAGCTACGTCAGCAGCCCGGTTAACGGTTACATTAATGATAAAAAAATTCCGGCAACGCTTCCTACACCTTCCAGGACTTTCTTGTCCTGTGATTTTGGGACGTAACTTCATAGCCAAAGCAGGAATCGTTCTCGATCTCTCTAAAGGCACCTACCAGTACGGCATGCATGCACATCCACTCAAGTTCATGACTAAGCCAAGAGAACCACAGTCAAATCTGTTTACCGCCAATATCTCTGCGGTCTCCGGGACTGGTTGTGGTATTCTCACTGTGCTGAAGTCTTTCACAGGATCTCCGGTGGAGAAGACCAAAATCGAGACAGCACTTAAACCATTTGCCGAAATTTTCACGGAAGCTCCTGGCAGCGTTAATGTGCTGACTCATAGGATAGACACCGGATGCGCCCGCCTAATTCGTTTCAACCCGCGGCCCCTGAGCATCCACAAGCGAGCACTTCTTGATAGTGCGCTAAACGAAATGATCGCTACGGGTGCTGTAAGACCGTCTAAGAGCCCCTGGGCATTCCCAGTTGTACTAGCACCCAAGAAAGATGGCACGGCGCGGTTGTGTGTTGACTACCGTCGGTTGAATGCTGTCACAGTTCGAGACTCGTACCCCTTCCCATCAATCGATTCAGTGATGTATTCACTTGGGTCAGCAAAGTTCTTTACTACTTTAGACTGATGCAGGGGCTTCCTGCAAATTCCGATCGCCTCCTGCGATATTGCAAAGACTGCATTACCTTCCCTTCGGGGACTGTTCGAATTTGTCCGATTGCCTTTCGGTTTGTGCAATTCACCGGCAACCTTTCAGCGTGTAATAGATATTGTGCTTCAAGACGCCAAATTCAATTATGCGATGGCTTACATGGATGACGTAGTGTTCTCGAATGCCCTAGAGGAGCATCTCCTTCACCTAACCACCGTTTTACAACGAATGCAGGCCGCAGGCATCACTATTAACCCCCGGAAGGTTCAACTGGTTTCGCCCAGAATCAACCTCCTAGGTTTCATTGTCGAGCAAGGCACATTCCGGCCTGACGAGGAGAAACTCCGGGCCATACTGCAGCTTCCACCACCAACAGACGTCAAGAGCCTGCAGCGGTATTTGGGCATGGTGGGCTTCTACCGCCACTTTATCCCCAACTGCGCTGACCTGGCAAGACCTCTCCACCAGCTCTTACGGAAAGGTGCCAGTTGGTACTGGACTGACGTGGAGCAGGGATCATTTCGAGCTCTGTCATCGGCTATCGCCGATACCGCACGTCTGCTGCTTCCCGACCTCAACCTGCCATTCACCGTGCAGACCGATGCAAGTGAGTATGGCATCGGCGCAGACTTGCTTCAGAAGCACCAAGGGAAGCTTCAGCCTCTGGCTTTTGCAAGTCGCACTCTCACAGGAGCAGAGCGGAACTATACCGTAACAGAGAAAGAGTGCCTAGCAATTGTATTTGCACTAAAGAAATTTGACATGTATCTGGATGGGGCTGACTTTACTATTCAGACTGACCACCAGGCACTGACGTGGCTGTCAAAGCTACAAAACCCAGCCGGCCGTTTAGCCCGTTGGGCCCTCTCTCTTCAGAAGTATAATTACAGAGTAGAATACAGGAAATGCACCTTCAACAAGGTAGCTGACGCCCTGTCCCGAGCACCACTCTCCGGGGATGGCGAGCTGGCACCCGAAGTCCTGGCTGTGGCAGTGCCGGTGGATGCCTGGGGAACACTGATCACCCGCCAGCAGCTACTCGATGCCCAGCTAAGCGACGACCAGTGCAACTTGATACGCAAGGCACTGGACGGCGCCAACCCTGCCGGTAGCGGAAACTACGACTGCTACATGCAAGCAGAAGATGGCCTGCTCTTGCAGTATATACCTGCTGCTGATTTGGATTGCGGTGAGTCCCCATTCTGTGTCGTTGTGCCTAGGAAGCTGCGCAAGCCTTTTCTAGAGTACTTTCATGACACCCGGCTCGCCAGTCATAGCGACGGCATGAAAACATTTGAGAAGTTGTGTCGCGTCGTGACATGGCCGCATATGAGAAAGCATGTCTTTAGATACGTTCGCACATGTCCTACCTGCCAGACCGTGCAACCGAGGGGAGGGAAGCCACCAGGCTTCATGCAACCAGTTGAGAGCCGATACCCATGGGAAATTGTGGCATGTGATGTTATGGGCCCATACCCCAGGTCAGCTAAAGGGAATCGATACTTGTTAGTGGTCACTGACCATTTCTCCAAATGGGTAGAGCTGTACCCGCTACGCAAGCTGGATTCTAAGGTAATCTGGGATAGGCTGTTGGAAGCATTCACCCGTTTCGGTTTCCCAGCGCAGCTTATCACAGACAATGCCACATATTTCACAGGCAGGATATTCGTTGACACTTGCAAAGCTCTTGGCGTGCAGCACAAAAGGACGACACCCTACCACCCTCAAGCCAACATCACGGAGCGTGTGAACCGAAACCTTAAGACAATGCTGGTGGCTTTCACCGAGCGGCACAAGGACTGGGACGTTCGTATCCAGGAGATGGCTTTTGCCACAAGGACCACAGTAAACCGGTCGACAGGGTTTATGCCAGCGGCTATTCTTCTCGGTCGCGAGCTCCGTTTTCCTATTGAGCATGCATTCACCAACGGCTCTGAATTACCAACTTGCAATTACTCTTCGTTTACACAAAATCTTTCCAGCCGCTTGGCCCACACTCTGAAGGAGGCCAGGGAAAACTTGGACCTTGCCCGCCTGGAACATGGCAACCATAACAACAAAGGCAGGCGGCCCCTGGAGTTCGCGGTTGGCGACGAAGTGCTCCGCCGCACGCACCCACTCAGCGATGCTGCAAAAGGGTTTGCTGCTTCCCTCGCACCTAGATGGCCCTTAAGTGATTGCGAGACGTATTTCTAGCTTGGTGTACTTACTGCGGGAAAAACACAGCAGCAGATTAATAGGGCCCGTAAGCTAGCACGACCTCAAAGCGTACTACGAGCGCCCATCAGACAGCTAACCGTGCTTCAGTCGTTATACGAGTTCAGCAGTTAACGCAGCTGTGCCCTACATCTGTTATCTGTTAATCACGGCGTTTTTACATATGCTGTCCTCGGATATCCTCGCCTTACGCAGAATGCCACGCTACCACTCCAACGGGCGTGACCAGCCTGGCTGCCACGGCGGCCCATCGAAACATCACCTATGTCGTCGGCCTCTCACCGAGGCGACCGATGTGCGCTAGCGTCGGTTGGGCGAAAAGTGCATTGTCTCTGAAAGAGCGCACACCTTGAGCGCATGCCATTTGGAGCCGTCACGTGGAGCTCCGAACGACGCCAGACTGCATTCCAACCCATCGCGTGCCAACTGCCCCGAACATTTTGCTTCGCAACAGCCGTGATATACTCGACTAGGACGATGCATGGTGCTGTTGGACATAGTGTTGTTACATAGTGTTGTTGCATAGTGCTGTTGCATAGTGTTGTTGCATAGTGTTGTTGCATAGTGTTGTTGCATAGTGTTGTTGCATAGTGTTGCTGCATAGTGCTGTTGCATAGTGCTGTTGGACACCCAGGCGGGTGTCCGGTCTTGTACGGGGGGGAGTGTCGGGCCCTTGGGCCTTTTCTGTAGCGCGCACGGGGGAAGCCTTTGAAACGCGCGCCACAACGGCACTCGTCGCATGGAGCATGCGCACCGATCGCGTTATTGTAAGAACTCGCACGGGGACTGCCGGGAAGGGAGCTGCCCGATAAGACGGCAGCGAAGACGGCAGTAGGGGCTTTTTTCCGGGGCCTGGGCAGGGGAGGCGCTGGTGGGGCGTGGCCCGTCTAGGTTTCTTTCCGAGCGTGCTGCAGAGCGGGGGGGAGAGCGTTTTTGTATTGTGTCAACGTGAAAGAGTGCTCTAGTTGTTCGCTTTTGGGACTGTGTCTGCGCGCCTGGTTCGGTGCTTGCTTGCTTTCTGCGCTTTATGCATTCTGTTATCGACCGAAAGATTGTGTTGGTTGATGGTGTGTATCGGCCGTTCTTTCGTCGCTCCCTTTGGCTTGTATGCCTCGCTGCTTGTATGCTGCTTCTGTTGCCTCGCTGTGCTGCTGCTTGCTTCTTTGCCTTGTTCTTTTCTGCTATTGGCCGTGAGGCTGCGGTAATTGAGTGTTTCATTATATCGTAAATTAAAGCGGTTTTTGTTCCTCGTGCCATTGGTCCTTTGTCGTGCTGGTCGCGGCTCGTGGACCCCCTGAGCGAAGGCGAGAGGTCTTCAGGTGACAGAGAAATGTGCGGAATATAACCAACCCTTATATATAGCTTTCATTGATTATGAGAAAGCGTTTGATTCTGTCGAAACCTCAGCAGTCATGGAGGCATTACGGAATCAAGGTGTAGATGAGCCGTATGTAAAAATACTGGAAGATATCTATAGCTGCTCCACAGCCACCGTAGTCCTCCATAAAGAAAGCTACAAAATCCCAATAAAGAAAGGCGTCAGGCAGGGAGATACAATCTCTCCAATGCTATTCACAGCATGTTTACAGGAGGTATTCAGAGACCTGGATTAGGCAGAATTGGGGATAAGAGTTAATTGAGAATACCTTAGTAACGTGTGATTTGCTGATGATACTGCCTTGCTTAGTAACTCAAGGGACTAATTGCAAAGCATGCTCACTGACCTGGAGAGGCAAAGCAGAAGAGTGGGTCTAAAAATTAATCTGCAGAAAACTAAATTAATGTTTAACAGTCTCGGAAGAGAACAGCAGTTTGCGATATGTAGCAAGGCACTGGAAGTGGTAAGGGAATACATCTACTTGGGGCAGGTAGTGACCGCGGATCCGGACCATGAGACTGAAATAATCAGAAGAATAAGAATGGGTTGGGGTGCGTTTGGCAGGCATTCTCAGATCATCAACAGCAGGTTGCCATTATCCCTCAAGAGAAAAGTGTACAACAGCTGTGTCTTACCAGTACTCACATACAAGGCAGAAACCTGGAAGCTTACAAAAAGGGTTCTACTCAAATTGAGGACGACGCAACGAGCTATGGAAAGAAGAATGATAGGTGTAACGTTAAGGGATGAGAAAAGAGCAGATTGGGTTAGGGAACAAATGCGAGTTAATGACATCTTAGTTGAAATTAAGAAAAAGAAATGGGCATGGGCACGACATGTAACGAGGAGGGAAGATAAACGATGGTCTTTAAGGGTTACGGAATGGATTCCAAGGGAAGGGAAGCGTAGCAGGAGGCGGCAGAAAGCTAGGTGGGCGGATAAGATTATGAAGTTTGCAGGGACAACATGGTCACAATTAGTACATGACCAGGGTAGTTGGAGAAGTATGGGAGAGGCCTTTGCAATGCAGTGGGCGTAACCAGGCTGATGATGATATATAAGGGAAGTTTAAAAATGCAGGAGGTCTATGACAGTAGCCGCATTGTTTATTACTCTATTTCACTCTCTACCCTCCTAGAGATCTCTAAGGAATTCTGTCCCTCTCAATGGTCCTGCAAAAAAGAAATGCAAGATTCATTTATGTGGACGAAGTTTCACACTCTCCATCAGCTTGTATTGCAAAAGAGCAATCTGACAAACCTTGACGCTCCCTCCGTCAAGATATGTGCTCTTTGCCAAGTCCTTGACATGCGGAATGTTGCCTACAGACTGGAAAATTGCCAATGTTGTTCCTATTCCGAAGTCAGGACCTAGAAAATCTGTGTTTAATTATAGACCAGTGTCCTTGACTAGCGCACCTTGCAAGATCTTTGAGCATGTACTTTTTAGCAATATCGTGACTCATTTAAATTTGTTTTCCTTGTTGATCCCTCAGCGACACGCATTTCAAAGTGCTTTTTCTTGTATTACTCAGCTTACAGAATTAATGCACGACCTAGCATCCACTCTTGACAAAGGGGGCTGTGTAAATTGCATCTTTTTAGATTTCAGGAAGGCTTTTGACCTAGTGCCCCATTCTTTGTTGCTTGAAAAATTGTCGTGGTACAACATAAATAAAACGGTTGTTGAATGGATAAAAGAATACTTAAATTGTAGGACACAACGCGTAGTCATTGGAGGTAGGCTGTCGCATGGTGTTGATGTGTCATCGGGGGTGCCTCAAGGTTCAGTTTTGGGTCCGCTATTGTTTTTGTTATACATGAATGACATTACCGTTGGCATATCATCTTTCATCCGATTGTTCGCAGACAACTGCATTTTGTATTGCATTATGAAAGGTCCCGATGATTATAATGAACTACAGAAGGATTTAGACAAGGTTGCAGAGTGGTGTGATAAATGGTGCACGAGTATAAATCTTGATGAAACTGTGCAGATGTGCTTTACGAGACAAAGGTCACCAAATGTATATACATATAGCAATAACAGGAAAAATCTTGCATCCGTGTGTGAATATAAATACCTTGGGGTGTACTTGACCCCTCAACTATGCTGGCACCGTCATGTTAACTACTGTATATAATTGTTAAGGCGTGTAGAGTTCTTGCTATGCTATGTAGAAATGCGAAATGCTTTCTTTTAGAAACAAGGAACCTGCTTTACAAGACTAACATAAGACCAATACTGGAATATGCTTGTACTGTCTAGGACCCGTGGACTGCGACAGACATAAAGAAACTAGAAAGAGTACAAAGCTTAGCAGCCCGTTTCGTGGTTCAAAATTATACTCGGTATTTTAGCGCATCCCAAACAAAGGAAACATTAGGCTGGAATACACTTCAAAATCATATAAAAACATTCAGATTAAAATTTTTGCACAATATATATCATTCTAAAACCAGCCTCAATCGTGATAGCTACATAAGGCCACCGGAGTACACTTCTGGCAGGCACGATCACCCACTTAAGATTAAAGAGTATAGATGTAGAACGGCGCTTTTTAAGATGTCATTTTTTCCTACGACGGTCAGTGAGTGGAACAGGTTGCCCAGCGATGTTGTATCGCTATCTTCAAGTGATGCCTTTGCTTCAGCCATATGACTTGCAATTTCTCTTTCTCTGTACTTTGTGCTTGTGTCAACAGAACCGCTTTGTTTCCCTTCGTGCATGTACGGTTATGCTCTGCTTCCATTTTTCATCTTTTTGTTGTGCCGGCGATTTGCCATGATCTGTAACTTTTTTTTTCATGTATTCTATACTAACTGCTTTTTGTCAATTAGTATATATGTACTTCTCCCCCCTACTGTAATGCCAAACTGGCGCTGTGGGTACTGTGATAAATAAATAAATAAATAAATAAATAAATAAATTGTACTGTAAAATAGGGAGCAGTGGGGTTGTGGTTAGGAGAGAGACAACGACGACGAGAACGAACAACCTTGTTTCGGTGCTCGGTCGGCTACACTACCTCTCGCTGCTCCAACGTTCTAGTCGCGAACGCTTGCCTTCGCCAGTCGTGCACTCACTAAACCTGAATCGAACTATTCTGTCATAGAAAAGGAATGCCTGGCTATAATTTGGGCCATAACCAAATTCCGTCCGTATCTTTATGTCCACTCCTGTCTGGTTTGCCAACGCCGTAAAGATCCCCCTCGTCGTTCAACCGCCCCATTGCAGCCTTTGCCTTGCCCAGCACATGCTTTTGATCGAGTAGGAATCGACATTTATGGACCTCTGCCAACCACATCAGATGGCAATCGCTGGGAAATCGTGGCCATCGACCATCTTATGCGCTATGTGGAAACTTCCCCTTTGTCCAGCGCTTCTGCACGTGACGTCGCCTGGTTTCTCCTGCGCCACATCATCCTTCGCCACGGAGCTCCCAGGGAATTACTCAGTGACAGAGGCCGCGTCTTCCTCTCCGATGTCATCGAGGCTCTCCTCAAAGAATGCCGCATCATTCATTGCACCACTACTGCGTATAATCCGCAGACTAATGGCATGACCGAGCGCTTTAATCGCACTCTTGGTCACATGCTGGCCATGTACGTTGCATCCGATCAAACCAAATGGGACCATGTTCTGCCTTTTCTGACCTACGCTTACAACACCGCCACGCAGACTACCACGGGATTTTCGCCCTTCTTTCTCCTGTACGGACGCGAACCTTTTTCCACAATGGATACTATCCTTCCGTACCGCCCTGACTCCACGGAAACAACTACCCTATCCGAAGCTGCTGCACACGCAGAAGAGTGTCGCAAGCTTTCCCGTATATTTAAGTCAGAAGACCAGCAACGCCAGAAGCACCATCGACAAAGTTCCAATGCTCCTGTATCCTATGCTCCTGGCTCGCTAGTGTGGCTTGCGTTGAAGTACCTCGCGTTGAAGTACTCGCGTTGAAGTACCAAGGCTCATACCGCATGATCAACCAAACGTCTCCAGTCAACTATATTGTGGAACCCCTCGAGCTACCTTTGGATCATCGCCGTCGTGGATGCGAAATTGTGCATGCCCAGCGTCTCAAGCCCTACTATGATCCGCCTGTGCTGTCCTACCCGTAGGTCGCCGGGACGGCTTCCTTTTCCGCGGGGGAGATAACTGTACTGTAAAATAGGGAGCAGTGGGGCTGTGGTTAGGAGAGAGACAACGACGTCGAGAAAGAACAACCTTGTTTCGGTGCTCGGTCGGCTACACTACCTCTCGCTGCTCCAACGTTCTAGTCGCGAACGCTTACTGCTGAAAGTGCTTCGCGACAAAATAAATAAATAAATAAATTTGTCAGAGCTATGAGGGTATGCACCATAGCTGGTAAAAGAAAGCAGGTTCAAACCGTGTAAAATGGGTCCCAAGTGCATAATGAGAAAAAGTAAATCGAGTGGCTGACAGGTCGCACAGCCACCGAGCTGTGTGATAAGTTGCGTCTACAGGAGACAGCGTGCAAGAGATAAATTAATGTGGTTTGAGCCTGCAAACAGTCTATGAGCACAGACGTGCGTATTCTCACCAGTCTCTTTTCTGCAAAATGCCTCTAGTTGTAAAAAACTGATGCTATATGCCCGTGCCAGCACTGCGCTCCGTAGGAAGTGAGATACGTAATGGCGGATGAAGCAGCAGCCAACACGGTTGTTCCCACCCTGTACGGAGCGAGAGAGAAACCATTTAAGCACCCCAAGTGAGAAGTACGGGAGAGGAGCCTGGCTCCATTAACAGCTCATACATGAAGCGTTTGGGCCATATGGTATGTCACTACAGTGCATTGTGTCACTGCTGAGAAAAAAATTTTTTCCTTGCCTGAATCAAGTTAGCAGATATACAGACTGCCCCAAAACGGGGTGTTTATATTGAATGACAGCTGCGAAATCATTCAACTGAACCGATTAGCACCCATGTGTTAATTCTTTCAGGAACTGGTACACCTTTTCACAACAGCCACGACTCTCCAGCAGCACAATCATTCGGAATAAGAGTCCTCACTCTCATCGGCGCCTCACCTTCAAGACTTCAAAAGTGCTGTTATGCGTTACGTTCGAATGGGAACAGCCATTTGATATTTTTTAAAAGTGAATTCTCAAGTCGAATACAATCTGAATAGCAAATACCATTCGATTAGACTATATGTTTCTAGTTCATTTCACCTGCTGGCACGTCGAAGCAGATCGCCAGACAAGCAACGGAGATAACATTGGTAAAGACTTCCCGGTCTCCCCAATTCAGTCCTAGTGCATACGGAGCATATTTTCCCTAACACTGTTGTTTATATTAACGTCCAATAATTGCTTTGATCACTTTTTCCGAAAAGTCAATTGGTTCACCAGGGGTTGGTGCAGCTTTTAAAAGAAACACCCTTATTCCGGTCGGGAGTTTTCACTTTTTCAATCAGTGCATTTAGAATATTTGATAACTTTTAATGTATGTCTTTGATATATATATATATATATATGTGTGTGTGTGTGTGTGTGTGTGTGTGTCTATGTATCCTTAGATTTACCTAGAAGTGCATTGGTCATCTGCATCTCTTCACGCCACGCAGTCAGTAAACCTGGTTTATTTCATTGTAATACTGTTTTCTTTGATCATTGCCCCTGATCGATATTCCACCAACAAGAAGAGTGCATAAAATGACACAATATTAATAAAATTTTCTTTCGTAGCTTCATGTTGTAGATAGGTGGCTTCTGTGGAAAAAATTATGTGTTATTGGAAAACCGTGTTAAAAATAGCAGTTCACCCGGCTAAATCTACAACAAGGTACCAGATGACGAGAGTCGCAGGCGCACCAAAGCAAGCAAAACCACAAAAAATTTTACTGCACAGACTTTCGGCGAGAAAAACTGCTTGTCTGCGCTGGCATCCACGCAACGAACATGCGCTCGCTAGCAGCTCGTTTGCGCACTGGACAACGACAGCAAAATTGAAGGCATCATGTTGTATAACCCATGCGTCAAATATGCATACACAGCAAAACAGTGTCAATATAAATTTGCAGTTGAAATAAAGCACCATTATAAGAGTGAGCGCATGCAATCGGTCTCAGTGCCCGGAGCAAAATTACGCTGAATATGCTGCGAAGCGAGTCTCCGGCCCAATCCAGTTCGCTCGCAGCGGCCTCAAAAAGCTTTTTCACATGCGGTTTTTATTGCATGGTTTGTTTTAGAGCTAGTTTGCTCTCATGCGTCTATATACTACCGCTTCCGCATTGGCGCACGGGCGTGCGGGCGGGCGGCGGTTTTGGTTTTGTTTCGCGGGTGGTTTCGGCTTCTTGCGCTTGCAAAACTGATGGCTATCTCGTTACTAATCACTCAAAGGGCGACCACCTGTCTCTCGCTCATTTAGTACTCACAGGGGTGCGCATCGGAAGGATGCCACCATGCATGTATTTCCGTTGCTTTTTTTTTTTTGACACTCGCGAAAACTAATTGTCTCTTGTTGGCAATAAGATGAAGATTAGCGGAAGTTTGTCACACGTTTTGCTTTTTTGACGGGCACGCAACCACACAGTTTTCTTGAGTGCGCGCCTACGCAGTTCTATTTTGCTATGAATGTACATATTAGTGTAAGAGCAGGAACATTTGAGTCTTGTGAAATATTCTCGCGTGCGCATTTTCAAAGCTTGAACTATGTGTATAACAATGCATCAAATTTTTAATTCTTATAACTTTATTTCCTCTTTTTTTGTTGTTATTCATGACTGAAGGGTACATATATATCAACTCAAAATATTTTTTTCTCACTTTATGGTCACCCTAGAAAAATTATGGCAAATTTTTTTCGAAATAAGTCCCTAAGAAGAATTGGAATTTGCAAAAAAAAAAAAAATCGACCCTCAAAGGGTTAATTTTCATTTATTTCAGCTGTGAAATCAGTAAATACTGTGGTAAGCAATAGGATGACGCTCACTTTGCCACTTTCAAATATTTTTTTGGCTCGCTGGGAATGCCTTTTGGGAATAAAATTTTCGGTTCCGTGCTGTTTCAATATTTCTACAAATAAAAAAAACCCGGCAAAAGAAAATGATCAAGCAGAAACGCATGTTTGATCTCTCGTGGAATCACCCTGTAGTGTACTGAACCTGGCTGCTATGTCCAGCAGATTAGTTGAGCAGTGCGGTGAACCCTGAGCATGAGAAGCACTATCTACCGAAGTACAGAGGTGTATATAATTATCAGTAACAGTGCATTTTCTAGTGCACAAAAAAAGACACATGACTGTAGGAAATGACGCGGACACAAGCACTGTGTCCACGTCATTCCTTTCAGTCCTGTCTCCCTTTTTGTGCACTATAAAGTTTACTATAGATTATCAACATGCCCAAGTATATGCTCTTTCTAATTACCAGTGTTAGCTAGTTTTGGGCATTCAGTTGTTTGGGTTTTGTGAGATGGCAATAAACTGATATTGCCGATGCCTGCCTCATTATGCCACTCACGCATCATAACACTGGCAACGAAGATGGGATTCATCCAGCGCCAAGCCTAAGCGAGTCACTCAACTGAAATCGCCGCCATGGAAGGCTAACTCCGATGCCTACCCGTTCACAATGACAACCACCACAACAAAGGGGCTCGACTCTTTTGTTCTCGCTCACCTTGAAGACTGGGAGGACTATGCGTAATGTTACTAGTTTTTTCCAGAGGCACAGCGCATTATATATGCTGGCAAGAAGAGGTTGATGTTTCTCAGCAGCTGTGGTCCCGCCACGTTACAATTGGCCAAAGCGTTTGTGGCACCTGCCCAGCTGAAAATTACCCTGTTTGAAACAATTCTTATTGTGCTGCATAGTGCACAAGCCACCAGAGCTTCGCAGGCTATATGAATTCCACTGCTGCGACCAAGCATCGAGCGAGTCTGCCACCGCGAACTTGGCTGCCCTTTGAATCACGGCACAGCACTGCAACTACTAGCAGCAACTACTAGCAAAAAAGGTGTCCCTTTTTGCAGCAGTCGCCACCAAGGCCATTGCCCAGGAAGCCAGCTTACCCTTGCTCCAAAGCCCAAACAGCCCACAACAATTTGAGCCAGTGCACCAAGGGATGACGACAGTCAATGACGGTGAGTAAGACGCTGTCGAATAGGATGTTCTTCAGTTGCGTGCTAGCCCCGGTCAGCGACGGGACACTGAGAGACTGGTCAACAGCTCCTGTGCCAGCTGTGGGGCCCACACGAATGCTGCCTGTGTCAGTTTTGTGACACCCAATGCCAGAGATGTCGAAAAACAGGGGCAAAGGAATGTAGAAAAACCGGGCACATTGCTCAAGTCTGTCAGTTCTGGATGCAGCTTGACCTACATTGAAATTCCAATGCCGAAGGCCGGATGCACCGTTTCAAGACCACTCCTCAAACAGACATCTCGTACTGCGATGGCCTGGTGGTGACTGTTATCCATGGTGTGTTTCAGCCCGCCAAGAAGAAGATACATGTGAGAGTCAGAATTGAAGGCGCACAGTGTAAGACGGCAGTGCACTCAGGATCAACTTTTTCTATCATCTCAGACACCACAGCTAGACTTATTTTTCCTGAGGGCTGTGTCCCAAAGCTGCAGCCCTTGACATCATGATGAGAGACTATCAAGCCAACCATATTGCTGTGCGTGGAATGGGTACTGTCCAAATGCAGTTAAAGAATTTCGACGGCCCACTACGCCTGGTCATTGTCAAGGGCGAACACCCTAGCCTTCTCGGGTTAGACCGATTTCCGGCATTCAGTGTCGATATCACGAGAGTACAACATATCGACCAGCTACCAACCTCATTTGATAACACATTCCGAGATTTTGCCTCTGTGTTCGACGGAACACTGGGTTATTACAAAGGACCACCTGTGCAGTTTGCACTTGACCCTGAGGTTGTGCCTATCCACTTGAAAGCAAGAATGATTCCTTTAGTGCTTCGACCGAAAATTGACAGCAAGCTGGACAAACTGTTAAAACAAGGAGTCCTGGAGCCGGTAGATCACAGAAAACCCCTATTGTTAGGCCATTGAAGGCAAATGGGGACATCCGCATTTGTGCAGACTAAAAGTGCACGATCAATAAAGCATTGCAGCAGCACTTGTATCCAGTGCCAGTGGTCAGCCACCTGCTGGCATCACTCTCTGGCAGAACTGTTTTTGTGAAGCTAGACTTTGCATGGGCATACCAGCAGCTGCCAGTGACTGATGAATTTGCAGAGGCACAGACCATTGTGACTGACTTATCAGTGTGCTTTCTGCATCCGCCGATTAGAATTTGGGGTCAGTGTCCCCCCTAGTCTTTTTCAGAGTTTATTGGAAAACCTAATGCACGGACAACCAGGTGTCATTACATATTTTGATGATGTCCTCATTTCGGGAGCATCTCACCAGGAATCGCTCAGTCAGCACCAACAGGTCCTCCAGTGGTTCCAACATGTAGGGCTCAAGGTCAAAAAAGAAAATGTAAGTTAGGAGTGACTCAAGTAGAGTTTTGGGGTTTTTGAGTTGATGCCAAAAGAATCCACCCCACATTGGCCAAGACTCAAGCCATCCTTAATGCACCACAGCCCTCGAGCCAAGCCGAGCTGCAGGCCTTCCGGGGCCTTCTGCATATTTATCAGGTTCTTGTCACACAAGGCCACTATAGCAGAACCCCTGCACCGTTTGTTGGGTATGAAAGTGCCGTGGCTGTGAGAAAACCCACAACAGATAGCGTTCCGCAGGGTGAAACAACTACTGGCTATCCACCCAGGTTCTGACACATTATGACTAGGAGAAGCCAATCATCCTCACCTGCGATGCGTCCCCATATGGAATAGGAGCAGTGTTGAGTCATAGAATGCCGGATGGTATAGAAGCACCAAAGACATTGTCCACTTCAAGGACACTGTCCTCTATAGAGCAGAACTACGCCCAGGTTGATAAGGAGGCACTCACTGTGGTTGCGGAAGTAAAGAAGTTCCATGACTATTTAGGTCCAGCCCTTGTCAAGCTCTACACTTGGCGGAGCAACCAGCAGCAAGGCATCAGAGTACAGTGAACCTGAGGGGCAGCCAACAGTTGTGCTACATACAGACGACATTGGAACACCTTGGCCAGCAACAACTGAGCAAACTGTAGAACCGCCAGGTCCATGCCATTTGCAGCATTCTGGGAAAACATGCCAACACCTTAGGGACTTAGTGCTGGCATTGGCCGATTGTTTTGTCCGGACTAAGGAGGAAGGAGTTTTACGTACTGAACCTGGCCGATAAGTTGAGTGGAATAGTTTAGCAGTGCATTGAAGCCTAGGCATGGGGAGCACCATCTATTAGCGTACAGAGGTGTATATAGTTACCAGTGTTACCAGTGTTGGGCATTCCGCTGTTTAGGTTTGGTGCAATAGCAATAAACTGATGTTGTCGATGCCCTACTCGTGATGCAACCCGTGCAACATTACAGCTTCCACCGTTTTCTGTCATGACATCGTAGTGCACAAGCCTAGCTCTACACAACCGAATTATTTTAACATTTTTATTCTTCTGTGCCTGTGGACTGCTTTTCTTTCTGTATTTACTTTTTTAAGGGAGGGTGAAGGAGCTTTTTTTCCCACAGTTTTCAACTTGGTTGTTTATCTTATTGAAATTTTCCAAAGTGAATATTTCTGAACAGGAAATTTGTACCTGTTCTGTTCTACTAATGTCTCATCACACCATACCTGCTGGCAAGGGCCAAGACGAGTGGGCGACTCATCACTGTCAGTTATGGCACGCTTGTTACGCACAGGTAGTGCAGGGCAGCAATCCTCCTCTGGAACGTTGGTTGTGTGCTGCTGCAGCACCACACGTGGTGCCTGGTTGCTGTTCAGGTCCTTCTCCTCACTCTGGGGCGAGGCCACTGACGGTGGGGAGCAGCTGCTGAGGAGCTCCAGGACATCGGTCTGTGTCTCACTGTCAACCATGCGGCAGCCACTGCTGCCCGAGCCACTGCGGCGGTGTGTGGCCCTCCGGGAACGTGCCTTGGTGGATGGCGATCCTGCCTGTTCCATGGGTTCTGGACTGCACAGCATAGTTCACTGCTTGCTGTCAACATTAATTTTTATAGCCACCATGCATTCTTACTAGAGATGGCCTCAGTGATTCTAGCACAAATAAAACTGATTTACTGTACAGAACATTCTCAACAATTCCAACTCACACACCCCAAAATGTACGCTAGCCCAATGAAAAATAATTACACTGCAATGTCAACTCTCGTAAGTGTAGAGGGCGCTAGGAGCACTCCAAGAATAGGGTGCCTGAATGGCCTTTCCCTCACTGCCGCTCCGTGCAGGGTGGGGACATTCTTTGAAGGGGTAGTTGCCACCTCGACCAATTTTTCCCAATGGCTGCTGCCAATGCGGATCTCACTTCGCAACGCAACAGGTCGAGGAAGGAGCTGCGGCCACTTGGTTGCTCCCTTTTTCAGTGGAATGACGCTGCTGCGTGCCCAGGTTCACCAACAATCCCAGAAATGGTCGGAAACTTTACTTTTTTCCAACAGAGCCCAAGAGAAAGCTGCAGTGGTTGTGAAGATTAGGCAGGACCTCGCCGACATGCTGTCAAAAGCTAAACAAGAGCGTAGAGAAGTGAAGGCCCATGTTATCGACGACTCTACAATTTTATTAATTGTAGACCTTGAAAAAAATTAATGCAACATGCTATTCTACACCGGTGGTTTTCTTTTAAAAGGGATATAGAAAAAAGACACTTTGTTGTTGGTCAGCGCTGTCGTCTGCATCCCTCTCTTCATCCTGTTGTTTAGCACTATTTACTGTTCATGATATGTTGCCATCTGTTGCAGGATGTGCGCAGTGCAACACCGCCTTGTTCGGTTAAGGTGACAGCGAGCATGTACATCTGACTCTTAAAGAATACAGATGTGAAGGTAGCAACCTTACATATCCAAGTGAGAATGTTTTGCTGACGCTGAAACCATGTGAAGAGCATTCCAGGGGCATAAGTTGGACTGACAGGTTGCTTCTCTTGAGGTCCCCTTAGAAGGCTGTGACAGTACGAGTATTTGAGGAAAATAGTGCGCCCTTGCGTGAAGATCTGCCACGAGCAAAGCAAGTCTGCAAAGAATCTCCTGATCTCGAGTTATGCACGGCTGAGGCTTCACATACATTTGGCCACATTGGTGCGAACGGCGTTTATGAACACAGAAGCAAAACATGTGCCGAGGGCATCCGGTGACCAAAAAAACTGGACAGTTTTTTTTTTATTGAGTGCATTGGTAGTTTCTTTTTCTTTCAGAATATTTTATTGATTTATTATATAATTTTGTGCTCATATAATGTTGTGCCCTTATTCAAGATAAATTACCCACATGCACAAATAAAAGAAGTGTTGTGATCTCTGAGCTGATTAAGGCTCTGATTTTTGCAAGGAGGTTATTCAGTTATTCTCAGTGAAAATTACGATTGTCGGAGTGATACAAGACACAGCATCAATGACGCGAAATGCATCAGTGATACTTCACTGCTGATTGGATTGGGTGCTTTTATATATAAAGGAAGTTCACAAATGCAGGAGGTCTATGACAGTACCAACACGTTTATTACTGTAGTATTTCCCTTTCTACCTTCTTAGATCTGAACTTAACGTTACAGCGCAAACACCTAAGACAATCCATAAAAAGAAAGGATCGTCTTAGGTGTTTGCGCTGTAACGTTAAGTTCAGAATTATGTACCAACTAGGCCCAAATGAAGTGTTACCTTCTTAGGGATCTGTAAGAAGCGTGAATTGCTGTGCCAGTTTGTTCAACTTTAAAGTAAAAGAAACCACCGAAAACCAAGATGCAGGACCAGAAGGAGACACACACACAGTCCCCGGACTGATTTATTGAAACATCCACATACTTTTAAACACTGCTTTTCCTGTGCAAGTGCACATGCAAAAGAAAGAGACCAATCAGACACACTGAAGATGTCAAACAAACCTCGATAAAAAGCGCCACACTTTCTCTGTGATAAGCACAGATCGGTCGCTTATGCAAACCCGCTCATTCTTTTTTATATAAAACGCTTCAAGCAGTTTGTGCTCGTGCTTTGACTTCCCCCTGCCAATGATGCTAGTGAAGTGAAACAAAGGACTGCAGTAGTTACAATCTTTCACATGCAAAGCTAGGTTGCTCCCTGTGCCTGATCGCAGCATGTAGTTGTATTCTCTGAGGCGTTCATTTAAACACTGCCCCGTCTGGCTGATATATACTTTGCCACAAGACGTTGGAATTGAATAAACCACCTCTGCAGCAAACTTAGTGAACTTTGTTCGGTGCTTGGTTTTGCAAGCTGAATCTCGTTCAGAGCCAGAGATGCGGGTGCAGAGGCCTGAAAGCTTGCAGGGAGCTGAAAACACCAAGTTAACACCAAATTTTTGGGACACTCTTTTCAGCCTGTGGGAAACCTTATGAAAGTAGGGGATAACCTCAACATTTCCTGTCTCTTCTAATTGGCGATCGGAATCCACGCGTGGTTTCTTCATTTTTCTTGCCAGTGTTTCACTACCATTAGTACAGGTGATTTAAAACCAGAAGTTTTTAACCGATCCACCTGCTCCGCAAAGCTTTGCTACATAACGTGCGGACAACTGTTGTTCAATGCGTTCATGAAACACAGATTCGAAATGCTGCGTTTAACCAATTTCGAGTGGACTGATTCTAAAGGCAAAAGTGCTTTTTTAGACCTGGGAGCCTACTTCCAACACACGTGTCCGTCAGGTGAAAACATAAGTTCTAAATCTAGGAACCTAATGGTCTTGTCAAAAAGGTTTTTTTTTTTTTCCTCTCAATGATCGCGCAAGAAAAAATGCAAAATTCATTTATGTGAACGCAGTTTCACACTCTCCATCAGCTTAAAAACAAAAAGAGCGATCTGATAAACCTTGACATCCCCTCCGTCAAGATTTGTCAGAGCTACGAGGGTATGCATCACAGGTGGTGAAAGAAAGCAGACTTAAACCATGTAAGATAGGTCCCAAGCGCACAATGAGAAGAACTATGCTGAGCAGCTGACAAGCTTCACGGCCACCGAGGACTCCACTGAGGAGAAGTTGCAGCGACAGGAGATAGCGTGCAACAGCTAAATTAATGTAGCTGAGCCTGCAAACAGTCTATGAGCACAGATATGCATACTCCGACCAGTCTATTTTGTGCAAAATGCCTTTGGTTGCAAAAAACTCATGCTATACGCACGCACCAGCAGTGCACTCCATTGGGAGTGAGACATGCAATGGCAGATGTAATAGCAAACGACGCGGTTGTCCCCACCCTGTATGGAGCGATGGCAAGACCATTCAGGCACCCTATCCAAGGAGCCTACAAATGAGGCAGTGTAGGATGACATTGGTTGGGCCTGTATTGAAGTCAGAGAAGCGCATAGCAAAATTAGTTTTGAACTAAGACTTAGGAACATGGATGAAAATAAATGGGTAGCTAAAGTGCACAAGCATTCGTACCTGAAAAGTGTGGACACAGAATGGAGGAAGAGACCAAGAAAGTTGGCGACCAAGTACAGGGTAATTGAAAGCGTAAATAGACAACCAGGAGCCATCAAGAAGACAGAGAAACAGAGACAGTGAATTGGATGCAAAGAATGGAAACAAAAAAGACCATGGAGATTTACAAGAATGCGAAGAAAGGAATTAGAAGGGAAAATTTGTATGATAACACAAAGGACAATGCCTTGCTACTTGAGGCTCGAGCTGGTTGCCTAAGGACAAAAACATAACAAAGCAAATATTTGCGATGGGATGAGGCACCTGTGTGCTGCAGCAAAAATCCAGAGACCAATCAACATATCCTGAAGAAATGGATGTGTGTTACCCATAGGTTACATACATCTTCCAGAAGTGCTTGGACTTAAATTGGACTGAAACATCAACCGGTCAACAGGTGAGATAAGCAAGAGGCATTTATAGAGAGCTGTTGGAACAAATGCAGGAAAGATATTGATACAACTGGATCCGCTACAGGCATAGGTAACAGTACAAGGTAGATGGAGAAGCTTTGAGGAAAAGAAAAAGTTTAAGGAGATGTATACAAACAAGCTAGAATAAAAAGCATGTACTATAGCATACCTGATCAACTCAGGAAGGCTAGGTGATTTTTGTCACTGCCCCATTTCAAAGGGGATGCCAATAGATCATTATCAATCACCATCATGCATATAAATAATGGAGTAAATAAAGGCAGCGTCAGTAGCCATCCAGTGTGGTTCGTGCTCACTTCTCTATTGAGATTCATTCATTCATTTAACGTTACGTCTCCTCTGTCAAAGCCGGCTGTTAAATAAAAGTTAATATATGACTATGACAAGGCAAACTTTAACGACATAAACTTGGAATTATCTAACTTCCTTGACCTCTTTTTAAGTAACTTCGATGATCGCACGGTAGACAATAACTGGATGATATTCAGAAACAAAGTACATGAACTAACTGATAAGTTTATTCCATCGCGTATTACATCGTTGAATTCTAAGGCGACTTGGTTTAATTCCCACCTAAAGAGGCTTTGCAATTGTAATAAGCGCCTGTACCGCATCGAAAAAAAAAAGTCGCTTGGCATCTAAGTGGGACGCTTACAAGGACGCCAACGAAGCTTACATAGCAGCTAAAAAACTTGCTAAAAGTATGTTTCAAGAACACACTTTGCCTACAATACTTACAGAAGACCCGAAAAAGTTTTGGCGCATCATAAACCCTTCCAAAGATGATACAATAACCTTAGCTGATTCTGGTGGATCAAAAATACCCAACGCTGAATGTCCCCGAACCCTAAACTCCGTATTCTGCAGTAATTTCGTTCTATGTCCCGATCCTGTGTTTCCCACCCTAAATAGCTGCAATTACCCGGCCATGGATTTTATTAGGATCGAGCCACTTGGGGTAGAAACTGCAATTCAAAATCTAAAAATGTCGTCAAGCCCTGGCTTAGACCTGGTTCCCGCAAGTTTTTGAAAAACACTTCTGTTTACTCATCTTTATTACTTTCAAAAATATTCCAGCAATCTTTGGACACCCATCAGCTTCCTGCAGACTGGAAAATTGGGAAGGTGGTTCCACTTCACAAGTCCGGCAACAAATGCTCACCTCATAACTACCACCCCATTTCCCTCACTACCATTTCTTGTAAAGTACTCGAACATATCTTGTTTTCTCATTTAGTTAAGCACTTGGATGATAACTCATTCTTCACACGCGCACAGCACAGTTTCTGCAAACATTTGTCCTGTGAAACACAACTGCTTTCGTTCACTCACGATCTTCATCTTATTCTTGATAAAGGTTCATGCGCAGACTGTGTTTTCTTAGACTTTGAAAAGGCTTTCGACAAGGTATGTCACAAACTACTCATTTTTAAGCTTAGTAAACTAAATCTTGACCCTAATCTGTTTGCATGGCTAGAGCAGTTTCTTCTTAATCGATCGCAGTTCGTTGCATTTAATAACCACTTCTCTTCATTTAGCCCTGTTGAATCTGGCATTCCTCAAAGTTCAGTGTTAGGCCCTCTCCTTTTTTAATTTATATTAACGACTTACCCAATGAAATTTCTTCTAACATTTATCTCTTTGCCGACGATTGCGTTATTCTTTGTGAAACTTCTGACGCCAATGATGCTAACATTCTGCAAAATGACATTAACGCTGTCTGTAACTGGTACGACTTGTGGTTAATGAAACTAAACCCATCTAAGTGCAAAACCATGCATGTAACCCGCCGTGAACTTCCTCTTTCGACCTATTACCTTAGTAATACTGCCATGGAAGCAGTTACACCCTACAAATACCTAGGTGTCCATTTAACCTCTACTCTTTCCTGGTCTTTACACATTGACAGCGTAATCAATAAAAGTAATCGCATGTTAGGTTATATCCGCCGAAACTTCTCTTCTGTTCCGTCATCATTAAAGTTAATTTTGTACAAGATGCTAATTAGGAGTAAAATGGAATACGCTTCGTCAATTTGGGACCCATACGCTGAGACACTAATCCAGTCTCTCGAACGTGTTCAAAATAATGCCTCGCGTTTCATCCTAAGCAATTCTAACCGCACGGCTAGCGTAACTTCTATGAAAAACATCCTCCAACTTCCACCACTTTCTGCTCGTCGCAAATGCTCTCGCCTGGCTTTGTTTTATAAAATATACTTCCATAATTCATATCTGCACAATAATTTTATTTCATCCCCAACCTACATTTCTCCTTGCATTGATCATCATCACAAAGTTGGGAGTTTTGCAGTGTCACACTAGAGCTTTTCATGAGTCTTTTCTTCCTAGGATATGTCATGAATAGAACCACCTTCCCGGCGCGTTGATTGCAATTGAAGACCAGGCACAATTTCGTGCGGCCTTAATCAACACCATCGCTTCGGGCTTCACATGTCTATGACTACATCACTTGCTGCCTTTTTTGCTTTCTTTGTTATGTAACCTTTTTTTTTACCCCACTCCCCTCTGTAATACCTTGTGGTCTTGAGGGTATAATAAATGAATGAAAATGAAATGAGATAATCGACCATGCAACAGTCACTACCCTCCTCCTCTCCACAGGAAGCTGCACTGAGCGCAAGGAAGCAATACAGTGCTGGAGCACAAGAGAATTTGAACAGAAGCACAGGATTTCGTTAGGGTACCTGGTTTGCAGGCACTGCCCACCTTCAACTTTGACAAGTCAGGCAGTTGGACAACATGGCTGGAGAAGTATGAGGATTATGCTTACGCCAATGACATCAACAGAGGCACAGAAGAGTGTATGTCTCTGCCTGGTATGTTTGCTTGAAACAACAGGAATGAATGCTCAATGACACCTTGCAGTGCAAATACAAAGTACATTCGAAAATGGCTGTGGCTTAGGTAAGGTTAAGCCCAGGATGCGAAGCATACTAGCCTTTATTTTAGTAGTTGAACCACTGTTTAGCTTGGTGAACTGCTGTTGCTTGGCTATATTTGGTTCGGCTAGACGAAGAAACAACTCATGCGTTACTCTGCTTCGCCTTGGACGCCCCGCATTGGACGCGGTGAGCGTCGAGCACCGCAGCGTTCGGCGCGGCAACGAAATGTGTGCCTGAGCAAGCGACGCACGCCTGAGCCTTAGAAACAGCTCATTTCTAAGGCAACACCGCATTCACTAGAGGCGCTTTTGTACCGCTTTGAAGCATCGTACTCGTGGCTCAGTGGTAGCGCCTCCGTCTCACACTCCGGAGACCCTGGTTCGATTCCCACCCAGCCCATCTTGCAAGAGTTGAGCCAAAGCCACTTCTCCTCTGTCGTGACGTCACGGTGTCACGTGGTTTCAAGGCGACACCGCCGCGCCTGAGGAGCTGGGTTGAGCTCTCGTAATATGCTTCGCATAAAAGTGCATCAAGTTAAACTATAGAAACACTTGTTTGGCAAATAACCAGTGTTGCAACTGTTGGAACAGGTGTGTTGTTATTGGACACAATAGGCCGACCTGGGATTTCTGCTGTAAATATTTCTTCGACAGGAAGTTTATGTATTTTAGGAAGAAGATGTTTTAGGAAGACATGTTAGTGCACGCAAAAGTCAGCCAACAGCATTCCCCCGTAATAAAAGCATGTTGTCGCCCCAGGTGCAAAACCTGCAGGCACCTTCAAAGTGACATTAAAATTAAAAGCACCGCAAATAGCTATACACACAAAGTCAAATTTAGCTTCACTTGTACCAGTTCGGATGTGATTCATATGCTTGAATGTTTCTTCTGTAAGAAACAATATATAGGTGAAACAGGACAATCAATGAACATCAGATTAAACGGACATCGTGCGGACACAGCTAAAAAGCTTCCCAAAGCCGTCGCCGAGCATTTCAACCAACCAGGTCATAACTTTGATGAACTTAAACTCTACATCTTACAGTCAAATGTCTGTTCTGAACAAGAAAGAAAATACAGAGAATCATACCTTATCCATAAGCTCAAGACATTGCAACCAATAGGCATAAACGTTTCAAAGGCAGCTTTAGAATCTATTCACTATGTTAAATTACAAGCTATACACAACAACACTTAGCTTGGTTTCTTAGCGTCCCCCCCCCCTCCCTTATTTTCTCTCTTTTTTCCCTTTTTCTTCTTTCCGTATTTTCCCCTTTTATTTATTTATTTATACCATTTTAGTATTTCCTTTTTTTTTTTACGAGCACCAGTTTCTGCTGCTTCTTTTATTATCTCTTTCAGAGATACGATAGCCTATGACCACCAGTGAAACAGGTAATAGAGGGCTGCTGTGCACGCCGTTGACACATGATTGACAGACGGCCGATCCCTGGCCTTGTGCACAGCATTCCTTTATTCTCTATTCAACATGCTAATACACCTTCGCACCTTCGCTCGTTGCCGCACCCACCCACCTTACGCCTTCTCCCCTTTAGAAGAACCCCACCTATATTTACTGTGGCGAGGAAAGCATATGTCGCCTTGAAGAAGACAAGTCCAGTAGTTGAAACATTGGCTCCTGCTTTCACCTTGTTCTCGTTTCGCTCATTGTAATAATTGGTAGGTGTGAGTATGGCAAATTCAGATGCCTAAGCTCACCAAAATCAGAAAGGCACAAAGTGTACCAAGACATGCACTGCACAGGATTGACACAAAGAAAAGTGGACATTTATTCTGCACACTTCCCATATACTCGTGCCTGGTCACCAACCGGCATGACATGGTTGCCAGGCACAATACAAGTTCTGCCAACCCGATACACCTTCCTCCTTCTGAAGACGAAAAAAAAGTTGAGTGTTGGCAGAGGAGGCTTGTTTCCATTATGCACACTTGGTAGGGGCAACCTTGCTTTCAACCTGGCCTCTTGAGCTCCAGCACTTGTCCAGGAGCTTGCACATCTTTTCTCACATCAGTTCTCTGCACTGCAAATTCTGGCAGCCTTCCTCTTATCTTCCTGCCCATGCGGACCTGGCATGATGCTTCACTGCTTTCAAGGAGTGCCGTTTGGCAGTTTAGCAGGCCAAAAGAGAAATCTTCCTTTTCCAAGCAGGGCTTTTTCACTCAGCACCTTGTTACTTGTACCCCTTTCTCAGTCAGCCTGTTGGAGCAGGGAAACCTGGAGGTGGAAATCACATGAGAAAAGTTGAATTTTGATGCAATAGCGTTAAGGGCCCCGTGTCGCAGAAAATACGGTGTCGGATGTCGTTTCAGCAAAAAGATTTTCGAACCACCTATACCCAGGCCCTCCATGTGGGAGGAGGAAGCTATTGTACAAATAAATTCTTCAAGGTAAAATACGTAAAAAAATTGTAAGGTCCGACTTACACACAACCTACAGACACAATAGTGTCAGATTGTAATTTGACTATACAGTCGAAACCGGCTATATCGAACTCGCTAAAAAACGCCTATTAGTTCGATATAGAGCATAATTAGATATAAGCCTGCTAAAGATTTGGATGTCATAAAAGCACATACCATTTATGAAAGCACTTTATTGATGAAACTAGCTTAGTTTCACACAAAATAGTCCTGCATTTTCTCCTCCTTGGGCAATTTCGCTGCCTGCGATGCACGCACTTCTTCACATTGTCTAAGGAGTCGGAGCAGCTGAGGCTGCAACCTTTCGCATTCGCGCAGAAGCACCGGACTAGTGCGACAGCACCAATCACTTCGGAGGATGTGGGCAAAGGACCGTCATTGCTTTCCTCATTGTGCCCACTTTCACTTGTGCTCGGTACGATGTCGGCAGTTTAGTCTTCGTTTTTGGGCTCTCCCGTGGTCGCGACACCATCATTTGCGCTCACAAACTCGTCCACCGTTGATTCTTCAATGGCTTCTGGAAATTCTGACAGCTCGCTCCAAACTTCGGCAATACCGGCAACGGCTTCGTCGCATTCATCAGAATTTACAGTCATCACCAAGCACGCGGAAGTCAGCATGGCCGAAGCAATTTTGGACGAACCACTCGTACATGGCCGTGCGTACGTGTCGGGCGCCACGCGCACCAGGTGGTGAGTTTGGCCACTTTAGCCCTAATCTCCCCATTATTCTTCAAGATCGTGCCGAGAGTGCTCCTCGGAATCTTGTACGCTGCGGGGACATCCAACTTCTCACTGCGTTTGAACTGATTTACGATTTCAAGCTTCACGACGAAAGGTGAATTCTGCCGCTTCATCACGGCAACCTTGCGGGAGAAGGCAAACAAGGCGCACGCACAATGAACAAAAAAACCAGCGAGACAACTTGCACTTTCACGACGAGGCCACAAGAGCCTCTGATTGGCTGTTTGAGCAAGTGTTGCGGGCGGGCCAGAATAATTTTTTGCAGGGGGGTGTCGATGGCTCGTCCAAGGGAGTGCGGTCATAGTAAAGAGAGCGGTTGGATGGAGCCGCGCCGTTGGCTTTCCCTCGCCACCGCGAGGGAAAGCCAACTTCTGGGGGCACTTTCCGCCGTGTGATGTTTTTGATAGTGTGATGTTTTTGATATATCGGGAGTCGCTGCTATTTTTGTTCAATGTAAGCGTAATTTTTGCTGTATACTCATTGTAACTATACCGTGACCAGAAATTGTTCAATATATAGAGCAATTAGCTGTAAACTCTATTAGTCGGGTTCGACTACATGAGAAAACAATTCTGTTATGTGAAAACGACCTACACTTTCAGTGGGCACGGCGGGCCATTGACGAGCATGTGGCTGAAACTGTCCTGCTACCTTGTGCAGGTGCTTGCCGATGGCCTGGCCGGATCAAAGATAGCACAACTGCTGCAGCCTGACCAGTCTTCAAGAAATGCAATTGACCATCCCTATCTGCCAAACTTCGCCACGTGCACTTGGACCACAACTACGACACTGATGCTACGTCACTGCTTTCACGACGCCGATCCTTCGCTGTTTTGGGACGCGTCACTTGAGTGTCCACCTATTCTTCATGGGACGTGGACGCATCGGTTCATAAGGGAACAGCTTTAGAGCTACGCTTTCAGCGGGCATGGCGGACCATCGACGAGCATGTGGCTTAAACCATTCTGCTACCTTGTGCAGGTTAGTAACTGCTATAGCCCAGTTAGAAGTGATTGTCGTGGTCTTTTGGTCTTGCCGTGCCCCCCACGATGTGCTTCTATTGTCCATGATGTGTACTACGTATGCTTGCTGCTGATGTGCGGTGACGAGTTAAATCGTGGTCCCACTGATGGCAGCGGACGTGAGCAGTTGGCAGCGGACGTGACTGCGCTCAGGGAACAACAGAATAAGGTGGAAAACATTATAGCCGATTGGGGAGCCAGATTCACTGAATTAGAAATATGAGCCTCGCATGTAGATGACCTTGAGCGTACAGTGGGATCACTGGAAGTGAAGTTGACTGATCTGGAGGATAGAAGCAGGCGATCCAATCTGGTAGTCTTTGGCATTCTGGAGGATGCCGGCGAAACTGAACCTATTCTTAGAAATAAAGTTCTTGACGAGGTGTTTTCTGCAAAGCTTGCTGTTCCTTGCAAATCTGTCGGAAGAATTCATCGTCTTGGTAACAAAAGTAACAAGAGACCAGTCATCATTTACTTCCAGGATTTTACCGAAAAACACCTTGTCTTAAAAAGTGCGTACAAATTAAAGGTTACTTGAATATTGTGTACTATAAAATAAGGAGCAGTGGGACTGTGGCTATGAGAGAGACGACGACAAGAGAGAAAAATCTTGTTTTGGTGCTCGATCAGCTATACCATCTCTCGCTGTTTTATCATTCTAGTCGCGAAAGCTTACTGCCCAAAGAGCTTCGCGACATTCGGTGAAAGATGCTGGACCTTTTGCAAACCTGGAACTTCAAAGCTGGACAATCCCTGTCACATCTCCCATGCCTGAGGAGACTTGCGTCGGCAGCGGCAGGCAAGCGGGGGGGCCCCGACCAGCGAACGCGCGGCTAACGCCGGCGCAGTTAAGGAGGCTCGGAGCGAACTGCTCCCGTTGAAAACCGGAACGAAGACTCGGCCACCCTCGGCTGTTTATTGCTAATAAAGGGTTCACACGCCAGATGACACCTCCCGATTGGTCCAATGCTCATTACATGACAGAAGGGGGGTGCGCCATCTAGCTAAACAACTACAAAACATACATGTGCGATGACGCATAGATCTGACAGGGGGCGACACTATATTACATCATCCCCCCCTGGAAACAAAGTAAATGCAGTGAAATGCGCACACAAGACGCGCACTTAAGTCCAAAGGCGATTTCAGTTCATTCCCCCCCCCCCCCCATGTTCACACACGCGCACCAGTTGCACACAAAGCACGCACTTAAGTCCACAAAAAATTCAATCCGTCCCCACCCAAGTTCACATACACACGCACCAGTCTTGGGCACTAAAAACACAGGCAGTCACTCAAACAAGGTTCAACAAGGAACACTGCACAAAACTCACTGTACCGCAACAAGGAGCACTTTATACCTGTGTTAATGAAACATGTGGACAGTCTCCTAAATGTCGCAGCAAGGCCCCTAGCCGTGGCATTTCGAAGACGGCAATGCGCTCTACACTACATAAAATCATCGAGCCACGGAGGCCGTTTTCTGTCACGATGAGGACGCGTGCGTACCTCAGAAGAACTTTGGGGGTTGCGACGCGTAGCGGTCGACTTTAAAGACCCAGTCGTCCCACTATTTGCCTCCCCCTGGTTGGAAAACTGAATGTGGTTGTCGCTCAAAGCTGGAGAGGGTTGCCCAGGAAGCTCCTCTCGACGTCCCAACAAGTCCTGGGAGGCTACAGATTCCCCCACGGAATCAGAGACGACTGCTGACTGTGCAGACCCGGAAGTGATAGAGTCAGACGGACTACTTAGCTGATGCTTACGAGAAGACGATGTCATTCCGATGACTCGTCAGTAGTGACTATCGAGGTTTGAATACGAGTACAAAAAATCTTTGTCACTTGTACACAATGGACTACCTGTTGGATCCTTCATCACTAGGGTTAACTTAGACACATGCCACGTCTTCCCATCACTGAGTAGAAAAGTAGATGGTCCTATCTGGGCCTTGACCTTACGAGGTTTACTGTACTTAAAAATTCCTTTCCTGTTAAATGTAATTCTGACGGTGTCTCCCACCTAGACACGAGTTGCCTGAGCACCTCTACATTTGTCTACGTACTGTTTAGTCTGCCACTGTTTCTGCAAGACCCTTTCTTGAATGCGAGACACAAGACTGTCCTGTTCCCGTAGATCTACACAGCCGCATGGTTCCATCCTTCTTGCGCACCACCACGAGTGGAGACACCCACTCAGAAGCCTCGACGCGTTCGATGACGTCGCAGTCCTCGAGACGTCGCAATTCATTTGTGACCTGGTCACGGAGAGCCAGGGGTAGTCGGCGCAACTTTGAAGATACTGGTTTCGCATCTTGCTGCCGATGAATTCGGTGCACAAAGTTGTTGACGACACCCAACTCGTCACAGGAAAGGTGATCAAAACCCGGAGGCACACCTGTGGAGCTCTGTACTGAAGGAAGCGATGGTAGACATGTCAGCGACGTACCGTCGATCTGTATGCCCAAGCGTTGGATGGCGTCTAAACCCAGCAGTGATGTTCCTGTAGACGTTACATGGAACGTGACGGAGCATGACCTTTCGAAAAACTGGACAGTGGCTTGAAACAGGCCTTGAATGTCGATGCGCTGCTTGGAGAAATTTTTCAAGTCCACTGTTGTTTGTGACAGTCTGGGCTGTCGACCAAAGTGCTTTCCAATATCTTCGGCTGTCATCAATGAGACAGACGCTCCCGTATCCACCGGCAGTCGCATGGAGACGCCGTTAACTACGACCGAAACTTGTAAATCCCTTTTAGCTTCCAAAGTGCTCACTGTCAAGACAGACGCGGACGGCTGTCCTGCGGAAGTTGAAGACAGCGTCTCTGCGGAAGAGACGTGCTGAACAGTACGGGTTTTTCGGCATACTGATGCAAAATGGCCCAACGTGTGGCAGGCGTTGCACCGCCGGTTCCTTGCAGGACAATTCCTGTATGTGGCAATATGCTTCGTGCTGCCACACCGGTCGCATGTACTGCGGTCGAAATTAGGGTCCTTTGCATCCTGTGCTTCATTGCGGGTCCCGGAGGAGCCTCGCGGAAAATGATCATCTTGGCGGCTCCTCGGAAGAAGTCGGCCATCTTCATGGCCTCCCGGACTACGTCGGCCATCTTGGCGGCTCCCCGGAAGAAGTCGGCCATCTTGGCTCGTCGACGGAGCGCCAAGTTGAGCTGCCTCGATTCTCTGTATTTTCTCCGAGTCGAACGCGGGGTTCGCTCGATGCAGGGCTTCTAACGAGCGTCCAATTTCTTCTGCCTTGGCCAGGGACAGGGTTTCGCCATGGGCCAGCAACTTTTCGCGAACGCTGGCGTTCGCTACCCCATGTATGATTTGGTCTCGGACGCGCTCGTCATAGCTTGTGCCGAAGTTGCACTGTACCGCCTTCTCCTTCAATGCGGTCACGAATTCCAGGAATCCTCCTTCAAACTGCTTTCGGCTGGCGAATTCGTGCCATTCCGCCAGGACATTTGTTGACGCGGCGAACAGCCGGTCAAGCCGCTGCAAGAGTCTCGGAAACTCTGACGCTGGCGGGACCGCATCACTTGACGTTGACGCTGCGCCGGTCCACTGCCTTGCTGCTTCGCTTGAAGCTGACGCTGCGCTGGTTAACTGCCTTGCTGTTTCCTGCTCCTCGGCTGCAAAGTGCTTCCGTTGTCCCTCACGCCCGAGAGCGCTGACGAGCGCAGACGCTCACCGTGCGTCCGTCCAGTCGCCGCCGCCGGCCGCTTCGAGGTGGGCCTGAAAAATTTTTTTCCAGCGGTACCAGGGAATTAACGGTGGGCCGGGCACTAAAAGAAAAACGGGAAGGTTCGCCGTAAAAGCCATGCCGGGTATCGTGCAGGAGGCAAGCCGGAGCTCGCCGCAGGAATGGGGCACGGAAGAACAAGGGGGCGAGTAGGCCTAGGCTCGGAAGCCTCGCGACGCCAAGTGCGTCGGCGGCGTTTGACGGCCGTGCAGACACCGTTGCAGGAATCCCATCTTCGTCGCCAAAAGATGTTGTGTCGGCAGCGGCAGGCAAGCGGGGGGCCCCAACCAGCGAACGCGCGGCTAACGCCGGCGCAGTGAAGGAGGCTCGGAGCGAACTGCTCCCATTGAAAACCGGAACGAAGACTCGGCCATAGAATAAAGAACAACTCGGCCACCCTCGGCCGTTTATTGCTAATAAAGGGTTCACACGCCAGATGACACCTCCCGATTGGTCCAATGCTCATCACATGACAGAAGGGGGGTGCGCCATCTAGTTAAACAACTACAAAACATACATGTGCGATGACGCATAGATCTGACAGGGGGCGACACTATATTACAGAGACTAGTGCTACTGAGCCACCCATGGCACTGCCTCCGTCTGTCCTGGTGCGCCACGCCAACGGGATCCTCCCATACGCAATGGCACTGACAATCATGACGTAGAGGACTGGCTGTCATTGTACAACCGAGTGAGTGCCCACAACAAATGGTCTGAAGCTGACAAGCTTGGTTACAAACCATTCTACCTTTCCGTGGTCGCCCATCTTTGGTTCCGCAACCATGAGGTTGGCTTTTCCAACTGGACAGCATTCTGAACGACACTTCAAGTTGACTCTCGCATTCCCTGGACTGAAACTCGAGATCGACTCGGTGTCGCCTCTTCTCAGCTGCAGCTTCGGCGTGATGTTCCGGATAAGCTCAGTGGTGACGCATCGCTTCTCGCTTGGCAGTACAGTGCTCTTCCTGGTAAGCCGCTTCTTCTTCGGGCATCTGGACTTGGCAGCAGCACACATGCACGAAGTAGAGGAGGCGAGAGGTGTGTCGCCACGCCAGCTGTTCAGAGCTTTTACTCGCCTGTGACGTCCCGACTCTGCCCTACGCGCGTTGGGTGCAAGGAGGTTACATGGCTCGGTGCTTTCGCAGGTGGTTCCTAGGCAATGCGAGATGGTGCACAGCTGGGCTGAGTTTTCTGGTAATGCTCCATGGCGGAACTAAAAGCTTAAACAGCTCTTAACAGACTTAGATGAGCCAGGTGGTTGCTGACTTGATGGAACATGGTTATAACAGCACGTTTTGAGGACAGGACACAGAAAGGATGCACGTAGGAAAGTCACTGAGCTTCAACTGAGCTTTACTGCGGAAAAATTACACGAGCAGCAGTTTCTGCGCAGAAACATTAGAAACAACACTGCCACAGCAGACTTTGTCAGCAAAAAAGTAGACCATCATGTCTCACTTCACTATGAAAGTCCTGATCTGTGCTAGATCAAAGACATATTTCTAACCATGCTATAACACATTCTACGCTCTTCATATCCGTGGACTTCGATACTTATTGTGCAAATATATCTTCTCTGTTCTGTTTTCATGATAAATTAAGTGATGCGGTGCTAATGCAACCTTCACCGTTTTTTTTAAAATACAAAATGCCTTTAACAATTCCCTCTCTTTTTGAGCCTTTAAACTCCAGAGTATACAAGTGTCTCTGTACACTAGAGTACACAGGTACCTTTTGCAATGGTCAGCCAAGTGACCCCCCGCTACAAAAGGCCACACATTTGCTCGATGCTCCCTCAAACGGTCATTAAGACATCGGCCAGTCTGGCCGACGTAACATTTGCCACAGGAGAGCAGAATGCGGTGTACATCCTCCTTTTGGCAGCTTACAAAGGGCACAACAGGCTTTTTTCCGCACTTTTGCGAAGTGCGTGCACAGTTCACTGCACGGCACGTACATGCCAGTTTTTCAGGGGCAGAGAAGACTATGGGAACGTTGCACTTTCCAGCCACTTTCTTCAAGCAGTGGGAGAGGTTGTGCAAATAAGGCACCACTACAGGCTTACTTGGCCGTTCTTTCTCAGCTCAGATATCCTCAGATATCCACTCTTTCTAGCCCAGGTTTCTCAGATATCCGCACAAAGATACTGAGCGAATATGTTTGCCCCTGCGAGTACACCAACTCCTAACTCATTCACGAGTGCAGTCTCACAAACAGAGGCACATACGAGCGAACAGGAAGGCATTCACAGGGCAGTCCTGCGGAGCACCCCGTCGAGCACATGCAAGGTCCATTTGAGTTCCCGCAGCCAAAGAGGAGGAGGCGATTTCCTTGCGTGCCCGAGTATCCCCACCCTCAGGTGGCATTAGCAGTGAATCATGCACCATCTCTTGTAAGACGCAAGTGCAACCAATGACGCCATATGCGCTACGTGGGGAAGGCACAAGCACAACCCCGACACTGCACGAGCTATGCAGGAAAGCCGGATTCTGGGAGACATGAGTGCTATGCAGAGAAAACATGAGAGGACGCGATAAAGTCAAACGTACCCACACGTGAACAAGGGCGCGCTTAGCAAGGAGGGGTTGCATCTCCTCCCCTCTAGCCTGGCCGTCAGTGCATACATAGCAGCTGGGCACACACACTCTCGGAGGTAATGTGCTGTCTTTCCATAGATTAAGAGCTGAAGGTCTCATAACCAGGTCCCGAACACTCTTAATGTTTAACGCTAGAACGTTATCTAGTGAGGCGAGTTTAGCAATGCTATTGGAGGAATTAGAGGGCAGTAAATGGGATATAATAGGGCTCAGTGAAGTTAGGAGGACAAATGAAGCATATACAGTGCTAAAAAGCGAGCAAATCCTGTGCTACCGGGGCTTAGCAGAGAGACGAGAACTAGGAGCCGGATTCCTGATTAATAAGAATATACCTGGTAACATACAGGAATTCTAGAGCATTAATGAGAGGGTTGCAGGTCTTCTTGTGAAACTTAATAAGAAGTACAAATTGAAGGTTGTACAGGTCTACGCCCCTACATCCAGTCATGATGACCAAGAAGTCGAAAGCTTTTATCAAGACGTGGAATCGGCGATGTGTAAAGTCAAAACAAAATACACTATACTGATGGCTGACTTCAATGCCAGGGTAGACAAGAAGCAAGCTGGAGACAAGTCAGTGAGGGAATACGGCATAGGCTCTAGGAATAGCAGGGGAGAGGTTTTAGTAGAGTTTGCAGAACATAATAATGTGCGGATAACGAACACCTTCTTCCGCAAACGGGATAGCCGAAAGTGGACGTGGAGGAGCCCGAATGGTGAGACTAGAAATGAAACAGACTTTATACTCTGCGCTAACCCTGGCATCATACAAGATGTGGACATGCTCGGCAAGGTGCGCTGCAGTGACCATAGGATGGTAGGAACTCGAATTAGCCTAGACTTGAGGAGGGAACGGAAGAAACTGGTACATAAGAAGCTGATCAATGAGTTAGCAGTAAGAGGGAAAATAGAGGAATTCCGGATCAAGCTACACAACAGGTATTTGGCTTTAGCTCAGGAAGAGGACCTTAGTGTTGAAGCAATGAATGACAATCTTATGGGCATCATTAAGGAATGTGCAATAGAAGCCGTTGGTAACTCCCTTAGACAGGATGCCAGTAAGCTATCGCAGGAGACGAAAGACCTGATCAACAAGCGCCAATGTATGAAAGCCTCTAACGCTACAGCTAGAATAGAACTGACAGAACTTTCCAAGTTAATCAACAAGCGTAAGACTGCTGACATAAGGAACTATAATATGGATAGAATTGAACATGCTCTCAGGAACGGAGGAAGCCTAAAAGCAGTGAAGAAGAAACTAGGAATAGGCAAGAACCGGATGTATGCATTAAGAGACAAAGCCGGCAATATCATTGCTAATATGGATAAGATCGTTCAAGTGGCTGAAGAGTTCTATAGAGATTTATACAGTACCAGTGGCACGTATGACGATAATGGAAAAGAGAATAGTCTAGAAGAATTTGAAATCCCACAAGTAATACCAGAAGAAGTAAAGAAAGCCTTGGGAGCTATGCAAAGGGAGGGATGCAGCAGGGGAGGATCAGGTAATAGCAGATTTGTTGAAGGATGGTGGGCAGATTGTTTTAGAAAAACTGGCCACCCTGTATACAGAATGCCTGATGACTTCAAGTGTACCGGAATCTTGGAAGAACGCTAACATAATCCTAATCCATAAGAAAGGAGACGCCAAAGGCTTGAAAAATTATAGACCGATCAGCTTACTGTCCGTTACATACAATGTATTTACTAAGGTTATTGCAAATAGAATAAGGAACACATTTTACTTCTGTCAACCAAAGGAACAGGCAGGATTCCGTTAAGGCTACTCAACAATAGACCATATTCACACTATCAATCAGATGATAGAGAAATGTGCGGAATATAACCAACCCTTATATATAGCTTTCATTGATTATGAAGAAGCGTTTGATTCAGTCGAAATCTCAGCAGTCATGGAGGCACTATAGAATCAGGGTGTAGACGAGCCGTATGTAAAGATACTGAAAGATATCTATAGCGGCTCCACAGCCACCGTAGTCCTCCATAACGAAAGCAACAAAATCCCAATAAAGAAAGGTGTCAGGCAGGGAGATACGATCTCTCCAATGCTATTCACAGCGTGTTTACAGGAGGTATTCAGAGACCTGGATTGGGAAGAATTGGGGATAAGAGTTAATGGAGAATACCTTAGTAACTTGCGATTCGCTGATGATATTGGCTTGCTTAGTAAATCAGGGGACCAATTGCAATGCATGCTCACTGACCTGGACAGGCAAAGCAGAAGGGTGGGTCTAAAAATTAATCTGCAGAAAACTAAAGTAATGTTTAACAGTCTCAGAAGAGAAGAGCAGTTTATGATAGGTAGCGAGGCACTGGAAGTGGTAAGGGAATACATCTACTTAGGACAGGTAGTGACCGCGGATCTGGATCATGAGACTGAAATAATCAGAATAAGAACGGGCTGGGGTGCATTTGGCAGGCATTCTCAGATCATGAACAGCAGGTTGCCATTATCCCTCAAGAGAAAAGTGTACAACAGCTGTGTCTTACCAGTACTCACATACAAGGCAGAAACCTGGAAGCTTACAAAAAGGGTTCTACTCAAATTGAGGACGACGCAACGAGCTATGGAAAGAAGAATGATAGGTGTAACGTTAAGGGATGAGAAAAGAGCAGATTGGGTGAGGCAACAAACGCAAGTTAATGACATCTTAGTTGAAATCAAGAAAAAGAAATGGGCATGGGCAGGACATGTAATGAGGAGGGAAGATAAACGATGGTCATTGAGGGTTACGGAATGGATTCCAAGGGGAGGAAAGCATAGCAGGGGATGGTGTCTTTTCTTCAAGGGAGGCTCGATGTGGCTAAATATTTGACCTATAAATGTAGCTGGAGTAGGCGATAAGCATAGTTTGTAATTTTTGCAAAATGAGTAGAAAATTGTTTTTATTGTACTTTTGTTATCAAAGTATGCGCTTTATTGTTTGAATCAATGTTTTGAGACCTCACTGATGTGCGATAAGCAGCAGCCCATTGGCAGTAATTGCATTCCATGTCGTTCATCGATTCAAATTATATGGCAGTAATATTTGCGAAAGAGGTGGTTGTTTCCTTTGATAAGCATCACGCAGGTTTGTTTTAAAGATGTCATCTTTTGATAACAATAATATCTCAGCCAGTTTATGCGTCCCGCTTTCAACTGCCGCTGCCACAAAGCAAACGTGTTTAATGACAGTAAATTGTAATCGGCTGTGTCGTTTCACTGGCATAACAGCTCTACAGCTTTCATTGTTAGTGATTTGCTGCATCTGGCCACGTAATTGCTTGAAAAAAAGGTGCTAGCTAACACAAAAATTCATCGCTGGAACCGAGTACAGTCTACTTGGAGACCACACATGAAAGCAGATTAACCTTGCAGCCTGTGGGCACATGCACTGGTGAGTAAAAACACACTGCTTCCCAATTCAACTGTCAATTTCTTTTCATGCGAGGTTGATAAAGCAGATTACTGTAGTAATCTACTGTAGATTACTACAGTAATCTTACTGTAGCATTAAGAGTACGATTACTACAGTAATCTTACTCTTAATTACTGCAGCAGATTACTTATCGATTACTGTAGTAATTGCTTGAAAAAAAGGTGCTAGCTAACACAAAAATTCATCGCTGGAACCGAGTACAGTCTACTTGGAGATCACTCACGAAAGAGGATTAACCTTGCAGCCTGCGGGCACATGCACTGGTGAGTAAAAACACACTGCTTCCCAATTCAACTGTCAATTTCTTTTCATGCGACGCGGATAAAGCAGATTACTGTAGTAATTTCTTAAAGCTGCAAGACCAGCTATTCAGAAGTGCAGGTTGTGCATTCCAATGAGATTTTCTAAAACTCATTATTTCCCTCACATTTATAGAAACTAATAAGTTTTTGCTATCAAAGGCAATTCAAACAAGGCTCTTTTTAAGTAGAACCTTGTTGATACTTTCCCGTTAAGTGTGTTTTCCCAGTGCCAATGTTCGCAATCGAGACCATAAAAAGTCACCCAATAGTGTTGCGCTCATTTTCTACCAGTTTATACATTGCTGGAAAACATTATTTTTCAACACTAACATTCAGCACATCACCAAACTGTGATTGTATGGTACGTTTTCTGGCTACTACCGTTTGTACTCGCATAATGATCACACTTTTTTGTCAGCAAAATTGCCGCAAATTCAGGGGTGCGATCATTACGCGGGCTAAATTTCCAGCAAAAAGATTAAATTTGTTTTCATCCCGCATTTGCTGCAGGATGACAACAGGTAAACAAACAGGTGGCTGCCACTGTAACAGTGTGGGACACCAAAACAAAAATGGCAGCCGGCAGAGCAAGCCAAACTCGCCGAACACGATTTTTTTTCGTTTCGTGAGTACATTACGTGCATTGAAACAGTTTCTTCTGTGTCGGTAATGAATAATATCATTAATATCGGCAAGTCTGCAGCAATAATGTAGCCATGTCCACTTTGAGGGCGCAGAGACAGAGTAGGGCATGCTTAGTTGCCAGTGACATAGAAACATACAGCAGGTATGCTGCAAAAATGTGGCTTTTGTCTTCACTACTATCCTAATTTGGCATATTTCCACTAAGGGTGGGCGAATATCTTAGCTGTGTTACAAGCGTCGGCATATGAATAGGGTACACTTCTAACGCATCAGTGTAAACGTGGCTACTATCGTTGCCGCTCATGATTTGTTACGTGCCCACGAGTGCAGACAAAAAGAATCAAAAGGCGCCTTTCTTGTTTTTGTTGACCACAACCAAATAATAAAGCCAAAGCAAGTTTGGTCGTAGCTTTTTTTTTTAATGGAAGTGCGGAAAGTGATGAAAGAAATAAAATGGGGCCTCTGCTTAGGAATGTTCAGTGCATGCAGACCACTGGGTAAGTCTTGAAGAGTCATTCGCGTAGCATTTGACAGCGTTCGACAGATGGCAAGCGCGATCATCATTAGCTAGACTTGGCACATGACATACCACTGCGGCAAGTTAGGCATGCGATCATTACATGGGAATGAAAAGAAATCAAATTTTGACGACAAAATTCAGGGGTACGATCATCGCGCGAGTGCGATCATTATGCAAGTAAATACGGTAGATCCGATGTAAACAAGAAAATGTGCGAGGCATGCACGATTGAAAACAGTATATAGCTGCTCGCCATGGCAGCTTCACCACAACACTCGCCTGTGCCCGTCTCACATGAAAAATGCCGGCGTGCACTCACTTTCTCATTTCGGTACCAGCAAATCTTCTTTGGAGTCGTCGCATGTGGCATCCACAACTATCCCCGCCAATCCTATTGCCATAGGCGCCGACTAAGGGGGGGCTCCGGGGCCCAAGCCCCCTCTGGAGCTTTCCAAGAAGGGGGAGGGGGGGCGAGGCTGACCGCTCCGGGCGGTGCCGAAGCCCCCCCCCCACGCGCACACACCTAAGGTGTTATTACCAGAGCTTTGCCACCCACATCACTTGAGGTTTCTTTTTACTTTCCATGACCTTTTCACTTGAAATATTACTGGAACTAATAGCTTACTGCATCATTGTTGGCGCGGAAGTACATGGCTTTTATTTGATACTTTCACTTTATTTCTGCAAATACAGACAATAGGAGGACATGCACATTAGAAGCACTAGTGGCGGCTGCCTCATCTGTACTTTGTCACTTCAACATTATTTTAAGTTTCCATTGTAAACACCATGCACATACACAATATATTTAAATATACACACAGGACAAAGTTTATTATATTTTTGAAAAAGATAGAGGTAGCCAATTAAAAATTATTCCTAAAGATATGGATAGCCTACGCCTAGAGAATGAATATGTTGCTGTATATTCACCAGGCTTCAAATTGCTTTGCGTGCTTTTTTGACCATGAAAAATATCTATGGACTTCAGTGACCCCTTGGGCAGAATCTTTTATCAATGGCGTGTGAAATGCATGTGAATGTTGTGTGTCTCAGTATTGCATCTTTTTCCAGTAAGCAATGCTAACAACTCATGAAAAAAACATTTCTATTAATTTACAACATTTATTAGGGATGGAAACATTGTCAGTTGCATGCAAAGGTCATAAATATGTGCAGGGTGTACCAATTAACTATCATTTGCCAAGATTAAAAAAAAAGACCAATGCATTACTCGAAGTAAACCTAGTGCATATTGTTTACAGTACAGTGAAGCAGCTGCCAGTAAATGTTTCGTTACTGAGATTTAATTAGGTAATAATAATTAATTATCTCGAGACATACTATCCTAATTAACAAAGTATAAATTAGGCATTTTCAGACACAGGCAAGGGACATCTAACTGTGGTATTTTTAGCGGCATACTAATTGCGTACAAATTTTTTTCACCTGATAAATAAACCCTGTGAAATATGACAAATACCACGTGACTACGCTCCCATCTGGACCATAAAGCTGCGCTTTCGAACAGGCTCCCTCTGAGTTATGCAGAACGAAATAAGGGAAATAAAGAAAAAATCGCGATCGAGCTGGTTGGTGCCTTATCTGCCACACCCGGGCCGAAGTAACATGTCGCATTTGGCGTTGGAAACAAGCTGTGGTAGTTGTCGTCTTAACATAAATAAAGTGCATGGATGTTACATTTTTTTTTTTTGCTACAAAACCTATCACCACAAAAGCGAACTGACAACGTCAGTGCAAAGGTCTAAAGGTGCATTTTGTTTCGTCCCAGTCGTCATGTCTTTCTCTAATGAGCAGAAGGTAAACATGATCCTTGCCTTGGGATCTGCAAATGGCAACAAGAGGAAGGTCACAACTATATATATCATTCATGGAAGTCTGACAGTAGACGAAACGCATCGACTATCACCAGAAATTATGAAAACCCGAGACAAACCAGTAGCTTCAAGAAACAGCAGCGAAGAACTCCATCTTTGAGCCCTAGCCTACGCATGGATGTTCTAGCATTTATGGCCTCAAGCCCTCACTCTAGCGTGTGGGACGTGGCCGCCCAGGTACCAATTTCCAAGTCATCAGTTTGGAGGATTCTAAATGACAGTCTTTCACCTGTACCACCTAACCAGCACTAGTGCTTAGAAGATAGGGATCTGTAGAATCGTCTAGATTTTTCGAATTGGGTTCTCACAAAAGCCGACAAGTTGCCAGACTTTTTGAGCAACATTTTGTGCATAGATGAAGCCAATTTTTGCAGCGGATAGCGTTATGTGAACAAAATCCTTGAAGTGAGTGGATGAGTTTGAAGGTGGAAAGTTGAAGGTTTGTTGGTGGTATCAGCAAGCTGGGGCACCTGCACACAGCAGCAGCCGAACACGAAACTGGCTGGATGCGACTTTTTATGCGCAATGGATTGGAAGGCATGGGCCTGTAAATTGGCCGGCTAGGTCACCTGACCTCTCTCCGCTCGATTTCTTTCTTTGGGGTTATATGAAAGATAGTGCTTAAATGATTGAGATGGACATCAGATTAGTTCAAGGCAAGGATAACGGATGTCTGTCATAGTCATCGGGGTCGGTCATCAAGAAAGCCACTGCAGATGAGATAAAATGGACACAGTACTGCGTAGCTGAAGAAAGGAGACCTATTCGAACACGTCCTCTAGGCTGGTGTTCAACGAAGCTTACGAATTCATAGATAATAAAGCACACTGAAATCTGACGTGTGTGCATGTGTGTGTGTGTGTTTGCGCACATGCGTATGCACGTGTGTGTGTTGTCGAGACATTCTGATTGCCAATTTGGCTCATTTAGAAGTCCTATATATACTTTCTTTAATGCATCGGTTTTGCCTTTTCTCTACACGTTAGTCGCTTCCCAGTCTGTTTATTTCGCTTTTACTTTTTTGACACGAACCTGCTTTTGCAGCACGTATACACTTTCATGAAAAATAAAACGTTCACTTTAATTTGACTTTGGTTCAAAGCAACTTTCTGGCGCGAAATATAGCTTTGCGCGCACTCTTTCGATTCGGTGCAAGCAAAGACAAGATTTTGAAACATTTTATGCCTATTACATTGCTTTTCCCATTTTGTGCGTGGTCAGAGCGGTGCTTCGGCCGTGTTATCAAGTGGCTTTTGTTATCAATGTGATCAGTCGGCCTTGAGAAATTGATAATAAGTGTGGGGTAGAAATGAGAGGAAGGAATAGCTGCAAAGCCGCGAAACCTGCTGTTGGTGCTCCGTCCTTACCATTATCAAGGTGATGCGCTGTCTCTTCGGGTTTGCGACAGGCAGCACAGTTAACTGCTTTCAATCAGCTTATTTAAGGGTGCTGCTTTATGATGCGAGTGGGAGTGCACTCACGTGGTATTTTTCATACTTGGTGAGATTTTTTTGCCAGGCGACAAAAATTGTACGCAATTAGTACGTTGCTGAAAACACCACAGTTAGATGTCATTTTGGGGTGCCTACTAATGCCTCATCGACACTTTGAAAATTAGGGCAGTACTTCTCGAGCTAGATAATTAAATGCAATTGCCAAATTATTATTGGTGCCATATGACTCCTCCTAGTCAAAGATTGTTAAATGAGGAGTAGCGATGCTCTGCTTAGAATCAGCTCTCCGCAAGTCGTGTGTGCACAAGATGCAGCTTGCCTTTGGCAATCATATTTCCCGTCTTAAGACGGCAGGGTTCCCTGACTCGATGGTAATGCCAGTGGTGGAAACCCTCCAGCAGAAGGTAAAAGGATCTAGGAGCAAAGCAAGGGTGAGGACAACTACTATGGCTGTAAGACCTGAAGTGGTACCGTATATTCACAGGGTCACTCACAACCTAAGGAAGGTGGCAGACAGGTTTGGAGTCCCCCTTGTCTTTTCAGCCCCTTTTAAGCTGGCCCGGCTCTGCCCCCGCACCTCCCATGATCCTAAAGGAAGGCAAGGCTGTGGCAAGAATCATACCAAGCCATATGCAAAATGAAATGTAGGGGTTGTGTACAAAATCCCCCTGGCGTGTGGCAAGTCCTACATAGGGCAGACAGGACAGTGCCTCAATTATCGAGCCAGAGAACATGAATAAAAGTTAACGAAAGATGAATTGGCACACTTGCCTGCGCACTGCGATGCCTGTCACTGTGCACCTCTTTTTAAGGAGATAAGGATTCTGGGGAGAAGCCAGGACCACACTGCCCGCGAACTGATGGAGGCTTATCACATAAAAAAGAAAGGCCAAGACTGTGTTAGTAACACTTCCATTAGGTTGTTTCAATCGGAAATAGATTTTTTTTTATAACTGGTTGCCCCGCTAGGCTGATGAGTGTTCTTGTTTGCTGCATTCTGTGCATGTTCTATTTGTCTATATATGCCCACGGGCTGCCGTGAATAAACCAGTTGAAAGTTACCGCCTGTACTGTTTTCGTGTTCTTTTCCACTGTCCCCATCTTTATTTGCGGTCAATATGATATGCCAAATTAAATCTCAGTAACGAAATAATTACTGGCGGCTATTCTACTGTACTGGAAACAATATGCACTAGGTTTTTTTTTAGTAACGGAACTGCTCTTTCTTTAAGTCTTGGTGCATGGTAGTTGGGGAACACCGTATAATTCACTCAGTAACTGAAATGACACCAAGCCGGATTCACTCGAAATAAGGATCAACAGCAGCCATGAGCAGCAGCGCCTATACTCAGACTCACAGAAAAGAGAGAGAGAGAGGCTGCAGTTTCGCCGGAAAGGCGAAGCAGTTTTGGTGATAGCCAAGTATGCGACGATAACATGAAGGAAGATTACACCACCGATTGGACTCGGGCTGTGAAATTGAACTGTCTCCTTTTATGAGGTCTTGTATATACTCATACACGCCGTCACTTCAGTGCTGAATTCTTTGAGGGCACACGAAGTTTGTTCAAGAGCATGGTATATATATATATATATGTGTATATATATATATATATATATATATATATATATATATATATATATATATATATATATATATATATATATGTATATGTATATATATATATATATATATATATATATATATATATATATATATATATATATATATATATATATATATATTGTAGTCGGTAATATGCATGTGGCACTGTGCGGACTGCCACCAATGCGGCGCGGGACACAAGCTCGGGCTGTTGATGCGAAGCGCTAGGACTCGTGATCTAGAGCTACCTGCGATCCCTCGAACGAGCTGCAATAAACCCCATTTCATTTGGTGGAGGTGTGGGGTAACCTCGAAAACTGGAACTCCGAAGCCGGACACTACCGACTGCTGCGACCATGCCTGACGAAACCACCCAGGAAGATGCACCACAGCCTCCGACGGTCATCGTTTCCGGTGCATTGCGCCAGCGTGATCCTGCCATCTTTAGCGGCACCGATGATCATGACGTGGAGGATTGGTTGTCATCTTACGAAAGGGTGAGCCAGCATAACAAGTGGGATGACGTCACCAAGTTGCACAACGTGCTGTTTTACTTAACCGGCGTCGCGAACCTCTGGTTCCGAAAACCACGAACACGATTTCACAACATGGAGCAAATTCAAGACAAGTTTCGCAGAAGTGTTCGGGCACCCCGCTGTGAGCAAGCTTCGCGCAGAACAACGCTTACGGGGGAGTGCGCAATATCACGGTGAAACTTTCACAAGTTACATCGAAGATGTCACTGACCTGTGTAAGTGCGTGAATCCGTCCATGTCAGAACAGGACAAGATAAAACCAGGGTGTCTACCAAGTTGACATTTCCAAATTCCCTGAGTTTTCCAGGTTTTCCCTGAGCACCTTTGCGAAATTCCCTGAATGAGTCAGATCTTTGTTTTACGTCAAGACAGGCTGACACCACGTTGCCCGATGCTGTCACTCTCTAGGAAGCATGCTGAAACAAAAAAATGACTTAATCCAGTTTGAATAGTAAGGAGTAATATATATTTTATTTAAAAAGAAAACAGAAGGAAGGTGTTAGTAAAATGCACAGCGAAAGAAATGGTAAAGCCCATTCCAAATTGAGTCGAACATTTTCAAATGCGAATGAAAAGGAGATGCATACATAAGTAAATATTTTTTTAATATCAGCTATTTCTATCAACTGATAGCAAGCTCATCTGTATGAGGTCCTGAACTTTGTCACAACTAAGGTTCTCTCTCAGCAGCTGGGAAGTCAACCTCAACTGTCCTGACATACTCTCAGCCCGTACACAACATCTCAGTGTTGGGTTTCACTGCGTAAACAATTTATTTTGGTTTGGATGAGGGACACCTGTGTCTCAGCATCAGCCATTACTTAGTTTTTTTAGCTCAAGCTCCTTCAAAAAGGTGGCGGCACCCTTCCTTTCCCGTTAATTCCTCAGTGCGTCGGTCCTTTCTGTTCTCATCCTCCTTCTACCACGCTTTCACCACATGGATCATCTGAAGCATCCTCTTGGTCAGTTGTACAGTCAACATTTGATTTCTTGGACTTACGAGGGGCCGCAAAAAAAAAATTTAAAAAAAACGGGCAGTCTGAAAAAAATTAATGCATGTCTTTAACTGCCTTTAAGGGCTAAAATTACCACAGGCACGTCTCAAAAAGCTCTGAAGGCCTGCCAGTACGCTTTTTAGGCATATCAGGGCTTGTACTGTGACAGAAGACGACGTGCACGCATGTGTAATAAAGTAATGTATACTGTGTCCCGCGACAATTGCCCCCTTCCCACGCTTGTTATGCTTCACCGCCTAACACTAGTGTACCGAGGCGAAGCTAACTTTCGCAGACTGGCATTACGCAACGCGCTGTGCTCTGCGAGCTTCAAAGCCAATCGCTAGGATTACAAAGGCGGAGTCGGTGCCATTGGTGATAGCGGCGAATTCTTTCAATGAAAAACACGGCACCGCACGGCAAGAAGCTTAATAGCGAACATAGAAGCAGCTAGGCCTGACGTTGCCGCGGTGGTGGTTACGGATTTGCGGATTTGCCTGCGAGAGTGCCGGTTCGAGGCGGAGAGATAATCAAAATAGCGGCGGTGGCGGCTTTGATTAATGCCATTTCAGACCTGCAGTCGGGGCAATATACATTGACTATATGGAGTACGTGGTGGTGCCGCATGTCCGAAAAATCGGGCGTCTAGAAAATCAGTCGTTAACTACTCTGGCAATACATCGTGCCGATGACACGGCGTCAATAATGATTCGTTGCGATTCCTCTGTTACTGGAGCCAGCATTAACACGACTTTCGTTCCCTTTCAATAAAGTTACAGCTAATTTTCCCTGATGGAAGCACAAATTCCCCGAGTTTTCCCTGAGTTTTTCCAGACTGTTCAAATTCCCTGAGAATTCCCGGTTTTCCCGGTTTTCCCGGTTGGTAGACACCCTGAAAACATATTATGAAAGGCATTGATGAGGACGCATTTCAATTGTTAGCAAAGGATCTGCGTACCGTGGCTGAAGTTATCAATTTGTGTTAAAGTTTAGCCGAGCTATGGAAACAATGCATCTTAGCTCGGCGCCCATCGCCTACAGAAGATTCGTTAGCAGCATTGGTTATTGGCGACAACCACACAACTTTGCTGACGCAAATAAAATAATTTGTGCGCAAGGAGGTCGCGCGACAGCTCTCGATTTTGCCGACCACGGAGAAGCCTTCTCAATATTTGGCTCCAGCGATCCGACAGGTAATTCAAGAGCAAGTGACCGAAGCTCTTCCACCTCCGTGTCAGCCGGCTCCCGTGGCCGCGCCTCTGACGTATGCTGAAGCCGCTGCACGGGTGCCACGTCTGCCGGGATTCTCTCCTACGCCTTCAGCGCCTCTCCAGCCGGTGTTCTCTCATCTGCCTTTGCCTCGCCAGCAGGTGGCTCCCTTTTTCAGTGCACAGCAGCAAGGCACAAATCCTTGGCGCACTCTTGACAACCACCCAATATCGCCCAATATCAATGGCGCGCTACATGTCCCGGTGTACCGCAGGCATAGCGCCTGCGGTACACCGGGACATGTAGCGCGCTTCTGCTGCCGGCGCTTGCCGGCCTTCGTGGGCACCGCGCGACCACCCAGCTCCGGCTTCCTACCATTCCGTATGCCTTAGCAACCACCACCGGAAGTCTACGCTGCTGATGACATACCAGCACCGCAGTCACAGCTCTACAATACTCGTCGCTCGCCTTCCCCTCATCGGCGCTCACTCTCACCCATGCGTCGTAGGCCCAGTGCCAGTACTACTGAGGCGGAAAACTGATTTCCGCAGTTCCTGAGGCACGAACTGCGTCATCGTCGGAACATCAAAGTCCTCGTTTCCCCCCCGCTAACGTTATTGAAGTGTCTGTTGATGGCATCAAATGTCTTGCGCTCGTCGATACAGGTGCTTCTGTATCCGTGATTAGTGAGAAACTTTGCCGTGAATTATGGAAAGTGACCATGATGTCTTTGGTACTATTGCTTAGAACAGCCAGTGCACAACAAGTTCAGCCAGTCGCTATGTGCACTGCCAGGGTGCTGATTCGAGACATTTTGTATTCAATTGATTTCTTTGTGCTAACTTGTTCCCACGATGTGATTCTCGGTTGGGATTTTCTGTCGCGCCATCACACCGTCATTGACTGTGCACGTGCTGAGGTTCAGTTCTCCGTTCTGTGCGATTTGCCATCTCACGACTTTCAAGTTCATGATGTTACCAGGATCTGTGTAGCTTTGTAGCTTCAGATACTGACCTTCCCCCTCACAGCGTGGTATTTGATCCTCTTTCATGCGCATCGCTTGCCGAAGCGACAATGCCGCGTGCCGCACTATTCACCGCACCACTACGGCGTATCACCCACAGACTAACGGTCTAACGGAATGATTCAACTGCACTCTTGGGGACATGCTCACCATGTATGTTGCGTCTGATCATTCCAATTGGGACGATGTCCTCCCTTTTGTGACGTACGCATACAATACCGCCGTTCAGGCTACCACAGGCTTCTCATCATTTTTCCTTCTTTATGGGCGTGAACCATCCACTACCCTCGACACCGTACTACCATATCACCCGGATGCCTCTGAATTCACCCCTCTTTCCGAAGTTGCTCGCCATGCTGAAGAGTGCCGCCAACTGGCTCGCTCGTTCACGTCGGATACCCAAGGAATCCACAAAGATCGCCACGACAACGATCAGCCCACACAGTCCTTCGCCGTGGACTCTCACGTCTGGCTTCGGCTGCCGTTCCAAGCTCCAGGCCTTAGCCCAAAGTTTGCTTCGAAATATCAAGGTCCGTACCGGATCGTCGCGTGTACTTCGCCTGTGAATTATGTGGTCGAACCGGCGACGCTCGTTCACATCGGATACCCAAGGAATCCACAAAGATCGCCACGACAACGATCAGCCCACACAGTCCTTCGCTGTGGACTCTCACGTCTGGCTTCGACTGCCCTTCCAAGCTCCAGGCCTTAGCCCAAAGTTTGCTTCGAAATATCAAGGTCCGTACCGGATCGTCGCGTGTACTTCGCCTGTGAATTATGTGGTCGAACTGGTGACGCCATCTTCGGACAAACGCCGCCGTGGCCGCGAGATTGTTCACGTCAGCCGCCTGAAGCCGTACCACGACCCCCTTATCGTATCATCCCCTTAGGTCACCAGGATGGCTCCTCTTCGCCGCGGGGGAAGTTGTAGTGGGTAATATGCATGTGGCACTGTGCAGACTGCCACCGCTGCGGCGCAAGACACGAGCTCGGGCTGTTGATGCGAAGCGCTAGGACTAGTGATCTAGAGTTACCTGCGATCCCTCGAACGAGCTGCAATAAACCCCGTTTCAATATATATATATATATATATATATATATATATATGGGTGTGTGTGTGTGTATGTGGAGTTTGGAAAGCTGGTCAAGCCTCCTCCCCCCTGGAAAAATGAAAACTTTCCTCCTATGCCTATTGCGATAAGCATCTTCACTGATCTGTTTCACAGCGTGTGGTGTCGTTGGAAGCGTAGCGCATGCTTTTGAAAGGTGACAACCGAAACGCGCTGCCCTTCCCTGGTGCAGACTGCGATCGTACACGGTTTCCAGTTGCTAGATTCCGTGTGAACAAGAAAAGGCATGAGGCGTGCACGATCAAGAACAGTATTGGGGGCAAGCTCCACCAATGGAAAAGCTGGCGCCACTGTCGGTGTGACATGGCATGAGGGATTATGTGGACACAGCGGCCGCGTCGGCTGCTTCGGAGGTGCCGAAGCGAGCTGAAAACGAAAGTTTAAGGTCCCAGCTGCACTGCGGTTCTAATTAAGTGGTGAGGCTTTACTGCCTTGGGTATCTGCTTGACAACATTTGAAAGCACTATAATAGGTAGCAGCTGCCTTTGGAGGCGTGCACCATGGTAGGCTACTGCTCGGTGCCGCAGTGCCGGACGTACGCAATGGAGCCTGGTGTCAGCATTATTCATACGTGGCCACAGGACAAGAATCTGCGTGAAGCTTGGCTTGCGAAACTTAGAACTGACAGACAGCCATCGGCTGCAACTCGGGTATGCAGCAAGCACAGACGCAAGGAAGATTTCTGCTACGACGCCGGGACTGCAATGTTCGGTGAGTAGCAGAAAACGCGTAATGAGATGCTTGCATTGTTGATGATAGATACTGGCAAGTTCACTGGAATGGAAAGGGAGTGCTAAGACGCACATTAAAGAAAGGCATGGCATATGGTCATGCCTGTGTTATATTGAATTAATGCACTGGATTACGAAAAATAAGCAGAGGGAAATCGCACGCTGAGAAGACCGATAAACATAGAGTGCGACGCAACTTGAGAAATAATATTGAATTGTCCAAGAATTTAGAAGACAAAAAAAGATTGAATTGTCACGACGGCACATCACAGTTGCCTTAGGCGTCGAAGTCTCTATAATGAAATTATTTTTGAACATTTCTGATAGCGTCCACGCAACAATGGTTGCTAGTGTACTGTTATATGCTGCGGCCTAAAGCTCACGGCACGGTGCAAAAACGCGCTCACAGCGAAAGCAGATCATTGTGCACGGACATGCATGCAAATGTGCAGTCGGTCGCTGCAACCCCGTGCGATCGCTGCATTGAGGTTTCATTCTGTTATGCTCCACTTGGTTATACAGACAACCCACTATAATATCATATTTAATGTAGTTTACTCTCAGCATTCGCCTAACTTTCATGCTAGAAGCCGGTTCGAGAGACTCTATTGCAGCGACCACGCGGAGTGGCGTTCACTGTACATATTCGGTAAAGAGGTAGCATCTGTAAACGATTCTGTGCTTTTAGTTTGCCCAAGATTATTATTATTATTATTATTACTATTACAGTCAAAAACTTTCCTTGTTTGGAGAGTACTTACATAAATGTCCAGGAGGGCTGCCGCATGGTATTTGTATTGAGCGCCGTAAGCAAAACCTATGAGGAGCGCGCCGCCTGGTCCCTCATACTACGCAAGGGAGGCGCTTCCAACAGATGGCGACTGTGTACGTCCTCACCCCCAATATAGATGCTCATCTCACGTGAAAATGACTGCATGCACAGTTTCTTATTCCACTACCAACAAACCTCCACTCGGGTTGTCGCACACCGCATTCACAGATACCGCCACCAAACCTATTGCAATAAGCATCTTCACCTATCTGTTTTACAGCGCATGGTGCATAGTGCCATTGGTAGCGTACTGCGTGCTTTCAGTAGGAGATAATCCAATCGTGTCACCGTTCCCTGCTGCAGGTGGCGTGATGTGGGTATACCGTTTCACTTTGGCGGCATTTGGCATCGCCCACCAGCTCGATTTCGTTTCGGTTTCCTGTTGCCCTCTTAAAACACCATGCAATAGGAAAACAACAGAATGCGTCTCAGGCCGCCGGAGCACCACCAGCTTGACGCATGTTGGCGTCTCGTGCCGCAACGATCCGCCCCATGCTTCGCATTACGTAGAGGTCAACAATAGTTGAGTCTGTCAAATTGTTTAGGATCATGCAAACGTTTTCCCGGTTAGTATGTCTTTTCTCGAGGTTCTACTGTATTTTGTCACGTTGCTAAAATTCTTAACATAATGTCGCAATGCCAAAAACAGGGGTCGTAGAGCACTATACAGAAGGCACAGCGGCGGGTCGCCTCTTTAACACCGAGCGCAGCTGTGACTTCTTCTTCACTGTGCCTTGACCAAACAGTCATGCCTACTCGCGTTGTCCTCTTCTTCATAGAGTAATGGCGCGGCATTTGCGTCCCTCCGAAGGAAGCATCGTCCTGATACGTGATTCAATCAGGACACCGGGACAATGGGACATCGTAGAATAGGACAGAGTGACACACACACACACACACAAAAAAAAACTGGGAACAACAACAAAAAAGCAAAAGTTATGTCGACAGGTATGGCTTCATCCGTACCACATGCACAACTTCGAGTAAGTGCTTGCGGCGACTGGAGCCATTGTCACTGTCGGGAATGACCTCGTAATTCACGTTGCTCAGGCGGCGGATAACTCTATATGGCCCAAAGTACCGTCTTAGGAGCATTTCAGAGAGTCCATAATGGCGTATGGGTATCCCGACCCATACTTTGTTGCCAGGAGTGTAAAAAATGGACCTCTGTCGAAGATTGTACCGTTTCCCATCTTGGTCCTGCTGAATGCAGATACGTACCCAGGCAAGCTGTCTGGCTTCTTCGGCGCGCAGAGTAAATTTGTCAACGCTGGTAGGTAGGTCGTCAAACTCGTGCAGCAGTATGGCATCCAGCGTTGTCGTGGCTCTACGACTGTGGACCAAGCTGAACAGTGTCATTCCAGTAGTTTCCTGTCGAGCGGTATTGTAGGCGAATGTTACGTATGGCAAAATCTGATCCCAGTTCTTTTGTTCTACGTCAACATACATGCAAAGCATGCCTGCGAGGGTCTTATTAAGACGCACGGTTAGTCCGTTCGTCTGGGGATGATAAGCGGTTGTTTTCTGGTGGCTTGTACCACTGAGTCTGAGAAGCGAGTCAAGAAGTTCGGCAGTGAAGGCAGTTCCCCTGTCTGTGATGACTACTTTTGGGGCACCGTGCCTAAGGACGTTTTCGAAGAAAAAATGAGCTGCTTCGGCTGCTGTGCCCTGTTGTGTAGCTTTCGTCTCTGCGTAGTGCGTCAGGTAATCGGTGACAACAATGATCTATCTGTTGCCAGCTGTAGAAGTTGGAAATTGGCCCAGGAAATCCATTCCAACTTGGGCAAATGGCATGACCGGATGTAAGAGACCTGCGGGATTGCCGAGAGGTGCTTTGCGTCTTTGGCAGTCTGCGCATGTTTGCACGTGATGCTTTACAGCAGCGGGTAGCCTTGGCCAGTAATACTTCCGTTGGAGTCGGGACAATGTTCTTGTGTAGCGTAGAGGACCTGCGGTGGTCTCATCGTGGCATGCTTTTAGTATTTCTTTTTGAAGTGATGCCGGTACAACAAGCAAGTACGTGCTGCCACTGTCAGAAAAGTTCTTATAGAGAACATTATTCCGCAGACAAAACGACAGCAGTCCTCTGGCATCAAGTCACGGAACGTCCTTACTTCGGCCTTCCAAGAAATAAAATTAGTGGGAGCAGCTCTGGGTAATGGCACTGCTCCTGTGAAATGGTGACGGCATCGACGCCGCCCAAAAATGCAGCGTCTGCGTCCATGTCATCAGTACCTGCGGACTTGACGGGTAACCGTGAGAGGCAGTCGGTGTCGGTGTGCCTCTTGCCTGATTTGTAAATTATGGTCATGTCGAACTCCTGGAGCCTAAGACTCCAGCGCGCTAAACAGCCAGATGGATCTTTCAGGTTAGTCAGTAAACAAAGAGAATGATGATCGCTGACAACTTTGAATGAACGGCCGTACAAATACGGGCAAAATTTATAACCGCCCACACCACGGTGAGGCATTTCTTTTCGGTAGTCGAGTAGTTTTCCTCCGTACGAGAGAGAGATCAGCTAGCGTAGGCGATTGCTTTTTCGGAGCCGTTTTGCTATTGCACCAGACTGCACCCAGACCAACATTGTTCGCATCCGTGTGAAGTGCTGTAGGAACATGCTCGTCGCAGTGTACAAGAACAGGAGGCGTTTGCAGGCATTGGCATAGTTCGCTATAAGCTACTTGCTAATTTTCCCCCCCCAGAAAGGGAACATCGTCGCATGTCAGGCGTGTTAACGGTGCAGCAAGACATGAAAAGTTGGCAATACAGCGCCGGTATAGTCGCACAACCCCAAGAAGCACCTCACTGCCTTCTTGTCGGACAGTGTGGGGAACTTGGCCACAGCGTCTATTTTGGCTGGATAAGGTCGTACACCCTCGTGACTGACAATGTGGCCAAGGAAGCACAGTTCACTGAAACCAAAATGACATCTCTCGGGCTTTAACGTCAGGCCAGCCAAGCGTATGGCTTGGAGAACAATGAGTAATTGGCTTAGGTGCTCCTCAAATGTAGCTGAGGACACTATGACGTTGTCTAGATAGACCAAGCATGTTTTCTACTGCAGACCTGATAGTAAGGTGTCCATTAAATGCTGAAAAGTGGCAGGCGCTGAGCACAAACCGAAAGGCAGGACCTTAAATTCGTAAAGATCGTCGGGGGTCACGAAGGCAGTTTTCTCGCGATCTCTCTCACTGACCTTGATCTGCCAATACCCGCTTCGTAGGTCCATTGATGAAAAATAATGTGCATGCCACAGCCTGTCCGGCGAATTGTTGATGCATGGCAGCAGGTAGACGTCTTTCTTCATGACCTGGTTTAATTTACGGTAATCGATGCAGAATCGCAAACTGCCATCTTTGCTTTGGACTAATACCATGGGTGAGGCCCAGGGACTTTTCGAAGGCTGTATCAAACCATCCTCGAGCATCTTCTTCACTTGTTTTTTAATCTCTTCACATTCCTTTGGAGCTACACAGTAGGCATTTTGTCGAATCGGCCGCGTAGTATCATCCGTGATGATACAGTGCTTGGTCAGTGGTGTTTGTTTGGCCTTTGATGTAGTCGAAAAGCAATCTTCAAACTGGTGTATCAGCTCCAATAGGCGCCGCTGCTCCGAAAGCGACAGGGTGGAGCTAATGTCGACAGACAAAGGTGGCGAGGGCGGCAAGATCGTTTCTTGTAGAGCGAAACAATTTTTCACTTTGGTGACAACATCACCAGTACGCAATTGCAGTACCCTTCTGGATGTGGCGGCAATTGTTGCTGAAGTTCGTGAAAAGGACTTCCACATGCCCATGAGTCATGTTGAGTACGCCTCTAGCAATGGAAACACCTTGCGTGAGCAATAGTGCAACAATTTTCTCCGCGATCAAATCTCCATGGTAGGGCTTTTTGCATGATACAGAGACAAGGCGACTGGATCGCGGCTGAAAGGTCACATCGTCGGCGATTCACAAACACTTGTGTTTCTCGTCATTCATCGTGTCGCCATATGGGCTGGCAGAAAACATCACTATACGTTGCGGAATGTTTATGACTGCGCCGTGATCTTGCAGGAAATCCATCCCCAAGATGAGGTCCTTGCAGCAGTCGGGGAGAACGACGAAAGTAACGACTAAACTAGAATCACCGATGTGAATTCGGGCGGTGCATGTTCCCATTGGTGTCATTAGCTGGCCCCAGCACTTCTTATGTGGGGCCCTGTCCCCGGTGTCTTCACTTTCCTAATGCGGTCGGCCAGCTCTTGCCGCATAATCGAGAAGTCTGCGCCAGTGTCAACAAAGTACGGTGAAGGGATGTCCATCTACCAGAATTTTGAGATCAGCACGCGCCACGTAATCGGCGTGAGTACACGGGCAACGTCATCGGCGTGAGTATTGGTCGTCGTCATGTCGTCTTTGTAAGTGTGAGTATTGGTCGTCGTCATGTCGTCTTTGTAAGTGTGAGTATTCGTCGTCATCATGTCATCTTTGTCAGCGTTAGCATTCGTCATCGTCATATCGTCTTCATAGGGAGCATGGGGGGTATTTTTAGGTCTGTTTGATTCAGTCAAGTTTCTCTGCACCTTTTGCACCTATTCACGGTGTACTGCACCTAGAACTTCGATACCCCGAGGTGCAGCGGTGCACCCTGCACTCCAGTGCTCGATTGAATGGGGTGCAAGGCAAGGTGCCGCCGCGGTGCAGTGAACCCTTGAACCTTGCAGCAAGTGGGTGCAGCCCGGCACACCATAACTGACACCCTCTGCACCCTTTCGTTTGTGGTACCGTGCACCTTTTTCTGAATCGAACAAACAATACAATTCCCCCCCGGAGGTCGCTACTGTTAGTTTCCCTGGCACAGACTAGGGGAGCGACCACCCCTGCCGATGTCAGCGGTGAAAGTCTGGCGGTTTGGGGAAGTGTAACGCACAGGTGATGGGGACTGCCAGCAACAACTTGGTGAAGCTGCTTGGCGGGGTGACACCTGATCACTGTTTGGGGCACGACGGTCGTCAAAGTGCAGAGAAGCGGCAGGCGAAAAGGGGCCAGCTCCAGCATCTGGATGGGCTCAGTAACGAGCAATGTGGCCTGGTTCGCCGCAGTAGAAGCAGAGTGGTCGACAGTCGGCCACGCGCCACAAGTCGGTACAGCGAACTGGAGGTCGTCTCACCGACTTCCGTTGCCACCACAGCATGGGAACGGGCCGTGGCTGAAATGGCGTCACCGGCGGCGAAGGGGCAGGACGTCGGACCATGTCGGCGGACATGTTGCTGGACATGGGGCTGGTGAAGAGAAGGCTTGCTGCAACTCCTGGCGCATGACTTCGGCGACAGAAGCAACCGGCGACTCTGTAGGAGGAATGCCGAGGGCTCACAGCTTTTCACACAGGATGTCTCGAATCATGTCCCGTAAAGAAGTGTGGTCATAATCTGAGCTGCGGAGCTGACTGGCGTGTTGGGCTGGCGGTCGAAGTGGCAGCAACGTTGTTGAAGTGACCGCTCGATGTCAGTTGCTTCCTTGATGAATTCGTCGACTGTTGTTGGCAGGTTTTGTACAAGACCTGCAAAGAGTGGTTCCTTAACTCCCCTCATCAGATGATGCATTTTCTTTGCCTTGGTCATATCGGAGTCAGTTTGACGAAATAGATGGGCCATATCTTCCACATGCATGGCGACAGTTTCGTTGGGTTTCTGTACCCAAGCCTCAATAAGTTGTTGCGTGTAATCGCGCCGGTCCGAGCTAGAGAACATATTGAGGAGCTGGCGATGAAAATTGCTCAATGTTTGGAAGCTCGCTTTCCTGTTCATGTACCATGTATGAGCCCTGTTTTCTAGTGCGAAATAAGCATGGGAGAATTTTAGTTGGTCGTTCCAGCGATTTACCAGAGTGACACGTTCGTACTGGTCAAGCCAGTCCTTGACATCTTCAAAAGCATTGACGTGGAATATTTCGGGGACGCGAGGGTGTGTCAAGAGTCACCTGGGAAAGGCTAACCACCATTTGCGAAGGAGGAAAAAGCGCCGATGATGTAGCCAGGTGGGAGTCGCAACAGGAGGGAAGTCCTAGCTCAGGCTGAGCACGCGCCGACTGAAACGGTGCACTGGTGTCGTGACGAGAGGTGGAGCTTCGCAACTGGGTGGAAGGTTCCGAACAAGGGTTGCCCACATGAGGTTGCAGGTTCCAGCCCCTCCACCAGTGTCCCAACGTCAAAAACAGGGGTTGTAGAGCGCTATTCAGGAGGCACAGCAGCGGCTCGCCTCTTCAATACCGAGCGCAGCTGTGACTTCTTCTTCACTGCGCCTTGACCAAACGCTCATGCCTACTCACGTTGTCCTCTTCTTCATGGAGTACTGGCACGGCAATATAGTACCGCATAAATAATAAATAGGTTTGCCTGTTTGTGCATAAATGATCCATTGCAATAAATTCACAGCACATCAGTGCCAAAGTACTTCCAGTGATACATTTAGTTTATTTGCACTTTAGACATAAAAATGACGTGTTTATTACTAGTATAACACAGAAACGATTGTCACCTAATCAAGGCTCGACTAAGCACTGTCCACACAAAGTCACGATTCAAAGAAATTCATATGCAAAACAGTGTTTTATAGGCGCTATCCTGTCATCATGCAGCGTTATCATGGGATCTGTTCTTAATTGGACATGAATCACAAGCTCACCCATGCTTCCATCACAGTAATTGAGGCTGTTTTTTTGTTCTTCTGACCATAGCCTCCCAGATGCTGCTCATATTTGTTCATGCCTTTGCACACTATTGTTTCTGGATGTACCTCAAGTCAACAGTGAATGTGTCACCGCTAGAAGTATCCTCAAAGGCCAGCATCCTCACAAGGTATGTTTATGAACACTTCATCTGGTACAGTGATTTGTTCATTTATTGTAATTTTTTTTGTTTCATGATTTTTTACTTACATGTTTGTTATGGCATTACCACTTCTCCTTTCAGGAAAACAGACAAAAGAAAGATTATTGGTCTGCAACCTGCCCACACTGAGCCATAAGCAGCTCGACGGTCACCATCATGACAACAGGTCCTTTTGAACACGCTGTTTCACCATGAACTGTTTGCAAGTTTACCAGAGGGAAGGGTGTGGACCCTATACAGGACAGCAGCGGTCTACAGTTTTGCATTATACAGAAGATGAATGTTATAATCTGGCATACAATCTCACTTGTTTTTAATGCCATTTAATACCAAACAGAGAAGTAACATGCAACTTGTTTCCTTTCTAGTCATTACAACTGTGGTGACCTGAACAGAAACAATGTAGCACATTCCTACTAGTTAATGCACAAACTCTGTCATCTGGTCATTGTAAATCAGAATACTTGGTGGGCAAAGCCACCAACTATCCCATGCTACCTTACAGCATAAATTTGTTACTTGAAAATGCAAAGAATTTTAAAACGATCAAAATTGCTCAATGCAATTTTGAGGAAATGACACCTCATGGTGACTGAATCTCTGGCAGTCCCTCTTACATGGTTCGTGAACAGTTAGAATGAAGTCAATAGCTAGGCTAGCCCTGCTGGTAAGATAGAGCTGCTAGAAAAGGCAAGCTCACACAATCGGCCTACTCCACATCTCACAAACAAGACACATCACTAAAAACAATTTTTGTTTGTCTTCAAACAGCAGATGATAAACCTGAGCGCAGTGTGCTCCCAAAAACCTTTTGAAAAATACTCGGAGAATAGTAAGTTCGAGTTAACATTCAGCCAATCAACAGTGGACAAGCAAGGGAAGCCTCAGTGTGGGAACTTGCCTTCGTCACGGCCCTCACAAATGTGTTTGCTTGTTGAAGCTCCAGGCCGAGCACCCACTTGTCAGTGGTGGAACAGCCATTTCACCTTTCAGTGCAGGTCCTGGCACAGGCAAAAAGCTGATGCGAAGCCGCAACAAGCACTACATTTGGTGCAGGGTCCAACATACGTATGCTTACCATATACCATGCAAATTTTAACTGATATAGTCAACATGTCGTGGAGACTGGTTTGCGGAATGCTTACCCAGCAAGCGCAGTCAGGAAAGGATGCAACGCTCTTCCACACCGCGACACACAAAGGGCACTACAGCCAGGTTCGTCGATACAGCGCGGAGAAGGCACCATGGGCAGATCATCAACAAAAGTGGGTTTATTAACTCAGGGTACAACACAGGGCGAAAGCCACGGCTTGTGGGAAAAGGCCCAACGCGAGACACCGATCAAGTAAGCGTGCCTGCATTGAGCATGACATCATGCAATATAAGCATATTGTGCCATGCACATTAGAGAGTTTTCGAATAGGGGCCCCAAAGGTTTCACGGCCGAAAAAAAAAAAAAAAAATTGCGTCAGCGCCATGTGCGAGATGCAAATACGCGTTTGTGTCGGCAACGCTATTTCACCGAAAAAGCAAAGCGACAAAAACTCGACGCAAAATTTTTGCGTGAACGAACATGATGGCACCCATCGAAGTTATGGCTCTCGCTGTGGCCTGTGTACCCATCGCCTCCTCTATTTTTTCAATGCCAGTGCAATCGCTCGCACCCCAATAGGAGCCGTTGGGCTGCCTTAGTTCAATGTGTTGCTGCGATAAGACACTACCCGGATGGTACGACTGCTTGCATCATGTGCGAGTTGGGCCTATGGTTAGTAGGGGAAGAAGTAGCACCTGATTTGTGTACAAGAATAACTTTGCAACTTTCCACTCAGCTGGAAGGCGACCCGTGTGAAGCGATTTTAAATATGAGGTGAATAAGTTTGCGTACGGGTTCAGCATACTGCTTTAACAATATGCTTGGGATATTATCTGGACTAGTATATTTTTAGAAAAACGAAAAACTATGAAAATGACAAAGATTTATTTACCGTAAGCTCGGCTACTAAATCTCGTTTGTCGATGCCACAAGTTGCATCCATGACGGAACTGCTAGAGAAGTCGTCCTCGTAGGATGCTTCGCAGGCAACGTCGGCACCCCTGAAGGCATTGTCCTCAGGGGCGGTCAAGTGCCCTCGATATACAGCATTTCTTAATTTAAAGGGCCCCTCACCAGGCCCCAAAGCAAATTTTGGTTATACGCTGGAAGTTGTTACGTGTCCTCTAGGCAGCGTTCTGCCACCAAAGTTTTTCAAATCGGCTCATTAATAGCCGAGATAGAAATATTTCAGTGCCACAAACCCATGATTTCAGCAGGCGGGCTCCACTGCACAGTGAGACTCTCTCTCCACTTGCCTCCGCCCCGTCTAGCCTTCACAAGAGAAATTCCTTCTCTGCATTCTCCCATGCCAAACCTCATGCCGGACCTCGAGGATTGCATGACACATACATCACGAGCCCCGCCTTCACTTTTTTTCTCCTCGCTCTTTATTTATTATTTTTTTCGACGATGCGCATTTCTGCTGGCGGCGTTGTGCGTGAGCTGTTATCGTTTCGTGCAGCACACGATTTTGCGTGCTGTGCACAAGGACGCACGAGTAGCGGTATAATTCAGTGCTACACGAATACTGAGGCAGAACAAGCGGATCTCGGAGCATGATCACGCGCAGGAACAGGGTAGAAAATGGCATAGTTACAGTATCTGCGCAAGTAATTGCACCACCGTGGGAACAAGTAGACGAAGCGGAAGTACATCTCTCTTGATTGGTGCGAAGTAAAGCAAAAAAACATGCAGACAGTCCGTTTGTGTGTTTCATTATTTCTCTAAGCTTTAATTCGTCAATTCAAGGAATAGATCACACAAATAACAGATGGTGCCTTGAATAATTCTCGAAGTCATATGTCACCACAAGCGACATCATACTATGGACTCGAGTACGTAGGTGCAGGGACGTGACTATGTCATCCTACGGCTTGTAGTGCGGTGGCCACGAGGAGAAGGAAAAATGGCATTCGGTTTGAAATTTCAGATTTTTCCACGGTGCATAGCGATGTAATACTTCGAAGACACAATCGTTATCACACAATGTATGCTCTGCGCTTGTCAGCTAGAGATGGCCAAACTTGGTGAGGGGCCCTTTAAAGCGAGCCTAGATATTAACCAGACTAGCTTTATGATGGGCGCGACTGAGGAACTCCATTAGCTCGGTACTTTGCTAGCTTTGTTCACGAATCTGTTTACACAAGAAAATCACCTGATGTAGTGCTTCACCTCGTTTAAGTCTCACAGCAATATCCTCGTCAGGTGTGTAAGCACCGCAGATGCCCTTTTTATGCCAAAAGGCATGAACCCAAACTGGTGGAGACCTGACTGTGTAGCGAAAGCAGTCTTTGCCTTGGAATCTGTAGATAAAAAGACCTGCCACTACCCTTGTTGACAGATCCCACTAGACATGTGAGGGCTCAGAAAAAAAAAAAAGTTAATTTTTCAAAAACACTTTTTTTCTAGTTTTTTTCCTACGGCATGAAGAGTGGAAAAAAACAAAGGGGTCCAATTTACCCCCCAAAATTAAACGCATTGGTGTGAACTGTGTGAAAGTTAAGTTAGTGTCACTTTGTGATTAAAACATTCAGGTAGCATACTGTTTCATCAAATTCGCATGACATTTTTGTGGTGGTAGTTTGGTGCATCTCCACCATATGCAGCTCCGAGAGGCAACCTCTACATGCATCACTTATCCGCCCTTTTACAATGAGAAGACTACAGAAAGGACTGTTGCAGTAATGAGCTCACTCACAATGATCCAGATGGCTTCAAAGGCTTCGTAAATGTATTGCCTGGTCTGTCCATGCACTCTGGGTTGGTGTGCATGCAGAGTTGATCATCATCATCATCATCATCATCATCAGCCTGGTTACGCCCACTGCAGGGCAAAGGCCTCTCCCATACTTTTCCAACTACCTCGGTCATGTACTGATTGTGGCCATGTTGTCCCTGCAAACTTCTTAATCTCATCCGCCCACCTAACATTCTGCCGCCCCCTGTTACGCCTCCCTTCCCTTGGAATTCATTCCGTAACCCTTAATGACCATCGGTTATCTTCCCTCCTCATTACATGTCTGGCCCATGCCCATTTCTTTTTCTTGATTTCAACTAAGATGTCGTTTGCCCGCGTTTGTTCCCTCCCCCAATCTGCTCTTTTCTTATCCCTTAAAGTCACACCCATCATTCTTCTTTCCATAGCTCGTTGCGTTATCCTCAATTTCAGCAGAACCCTTTTCGTAAGCCTCCAGGTTTCTGCCCCATACGTGAGTACTGGTAAGACACAGCTGTTATACACTTTTCTCTTGAGGGATAGTGGCAACCTGCTGTTCATGATTTGAGAATGCCTGCCAAACGCCTCCCAGCCCATTCTTATTCTTCTGGTTATTTCAGGCTCATGATCTGGATCCGTGGTCACTACCTGCCCTAAGTAGATGTATTCCCTTACCATTTCCAGTGCCTCGCTACCTATCGTAAACTGCTGTTCTCTTCCGAGACTGTTAAACATTATTTTAGTTTTCTGCAGGTTAATTTTCAGACCAACCCTTCTGCTTTGCCTCTCCAGGTCAGTGAGCATGCATTGCAATTGGTCTCCTGAGTTACTAAGCAAGGCAATATCATCAGCGAATCTCAAGTTGCTAAGGTATTCTCCATCTACTTTTATCCCCAATTCCTCCCCCTACAGGTCTCTGAATACCTCCTGTAACATGCCGAGAATAGCATTGGAGAGATCGTATCACCCTGTCTGACGCCTTTCTTTATTGGGATTTTGTTGCTTTCTTTATGGAGGACTAATGTGGCTGCGGAGCCGCTATAGATATCTTTCAGTATTTTTACATATGGCTCATCTACACCCTGGTTCCGTAATGCCTCCATGACTGCTGAGGTTTCGACTGAATCAAACGCTTTTTTGTAATCAATGAAGGCTATATATAAGGGTTGGTTATATTCTGCACATTTCTCTATGACCTGATTGATAGTGTGAATATGGTCTATTGTTGAGTAGCCTTTACGGAATCCTGCCTGGTCCTTTGGTTGACAGAAGTCTAAGGTGTTCCCGATTCTATTTGCGATTACCTTAGTAAATACTTTGTAGGCAACGGACAGTAAGCTGATCGGTCTATAACTTTTCAAGTCTTTGGCGTCCCCTTTCTGATGGATTAGAATTATGTTAGCAATCTTCCAAGATTCTGGCACGTTCGAGGTCATGAGGCATTGTGTATATAGGGTGGCCAGTCTTTCTAGGACAATGTTCCCACCATCCTTCAACAAATCTGCTGTTACCTGATCCTCCCCAGCTGCCTTCCCCCTTGGCATAGCATCAAAGGCGTTCTTTACTTCTTCCGGCGTTACTTGTGGGATTTCAAATTCCTCTAGACTATTCTCTCTCATATTATCGTCGTGGGTGTTACTGGTACTGTATAAATCTCTATAGAACTCCTCAGCCACTTGAACTATCTCATCCATGTTAGTAATGATATTGCCGGCTTTGTCTCTTAACGCATACATCTGATTCTTGCAAATTCCTAGGCTTCCTCCGTTCCTGAGAGCTTGTTCAATTCTATGCATATTATAGTTCCTTATGTCAGCTGTCTTACGCTTGTTGATTAACTTCGAAAGTTCTGCCAGTTCTATTCTAGCTGCAGGGTTAGAGGCTTTCATACATTGGCGTTTCTTGATCAGATCTTTCGTCTCCTGCGATAGCTTGCTGGTCTCCTGCTTAACGGAGTTACCACTGACTTCTATTGCGCACTCCTTAATGATGCCCATAAGATTGTCGTTCATTGCTTCAACACTGAGGTCCTCTTCCTGAGTTAAAGCCGAATACCTGTTCTGTAGCTTGATCCGGAATTCCTCTAGTTTCCCTCTTACCGCTAACTCATTTATTGGCTTCTTATGTACCAGTTTCTTCCGTTCCCTCCTCAAGTCTAGGCTAATTCGAGTTCTTACCATCCTATGGTCACTGCAGCGCACTTTGCCAAGCACGTATACATCTTGTAGAATGCTAGGGTTCGCGCAGAGTATGAAGTCAATTTCATTTCTAGTCTCACCATTCGGGCTCCTCCACGTCCACTTTCGGCTAACCCGCTTGCGGAAAAAGGTATTTATTATCCGCATATTATTTTGTTCTGCAGACTCTACTAATAACTCTCCCCTGCTATTCCTGGAGCCTATGCCATATTCCCCCACTGACTTGTCTCTAGCCTGCTTCTTGGCTACCTTGGCATTGAAGTCGTCCATTAGTATAGTGTATTTAGTTTTCACTCTACCCATCGCCGATTCCACGTCTTCATAAAAGCTTTCGACTTCTTGGTCATCATGACTGGATCTAGGGGCATAGACCTGTACTACCTTCAATTTGTACCTCTTATTAAGTTTCACAACAAGGCCTGCCACCCTCTTGTTAATGCTATAGAATTCCTGTATGTTACCAGCTATATCCTTATTAATCAGGAATCTGACTCCTAGTTCTCGTCTCTCCGCTAAGCCCCGGTAGCACAGTACGTGCCCGCTTTTAGCACTATATATGCTTGTTTTGTCCTCCTAACCTCACTGAGCCCTATTATATCCCATTTACTACCCTCTAATTCCTCCAATAACACTGCTAGACTCGCCTCACTAGATAACGTTCTAACGTTAAACGTTGCCAGGTTCAGATTCCAATGGCAGCCTGTCCGGAACCAGGTATTCTTAGCACCCTCTGCTGCGTCACAGATCTGACCGCCGCCGTGGTCAGTTGCTTCGCAGCTGCTGGGGACTGAGGGCTGGGGTTTGGTTGTTGTATTCATATAGGAGGTTCTTTAAAACTGATGGTAGTGCTAAAAAGGACGGACACACGATGAAAAGACGACACGACGACGAGGAAACGCTACTGACAACTGATTTATTTTTCGAAAAAGTTCTATATTTAAAAGAATCACAACACATGTGCACAACCGAACTGCACCAGCCTCCTTTATCGCAATATCGAAAGCATGCACGCGAAGTGAAATGATAAAACACCCGAGCAGCAAGAAGTGAACACATGACCAATTGAAGAAAAGCCATACCGTTACCGTTAAAGAATGCATCACCAACTAGCCCATCACCAAGTTTTATTAAAATATAGGAGGTTGTGGCCAAGTACTGCACCAGGGTGGCCAATCCTGCTCTGGTGAGAGAGGGCGTTACCGGTTCTGGTCACCGGGATCAGGCCGCACTCCAGGCCTGTTTGTGCAATTTTCTTAACACACGTTTTTTTTTTCCCTGTGGATAATTGCGCGGCACCGGGGTTCGAACCACGGTTCTCTTGCATGCGAGGCGGATACTCTACCGCCTCCGCAGGAGTTGTAGGCCTCATTTAACCTACAGTGGGGCCTTATTTGATCAGTCAAGGTGGACCAATCTGAGCTCGGTTATACCGCATGGATGGCGCTCAATTAGAGAACCTGGTATTTATGGCCTGCACATGTGTGGCCATACATAATAGAGAATATTTTTTTTCCTTTTTTTTAAAAGGGGGGATATAAAAAAAAAAGGAGAACAGGTGATTTGAACTCGGGAAAGCTTTGTCTGATTTCTTCATTGGATAACAATCAACGCAGTAATGGAGCCTAAACTGCTTGAGAACACAGCAAATTATTACATAAGTTTATTGGAACAAGTTCAAAATGCACTCCAAGTGCAGCACAGCTTTGCATGTGAGCAATCAGACTACAGTGAAATCTAGATACAACGAACGTCAGGGGACCACACCAAATTGTTCGTTATTCTGAAAGATCGTTATAGTGAAAGCCCTAAAATTAACCATTCCGCCCATCAACCCATCATTCCATAAGATGTCACCATATTGACACATCTACTTGTTTATCTTTATCAAACAACCCCGTTTAACCGCCTAACAAATTTTATCGCATAGTGCAGGACACGCCTGCATGTATCGGAAGTTTCTGGAATGTTATCGATGGTTCCATCTGCTGTCTGTGACCGAATTTTGTGTAATCTGACTGCATGTGTGCGTGACACGAATAATGTAGAACTTTGAGGAAGACACGCGGGTCTCAGCGATTACTCTGGAACATTCGACGACTGATGTATAAAAGCCGATGAGCTTGGCCCGCTGATCAGATTTTTACGATCGCCGACTGTGTTCGTCGCTGTCACCATTCTTTAAGTGTAGCCTGTTGTGGGCACAGGTTCACCCAATAAAAGTTAGTTTCGTCTTTCACAGTATTGCTACTGTGTTCTTTATACGCCACTACCACATGACAATATAAGCTATCCATGAAAACGTTGCTGTTGGCTCTCGCAACGGGATGTTGCTATTTTTCATAGATGCTGCTGCCACGCACCACTGAAGCACCGTATAATAAGAGTGACGCACGCAAAACAGACCCTGACGCCTAGAAAAATACCAACAAAAAGGTAGCTCCATGTTGCCTCCAAAGTGCAATGTTTCTTGCTTTTTGTTTGTTTTTCACATTTCTTGGCGTGGACACTGCAACTGTCTTGCTGAAGGCGAACACCTGAACTATGTCAAAGCGTAAGCCTGTGTAAACGACACCGCCTGGAAAGTACAAAGTGCGACCGTGTGGCATCCCTGCAAGCAAAGGTTACATTTTACTGCGTGCGTAGCTAGGATGGCTGCAGAAAGAAGCACAAAAGAAAGAGGCGTGCATAGAAAGAATGGTGAAAGAAGGAAGAGACGCGCCTCCGATGCTAGGCAACACTTCTGGGCAGAGCATGTGCTCGCAAAACCTGATGCGTTGTCGCCTCCACTCGCCTGTATTCTTCTTTTTTTCAGGCACTGTCTCAGGTTTTCAAAACCCATGCACCATGACATCTGCACTCTACGTCTTGTCATCTGCTAGTGTACTGATGTGAAGAATCTAGTGGCTGATGTGAAGAATACACGGAAATCTAAGAATACCCAGATTTCGGAATATTAGTTCGTTGTACTGAGGCATTGTTAACATCACAGGGAAACTGAATAGCGATTGTTATTCTGAAAAGTTCAAGATTCTGAAGTTCACTGTACTGAAATACTTTACATGGACACTATAAGAAGTCTGCAGGGGATTTCTGAACAGTTCGTTAATATGAACAGTTTGTTAATGTGGTGTTCGTAGTAATAAGGCTTCAGTGTATTCGCGTCACCAAAAACTGATGTGTTGGTCTCGTGACACCAGACACTACTGACGCGTACACATGCATGCTATGACCATGCCGCCAAAAGCTGACTTTAGCCCTCGATGGGTCAAGAGGGGTGGGCGAGTTCCCCTGCATTTCCAAGAGAAACACACAACTGGAATGGGAAATACGGACATGCTCATTGTATGGCCTTCAGTCATCGCACAGGGCAGACTGGAATGCCATTTAGTTGTTTGTAATACCACGTCACCGCCACCTGCACCTTCGATGGCTAGAATAGCCCCCTTTTATTGTCCAAAGCTGTGCTGCACTTGCTGCACATTTCGAGCTGCTTGCATAAAAGGTGCTATAATTATTATTTGTGGCTTTCAATCTCGACTAATTGAGGCTTCGTACTACAATTATGGACTCAACAAGTTACATAAAGAGCACGAAAATTGGGACACAATATTTTCGTGTCATACTTCAGTACCCCTTTAGTCTAATGTAAATTTGTGCACATGAGCCAAGAGGTTAGCAGTTCTATGCATCATTTTTGGGCCTGCATCTCTTGGCGTCAAAGCAAGGGGAAAATCTGACTTTCCTCATAGTGGCCCAGAAAAAACTAAAGTTCTGGAAGTATGCAAAGAGTACACCAGCCTCTCCTCACTAATACAATAAAGGTGCACGGCTTTCATGGTCGGTAGGCGAGAATTCTGAAAGCTACCAAGAACCCCCAAATGAATAAAAGAAGCTGGTTATTCTGGGCTTGGCACCACCGTTAAGAACACAATGCTAAACTACGTGCTTTTCCTTCTACAGGTGTTCTTTGGACTTCACGAAACTGGCAATGCTTCCCTGTCAAGTAGTTGTGATCATCTTGCCACAGCGCTGATGAGATTGACTGACTGACAACACGTGCATGCCGAGTCATTGCTGACAGCGCCGCTGGACTCATCAATTCAAGGTGGAACACCATCTATGTCGTGTCCGGAGGATCCTTTTGGTGCACCAGTGACACCTGGCATGGCAGCGGAACAGCGTAAAAGGCCCAACAGGCATCGTGCGCACTTCACTGGGCTTGGCAGCATCATTAGGAGCACAATGCTAAACTACGTGCTCTTCCTTCTACAGGTTGGTGACAAATGGTCCATTGTTAAATGTACTAAGACTAGACATTTTGGTCTACGAGCAATAAAAACAGCGCTAAACGACAGGACGAGTGAAGGGAAGCGTACGCATTTGGGCTGGTTGGTTCATGATTACGAGCTAGTTCTAGTTACGGTCTAGTAGTGCTGCGAAGCTCCCAGTGCATATTGTCTTGCTACCTACAGTCTGTTCATGTAATTGTCTAGTTACTGCAGTTCAGTGGCAATGTCGAAGAAAATCCAGGTCCTGATAAAATAGATCAGATATTAATGGCTGCCAACGAAATTATGACATCGCACTCGGCTCTTGATACTGGTCTTAAAGATGTGCAGCTAAGACATTCGCAGATAGAATCTATGATTACATCACTGAAGCTATGTCAAGAAAAAGTAGAAAAATGCTAAGAAACTATTTCAACCATGCGGAAGGAGTTCATGCAGATGCGCAACAAAATTGATGACCTTGAAAATAGAAGTCGCCGAAACAATATACAGTAGTTACATATGGTTTTGAGGAAACTGTACAGAAACCAGAAGCACTGGCACAGCAAGCACCCAAGGAAATACTTTCTGAAATGTTGGGCATCAATGCCAAATCCATCGAGCATGCGCATAGAATAGGTTTCAAGAAGCCTAACCCCAATCGACCGGTGATACTGCACTTTCACGACTTCACTAAAAAAATGTTGGTATTGCGCAACTGTTATAAACTGAAACATAAACACATATCCATCTCTGAAGATTATTCAAAGTCTGTTTGAGAAACTAGGAAGAAGCTGTGGCAGGTGTCTGCGTTGAATCGCGGCAATGGAGCAAAAGTTCCTCTAGTCTACGAGTAGCTTAACATCAACAATTAATGCTTTGCCTGGCATGAAACGGCAAACAAATTATAGCAGTGAAACATGCTCGCACCCCAGGTGGTGGAAAGACAAGCTCTTTTAAAGCGTGACAGCAAACAAAAGAACCTTTTACATTATTGTGTTTTAATGCAAGAAGTATCGTAAACAAAATACAGCAGTTTGAAGGACTGTTTCTCTTGTACAGTCCCAACGTGGTAGTGATTACAGAAACATGGCTAAACCCCGATATCCACGACTCGGAGATAGTGCCGTCATCTACCCACTCTTTCGCAGAGATCGAGACGTTTGGGGTGGGGGTGTGGCCATCGCCCTTAAAAGAAACTTGTCTTTCCAAAAAGAAAATGGCATTGCTGGCCACGAAAGTCTGTGGTGTGGGGTTCTTATTAATAACGCTTCCGTATTGATTGGTGGTGTCTACCAGCGGCTGGGTGCTCCTGACGATTACCTTGTGCAATTACAAAATTTTCTTCACAGTTGTGTGAATGAGTAAACTAAAGTCATACTAACTGGGAATTTTGATATGCCAAGAATAGACTGGGGTAGTTTCACAGTCAAAACAACTGATGTTAAAGATTCAGACATTCTTTTTGATATAATGTTTGGTTGCTCATTGACACAGCTAGTGACAAAACCGACTCGCGTCCAAGGGTCATCACATTTGGTATTTGACCTTGTTTTTGTGTCCAGCTTTTTAACACCAGAAATAAACACTGAAGAAGGGATATCTGACCACAACCTCATTCTACTAACACTTCGTAGCCTGGGTAGCAGTGTGTTGCATGCTGGTCGAACAACACGTATTTCAGTTAAAAATTATTGCAAAGCGAACGACGAAAGCGTTAGACTTCCTTGAAGCATTGCAGGATGATTTCTTTAATAAACCATCAGGTGTTGTTGATCTATGGGGGAAATTAAAAAAAATGGAATTGCGCATTGCGAATTACCCTTTATACCCACTAGGCTTAAAAAAACTAATCGAAAGATGCCGTGGACAACGAGAAGTATAATCTACCTCAAAAGAAAAGTGCAAAGGATGCCCAAATTTAACAACAAATCTGTTCTCTTCAACAAGCTTTAAAGCCAGTTAAAAACGCAAATAAAGACCACTAGAGAGAACTTTTTTTCAAACACACTAAGAAACTTTATGACAAAGCAACTGTGATAATTTTGGAAATATTTATCCAAACCAGACAGTTCTGTGACTAAAATGGAAATTTCAGGTAGTTTCACTGAAGATGCGCGCACTATTGCAAATGCTTTTAACACTTACTTCTAGTCAGTTTTTATACTCACGCAGCCTTCGTACCTACCACTAACAAATAACGAATCCCAGATGCCAAACTTCATGATATCAGAACCTCGTAGTTCATTTCATTTATTCAACCTTAAGGGCCCGAAGGCATTACATAAGGGGGGGGGGGGGTAGGCGTGCATCAAAGTCGAACAGCTTCATAAGAAAGTTACATAATGAAGTGCACATTGGTTGTAATAGGTACAAAAAAATAGAATTTCAAAAAAGAAGAAAACAGAACATATACACAGTACCAACGAGGCGATAAATAAATAGATGTGTTATTCATGTGGTTATATTGGCATTATCAAAATCGTTTAGTTTTTCGCGAAATGTTTTGCGGTCGCTGCACGAAACATGTCATCCGAGAGTGTGTTCCATAGTGTTACGGCATGGGGGAAGAATGAGCGGCTCATTGCCGTCATCCGGCACTTTATTGCAGCCAAGGGGCGAGTATGAGATAAACAGGATGATGTTCTGAACGTGCGTTTTAAGAGGGCGTGTCCTAATTGGGTGAAGTAAAAGAAAGTGTGAAGAAGGCAAAGACGAGAAGTTACGCGCCGTGAAGCAAGCAATGGAAGAGACAAAGTTTGTTTTAAGGTGGTTACGCTGATATGTCTTGAATATTATGACGTAATGAAGCGAGCAGCGTGGTTTTGTACGGCTTCTAAGTCATCGGCGAGATAAGCTTGTGAGGGATGCCAGATGGAAGATGCGTACTCAAGTTTGGGTCGCACATATGTAAATATGCTAGTTGTTTTTATTTCAGACGATGCGTATTTTAAGTTACGTCCTCAATACCCTAGTGTGGGTGAAGCTTCGCAGTGAATAGGTTGAATATGTTTCACCCATGAAAGTGATGGCGTCATATGAACTCCTAGATATTTGTAAGTACACGTGTGGTCAATAGGAACAGAGTTAATGCGATAAGTATGGTGTACGGTGGTGTGTTTTCGTGTGAAGGATATTACCTTGCATTTAGGTAGTGAGGTTAAGAGGCATGTGCCATTTTTCGCACCAAGAAGCGATAGTGTCAAGGTCGTGTTGTAGGGCGATTGTGTCGTTAGATGTATGAAGGGGGTTATAAAGAACGCAATCGTCTGCAAAAAGTTGCAGCTTCGTTGATATGTTAGTGGGAAGGTCATTTATGTAAATCAAAAACAATCTGCGCCTTGGGGAACCCCGGAAGTTACACTGGTAAGGGTTGACTGAAAATTGTTAGCATACGTAAACTGAATGTGTCCTGTTAAAAAATTTTAAATCCATTTGATAATCTCGGGGCGGATACCGAGGGAGGATAATTTCGCAAGGAGATGGTTGTGAGACACACGGTCAAAGGCCTTTGAAAAATCTAGAAAAATTGCATCTATTTGAAGGTTATTGTCCATGTGTAGTAGTAGGTCATGGGTAAATTCGGCAAGTTGAGTTTCGCAAGACAGACATTTACGAAAACCGTGTTGTAAAGGGTAAAAAAATTGATTGATTCTAGGTAATCCATTAGGTTAGATGCTATAATGTGCTCAAGGAGCTTAGATGGTACACTGGTTAGAGAGATCGGATGGTAATTAGTAGGTTTATCGCACCTTCCTGCTTTAAAAATGGGAACTACCTTCGCTTTTTTCCAATCGTCGGGAATGTTTCCTGTGTTTAAAGATTGATTAAATATAAGGTACAAAATTTTGTAGAAAGAGTTACAGTACTTTTAAGTAATTTGGTGTTTATGACGTCGCAGCCAGCCGAGGGTGATATTTTAAGAGAGCGAATTAGATTAGATATGCCATCCGAGTTTATTTGCACTTTAGGGATTGTTTTGGCCGAGAAGCTAGGTAAAGGTTCCTTAGTGCAGGGACTAGGGATGTGAAATACCGAATTCATTTAGGGCTGCTGCGGAATTATTAGGGCTTATTAATTCATCATCTGAGTCAACGAGATTTATTTCATTAGTTTGTTGTTTCGTGGAGATGACACGCCAGAATTTGTTTGGGTTTGAGCGAAGCATTGTAATCAGGTCAACAGAGAAGAATTTGTCCTTGGCCTCATTTATTGTTTTAATATATTCAGTCCCACATTCTTAAATCTACTTCTACAACTTGACATTAAAAAGCCACATGACCCGAACTAAACTTCAAACACATTTCTTAGATGCTATGCTGCTCAATTATCCCCTTCCCCAAAGAAGATATTCGCCTTATCATTAGAAGCAGTGGTGTTGCCTACTGACTAGTTGTGTGCGGAAGTTATAGCTATCCACAAAAGTGGTAACAAACAGCTATTAGACACCTACAGACCCATATCTTTAACAAGCACATGTTGTAAGTTAATGGAACGTATCATAAATGAAGCATTCATGAATCACTTGGAGGATAACAACTTGCGTTACCCAAACCAACACGGTTTTCAAGGGGGCTTTCGACCACTTCGTAGATCCTAGAAATTGCTCATGACTTTGCTACAGCTATTAATTCTCGACAGCAAACAGATGCAATATTTATTGATTTTTCAAAAGCATTCGACCACATTCTACACTTGTTACTCATAGGAAAACTTGACTCATTTGGTGTTAATTCAAAAATTGTCTCTTGGGTTGTGGCTTATGTCGCCAACTGTATGCAGTATGTGAGCTTTAGTAATGTTTAATCTGACCGTGTTAAGGTGTTTTCTGGCGTACCACGGGGATCTGTGCTAGGACTAACACAATTCCTCATTTACGTTAACAACATTTATACTTGCACGGAACCAGGTGTTACACTAAGGCTTTTTGCAGACTGTGTAATATACACTCCGGCTAATAAAGTGGAAGAACAAGTAAAACTTAACAAATCCTTAAAGAATATTGGCAACTGGTGCAATAAAAGTGGCATGCAAATTAACACCAATAAAACAATGTACATTACCATTACTCATAGAAAGACACCTTTTCATTTTGAATACACGCTTTTCAGTACAGACATCAAGCGAGTGAATACTGTTAAGTACTTGGGGGTCAGGTTAATACAATCTTTAAAGTGCGATGTCAATATCAATCATATCTCTAGACGAGTATTTAAACAGCTAGGTTCTTTAAGGTGCAAACTAGTTAATACGTGCCCTAAGGTGAAACTAACAGCATGCAAAACACTAATTAGACCCATCTTAGAATATGCAGCAATAGTTTGGAACCCGCACCAAAAGTACTTGACCGACATGTTAGAAATAGTCCAAAACAAAGCACTTAGGTTTTGTCTTGTAGCGCGAAGTGAACATGGACACAGAAAGGAGCAGACAGGACGAGCGCTATAGATAGTGCTCGTCGGATAGCGCTCGTCCTGTCTGCTCCTTTCTGTGTCTGTGTTCACTTCGCGCTACAAGACAAGATCATGTTACCGTACCAACTCGCCCAACTGTCTATCCTTTTGCATTGCACTTAGGTTTGCTGATGCAAAGTATGCCAGGCAAGAGAGCGTTACTGCGCTCCGCATGCAAGCCCGTGTCGCAAACTCTGGCTAGCCGGCATAAGCTAACCTGCCTAAACTTTCTTTTTCTTCTTTCCCGCAATTTAGTAAATATAAATGAAGACGAATACTTGAAAACCCTGAACCGTCACTCAAATAGAAATAATCACGAGAAATGTATACGCCCCTTCCTCCCATGCTCTAACACGTTTAAGTATTCATTCTTTCCTTCAGCTATCGAAATGTAGAATGACCTGCCGAATGATGTCGTCAATGCTGAATCAGTTGACGCATTTTTGCCCCTTCTGGAATCCTATTTCGAGTTACTGCACTAAGCCGCTTGTGTTTGGTGCACAAAGAAAAGCGAAAACAATGCATTGAGCATGTATTTACACGCTCTTCTGTTCAAACAAATTTTTATTTTTCTTCTTTGGTCTTGTCTCTCTTCATATTATCGCATTTGCACATTGCATAACCTTTTACTACTGCATTCTTCTTTTATCTTCAACATGTTTAAAATTCTAATATGCCCACTGAAATATTCATATGTATAGTCCATTTATTGCTTCTTTGCTTTATTGTTGTTGTCTATGCTTACAATGTATCATGCTTTTTTTCTTTGTCCTCCTTTAACATGAAGTCCTTGTGCCTCGTATGCCCTTTCCTGCATAGGCCTGAATTAGCTTACAGTATTGAATAAACAAAAATATAAATAAATAAATAAATAAATAAATAAAGAAAGAAAGAAAGAAAGAAAGAAAGAAAGAAAGAAAGAAAGAAAGAAAGAAAGAAAGAAAGAAAGAAAGAATTTCCATATCTTGCCAAAACTTGTAGAAACATGCAGGTGCATGTTAAAGAACAACAGGTGGTCAAAATTAATCCAGAATCACCCACTACGGTGTGCCTCATAATCATATCATGGTTTTGGCAAATAAAACACATTTTTTTTAGAAACATGTCTTTACATCCATCCTCGTATGCTGTTATTTTTACTTCTGCATACAACAAAGAATAGGGTATTTTTCTAGTGTTTCCAATATTTCCAGGAAGAAGCTTTTTTCTCACGTTCAAAATATCTCGATATTGTCATAATAGTTCTGCGGAAACCCACAAGTTGGAAAGAAGTAATTAATTAAGGGAAAATGAGACATCCACCCACTCATAGCAATTGCTACGAAGGAAACCTATATGGGTTCCTTGAAAGAAAAGCCTTGCAGTTGAAGAAAAAGAAAAGAAAAACTTTCTTTAACTGCAAGGTTTTTCTTTCGAGGAACCCGTATGGATTTCCTTTGTAGCAATTGCTACGAATGGGTGGATGTCTCATTTCCCTTATTTATCTCAATATTGTACAACACTAAATTCAATTTAGAAAACAATTTAATTGACACTTCAGCAAACACAACATTAGTTTGCGAAATAGGTTTTGCGCCCGATTCGAGTATGTTGTTGATTTTGCAAAAGGCAATGCAGACCCTGAATGAGTTATCAGGCTTTTTGACAACCACTAAGGGTGAACTGTATGGGATGCCAATCTTCCAATGATACCCAAGTGGAGCACCTCTTCCACTTTCTTCTCTACCACATCGTTGAGTGCCAAAGGAAGTTTATACTGTGGTACTTGGATGGGAGTCGTTGATGTCAAGTTCAAATGGCACTCAACAAGGTGTGTCCTCCCTTTCCGAGGACGTTCCTCATCAATTTTGATGAGAGCTTGCCCTGTTGTTGGGCTGTTGAGAGGGTGTCAGCCAGTTTAACTTCCTGAACACCCTCAGACAGCTGGGCACTAAAGCAAGGTTTTCGAGCTTGCAGGCTTCGTCCTCAACTGCTATCAAATACAGCTGGTGTAGTATTTCTTCTCTGTGGTGTGCTCACAGTACTTCATCAGCATGTTAATATGAAACCACTTGACTGCACTGCCCACGGCTAGTAAGAAGGCTACTTGATTTTTTTTTTCTGACTACAGGAAGTGGCCCTTTCCATTCAAGCAGCAGCTTGTTTTACATTGTCGGCATGAGGAGCAGCACTTTATCTCCCACCTTCAGGTCCTGCTTCTTCGCCTTTTTTTTAGTACCGATTGCTGGTACTCCTTAGAGGCAGTGAAGTTCTCATGCGCCAACCGCACAGTCTCTTCAAGACGATTCAAGACATACTGGTAGGTAGGTCGCTTTGGCATCAGGGCCGACGTTTTCACAAGTCTATAGCTCATTTAGTATTGGTAGCAGTTCCTCGTATGTACCATACAGTCAACAACTAAATTTTTGGATGCCTGATTTTTCGGACATGCTCGATAATTCTGATGCCTTTGCCGCACCACTGCATAACCTCATAGAGTCAATGCATAAGGACGTCTAAAATTTCGGATGCTGAAACCCTTCACCGTCCGATTTTCTTTACTTTTTTGCTGTGACTGCCAGTCGAAAAGACTAATAATCTAAGCCACCACCACATCCATTTTGATTACCTCGAAGCATTCGACCAGCTCTCTCACTTGCTGATTCGCTATCAGCCATAGCTACTACCACAGCAACGCTAGGCATTGCTGCTTCAACGTTCACTAGCAAGCTTCCTGCTGCTCAGTGCCGTGTTTTTCATTTAAGGAATTCGCCGCTCTCAGCAACAGCGCCAACTCCGCCTTTGTCATCCTCGCCGATGGCTTCAAAGTGCATAAAGTACGGCAAGGGTCAAACGTTGCATAATGCAGATTCTCAAAAGTCAGCTTCGCCGCAATAAGGTGGTGTTACGCAGCGAAGCATACACAACATATAGCGGTCAAGGATATTAAGAGCAGAAATGGGCCACTGTCGCGGGTCATAGTACATATTCTTTAATTATACATGTATGCACTGTGGGGAGCACATGCGCCCTATCTTCCCCCACGTCGTCGCGGTCGCATTGAGAGCCGGCATAGACACGGGAGAGGCGCACTACGCCCTCTCCCGCTTCTCCCTCGCTCTCGCGACGCGCGCGCACACTTCATTCCCCTCGCCAATGTAAAAAGGTATAAAACAGCCCCACCGGGGGAGACCCTCTCTCTCTGACGCCCGAATCCTACCCTGCCAGACTGGAGCACCTGCCACAACCCGTGAGTTACCTCGTTTGCCTGACTATCCCGGGCAATGACATAGGTTGGTACATAGGTTGGCAACGACATAGCGCAAGTTGGTACTCCCCAACCCGTGCTACGAGTTGGGGAGTACCACGAAGTGACTGTGTGGGGCTAGATCCGGAGCTCGCCTTCAGCCCTAGCTGCATGCCGAGTGGAACCCCTACAGCACTCGCTGTCTCCTGTCACAGTAGCAGCCCTGATACTCCTAGTATGCGTACTGGCAGGCCTTCAGAGCTGTTTCGGACGTGCCTGTGGTCATTTGAGCCCTTGGGGGTAATAAAAGCCATGGATTCATTTTTGTTGCAACAGCAATTAAATGTACACCCCAAGCGCATTTTTTTCATTGCCGTCAGCATCGCCGTGATGTTACGTATAAAGTACAAGGGCAATAACACCGGCGTGTCGCGTCGTATGCTGTATGTGCGAGTGAAAGCACACGAGGGAAGCTGACGATCATTGTTCAATCTGGCACACGCGAACAAAGAAATGGTAGAGCAAACGCGGTGCCATTTTCCGTCGTGCGAAAGGCCGTGGGGGGATGGGAGGGAGAGGGGGGGCAGCATTATGCTCCAGCAGCAACTGCGCATTTCGCAACTGGGCACAAGGGGAACTGATGATCACGGCTCAATATCGCGTGCCGTATATAAAGGCAAGCGGGGAGGCAGTGCGGGAGGAGGGGCGGACTTCAACTCCACCAAGTGCGTACTTTGTACAGCCATACATGGTCGCACAAGCCGTATCTTGAAAATGATCTGCAGATCGCTCATACCATTGTGCGTGCTGTGTGCTCGCCGCTCTTGTGTTCAAGAAGTAGACCGCGCGAAGGTTACTTCGCTAGCTGCTGCGGCCGGGTTACTCACACCAGCACAGCGGGTATCTGCGCTCATCAAGTGTGATGTGTTCATGTTTGCTCGTGCACGATGACACCATATGCTTGTTAATTCATTTAGCAAGCAAACGTTTCCAAGTTTATAGGGCCGATAAAACTTCCTACGACCGATGGATGCACTTCCTGAACATGAACAATTTCTTTCATTGTTCCCAGCATGGCTTTCGTAAATCTTTACCGTGTGAAACTCAACTGGCAATATTTATTCATGGCTTACATTTCAATTTTGACCATAACCTTCAGACTGATGCAATATTTCTAGACTTCACTAAAGCATTCAGCAAAGTACCACACCAACGCCTGTTACTAAAACTTGCTTAGTTGAACCCGCACCCTCACATTCTCTACTGGATTTCAGAATTTCTTACTAACCATTCTCAATTTGCCTCTATTAAAAATAACCATTCTAGCTCCCTCTCAGTAACATCAGGCGTCCCCCAAGGATCTGTCATTGCACCCCTTCTGTTCCTAATGTATATTAATGACCTACCCATCCATGTATTTTCTCATATTTGTGTGTTTGCAGACGATGGCACAATTACGAACCTTTCTGATCAAAATGCACTCCAAAAGGGCCTTAACCGTGCACAGGAGTGGTGGGAACTTTAGCTAATGAAGCTTAATCCCACTAAATGCAAACACGTTTCACTTCAACACCAGCATAACCATTTGCTTTTTTCGTACGTAATCTGTAACTCCACCGTTGAACAAGTCAAACTCTATAAATACCTTGGCATCACCTTATCCTGCAATCTTTCCTTGCATGCACATGTCACCAACGTCATATCATTAGCGAACAGATCTCTCGGTTTTTTTAGGCGTCATTTGTGTCACGCCCCAAAGGACATGAAACTTCTCGCATATAGACCATTTTTTCATGGGTGCCACCATATTGCTATGCAATGGAACCATCTATGGGCAGGCGGCATGGTGGCTTGGGCGATCACTCCATTGAAGTTTCTGGCATTTGTTTTCGTGCTCGTGGGGTCTATTTAGTATGATGTGTGTCTTCTACATGCTAAACGGTTCTGTTAGATGTACTGAAATGGTTTAAGTTGGTATGGCCAGACTTTCTCCAGGAGTTGAGGCGGATGGAGCCCGCAGCACGATGTGTGCGTGCATATTTGAGCCTGCAATCAGCCTTGGAGATCAATTGTGTATTTCTGACAGTTCCATTTACTAATGTGACCTTATTGCAGTATTATCCTCTAGTTCTAAGCTGCGGTTTAGGAGCAATGAAACATACGCGATGATCGAAACAGCATGCGTACCGTTCTGCTACAATAGAAGCTGTGCTGTTATAATTTGACAAGCGTTCAAACTGTTAGCTGCAGATTACATTGCTCGACTACTTGCTTCGGTAAGTACCTGCCGTGATTGCTTAGTGCCTATGGTGTTGGGCTGCTAAGCACGAGGTCGCGGAATCAAATCCCAGCCATGGCGGGCGCATTTTGATGGGGGCGAAATGTGAAAACACCTGTGTACTTAGATTTAGGTGCACGTTAAAGAACCCCAGGTGATCAAAATTTTTGGAGTATTCACTACGGCGTGCCTCATAATCAGAAGGTGGTTTTGGCACATAAAACCCAATTAATAAAGGGAAAATTAGACACCCACCCGTTCATAGCAATTGCTACAAAGGAAACCCATACAGGTTCCTTGAAAGAAAAGCCTCGCAGTTGGAGAAAAATTTGTCCTGGTCCGGGACTCGAACCCGAGACCACCGCTTTTCTGGGGCAGCCGCTCTTCCATCTGAGCTAACCAGGTGGCTAGCAGATGGCAGGGCGAAGTCGAATTTGTCGACAACACACGAGGCAAAGGCAAGTGTTTGACGTAGTAGTTCTGCGGAAACCCGCAAGGTGGATAGAAGCAATTAATAAAGGGAAAATCAGACATCCACCCATTCGTAGCAATTGCTACAAAGGAAACCCATACCGGTTCCCCGAAAAAAAAGCCTGGCAGTTGGAGAAAAATTCGTCCTCGTCCGGGACTCGAACCCGGGACCACCACCTTTCCGGGGCAGCCACTCTACCATCCGAGCTAACCAGGCGGCTAGCAGATGAAAGGGCAAAGTCGAATTCGTCAACAACTCGAAGCAAAGGCAAGAGTTTGACATAAGTTCTGTGAAAACCCGCAAGGTGGAGAGAGGTAATTAATAAAGGGAAAATCAGACACCCACCCGTTCGTAGTAATTTCTACAAAGCAAACTCATACGGGTTTTTCGAAAGAAAAGCCTCGCAGCTGGAGAAAAATTCGTCCTGGTCCGGGACTCGAACTGGGACCACCACCTTTCCGGGGCAGCCGCTCTACCATCTGAGCTAACCATTCGTAGCAATTGCTACGAACGGGTGGGCGTCTGATTTTATCTGATGCAAGCACAGTCGCGACAATCACCTGATTGGTTATAAGCACTTAGTTTCTAGATCTACAGCCATGCCCTTTCTTTCCACCAGCAACGTCGTGCACTGACGATGATCAGCGGGCGGATCAGCCATCTTCCGTTTCAGCGGCTAGAAACCGCATGGCCAGGAACGATTTTGACGCAAACAACGAAGACCAACGAGAGCGATTAAGCTGTTTGCAGAACTGCACTGAATGAGGAGCCAGCGAGCAACATGCAAGCTGGCTCCTCTACTAACTAATCGGAGCAAGTGGTGAAGAATTTGGGCTTTTTCTCCACAACCGTCAAGTTCCAAGATAAGACAGCTGCGGTGAACTTCAACAAATCCAGTAGTTGGCGTGGTCCATTCGTGTTTCGTAAGGTGGGGTGGCGTAGAGCAGTGGGCACAGACAAACTATGCGCACAGCCCATTCGTGTTCAGAGGGGTGGAAGGACGACGGGAGAGAGGAGCGGAGAGATGGCTAAAAAATAAGTGCACGGCGGCTGTTGGAGCAGCGGCCCATCATGCAGCGTTTTGAATTTCCCATTTTATTTTTTATTTTCAAGGATTTCACATTTCACTACCTTTCGGCTCGGACACCCAGCAGCCAAACTTCATTATAACCATTAATGCGGCATCGGGGCATTGTAGTAAGCGGGTTATTTCATCATGGGAAACATACAAAAGTTGCCAGTGCAGCAGCTTCTCATATATATTGTTAAAACAGGTATCGTTAGAAGTGGGTTCGACTGTACACGAAGCGGCGCTTCAAGTGCTCGACAAGCACTTTGGTGAAGAAGACGAATTTTGCAGTCGCGCCCACTTCAAACGAAGAGTACAAAGTCCTGTGAAGCCGGCTATGGAATTAATTCAAGATGCTCAACGGCTCACCAAAGCGTACAAGTATGGCACAGCTGCCGACCTCATGGTTCAAGTCTAGATCCTTTGTGGCTTGCTATCGCTTCAGCTTCGTCGCTGCTTCATCCAACTCGGCTAGTGCTTGACCTTCAAGAAAGCATTGGAAATTGCTCAGGAAGAGGAACATACTGATAAAATAATGGCGCAGCACGGCATTCTACAAGTAGATGCTGTTTCACCGTGTCGGCAGCCACAAGATAGCGGACGCAAACAGTCTTGTCCTCATCGAGATGTTCAAGATGGCGGTCTCCGTCCCCACACGACTTCAGTTCAAAATGGTGGTTACCCTCCCCGCCCGCCAATGGACCGGCCATCCCCCCCTGACCAGGCCGAGATGGTGGACGCCAAGGGCGAGGAGGTGGGCCTCCCCGTCAGGGAAGGAGGCAACCGGGCACCTCCTCTGCCTCCATGCCATCGGCTCGACCCGGCGGCTGCTTCCGCTGCGGCTTGCTGCAGCACTGGCCCAATTTTCCGGGTTGTCCTGCCTGCCACAAATCCTGCCAGACGTGTGGCAAGAAGGGACATTTCTTTCAGCTGTGCCATTGATCAGAAAGTACATCGGGACCAGTCAACGAGCTGGAAACGTAAGACAATACTGCTAGCAAGACAGCGGCCATTCTACACACTTGAAGACACTATCCGCGCTCTATCACTTATGCGTGTTCTCGTACAGGTGAACAATGTAACGCTTCCCTTGATGGTCGACACAGGGGCAGTCGTCTCACTCATGAATTTTCGGGACTACAAGATGTACTTTTCACACATCTGCATGCTTCAATCGCATTTAATCATCCAGAACTACTCGGAGCAAGTGGTGAAGAATTTGGGCTTTTTCTCCACAACCGTCAAGTTCCAAGATAAGACAGCTGCGGTGAACTTCAACATCACTGAACGCAGTTCATCATTTCTGGGACTCGACACTATTAAGGCATTGAACGTAGTAATCGATGGAGCGACTTTGTCGTGTATCCAAGCCTCATCTCTACCTCCAGATTTCGACACTGGTTCCCGCTGGACGGTGTATCATCCCACTTCACTAAACTTATACTGTGCCTTAGGGTGGAAGCTTAGGATTGTTGGCGATTCATTGGAAAAGGACACAGTGCAAAAAAAAAAGACGACACAAGAGTGACACGCACACAGCACTGACTTACAACAGTTTATTCATGAAGCAACAAAGGAATAAATATATAGGGTGCTACCATGCGCAATGTGAATGATCGGCAAAAAACCTGGAATATCATTTGCAATGCTGATAATGATAGCCACGTACATGCAGAGCACACAAAGTACTTGCCATTCAAACCCTGTCAAGATTTCCCGAGATGAAAGTGCAATCGAAGGAGAACTGACGCACGAGCTATAAAACTTTCTAATGAAATCTGCCTCAATGATTTCACGTGTCAGCTGTGAACTATGTTTAGCCAGCACTTCGCTTTTTTCAAAGTAGGGTTTACACTCATGGTTGCGGCAACGAATACCCAGATGGCCCTGCACTGTGTTGTACACATTGTTATGGTGCTCCCTGAGATGATAATTTAAGCACCTGCCTGTCTGTCCCATGTACTTTATTCCACAAGAGAGGAATAACATACACCACGCCAGTGGTCATCATCCTCATAATCATCCGCCTGTTTTATGTCCAGTGCAGGACGAAGCCCTCTCCCTGTGATCTCCAATTACCCCTGTCCTGCGCAAACAGATTTCAACTAGCGCCTGCGAATTTCGTAATTTCTTCGCTTCACCTACTCTTTTGTCAACCTCAATTGTGTTTTCCTTTTTTTTTGGTATCCATTCTCTAACCCTAATGGTCCTACGGTTATCTAACAGGCGCATTACATGACCTGCCCAGCTCCATTTTTTCATTATGCAAACTAGAAGTGAGGCGTGCAGACAGGACACAAGAGTAGAGAAGTGGACAACACGAACGCCGACTATCAACTGAAGGGAGCACTGAGGCAAAAAATGAAAGAAGACACAAAACTTATCTGCGCATGCTCAGGAATGGTAACACCACGTGTCAATCGGGTACACGTGCTGGTCTACGTGAGAGATAACTGTTAAGACACTTAATCTCTTCCTTATGTAAAGTAATCGAAGGCTGACTCACGCACGCACTTCCACCATTATAGATATGCCATGCCTCTACCATAAGACGCGTATCTTCATTCTTATGCCTGTACAGTATCGCGCATTCATCTAACTTTGGCTTGCAGTTACAATCTCGGCAATGTAGCGAAAGATTAGAAGGCGATCCACCGGTTAACGACCTTTTATGCTCCATTAGCCTCTGGTTGATACACCGTCCCGTTTGCCCTACGTAGAACTGGCCACAGCTAAGGGGAATTTGATATACCACACCCATACGACATTCTGTAAAACTGTTGTTCTTATTGTGCTTCACTGGACAAATATCTGTTCGTTTTTTACCTTTAACCCGCTCCTTTTTATTCTGTACGGCAGCGCATATCTTACCTAGCTTATTGGGAGCAGTGAAAGAAACATTAACATCATATCTACTAGCAACTTTTTTAAGCCTGTGCGACACTGAATGAATATACGTAATAGCCACTACTCTTTTTTTGCGATTACTGCTTTCTGTGATTACGTCCGTCCCCCTGGAAACCGACTTCTTTAGGCGCTCAGCTACAGTGGCCACCGCTACATTAGGATAACCTGCTTCTAATAGGCGCCGGACCTGCGCATTAAAACTGGCGCTCATTTTGTGCATGCAGGATCTTGTGAGGGAAGACTTAAGGCACGACATGGCGATTCCGTTTTTTACTAATTTAGAATGCTTGGATTGAAAGTTTAGCAACGGCTTCGAAGATCTTGGGGAGTACTGCCAACAAACATGATTTTGTTCGAAGATCAAGGAAATGTCAAGAAACTGAATTACGCATCGCTGAGGTAATTCCTTGGTAAACTTTAATCCTCCCCCATAAAGTTTAAATTGCTCACTTACTGAGGTAGCAGCCGAGTCTAATTCTTCCCTATTGCAGAAAATTAGGTAATCATCAACGTAACGAAATATCTTGATAACGCTATCACCTAAGGCTTTCTCTAAGCAGTTGTCAACCTTACTCAGGTAAATGTTGCTAAGAATAGGGGCAACCTTTGAGCCAATGCAAATGCCTGATTTCTGCAGAAAAACGCCATCTCTCCACCCAATCAGCGTCGACTTCAAGTACATTGAAAGAATTTCTAGAAAAGCTCCCGTGGAAACACCGCATCTGTCAATAAAAGCCGACTCTTGCACTTGTTCTTTAATGCACTCATTTACGGAATTTAGCAACCCGTCATGCGGCAAGGAATAATACAGGTCTTCGATATCCATACTAAAAGCTGTACAATCACCCGGATTCTCCTCTCTTAAATAGTGAACTAGCGCCTGAGAATTACGTAGGCAAAAGGGATCTGAAAAAATTAGTGAAGCTAGGCAGTTCTGTAGGTAACTAGCGACACAGACCTGCCACGTCCCTTTCTCTGACACTATAGCACGAAAAGGAATTTCTTGTTTATGGGTCTTGGCCGAGAAAAACAGTTCTAATGTGAGGGATTTAGCTTTCTTGACATTACAAACAAGCCTATCAAGATTATGTCTTGACAAGAGGTCAACCGCACGTTGCTTAACTACCGAAGGCTTGAGTTTGACTGGTTGCAAATTCTTTTCTATGGCTGAAATCGCTTTTTCTGAAAACGCGTCATCTGGCATAATTACGAAATAACCTTCCTTGTCAGATATTACAGGTCTAAGTTTATGCTCCACAAGGTAATCAACTAATGGTCGGACAGGGTCAGGCGTCTTAAAATGGGAATTAGATTGTTTAAGGCTAGCAATGCAATCCGAAATACAGCGTGAGCGTTCTTCTTCCGGAACGAACCTAGTTATGCAGCGCGGTAAGCTTAAAACTTCAACGGGTTTTATGTTTGGCTTAAAACAGTGCTTAGGGCCTAAAGCAAGGGTTCTTTTATGGTTATCACTTACTATGGCGTCTCCAAGAACCAGTACATTATTTGACGGTGAAATATTAGAAAGGTGTCTCCTCTTACTTTGTTGAAGCTCCGGAAGTTTCATCCTCCATAGGAAGTCCGCATGTTGCATGGCTAACTTATTCCAATGGTTGTAAGGGCGGTTCCAAAGGTGACCGTCTCCCAGGGCCGCGCAACGGACCCTTAGACACTCCTGGTAGAACCTAACTTGGCGCCATGAAACTGGCGCTCACAAAATGAGCGCCAGTTTTAATGCGCAGGTCCGGCGCCTATTAGAAGCAGGTTATCCTAATGTAGCGGTGGCCACTGTAGCTGAGCGCCTAAAGAAGTCGGTTTCCAGGGGGACGGACGTAATCACAGAAAGCAGTAATCGCAAAAAAAGAGTAGTGGCTATTCCGTATATTCATTCAGTGTCGCACAGGCTTAAAAAAGTTGCTAGTAGATATGATGTTAATGTTGCTTTCACTGCTCCCAATAAGCTAGGTAAGATATGCGCTGCCGTACAGAATAAAAAGGAGCGGGTTAAAGGTAAAAAACGAACAGATATTTGTCCAGTGAAGCACAATAAGAACAACAGTTTTACAGAATGTCGTATGGGTGTGGTATATCAAATTCCCCTTAGCTGTGGCCAGTTCTACGTAGGGCAAACGGGACGGTGTATCAACCAGAGGCTAATGGAGCATAAAAGGTCGTTAACCGGTGATCGCCTTCTAATCTTTCGCTACATTGCCGAGATTGTAACTGCAAGCCAAAGTTAGATGAATGCGCGATACTGTACAGGCATAAGAATGAAGATACGCGTCTTATGGTAGAGGCATGGCATATCTATAATGGTGGAAGTGCGTGCGTGAGTCAGCCTTCGATTACTTTACATAAGGAAGAGATTAAGTGTCTTAACAGTTATCTCTCACGTAGACCAGCACGTGTACCCGATTGACACGTGGTGTTACCATTCCTGAGCATGCGCAGATGAGTTTTGTGTCTTCTTTCATTTTTCGCCTCAGTGCTCCCTTCAGTTGATAGTCGGCGTTCGTGTTGTCCACTTCTCTACTCTTGTGTCCTGTCTGCACGCCTCACTTCTAGTTTGCATAATGAATCCTTACCAACTAGCTCAGCTTTCTGTCGTTCTAAGCTCCATTTTTTCCTCTTGATGACAATTAGAATATTGTCTATACCCATTTGCTCTCTGATCCAAACCGCTCTCTTTCTGTCTCTTAACGTTATGCCTAGCAGTATTCGTTCCATCGCTCTTTGCGCGGTCCTTAACTTATTTTCAAGCTTCTTTGTCAGTCTCCAAGTCTCTGCCCCATATGTCAGCACTGGTAAAATGCACTGATTGTACACCTTCCATTTCAATGATAATGGTAAGCTTCTAGTCAAGAGCTGGCAATGCCTGCTGTATGCGATCCAACCCATTTTTATTTTTCTATGAATTTCCTTGTCATTATCAGGGTTCCCTGTGATAAATTAACCTAGGTAAATGTACTCGTTCACAGACTCTAGAGGCTGACTTGTGATCTTGAACTCTTGCTCCCTTGCCCGGCTATTCATCATTATCTTTGTCTTCTGCATATAATTCTTCAACCCCACTCTCACACTCTTTCTGTTAAGGTCCTCAATCATTCGTTGTAATTCGTCTGCATTGTTGCTGAATAGAACAATGTCATCGGCAAACCGAAGGTTGCTGTGATATTCGCTGTCGATCTTTACTTCTAAGCCTTCCCAGTTTATTAACTTGAATACTTCCAAATATGCAGAGAATAGCATTAGAGATTGTGTCTTCCTGTCTGACCCCTTTCTTTGTAGGTATCTTCCTGCTTTTCTTGTGTAGAATTAGGGTAGCTGTGGAACCTCTGTAGATATTTTCCAAGGTATTTACGTAAGCGATCTGTACTCCTTGATTACGTAATTCCTCTATGACTGCTGGTATCTCTACTGGATCAGATGCCTTTTCGTAATCTATGAAAGCCATATAGAGAGGCTTATTGCACTCTGCGGATTTCTCAATAACCTGAATAATGACATGGATGTGACCCATTGTAGAGTATCCCTTCCTGAAGCCAGCCTGTTCCCTTGGTTGACTAAAGTCCAGTACGTATTGCCCTTATTCTATTCGAGATTATTTTCGTGAATATTTTATATAATACTGGGAGTGTGCTAATAGGCCTACAATTTTTCAGCTCTTTTACGTCTCCCTTTTTGTGGATTAGTATAATGTTTGCATTCTTCCAGTTTTCTAGGACCCTTGCAGTCGATAGACACATCGTATAGAGGGCCACCAGTTTCCAAGCATTATGTCTCCTCCATCATTGATTAAGTCGACTGTTATTCCATACTCTCCTGCCACTTTTCCCCATTTCATGCCTTGCAAGGCCTTTCTGACCTCATCTCTAGTTATAGGAGGAGTTTCTGTATACTGCTCAAAACTGTTTCAATAGAGTACTCCTGAGTCCTCTGCATACTGTACAGGTCAGTATAGAATTCTTCTGCTGCTTTTATAATATCTTCAAGATTGCTGATGATATTACCCTGCTTATCTTTCAGTCCATACATCTTGGTTTGTCCTATGCCAAGTTTCTTTGTCACCGATTTCAGGCTGCGTCCATTTCTTACGGCTTCTTCAGTCTTTCTCCCGGTATAGTTTCGAATATCTCTTATTTTCACCTTGTGGATCAGTTTTGACAGTTCGGCGAATTTTATCCTTTTTTTTGAGTTGAAAACTTTCATTTTTTGTTGTTTCATTATTAGGTTCTTTTTTACTTGGGAGAGCTTGCCTACTTGTTGCCTTAGTGTCTTGTCTCCCACTTCAATTGCTGCCTGTGAAGCCAACCTAGTTACGATTTCATTCATTAGCTCTATGTCATCATCAACTCTCTGTTCTAAGGCTGTATATTTGTTTGCTAGTACCAGCCTTAATTTGTCTGCTTTTACCCTTACTGCCTCTAGGTTGACCTGTTTCTTCTCGCCCAATTTAGCTCTTTCCCTGTTCAAATTGAGATGAATCCTAGGCCTCACTAACCTATGATCACTGCGCTTTACCCTACCTATCACTTCTACATCCTGCACTATGCTGGGATCAGCAGATAGTATGAAGTCAATTTCATTTCTTGTTTCATCATTAGAGCTTTTCCAGGTCCACTTTCTGTTCCTACGCTTCCTGAAAAAAGTTTTCGTTATTCAAAGCTTATTCCTTTCTGCGAATTCTGCAAGCATCTTTCCTCTAGCGTTCCTAGAATCGAAGCCATAGTTACCAATTGCTTGTTCACCAGCCTGCCTTTTCCCCACTTTTGCATTGAAGTCGCCCATTACTACAGTATATTGTGTTCACTTTTCTCATCGCTAATTCAACATCTTCATAAAACTGATCTACTTCCCCATCATCGTGAATGGATGTTGGAGTGTAGGCTTGTACTACCTTTAATCTATACCTCTTATTAAGTTTGATTATGACTACAGCTACCCTCTCATTAATGCTGCAGAATTCGCCAATGTTGCCCGCTATGCCCTTATGGATTATGAATTCTACCCCGTATTGCTTCTTATCTAGGAGACCTCTATAGCAGAGGACATGTCCGTTATTCAGCAATGTATAAGCCTCACCAGTTCTTCTAATCTCACTAAGGCCGATGATATCCCAAACAATGTCTGATAATTCCTCAAAGAGTCCTGCTAAGCTAGCCTCACTCGAGAGGGTTTGGGTGCTAAACGTTGCAAGGGTCAGTTTGCATTGGCGGCCTGTCCGGACCCAGACATTCTTAGCACCCTCTGCTGCATTACAGGTATGACCGCCGCCTTGGTCAGATGCTCTGCAGCTGCTGGAGACTGAGGGCCATTGGGTAATTGAGTGAGCCATGTGGGAGGGAGTGGTAGAATACTGCACCAGGGAGGCCAATTCCTGATCTGGTGAGGGAGTGTCTTGTTAAAGCTTTGCGGGCCTTCCTAATTTGGTTGTACCTGGATTAGTACAGCCCCACTCGCTCTCGGCATTCTTTTGCCGGTGAGAGGCATCACTCCAAGCCTGCAGAAGTTGCACACTGAAGGAGGTAAATTTCAAGCTCACCATCATAAAAAAAAAAAATTATACCGGGATTTGAACTTCTGACTATGGCAACCGAGCCTTCACCATAGCTCAGTCAAATAATCTTGCAGGCGGGGAGGCTACCGTATCGCCGACAAGTACAGCCCCCAGGGACCCTTCATGCCTTAAAGCTTCTTTGATTTGTTCTCGATAGAAGTGTTTTCCTGATCGCGATGGGTAACTCAATATAGAATGATTTCTAAACGGCTCCGGCCTTGTAGTTCCGGAGTCACACGTGCGCAGGTGACACTGCGTAGTATTCCTCAACGGTTCCAACATTGTGGTTTTGGAGTCACCCGTACGCATGCGGCCATGAACGCGGCTAGATATACGATACATTTTCGGCAAAAGTGAACAATACTTAAATGTAGTGTGGAAAAAAAAATAAAATGAGAAGAAATAAAAACTTTCAGCGCTTACCGGGAATTCACTAGTAGCGTGTTCAAGGCGGTGCACCAAAACAACTTACAGTCTCAGCTGCCTGTCTCACACATCAGAGAAGTTATTCCTAACGAGGTGAAACTGATACTGAATCGTCGCCCAAGACCAAATGAGAGAAGGATGCCTAGGCAGTGATGCAGGGCACTAAACCCCTCCTGTGTTTCACAGTACAATGGCCACGCCTGGCTTGTGAAGCAAACTTGCAAAGCTTTGCTAGTTTTTCCAGGGTGGGAAAAACCACTACAACACCAGGGTGTTGCCCTACCCTCCTCAGTTTGTAGGACACATCATGTATACACGGAATTACTGCAAGTTTTTTTCTTTTCCACTGGCGGACGTGGTGCTCGATCAGCTTCACCATGAGTCATTTGCTTAAAAAGCTTTTCCACAACAGCTGATACTAAAGACTTCATGTATCTGGCAGACAACAAGCGGTGAACCTGAGCATCAAAACTTTTTTTGCATAGAATGCGGACATGACCTTCTGAGGGCTCTGACAAGGCACACATTAACGATTCTTCGTTTGAGTAATTTCGAATGTGCTGACTGGAAAGAGAAGTGGTTTCCCACTCCTTGGTTCGAACGACTAGTACAAATGTCTACTAGACATGCACAGCCTTACGTCCAAAAACCTTAAACAGTTATTTTCGCGTAGCTCATGTGACCAGAAAATAACTAAATAATAATAGTAAATAAAATAATAAATTAAAAACACCGAGGAATTGTTAATGTGTGCCATGTCAGTGCCCTCAGAAGGTCATCTCCGCATTCTATGCAAAAAAAGTTTCGAAGCTCAGGTTGACCGCTTGTTGTCTCGCAGATACACGAAGGCTTTAGTATCAGCTGTTGCAGGAAAGCTTTTTAAGCAAATCAAGCATGGTGAAGCTGATCGAGCACCACATACGCCAGCGGAAAAGAAAAAACTTGCAGTACTTCTGTATATACATGATGTGTCCCACAAACTGACGAGGGTAGGGCAACGCGCTGGTGTTGCGGTGGTTTTGGCACTCCGGAAAAAACTTAGTTCACAGCTGACACAGATTTCATTAGGAAGTTTGATAGTTCGTGCGACAGTTCTCCTTCGATTTCACTTTCATCTCGGGAAATGGCATATCTTGACAGGGTTTGAATAGCAAGTATTTAAAAAAAATTAAATTATGGGGTTTACGTTGTGGGGCTTCAGGCTAACATGCCCGCACCCGGCTAGCTATAGTCTAAGCAGACATGTTGCTCGTCCCCACTAAGCAGCGCACACAAAGAAGCGCCGAGGCGGGTTCACTGACTCACCTTCAAGGCATAGAGACTACTCCAGCCATGGCACCAACGAATGGGGGTTTATTCCTTGTTATGTACAAAATATGCGTACAGTACAGGAATACAGCACTGGGGTGGCAGTTGCAGACTGTGGGTGAAAGCTCCCGGGAAGTCTGCTCTGCCACGATGGCTCTTCCGAGCAGGTTCGCCACACAGAAGGGGGCTGCCTTGCTCAGAGGGTCGCAGGACCAAGTGGGTCCGCACGTCCGACAGCCAAGAGCACCGAAAGTCAATCTGTCAGGCGAAAGCGCCGCGCACCTCCGATGCTGAAGGAGAGAGAAGCCAAAGAGAGGGCGAGAGGGGCCCGCTCCTCAGGCACTGTTCCTACGGGCGGCGCACGGTGTAACGTGAGCCGCGCGCGCAAGCAGCAGGCTCCGCGTCGTGCTGGCGCCAGCGGCTGCGGGGAATGTACACTATCGAAAAGAAGGCTAGTAACTGCGTGTTTCCAGTGATCGCACGGGTGAATGGCCCATGTCGCGCGTGAACAGGAGACAGGGGTCCAAAAGGGGTCTCCACAACGTGCCAAAACCACTTTCGGATTATGAGGCACGCCGTAGTGGAGGTCTCCAGAAATTTCGACCAGCTGAGGTTCTTTAACGTGCACCTAAATCTAACTACACGGGCGTTTTCTGATTTCGCCCCCATCGAAATGAGGCCGCCGGGGCTCGGCCGCTGGGATCGAATCTCGTGGCTGGGATTCAATCCTGCGACCTCGTGCTCGGCAGCCCAACACCATAGCCACTGAGCAACCACAGTGGGTGAATAGCAAGTATTTCATGTGCTCTGTGTGTACGTGGCTATCATTATCAGCATTGCAAATGACATTCCAGGTTTTTTGCCGATCATTCACATATTGTGCATGGTAAAACCCTATGTTTTATATATTTATTCTTTCGTTGCTTCATGAATAAACTGTTGTAAGTCAGCACTGTGGGAGTGTCGCTCTCTCGTGTCATTGTCTTTCTTGTGCTGTGTCCTTTTGTAATTATACGGTGCTTTGGATTTTAACAGTGCACCACATGCCAATGGCAGTACGACTTCACCATCAGCGAGAGTGAACCAGTGTAGAGAGCTGGAACAGTCCATCCCAGTTAAAGTGTCACGACGGCAAGCTCCACGGAAAACTCAGGTTAACTGAACATCATGGGTCAGTTTGCATGTTGAGTGCATTCCTACCAGGTTTTTCTATAATCGCACGCATGCTATGGCATTAATAAAGAGAAAATCAGACATCCACCCGTTCGTTATATGCTATGGCATATAACCGTCTTATCAATTCTGTTGCAAAACAGTCAGATGCAGTACTTCAGATATGCCTTCAGTGAATTGCTCATTTCAGTGCAATTCTTCTCATTCGTGAGTGCATTCTTATAAAGCTCGTAAAGTTGCTCGAATGAGTATTACATGTTCGGCCGAAAGGCAAAAGAGTCAGGCACCATTACTTATGCTGACTGACATGCCCAGTTATACTGCATTGCTTGCAGCATCGACTGCTGAGCGTTTCACAGGATCTGAGGATTCTGTTCAGGTACAATTCAACGTCCAGCTGTAGTACCCAGCCAAAATGAACTCCTTGCTTTGCCTGACAGACGTGTAAGTGAACCCAGTGGTTCAATGCAGGCACCTTCAAAACAAATGACTGATGTGCCCAGTCCCCATGCTTTCTCTGAAACACCTAACGCTCATGTCTCCGAGCCTTTGTGCTCACATGCAGTCCTTCATAAGTCTTCGCTCCCAGCTGTGCCTGAGGAGCACGTCAGTGAATCTTCGGATTCTTTTGGACCTTGTTCTTCGCCTTCGGAGTCGTCTGACGGGTGCTTCAGTGGGCTAGGTTCGCCTGGTGAGTGCTTAGCGGAGCAGCAAAGCTCAAAAGCAACTTCAGAGCTATTACTGGCATCTATGGATGAAATGCAGCTTTATGCACCGCAATTGCCTTGGCGGTCAAAAAGGCGGCACCAGAAACCAAGCCACCTTCAAGATTGTATTTCATGATCATTTCATGTGTTCATAATAAAGGGAAAAGCAGACATCCACCAGTTCGTAGCAATTGCTAGACATCCACCTTGCAGGCTTCCGCAGAACTGTTACGTCATGTGTTCATATTTTATTACTTGCATTTCTGTAACATACCTGGACAGGTAGGTATTAAGGTGTTTTGTTGGCTCGTTAAAACGGACGTTTGGGCGAGTTGGTAAGCCATATTTTAAACAGAACAGTGCAGTTTTGATGGGGACAAGCTGGGAGAAACGACTTGGACGAGCACTGTTCGACACGACACGGCAGCGCTCGTCCGTGTTGTTTCTCCCTGCTTGTCCCCATCAAAACGGCGCTGTTGTTTCAAATTTTGTTGGCTGCTGTGTGGTCCATTGTGTTCCATGTTCATGTTTTGTTATGTGTTTTTAATTGTAAATCAAGTGCTCTATTTTGCTACTTTTTGTTCTTCAGGAAGGAGAGAGAATTGGGAAAGGATGCCAAAGTAATGTATACCATTAACAAATGTATAATGATGCTTCCCCTGCCTTCTGTTCAATATGCCTTCTTACAATTACTATTGTATAATGTATGACATTGCTTCTCCCAAGAATTGTTTTCAAAGAGAGGGGGACGGTGTTATATCGGGGTTTTGGTTTCGAGACCAAAACTTACTTGCCCTCGGGGGGCGCTGTGATAGCGACGCTGTGCCTATTTAAGGTGCCACGCTTCAATAAACTCACTCTCAGCCTCGGTCCCTGTGTTCGTCTGCATCTCTCTTCAGAATGCTGTACCAGCGTGCCCAATATGCTCGGCATGGCATTCTTGGTGGTCACACCGACATAACAATACCATGCTTCAAATGCAGCATTTTTTTTTACCGTATTTGCTCGCATAATGATCGCACTCGCATAATGATCACACCCCTGAATTTTGTCGTCAAAATTAGATTTTATTCTTTCCCATGTAATGCTTACACCCCAAACTTGTCGCAGTGATATGTCGTGCTAGCTAGTCTAATTAATGATGATTGTGCTTACCATTTGTCAAATGCTGTCAAATGCTAGGCGAATGACTCTTGAAGACATACCAAGTGGTCTGCATGCGCCAAACATTCTTAAGCAGATGCCCCATTTCATTCCTTTCATCACTTTCTGCGCTTCCATGAAAAAAAAAAAAAAAGCTACAACCAAACTTGCCTTGGCTTTATTACTTGTAGGCATAATGGTTTTGGCCAACAACAATGACAAAAAAGATGCCTTTCAATTCTTCTCGTGTGCACTCGTGGGCACGCAACAAATCGCGAGCGGCCACGATAGTGGCCACATTTACACTGATACATTAGAAGTGTACCCTATTCATACGCCGACGCTTGTAACACAGCTAAGATATTCGCCCACCGTTAGCGGAAACGCGCCGTATTAGGATGGTAGTGAAGACAAATGCAGCAGTTTCTGCAGCATGCCCGCCATGTGTTTCTATGTCACTGGCAGCTAAGCGCACCCATCTCTGTTTCTGTCCCCTCAAAGTGAACATGGCTATGTTATGGTCGCAAACTTGCCAATATTAACAATATTACTCATTACTGATACGGAAGAAACTGTCTCAATGCGCGTAATGCACTCAAGGAAAAAAAAAATTGTGTTCAGCACGTTCAGCTTGCTCCGCCGGCCGCCATTTTTGTTTTGGTGTCCCTAACTATTACAGCGCAATCGTGCAGCAGCAGCCGCCTCTTGACCGGTTGTCATCCCGTAGCAAATGTGGGATGAAAAAAAAAAAAAATTCTTTTCACAAGAAATTTAACCAGCGTAATGATCGCACCCCTGAATTTGCATCAATTTTTTTGACAAAGAAGTCCGATCATTATGTGAGTAAATACGGTATATCACGAGCAGCATGGAACACAACAAACCAGAAAATCGCGACATCCGAATGCCATTCTTTTAGTGAGGGACATTTCGTAGTACAGTTAAACCTCGGTATAATGAAGTAGGTAAAATCGGCAATTTGCTTCTTATATATCAATTTTGTTGTATTGAAATTCAACCTTTCATGCAAATAAGTACAGTCGCTAATGGATTTTTCTTACACAGAAAGCGGCCGCGGAATTTTTCGAATTACCGGGCAATAAAAAAAAAGCAAATTTGAATTAGAAAACAATTTATTTTGATGAATCTAGGAGTCAGAAAATAATGATACAGTTTCATGCCACGTCGACCATGCACTTCGCCCCCACGGCTGATAGCGTCACCCGCACTGAGATGACGCTATCATGAAAAGCGCCGGCAGTGGGGAGCAAATGCTTCGTCTGCCTCTTGCTCCAACGGGTCACCAAAACTCAAAATTACGCAACCTCCAATACTAAACGCGCACGGTAAGACAGCTTACATAATGCCATGTCGTCTTAACACGCCCATTCTTTGCACACGAGGTAGATTACTTCTAAAGCAGGGTGCGTAGACGCGCATGTGCTCAGCTGCACTTATAGCCATGCATAGCCACGGCCGAGACACATGCCAACTTATCCCCCCTGCCCCTAGCACGCAATTGCTTGCGTTATTGCGAGCTGCCCCCCTCCCCCTCTTTCCCTTTGCTTGTGTGAGAAGGTGTCACTCAAGAAGCCACCATCTTCCTTGTCTCACCCTCGCACACTTTCACTTGCACCTAAAACAGAAAGTGTGCGAGGTGCGATAGGATCTTATTGCACTTGGACTTTATAAAGAACATAATGCAGCTCCACTTCAGAGGTCACTCTTGTCATGCTGCACGCGATTTTAGAGGTGCGTTCGCAAACAGACGTTTATAACTCAACCATTTGACCATCTGTGTCCACGGATGTTTCCATTTACTGTCTCGCATGCCTTTGTGGCAGAAGCGAAATTTTGTTATATTGAAATTGCATACAAATACACTTTGCTAAATTGTGGTCCTAAATACATGGTGTTCTATGTACAAGAGGTTATAAGAAGTTAAATACTTTATTATACCAAGAATTTCATTATATCAAGGTATATTTACAACTCGCAGCTCGTATGAATAACAGAAAGGCTTGCAAATGTATGAACTATCAGCACCAGAAGCCAAGGTGAAAAAAACTGTTACTTCATTTGCAGCGTAGCAAGTCAACAAATGCATAGAAATCATAGAACCGAATCTGAACTGTGAGTTTTTATCTTATCTTATGTTAACATTTCGGTGCTCATGATACATACCGGATTGTGCCATTCATGGCTAAGTTGCCGTTTTCTGTATTTGTTGAACGACAGTTATTTCCCAACCACCATAATCAAAACAAACTGCGAAACTGCTCTTGGCACAATTGCGATGGATTTTCTCCTCTCTGCTTACATTTTTTGGTGCTCGCATCCAACCAAATGCTGCAATCAGCGTAACATGCGACCAAATTGTTGGTCGCATGTTACCAATATACCATGGGGGGTGGGGGGATGAGTACAATTGCAATTTTTGGTGCACTTGACTGAAACTGCACTTTCGGAGAGACGAAAATCCCACCATGTGAAACAGGCATAAACGCCCTGACCTTCCAAACAATCTGTTTAGATGTTCCTATTGCTTCCTCTGTACTTTTAATAAAGCATGCTTCCTAATGTGCAGGTAATGACAGAAACTTTCTATAGTTGTGAATGCCAGGATGTGAAAACTGTTGGCAAGAAGGCTGTACGTTATTCACATAACTAATAGAAAAATATTCTATAGCCAATTCTATTCGCATCTAGCACTATTTTACTCATATTCAATTCAGTCTGAAAAACTGCTATATGCACACCCCTAATAAAGTGAAGCAAATTCAGATTTTTGACTTCAACAAAAACCTCAGTGGAGGGCTCCAGAACCAGCTGTGGCCCTCTAGGATATGAAAAAATACGTCCTCGGTAACTTCTCCTACGAAATGCAACCATCAGGTGAAACACCCATCTTGGGCCGGGTAAGTAACTCCAGCTATTTTCCAGCAAATGGTACTCATAAAAGCAGACTGTGTGAACGACCTCAAGGCATGCCTGCTGCCGTGCTTCTCACTCCACGGCCATCCCCACTCGGTGGGGGAAGTCATTTTCAGTGTACATGGCAGGCCGCACCATGTGCCTTTCAATCCATTGGCCATGGTTCAGCAGGCTAGTCAGTATATTCTAAGCACTACAGTATCAAGATGGCGGCATAGTGTCAACAAGCCGAACGATTCGAAGTGTGACGGCACCTCCCAAGGCCCGATATTCTACTCGATTTTTGCTGACAGCACACTATAAAAGTGTGATTTTTCGAACTTGTAGTTCCCATTTCAAATTAATATTACCTCCTAAAAATCACCAACGATTACGATACTTTCCAATGGGAAATTGGAAGGCAGCTTTATACGTGTTTTCATTTCATGATATATTGAGGAAAAGAATTTGAGAGACATGTAGCAGAGTTGGCAATCACCGAAAATTTGATCTGCGGGTCAAATGCATCGGCTTTTATACATGACTTGGTGAATATTCCAGAGTAATTGATGGTGCCGTGTGGCTTCCAGAACGTACTACACAATTCACGTCGCATATACAATCAGATTATAAAACAATCGCAAACCATTACAATCGAAACAAGCATGAACGAGACCAAACCAAGCAACCCAAACAAGTGTGAGCGAGAGCTGACGCGAGCAGGCGATAGTACGAAACGAGCGGTCCGGCTGCAACCAGTTACGAGTACGCATGGAGTGGTTGGGTGGGTCCGCATGACACTAGTTTCCCATGCGCATGTCACTGAAGGGGCTGCTCTAGTTGGTCTCCGCCATTGACGGCTTGTGTCCTTTCTATCTCGCTCCATGTTTGCTCTTTCATCTTTCACTCTGCTTGTTCGCTTGGTTATGCCGCCACAGAATCTGATGCTTGCCGCAGGAACGGGCACCTAAGAGCTGCACTCTAAAAGGAACAAGAAACACCAACTTGCCAACTTTCAATACTACTGCAAAATGTGAGAAGTGGAGTGTGTGGTGTGCCGAGTAACCGCATATATATGCAACAAAGGTGTACAATTGAATCAATATTAACTATTACAACCTGTAATACAAGGGCCACATATCTTTTCCAAAGTTCCAACTCGAATTTTTTGGATGCGTCTAAGTAAATAAAGTTGCGCACACTCGAAAAAACTGACATGCCTTCCAGCGTGTGTGACACGATCTTAGGAAACCTTTATTTTACTAGTTTTATTCTTGCCCCTGCTGACACATAACCACGGAGTTGAAACAGCTGTAATCTGGTTTGACGCAAGTGCGCTGACCTCATCGACAGACGTTTTCCCACTTGAAGGTTGCGAGATTAAAAAACACTACCAAGGTTTTCCCACAAACATGAACAGAATGTTTCAGTCCATAGTGCCTGTGTATGTTTCAAGTAGAAAAAGTGTGACGAAAGCTCCCTGCACAATAAGCACAGTGCATAAAAACTGAACTAAGACAATGTTCTTGAATATCATTACAACAGGCAGAACAAAATGAAGGGATGGAGCCATGATACCTGGGAGGGTCCGAGGGAAGCCGGTAGGAGCGTTTCTTGCCAAACCGCTCTTGGGCCTTAATGAGGGGCCGCACAATGCGCTTCTTGCAGGGCCGGTAGCCAGAACCAATCTCCAAGCTCTGTTCTCGCCTGCAACACATGGAGTCCTTCAAGGAAATTGTAAGTACTAAAACACAAAGCTATGGTATCCAATGAGATAATCTGATGGATGCTATGACACTTGATTTTGTTTATCTGATGCTTAGAGGTGCCCTACAAACACTAAAGAGCATGAAAACATTTTACACGGATGGTGGCAGGACATCCTTCTTTAGCGAACATTAACCAGCCCGTAAAAAAAAATCGCAATAGATTGCAATAGTGGAATTTCACTGCAAAAGGATAGAAAGTTGGGCGAGTTGGTACGGTAACATGATCTTGGATTGTAGCGCGCAGTTGAACACAGACACAGAAAGGAGCAGACAAGACGAGCGCTAACTCTCAACTAAATTTTTATTAAAACGAAGAACATATGTATATATATATAGGTGCTGCAGTTTTTGCAATCACCTATATATATATATGTTCTTCGTTTTAATAAAAATTTAGTTGAGAGTTAGCGCTCATCCTGTCTGCTCCTTTCTGTGTCCGTGTTCACTTCGAGCTACAATCAAAGATCATGAATTTCACTGCTCTGAAGTGCCAAATTTTCTGCCTTTATATGTACCCAGCACCGCTACCAATGAAGTAAACAGAAAAAACCTTTTGGTCAGCTCATGACCGAGTCTTTTTCCATGACTCTGCACATGTGCTTGCAATGGGTTCCCACGAATACCTTCACATTTCAAACAACTTTCATGATGGACACATACAGCCCAGAAGTGATCAAAATATTGTGCAAATACCTAATAGTATATTTCGAATTGCATAAAAGAAAAATGTAGAATATGGAGTAGAATATAAAAAAATTTTATGCAAGGAAACCAGGTACTGCACATGCTCAGGAGTCTACATTTTAACAAGATTGTTGCTAGCTCCCAGTAAGTTTGGTACCCAGAAATTGTACAGCATGGTCTAATCCAATAAAAGGGAACACCAAATTAGTATGCTGATTACAGGTCAGTTCATATACAAACGTGTGAAAAACATGTTTTCATAAACAGAATGCAGCCTACGTCACCTGCTTTTTCCTCTGTTTAAGTGAAATAGTGATGTTATGATGACCAATGAGGTTTTCATTTCAATAACAGGTCACACTGTGTGGCATGGCAATTGTATACTGCTTAGAAAGGGTTTGGTTTCCAGCTTTCCTCAAGAAAACAGAAGAGTTTTCCAATATTTATAGCAGGTGGGATCTGTGGGTTATCATCAACACGTCAAGGTCAAACTGTACAACACACACCATGTGACTTCGCATCACTACTCTGTGCTAAGGTATTGCTGGCACAGCACAGGTCAACAGCATTCGCTCAGAACGACAGAAAGCTGAGCTAGTTGGTAAGGATTCATTATGCAAAAAAGAAGTGAGGCGTGCAGACAGGACACAAGAGTAGAGAAGTGGACAACACGAACGCCGACTATCAACTGAAGGGAGCACTGAGGCGAAAAAAGAAAGAAGACACAAAACTCATCTGCGCATGCTCAGGAATGGTAACACCACGTGTCAGTCAGGTACACGTGCCAGTCTACGTGAGAGATAACTGTTAAGGCACTTTATCTCTTCCTTATGTAAAGTAATCGAAGGCTCACTCACGCACGCACTTCCACCATTATAGATATGCCATGCCTCTACCATAAGATGCGTATCTTCATTCTTATGCCTGTACAATATCGCGCATTCATATAACTCTGGCGTGCAGTTACAATCTCAGCAATGTAGCGAAAGATTAGAAGGCGATCCACCGGTTAACGACCTTTTATGTTCCATTAGCCTCTGATTGATACACCGCCCCATTTGCCCTACGTAGAACTGGCCACAGCTAAGGAGAATTTTACAAACCACACCCATACGACAGTCAGTAAAACTGTTGCTCTTATTGTGCTTCACTGGACAAATATCTGTTAGTTTTTTTGCCTTTTACCCGCTCCTTTTTATTCTGTACGGCAGTGCATATCTTACCTAGCTTATTGGGAGTGAAAGCAACATTAACATCATATCTACTTGCAACTTTTTTAAGCCTGTGCGACACTGAATGAATATACGGAATAGCCACTACTCCTTTTTTTGCTATTACTACTTTCTGTAATCGGTCGCCATAGGAACCGCCCCTACGTCAACTGGAATAAGTTAGCCGTGCAGCACGCGGACTTCCTATGGAGGATGAAACTTCCGGAGCTTCAACAAAGTAAGAGGAAACATCTTTCTAATAATTCACTGCCAAATAACGTACTGGTTCTTGGAGACGCCATCGAAAGTGATAACCATAGAAGAACCCTTGCTTTAGGTCCTAAGCACTGTTTTAAGCCTAACATAAAACCCGTTGACGTTTTAAGCATACCACGCTACATAACCAAGTTCGTCCCGGAAGAAGAACGCTCAAGCTGTATTTCGGATTGCATTGCTGGTCTTAAACAATCAAATTCTCATTTTAAGACGCCTGACCCTGTCCGATCGTTAGTTGATTACCTTGTGGAGCATAAACTTAGACCAGTAATATCTGACAAGGAAGGTTATTTCGTAATTATGCCAGAGGACATGTTTACAGAAAAAGCCATTTCTTTCAGCCATAGAAAAGAATTTACAGTCAGTAAAACTCAAGCCTTCGGTAGTTAAGCAATGTGCGGTTGACCCCTTGTCAAGACATAATCTTGATAGGCTTGTCTGTAATGTCAAGAAAGCTAAATCCCTCACCTTAGAACTGTTTTTTTTCGGCCAAGACCCATAAACAAGAAATTCTGTTTCGTGTTTTAGTGTCAGAGAAAGGGACGTGGCAAGTCTGTGTCGCTAGTTACCTACAGAACTACTTAGCTTCACTAGTTTATTCAGACCCCTTTTGCGTACGTAATTCTCAGGCACTAGTTCAGTATTTGAGAGAGGAAAATCCTGGTGATTGTACAGCTTTTAGCATGTATATCGAAGACCTGTATTATTCCTTGCCGCATGACGGGTTGCTAAATTCCGCAAATGAGTGCATTAAAGAACAAGTGCAAGAGTCGGCTTTTATTGACAGATGCGGTGTTTCCATGGGAGCTTTTCTAGAAATTCTTTCAATGTACTTGAAGTCGACGCTGATTGGGTGGAGAGATGGCGTTTTTCTGCAGAAATCAGGCATTTGCATTGGCTCAAAGGTTGCCCCTATTCTTAGCAACATTTACCTGAGTAAGGTTGACAACTGCTTAGAGAAAGCCTTAGGTGATAGCGTTATCAAGATATTTCGTTACGTTGATGATTACCTAATTTTCTGCAATAGGGAAGAATTAGACTCGGCTGCTACCTCAGTAAGTGAGCAATTTAAACTTTATGGGGGAGGATTAAAGTTTACCAAGGAATTACCTCAGCGATGCGTAATTCAGTTTCTTGACATTTCTTTGATCTTCGAACAAAATCATGTTTGTTGGCAATACTCCCCAAGATCTTCGAAGCCGTTGCTAAACTTTCAATCCAAGCATTCCAAAGTAGTAAAAAACGGAATCGCCATGTCGTGCCTTAAGTCTTCCCTCACCAGATCCTGCATGCACAAAATGAGCGCCAGTTTTAATGCACAGGTCTGGCGCCTATTAGAAGCACGTTATCCTAGTGTAGCAGTGGCCACTATGGCTGAGCGCCTAAAGAAGTCGGTTTCAAGAGGGACGGATGTGATTACAGAAAGTAGTAATAGCAAAAAAAGAGTAGTGGCTATTCCGTATATTCATTCAGTGTCGCACAGGCTTAAAAAAGTTGCAAGTAGATTTGATGATAATGTTACTTTCACTGCTCCCAATAAGCTAGGCAAGATAGGCGCTGCCGTACAGAATAAAAAGGAGCGGGTAAAAGGCAAAAAACGAACAGATATTTGTCCAGTGAAGCACAGTAAGAACAACAGTTTTACTGACTGTCGTATGGGTGTGGTTTATAAAATTCCCCTTAGCTGTGGCCAGTTCTACGTAGGGCAAATGGGGCGCTGTATCAATCAGAGGCTAATGGAACATAAAAGGTCGTTAACCGGTGGATCGCCTTCTAATCTTTCGCTACATTGCCGAGATTGTAACTGCACACCAGAGTTAGATGAATGCGCGATATTGTACAGGCATAAGAATGAAGATATGCGTCTTATGGTAGAGGCATGGCATATCTATAATGGTGGAAGTGCGTGCGTGAGTCAGCCTTCGATTACTTTACATAAGGAAGAGATTAAGTGCCTTAACAGTTATTTCTCACGTAGACCGGCACGTGTACCCGACTGATAGGTGGTGTTATCATTCCTGAGCATGCGCAGATGAGTTTTGTGTCTTCTTTCTTTTTTCGCCTCAGTGCTCCCTTCAGTTGATAGTCGGCGTTCGTGTTGTCCACTTCTCTACTCTTGTGCCCTGTCTGCACGCCTCACTTCTTTTTTGCATAAGCATTCGCTCCAATGGAAAAAGTAGCAGGTGCCTGTCAAGTTCAACCTAGTTTTGTACCAGTCGACAATTACCAAATAAGGAGGTTCACGCAACAGGCCTCACTACATCTGTGTCGGATAGTCAATGAACAAGTGGCCTGTTTGCACCTGCTTTGTGAACCCAAAGCTAGTTTTGTAATGGATTGCTTGAAGCTACGAGGAGACCGATGCATGCCTATGAATGGTGTCCAGAACAAGAGGCTGCGCCAAGATGATGTGTCGATAAGATGGCAGCTGTGAATAATGTCATTGCCATCCTGTACACTTGATTTTGTTGGCAAGATGGTTTGTCGGCTTTCCAAGTGTCATGTGGCCTCAGCAAATAGATCTGTATCGATTCGGCACCAAACCGTAACACAGAGGGACCCTCAAAAGCTTTTCAAGGCACCATATTTCGGTCACAAGTTGCGTAGAGTGATGGTCAGAGAGATAGGAATCTGTAAATGTACAGGATGGCAAATAAACAATTTAATTTAATTTCAACAAGACTTGCAGCGATAGGTGTACACAGTCCAAAGTTATTGAGTCGAGAAATGTCAAATTAGAAGAAAAAACAATATTATATTGCACAAGCAATGACATACTGACATGCAGTTCGACTCAACTGCAGAAGGCCCAGCCACTTGCTATGGCTGCTCTTTATTCACTTTTGTGACATCATAGTCAGAACCAAGCAAATTTGCCGACATCATAAAACTACAGTCATGGCACGCAAGCGGCTGTAGTATGCAAACATAAGACCCCTCCCCCCTTAGACAGACCATTACTAACAATCCGCTAATGCTAAAACATAGCGCCTCAAATTCCGTCGAACATTACAAGCTCGCTGTGAAAGACGCAAGCACGGCTGATCAATGGTGGACGACGGCTCCCTCGATTCAATGACTGGTTCTGCGACATCGTCGGTCAAGATTGGTTGATGTGCAGAGGTGCCGTATGGAAATTGAACTTCTGTAGGTTGCTGCTCTACAACTTCATCTTCGGAAGTTCCGCTGCTGTGCCCATTGGTTGTGGGGAACTCGACAGGCTTGCTCTCTAGTTGCCGTTCTGCGATTGCCGGTTCCGGTGTCATGATAGCCACGCCAATCCAATGTGAAAGCTGGTACATATGGTGGCAAAGTACTCAGCCATCCAGTAACACGACCTCATAGGACACAGGCCCCGTGGATCTCGAGATAAGTGCTGTAATCAATGATGGGCCTTCATTATAGTTGCGTGTGAAGACAAGATCTTCTGGCTGGAACGTCCGTGAGGTAGGCATAGGTGCTGACAGCCAGGATTACCTATCTGCAGCCATGTCCAGATGCAGCCAGTCCAGTATAGTTGACAACCGACGGGCCATTAAAAGTTCAGTCGGTGACTGACCTGTGGCTGTGTGCGAGGTTATGTGCTGCTGTAACATGAAATCAGCCAGTCACTTTTCCCAGTTCTCGTATATGATTTGAGATAGGCCTTCTTTTGGTCGTTTGCCTGTCCGTGTCTTTTATTCTGTTGTCCGTGTACTTTTTGCGCCTAAAACCATTTCTAAAAATCATTCTATCAGCCTGTCCATTCGTGATGGGGTGGAAGAGTGTCGATGTAGCCTGACAGATCAGATTTACACTCAGAAAACTCCTGAAGTCGACGGACGTGAACTGCGCTCTGTTATCTAAGACGACTGCGGCCGGCAGCCCATGTGTCACAAATAGCCTCCACAGGACACCAATCATGGTAAGTAACGTTATCGATGATACAAGAATGACCTCTAGCCATTTTGAATACGAGTCAACCACTACCAAGAAGGTCTGCCCCTGAAACGGCCCGGCAAAATCAACACCCAGCCGGGACCATGGTGTCCGGGTGGGCTACCAATGGTGGACTGGTCCCTGTGGCATCTCTGGCTACGCCTCCTGACATGCCTGGCACCGGCGAACCCATTCTTCGATAGCAGCGTCCATTCCAAGCCACGACACATAGCTGCAAGCGAGTGCTTTCATCCTGACGATGCCTGGGTGTCCTGCGTGCAGGGTTTATGGAAGTATATGGAAATGTAACTTTTCAGTCACCACCAGTTTATCACCCGAAAGAAAGCAACCCTTGTGAGTGGACAGTTCATGTTGCCGTGAAATGAATGGCGCAAATTCGGCGCACACACACTCCCTTAGCCAGCCCTTCCACGTCCAGTTCAGCACATAGGAAAGGGTGTGATCTTTTGCAGCACAGCAGCATGGAGCTGGCGCTCCGGAATCATAGTTCGGCAGAAGCGCACCGTCCGTACAGCGCTAATAGCCATTGTCTGCTTTCGCAGGAAATGTGCTGCATCTGATCTGACATATCAGCAAGAAGTGAAGGAGCGACACAAGGGCTAATCGGTGCATGACGTGACAGTCGAGGCTACCACTGCCATCTTCCAGAAAAGGGCGTCACCACGCCCTTTTAAAAGGTGAAGGAAAGGCTGGCACGGGCTACAGTTCGGCAGCAGCGCACCGTCTGTACAGCGCTAATAGCCATCGTCTGCTTTCACAGGTGAGCTAACTGTTTAGGAGTCGAGCATTTTATTGGATTGTCCTGTGTGCTGCTGCCGAACAAAGTGTGTGTTGATACTGATGTATACTTGCTTTGTTGTCTGAGCTAGTCAGGCAAAATGTATGTGAAATACTTGTGCCGACAACTAGAGAATTTCAAGCGGGACATGAGAACGGAACTCAGAGAATTGAAAGACAGTGTAAATTTTGTTCCACTGCATGCGATGGAATGCAGGGCCTCACAAAAGATATAGCTGATTTGAGGGCTGTGATCAAGGAGCTAGCGAAACTTAATGTTCATTACAAGGCAGAGAACGAAAGGTTGTCACAGAGAGTAAACGAACTAGAACAGTATCAAAGAGCCAATAATTTAGAAATTAAAGGTGTGCTAGGTGGAAATGACGTCATGACAGTGATAGAAAGAATTGGAGTAGCGCTTGGCGAGAGCATTTCAGAAAGTGATAGTGACACGTGTCACTGGGTGCCAACAGCAAAGACTGGCGTCAAAACGTTGTGCGTTTCGTGCAGAGAGTGAAAAGAAACCATGTGCGCATGAAGACAAGAAAAAAAGCAGCTAACTTGTAAAGATCTTGTTTCACCTCAGACAACTCAGTGTACGTCAATGAGCATTTGACGCAACAAAAGAAAAAACTTCTCGCGTCTGCGTGACAGAAAAGAAAGGAAACAAAGTGGCAATATGTCTGGACTGCCAATGGCATGGTGCTTGCTCAGAAAGATGAAGGCTTGCCCATTCTACGCATCACCACTATTGAGGACTTATCTAAAATGACCAACATAATGATAAATTATGACACTAATATGGCGTCTACTCATTAATCTGATCACCAAGTGACAGACGCTTATTATGACATGCAAAAGTTGAACAAAGAATATTCCGGATGCAAGATGTTATTCTGTATACATATTAATACAAGAAGCATTAGAAATAAGTTCGATGAAATTAATGAGTTAATACAATCAAAAACCGAAAAATTTGATGTTGTGCTTTCCACGGAAACATGGTTAACTGCAAATGATCCTGTTCCACAGTTTTCAGGGTATAGCTCGCATTGTGTAAGAAGAGGAAATAAAGCTGGTGGAGGGGTAGCAGTTTATGGTAAAGAGCCGTTGAAGTTAGTTGTTATTGAAAAGTTTTCTGTTATTACTGATCATGTGGAATGCTTGACCGTGCACCTAAATAAAACTGTTGTAAGTGTCGTATATAGGCCCCCAACTGGAGACAAGGCCACATTTTGTAGTTTTCTTTAAGGCTACTGCTTCTGACCTGATCGACTAGTGAGACTTGTGTATTTATGGGGGATGTGAATGTCAACATGATCACTGATAACGCATGGTCGCTAGAACTCAAAACATTGTTTTCTTGTTATGGCTGCAGTAATTACATTACTGCACCAACAAGGGTAACAATCAATAGTGCTGCATTGTTAGACATATGCATTTCGAGTTGAAATGAATGTGATGTCAAGTCGGGAGTACTAATAGCAGATGTAAGTGACCATTTACCTGTGTTTTGTCTTATACCTAAAGACCCTGACAAACAAAACAATGACTGCAAACAGCGATTTTGCCGAATAATCAGATCAAATACTCTAGAGCTATTCCGATGTCTCCTCCAGTGTATAGACTGGCAAGAAATCTATAATGAAACAAATGTAAACAGAGCGTTTGCTCTGTTTCAATGAAATGTGCTTGCGTGCTACAATTTGGCTTTTCCACTTCAGCCAGCGGCTTCTGGAAAGAAACATAAAAAGGCGCAAACCTTGGGTCGACAAAGACTTGTACGAATGCATAAAAAAAAAAAGACGCTATGTATCATGCCTTCATCCGCACGCGGCAGCCTGACCTATTCGTGACGTACAAGAAATTTAGGAATGAAGTATAAGGTGATTTAAAGAAAGTAAAGTGTGATTACTATGAGCACCTTTTTTCGAATATCTGAAGCAATCTGAGAAAAATATGGGATGCCGTTAATGATATAACAGGAAAAAATCCAAACATGCATCTGCAAATGACAGGCCTAAACGGACTGGAAATAGAATGTGCGGAAATGGTTACTTGCATGAATACGCATTTTATTAACGCTCGTATGAACCCTGCACACGTTGCAATCGGAAAGGATCACAGGTTTTCCACAACACGTGTATCAAATTCCCCCTTTTTTTTAAACCGACATGTGTGGGTGAAGTAAGTGATCTTATCAAGACATTAAAGCATGATGTTTCAGCTGGCGTAGCCGGTGTCAGTCCTATTCCGGTTAAATATGTGTCACACGAAATAGGGCCAGTGCTCGTGCATGTTATAAACTTGTCTTAGCACAGGCATTTTTCCAGACGAGCTTAAGATGGCACGTGTCACACCAATTTATAAAGGGGGAAGTGCAGACCAATTGCCGAACTACAGACCAATTTCAGTTCTCACGGTATTTTCAAAACTTTTTGAAGGTGTTATCTATGCAAGATTTTCAAATTTTTTTTACGAAACACAACGTTATTCCACAATGCCAATACGGTTTTCAAAAAAATAAGTCAACTGAGCAAGCTTTACTGGATATTAAAGATAGAATAATTGCTAACATCGAACATAAGAATTTAACGCTTGGCCTGCTTTTGGACCTGAGAAAGGCGTTTCATTCGATTGACCACTATATCTTAACTGAAAAATTGGAAAGATACGGAGTATGAGGCGCTGCAAATGACTTGATAAGAAGTTATATATGTAATAGAAAACAGTTCGTGCAGCTGGGAACTACTGCATCTGACATGCTTAACCTAAATCAACGTGTCCCACAAGGTTCAAAGTTAGGACCATTACTATATCTAATTTATGTTCATGATATTACAGATTTACCAGGTTCACAAACGTTGGCAATGGTTGCATATGATACAAATGTGTTCTTTACAGCTGATAACACAACAGAATTACAGCAGTGTGTAACTTAATATGCAACTTTGTTATCTGACTGGTTGGCGACCAACAAACTCCAGCTGAACGCAACTAAAACCTAAATTATATTCAGGGCACCTAATAAAAGAATTCAGGGTAGAATACAAGTAAAATTTAAAACTACCTTATTAAACAGGTTAAACAACAAAAGTTTCTGGGAATACATTTCAGTGAAGAATTGTCATGGAATACACATGTAAATTCCCTTTGCGGTGAATTGTCAAAAAACATCGGTGTAAGCTATAAAATTGCACACCTGATCCCTCTATGGCTGAAAAAACAACTATATAATGCACTTATTTATTCAAAGCTTTGCTACGGGATATTGGTTTGGGGTACAAGCACCAGAACAAATTACACAAAATTGGTTACCTTACAAAAATGAGTTATCCACTTGTATGCAAATTACTATGGCCGTTTTTCAGATCTAAGAACCGGTCCACTATTCCAAAAATATGATATGCTCCGTGCAGACCGGGCATATTATATACAAATTCTTCTAGTAATCCAAAAGAGAAATCCAAGCGCTTAATGTAGTGAATGTAACCTCACCGGATACTCCTTGCGACACAGCTCACGACACACACCAAAAGCAAGGACCCATTACGGGAAACAAACATTTCTCTATCAGTCCACAAAAATAATGAACAGTTACCGTGCATCTGTATCCTTAAACACTTCTTTACAAATATTTAAAGCAGAAATAAGAGATTGGTTAGATAGGGAAGATATATACCTTAAAATTTAATAAATGCGTGTAATAAAATGAAAAATGTTTCTGCCATGAATTACATATTTTTTCTTTTCAGGATTAACATATGATTTCATTTAATATCTATTGTTGGGTTTTGTATTAACACAAATATGTTTGCATCCACATGCTGTTCGCAGTTTTTTATTACTTTTGGCACACAATAAGGATGTATTTTTTTTTTGCGCATGTTGTTGCTCTATATTGCTCCATAAATTCGCTGACGTTTATTTCGTGTATAACTGCACAATTTTAGCATACCATTAGAATCTGAAACGCTTACTTGTACTTAGTCGTCGCTGTACATTGTACTATACATTTGTAGAAACGAATGACCATTGTCAGAGTTGTCGGACGATCCCCCACCGCTGTCAACCAGATGTAGGAGTCGTCGGACGATCTCGCCGCTGCCACCATTTGAAGGAGTTAAAGGTCGTAGAGAGGAACTCGGTGAACAGGATTTATTTACATTATTTACATCTTAGACAAGACATACATCGACAGTCTAGCCTGACTCCCATATGGAGCCTGCAAGACGAGCATACAGCAAACCGCTTACGAGCACACAGCTCACTAGTACACTTCTAGCACGACGAGCACTCAGCTCACTAGTACATCTCGAGCACGACAACGAGCATGCACTAGCAGCCGACAATCGCTGCTTATAAGCACTTGGCCCCCCCCCCCCCTTGATTCCAAGTGGACGGAAACGTTCGTCCAGTCATCGTTCGACGTCACCGCTCGACGTCACTGAAGATGACCCGCCCTTTTGGAGGTGGAGGAGGGCTCACATACACGTGCCGCACACACACACTGGTGTAAAGGTCTGGAGCCGACGTCAGAGGGGCTTCGTAGAAATCTGCTCCGTCCCGGGTGGCACGCCGGGTAGCACATTATCTGTTGTCTCGAAAAGCTCATGGGGAGGTTCCGTCAATTACCTCCCCTCAAGAACTCCCCTGAGCTGACCCCGCGCCACGTGGCTGCCGGTTATTCGCAGTTCTCTGAAGTGCGCCCCGTCCGGTTGGATTGGAACACGTGCAGCGGGCTGAAATAGCTGGCACGTTGTCACCCCGTACAGCCATTCCTAACACCATGGACATTGCTACGATGAATTTTCACAGTAACCAACGCTGTTGTAACGTGCAAAATTGTGCGTATGTGTGTGATCCGATGTCAAACCTGTCGTTCGTGGGGGCTGAGACCTTTTTCAGGCTTTACGCCTTTAGTCTCAGTCTACCCTTGTTTGAATGAACGAGAAATAAAATTCAATTCAATATTTAACAACATAGCGACCTCCGCCAGCTCAAGGTCATCCTGGTGCGGTTGCGGCAAAGGCAGCCTACCTAGGCTATCCGCGTGGACCAACCGTCATCCACATCGATCGAGTACAGAGTACAGTGCAGTCCACTTATAACGATACCACATATAACGATATATCGGTTATAACGATGGGTTGACATGAGAGTGTCATTTTATGCATTAGGTCTATGGGGAAAAAAAACACTTATAACGATAGGTTATTCACCGCATATCGGATATAACAATCAAAATTTTGCCGTCCAGATGGCTTTTTCCGTGCAAAATAATCGTAGCATTTGCGTTGCTTAGTTCCCTGAAATGAACAATGTCAAGACGAGGCGATATTTACCTCCATAAGTTTGTATCTGCCGCCATTACCACACTGCGCATCCCAACGTTACTAGGCGCGTCCCATGCCGTCTGCGTACCAGAGAGTACCTGAGTAGGCGCAGCGCACCACAAGATGGCACTAGCTGCTTCATGAACGTTGGCCACAGTCACTCCGAAAGAGAGAGAAAGAAAAAAAAAAGCGACAACCAATGCAGCGCGGTGGCGACCGTCCTGCACTCAGTCTCTCTTTCTCTCGCGATAGCAGGCTGATGCTGCCGAAGCAGCGTGCAACCAACGGTACAACCCAGTTCGAAGATGGCACCGACAAAGCGCAAAGCTGTGTCGCTTGACACGAAGATGGATATTTTGCAGGACTCTCAACGCAGCTTCAAGGTGAGCGCCCTCATGAAGAAGTATGAGCTCGCTCAGTCGACGATATCAACCATCTTGAAAACCGGGAGCACCGCGATTGTGAAGGCAGGAGCTATCAGCGGCCATGCCGATCAGCGGAAAAGGGTTAGAGAGCCTTTGTACGCCGATGTTGAAGAGGCGCTTTACCTGTGGTCCATCACAACCCGCGCGCATAATGTGCCTATTAGTGGGCCAATACTTGCCACACCAAAGCGAAAAACTTCGCTTTTTTTCTGGGACGCTCAAATTTTGAGCCTGGGGGAGGCTGGATTTAGCACTTTAAAGAGCGGCACGGAATCGCTTACAAAAATGTGGTAGGGGAAGCGGCGTCTTTGGACACAGAGGCAAAGCAGCAGTGGCTGCAGACAAAGCTGCCCGGCGTGCTGGAACGCTACGTGGAGAAGGACATATATAATTGCGACGAAACTGCTCTGTTTTTTCAAATGTTGCTGTCGAAGACCCACGCTCTCAAAGGAGATCGATGTCCCGGCGGGAAGCACTCGAAACTTAGGGTGACCGTGTTGCTGTGCGTTAGCATGGACGGGAGCCATCGTCTCAAGCCTTTCATGATCGGGCGATCAAAGAAGCCAACGTGCTTTAAGAATCAGCACATCCCCGTCCGCTTTCGCAGCAATAAGAAGGCAAGGATGACCCCCCCTTATGTAATGCCCCTTCCAGGGGTCTTTGAGGACCAATAAATGATGATGACGATAATGACCTGTTCGAAGAATGGCTGCTCGAGTTCGACAGTATAAATGAAGGCCAAGGAAGAAAAGTAGTGTTGCTACTTGACAACTGTAGTGCACACAGCATTAACCCGAAGCTAACATCTGTCGAATTGATGTTTCTGCCTCCGAATATTACAGCAGGCCTGCAGCCGTTGGACGCCGGCGTCATCGCCAACTTTAAAGTCCTGTATCGGCGGCGCATGCTGGAGTGGATAATTTTAGCCATTGACCGCGCAGCTCCTGGCACGTTGGGTCATGCAGACGGGCACCCTGACCTGAAGATCAGCCTTTTGAAAGCCGTGCGCTTCGTTTATGGTGCATGGTATGAAGTAAATCAGTCAACCATATACAGCTGCTTCAAAAAGGCGGGCTTTGTGCATCAGGACGAACTTCCCCAACCCACTGAGACCAACACGGTGGAAGCCGCTGACATAACCGAGATCTGGGAGCTCGTTCCTACTGGTGACACAGGTGGTGCGTCGATGGAGGAGTTTTTGACTGCAGACAGTGCTGCCTCATTCTGCAATGAGGTCACTGACGAGGCAATCGCTGAAGATGTGCTGTCTCGACAGACGGCAAAGTTGTGCGACGGTGGCGACGGCAGCAGCGACAGTGACAACGAGATTGACAGTGGCTCCTTGACCCCGACCACGATGTCCACGCAAAGTGAACTGTTGTCGATAGACTCTTTAATTGATTTTATGCATGCTAAATGATTGCCACCAGTGTTCGCACAGCAGCTGGAATTCATGCACACCACGGTTGTGAAGCTGAAGCTGCCGCAAAAGCAAGTGCAGATTTCGGACTATTTCGGCGTACCTAACCCTTGACACGGTCATTGGCGCTACAAATAAACTTTGTTTTTCACAGTCTACTTTCCACATCATCTATTCTTCAGAGCAAGTAGCAAATTCGAGTTTGGAGCTGCAAAGGTATGTTCCACGTTTTTTTTTAAACTGCAGCCCAGATATAGTGATCATCGGTTATAACGATCATATTTTTCGTCTCTCTCGATATCGTTATAAGTGGACTGCACTGTAATGGTAGCCATTTAAGAAAATGGACTAATGCAGCATGCATTGCAACAACATTTGTGATGTCGAACAGTTGAGAACGAACAACACAGTCAGTGGCTTATGATCCATGTGAACCTGAAACGGGCAGGCGTACATGTAATCATGGCACTTTTTCACACCTGCCACAATAGCGACTGCCTCCTTGCCGATATGCACATAGTTCCTCTTGGCGGCGGACAAGGTTCGCGAATAAAAGGCAATTGGAGCTCCGGTGCCATCTGGCTCCATACCAGTATTGGAGCATGGCTCCAATACCGTACGGAGATGCACCACAACCAAGGATAACTGGTTTCCTTTCGTCAAAGTGTAGACTTGGTTGGATGCCAAGAGCCATTTCACACTGACAAAGACACTCTGTTGCACTCGACCTCAAACCCAAGTTGCATGCTTGTCCAGCAGGCAATGTAACGGTAGCAAGCATTTGACGCCCTCTCGGGCATAATCTTCGTTGGCCCGCCAGGCTTGGTAGGCAACATATAAACACCGCAATAAGGCACCGCAATAAACACCAACGAGCACAGCTGCTCGGCGGTCAGTCATCGTTCATCACCACTACGCTGCGGAGCGTCTGTCTAACGGAGGGTGCCTCGAGCCCTCCCTCGTTCTTGAACCCGGGCGGATCGTGACACTGGCGACGAGTACCCACGGATTGTCCCACGCCGCCGCGAGCGGTGAAACACCGCCCCTCATTGCTGACGCCATGCCGCCGTACAGAAAGCTTGAGTTGTTCGAGGGAGATGGGTCCGCCTGGCCAATTGACGAGGAACAAGTCCAAGTGTTCTTCCGGGCTAACGACACACCCGAGGCGAAACAGCGGGACATTTTCCTGGCCAGCTGCAGGACCTGCATCTTCAGTCTCCTGCTCGATCTTCTCAAGCCAGCCGTGCCACATGTTAAGACACTGGGTGAGCTGCTTGCCATACTTGCATTTCAATCCAGCACTGTTCACACCTAATGGAGCATTTCCGCTTAAACAACCGGAGCCGCCGGGAAGGAGAGACCCTCGGGCAGTTTGTTGCTGCGCTACAAGGGTTAGTGAGTGACTGCGTTTACGGGGACCAGCTGGACTCACTGCTCCGGGACCATTTCGTCTGCGGACTCAAGAACCCCGCCATGCAGACGTGACTCCTGGAGCTTCCTGACCCCTCGCTGCACGACGCCGTGAAGGCAGCGCTGGCAATAGAAGCTGCCGCCAAGACACCAGCGAGATTGCCTGTGCGACTGGCTCACCGTCGGCGAAAGCTGCGGTCAACAAGTTGGCGACAAAGGGCAGTACCTGCGGTCGCTGTGGTGGTGCCCACTCGAATAACCTAACCTAACGAATAACCTAACTTCCACAATAAATAACACTGAGGCGAAGGATTTCATCGACATCTGTTTGAATTTTAACTTAACATAGCTTATCTCAGAGCCGACACATGTAACGCGCGACTGCGCAAACATTTTGAACCTTATACTTACTGACCATCCAGAGACATTATCATCGGTTACCTACCTTCGTCCTATCAGCGACCACAGTGTAATTCATGCCACATTTGACTTTGCCCCAGCACCCCGTGTTCTTTCCAGCAAAACTATCAACCTGTATGAAAAAGCAAATTTTGAAGCTATAAATGAAGAATTATGCACTTTTTATGCAGTCTTTGAAACCTCATTTAATGAACTAGCAAACAAGTATATTCCGAAACTAACATTCCGTGCGAATCATAAGAATCTCTGGTTCAATAACAATTTAAAAAGGTTGGAAAATAAGAAAAAAAGACTTTTTCATAGAGCCAAGTTTAAACCAAGCCCAACTTCATGGGATAAATATTACGCCGCTGAGAGTGAATACTTACGTGCTGTCCACAATGCCAAATGGTCTTTTTTCAATAACGACTTACCTAAAATGTTAACAGACAACCCCAAGAAATTTCGGAAAGTTATCAACCCAAGTAACACACGCACTGTAACTCTTGTTGATGATATGGGTGAAATCGTGCCTGAAACTGACTGCGCACTCATATTTAACAACGCATTTTCGTCAGTATTTTCTAATGATAATAACGTCCCATTGACTAATGTCCCCTGAAACATAGTTTCTAGCATGCCGAGCGTGGTGTTCTATCCTGATGGTGTTTTGCGCATAATTGAAAACCTTAAACTTTCATCCTCAGCAGGTATAGATGGTATAAACTCTAAACTGCTAAAAAATACAAAATATATTTCTTCATCATTTTTGTGTCTTATATTCTCGCAGTCACTTTCTACAGGTTCCATGCCTCACGACTGGAGGGTGGGGGAGGTTATTCCCATCTACAAGTCTGGTAATAAGAACACACCGCTAAATTATCGACCCATCTCTCAAACTAGTCTTTCTTGCAAAATCATGGAACACGTCATCTACTCCCTGATCATAAATCATTTGGACGCGAATCAATTTTTTCATTCGGCACAGCATGGGTTCCGCGAGGGTTTCTCTACCAAAACGCAACTAGCTCTATTTCTACACGACTTACATGTAAACCTTGACTCTAACCAACAAACTGACGATATTTTTCTGGACTATGAAAAGGCCTTTGACAAAGTTTCTCACCGCCACTTACTACTAAAGCTTTCTTCTTTGAACTTACACAGTGACGTACTCAAATGGCTCGAAGCATTCCTTACTGATCGCTACCAATTCGTTTCTGTAAATGACAAATCATCCACTCTTCTCCCTGTAACTTCTGGAGTCCCTCAGGGATCAGTTCTCGGTCCTCTTCTTTTTCTAATTTATATTAATGATTTACCCCAACACGTATCTTGTAAGATACGAATTTTCGCTGATGACTGCGTGATTTACCATCCACTTTCTAATGCTACTGACGAAAACACCTTACAACGAAGTCTTAACAATGTGCAGTCTTGGAGTGAAAATTGGCTGATGACTCTTAATCCCAACAAATGTAAACATATATCTTTTACCCGTCGCCGTAACCCTTTCCTGTCCTCTTATACTATAGTAAACGTTCCTTTAGAATCAGTAGAATCATTTAAGTATTTGGGCGTCACACTTTCTCGTGATCTCAGTTGGGGTACGCATATTTCCAACATACTTTCATCAGCTAACAGAACTTTTGGCTTCATGAGACGACACTTGCGTGACGCCCCGCAGAACGTAAAACTCCTAGCTTTCAAATCCCTTATCAGACCGAAAGTTGAATACGCATCACCCATCTGGAATCCATATCAAGTCTATCTAGTTAACGAGCTCGAGTCCTTTCAAAACCACGTCGTCAGATACATCCATTCATCCTACTCATACGACGTAAGCGTATCCTCCTTAAGAGCAAAATCTGATCTACAGCCCCTTGCACGTCGCCGCGCTACTGCTAGCCTTTGCCTCTTTCATAAGTTTTTTTACAGTACCTTATTTCACAAGCCATATATCACACCACCCGCACGCATATCGCTACGAACTGGGTACCCATTACAAGTCTTACGCCCATGCTCCCGCACAACTACTTTTTCCTCGTCTTTTTTTTCCCCGCACAGCATCAGATTGGAACGCCCTTCCCCACCACGTAGCTGCAATCACTTGCCCGACATCGTTTCTTGAAAATGTGTCCTTGTTGGCTAATCAATAACCTGCTTTTTCACGTGTTATTATTTCTGTTTTTATGCACTTGCGAAAATGTAGCTTCCATGTACAATTTTTTCTGTATACCTGTGTTTATATTTGCATTATCAACTGTACCCACCTCTTATGTAATACCCCTAGCAAAGGGGTCTTTAAGGAAATAAAACTGAACTGAACTGAACTGAACTCCCCCTCACAGTGCCAGTTCTCTCAAGCACAATGCTTCACATGTGGGAAAACTGGGCACCTAGCACGGGTATGCTGAAGGGGGAGGACGAACAGCAAACAGCAGCCTCGTTCAAGCCCAGGTACCACATATGCCCGCGGCCAGGGTAGCCATCGCAAGGGTGCGTGGCAGGGGCGTGTGGCAGCAGGCTCAAGTTCTTCCACAGCCAGGCTCCACGTCGTGGCCGAGGAACCGCCGATTTTCTACATGTGGCACACAGGCCTTGTCCCGTCGTCTGTGCCGCCGTACCTGCTGACTGTTAAAATCTGTGGGCACCCGATTTCCATGGAGCTGGACACAAGGGCCAGCTTGTCGGTCATGGCCAGGAAACTCTTCAGGCGTACTTTTCCTGGCAGGTCCGTCAAGGCTTCGGGTGTGATACTGCACAGCTACTCCGGGCAGCTCTCCTAGGTCGAGGGTCAGGCACAGGTCAGCATTCGCTTTGGCGACAAGGAGGCAACCCTTCCCCTTTACTTAACCAAGGGGTCGTCGCCGACGCTGCTGGGCCGAAAATGGATTCATGCACTGGGCGTTCGTCTGCCCGAGTACTAGGAAGCCAGCGTGCATGTAGTGAAAGACGTCCCCAGCCTCCTAACCGAGTTCAAGTCCCTGTTCCAGCCAAGGGTGGGCACCTTCTAGAGCATGACGGCTGGCATCTATGTACCTGAGGGAGCCTGGCCAAGTTTTTTCAAGCCTCGCCCATTGCCACTCGCCCTGATGGCCGAGGTCACCCAGGAGCTGCAACGGTTACAGAGAGAGGGAATCCTGGTGCTCCTCAAGACGTCTGAATGGGCCGCTCCCATCGTACCAGTCCTCAAGCGAGATGGCAGTGTCAGGATCTTCGGGGATATTAAGGTTACCATCAACCCCATCGCTACTGTCGAGAAGTACCCGTTGCCCCGGATTGAAGATCTCTGGTCAGCGTTGTCCAGTGGACAGGAGTTCACCAAACTTGACCTCAGAGATGCTTACCAGCAACTGGTGCTCCAGGATGCCTCCAAGAGTATGTCACAATACCGACAACTTTGGGGCTCTTCCAGTACACGTGCTTACCGTTTGGCATGGACTCAGCCCCAGCCATATTTCATAAGGAGATGGACAACCTCTTCAGGGGCAAGAGGCACGTGGCGGTGTACTTGAATGACATCCTAGTTACTGGAAGCGACGACAGGGACCACCTGCAAAACCTGCACAACGTCCTGGCACAGCTGCAGGATGTTGGTTTTAAGCTCAAGCTGGAAAAGTGCACTTTCCTGGCCCCCAGTCTTGAGTACTTGGGACATGTCATTTCCCAGGCTGGCCTATTCCCGGCTCCCCACAAAGTTGATGCTGTGCTCAAGGTGCCTAAGCCCAGGAACAAGGAGGAGCTTCAGAGCTACCTCAGCCTCATCAACTTCTACAGGAGTTTCTGCCGCACCTATCAGAGCATCTACAGCCGCTCCATCTTCTGCTTTGAGATGGTCAGCAATGGGTCTGGAAGAAGGAACAGGACTGGGCCTTCCAGTGCAGCGAGGAGCTAATCACCAAAGCTCCAGTGCTGGTACACTTCGATCCTGCCAAGCCTGTCGTCCTTACCGTAGATGCATCGCCGTATGGCATGGGAGCCATTCTGGCGCACCGGGACAAGGATGGCCAGGAATGCCCTGCGTCGTTTGCTTCTCGTCGGCTTCATGCTGCAGAGCAACGCTACAGCCAGCTGGACAAGGAAGGCCTGGCCCTCATGTTCGATGTCGAACGCTTCCACCAGTATCTGTGGGGCCGGAAGTTCGATGCGGTACGGACCACAAGCCGCTATTGGGGCTACTGGAGAGAGAGAAGGCAGTTCCTGTGCAGGCATCACCTCGAGTGGTACGCTGGGCCTTGAGGCTGGCAGCTTAAGTTACCAGCTGCTTTACCGTCCGAGAAAGGACCTGGGACCTGCTGATGCCCTGAGCCGCCTGCCCCTGCCAGAGGTGGCTGATGCTGTTCCAGAAACTGCTGAAGTGTTCATGCTGGAGCACGCGTACACGGAGGTGCTCTCCAGATCTGCGGTATCGCAAGCGACCAGCTGGGACCCAGTCCTGTCTCAGGTGGTCAAGGCAGTGTCCCGTGGGGAGGAATTGGTTCAGCAGGCCTATAGCTACAAAGCCGCTGAGCTGAGCTTGCAGCAGGGCTGCCTACTGTGGGGTTCCAGGGTTCCACAAAGTCTCCCACAAAGTCTCCGGTCCAGGGTTCTGCAGTTGCTGCACGCGGGTCATCCGGGTGTGGAAAAGACTAAGATGGTGGCCCGGTCCTATGTTTGGTAGCCTGGCCTGGACCAGGACATCGCTCAGACGGTGCAGAGCTGCCAAATCTGCCAGAAGCATCAGCGGGCCTCACGTCATGTGGAAATCACCCCCTGGCCATTCCGCACAGACCCTGGTCCCCCCCTACATGTGGATTTTGGGGGACCTTTCAAGGGTCATTACTTCCTGGCGGTGGTGGACGCCTTTTCGAAGTGGGTGGAGGTTCTACCTGTCATCACTCTATCAGCAGGCGCAACCATTGCAGCGCTACGACAGGTATTCGCCACCCAGGGCTTGCCAAATGTCATCGTGTCAGACAACGGTCCTGCTTTCGCCATCACTGAGTAGCTGGCCTGGCTGACGAAGAACGGAATCTGCCGGATGATGGTTCCGTCATACCACCCTGCTTCAAATGGTGCAACTGAGCGGGTGGTGCAAACTATCAAGGAGAAACTCAAGAAGAGCCAGACTGGGGATTTCCGGACGCAGATTACCCAGATACTGTTTCAGTACCAGACCACGCCCCATGATGTCACTGGTCGTGCCCACTGTGAGCGCCTGCTGGGTCGAATGGTCAAGACACCCTTGGACGTCTTGCATCCGGACCTCCGATCCACAGTGCTCCTGATGTAGCTGAAGCAGAAGCTGGCTGCTGATCAAGAGTGCTGTCCCGGGCCTTTGCCGGAGTCGGGAGCTCCAGTTTTCGCCAGGAACTTCCGTCCTGGGCCACCCTGGTCCGCCGGACAGGTGGTGTCTCCTGCCAGCGCCTCATCGCTGCTCGTCCGCATGCCAGACAGGGCCACCTGGCAGAGACATGCCGACCATGTTAGGCCTCGCCTCGGTACCTGGCCAGCACCCTCGACTGCCACTTCCGAGTTCCAGCCCGCAGGAGGACTAGCGGCAGCACCAGTCGCTTCCAGTAGAGCACCGCCCACCTCGGAGACGGGAAGTGTTGCCAGTGGTGCGGTGCCCGTTGGGCCGGTGTCGAGCCCGTCACCACTCACAAGGCCGACCACTGCGGATCCTCCGGAGGGAGCAAGGCTGGCTCAGGCAGCACCTGGCGTTGCCACGCCCGGCCCGTCAACACCGATGCCCAGGTGGAGTTCTCGACGGCGGAGGCCACAGGACCATTACTCACCTGGGTAGCAGGCACTGTCGACCCTGCTAGGGCGGAGGCAGAGCCTCGCACTTTGAACTTGGATGTTTGTTGTCGACAAACAAACTGGAGGTAAGAGGGTGTAACAAGCATGTGACACCCCTTGGGCATAATCTTCGTTGGCCCGCCAGGCTCGGTGGCCTGCCTGGCTCGGTAAGCAACATTGGTCACCGCACCCCAATAAACACCGACGAGCATAGCTGCTCGGCGGTCAGCCATCGTTCATCCCCACCACGCTGCGTGGTGTCCATGTAACGGACGGTGCCTCGAGCCCTCCCTTGTTCACGAACCCTGGCGGATCGTGACAGTAACGGTTCGGCAATTGTTGCCTTGTGGAATACAAACCAACAGCATAACATTATGTGACAAAAAAGGAAAGGCAGAAGGAGGAGGAGAGGGCAAATCAAGCCTGCCTCATGTCAACATAAGCTGTGCAGGAAATTGTGTTCAACATGAGATAAGGCAACAAAAGTGTCTCTTACACAGTCATGGCCCTTTTCCTTGATCTGAAAGGCTTCTAAAAGCTCACGGCCCATTTTATTCTTGCTTCTGCTTGGAATCATTAATTTTGTTGAACAGTGGTCTACATTCTTCACATGCAATGCAATGAGTGGGCAAGTGCACTTCTTCTCTTTTCCTAATTGATAATGCATGCTCCCCTGTGTGTTCATTCTCTTTTTTCCCCCCTTCATTTTTTTTTTGTCCCATGTGAACACTGCCTATATATGCAGATTCGACAGAAATAAACCCAGCTGATAGCATCATATTATTTTCACCTACATGCAATAATCCATTTATTACGCACCATCTCTAGTTCTCTTGGTGCTATTCCTCACCAGTGTTTTAGTATTCGATGGGATGAAACTCAGTGAAATGGTTGTGCCGCTACGGATGCATGGTACTAATTAATCAAACTTAGTACAACAAATCATTCACGGGTTTAGGAGCTCGTGATTGGTAGGCAATTTGCAAAAACTTTTTGCTCTCTGTAATTAAGCCGGTCACAGCATTTCTTCTCACCAAAAAGCTCCTTCTTTTTGCGAAACCGAGGCGCATCACTTAATACGATGAATACATGCTTCCAAAGACATGTCAGTGTGATTGTAATCATACTCGTTATAATGGAACGGGTATAATGAACTAATGGATATAATGCAGCAATTGTGATTCCCCTTGAAGTTCCAATAGATGCCCATGTATTGAAAACCTTGTTTCCTCGCAATGGGTATAATGAACCTTCTTTAAGGGTGCAGCTTTTTGGCACCCGTTCTTGCATTTCCATCACCGTCGTGCCTCGCCATAACCAGCTTTGTAGCCGGGGCCAGCACAGTGCTGGCGCCATCTCTTGCGCACGGCGCAAGCCTTGCTCTCTTCGCTCCTCCTCCAATGCCACCCATGTGCGGCGGCAATCAGAGCGCCGGCTCGGTGGCGGCTGATCTCAATGATGTGCTGCTGCCCAAGCCAAAACAAATAGCCGCCACTGTTCGCCACTGCGTGTACCCCTTTCCCCCTCCTCTCCTCCGTGGCGGCAACCGCGCAAGAGTGTGCGGTGTTCTCCGGTTGCCAAAGCGCTGGCTCGGTATCAGCAAATCATGGTGCGTTCTTCCCAAGCTGAAACGCAAAGCCACCTTCAGTTCACTCGTTAGCAGCGTCAGCGGCGTCAATCAGTCGTTGCCATCTCTTCACTGCGCAACGTTCCTATGTGCCTATGCGCTGCCTCCCGCAACCTCCCGATAAGCGAGGTAGCTGCGCCAAGCTATGCTCCGTTTGCGACTGCTGGTGCAAAATGTTCCGCACCAGATGGATTGTCCAAGGCTCACAGACGGTTTATATTATAATATAATCCGTCTGTCTATATAAGTAGTTTATTCTCAGCCAGTTGTTTGTGGGCCATGAGTGAGGCAACCAGTGGAAGTTCTTCATCTGCTGCAGCTGCTAAACAAGCTGCCCGAGCAGAGGCCCAGCGCCGCCGCCACCAGAATCGAGAGGTGCGCTATGCCGAACCAGGCATTGGTGCAGCAAGTCTAGCACATATCCATCTATTTCTCTGAGCACAAAGCTACCTTCATGACAATCAAGAACTGGGAGTGGAGTGTTTCTTGAAAAAGTGAAGAATAAAAAGTTGTAACTGTATATACATGTCTTGCTTGAATTATTTGCCTCAGTATATAGAAAAGCCGAAAAAGCTGAAGAGCTGCACTCAAATTTTGCACCAGAAAGTAACGTAATCATCGGCAATTTTTTTTTTTTTTTCGCTACGAGCATTTACTGACTATTTTGGTATCTGTCAGGTCAATGTCTTACACCGCGTGACATTCGCATCTCCCGGCCTCCCCTTTCCCGTGGAACTGATGCACCCGCCTCTTTCACTGCATGCATGGGGCAGCACCGACTGCGGTTGTGTTGTTGCTTGTCGTTGCCTCCGTGCCACGGTGTAAGAATAGGTTAGGTGAGAGAACGGTGCGGCGGCAACGCTTTGTGCGAAGCGGCGAATTAAGTTCTGGTTAGGAGACCCCCCCGAGAAGTGGTGCGCGAAACTAGCGCCCGCCTAAAGCCCCTCCATCCACACCAGTCTCGCTCGCTGCGCCTGCTCTTGTGATCGTGCACACCTGCGTTAGCGCTATGTGTTAGCGCTCCGATCTGCTTCGTTGTATAACGTACTGGCGTGCCATCAATGAATGAATGAATGAATGAATGAATGAATCAATCAATCAATCAATCAATCAAGTTTAGTTACCAGAAAACATGCGATGGGAAAGTGCTTTGTACCATACTGCAACACGGGTTATAAGTCCTGTAAAGAATAGCTATCGCTTTTTACGCCGCCGCACGACCAAGCCAAGCTTGACGCATGGAGACGTGCGATACCTCGCAAAGACCGGGTACTGCAACGCACAGAGTGTGTTTGTGAAAAACATTTCATGGTCCACAGCTATTGATGGCCGCATTCCGATGTCGGGCAACAGGAGGGCGGGACTTACCAAGGATGCCCTGCACACTATCTTTGAAGGAGTGCCGAGTTACCTGTCAAAGAAGATTAAGAGTCTTTGCAAGCAGTCAAGGTGGAATATTTTCCGTACAGCTTCCTCTACGTCTACACGTGGACCCAGCAACGTGGACCCAGTTGGCGAAGTTATTGAGAGCAGCAATGTCGTCGGAGCAAGTGACCTCTGCACTTCGTCACCATTCGAAGAAATGTTCTGCACAGCATCGACTCTGTGCCTTTCGACACCTTCCTGGGCGACGCATCACATCGACGTGGAACGGTTCTGTGACCTCGTGTTCCACGACCCCTCTCTGCTACTCAGAAGTGACGGTGCATAGTGTGCTTTTTAACCGAAAGTCTGTGCATGTGAAAAGTGACATGGCTGTGCAAGTGTACATATTCGGCAAACCGGTTGAATGCAGTATGCTAGGCATAAATAATTTTGCTGGGTCAACTTCCCAAATGGAGGATGTTCTAAAAACTGTTGACAACTTACACATTTGCCGTGGGGGACTTAATATGAAGGACTTTCCTTCTGTGGCTCCTGAATGTGCCTTCGTTGAGTGCCAGAGTAAATGGAGGCATAAAAGATGCCCACTGCTGTTACCTGCGAGAGATATATGTCGTGCATGCAGTAGCCTGTCTCATACTCTCAGAATCCATGCCGACCGGCAAGCTGCTCGAGCGAAACAGCGACAACCACTGAGATGCATCAGGCTGTCTGTGTCACTTGCCAAAAAACAGAAGATTGACACCTTGCATCGCGCAAGGGCTCTCTTGCTAAAGTCATGGGCACGGTTGCTGAATCGCAATCGAGCGGGCACGCCAGCTGGTCATCCGTCAGAGCCTTGACGAACCCGTTCATGTTGTTTACGCAGGTTAGTAACACGTACTCCTCCGTCAAAACGTCTCACCGCTGTCTAGTCCAGCTGGCGTGCCCTTCCAGCGTTAGTACTGTATGCATGTTCGTTAAAAAATTTTTGCTTGCGTTGCTGCTGCTCAGTGGGGATATTGAATCCAATCCTGGGCCCACTCCTGAACAGTTGCTCAGGGAAATTCTTGATGGACAAAAGAGTATGCAGAAGCGACTAAACACCATTGAGTCTAAACTTGAGAACGTGGAAACCATAGCAGCTAAATATGCGGAACTTGGAGCACAATTTGAGAAAATGCAAAGAACAATACGGAATCTAGAACAAAAACTAATCGATTTAGAAGATAGGAGCAGACGAAACAATCTATTAGTCTTCGGCTGTAAAGAAGATGTGAACGAAACACCGGATTCGCTATTGAGCACATTAAATGAAGAATTATTTCTAAAGCACTTAGGTGTTCGAGTATCTTCCGTTGAAAGACTGCATAGGATGGGCCGTAAGCAGGCAAAGAAGCACCGCCCTATCATTCTAAAATTTATTGACCACCGAGAAAAAACAATCGTGCTGAGTAACTGCCACAAGCTCAAAGGGCAAAATATATCAATTTCGGAAGATTTTTCAGCAGAGACGCGACAGATAAGGAAGCACCTCTGGGACAGCACAGCTGACGATAGGAAAGCAGGTGCCAAAGTAAGGCTTCAGTACGACAAGATAAAGGTTGACAATCAAACGTACCGATGGGACAGCGCTCAGATGAAACACATACCTGTCACCTTCCGTCGAGAAAACCCTAAAGGACTGCAATGACCCCATTCCTTTGTTAAAAAAGAAAAAAAACTTTTTCGGTGTCTAAACATAAATGCTAGGAGCATAGCAAACAAAATCGCCGAATTAGAGAGTATTGTAATTGCCCACAAACCCCATGTTCTAATAATAACAGAAACCTGGTTGCATAGTGACATCACCGACTCTGAAATAACACCTCGCGGTTACGGAATCTACAGACATGACAGGGGGGATTCCCGCGGCGGCGGCGTTGCAATTCTCTTCCAAGAAACGTTGAGTGTTACTAGGATGCCTGATATTACAGGAATTGAATGTGTTGTTGTAAAAATTTTTCTTGACGAGTGTAATCTAATCGTAGGAGGGTTCTATCGGCCTCCAAATTGCGACACCACCTTCTTTGAAAATCTTAACGAGTTCTTGTGCGCCTATAAGAATAAACGCTGCAGTGTGCTACTTGCGGGTGATTTTAATCTTCCTTCTGTAAATTGGACTAACGATTTCCCTGAGCCCCTCTCAAGTGCTTCTGAACCTTTCGTAGATATAGTAGTGCTTCACAATCTTTCTCAGCTTGTCAAAGAACCTACCCGCATTCAAAACAATACACTATCAATTCTGGACCTTTTCGTTGCAAATACTGCCGTAGTCCGCCGCAACCCACAAATTCAAGTTTTCGAAGGTATATCGGATCACAAAATGGTATACCTTACGTTCGAAGTGAATTTTACTCCACAGATTGAAAAACAAGAAAGATTTGTTCCAGATTTCTTCCGTGCCAGTGATATTGATGTATTGGACGCCCTAGATGGTGCTTTTCCGGAATTTCATACCATGTGTGAATCAAACGAGCATTCTATTGATGAAATATGGGGCTACTTCAAGTTCCTGGTTCTCAAATGTGTCCGTGATTTTGTACCTGTGAAGCGAAAAGTGCTGCGGAAGCGCAATCCTTGGGTAACAAAAGAAATAGTACGAATAGAGCGGAAGCTGAAAAAGGCAAGAAAACAACTCAAGCAGCGCCCGACTGTTCCCGCAAGCGATCGGCTTTTTGGCTTGCGTACATTATTAGCTGATAAAATAAAAAAAGCAAAAGAACACTATCAAAAAATAACACTAAAAAATTTTCTTGTCTCATCCCCAGGAAAGTTCTGGCAGCACTTATCGCCAAAAAATAAAGCTGCACCCAAACTCCGTATCGGCGACACCTTTTTAACCGACAGTGCCGAAACCGCAGATGCGCTCAACCGATATTTCTGCTCAGTGTTTACGCGTGACGACGGTATCAGCCCACAGTTCCCTAGCTATGAACACATTCTGCCGATTGGTGATGCCACAATTACTGAGGAAGGTGTGTTAGCACTTATGCTCAACCTCGACGCTAAAAAATCGCCCGGAGCTGATGGAATCCCGAATGCGTTTCTTTCCCGGTACGCCGAATGGTGTTCAAAGTATTTAACTCTAATATTCGAGAAATCACTGTCACGCGCAGAAATTCCAACCGACTGGAAGTACGCGAAAGTCATCCCCATACCGAAAACAGCGAATCCGTCTCTCCTCACATCATACAGGCCAATATCTTTACTATGCACATGCGCAAAAATCCTCGAACACATAATTTTTAAGCACATTTCTGCCATTCTTGACGACAACGCAATAATTGACGCAAGACAACATGGTTTCCGGCGAGGTTTTTCAACTGTAACTCAGCTCATAGAAACAGTTCATGACTTAGCGGCAGCTTTAGATAGACAAGGCCAAATAGACTTAATATTTCTCGATTTTGAAAAAGCATTTGACCGCGTCTCTCACTCCAAACTACTTCTTAAACTAAAACCTATTTTAAAGAATGACGCCTTAGTTAACTGGCTTACAGCATACCTTTCATTACGCAAACAAAGTGTTCAGGTCAACGACGCAGCTTCAACACCCGCAACTGTAGACTCAGGCATTCCACAGGGATCAGTGTTAGGGCCGCTCCTCTTTCTTATCTTTATCAACGACGTCATCAGTAACATACGCGTCAAGATAAAGCTTTTTGCAGATGACTGCATTTTGTACAACGAAATACGCAATTCAAATGATCAGGAAGCTTTAAACACCGCGCTGTATGAAATACAAACCTGGTGCTCGAAATGGCAGATGAGTATTAACCTCAAAAAGACTGTTGCAATGACCATTACTCGCAAAAAGAATCCCTTAACCCCTACTTATAGCATTAACAACCAGTCTTTATCAGTTGTGTCCACGTACAAATACTTGGGATTAGTATTAACATCAGATCTTAGGTGGAATGAACATGTAACATACATTTATAATAAAGCAATGAAGAAACTAGGTTTTTTAAGGCGATCAATAGGCAACACTTCACCTGAAATAAAACTCTTTGCATATAAAACATTCATCCGACCCATTATAGAATACGCTGCGATTGTCTGGGATCCGCACACACTAACCAACATCACTAAAATTGAGAAAGTCCAAAGAAAATCAGCCAGGTTTATTTTCGATTCGTACAGCTGGCGCACATCTCCATCATCTCTTCTAGAAGCTGCAGAACTGGAAAACCTTGCAATAAGGCGTTATCGGGACAGAATGAAATTTTTTTTCTTACTGTATAACAATCAATTAGGAATAGATAAAACAGCATATATTCTACCGGCTAGTCACCGTCACATGCGCTCTTATCACAACAAAAAGGTTACAGATTTTACTTGCAGGACTAACGTACTTAAAAATTCTTTTTTCCCGCGCGCGATTTCTGAATGGAACGCACTACCTGCCACAACTGTCGAATGTCCAACGGTTTCATCCTTTGTTTCTGCACTTTGTGAATAAACCATAGCGTTCATCTCTCGTTTTTACTAATCAAATCATGATTTTGAAAGGTTTCTCTTATGTTGTTGTTTTTTATGCAGATTCCTGTTCAGTGTCTGTTATCTTGTTTGATCTTATTTCATATATGTTTTTTGTTATTTCAAATGCCTACTCCTGCCTAAGGCCTGGTAACAAGGCTGGCAGTACTTGTAAAATAAAATAAAATAAAATAAAATAAAATAAAATAAAAAAAGACTGATAACTAAACAACTTGAAGAGAGCAAAGATGAAATAATGAAATTGCAGGAGGAGGATGTCAAAAAGAAACTGCAAACTCTTTATATTCCGATTCAGCTCCTTCTTGTGCAGGAATGTATATGTGCAGCTAGGTGCACAACAAAGAATAACAGGCGCTATACAGATGATTGGCAACTCCTATGCCTCTTGCTAAACATCAGGAGCCTCACTACTTACTCATTCTTGAAAAGTAATAACATATTGACCATGCCATGTACTTCCACCATAAGAAAGCACATAAACATGGTTGGGCTGAAATGCGGCTTTGATGAGAATTTTTTTCAAGCTCTCAAGATTAAACTAGCAAGAAAGACACCCTTTCATCACAGAGGGATGCTGATTTTATATGAAATACAGGTCAAGAAATAGATGACTGTAAACTCGAAGACCATGACGTATGCTGGTTTTGTTGACTATGGAGACCAAGGTGGACAAAGTAATGAGCTGGCAGACCATGGTTTAATGTTCGCCTTCGCATCTTTTGATGACAGTTATTTACAACCTGTAGCAGTGTTTGCTTCAAAAGGAGCAACAAAGGGGACTGTCTTTGCACAGCTGTTGCTGCAGTGAATTGTGCACTTAAAGCAGGCAGAAATTTTTGTTGATGGTGTAGTCTGCGATGGTGCATCTACAAATAGGGCCATGTGGAAGCAGCTCAGAGCAAGCGGTGCCCTAGGACATGTGGTTAATGGTTTTGAACATCCCCTAGATGCCTCAAGAAAAGTGTATGTCGTGGCAGAGACACCTCATTCATTAAAGTGCCTTCGGAATCATCTCTATGACAAGAAGATTTTGAAAGTAAATGGGCGGCTAGTGAAATGGTCGTTTTATGATGCACTTTTTGTGGCAGATACCAAAAATGCAGCTTAACTTAGAATGTGCCCAAAGCTCACATATTGTCATGTAGATCCTTCCCATATGCTCAAAATGCAGATGAAGCTGGCCACACAAGTTTTCAGCAACTTAGTTGCCAAGGGAATATCTTTCTATGCACGAAAAGGTGCACCTCAGCTTGACAATGTCGAGCCTACTGTGGACTTTACCCTCTTGGGAATAACCTTTTTGATGCTCTCAATCTTCGCTTTCCCGCAGAAGGCCTTACACTTAGATGTAAAGATTTCCATGTTCTCGAGTCTGCGTCTAAGTGGCTAGATAGCTGGTAGCAGGAAGTTGTGAGGCGCGACATTCACAAAGATCTTTTTTTAACACAATCTACAGCCGAAGGCTTGCATGTTACCCTTAAATCTGTTCAGGAACTGTCAGCATTCCTTCTGAAGGAGTGCGGTTTCAAGTACGTGCTGTCAGCCAAAATGAACCAGGATCCCTTGGAGTGTTTTTTTTGGTATTATAAGACAAGCGGGTGGCCAAGATGAGCATCCCACATTCCCAACATTCCTGCAGCTTTACTGCATGCTTTCTCTTTATTCTTTATTGAGGCCACCATAGTTTGGCAACTGTGTAGTGTCCGAGAAAGAACAGTCTGCTTTTCTCACCCTCAGTGATTTTAGAGAGGTGTTTAAATCTGCAGGTGTTCAGCACACCGATAAAATTCATGTCCTCAAGCAGAAGCTGTATGGCCTTATCAGTGAGGAAAGCTTGGAGTGCGATGATGTGTTTCAGCATGATTATCCGAATGCTACAGTTATCGACTGCATTGTGTATTATATCACTGGATTTGTGTCACAAAAGCTTGGTTCTCAAACATCCTGTACAGTTTGTAAGGAGGCTCTGGTTGGACAGAAAAGCATTTCAAAGCTACCTGAAGCCAACTTGGTAAACTGTAAAATGAGAGGAAGGCTCGCGCATATGAATATGCATCTGTTTTTTCTTTTAAACAACTGAGGAGCACTTCGCAAAACATGCTGGCGAAAGAGATGCATAGATTGCACGACTGACGCTGTGCTTAAGAACTTCAACTTCACATTTCCATGTGCTGCTCATAAAGAAAGAATGCTTGCTAAGCTATTACACTATTATGTGTGCCTGCGTATGTGGCAGTACTGCCGACAGTTGAGAAACAAGCATGTAAAAAAAAGCCAAGACTTGCGTAAATTGTCAAAACTTGTATGATTTCTTTTATCCGGGATGAGCGCAATGTGTAATATAGTGCTTATGTGTAGTACACATGTGACTAACTTTTCTTTTGTGTGTGTGTAGTGTGATGTACACAGCCACTCTTACCAATGCAATTTTTCTGTACTGCAAATAAATTACATTTATGAGGTCAATGCCTAATTGCCATCCTCACAAATGTATACATTCTTCTCATGCACAAGACTATAAACTGTACGTATCAAACTTAGATACAAAGTATGCGTGACAGACAGCATCGAATTTGTAGTTGCCAAAGACACGCAGACACTTTGTTTGGCACAGCAGAATAAGGTTGCAAGGGTTATAACAGTTTATTAGCTGTTTTCTGGGCCAAGATGCTGCAACTGCTTCCTGTGAGTTCTCTTAAAACCCACGGCGTTATTGCCATGATAGGTCCCTCATGAGCGGCAGAAAATAAAGTCGGTGTTATAACAGTAGCTACGCTTGACCACCTACGACAGGTGACCAGGGCCAGTGAAGACATTGCAGATGCTTATTCATGCGATAGCCGGACACAACTCGCTGCTTCACCTTCGCAGCATATAAAACCAAACGCTAGCTGCTTGATAAAAGATGTGCTTTTACAATGCAGAACATGAAGGTGGCAAAGTCAAAGTATTGATTTTACTGGACAATTTGCTTTGGCCTCATAATGATGTCATTGCAAGATTAATTGGGCTTCTTGTTCACTTGGCTCCACTGGCCTCACACCACAACCGGCGCTTACTGGGCCTCAGAGCGGAACAGCTCAGCCGGGCCCAAGTTGGTAGCGCCATCTGTTGGGGCACTTGAGAAGCAGAGCTTTGCTGCGAAGCGGAAAATGGCGGCGTCCCCTCACCTAAACTATTCTTACACCGTGCTCCGTGTGCATCGACAGTATCAGTGTTTCTAGTTCCCACCACCAGAAAGGGGATAGACGTCGGCAAACAGGAGCACAAAACGATATCAATGGAGCAGAAGGTGGCTATGCAGAATGCTGTCAAGTCCGGCGTGAAGGAAAAAGTGGCCAAAGAATTCATCATAGCGTTGAGCATGCTGTTGACAATTTTGAGCAGCAAAGAAGCTGTCACCAGTGCTGTTGCACGTGGCGTAAAAGGTGACACAAAGAAGCTGCGAGCCCCCACTTTCGAAGCTGTAGAGAAGGTAGTCTTCAAGTGGTTTTTGGACACAAGAGCAAGCGGCACTCCTGTGAGTGGGGCACTGTTGTGATGCAAAGCGAGGGACTTCGCATGCATCATGGGGCACGACGATTTTGTGGAGAGTGTCAGCTGGATGCAGCATATCAAGGAGCGCCACGACATCGTCGGCAGGGATGTCAGCAGGGAAGCGCAGTCTGTCGACTGCGAAGCTGCAGTGGCATGGGTGGAGACAAACGTTGGACAGCTGCTAGAAAAATACAGTGTCAAGGATTTGTTTAACATGGATGAGACAGCCCTGTTCTACCAGATGCTGCCGCAAAAAACCCTGGCCCTCAAAGGTGAACGCTGCCAGGGCGGTAAGGAGAGCAAGGTCTGCATAACCATGTTGCTTTGTGCCAACATGGAGGGGTAGGAAAATGTGGCGGCCCTCGTGGTCAGCAAAAATGCGTCACCACAATGCTTCAAAGGCAAATGAAAGCTTCAAGTGAGATATGTGTCCAACCGTAAGGCTTGGATGATGAAAGAAATTTTCGCACAATGGCTGTGGGAGTGGGATGAGCGGCTTGGCAAGCTCGTGTCAGTTGTCAGTGATGGCAAGCTGCTCTGACCGCAGTTTGGCAGCAGTGCTCACAGGATTCACGTCACTAATGAGTGTTCTCTGTACGCAGCTGATCACATTCCTGGAATCTTTATCACCGCGTGTCGCAAGGGGTACTGCCTACTGGAGCACTGATCAGACAGGCTAAGCGATACACCTTGTGTCAACACGCAATGTTAGATACGGGACCATTTCCTGAGCTTACTTCGAGTTCCCCAGACCACATCGAATCGCACCACAGCTAATTAAGGAGCGCAGAAACACAGATGCCACATTCCTGAGGCACGGCACGTGCAAACAAGTTGGCGGACCCCACTTCGTGTGCAGCTGGTGGAGCTATTCACTGCTTGGCTCTTCCCGAAAGTGAAGGGAAGGGACTCTTCCATCCTGGCACTGTTATGGGTAAAGTGGGTCCCGAAGAAAGACGGCTGTAATGCGCCGTGACAACCTGGCGGCGTCGCCCCCTTCCCTCTATGGTGACGGCGCAAGTCAGCAAGGCAAGACCGCAGGGAGAAGAAAGCCCTCGGACAAACACCCGGGCAGCGACTCTCTTCGCCGGGTGTGACTCCATCGCACAGGCGCCTACCATCGGCCGAAAATGGCGTCACCTGAGCGGGCTCTCTTATTGGCCGAACGTGACGTGTCTTATCGACACCGAAGGGCTTAAAAGATGCAGACCGGGAGCAGCAGAGGAGATTGCTAGAGCATTCCTAGAGCATTCCTTGATTCATCTCTTTCGAGCTTCTTGCCGCGGGCCGCAGCGTCCGAGTTGCTGCCGGCCCGTAATGACTCTAAGACTGTTAATTGACTCTCACTGTAAATAATGTAAATAAACCTTCCAAGTTTTTCATCCCGACGTCCTCCTCAACTCCTACAGCGGCGCAGTCCTACCCCATCGACAAATGGCTTGGTGCTGCGGAACGGATACGCCTGCACAGATGACGGGACTCTAGGCCATGGACAATATATGAGCCGGGACAATTCTGCTCTGACCACAGTTTAGCAGCAGTGCCTTGAAGGATTCACATCACTAACAAGTATTCTTTGCACGCAGATGAGGATTCATTTCTTCATGTTAATTATGCTGTAGCTAGCACTGCTGCCAAACACCACTGACCCTTTTGTATCTCTTTATTGCTGTTTTATCGAAAGATGAGTAAGGAGCTAAACATCTTTCAGAGAGAAATACGAAAGGAACTTCGCGACTTTAAGAAAAGTGTGGACTATTCTAGTTCAGTCTGTGATGACATTAGGCCACTCACGGAAGAGATAAAGTCGTTGCGAAAAGAACTCGCAGAAGCACCGAAAGCTAACTATATTCTTGTGATGGGAACAAAGAAATTACGCATGAAAGTTGAAAACTTGGGGGACATATACTAGGGCAGACAACCTTGATATCAAGGGTGTACCCAATCAAGGTGATCCTTCCGAATTAGTCCAGAAAATTTGTGCCGCAGTTGGGGAACCAATCACTTCCACAGATATTGATGTTTGCCACAGAATAGGAACTAAGCATCCCGATGTGATGAATATCATTGTACGCTTTGTTCGCCAAGAAAAGAGAAATGCTATTTTTACTAAAGCCAAGAGAGCACGTTTTTCTGCTAACCAAATTGGCTTCCAGTCCACCGATCCAATATTTGTCAATGAAAACCTAACTCAGCTTGGGAAAAAACTTCTGGGTGCTGCTATAGCTAAGAAGCGTGATGTTGAATGGAAGTACGTATGGACAAACAATGGCAAAGTTCTTGCCAGGAAAACAGAATCATCGGAGGTTATGAGAATAGCTGAATGGAAAGATTTCAACAAAATATGTCACTAAGTATCAAACTGACACTTTTAAATGGCTTAATCTGCTACGAAATGGCTTTATTTGACAGTTGTCATTACTATGATGCGAACAGTTTTAACAAAGCGGCGGAACATATTGGAAAGCATTTCAGTGATTTTCATCTAAATGTGTGCAGTATTAAAAACAGAATTTCTAGTCTCAGCACGTTCCTTGACTCCATAACGACAAAATTTGATGTGATATTGCTTTTCGAAACATGGCTCCCTCCGAATGACGCTCCTTCACAATTAGACTATTACACATACAATGGTGTTACCAGGACTACCAATCGTGGTGGAGGATTAATCTTGTATGTGAAAGATTGTCTTATTCATGATGCCATCGATGAGCTAACTTGCATGACCACTAGCCTCGAATGTATTACAATCCGATTAACAAATATTGCAGTTATTGTAGTGTATCGGCCACCCGTGAGCAGAAAGTCTGAATTTCTTGATACCTTTGAAAGCCTTATATGTAAGTTAAACTTATTGCACATGCCTTTTTTTCTGATGGGTGACATAAATATCAACATGATAAGCGATGACGCAGTCACTGTGCAGCTTGAAACTATTCTGCCCACCTATTATAATAGCGTCACATTGCTGGACGTTTGCATCACAAACACACCAACAAATAAGATTGCTACAGGCCTATTTTCACTTGACCTTAGTGACCCCTTACCAGTTTTCGACCTTTTCTCTACTACACCTAAAAACCTAATTACAATTTCACTCGGAAATAGCGCTTATGAACTGGTCTTTCGTTTATGCAGAACAAGATTCTGATCGCACATATAGCGTTTTCTTTCGCTATCTCAAAACCTGTAATGAAAGCAATTTTCCCATGGTATCGCACACATTAAACAAAAAGAAAATTCGAAAGCCATGGATCAGCACGAGCTGTCACAAAAGAATCAAAATAAAAAACAAAATGTATCATAAGTTTGTTCAAACACGTGACCTAGCGGCTCTAAAAAAATTGAAAACGTATCGCAATAAACTAAATGCCAACACACGAAAAGGTAAGATTTATTATGAATACCTATTCACCAAGATTTATAATGATCCTCGATCCTCGCAAACTATGGAATTCAGTGACTAATCTGAGACAATTTGTGGAAAACAAAACGCATTTTAACATCAAAGCCCTCTCTCAAGACATGAGCGATGATGATGCTATAACGGCTTTGAATGACTATATAGCCCATTCCGTTGACTATTTGCTGCCTTCAAAACAGAGTACGTGGGAAAGAATCTCCCGTAGAGTGAGACAGCCTAACACAATTAGTTTAGCCCCAGTGACACCTTTTGTGGTATTAAGCTTGATAAATAGAATACATAACAATGTCGCAACACACTCTGATGAATTAAGCACGGCGCCTATGAAGTATGTTGCGGATCTCATCTCAGAGCCCCTGGCTCATATCTTTAATTGTATGTTCATTTCTGGTGTTTTCCCTTCCGATGTCAAGCTTGCGCGTGTCAATGTAGCCACGTCAATGTATTGCTCTCGGCGCGATCAGCACTGCATGTGCTGTTGCTCATAATCATGCTACGAGGGCCATTTTTTTTTCAACCTCAGATCGCTCCGTGCAGGCGCTATGCGGGCAGCAGAAAGCGGACACGTGCTGTTGGCAACTGCACAGCTCTTGCACTACACACTCCGCCATTGTTGACATTCAGGCGTCAGTCGGCATTGTGCTACAGCCACGTAAACATGGCTGCCATTATTGTTGCTCCCGCCAAGTGTGAATTGCGAAGTGTTATTCGTTTTCTACAGGCTGAAGGCCATGGTGCTGCAGAAATCCATCGGAGAATGAGTCGAGTGTATGGGGAAAACTTCATGAGTGATGGTGTTGTGCGTGAATGGTGTCGAAATTTTAAAGATGGACATAATGATGTGCATGATGAAGGGGGCCAAGGACGCAAAGCTGTCATTTCAGATGACCTGGTTCAACGAGTTGACAGAATGGTTAAAGAAAACCGCAGATTCACCATTACTGCTTTGTCTACAGAATTTCTAGAAGTTTCAAGGTCTGTTTTGTACTCTATTGTTACTGAACGGTTACGCTACAAAAAACTTTGTGCACGTTGGGTCCCAAAAATGTTGACGGACGGCCACAAAACTCGACGAATGGCGTCAGCTTTGGAGTTCCTTGAGCGTTATCAGGATGAAGGAGACAACCTTTTGAAATCAATTGTGACTGGGGATGAAACCTGGATTCAATACGACACACCGAAAAGAAAACGACAATCACAACAATGGATGCATTCAAATTCACCAAACAAACCAAAGAAATTCAAAAAAACCTTCAACAACAGAAAGACCATGGCTACTGTGTTTTGGGATCAACAAGGTGTGTTGCTTGTGTAGTTTATGGAGCCCGGAACCACAATCACTGGAGTTGTTTATTGTGAAACTTTACGACGTTTGCGTAGAGCCATTCAGAACAAACGAAGAGGAAAGCTGACCGCTGGAGTTGTTCTGATCCATGACAATGGCCGTCCACACACTGCTGGAGCAACTCAACGGCTTCTCGAACAATTTGGATGGGACATTTTCCATCATCCGCCACACAGTCCAGACTTAGCACCCTGTGACTTTCATCTTTTTCCTGGACTGAAGACATGGCTTGGTGGGAAGCGCTTTCAAACCAATGGCGACCTTCAAACCAACGTCAAGGACTACTTGAATTCATTGGCGGCAACTTTTTTTTGAAGAGGGTATTGCAAAGCTTGTCCACAGATATGACAAATGCCTCAATCTCTTCGGTGATTATGTCGAAAAGTAACTGTAACTGTACTAATCTTTTGGTAAAATTATTGTTTTAGATGAACTTGTCTTTTATTTATAGCCTATCGGAGGTTGAAAAAAAAAAAAAAACAGCCCTCGTAAATTTATCGCACAAAATTCTTCCAATTTGTTTATCACTACTTACTAACGAGATACTATCCACCAAGAATGCTCTGAGAAGTTGTGAAGCTGTTTTTACCGTTGCAACTTTAAAACCTATAATTAACAAAATTCGCGATTTAACAAAGTTTTTCATCGCAAGTACAACTTCATTATATCAAAGTTTTAGTGTACACATATATACGACGTACCACCAAGAGTTCAAACTATTATTTTGCATGCGACAAGCTGCTACTCTCAACATAGATCATACAGTTAATGATAGATCATCGAACAAGGTAAGAAATAGTTCTTTTTTTTTTATAAAATACAAGTTTATTTCTATTGGCAAAAACGGCTGTTGATTTATATTGCAAATATGTGTCAGGCAAACATGGCATAACTCTTGTGCGTCCGTACCCGAGACAAAACGAAAGTAAGCGACGCAAACAATGGGAATGGCAACAAAAGCAGCTCATATTTCGGAAAGTGCAAGAGCGTGTGTGAAGATCGAGCCAATTAGATGCCATAGGGCATGCAGAGCGTGCTGGAAATGCGGCGATGAAATTATTGCCACTTCAACAGCCTTCAATTTAATCCGCCAGTGAAAACACTTCATCTGTACGACATCGGAATCATGTCCCGATGTATGCACACTGTTTTGGAGACAAATAGGACATCTGGGGCGCGATCGGAGATATTTTGTTCGATATGCGTTCTGTTCGGTTGCTGCAACGTCACAATGTGGCAGTATGCAAAATTTGTGACAATGGAGCGGAGTGAGCAGCCAATCAGGAAGCGGTGACCTCCCCGGAAGCTTACTTACATCGTTTGTCGTCTGCTTGCAGACAGTATACTACAAAACGGAATGTTTCTCGTCTTCCAAATGAATGAAATCTTTATCTAAAAAAATGTATTTTTTCTTCTCAAGCCCAAACATAGTAGTAGTAAATAGTAGTAAGTAAATAGTAAAAGTAAATAGTAAATAGCAGTAAATAGTAGCAAATAGTAGTACGTGTGACTACTGCAATTTATAACTATTAGTTTTTCTGCGTCGTCCCTAGGTGGTGTCGGGCACAGCGAGAAGAAAAAAGAAAAGAAATGACAGGAAGAGTGGCGCACTTTTCAAGAGGCAGCGACAACATTCCAGTGGCTCGCTGGCACCGATGATGGGGGCGATTTCGCTGTACAACCAACGAATTATTCGTTTCGAGAAATGAAAACGACGCCGGAATTCATTTTCTGCCATTTCTTCAAACGCGTTTCGCACCGCCACCCACTCTCCACCTTCCTCTAGAAACGTCAGTGCAACAACCGAAGTTCCCAACGGAAGCGCTATTTTCTCGAATTAAACTATGGATTGGATCCAAACATGCCATGCCGCAGCCGCCGGTTGGATCCAATCCAATCCACCAGACGCGCCATGCGAAGACGTATGATAGCTCCAAACTTCCCAGCTCCCATCAGATTTGGCGCCTAGCAGACGAAATGCTCAATGGGAGGATGATTGACAGGAGCGTGTCGTCATTTTGACGTCACCAAAAACGTGGCCGCGCCCCGCGGTTGGCGACGTCGGCGCGGAGTAGGCCAATCGCGCGCGCCGGTAACCGAACGAATGCACCGAACAACCATCTCCGATTGCATCCCTGCTGGATGTCCACTTTGGGGTATCCCACCAACGACGTCCCAAGGATATCGCACACGGACCTGTTCCTACCACGGATGTCCCAAGGATACTGCACACGAAGGTTTTTCGACACACACGTGAATATTTGTCCTCCAAGAAGCTTTGCGGTTGAGTTTCCTTGTAATAGAATTATGTTTTGTCGCATATTCGAATTACAGTTGCACGCTATCATGTCTGCAGCTTGTGTGTACATCGTACCTTGCAAATTTTCAAACATAACTTACTTTGGAAACTTCATTTAGTTCAATAAGCCACTTGTGCTTGGTGGAAGGCCTGGCAGAATGAGAAGTATACTGCACTTCCTCAATGCGCACAACGTATCTGTTCTTGATGAGTGAGCGCTCTTCCCATTGCATCTTTCACACAGCATGTGCTGTGAATGTAATAGGCACTACAGACAACACTGTGCAAAAGGATCTGGCATGTGTCTGCAAAATATCCACAGCATGTTCCCATGATGTCTCTTGCAGACATGCAAGGGACGTCCGCAAGACATGTGAAGTGCAGCCAAACGATTGTGTGATGGACGTCTGCAGGATGTATTCGACACATCCCTAGAATATTGTCACGTGTAGTGTGATTAACGAAATGAGCGTTTTATTGGGCGAACTTTTCCCTTCAAAAACAGGCTACACTCGAAGAACAACGGTAGTGGCGAACACACTCGGCGATCGGCGAAAATCTGATCAGCGGGTCAAGCGCGTCGGCTTCTATACAGCAGTCGTCGAATGTTCGAGATTAATTGTTGGGACCCGCGTGCCTTCCACAAAGTTCTACACCATTCGCTTCAGGCGATGAAATCAGATAACATAAGGTTCGGCGACAACAGACAGCGGATAGAAGCATCGATAACTTTCCAGAAACTTCATATACATGCAGGCGTGTCCCACGCTGTGCGATAACATTTGTTAAGCGGCGAAACGTGGTCGCCCCATAAATATAAGTACACATGTCAATACCCCCCTCTTAAAAAGCATCGACCCGATGCTGCAAACAAACGAAAGTAATAAAGAAAAGAACTCGTAGCAAAAAAAAAAAAATAATAAGTTCGTCAGCGTCCGTAAAAGGGTTTAAGGCGCACCACGTGGACTACTTCAGATCGTGCATGGCGCCACTGTGAATGCGAAATTCCGTCTGGCACGACCTCATAGTCCAGTGCGCCAATGCGTTGGATGACCTTGTAGGGTCCGAAATGGCATCGCCCGATAAAGATAAGTGCACATGTCAATCAATGCGGGTCAAGTACACGTGTCAATCAATCAGCTGGTCAAGTGCGTCGGCTTTTATACAGCAGTCGTCGAATGTTCCAGATTAATCGTTGGGACCTGCGTGCCCTTCCACAAAGTTCTACACCATTCGCGTCACGCGATGAAATCAGATGACACAAGGTTCGGCGTCAACAGACAGCGGATAGAAGCATCGATAACTTTCCAGAAACTTCGGATACATGCAGGCGCGTCCCGCACTGTGCGATAACATTTGTTAAACGGCGAAACGTGGTCATCCGATAAAGATAAGTACACATGTCAATATCCATGTGGATGTCCACAGGAGAGCCACTGGACATCACTGTTGTCACTGGATATTCACTGTTTCAGAAACAAATAGGACATCTGTCAGATGTCCAATTTTAGATATTCTACCACAGACATCTTGAGGTTATTGTACATGGGTCTATTTCGGATATCTTACCACTGATGTCCCAAGGATACCGCACATGGATCTTTCTCAGCTTACACATGAATATTTATCTTACAAGAGTTTATCCTTTGAGTTTCCTAACATAATTATGTTTTCTCGCCTGTTTGAATTACAATCCAAGGCTATCTTGCCTGCAGGTCGTGTGTACATTGTACCTCGCGAATTTTCTAATGCGACTTACTTTGGAAACTTCAGTTTACCTGTTTTCTCACTTGCAAAGCTACTTCTTTCCCGCAGAACATGGGCATCACTATAGCTAGCATTGACGCGAACAAATAATCATCATAATATTTTATCTTTGTGTAATCTGACTTACAAAAAAAGTTGGGAGCTAGGAGCCAGATGCATATTTTGTATATTTCAGATTTCTTTCAGTCTCAGTACTTATACTAAAATAGTAAATTATTACTTCATTCATATTTCTTGAGGTTTCACATAAGAATTCTCAAAAACTGTCTTTGCAGTAGTTACTGCTATGCATCCATTCAAAACACCAGTGATCAGGCTATAATATTAAATATCACGGCATACGTTGCGACTACTACAGTCAAACTTCAATATATAAAACAGCATGGTGATTGAGAAAAAGTTCGATGTAGCCAGAATTCAATATAGAAAATCATGTAAAAAACACATGAAAAACTTTTGCAAATCAATCGGTGAACTAAGGGCGCAAACGGAGATCATTGTTCAGAGCGTGCGTTCAGTTGCCTAGGACGCACCTTGACTTTGCCAGCTGGGAGCATGCGGTCGATTGCACCGTACATAATTAGCCTAAGCAATGCCTCCTCTAACTATAAGAGGCGCTGGCCTAGGCCGCATTGACTTCATCGGCTGGGCGAAGTCGGCACGGCCTAGGCCAGTCACGCAGTGCAACCAAACACGTGCTTCGAACAACGTTGCCCGATCAAGCACCAATCACGGTACAGTAAATACTTACTTGAAGCTTCCCAGGAAGTATTTATTTATTTGGCTGAAAGTACTGCAGCAGTGTAGCCTGCCTCTCATTGAAAGCCGTGTGCTTAAACATGCGATTCCTCAACATAGTATAAACAATCCACAAGCGATAGGCCGGTCCCTTCTACTGCACTGCAGCAGCGGCATAGAAGGGCCAAAGCAGCTACAGCCTCAGTTGAAGTCGGGAGCGAGGCAACATCAGCGCTTGCGGAATCAACCTCGGCAGCGTCTTTATTTGGCCACTACTTCTGTCGCGATATCCACGTCTGTCAATCAAAGCATTTTGAAACACTGCCAATAACAAAGTATTAAGTGGCATCTGACAAGGCATCTATGAGTGAGCCCAGTGAGCACGTGCTGTTGCGCATCATTGTGGGTGCAACCCACCAGTAATCGCGAGGCGCGGCAGATGCAGAGCGCGGCACCGAGGTGGAGTCAGTGCGGCAAATGCAATGTGTCGTTGACATTGTTGAACTAGCCAAGTCCACGTGCATAAGTCAATACGCTCAAATGGTGCCCTCGGCAAAATCGATGTGTGCAGCTATAGTGCACCACAGTCAGGAATGCCCATCGTGCCACCGCTATCTTCAAGGGTGTTCCGGGAAAGCTCACCGCTGGTCAGCAGAACGCACCTGGTCTGGGGTGGCGGAGTTCGATATATCCCTTTAACGTCCAACCCCGTTCGGAAAAAAAAAATTTTAAATGCACGCAATGGTTCTGGTGACACAGAAAGTGTTCGATATATGCAGTAATTCAATATATCCATGTTTGATATATCGAGGTTAAACTGTGTGTCTTGAAATAAAATGTTAAAACATAAAATCACCAAAAACAAGCACTTTTTCAACGGCAACAAAACAGCGAACATTGTTTAACTGCGCTAACAAACGGACCACAGGGACAGCGTGGGACAAGGACTCTGTGGTCTCTGTGGTCCATTTGTTAGCGCAGTTAAACCATGTTCGCTAATATGTACCAACTCGCCCAACAACAAGTTCTTCTAAACTACATAGGCAACAAAACAGTTGACTACATATGGGCACTAGCTGACACCTTTGGTCAGGATTAAATAACCGAAAAGAAAATAGAAATAACCGGAGTCAAATTAACAGAAGTCAACTGTATCTAGGATTATTTCCTGATACCCAAGTGTCCATGGCACAGTGCCTATTCGGAGTTTGTTACTTTTAATGTTCAAAATTGCAAGAAATTCAAGGAGCGAATTTATTTTCAAGGAGTATTAAGGGCCCTTGAGTCTCTTCCTCCAAATTCAAGGATTTTAAAGGATTTCAAGAAGGTGTACAGACTGTGTGTCCTATGTGTAGAACTATGTGGGTTAGGTGGACAGTTCACTAGTCAGCAGCCAAACCAACACTACTATAGAATGCCTTACCGAGTTTGTAGTGAAAGCTGTCTAACTGTTGCCACACTACTTTTACAAAATCGTGACATCCGTTTGTAATGGACAGTGAATCTGCATGAGAATTTGATTCCTCCTTAGAAAGAAAGACTACAGAAAAACATGCACTGCTTATGTATTGTTGTTATTCCAGCATTGCATGACGTGCATTTTTAAACTGCTCCTCTGAACATCTTGTTTTGTTTGTTCCCACCCTGTAACAGCACCGAAGGGCTTAGAGTATTGTAAATAAAAAACAAATAAAAAGACCTTATGGAAGAGACACACAACCGTAGAGTTTTTTTTTTAGCAGTTTGAGTTTAACAGATAGATGAAGATGCTTATAGCAATAGGTTGGTGGCAAAAGCTGTAAATGGCGATGTGTGACATCCCACAAGGAGATTTGCTGGTACTGGAATAGGAAACTGAGTGTGTGACGGCATTTTCATGCGACATGGGCAGGCGAATTCTGCGGGGATTCTCCCATTGCAGGCACTTACTGCTCTGGATCGCACATGCCTCACATCATTTCTTGTTTACATGGGATCTAGCAGCCGGAAAACATATCATACGATTGCAGTTTGGCGATATTGCTACGGAACAGTATTTCCCATGGCGAAGAGGCGAGCAGTGAGAAGACAACGACGACTGGAGGCTAGCACGGGCTGTTGCCTCTTGGCCAAGTGCGACGTATTCCCTTGTAAATATACTTGTGTATAGCTTTTCATCTGCGTCTTCCTGCGTAAGATATCTGGTGGAGGTGAAAGTTCCCTGTACCTCGTCACGGAGCTTCGCAGTGGACGGTACGTCGAGCCTTCCTTCATGGCTCCCGGCGATGACAACTCGACCCAGCCGCTTCCGACACCTGCTGCCACTTCGACGACCTACATCACTCTCCCCACTCCTTGTTATCCAGGCGTATTCTCGGGCAAAGATGGGGAAGACATCGAGGACTGGATCAGCCTGTACGAACACGTCAGCCGCAATAACCGGTGGGACCCTACTATCATGCTCACCAACGTAGTCTTTTACCTTGGTGGCACACATCGAGTTTGGTTTCGGACGCACGAAGATGAGCTGACCAGTTGGGATTCGCTTAAGCAAAAGCTCCGAGACTTCTTTGGCAACCCCTACAGTCACCAACTTGCCGCGCAGAAGGCGCTTTCCGGTCGTGTGCAGACGTCAACGGAGCCCTACGTCACGTACATTCAGGACGTCTTGGCTCTGTGCCGCAAAGTTGACGCACACATGACTGAGTCAGACAAGGTTTCACATATCCTCAAAGGCATTGCCAATGACGCCTTCAACTTGCTTGTATTTAACAACGTGGTGACGGTGGATGCAGTTATAGAAAAGTGCCGCCGCCTGGAACTCGCTAAAAGCCGACGTCTAAACCAACAATTTGCCCGTCTGCCCAACACCCCAGCGACATCTTCCGGTGGCGATGCTCCTCGTCCCAACAACACTGGCAATATTACCAGGAATGTGCGGCGTGAGATTGAGGCCGCCTATCCAGCTGCCTTCGACTCCAGCCCCACCAATGCACCTGCTGTCACGGCTTCCCTGATACAGGCAGCTGTCCGCCAGGAGTTCGAAAACATGGGTCTTCACACCATCTGCTTGGCCTATCGCCCTGATACCCACCCAGATTCTTCGATTTTACCTCGTCCTGCATCTTCTTACCCACCATGTTTCCGCAACCCATCTGAATGGTGCACTGCTGACAAAGGGCCCATTAGCTTTCACTGCCGTCGAATCGGGCACACTTCTCGGCACTGTCACAGTCGCTGGACTTCCTCGACCCGGTCTCCTTATACTGCCTACTCTCGCCCCTCAGGTGGCCTTTCTCGTCCCTATGCCGCACATTCCGATAATGCTGTCACTGATTCTCCTGCGCCGAACCGCTCCTATTTTCGTTCACCATTGCCCCAACGCCGACAACCTCGCTCTCTCCAGCCCTGTCGCTCCTTTTCGCCGACTCCCTTCGGACGCCCTCCCAGCCGGAAAACTAGACGATGCAGTGCCTCGAGGTGACGCTGCATTGCTCCCTATGCCGCCGAATCCTCTACTGACGTTGCCCACTCATCTGAACCTTCTTGACATGCAAGTTGACGGTGTTTCTGTATCTGCTCTTATAGATACTGGGGCGCATTTGTCGGTAATGAGCGCTGACCTTTGTAACTGCCTGAAGAAAATAATCACGCCCGCCACGACGCCTGTTGTCCGCGTCGTCGATGGCGGAACAGCCCGCATAATTGGTATGTGAGCCGCCCGCGTCTCCTTCGCCGATCGCTCCCCAATCGTGCTATTCACAGTCATCGCCCACTGTCCCCACGACATCATCCTTGGCTTAGACTTCCTCTCCGCACATTTTGCTCTCATCGATTGTTCCGCCAGTACTCTCCACCTTGACCTGCCTGTTCTGCATCCCGCTAAACCACACCCCAGTCGCCTCAGTTCCGTCGACTTCCTTCGCTGGCCACTTTTGGCACTGACTTACGTTGACTTAGTGTCATCCCCACCAGTGCCCGACGGTCACTACATCGTGGCTCCTATGCAAGACGTCCTACTTACACATGGGATCACAGTACCTCATACCGTTTTATCTATTACGGCGAATTGCGTCTGCCTGCCAGTGGTCAATTTTGGCTTGACGACACAAGTGCTGCCAAGCGGGATGTCTCTAAGCCAGCTTTGCCCCTTCGAGGATCAATCACTAGCATCTATTGTAGTAGACGACAATTCAGCTGATCCTCCTCTACCCTCGCAGTCGGCAACTTGTACCATCGCTGACTTATAGAAAATGATTGCGCCTGACATGCCGTCCGAGCATGCTTGTGAGCTCTACCGCATTCTGTTTTCCTACCCCCATATTTTTTATTTTAACGATCGTCTGTTGGCCCAAACTACAGCTGTTAAACATCGCATTAATACCGGCGATGCCTCTCCTATTCATCGCTGCCCGTATCAAGTGTCACTGGCTGAGCATCAAGTTATTCACGCAGAAGTTCGCAAAATGCTTGCCAAAAACATTATTGAACCGTTATGTAGTCCATGGGCGCCACCTGTTGTACTGGTAAAAGAAGGATGGCTCATGGCGCTTTTGCGTGGATTATCGGCACCTTAACAGGGTTACCAAAAAGGATGTGTATCCCCTACCTCGGACTGATGACGCCCTTGACTGCCTCCATGGTGCTCGCTACTTCTCCTCTATTGACCTTAACTCCGGCTAATGGCGAATTGCCGTGGACGATCTCGACCGCGAGAAGACTGCCTTTGTAACACTCAACGGTCTTTATCAATTCAAAGTGATGGCGTTCGGTCTATGTAACGCTCCTGCAACTTTTGAACGCATGATGGACTCCCTTCTTCACGGTTTCAAATGGTCCACGTGCCTGTGCTACTTGGACGACGTTATAGTATACTCCCCACCATTCACTACGCACCTCGAGTGCCTCTCAGCAGTCCTGGACGTTTTTCGGCGAGCCGGTCTGCAACTCAACGCATCGAAGTGCCAATTCGGCTGTCGCCAGATTACCGGACCCAGGCAAGATCCATGCTGTTACGCATTTCCCTGTTCCAAAGTGTGTCAAGGATGTGCGCAGCTTCATCGGCCTTTGCTCGTACTTTCGCCGTTTCGTGAAAAACTTCCCGGCCATAGCACGACCACTAACCGAGCTTTTGAAAAAAGACGCCCCTTTCCAGTGGGGCAATAACGAGGCCTCTGCATTCTCGCTTCTAATCGACCTTCTCACAACGCCTCCCGTTCTGGCCCATTTCGATCCTTCTGCGCCTACCGATCTCCGTACGGTTGCCAGCGGTCACGAGCGTGTTATCACTTACGCCAGCAGGCTCCTCTCGCTTGAGGAGCGCAACTATTCCATCACTGAGCGTGAGTGTCTTGCCCTAGTTTGGGCGGTTGCGAAGTTCTGCCCATACTTATATGGCCGACCCTTTTCCATTGTCACAGACCATCATGTGCTTCGCTGGTTATGCCCAAAGACCCTACAGGAAGACTTGGTCGCTGGGAGCTGCCGCTGGTCAAGTCGCTGGTAGCTGGGTGTCCGCTGCCGCTTCTATTGGTCTGGTCTCGCTCGCTCCATGCAACGCTATGTTGCTGCCTGTGATACCTGCCAGCGTCGAAAAACACCTCAGGTGCTACCTGCTGGTCATCTCCAACCGAGCACCACCCCTGTGGAACCGTTCTTTCGTGGTGGATTAGACCTTCTGGGTCCCTTTCCCATGTCATCTTCTGGGAACAAATGGGTAGCCGTCGCAACTGATTACGCCACCCGATACGCTATCACGCGGGCTCTCCCTACCAGTTGTGCCACTGACGTCGCGGACTTTCTCTTGCGTGACATTATCTTACTTCATGGCGCCCCGCAACAGCTGCTTACTGACCGTGGTCGTAACTTCCTCGCGAAAGTTATCGCCGACATTGTGCGTTCCTGCTCTATTCAACACAAGCTGACTACCTCATACCATCCTCAAACCAATGGCCTGACAGAGCAGTTAAACCGTACTCTTACCGACATGCTGTCCAAATACGTTTCGAAGGACCACCATGACTGGGACGTTTCCCTTCCTTACGTCACATTTGCTTATAATTCTTCCCGGCACGACACCGCCGGATTTTCTCCATTTTATCTACTCTACGTTCGCGAACTGACCTTGCCCCTTGACACGGTACTTCCTCCTGCGGCGATCTCAACAAGCGAGTATGCGCGCGACACCATTGCCCTCGCCGACCATGCATGCCAGCTTGCCCATGCTCGACTGACAGACTCGCAAACCACTCAGCAGCGTCAGTACAATGCCCACCACCGTGACATACACTTTTCGCCTGGTGCACTTGTGCTCCTGTGGTCGCCCTCTCGTACCGTTGGACTTTCAGAAAAGTTCCTTTTGCGATAAACAGGGCCCTACTGCGTGCTGCGCCAGGTGACGCCTGTGACGTACAAAATTGCTCCTGTGAGCTCAACCTCGTCATCTACTCTGGCATCTAGTGATGTCGTGCACGTGATGTGCACGACAGTGATGTCGTGCAGTGATGTCGTGCAGTGATGTCCTAGTGACAGTGATGTCCTAGTGATGTCGTGGGAACACTCTTAACTACTCTTAACTGGGAACATGTTTTTGAGGAAACCGACCCTGATGAAGCATACGAAAAATTTTTAGAGATATTTACTGACATTTATAATGCTTCCTTTCGACTGAAGAAATTCTCCCAATCAAAGAAAAGTAGAAAACCATGGGTCGACAAAGATATGTTGCAATTGATAAGAAAACGAGATAAACTTTACAGACTGTTTTTAAAAAGTAGGTGTCCTGAAGCGCTCAAAACGTTCAAAAAATTTAGGAACTTCGTTACAAAGCAACTTCGCATCGCTAAAAAGCGATATATTTATAACCAATTTAATTCAACTGCTGGACAGTCCGAAAAAGTTTGGAAGGTTTTAAAATCTATCTTTGGTAATTCTTCCGAACCGACCACAAAAATTATTTACGAAGGGATTGAATTAAAAGGTGCTGACCTAGCAGATGCCTTTAATGACTACTTTCTTTCTTTTGCGGACACATCAAACAGCGATGTAAATCTGTCTAATATGAGTGCCCGAAATAGCGAAACAATATTTCTAATGCCGGTTACAGTAAATGAAGTAATTACAGAATTTTTATCACTCAATAATAGTAAAGCTACAGATGCGGCAGGTTTCCGGATACAGCCTATAAAATTTACTATCTACATTCTTGCACCTTGCCTTGCCCATATCTTCAACTTATCTTTAGTTTCCGGCGTTTTCCCGCGTCTTATGCAAAGGGCAAAAGTTATAGTAATATATAAAAAAGGGAACAAAAATGTAGTGGGAAACTATCACCCGATATCCATCTTACCTGTGTTTTCTAAAGGCCTCGAAAAAGTTATTCTTAGACGGCTATCTTGTTTTAGTGAAAGACACAACATTATCACTTCAGCTCAATATGGCTTTCGTAAAAACAGATCTACTGAGTTAGCTCTCCTTGCTCAAAAAGAATTCATACTAGAAAATTTTGAATCAAAAAACATGGTACTAGGATTATTTCTAGATTTTTCAAAGGCGTTCGACCTTGTTAATCACTCTGTGCTGCTTAAAAAATTGGATCATTACGGTATTAGAGGCATAGCCCATACGCTGATTGCCTCATACTTGCGACATAGGTCTCAGTTTGTTAGTATTGCCGGTGAATGCTCCCAGTTGAAAGCAGTAGCTTCCGGCGTTCCGCAAGGGAGCATTTTGGGTCCGTTTCTTTTTGTTCTTTATGTCAATAATATTGTCCACATCGACAGCACTGCTAAGTATATAATTTACGCAGATGACACCAGCTTGTTTTTTTCGGGTACTTCAACTGCTGATCTCGCAAATCGAGCTAATAAAACCTTAAAAGAAATAAATACTTGGGCGGCTGATAATCACTTAAGAATTAACGTTAGCAAAACTGCAGCAGTCATGTTTCACCCACGTCACAAACACTTTGAACCTCCTCTAATTGAATTAAACAATACCAGAATAGAATTTGTGCAGTCTGTGAAAACTCTGGGCGTTTACTTTGCAGCAGATATGTCGTGGAATGATCATATTAATTACGTAGTTCAGAAACTTTCCAGAACAGTTGGTATCATGCGCCGCAATTGCTTTAATTTTCCTACATCAGTTAACTTGTTACTTTACCACTCTTTGTTCTCTTCCATAGCCAACTACGGATGTATGGTGTGGGCAACAACAACAGCTGGAAACATTAACAAACTTACTGTCTTACAAAAACGTATTATACGCATTGCATGTAAAGTGCCGTATTTCTTCCACACTGCAGGCCTTTTCCATCAACACAACATTATACAGATGAAGTCCATGTATAACTACAGACTGTGCTATAAATATAAACTCGCCATGAAGAAAAATGATGACTCCTTCCTTAGACTTGCTGGCTTAGAGCAGAGCAGAACTGTGTATGATACCCGCACAACAGAACCTTGGAATGTTAAGAAATGCCGCACAAACTATGGCAAACAAATGTTGCAGCATACCTTACCGACCCTTCTGAACCATTTGTACTGCTACGAGAATATTGATTTATCCAATATTTCTCTGAAAGAATTGCACCAAATGTTCGTGTAGTTTTGTACTGTACAAGTACAATGTACTGCGTACTGAACGTGCATGTCTCATTCTCTGTACCGAACGTACGTGTTTTTTTGTTTTTTTTTGTTTTTCTCCTCATGTTTTGTTTGATGTTGTACTCCGCCGCCGTCAATGCTGCACTGTAAGAGGAAGCCAGGACCTCTCAAGCTGTCTATACAGCTTTTTCCCTGGCTGTCCTCGCAACACCCGTTGCGGAAATAAACAAAGGATAACCATAACCATAACCATGTCGTGCAGACCTACTACACTGCTTCAGAATCCGGCCTTTAGTCGCTTCGGGACGGCGCTTTTGATGGCGGGGGTAGTGCTACGGGATAGTATTTCCAATGACGAAGAGCCGAGCAGTAAGAAGACGACGACGACGATTGGAAGCTAGCGCAGGCTGCTGCCTTTTGGCCAACTGCGGCGTATTGCCTTGTAAATATACTTGTAAATAGCTTTTCGTCGGTGTCTGCATACGTAACAATATTATTAGTACAGTAAATGTAGCCACATGAGTGGAAGAACACGTGTGAGCAGAGGAAACGAGGAAGAGAAGAAGAAAGTTTTTCACCTTCTGAGGCTCACCTTAAAGGCTGTTAAATAAACCCCTTGTCTTTCTTGATGTACCAATATTGTTCCGTGAACAAAGGATTAAGAACGGGAAACTATCTACAAAGTTTATTTACAAAGGATAACTGCAGCGCTGGCCAGTTCAGCCGACAGCTCGAGAGCCACAGTGCATTCATTGTCTTCTTCGGGGCACCCGCGTGCATCATCCACAAGAAACACGCAATATGCATGTATCATTATCCCGGGCGGCAGAAGCACCGTACCGGCGCATCTAAGTATCGGTAATAACAGGAGAATAATATGGTTTCAGGCGTGCGATATGCACAATGTCAGTGGAATACAGGGCAGATGAAGCACTGGTACTGACTGGGGCGATTTCATATGTAACTGAAGTCACGGCATGCAGCACTTGATATGGGCCTGTGTACCGAGACATTTTCTGACAGGCCAACGGGCGAGTCGGGGACCACAGGAGTCTCTGTGTTGGCAATCGTACAAGCGCCGTGGCTTCTCTTGGAAGGTAATGAGGCGAGCATGGGCAATTTTGCGTGCTTGGGCTGCCCTGGAGATGGCGTCAAGTGCATACTTGCTGGTCTCTGATGCAGTGGATGGAAGGGATGCGTCCAGTGGCAATGTGGGTTCTCGGCTGAACAAACAAACAAAAAAAAAAAAACAGGGAAAACTGGCAGGGTCGTGACGCGAAGAATTATATGCAAAAGTGACATAGGGTAGGGCAAGGTCCCAATCGGTCAGCCGAGACACACTTTGCAAGCGTATCTGTTAAGGTGCAATTCAGACGCTCCGTGAGACCATTAGTCTGTGTATGGTAAGACGTAGTCAGCTTGTGCTTGGTTGAGCAGGACTGCAGGATGTCGGTGATGACTTTAGAAAGAGATGTCCGACTACGGTCAGTGAGCAGTTGGTATGGAGCACCATGCTGCAGAATCACGTCGCATAATAGAAAATCAGCTGCATATATGGCACAGCTTGTTGGAAGTGCTCTGGTGATGGCGTAGTGCATGGCGCAATCTGTCGCCAATGCGGCCCACTTGGTGCCAGATGTGGATAGAGGGAAAAGGCCAAGTAAGTCCAAGCAAACACGAAAGAATGGCTCCGAAGGAATGTCGAGCGGTTGAAGGCACCCGGCAGGGAGCATCGATGGTGTTTTTCGGCGCCGGCATTTTTCACATGCCGCAACGTATTTCCGGACAGAGAGGGCACGGCATGGCCAAAAGAAGCATCGGCAAACCCGGTCGTAGGTGCGAGAGACGCCAAGGTGACCTGCCGTTAGTAAATCATGAAGTTCTTGTAGAACAGCTGACCGGAGGTGCTTAGGAATGACGAGGAGTAGGGCAGGACCATCGGGGCGTACATTGTGGTGGTATAATACACCCTCCCAGAGAACAAACAGGTGAAAGGATGAATCAGAAGGCGAAGATTCCAAGCCATCAATGATGGCGCGCAAGGTAGCATCACGGCGTTGCTCGTCAGCAAGATGCAGCAGCTAAGAAACGAAGAAAGCGCAAGCGTCAGCATCGGGGTCAGGGTCGGCGGGTGGTTCGTCCACTGGATAGCATGATAAACAGTCTGCATCTTGATGTAATCGGCCCGACTTGTACACTACGGCATAGGAATATTCTTGCAGTCGCAGAGCCCAGTGACTAAGCTGGCCGGTAGGATCTTTGAGTGAGGAAAGCCAGCAGAGCGCGTGGTAGTCCGTGATTACAGAGAAGTGCGTGCCATACAAGTACGAGCGGAATTTGGAAACCGCCCAGACGAGAGCAAGGCATTCACGATCTGTAATCAAATAGTTGCACTTCACTCCTATGAGGAGGCAGCTAGTGTAGGCGATAACACGATCTTGACCCTGTTGGCGCTGGGCTAAGACGGCTCCTTATACCGTGACCACTGGCAACGATACGCAGCTCTGTAGGAGAGGACGGGTCAAAGTTGGCCAGTATAGGTGGCGTGGTGAGAGTGTTGGTGAGGTGGGCAAAGGTGGCAGTTTGAGCGGGGCCCCAAGTAAATGGTACATCCTTCTTCAGAAGATCAGTAAGTCGTCAGGCAATCGCTGCAAAGTCTTTAACGAAGCGTCAGAAGTAGGAGCAGTGTCCTACAAAACTTCAGACGTCTTTGACAGACTGAGGTACAGGAAATGACATGACAGCATGAATTTTCCCCGGGTCCGGTTGAATACCGGAAGTGTCGACGAGGTGGCCCAGCACTGTAATCTACCGACGACAGAAGTGACACTTCGATTAATTTAGTAGGAGCCCGGCCAGGCAGAAGACTTGAACAGCTGATAAGTGCTCAACGTGTGTCTCAAATGTTGGCGAAAATACGAGAACGTCGTCTAGGTAGCAGAGGCATGTTGACCATTTGATCTCTTCAAGCAAAGAGTCCATCATACATTCGAACGTTGCTGGGGCGTTGCATAGACCGAATGGCATAACTTTGAATTGGTATAAACCATCAGGGGTGACGAACGTGATCTTCTCTTGGGCCTTTTCATCCACAGAAATTTGCCAATAACCAGACCGAAGGTCTATTGATGAAAAGTAGTTGGCACCATGGAGAAAATCGAGGGCGTCGTCAATGCAAGGCACGGGGGTAGACGTCTTTCTTGGTAATGCGGTTTAGATGAGGATAATCTACGGAGAAACACCATGTGCCATCTTTCTTTTTAACAAGCACCACGGGCGATGCTCAAAGGCTCGACGAAGGTTCAAAGGTGCCTTTGGCAAGCACCTTGTTCAGTCCATCTTGAATAACCTTGGGCTCTGAAGCAGAAACTTGATATGGCCTGCGATGAATAAGACTGGCATCAGCCGTATTTATGTGATGCTTAACAATTGAAGTCTGGCCCAATTGAAGATTATTGAGGTCGAAGATGTCATGGTAGGAAACCAAAAGGTGACACAGAGCTGCTGCTTGTTCAGGCAATAGGTCCGCAACAATCACGGAACGAAATGTGGCGTCACTGCAAATGGCATCCTGTGGACATGGTGAAGAATCTGAGCAGACGTCTACTGAAAACGTCATGATGTGGTCAAACATTGTGACGTGAATGTTGATCTTGTTAATGGAGACATTGATGCCATTCATCGTGTGCGCACAAAGGGTGACGGACCAGCTAATGCCATTGTCAGGTTTAATTCACGCCGAAAGCGCGACATGATCCTACAAGCCGCAAGAAAAAAAATACTAACAACAACAATGCTTGGCGCGGAAAAAGCTCAACCACTGTACGTAAACGAACATCTATGCCCTGAATATAAGGCACTACTCGCCAAGGCCCTCCAAATGAAACAAGAGCAAAAGTGGAAATTTTTCCACTTTTGGGTATCGGATGGCAAAGTACTTATGCAGAAGACAGATAATTCTAGGGTCATCAGCCTCACAAGTGAAGAAGATTTAGCCCAAATAGTGTGATTGCATATATTTGGGCTGCCTAACAGATGCAATCTTTAAATCAAAATGGCTTACACATCAAAGCAAATTGATTACCTTTGTTTGAACAAAAATGCGCCATTTTTCATTGCAACATACGCAGTTTAAGAAAAAACGTAAACCACTTGACCTCATTTTTGTTATTGGAGACATGGGTTGCGCTTTTTAGACAATCACAAGGAAGGAAGACAGGACAGGACAGGACAGTAACAATATTTTGCACCTGTCCTGTCTTCCTTCCTTGTGATTGTCTAAAAAGCACAACCCATGTCTCCAATTATAATGAACCAACTTGCCCAACAACGCATTCTGCTAAACCTCATTTTTGTTGGTGCATAATTTCTTGTATGATGTCATTTGAACAAGTGAAACTTGGCTTTTGAATGATTAAATCGTAGATATGCCAGAGTACAGATTAATATCCCGCCCACATGTGTCATGTTATAGAGGGGGCAATGTCGCCCTTTTTGTGAGAAATAATCTAGATTTTACAATACTGCCTTTGATTACATTCTCTTCCTGTGATATTGAAGTACTGCTTGAGAAAACAGAAACCGGTTATATTGTAGGCGTGGTCTATCGACCTCCCAACGCGAGCCTTGGCAGTTTTCTCGATAAAATGGAATCAATTTTATCTTGCTTACGAAAGTGCCAAGCTACGCAGGTTGTAATCGTTGGTGACGTTAACATTGACGTACTTAATCCAATACACAAGGATTATTCTTACCTCCTTAAATGGTTGAATTTCCGAAATTTAATAAGTCAACCGAAGCATGTAACAAGCACTACGGCTACTATAATATATCATGCAATGAAGAACGTCGAGTCTGGAATTAATAGTGGAGTGTACAGTCTACCTCTTCCAGACCATTTGCCTATCTTCATGACATTTAACAGCCAAAGTCTAAAGAACAAAGATGACGGGAGGCTTATAACTAGATTAGACTATATGAAGTTTAGAGATAAAATCCTTGAGGCTGACCTTGAACAAGTGTATAATGATTATGTACACATAGAGTTTTTCAACTTAATTAACTTAATTAGCTATTTGATAAATGAGTGTAGCAGTACATATACTTGAAGTTCTTATAATCAGCCTATCTGTCCATGGATGACAACACAAATTTTGGAAATACTTAAAATAAAAGAATACTGGTATAACAAATGGAAGCATAATAGGAGTAATGCTTACTACTTAGGTCAGCACAGGACATTTCGCAACAAGCGGTGTCCATGATGAGGGTCCGAAAGAGATATTTTAATTCGCAACATATCAGTCAAGCTGCCAGCGATTCCAAACTACTGTGGTGAATAGTAAATGAGGTTACTGGTAAAAAGACAAAAAAGTGTGTTTATTCTCCAACTGTCGATGCAGACACTGTTGAAGACTTCAACAAGTATTTTACTACTGTAGGTCTAGCACTAGCCGCTCAACTACCACAGTTAAATAGTGAAGCTCCTCCCGCTCCTAATCCAGTAGCAAATTCGTTTATTCTAGAAGAGATAAAGCTCAGTGACATCGTTTCAAACATATTAAATACACCTAACAATAAAGCGTCAGGACCCGACAGCATTTCTGTAAGGGTGTTAAAGGAAAACATTGACATATTAGGCCCAGTTTTGTGTCAAATGTTCAATCACTCTATTACTCAAGCAATATATCCAAATTCTCTAAAAATTGCCAAAGTCATTCCAATCCATAAAGAAGGTGATCCGTCTGACCCTTCAAATTATAGGCCAATCTCTGTTTTAAGCATAATCAATACTGTTTTTGAAAAAATTTTATCGAATTGGATGAAAGTATTCCTTGATAAGTACAATGTGCTCTGCCATCAGCAACATGGCTTCAGACCTTGTTTCTCAACAGCTACTGCAGTCATCACCTTAACGCAAAAAATAAATATGGCTTTACAACTAAATTAACTAGTAGCTGTCGTCTTTTTAGATTTAAAGAAAGCATTCGATACAGTGGATCATCACATCTTACTGGACAAACTTAAACATTGTGGCTTTTGAGGCAAAGTATTTGACTTTTTATCAAGTTATACGCACGATTAATTTCAGGTCGTGAAAGTCAATAACAGAACTTCTTCAAAACAAAATATTGTTACTGGAGTCCCTTAGGGCTCCGTATTAGGTCTGTTTCTTTTTTCTTCGTATATAAATGACCTGCAACAAATTATAGACTCTGCAGAAATATTGATGTATGCAGATGACACATGTATTACAGTAACTGTGGATAATATTGTAGAACTTTGTTATAAGGTAAATCTAGAGTTAAACAGAATTTCTGACTGGTCTTGGCTAACAAATTAACACAAAGAAAACAAAATATATTGTTTTTCAGTCACGCTTCAAAATAGTAGATACATACTACGCCTTTAAACATACATATAAATAACATCCCATTGGATCATACAAGTTCTTACAAATACCTTGGGGTAATTTTTGATAAGAACCTGCAAAGGGAAGATCACATAAATAGCGTCTGCTCCAGATTAATATCTGGTTGCTACGGCTTAACTCTAGCCCGCGAGTACTTTGACACATCAGTTTTACAACTTGTTTTGCTTTTATTGAAAGTCACTTAAGGTATTGTATCGACTCGTGGGGATGGGTGTATAAAACCATATTAAATCCGATTATTAAGCACCAAAAACGTGCAATTAGAATTCTGTCTCATTGTAAGAATTACGATCACACATCCCCATTATTCCACCAATATCACCATATTACCATTTCTCTATTTACGTCAGCAGAGAGCGAGAGAGAGAAAAGGATGCATAGAAAGGCAGGGAGGTTAACCAGAGGCAGTTCCAGTTGGCTACCCTGCACGGGGGGAAGGGTGAAGGGGGGATAAAAAGAGAAAGAGAGCGGAAGAGGGAGATAAAAAGAAATAGAAATGAGCATGACCAAACCGCGTACGATACAGAGCGGTAGGGGCAGCATTCTTACAGTCTATCGTGAAGCCCTGCAGATCGCAGGAACCTTAATAACGCAAGTAAGGCCTTGAGCATGGATGTTCTGTGGGAGTGTGGACCTAAAGCTTTCATTTCTGATAGTGGAAGGTCGTCCAACTGGACCAGTACTCTGCACAGCACTTGTCTCTGAGCATTATATCGCAGGCAGACACAGATATGTGCGAGCGTCTCATCGATGTTGCATGTGGTGCACGTGGGGCAGTTGGCCATTCCAATAAAGAAAGCATACGAGTTCGTAAATGCAATGCCTAACCACAGACGGTACAGCATGGTCTGTTCACGCCGTGGTAAACCCAGGCGGTAGGTGCATCCGTATGTCCGGAGACAGCGAACGCATACGACACATGGTGAAAGGGTTCGAGTCCCACAGAGGCAAAGTACATTCACGGAGCATCAGTCACAGCCCAGCCGCAGCATCTGTTCGCGAAAGCAGAATCAAGACACGTTGATCACTTTCATGTGCAGATCGGGCGGCTTCGTCGGCGTGGTCATTCCCGCTGATGCTGCAATGTCCTGGAAGCCAGTGAAAAATTATGTTGTATCCCTTGTCATGGCTGCGATGACACATGTGTCGAATTTCTGAGGCCAGTTGTTCATTGGGTCCGTGGCACATTGGGCTTTGTATGCACTGAAGGGCTACCTTTGAGTCACTAGACTGTCCATTGTTGCGGTGGTTCATGATTAATGAAATCGAGTGCAGCACAGAGTGCCACAAGTTCAGCACCTGTTGATGTGGTCAAACATGAAGTTTTCAATTTTATTTCTTCAGATTTTGCCGGGATGATGACTGCAGCAGCTGAGCTGTTGAGTTTTACTGAACCATCTGTGTAGACATGTTGCCGGTATCTGTGTACGCGGTGAATGTGTTCCAAAGTTGCTTGTTTCAAAGCTTGCAACGGCGCTCTAGCTTCCTTTCTGATTCCCGGAATTATCAATTGCACTTGCGGCCAGTGCAGACACCACAATAGATCTGATAATTGTGTAGCGGGCGTAAATTCTGATGGCAAGTGAGACTGATGTCTGACAACACTTTTGGCAAAAGTAGAATGTGGCCTCTTTGCTGGCAAGCAAGCAAGATGGTGTGAGGTAATCCAAGTCAGGTGTTGGATGCGTGCTCTCAGGACATCTGTATCTATATAGACTGTCAAAGGAGTGTATCCGGCAATGGCCACTGTCGCAATCGATGACGTAGCTTTGGGGAGACCGAGACAAGTTCTGAGTGCTTGTGCTTGCACACTCTGAAGTTTGCAGATATTTGTAGTGCAAGTATTTCCTAGTACAGGTAAGCTGTACCGCAGGAAGCCCAAAAACAGTGCTTTATATAGTTGCAACAATGATGGTACTGTTGCGCCCCAGGACTTCCCGCCGAGAAATGCAAGAAGGTCCACAATGGCGGCCAAACGCTTTGTTATGTACAAGACATGAGGGCTCCAAGACAAGTCCCTATCAATGATGACGCCAAGAAAGCGGTGCATTCGTCTGTGTTGCACAGTTTGGTCATTAATCTGCAAAGCATACGGGGCCATGGCTTTGCGAGTAAAGGCAACGAGTGCACAAAGGGAAAGCTTCAGGCCTTGCCTTCTTAGGCATGTTGACACGGCCGTTGAAACCTTCTGAAGTCATGCGCGGACTTGTAGACGTGTCATTCCTGAATCCCATATGCAAATGTCGTCTGCATTTACGGAGAGCTGAACGGTTTGCGGTAATGAATTGGCAAGACCAACGAGCACCAGGTTGAAGAGGGTCGGGCTGATACCCCGCCTTGCGGTACACCACAACTGGTATAGCTAGACGGCGTTGATCCATCTTCAGTCAAAATAAAGAAAGATCTTCCATTCAAATAGCTGCGTATCCAGCAAAAGGCGTGTCCACCAATCCCTACAGCTTCTAAGGCGTTCAGAATCGCATGATGATGGACATTGTCGTACGCACCTTTAACATCAAGGAATAAGGCCGCAGTGATTTGTTTCAGATGTTTCTGGTGCTGTACATATGTTACGAGGTCAATAACGCTATTTATTGACGAGCGGCCACGTCGAAAGCCAGCTATTACCTCTGGATAGATGTAAAATTCCAAGTACCATTCTAACCATGTAAGGATCATTCTCTCCATTACCTTGTAGACACAGGTGGCCATTGCTATCGGACGGTAAGATGAAAATTCCAGTGGAGACTTGCCAGGCTTGAGGAGTGGAACAAGGTGACTGGATTTCCACGTGGTAGGAACCAGGCTGTCCCGCCATGATGCATTGTATAGGTCAAGAAGTGTATCTCTGGCTTCTTGACCAAGGTTTGCAAGTGCAGAGTATGTGATGTCATAGGGTCCTGCTGACGAAGATCGTCTGCACCCAGCAAGTGCGGCCTCCAGTTCTTCGATGGAGAAAGGAGCGTTCATATGAGGATCTCGGGAGCAAGGGGGGACAATAATAGAAATATGTGCGCGAGGTGAATAGGTGAACGCCGGACCCGCGATCCTTGTGCAGTAATCTTCGGCTACGTCAACTTCTCGGCGTCCTTGATGGAGGGCTAGAGATTTCAAAGGAGGGCGCTGTTGAGGAGCTGTTCGAAGTCCACGGACTGTTCTCCAGACAGCTGCCAGAGGTTTACGTGGATTGAGAGACTCACAAAAGGATTTACAAACATTGATTTTGCAGCACAACCAGAGGACGTTGAATTTTCTTTTGAATACGTCTCGCCTCTCTAAGGTTGTAAACTGATTTAGTCCGTCTGTACCGGCACTCCGCTCGCTGGCGGATTGCATGAAGGCTCTGTATTTCCGCATCAAAATCTGTGTATTTCTCCAATGGCCGAAATGGACGCATCCTTCATAGCATCCTTCATAGCATCCTTCATAGCCTTGGCGATCTGAGTTTCTAGTGTGGACGAAAAGCCTTTGTGGCATGCATCTTCCATAAGTGATTTAAACACGGGCCAGTCTATTGTTTGTTTAAAATTGGAAGAGATGGATTTGGTTAGGCATTTATTCTTCAGGTAGGTAGGAATGTGGTCGCTTCCGTGAGTTTCTATATCTGCGAACCAAAGTATGTGGCGAGTGAGGCATCGCGAGACAAAAACCAAGTCTAAACAGCTACTGTATGTGCGGCTGCGCAGAAACGTGGGACTGCCATCGTTTAGACAGCAAAGTTCATGGTCACAGGCAAAGGAAACGAGGTTCCTTCCTTTGGAATTTAGCTTGACACTTCCCCAAAGTGAATGATGTGCGTTAAAGTCCCAAACAACAATCCATGGAGCAGGAGTCGCATCTATAACGCCACTCAGTCTCTGTCTGTCAAAATGACTTGATGGAGAAAGGTAAGCGCCCACTAGAGTAAATGAAAGTTTGCACTTTTTCACGGTCAAACAGACATACTGATTACTGTCATGTGGCAGCACTGGATGAACAATGTAAGTCAGTTCACACCGTATGTAGATGAACACCTTGCTAATTTCATTACAAGTCTATGACACATAAGGTTCATAGCCTGAGATCCAGATGGCTTTCTGTAGGTTCAGTTCAGATACGACGATAATGGGGAATCGATTGGGGAAAATGTATTGGCAAAAATCAGCAATACAGGATTTCAGCCCACGGGCATTCCATTGGATAATAGACGCTTCCTTGACTTGTCTGAAGGATGGCTGATGCGGTAGAACCATTGTGTTTGCCATTTGAGCCTCGTAAGAACCAGATCCAGATTATCCAGCACTTGCAGTGCACCCCGAGCAGATGGCGTCTGCATGTCATTTATCAACACGCGAATGACTTTCATTAGAGACTTGATTATAGCAATTACTTGCTTGTCTTGTCCTTGCACGCAATCTGTGCCATCATTGGTGCGTTGGTAGTCCACTGTCAATCTTTGTTCTGCTGGAGGACGTAATGTCGGAAGTGCAGGCCAGGCGTTTGCAGAAGACGTATTCAATGCGCCACCAGACGCCATGTTGCTAGTGTGAATGAGCGTCTTGGGAGCACCAGCTGTTGGAAGTAGCGTCTTTTTTATGATGGTCTCAGTATTCTAGCAGACGAAGATCGTCTGTGGCGGGAACGACATCGTCGCACTTTGGCGGAGGCTTCTCTGTGCATTGAGTTGTCTCTCAACTTTTGTTTTAGGACTTTCAGCTCTGTCTTGTGTCTCTGGCAGTCTTTCGACGATGCTTCGTGAGGACAAGAGCAATTTGCACTCTTGAAATCAGTCGCACGACATGCATCAGCGCTGTGCTGCTCAGAGCATTTTGGGCACACGGTCGAATTTTTGCATATGCCGCTGATATGCCCTATCTTCAAACAATTACGGCACTGAAGTGGTCGTGGAACGAACGGTCGCACTGGATGACGAAAAAAATCCGACTTTCACGTGTGACGGCAAGCTTCCTCCCTTGAAGGTTATCCTTACACAACGTGATTCTCCTAGGCGACGGATTTCGGTAATAGTGACATCTGCTGTGGTGGGTTTAACCAATATAGGCGGATTGTTGTCGTTGATTGACTCGTCGACATCATAAATCACACCTGATGAAGTATCGCTGTCCTGTGGTATTATGGTGTGAACATTATTCTATCCCAGCACTTTGACTGTTCTCAAGACATCCAGCATTGCTCTGTCCCTGACATCGATCGCGAGAACATTCTTATGGGTGTTGATTTTGTAAAGGGGGTTTATTCGGGTCGTAGAGAAGCAGCGACCAACGCGGCAACAGCAGGTAGGGCGCAGCCAGCGAACTGGGTACAAGCCACGCGATAACAACGGGGCTTTTCAGCCTGCCGATCTTCTTCGTCACCATCACCCCTGGAATTGAAGAGTAGCCATCCTGGCGACCTAGGAAGAGGTGGGCGGATTGTAGTACTGCTTCAGCCGGTCAATGTGTACAGTCTCTCGCCCTCGACGATGCAGATCGGGAGATGGCGATACGGGTTTGACCACGTAGTTCAATGGTGATGTTTGTACAACCACGCGGTAGGGCCCGTGGTACTTCGGGAGGAGCTTGGACAAAAGGCCAGGAGCAGCAACAGGCGAGTCCCAAAGCCACACGAGTGAGTCAACGGGAAAGGGGTGAGGGGGAGGATTGAGGTCATGGCGCTCTTTTTGGCGGCACTATTGAGCAGACGTCAAAGAACGGGCCAGTTGTCGGCATTTCTCGGCGTGCTGAGCAATCGCAGCAACAGGTGAGCATTCAGCAGGGTCCGGCCGGTATGGGAGGACAGTATCAATGGTTCTGGAGGGATGGCGGCCGGATGGCAGAATATAACCAACCCTTATATATAGCTTTCATTGATTACGAGAAAGTGTTTGATTCTGTCGAAACCTCAGCAGTCATGGAGGCATTACGGAATCAGGGTGTAGACGAGCCATATGTAAAAATACTGAAAGATATCTATAGCGGCTCCACAGCCACCGTAGTCCTCTATAAAGAAAGCAACAAAATCCCAATAAAGAAAGACGTCAGGCAGGGAGATACGATCTCTCCAATGCTATTCACAGCTTGTTTACAGGAGGTATTCAGAGACCTGGATTGGGAAGAATTGGGGATAAAAGTTAATGGAGAATACCTTAGTAACTTGCGATTCACTGATGATATTGCCTTGCTTAGTAACTCAGGGGACCAATTGCAATGCATGCTCACTGACCTGGAGAGGCAAAGCAGAAGAGTGGGTCTAAAAATTAATCTGCAGAAAACTAAAGTAATGTTTAACAGTCTCGGAAGAGAACAGCAATTTACAATAGGTAGCGAGGCACTGGAAGTGGTAAGGGAATACATCTACTTAGGGCAGGTAGTGACGGCGGATCCGGATCATGAGACGGAAATAATCAGAAGAATAAGAATGGGCTGGGGTGCGTTTGGCAGGCATTCTCAGATCATGAACAGCAGGTTGCCATTATCCCTCAAGAGAAAAGTGTATAATAGCTGTATCTTACCAGTTCTCACCTACGGGGCAGAAACCTGGAGGCTTACGAAAAGGGTTCTACTCAAATTGAGGACGACGCAACAAGCTATGAAAAGAAGAATGATAGGTGTAACGTTAAGTGATAAGAACAGAGCAGATTGGGTGAGGGAACAAACGCGAGTTAATGATATCTTAGTTGAAATCAAGAAAAAGAAATGGGCATGGGCAGGACATGTAATGAGGAGGGAAGATAACCGATGGTCATTAAGGGTTACGGACTGGATTCCAAGGGAAGGAAAGCGTAGCAGGGGGCAGCAGAAAGTTAGGTGGGCGGATGAGATTAAGAAGTTCGCAGGGACGGCATGGCCATAATTAGTACATGACCGGGGTTGTTGGAGAAGTATGGGAGTGGCCTTTGCCCTGCAGTGGGCTAACCAGGCTGATGATGATGGTGGCAGCCGTAAAGCAGAAAGAATGGCGAGAATCCAGTAGTGGCTTGAGAGGCAGTGTTATATGCGTAAGTGACGAACGGAAGCCTAAGATCCCAGTTGGAGTGGTCAGATGCAACATACATTGATAGCATGTCACCAAGAGTCCTGTTGAATCGTTCTGTTAAGCCATTGGTTTGTGGATGATAAGCTGTAGTAGTGCGGTGAATAATTTGGCATTCAGATAGGAGTGACTGCAGGACGTCTGAGAGGAATATGCGGCCCCGATCGCTCAACAGTTCATGAGGGGCGCCATGGTGGAGAACGAAGTTGTTTAGAATGAACGAGGCGATGTCTTTTGCTGATGCGGCAGGCAAGGCGGCGGTTTCAGCATACCGTGTCAAATGATCTACGGCCACAACAATCCATCGGTTGCCAGCGCCAGTAGATGGAAGAGGCCCGTATATATCAATGCCGACGTGGTCGAATGGCTGAGCTGGGCAGGGAAGTGGTTGGAGAGGTGCGGTGGAGAGATGCGGGACACATTTGTGTCGCTGGCAGGCAATGCAGGAGCGCATGTATTTGTGGACGAAGGTGTACATCCCTCGCCAATAATATCATAGGCGAAGCCGTGTGTAGGTTTTTGACGCTCCGCCGTGACCACACTGCGGGTCAGAATGAAAAGCGGAGCATAAATCTTGTCGTAGGTGGCGAGGCACTACTAAGAGCCATTTGCGGCCGTCATTGTGGTAGTTGCGGCGGTATAAAAGTCCGTCGCGGATTGTGAAATGCTGCGCCTGTCGGCATAACGCTCGAGGTGCCAAAGTTGCCGGAGGATTTGACAAAAAGTCGAATATCATGACGATTCATGGGTCTTTTCATTGCTCCGATGCCATGTCCAGGATGTCAAGTGGTGAGATGTCATGTCTATAGGTAGAAGTGCTGCTGTCTGAAGTAACTGGGGAGCACGAGAGGGCATCGGCGTCAGAGTGTTTGCATCCAGAACGATAGACGACACGGATATCATATTCCTGGATTCGGAGGGCCTACCGAGCGAGGCGGCCGGACGGGTCTTTTAGGTTGGACAACCAGCAAAGGGCGTGATGATCCGTCACCACGTCAAAGCGTCGACCGTAGAGATATGGATGAAATTTTGGAAGAGCCCATACGATAGCCAGGCACTCTTTTTCTGTGACTGAGTAATTGGCCTCAGGTTTCGTGAGGGCCAGACTAGCATAAGCGACTATATATTCGGCATTAGTGTTTTTGCGTTGTGCGAGCACGGCACCAAGGCCGACACCACTGGCGTCAGTGTGAAGTTCTGTTGGTGCGCTTGGATCAAAATGGCGCAAGACTGGCGGAGACATGAGTAGGTGACGAAGAGTCGTAAAGGCATCATCAGAGGCTTCCGACCAAGCAGAAAGTTCATTGTCACCTTGGAGAAGTTGGTTAAGTGGTGCGATCACTGTAGCGAAATTGCAAACGAAACGTCGAAAATAGGAGCATAGGCCAATGAAGCTGCTTAGTGGTTTCAAGTTAGTGGGCTTCGGAAATTCGGATACGGCGCGAAGTTTATCAGGATCAGGAAAAATGCCTTCTTTGGAGACAACGTGGCCTAATATAGTCAGTTTTCGAGCTGCAAATCGGCACTTTCTTAAGTGAAGTTGGAGACCAGCATTCCGGAGACAGGTCAAAACTTGATATAAACACCGAAGATGGGTCGGAAAATCAGGGGAAAAGACGACAACGTCGTCGAGGTAACAAAGGCAAGTATGCCACTTCAGGCCGCGTAGGATACCACCCATCATGCATTCGAAGGTGGCAGGCGCATTGCACAGAGTGAACGGCATCACAGTGAATTCATACAAGACATCTGGTGTTACAAACGCGGTTCTAGAACTGTCAGCGTCAGCCATGGGCACCTGCCAGTAGCCAGAGTGGAGATCTAAGGAGGAAAAAAACTCCGCTCCTTGCAAACAGTCAAGTGCATCGTCAATACGTGGCAACGGGTATACATCCTTTCGGGTAATCTTGTTAAGCCTTCGATAATCAACGCAAAATCATATGGTGCCGTCTTTCTTTTTAACTAGGATGACTGGTGATGCCCAAGGACTACTAGAAGGCTGGATAACACCGCGATTGAGCATATCGTTCAGCTGGTCATTGATAACGCGTTTTTCAGTCGCTGATACTCGGTAGGGACGCTGTCGAATTGGTGCATGGCTCCCAGTGTCGATAGTGTGCGAAACAGTCGTTGTGCGGCCGAGTGATGTTGCTTGGCAATCAAAAGAGGAAGAGGAGCCTTGGAGCAAGCGAAGAAGTTCGTCGCGCTGCGTCGTAAAGTCACTGGATAAGCTGGCGTAAAAGAACGCGGTAGTGATTGTGGACGCGATGCCTCGAGAGCAGCAATATAAGTGGAGTCGTCCATCGTGTCAAATATTGAAGATGAGGTCAGTGGCTCTGCTCTGCCAAGGCTTTCACGGCGGCGTAAAGTAATTGGTTCAGCCGATGGGTTTGAGACGAACATGAGAGAGGCGCCAGCTTTGAACTCGAGGGCGGCGAACGGCAGTGGTAGTGAACGGTGGCGAACTAAGAGTTCAGACGGAGAGAAGAGTACTGTGCCGTCATCTACATAGTCACAAGAGATATTGACAAGGGTGGAAGACCAAGCAGTTATAACGGTGTCTTCTGAAACAGATTTTGCTACAATGGTCCTTATGGTCAGTGATAATATCAGTCAAAAACTGAAACAGGTTGATTTCGGCGCGGGCGCAGTCAATGATCGCATGATGTGTGGAGAGAAAGTCCCAACCTAATATGACGTCGTGTGAACACGACGGCAACACGATGAATTCTATGATATAGAGGACGTCCTGAATTACGACACGAGCAGTGCAGGTGCCGGATGGCTCGACGTGCTGCGCATTGGCAGTTCGAAGAGACAGTCCAGAAAGCGTCGTCGTCATTTTTCCTATCTTGTGGCAAATACGGGCATCTATCGCTGAAAGTGCAGCGCCGGTGTTGACAAGTGCTAACGTCAATGTTCCTTCTATTGCGACTTCAATAACGTTCTTCTGGGAAGTGTGAGGCCTTATACATTTCGCTGGCACCACAGTTCTCGCCTCCTGAACTGCGATATTTAGTTTTCCTGGCGCAAAAAGCTCAGACGCCGGTGCATGGGGGAAAGCGAGCGGCGACGAGGAGAAGGTGAACGGCGAGCGGCGGAGAATGCGGTGTCGACAACAGGAGGAGATTCAAAGGTACCCGAATAGTTGCGGCGTTGTTGGAAACGTGGCGCATATGGACACACATTGTTGGGGACGTTCGGTGAATTCGGCTGGCCGTGTGTAAGGGGAATTCGACTGCCGTGTGTAAGGGGAATCAGAGAAAGCTGATGAGCCACCTCTTCACGGACGAACTCCTTCATCTGTAGCAGTAGCGACGTGTTATCCGGGGAAACAGCCAAGCTCGACATTGAAGTCGCCTGAGAAGGAGATTGGCGGGTGGCTATGCGTTGTTTGCGGAGTTCGTCGAAGCTTTGGCAGAGACTGACGAGTTCAGAGACTGTCACCGGATTCTTCGCCAACAACATCTGGAAGGCGTCGTCTTCAATGCCTTTTAAGACATGGCGGATCTTCTTGGCATCAGCCATTGTGACGTTAACGCGGTTGCAGAGGTCGACAACATCTTCTATACAACTTGTAAATATCTCCCCGCACTGTTGCGCACGACTGCGCAAACGTTGCTCGGCGCGAAGCTTGCGAACGGCGGGGCGCCCGAATACCTCCGTCACGTTAGTTTTGAAGGCTGGCCACGTCATGAGATCACGTTCATCGTTGCGGTGCCACGCGCTGGCGACACCGCTCAAATAAAAAAATACGTAATTCAGTTTTTTGGTGTCGTCCCAGTGGTTGTGGATGCTCACCCGGTCGTAGTCAGCGAGCCAGTCTTCAACGTCATGGTCGGTACCACTGAAGATGGGTGGGTCGCGTTGACGCAACGGGCCGGGGCAGACCACGGTAGTCACCTGGGCAGCGGGTTGTGGTTGCGGTGGTCCTTCTTCCGGCATAATGAAGACAGGCTGCAGTGTCCGGTTGCGAAGTTCCAGAATTCCGGTTGTACCCAGCAGCTCCACCAATTGTAAAGGGGGGTTTATTTGGCTCGTAGAGCAGCAGCGACAAACTCAGCACTAGCAGGTAGGGCGCAGCCAGCGAACGAACTCGGTACGAGCCACGCGATGGCAATGGGGCTTTTCAGCCTGCCGATCTTCGTCACAATTCTCATATCTGTAATCTCATTCAGAAAAAGAGCCTCCAGTGTAACAGATCTGGCTTGCCTGTTTAGCCCATTCAGGTCGTCGGTCGGCGTCTCGGGCAAGAAGAGGATGGTATGAGCCATGTCACTGTTCTTTGCCATCGCCGTCGTCCTTGTTGAAGACGAGGAAGCAGTGATGATTCTCCTCTTTCCTTTTTGCCTCACAACTGTCAAGTAGTCACAGTCATCCAATAGACCCTCGTCTGAAGCAGAGTAGTACAGCATGGTGTCCTCGCTGCCTGTGTCGCTCATGAGGTGGTTGCGCTTCCTAGGAGTGCTTGACGCTGTGACGTCTGTCTCCTCCGTTTCCATCGCCGAAGGTCTCGGGAGCGGCGCCTCCCGAAAGCACACAAAAACACTAGTAAAATGAGAGCAGTAGAAAATGGAGTTCCGCTCAAGAGCCGCTTCTTCGTCTGCCTTCACGTCAGCAGAGCATTTCATTGTGTGTTTATAGGGTTATTAGATTAAACCACCCATTTAGCTCATCCATATTTTACTCGTCTTCGCATTGTACAATAAATGTAACTGCAGGTCATTTTAATCTCGCACCGTGTAGCAATATATACGGAGAGTGTATGCTACAGTTCATAGGCATTAAACTTGAACGGACCCTCAGCGGGAGTCATTACTTCCTCGAACTTCCCTATGCCCTGAAACAATATTTGCTTTCTTTGTTAAAGACAGAGTAGATCATGAACTTTTTGGTACATCTGTACAAAGCAAAAAGAATAATTTTTGGACTATTTTCTGCTTATTCTATGTAATTAGTATGATGCGATTGTGTTGTTTTGTTATGCATTGAAATGTCATATTCCTCTAGTTTTTGCTCATTATGTATGTATTGAATTACAAAAATTGTATGCTTTATCAAACAGTTCAATATTAACGATATTGTTTTCAATTTCTTATGGGATACGTAAAAGAAATTGACATCATAGTACACATCCTTACAATCAGATATGTATTCTCCTGCATTTGAACTGTGCCCCTTACACTGTTGTTTGGTACTCTGATGTATTCACTTACTTTTAGTTTACTTGTGAATTGACAATCAACAACTTTGTATCTACAATTACTGTTGCTCTTATTTTATTCCTGCTGTGCTAAGATTTCCTTTATATATTTTTTTTTATTGGACCTTCAATTAGCCTTCGGCTACAGGTCCGACAAGTGGTTGTTACTTGTGTACAATAATCTGGAAAAAAAAAAAATAAGATCTTTCTATCTCCTATAGAACGCAGCATTGCAACCGATATGCCTTGGGGTGGAACTTCCTTTGTCACGCCAATATTGATGATGGGCAGGCACGTCCGGTTATCGATGACGGTGACAACAGAGTGGGGCACAGCAATATTGCACATCAAAAGGACATCAGCAACAGGTGTGGTGATGTAAACACCATTGGGCACAGGAAAAGATGATAGCAAATCGACAAATGTCAAGGCTTTAGGTGGCAGGCGGACGAAGGCGGTCGTACTAAAGTTGTTCGGCAGTTCGGCACGAATATGCGCGAGTAGAGGAAGTTTGAGGCAAAGGGTACCGGCAGAACAGTCTATCAAAGCTAAATGCACCATAAGAAAGTCGAGTCCGAGGATTAGGTCATGGGGACAATTGGTCAGCACTGTAAAACCAACAGGAACATGGCGGCTGGTGATACTTATACGGGAACTTTACATTCCAGTGACGTCAACAGTGCTGCCAATGGCCACGTGTATGGCTCGAAAGCAGGAGGCGTGAGAACCTTCCTCAGTCTACGATGGAGGTTACAACTCATTATGGACACCTGGGCTCCAGTATCTATTAACGTCGTCAAAGGGACACCGTCAACGTGAACATCAAGTAAGTTCTGGTTCGTTGAGAGCATCAATGAAGAATTTCGACACGACGAAGATAATGCAGCCCTACCTCCAGGAGCTGCACAGTCTAGTTTTCCATCCGGGAAGGTCTATAATTGGTCGGTGATGAATAACGGCATGGCTGGGGCGACGGGGACCGACAGCGCTGAGGTGACGGCGAGCGAGCAGGGCGACTGACATCGACGGATACGTCAGAGGTAGGAGGCATACGGCGAGGTGAGTAGTGATGCGGGTCGGCATATGGGCGAGGAGACAGGTAAAAGGAGCTCAAATACGCCGAAGTCCAGGAGGTGTGGCAATGGCAAGCGAGATGGCCAATGCAGAGGAAATGGAAGCAAATGGGTTTGTCATCCGGAGTTCTCCACTCGGTAGAGTTGCGGTATCTGGGAGGGGAATACAGATTGCTATGAGGCGTAGCTGTCGGCACCGGTCGGGCGTCAGGTCGGGAGACGGAGCAGACAGCAGGAAAACCTAGGTTTGCAAATTCTTGCCACACAACTGCCTGAATGAGAGAGATCACTGGGGCTGGTTGGTCAATGGTGGGGTCAAGTGGGCGTGAATGGAATGGCACAGGACTTGTAGCCTTGAGCTCACGGCGAACAATACATGTGACGTGCTCATTTAAGGGTGGTGAAGCGATAAGGTCGACACAAGACGACGTTGCAGCCGTGTTAGGGAGCCAGGAGAACTGTGTAATGATGCGGCGGCTTTTGGAAAAGCTCAAAGCGGCAGCATTCCTTGACAATGACATCAATGGTGGACACATTGTTGAAGACCAACAAGTTGAATGCGTCGTCCGCGATCCCTTTGAGTATGTGGCCAACTTTGTCAACCTGGGCCATTTCCTTGTCGACTTTCCGGCAAAGAGCAAGCATATCTTGTATGTACGAGACATACAATTCAGTAGAAGACTGAATTTAGGTAGCAAGCTCTTTTCTAGCAGCCAGCTGCCGACCAGTGGGATTTCCAAAGAAGTCGCTGAGCTTCTCCTTCAAAGTATCCCAGCTAGAGATCTCGTCTTCTTGTGTTTGGAACCAGACAGGAGGAGTTCCGCACAAGTAGAATAGGACATTCGCTAGCATGATGGTAGGGTCCCAGCGGTTGTTTCGGGTAACACGCTCATACAGGCTGAGCCAGTCCTCAACGTCGACATTATCTTGGCCAGAGAATTTGCCAGAATCGCGGGGATTACAAACCGTAACGTACATTGTTGTCGGGGTCACAGGAGTAGAAGTAGATGAGGTGTCGTCACCGGGAACCATGGCAGAAAACAGGAAGGTGCGGCCGCTGCGGAGCTGTGTGGCGCGAACGGGGAACAGCACCTTCCACCAAAATTTTACGCGAATGAAGGATTAAGAACTGGAGACTATTTACAAAGTATATTAACAAAGGATAACTGCAGTGCTGTCCAGTTCAGCCGACAGCTCGAGAGCCAGAGAGCGTTCATCGTCTTCGTCAGGGAGCCCGCGTGCATTGTCCATAAGAAACACACAACATGCATGTATCAATATATTGAATGTTGGTGCCGAAATACAGTGAAAGCTCGTTAATTCGGACTTCAATAATTCGAATTTATGTATAATTCAAACTACGATTTGGTCCGGCCAAGCTTCACAAACGTCTATGCATAAAAAAAAGCCCGTTAATTCGAACGGGAGAAGGTTCCGCCACGGATAATTTGAACTACGCGCCATCATGCCGGCAGCTTGGCGCCTGGCACACGGCCAGAGAAACGCGCCTACTGCCTACACACAAGGCTGTGTCGCCCTGCCTCCTCTCTGTTCCACGTTGACCTCCGAGACTTCTTGCCCGTCGCAAATCTCGGGGGCTTTGCAAATCTCCTTTGCTGACAATGTCAACGTGGACGAGAGTGCAGTGGTGTGTGGTGCGCTGACATATGAGGACATAATTTCTCAGGTCAGAAGCGCTGAACCTGTCGCTGCCAGTGACGAGGAGGAGGAGGAGGACGAAGCACCAGTGCGGTTCTCCGCTGCAGAGGTCATGGCTGGATTGAATGCTGCCCGCTTCTTCTTCAGTTTTGAAGATGGCGAAGAGGAGGTCTTCCGCCACATTCGCTCGTTAGAGCAAGAAATGCTAGCTGTCGCCTTCAAGGTAGAAAGGCAGACTACGATCACAGACTTTTTCAAGCATTCCATTTCTGACATGCACTACTGCTTCCAAATCGCAGTGTACTGTTGTTCTCCCTCACTTTCGTTAGTTTGAACTTTCGTTAATATGAACTGAAGTGGCTTCCCCTTGCGGTTCGAATTACAAGCTTTTACTGTATAGTGTTTACCGGGAACTTCTAAACTGGTAAAAAAAATTGCAGCAGAACCCATCTCACGATATTTGAAGTAGTAGCTTAGCGCGAATTCACGATGACTGTCGACTGTAATGCATTAGCATTGAACCAATACAGTGCCACAATTATTGTCATCGTCGAAACGAGGTGGGTATGAGGCGTGTACCGCAGCGGGACTCCTCTTTTGCACTTTCCTAAGAACACTAGGCGCCATCTGGTGCCGCCACAGTGAAGGCTGCCCATGGCCTCCGATAAGCCTGGTGCGCCAGTGTATGCTACCGTTGAGAAACATGGCATGTGTGAATCTAGCTCCTCTCCCACACTTCTTTCTGGACACGGTGTGCCATCTAGTGGCACAACCGCAATGTCTGCATGCACCCGCCGAGAAGAGAAACATGGCATGCCGTTGCCTGCAAATGCTGAGAACTGTTCCCTCGCTTGCCGCAGAATCAGTGGCACACACTTAGCAGCCCAAGTTGACGAGAGGTTCATTGAAGAGGGGTACATACCTAGTGCATTCATGGTGCAGCTCGCTAAGGCGCAGGCGTGAAAGGCATTAGTTGAAAAGCAGCACATACTGTGTTTACCCCTTTGGACCCCCATCTGCAATTGATGTGCGACTTGAGCCATTTGCATGCGCGTTCAGTGGGCACATGCCATTCCAGCATTGTTTTATATAGCGTCTGCCACCTTATTGCTGTAACCTCCCATACTGCACGCTCATGTTCTAAGTAATGGGGAATAAACCCCCTTTCATTCGTACCATGGCTGGAGTAATCTCTACCTCTTGCCGGTGAGTAAGCAAACCCGCCACAGTGTTCCTTTGCATGCACTGAGAAGTGGGGACAAGGTATGTGTCTCCTCAGACCTTAGCAAGTCAGTGCCGGGCTCGTTAGCCCAAACCCCCACAACACCCAGTGCATTTGTGGTGCAGCCTGCTAATGCATCGAGTTGCTGTCCTTGAGGAACCCTTGCGACATTGGTTTGGTTCAGCTCAGCATTGGAGAAATTTATAAGATATTTTTTGTCATTGTAGAGTGGCACATTTCCAGTGGCTCATACCTAGTTACTCAAGTGGGCGACAAAGACATTCATTGAAGGCCGGCATACACCTACTGGCACATACCCAGTGCTACAAGTTGGCATCATGGAGCTCGAACAGCGGTGTCTACCCAGTCCCGCATCTAAAGTTACCCAAGTCGGCATGAAAGAGCTTTGTTGAAGAGCAGCATGTATGTACACATTAGCATATACCGTATTTACTCTATTCTAACGTGCCTTCGATTATAACACGCACCCGTTTTCCGTAACCAAAAAATAATAATAAAAAAATAATAAAAATCTCGATTGTAACACGCACCGTTTTCCACGAGAAAAAAAAAAGTACAATACTACGCACCTCGTGTTTTCATACAGAAATACTATTTTCTCTAATTTGGAAAAAACAGATTTATTCCCAATACAGTAAAGCCTCGTTAAACCATATCCACTTAAACAGTACTTTAGTTTTAAAAGTAGTAAAGTCAAATCCTCGTCAAATGTGTTCTGTATCCGCATAAACCATATCAGCTTATTGCGTACGTGTTGATTAACACGTAGTGTTTCCACTTTTCGTCGAGCAAACATGGCGGCGCGTCGTCTCTATCGCGTCGCCCCGCAGAACAACAAGCCTCAGAGATTGGAACCATGGATCAGAACAACAGCCTCCAAGCACTCTGCGCATTTGCGCATGAAGCCACATCAACATCAACATCATTTCAGCACCGTGCCAGGGAGTGCTGTGGCGTCGTGCAAACAAGGACTCACGTCATGCCGAAGCTCGGATAAAAGAGACGCCGGGTGCTCAGCATAGAAGAAAAATTAGACATTGTTCATGCTATCGAACATGAAATGAAGAAGTCGGCGCTGGCACATGACAGGGATCTGCTGTTGACTACGGTTTGTGCCATAGCAGTTCCTCTGCAGCACTGTTGCGGCTGCGAAGAGATGTCAGCTACGAGCTTCGACTTTTCACCATCGTTGCCTGTGTTGTTGCCAAAGTGTCGCCTAGCAACAGTGATGAGGATGACACAGAAAGCGACAGCATGGGCGATTCAGGCCTGACAGTGGCAGAATCTGCACTTTACACCAGCCTCGTGAATGCAATCGTTGCGATGATAACAGCACCCTGCAATGAAAAAGGCGCCTCGCAACACGAACAGCGATACCGCGCCTGTGCAAGGAGAATCTGCAATGCCAACGAGGAATCTGCCATGTGAGTGTTTGCCAAGAAGACGGGGCTGGCTGCAAAGCTGGCTCGCAGCTTCAGTTAATTTGAGGCTGCGAAAAATAAATACTTTTTCCGAGCTACGGCGAACTATGGTTTAACGAGGTTTCACTGTACAATAAAGTTGCGATGAATAAAAACACAAATGGAAACGGCATACCTTCCCGCCAAGATTTTCACTGGGCTGGTACGAGTCGCGTGGAGTAATAGATATCACTCGTCGCTATCAGACAACACCTTATTGCTATCAACGGACCAAAGCATTTCATCCTCGGTGCCGTCTATGGCAATCGAACTTTTCAAAGGCCTTGTTGACCATGGCAGATGGGATTGCGCACCATGCATCTTTCACCCATCTAGCAAAGTCCTGCAGCGAGGCAGGCTTCATTTTATTGGCGGGCGTGAATTTGTGGCAACCACTGACAAGCCATTAGGTGTAGAGTGCACGAATTGTATCTTTCACTGGCTTGTTCAAACAAACATCGAGCAGCTGGAGCAGCAATGTCATTCCCCCGGGTATCACAAGATCGGTGCTGCATGCAGCCAGCTTTTCCTTGATACACTGGTCAAGGTGGCACCTGAACACATCGAGCACAAGCATCCCACGCAGACCCAAACTGCCACCGGGTCTCTTTCGCCAAACGTTGTCTATCCAGTCTGCAACCAAGACTGTGGCCATCCAACATTTTTCATTTGTGCACAATCACGCACTTGGAAACACAATTACTTTAGGGAGCGTCTTCCATCTGAAGATAAGGTACGGGGGCAGCTTGTGCCCATCCACAGTGCAACAAAGCATTGCGGTGGTGGCTGAAAGACAAAATGTGCACTTGCTTCGCCCCCTTCTTTTCAACAATTGTGGTGGCAGGCATGTTAAAGTAAAGTGGCGTCTAATCGGCATTTCCAATCTGTCCGAAGTGGTAGCCATTTCTATGGCGCAACTTCAAAACGTATTGCTGAAAACTGTGCAATTTTTCATCATATTCTTCGGGCAATTTTTGGCATATCCCTGTCCACTTTCGTAGAAAAAAGCCTTTTCTTTCCATAAAATTTGATAGCCAGCACCTGCTCGCTTTGAAGTCACTCTGCATTAGCCCTTTCTGTATGGCTAACTGCATCACCCTTACTATGAGCAGATTGGTCGTCACAGGCCTCTGTGCCACTTGCTGCTCTTGCATGTATTCTGCAAGCAGCTCTTCTATTTTGGCAAAGTGGCTCTGCTTCGGTCCACTGAAACCTTTCCTTGTTGCTTTGCTGGCGAAAATATTCTCTTTCTCTTTGCGCCAGTCCCGCACGCAAGTTTTACGAACTCTGAACGCCCGTGATGCAGCCTGATTTCTGTACGTCTCTGCGCACATGATAACTTTCCTTTTAAATGCGGCATCATGGTGGACTCGGCCTATCTTCGCAGTCGGCACTTCCATGCTGACTGAATTAACACAGAAAATGGGAAGACAGGCGGTAGATTAGGTTACACCAGTGCCTGGTTACACATATAACATGGAGGTACGCACATGGAGGAAACTACGGGAGCTAGGCTAGAAACACTTACGAGGCAGCCATTCTTATAATTCCGATGGCGATATAGTAACGCAGATTTAGGGTCGTACTCGATTTTAACGCGCATGCAATTTTTGGACCTGTTCTATCAGAAAAAAGGTGCGCGTTAGATTCAAGTAAATACGGTACTCAGTGGCCCAAGTTGGTCCCACGGTTGGCTTCGAACCAGGTTACGTCAGCACAGCGGCCTGATGCGCAAACCATTTGACCACAGACTACCCATTGACCCAGATAGCGAGGAAAATGGTTAGATACAAACATACATAGATACTAACATACACAGATAGATAAATAGCCCTCAGGAAGTGTGAGACGTACCCAAACAATGCTAACGCATTAAAAGCTTAAGTGAAGTGGGCCATTTTCTGTGTTCTTGATAGCGAACATTGGTGCCGGAAAATCACACGAAACGGGATCGTATCAATGAGGTTCGCCTCTCAGGAATGGGCCAGCTTTCCCCACCAACCCTTCATTATACCGAGCTCTGTGAAAATCAATAAACTAAGGAGATTCACCCCTGTGCATGAGGTGAGGATCCCTTGGCAGAGGCCACTCAACAGCATTAAGCTTGAAGAGTTGCTTCAAACAGTGGGAGAAAAGGTTGGACAAGTGTACTGACTCCGAGAGAGATTGTCCCCATGGTATTTGTGTGTGTATGGTGGCACCACTGGTTTGGCTGAAGGCTTTGGCATGGGCCCTCAGTTCAAGTGTGACTATGGAGTGCTTGGCCATGGAATCCCACCGTATGATCTCACGCTCGCGCTGCTCCAGCTGCAGCAGGCAGGCTGTAAATTCCATGTAGAGGTTGTTGGTGCGCTCCAGCTTGCGCTCGTAGTGCAGCCGAATGTCCTGGGCATGGCGCAGCTCCTCCCGCCGCCGCCGGATCAGTTCCTGCTCACCCTGGGGTTGGCCCTCCTGGCGAATACTCTGCATGTAGCGCCGTATCTCCTCCTTCCAGCCAGCCTGGGCCGCAAAGTAGCTTTCCTTTGGCGTGCTCAGGATCTCCACAGCTGCTATGTCCAGGTGCATTAAGATGTGCCGGAATGAGGGCCGGTTTCGTGGCTTGGGGCTCCTGCACAAGATGACAGTATTACCCCAAGCAAATAAGCAACTCCATTCCATTGACCTGCACTTTCTCAACTGATGCAATTGCAATGCCACGTCCAAATTTCAGAAGAAACTGAATATATAGTTAAGCCTTGACATTGCTACGGGATAGTATTTCCAATGACGAAGAGCCGCGCAGTAAGAAGACGCCGACGACGATTGGAAGCTAGCGTGGGCTGTTGCCTCTTGGCCAACTGCGGCGTATTGCCTTGTAAATATACTTGTAAATAGCTTTTCGTCGGTGTCTTCATACGTAACATATCTGGTGGAGGTGGACGTTCCCTGTACCTCGTCACGGAGCTTCGCAGTGGACGGTACGTCGAGCCTTCCTTCATGGCTCCCGGCGACGACAACTCGACTCCGCCGGCTCCGACACCTGCTGCCACTTCGACGACCTACATCACTCTCCCCGCTCCCCGTGATCCTGGTGTATTCTCGGGAAAAGATGGGGAAGACGTCGAGGACTGGATCAGCTTGTACGAACACGTCAGCCGCAACAACCGGTGGGACCCTACTATCATGCTCGCCAACGTCGTCTTTTACCTCAGTGGCACACCTCGAGTTTGGTATTGGACGCACGAAGATGAGCTGACCAGTTGGGATTCGCTTAAGCAAAAGCTCCAAGACTCCTTTGGCAACCCCTACAATCACCAACTTGCCGCGCAGAAGGCGCTTTCCGGTCGTGTGCAGACGTCAACGGAGCCCTACGTCACGTACATTCAGGACGTCTTGGCTCTGTGCCGCAAAGTTGACGCACACATGACTGAGTCCGACAAGGTCTCCCACATTCTCAAAGGCATTGCCGATGACGCCTTCAACTTGCTCGTGTTTAACAACGTGGCGACGGTGGATGCAGTTATAAAAGAGTGCCACCGCCTGGAACTCGCTAAAAGCCGACGTATCGACCAACAATTTGCCCGTCTGCCCAACACCCCAGCGACATCTTCCTGTGCCGATGGTCCTCGTCCCAACAACATTGGCGATGTTACCAGGATTGTCCGGCGTGAGATCGAGGCCGCCTATCCGGCTGCCTTCGACTCCAGCCCCTCCAATGCACCTGCAGTAACTGTTTCCCTGATCCAGGCAGTTGTTCGACAGGAGTTCGCCAACATTGGTATTCACACCATCTGCTCGGCCCATCGCCCTGATACCAACCCGGCTTCTTCGATTCCGCCCCGTCCCGCACCTTCTTACCCACCACGTTTCCGCAACCCCTCTGAATGACGCACTGCAGACGACAAGCCAATTTGTTTTCACTGCCATTGAATTGGGCACATTTCTCGGCACTGTCGCAGTCGCTGGAGTTCCCCGAACCAGTCTACATATACTGCCTACTCTCGCCCCCCAGGTGGCCTTTCTCGTCCCTATGCTGCCCGCTCAGATAATGCCGCCACCGATTCTCCTGCGCCGAACCGCCCCTATTCTCGTTCGCCTTCGCCCCAACGACGACAATCTCGCTCCACCCAGCCCCGTCACTCCTATTCGCCGACTCCTTTCGGACGTCGCTCCCAGCTGGAAAACTACACGATGCAGCGCCTCAAGGTGACGCTGCATTGCTCACTACACCGCCAAATCCTCTTCTGGCGTTGCCCACTCATCTGAACCTTCTTGACGTGCAAGTCGACGGTGTTCCTGTATCTGCTCTCATAGACACTGGGGCGCATTTGTCGGTAATGAACGCTGACCTTCGTAACCGGCTGAGCAAAATAATCACGTCCGCCACGACACCTGTTGTCCATGTCGCCGATGGCGGAACAGCCCCTGTAATTGGTATGTGTGCCGCCCGCGTCATCTTCGCCGATCGCTCCACTACCGTGCTATTCACAGTCATCGCTCACTGTCCCCACAACATCATCCTCGGCTTAGACTTCCTCTCCGCACATTCTGCTCTCATCGATTGCTCCGCCAGTACTTTCCACCTCGACCTGCCTGTTCTGGATCCTGCTGAACAACACCCAAGTCGCCTCAGTTCCGTCGACTTCCTTCGCTGGCCACCTTCGGCACTGACTTACGTTGACTTAGTGTCATCCCCACCAGTGCCCGACGGTCACTACATCGTGGCTCCTATGCAAGACGTCCTACTTACACATGGGATCACAGTACCTCATACCATTTTATCTATTACGGCGAATTGCGTCTGCCTGCCAGTGGTAAATTTTGGCTTGACGACACAAGTGCTGCCAAGCGGGATGTCTCTGGGCCAGCTTTGCTCCTTCGAGGATCAATCAGTAGCATCTATTGCATTATCATCATCATCATCAGCCTGGTTGCGCCCACTGCAGGGCAAAGGCCTCTCCCATGCTTCTCCAACAACCCCGGTCATGTACTAATTGTGGCCAAGCCGTGCCTGCAAACTTCTTAATCTCATCCGCCCACCTAACTTTCTGCCGCCCCCTGCTACGCTTCCCTTCCCTTGGGATCCAGTCCGTAACCCTTAATGACCATCGGTTATCTTCCCTCCTCATTACATGTCCTGCCCATGCCCATTTCTTTTTCTTGATTTCAACTAAGATGTCATTAACTCGCGTTTGTTCCCTCACCCAATCTGCTCTTTTTTTATCCCTTAACGTTACACCTATCATTCTTCTTTCCATAGCTCGTTGTGTCGTCCTCAATTTGAGTAGAACCCTTTTCGTAAGCCTCCAGGTTTCTGCCCCGTAGGTGAGTACTGGTAAGACACAGCTATTATATACTTTTCTCTTGAGGGATAATGGCAACCTGCTGTTCATGATTTGGGAATGCCTGCCAAACGCACCCCAGCCCATTCTTATTCTTCTGATTATTTCCGTCTCATGATCCGGATCCGCCGTCACTACCTGCCCTAAGTAGATGTATTCCCTTACGACTTCCAGTGCCTCGCTGCCTATTGTAAATTGCTGTTCTCTCCCGAGACTGTTAAGCATTACTTTAGTTTTCTGCAGATTAATTTTTAGACCCACTCTTCTGCTTTGCCTCTCCAGGTCAGTGAGCATGCATTGCAATTGGTCCCCTGAGTTACTAAGCAAGGCAATATCATCAGCGAATCTCAAGTTACTAAGGTATTCTCCATTAACTTTTATCCCCGATTCTTCCCAATCCAGGTCTCTGAATACCTCCTGTAAACACGCTGTGAATAGCATTGGAGATATCGTATCTCCCTGCCTGACGCCTTTCTTTATTGGGATTTTGTTGCTTGCTTTATGGAGGACTACGGTGGCTGTGGAGCCGCTATAGATATCTTCCAGTATTTTTACATGTGGCTCATCTACACCCTGATTCCGTAATGCCTCCATGACTGCTGAGGTTTCGACTGAATCAAACGCTTTCTCGTAATCAATGAAAGCTATATAACGGTTGGTTATGTTCTGCACATTTCTCTATCACTTGATTGATAGTGTGAATATGGTCTATTGTTGAGTAGCCTTTACGGAATCCTGCCTGGTCCTTTGGTTGACAGAAGTCTAAGGTGTTCCTGATTCTATTTGCAATTACCTTAGTAAATACTTTGTAGGCAACGGACTGTAAGCTGGTCGGTCTATAATTTTTCAAGTCTTTGGCGTCCCCTTTCTTATGGATTAGGATTATGTTAGCGTTCTTCCATGATTCCGGTACGCTCGAGGTCATGAGGCATTGCGTATACAGGGTGGCCAGTTTCTCTAGAACAATCTGTCCACCATCCTTCAACAAATCTGCTGTTACCTAATCCTCCCCAGCTGCCTTCCCCCTTTGCATATCTCCTAAGGCTTTCTTTACTTCTTCCGGCGTTACTTTTGGGATTTCGAATTCCTCTAGACTATTTTCTCTTCCATTATCGTCGTGGGTGCCACTGGTACTGTATAAATCTCTATAGAACTCCTGAGCCACTTGAACTATATCATCCATATTAGTAATGATATTGCCGGCTTTGTCTCTTAACGCATACATCTGATTCTTGCCAATTCCTAGTTTCTTCTTCACTGTTTTTAGGCTTCCTCCGTTCCTAAGAGCATGTTCAATTCTATCCATATTATACTTCCTTATGTCAGCTGTCTTACGCTTGTTGATTACCTTGGAAAGTTCTGCCAGTTCTATTCTAGCTGTAGGGTTAGATGCTTTCATACATTGGCGTTTCTTGATCAGATCTTTCGTCTCCTGCGATAGTTTGCTGGTACCCTGCCTAACGGAGTTACCACCGACTTCCATTGCACACTCCTTAATGATGCCCACAAGATTGTCATTCATTGCTTCAACGCTAAGGTCCTCTTCCTGAGTTAAAGCTGAATACCTGTTCTGTAGCTTGATCTGGAATTCCTCTATTTTCCCTCTTACCGCTAACTCATTGATTGGCTTCTTATGTACCAGTTTCTTCCGTTCCCTCCTCAGGTCTAAGCTAATTCGAGTTCTTACCATCCTATGGCCACTGCAGCGCACCTTGCTGAGCACGTCCACATCTTGTATGATGCCAGGGTTATTGCAGCGTATGAAGTCTAGTTCATTTCTAGTCTCGTTGTTTGGGCTCCTCCATGTCCACTTTCGGCTATCCCGCTTGCGGAAGAAGGTATTCATTATCCGCATATTATTCTGTTCCGCAAACTCTACTAATAACTCTCCCCTGCTATTCCTAGTGCCTATGCCATATTCACCCACTGCCTTGTCTCCAGCCTGTTTCTTGCCTACCTTGGCATTCAAGTCGCCCATTAGTATGGTGTATTTAGTTTTCACTCTACCCATCGCCGATTCCACGTCCTCATAGAAGCTTTCGACTTCCAGGTCATCATGATTGGATGTAGGGGCGTAGACCTGTACAATCTTCATTTTGTACCTCTTATTAAGTTTCACAACAAGACCTGCCACCCTCTCGTTAATGTTATAGAATTCCTGTATGTTACCAGCTATATTCTTATTAACCAGGAATCCGACTCCCAGTTCTCTTCTCTCCGCTAAGCCCCGGTAGCACAGGACGTGCCCGCTATTTAGCACTGTATATGCTTCTTTTGGCCTCCTCACTTCACTGAGCCCTATTATATCCCATTTACTGCCCTCTAATTCCTCCAATAGCACTGCTAGACTCGCCTCACTAGATAACGTTCTAGCGTTAAACGTTGCCAGGTTCATATTCCAATGGCGGCCTGTCCGGTCCACATCTATTGCAGTAGACGACAATTCAGCCGATCCTCCTCTACCCTCGCAATCGGCAACTTGTACCATCGCCGACTTATAGAAAATGATTGCGCCCGACATGCCGTCCAAGCATGCTCGTGAGCTCTACCGCATTCTGTTTTCCTACCCCCATATTTTTTATTTTAACGATCGTCCGTTGGCCCAAACTACAGCTGTTAAACATCGCATTAATACCGGCGATGCCCCTCCTATTCATCGCCGCCCGTATCGAGTGTCACTGGCTGAGCATCAAGTTATTCATGCAGAAGTTCGCAAAATGCTTGCCAAAAACATTATTGAACCGTCATGTAGTCTATGGGCGTCACCTGTAGTACTGGTAAAAGAAGGATGGCTCATGGCGCTTTTGCATGGATTATCGGCACCTTAACAGGGTTACCAAAAAGGATGTGTATCCCCTACCTCGGACTGATGACGCCCTTGACTGCCTCCACGGTGCTCGCTACTTCTCCTCTATTGACCTTAACTCCGGCTATTGGCAGATTGCCATGGATGATCTCGACCGCGAGAAGACTGCCTTTGTAACACTCAGCGGTCTTTATCAATTCAAAGTGATACCGTTCGGTCTATGTAACGCTCCTGCCACTTTTGAACGCATGATGGACTCCCTTCTTTACGGTTTCAAATGGTCCACGTGCCTGTGCTACTTGGACGACGTTATAGTATACTCCCCAACATTCACTATGCACCTCGAGCGCCTCTCAGCAGTTCTGGACGTTTTCCGGCGAGCCGGTCTGCAACTCAACGCATCGAAGTGCCAATTCGGCCGTCGCCAGATTACCGTCCTTGGACATCTCGTTGATGCGAACGGAGTGCAACCGGACCCAGGCAAGATCCACGCTGTTACGTATTTCCCTGTTCTAAAGTGTGTCAAGGATGTGCGCAGCTTCATCGGCCTTTGCTCGTACTTCCGCCGTTTCGTGAAACATTTCGTGGCCATCGCACGAACACTAACTGAGCTTTTGAAAAAAGATGCCCCTTTCCAGTGGGGCGATAACAAGGCCTCTGCATTCTCGCTTTTAATCGACCTTCTCACAACGCTCCCGTTCTGGCCCATTTCGATCCTTCTGCGCCTACCGAAGTCCGTACTGATGCCAGCGGTCACGGAATCGGCGCAGTACTGGCACAATGCTAACGTGGCCACGACCGTGTTATCGCTAACGCCAGCAGGCTCCTCTCGCCCGCGGAGCGCAAGTATTCCATCACTGAGCCTGAGGGTCTGGCCCTAGTTTGGGCGGTTGCGAAGTTCCGCCCATACTTATATGGCTGACCCTTTTCCGTTGTCACAGACCATCACGAGCTTTGCTGGTTATGCTCATTGAAAGACCCTACAGGAAGACTTGGTCGCTGGCCCTTACGCCTCCAAGAATATTTGTTCTCTGTCACCTACAAATCTGGCCGACTACACAAGGACGCTGACTGCCTGTCTCGCTACCCGGTAGACGAGCCTGATGACGCCAACAGTAGCACCGCCGACAGCATTTTCTCTGTGTCTGCCTTCACTATCATCGCCGATGAGCAGTACCGAGACCTATCGCTGCGAGTACTCATCGAGCGTCTGCGCTCTACATCTACCGATGCATCCGTTCGCCGATATGTCCTCCAGGGCGGCATTTTATACCGAAGGAACTTCCTCCCTGAGGGCCCTGATCTTCTTCTTGTCGTGCCAAAACAGCTACGACAGACTGTGCTCTTTGAGATGCATGACGCACCCACTGCAGGACATCTTGGGGTAACCCGCACGTACGACCGCGTCCGCCGCCGCTTCTATTGGCCTGGTCTCGCTCGCTCCGTCTGACGCTATGTTGCTACCTATGATCCCTGCCAGCGTCGGAAAACACCTCAGGTGCTACCTTCTGGTCATCTCCAGCTGATCACCGTCCCTGTGGAACCATTTTTTCGTGTCGGATTAGACCTCCTTGGTCCCTTTCCCACGTCATCCTCTGGGAACAAATGGGTAGCCGTCGCAACTGATTACGCCACCCGATACGCTATCACGCGGGCTCTCCCTACCAGTTGCGCCACTGACGTCGCGGACTTTCTCTTGCGTGACATTATCTTAGTGCATGGCGCCCCGCAACAGCTGCTTACTGACCATGGTCGTAACTTCCTCTCGAAAGTTATCGCCGACATTGTGCGTTCCTGCTCTCTTCAACACAAGCTGACTACCTCATACCATCCTCAAACCAATGGCCTGACAGAGCGGTTAAACCGTACTCTTACCGACATGCTGTCCAAATACGTTTCGAAGGACCACCATGACTAGGACGTTGCCCTTCCTTACGTCACATTTGCTTATAATTCTTCCCGGCACGACACCGCCAGATTTCCTCCATTTTATCTACTCTACGGTTGCGAACCGACCTTGCCCCTTGACACGGTACTTCCTCCTGCTGCTATCTCAACAACCGAGTATGCGCGCGACGCCGTCGCCCTCGCCGACCATGCACGCCAGCTTGCCTGTGCTCGACTGACGGACTCGCAAACCACGCAGCAGCATCAGTACAACGCCCGCCACCGTGACATACAGTTTTCGCCTGGTGCACTCGTGCTCCTGTGGTCGCCCTCTCATCACATCGGACTTTCAGAAAAGCTCCTTTCGCGATACACAGGGCCCTACCACATGCTGCGCCAGCTGACGCCTGTGACGTACAAAATTGCTCCTGTGAGCTCAACCTCGTCATCTACTCTGGCATCTAGTGATGTTGTGCACGTCAGTAGGCTCAAGACCTATTACACTGCTTCAGAATCCGGCCTTTAGTCGCTCCGGGACGGCGCTTGTGCTGCCGGGGGTAGTGCTACGGGATAGTATTTCCAATGACGAAGAGCCGAGCAGTAAGAAGACGACGACGACGATTGGAAGCTAGCGCGGGCTGTTGCCTTTTGGCCAACTGTGGCGTATTGCCTTGTAAATATACTTGTAAATAGCTTTTCGTCGGTGTCTGCATACGTAACAATATGATGCAGTCAGTAAAATCAGCACTTTACTTGATTATATCTAAATTTCGTTATACAGTAGACTTCCAGTAAGTTGACCATGATGGGAATGGCTAATTTTACCGACTTATCTGGTCAGTCGAATTAAAAAAGATGCAGACGAAACGTCAAAACACACTCCTGACTCATTTGGCAGTACTTGCCTGATTCTAACACGCCTCACGCACATGCTTTCTATGTGTCCAAAGTAGAAAACTAATGTAGAGATAACATTAAAGCTCCTAAACTAAGTAGAAATCTGGCGTGCACTCTATTTATTAGCAATAAAAATGGGCAAGGGCCTAATGTTGCACAGCAGCAGCCAGTCTCCTAATGTCAGCTTGGCCGGATGGTTTTCTTTAAGTATGCTTTGCCGCAATAAACTGTGTTATGCGGCAAAGCATATGAACACATGAATGCCAGATGAAGCTATGGACATCTTGGTTAGCCCAGACTTTGCCCCCACAGCAACTCACAGTGGACGATGTGCAGCACTTGCTCACGAGGGAAGACCACGTCGCCATCCCTCTCGGCTGACTCTCATAAGCTTTCCCTCGCACCCGCAGCTAATGGTGTGCAGGGTGTGATACGATCTTGACTTAATATGGAACATGACAGTGAGAGGGTCCTGCAGCAACGCTGCTCAGTTTTGGCAGTGGCTCTCTCGATTTGAGAGGTGCGTTCAAAAGCAGCCACATGGAATTGAACCACTTGCCCATCTGCATCCCCTATTTATCGCCTCAGTATTCTTTTGTGGTGGCAGTGAAATTTTGTTACATTGAAGTTTGTTATATAGATGTTTAATTGTATATTGCTGCACAAGGTAGTAAAGCATGCACACAAACAGCGTTGCTACAAGGCACATAAAAGATTCCCAAAGAGACCCATTTCTCAACAAGCAAACAAAGTTTGTCATTTCTTGTTTGTATAATAAATTGAATTTATTTTAATTTACAATGTTGTCTAAGCAAGGTGTAAAAAGCGTGAAAGTGTAATGAATGTTATTTTCTTTATACTTTTGCGAAGACAGAATGACCTGCAAAAGCTGCAGTACCTTCTTTTTCCTTTTTTCATGACAAAATACAGCAGGCACTGGAAAGTTTGGAGTGCTATAAAAATTTTCTTCAAATCAAAAATAGACATTTCAAGCAAATAAGGCAGACTAAAGTAGAAGAGCGCCAGAGAAGTGTCTGAATGCTTCCTTTGAAATTCATAATGATTGTGCAAATTAGGTGCCTAAACCACAAGTTGCACTTGATCTTTTCAGTGATCCCACCAGACAAGCCAGGATGCGAACACTATGACACAGTGAAATGAGTTGCTACAAGAGGTCATATATGAGAAGGTGAATTGTCTCATGCTCACCAGCACTGGCGCATTAGCAGCCGGAACCCATCTGGGCAGGTGGCAGGCACAGGTAGGTGCAGGCTGTTGTTGCCCACGCCCCAGATAATGGCATTGGAATCAACATCCTTGTACGGCGTCTCACAGTTGAGTAGCTCCCACATGACCACACCATATGACCTGCAAAACCCGCATGCCGTTGAATGTCCCAAAGTGTGCAAAACAAAAAGACGGCGCTTGTCTGCTGTATAACATGCATGCAGAAAGGTAAGGCTGTACATAACTTTGCACATCCAATCCAGAAGTGACAACAGTATTGGTGCACAGTGCCGAACCCGTCCTGTGGCTTACAGACATGCAAAAATTGTGTCAAAAAGAAAGCAGACGCACCAGATATCCACCTTCTCAGAGCAGGGCTCATTGCGGATCACCTCGGGTGCCATCCAGGCCACTGTACCAGCAAAGGACATCTTGGTGCTGCGCTCACTCCATTGTCGGCTAGTTCCAAAGTCCGAGATCTTGAGCACATCATTGTAGCTGATCAGGATGCTGTCAGAATCAATAATGCAACACACATTTCAATATCTTCCAGCTGACATAGCATTATTGTACTACAGTCAAACCCACTTATAAGGTCCTTTGTGCCAAAACCATGATCTAATTATGAGGCACGTTATTGTGGGGGACTCCAGAATAATTTTGATCACCTGAGCATCTTTAACATTGATCCAATGTACGGCACACGAGTGTTTTTGCATTTCATCCTCATCGAAATATGACTGCCACAGCCGGATTCCGAGCACACGACCTCATGCTTATCAGCACAGCACCATAGCCACTCAGCCACCACAACAGGTACCGATTTGAACAATATGTCAGATATAACAATGAGCAGCCGATGCACCATTATATGTTCTATGGCAAAATAAATCGCTTACTACAATGCTCCCATGCTGCATTATCAGTTATAACAATTAAATGTGGCTACTAGGTGTGTGTGTCGAAAAAAAATGCAATATCTTTGGAAAAAGATGTGAGCCGCTGCACCCGCCTGCATGCCCTTTGCCACACTCGCCTTTTTGCCATGCACATCAAATCGCCGACCTCTCTCTCTCTTTCTCTTGAATGAATGAATGCATGTTGTTTAGTGGTGCAAGGGCCAGGTATGGCCAAAGAGCGCCAAGACAGTGTTATTGATTTCGAGGTGGAATGATGAGTTCTGTGAAGTTGACATGACGTGGCTGTAGAGGGGCCTAAAAATAGTCACTGTAAAGTGCGTAAAATCTACGTGCAATAAGATTATGGCGATGACTAATGATGAGTACCATGAGCCTTACACTACACTGCGGAAGAATGATATGATATGCAGAACATGTAAGATGCAAAGATTAGCTACAGCACAACTGCCTCCCCAGAGCCCTTGAAACACAATGGCCTGGAGGCATGTGCTATACAGTAAAACTATCCCAGCGGCATCCTCTAAAGAGAGGAAGTGCTACGAATGTATGGAACTAATAACATGTAAGACCACATCTCTGAAGAAACCTAGGCCTGTGTCTGTATTAAAAAGCGGTTCTGGACCGAGAAACATTGCAGGATGAAGAGGAATGTGCTGCCAGTATGCTAAGAAAAAATGTCTCTTTCCCTCAAATTCGGCTTCCCTACACTCCAGCAGGACGTAGAGTACGGTCAGCCTCTCCCCGCATCTACCACAGGTTGGAGGCTCACTTCCGGTGAGTAGAAAATTATGGGTGCCAAATGTGTGTCCTATTCTGAGACGACAGAACAGGACATCTGTTCGGCACGATTTTGCAGTAGAGGGCCAGAATCCTAACTGTGGCTTTATCAGGTGGAGCTTATTATCTGTTTGCGCGTCCCACATGTGTTGCCAGTGATCTCGCAGCCTCCTCAGCAAGAAAGGCCTCAGATCTGTGACAGGCACCTCAGCGGTAGGGTTAACAGCTTGCGATGCGATTGACGTGGCCATCTTGTCCGCCAGAACATTACCCTCGATGCTCCTATGACCAGGCACCCAGCATATAATGACATGCTGGTTGGATATGTATGCTTTACACAAGACGGAATAGAGTTCATTAAGTACAGGATTTTTGTGTGTATAGAGTGACATCAAGGCCTTCACGACACTTAGGGAGTCTGGATATATCGTTAATTTTTGAAGTTTTTATTTTTTTATATGCTCGACAACAGAGAGTAATGCGTAGGCCTCAGCTGTAAAGATACTTGTTTCCAGATGCAGTACATCGGATTCTGAGAAGGATGGGCCGACGGCAGCATAGGACACCCCGACATTTAAAGGGACACGAAAGGTTACTATTAAGTCACCGTGGACTGTTGAAATACCATCACAGAAACCTCGAAACGCTTGTTTCGTGTCAAGGAGAGACTTATTTTAAGAGAAAATGTGTTCTGAAGCGTCCGCGTACCTCTAGCGCAGTTCAAATCGCCCGCCCTCCGATCGAGGAGTACTGACATCATGGTCTCATAGTGACGTTGCGCCATCGGTGAGTAGAACGGCGTCCACAGACGGCGCTACGGCTTTTTTGCACAAAACGCAAACGCGCGGCCGGAAACAGAGCCAAGACAGAGCCGACAGCAGAGCGAAAGCCGGAGTATGGTGGCTAGCGGAAGGAGAAACGAATTACGTCCCACGGCACACGGAGAGTCAGTTTTCGTTAAACTATAGGCTGCGGCGAGCTCACAGCGTGGTCGGCGTGGTCTGTGAGAAGTGACGAGCCTTTTCGCACTCGCAACAGGGCATAAAAAAGTGCGAATCGATGCAAAACTCGGCCTAGAAACGTGCTTCACCACAGCCAGGGCTCAATACGACCCAAGCTGGCACGACCCAGGTGTCGCTTCCCGCACCGCCACCAGGCGCCGCTACTATACATCAAACTCCAGCGCAAGACGCCCATAAGCTGGTACTTCATTTTATGACGCAAACTTCGACGCTCGTCGCCATGGGCCCTGACACTGGCAGATTGGCTCGCGATGGTGGGCTCAATTTCAGCGATTTGAGCAGAGACGAGCGCGACCTGCTGCTGAGGGCTCGCACTGCCGGCGTCGTTGCGTACTACGACGGTGGCCTCGACACCGGCTCTCCGGAGCGGGAAAGCAACGAGGGCTTCCCACGACATCACATGGACGTGGCATTCTCGCTGCTTGTTCCAAATGAAAGTTTCGCGAGCCAGCAGAACCCTCACAGCATGACGCGATAACGAAAGTACTGAAACTCCAAAGCGTGCGCGGAGCAGAGTCGAGTGCGCAGACTCGTGCGAAAACGAAACCTTTCGAACACCCATATTACTGAAGGGTAACATCAAAATGTTATTTTTTCTTAGAATCGAATAGACGTAGGCAAGTAGCATTTTTTTTCCGTCTTATAATCGAATGAAATGATATTTTTAATATGAGTAGTTGAGTATTAGTAACACAAATTATGAGGAGTCCTTTCGTCATCAGGCTAGTACCGGAATGTCGCTGGGGGGTCTCAAATCGTGTCATGCATTTACCTCAATTTCTTGGTTACTAAAGCTCTGTTCGCGATTAAATTGACGCCTTAGATGTTCTAGAACATTGCTCTACCACTTTAACTTGAGTTTCTGGTAACCTTTAGTGTCCCTCTAACTTCGAAGCGTCTGTGTAGAACTCTGCGCAGGAGTGCTTGTGCTGGAGTTCTAGGAAATGAGTTCGCATTTCGATCTCTGTTGCGTGTTTTGTTACTTCTAAAAAGGATATGTCACATTCTACGACCTGCTACTCCCAAGGTGGTAACAACTTGGTTGGATGCATTATGCGAAGCTCGAGGAGTGGGACATGCATTTCATGACTAAGCTCCCTCACACGAAGCGAGAAGGCTGTCTTACAGAGGGTCGATTATGGAAAAGTGTAGTACACGTCATATTGTTAACAGTGTTAAAACATGGATGTTGATGATTGGAGTGTATTTTCAGGAAATATGTAAGGCTAATGTAAGTTCTCTGTAGCTGGAGCGACCATTCATTTGATTCCGCGTATAAGCTTTCAATCGGGCTTGTTCTGAAAGCGCCAGTGGCTAAGCGGATAACTAGATGGTGAACAGGACCTAGCATCTTCAGCGCGCTCGGGGCAGCAGTTATATACTACAGCACCATAATCCAATCGAGACCGAATCAGGCTCTTGTATAGATTCATTAAACTCTTCCTGTCACTACTCGATGCAGTCTGGGATAGAAGTTTCATTAAGTTCATTGTTTTTAGACATTTTTCTTTCAGATATTTAATGTGTGGAATGAAAGTGAGTCTATAGTCAAGTATAATAGCAAGGAATTTGTGCTCTTTGTTGATAGGTATTTGTTGTCCACAAAGTTCTAAGCAAGGATCCGAGACCAGGCTTCTCTTTCTTGTAAAGAGAACACAAGAGCTTTTTTGAGGGTTGATTTTAAATCCATTTTGGTCTGCCCACTTGGACACCTTGTTCAAGCCATGCTGTACCTGTCTCTCGCACACTGCGAGGTTACAGAATTCGAAAGCTATTTGAATGTTGTCCACATATACAGAATAAACAATGGCCGGTGGTAACGAAGCACGAAGCGTGTTCATCTTCACTATAAAGAGCGTGCAGCTGAGCAGGCCTCCTTGGGGTACACCAGTTTCTTGTGTAAAAGAACGTGAAAGCACATTGCCGACTTTCACCCGGACGGTACGATTGGAGAGGTAGCTTTCTATTAGGTTTAGCATATTACCATGAATGCCCATTTCTGACAAGTCTCTCAAGATTCCGTAGTGCCACGTAGTGTTGTACGCCTTCTCCATATCAAGGAATACGGATAGAAAAAAGTGTTTGTGTACAAATGCGTCATGGATGTTTGCTTCAATACGTACAAGATGATCAGTTGTGGAGCGCCCTTCCCTGAAGCCATACTGATAAGGATCAAGCATTTTGCTCAGTTCAAGGAAATGAATGAGTCGCCGATTAATCATTTTTTCAAATACCTTACAAAGGCAATTTGGGAGGGCTATCGGGCAGTATCTTGCCACTGAGGAGGGGTCTTCGCCTTGTTTCAAAACAGGGACCACAATGGCTTCTTTCCATGCGGTTGGGAGGTATCCTACAGCCCAAATGGTGTTGAAAAGTGCGAGTAGTGTAACTTGGATGTCATTGTGTAAGTTTTTCATAATTTCATACATGATTCTGTCAGATCCCGGTGCAGAGCTCTTGCATGCGCTCAAGGCAGCTTTCAACTCGGCATTACTAAAACGATGGTTGTATGGTTCATTCTGTCGACATTTTCTGATGAATGATGAATTCATTCTTCTATTTGTTTGTATTTGAGAAAGGAATGTGAATAATTTGTTGAACTTGACACGCTCTCAAAATGCTCCCCAAGTGAGTCTGCCTGGTCTCGCCTTGTGTGTTTACTAAAGGGAGTGAATATGTTTGTCGCCCTCTTATCCTATTAACCCTGTTCCAGACTTTGGCCTCATCTGCATACGAGCTGATACTCGATAAAAACCTCTGCCAACTCTCTCTTCTGGCCTGTCGGTGGGTTCTCCTCCCTTGGGACTTTACTTTCTTAAAGTTGATAAGATTCTCTGCAGTGGGAGACGCTTGTAGCAACCCCACGCTTTGTTTTGTTTTTTTACGAGCGATCCTACATTCATCGTTCCACCACGGGACACGTCGTTTGCATGCCAAGCCATTTACTTCTGATATGCATTTAGATGCGGCATCTATAATGAAGGTTGTAAAATACTGCACAGCAGCATCAATTCCTAAAGAAGACATGTCATTCCATGAAATACTAGTGAGAGTTGGGAATTTCTCCCAGTCGGCTGTATCAATCTTCCACTTAGGGGCCTGTGGTGGATATTCGTTTTCTTTATAAGTTCTTAACAGAATGGGGAAGTGGTCGCTCCCGTAAAGATTGCTGGTAACTTCCAATTCAAGTTCAGGCAGTATAGAGGGGGAAACTATGCTGAGGTCAGTCAATTGAAGAAAATGTTCTGTTTGCAATACAGTAATACCTGGGTTCCTTCTTATTCAGAAGGTACGCACCAGAAGAGAAAAGGAACTGTTCAACAAGACGACCTCGTGCATGTATAAGAGAGTCGCCCCACAGGCAGCTGTGCACATTGAAATCGCCAAGAACAACATAAGGTTCTAGCAATTCATCTATAAAGGACTGAAATTCATGTTTATTTAATTTGTAATGGGGGGGTATGTAAAGTGAGCAAACAGTGATAAGTTTGTTTAGGAGAACAACTCGAACCGCCACTGCTTCAAGGGCGGTTCGTAGCTGTAAACGTTGACACGCTATGCTTTTTTGAATTACAATGGCAACACCACCCGGTAATGCGATAGCATCATCGCAATCTTTGCGAAAAGTAACATACTGTCGAAGAAAGTTTGTGTGTTTTGCTTTTAAGTGTGTTTCCTGTAAACACAGCACTTTTGGATTGTGTTTGTGATAAGTTCTTGCACATCATCAAGGTTTCTAAGAAGACCTCTGACGTTCCATTGAATGATTTGTGTATCCACATTTAAAGTAAATTGGTGCTGTGTGTACAGAAAAGGAAGTGATGCCTTAGATTACAGAGCTCTTTCCAGGCCCTGTAACGGGGATTTTGCCCTTTTTGGAGCGTTCAGGGGAGCCTCGCCGCCCCTTAGGCGCTTGGTGTGTCGTGAGGATAGGTGTAGTGTCCATTGCCTCTTGTGAGACGCCGGACATGCGCTCTTGCGAGCGAGAAGTTTCCTGAGAGGGTCCCGCCTCGGATGGCAAGGCCCCTGCGCCCACCAGCCTAGAGATCGATGGGGCTCCCTGAGGGATTTGGCTGCGCCGGCTGTTGCAAGCGCTGGAAGGGGCCGGGGAGGTTGGGGCAACCTTGGCTGTGCCCACCTTCGGGGTCAAAGGTTCCTTCTGCTGGGTTGATGGAGCAGCGCTAGCTGCAACCGCCGCGGGGGCAGATGGCATAACTGCCGACTCACTGCTTGTGGGTCGGACAGCCGCCGGAGGCCATAGTGACGCTGCCCCCTGACGCGTCACATCGGCAAAGCTGCTCTTAGACAGGTATAACGCCCGCCTACATGCCTCCTTGAAAGATATGTTTTCTTTGACTTTGATTGTCACAATTTCTTTTTCTCTTTTCCAAGACGGGCAGGACCACGAGTATGCGGCATGCTCGCCATCACAGTTAACACAATGTGGAGTGTTCAGCCACGTTTCAGAGGAATGTTCATTGTTACTGCACTTGGCCCATGTCAGCCGGCCTCGACAGTTCTGTGAACTGTGACTGAACCTTTGGCACTTAAAGTATCTAAGAGGATTGGACACGTATGGCCTAACACGAAGTTTGATATAACCGGCCTCGACGGACTCAGGAAGGACACTCGAGCCGAAGGTATCAGGTGCTTCATCTTGATCTCTTTACCATCTCACCTCATCTTAATTCGTTTAACATTTAAGACATTCTGTTCACTGAAGCCCTCCAAGAGTTCAGCTTCAGTGAGCTCTAGCAAGTCATCGTCCGAGACAACGCCAGGGGTGGTGTTCATGGTACAGTGCGGGGTTACTGTTACTTGGGTCTCCCCAAATGACACAAGTTTTGGCAGTTTCTCATACTGCTTCTGATCTTGGAGCTGCAAAAGGAGATCACCGCTTGACATTCGCGACACCTTATATCCTGTACCAAAAACTTCTGTCAAAGACTTGGAAAGAAGGAACGGTGAAATAGTTCGCACTAGTTTGTCTGGTTTTTCTGAGTGAATTACGTGGAATCGAGGGAAGTTGTGGACTTGTTGTTCGAAAAACTGAAAGACATCTTCGCTGCGCCCTCGTTTCTGAGGGCGATCAGGTAGTTTAGGAAAAGCATTTTCCATAAGTATAGTTGGGTTTTCAACCGCGATGCCAACCACCCACCATGGAGCCCAACAGGGGGATGTGACAAGTTCCTGCAAGAGAAACCCTGCCAACGCCAGCCGTACATCGCTGCTATAACCAAATACAGCATACCAAAGCTAGCTAGCCACACACGGTTAACCCTTGTCGCTGGGAAACTAGGAAGTGAGAAGTGAGGAGAAGACAGGAAAGATGGAAAAGTGGGAGAGAAAGACAAAGATTGGAGAGGAGGATAGGAAAAGGCGACTGCCGATTTCCTCCAGGTGGGTCAGTCTGGAGGTGCCGTCTATGTGAAGCCGAGGCCGAAGAGGTGCGTTGCCTCCGCCGGGGGGCCTTAAAGGTCCAAACACCCAGCATCGGCTCAACCCCCAGGATCCCCCTTTCCCCAGACACTGCTAAGCCGCGCACGGCTACACGCGGGAGGTTCCAACCCTCGTGTGCTTGGGTCCATGGTGTCGCAACAGACCAAACGCCTGCTGACACAGACGCCCCTGCGAGGGGCCTCTCTCTCTTCCATGCCTACAATGCAAAAGTCGACTGTGCCGAAGGCACAAAGGCAGGTGCAGGGGCTTCCTTTCTTTTTTTTTTTTTTCTGGATTTTGCGCTCCTTTTCTTTTCAGCACAGGCACCCAGTAGCCGGACTTACCTTACTGTTACAGCCAATAATGCAGCATGGGAACATTGTAGTAAGTGGTTTACATTACTTACTTACTTACTTTACCAATTCAAATGTTTGAATGTTCGTCCCCTCTGCTTTTTCAGGCAACTTGTTTATTAGCAATTATCAGTTATAACAATGGGATTTTCTTCGCACTTGACTACAGTCATAAGTGGGTTCGACTGTATATATTTACATACCTTGTGGGGATCGCACGCGCATCCCGATATCTCCGGAGCGGCCACGCGGTTATCACACGATAATCACGTGCTCGCTCGCGGAGGGTAGCGGGGAGAGGGCACCTTCGCCGCTCCCGCTGCTCTTCGCGCCTGGCCGCGACGCTGCAGCCAAGGCACCCCGTTCCCTCCTTTCCCTTTCTTGGAACCGGGGAGACTCCCTCTCCGACGCTCGGGGAGAAGCGCTATTCCCCCGATGCATCTTTTTTCGGTGGAGGAGCTTGCGACTGTCCGCATCTCAAATTCAGCCGCTGAGACCGCCGCACGCCGTCCCCCTGTTGCGCCCGGCCTTTGTGTGCGACTCACCGCCCCAGGGCCCGAGCGCGGATCCACTTTGGGTGAGCTGAACTCTTATCAGCCTCTTTTGTGGTTCCCACATTGTGCGGTTTGTTTCACCCCAGACGTGCGGAATGCTCCGCCACTGTGGTTTTGTTTTGTGTTGTATTTGTGTGTGTTGTGGCTGTTGTTGTCTGTTGGAATATTTGTACTCTAAGGTGAATAAACACCTTAGGTCGAGACTCACCCTGTCCCCCCTGGCCTGAACCCGCCGTGGTCGCAACTCACTGCGAACCGCGGGTTAGGGGTCACAGCTCTGACTGCTAGGGCTGCTGTGAAAGTGCTAGCGAGCGACTGCCGCTCCATCGGCACTGTGCCATCCAGAGAAGGGTCAGGTGCGCACGCGCGAGCCTGAGTAATACCCCTATAACCTATAAAGGTTATTCACACAACACACTGCTGCTTCATAGCTTTCACACCTAAGGAATTGTAGAAGGTTAATAAAGTTAGAATTAAGTTCAAACATGTTGGCGGGCTAGTTGGTTAGAAACCATAATAGAGTGTATAAACATGACTAAATGAGAACGTAGAAACAAACAGATACACAGAGACAGCGCTTCAGTTTCAACTATATATTTTTGCACTCATTGATATGTATGTAAGTATATATATACCGTACAAACGGAAACAAACGTGACATGAAAAAAAAAAAAAAAACGACAGTGGCGCATATCGATGAACCATACACTGCTAGAGCAAGGAAAGTTGCTGTGGTACCACACATTTATTACATTTCACATAATCTCAGAAGAATAGTGGCAAAATCAGGGGTGGACATGGTTTTTCTCCACCCCTGAGCATCTACAGGAGCTATGCAAACAGGTTAATACACAGAATAACAAGAGGTACGCATGTTCTACTCAACATCGCAAACAATTTGTAACCTGCACTCATAACATTGTCTATGCCATTCCACTTTCATGTGGAAGAACGTATATTGGTAAAACCGGCAGATGCATCAATGAGAGTTTAAAAGAGCATCCATATAACGTCACTAGGGTAATCTCGAGTCACTTGGGTATTCATTGCCGAGATTGTTCCTACAAACCCATGTTTGAAAGTACTTCCATTCTGTATAGGGCTCAAAGCAGGATGACAAGGAAGATTGTGGAAGCCCATGAAATTGCAAAATTACAAGAAAGGCGCGTGAGCAAGCCATCAGTGTCGCTATCTATATAGAGTTGGCTCTGCAGCAGCAAACCAGGCTGAATGCTGAGCAACCCTTTCTGCTTTGTACTGTAGGTTGCAGCAGTCTTTCTTGGATGGCAGCTTACACCGATCGGCTTTGTTTTAATGACTGAGCCAAGCAACCAGTGGACATGCGCCCTAGAATCCAAAGCCCTACACGTGCGAACGTGTACATCGATGACGTGGTATCCCTCCCTTTTGCCACGCTATCTGCATCGTACCGGACATCAGTGACATCATGTCACGTGGACGCTCGAACACTTATAAATGGCTTCGCAGTACCGTTCTTCACCAGTGGGCTCGGCAGCAGCAAACCAGGCAGAATGTTGAGCAACCCTTTCTGCTTTCTACTGCAGGTTAGTGATTACACATTAGCTTATTCCTACCGCAGCGATGACCGATTCTATTGCTGCTGCCCGGCCCATTTTTTGCTAAGTGTATTTTTATACGTTTTTCTTATTTTGCTAAAGATTTGTTGGTATGCGGTGATATTGAGCCTAACCCTGGCCTGACTGAAAAAGAAATGTTGATGCAGCTGCTATCTGGTCAAAATAAAATCAGTGCTACCATAAAAAATACCCAAGTCAACCAAAAAGAAATGGAAAGAAAGATCACTGCCTTAACTGAAAGAATTGATGGGATGGAACAGCAGCTTTCGTGCTTTAAGAAATTAACAATTCAAGTAAATGATATAGAAAAAGCGATTTCAAATCAGAACGATACATTAGCTTCAGTCATTAAAAAAGTGGATGACTTGGAAAACAGAAGTCACAAGAACAATTTAATAATATACGGCTTAGAGGAGTCTTCTGTAGAAACCTCCGAAGAAACAGAAAAGAAAGTTGTGAAAGATATATTCATAGAAAAATTGCAAGTACCTACTCCAGCTATAGAAAGAATGCATAGGCTGGGCTCAAAAGGTAAAGAAACTCGTCCTGTAATTCTTAAATTCATAAATTATCGTGAAAAGGCAACTATCCTGAAAAATTCCTGCAAACTAAAAGGCACATCTTTGTCTCTTTCTGTGGACTTCTCCAAACGGGTGCATGAGGTGCGTAAAACTCTATGGGTAAACGCAAGTGAAGAGAGAAATAGGGGTAACAAAGTTAAACTCATTTATGACAAACTTAGTGTTGACGGAACTCTTTACGCATGCAATGACGAGAAAAACCAATGTTATCTGCTAAATAAAGAGTCCCATAAATGACCAATATCACAACCCTGCCCATCCTTACAAATCCTGAACATAAACTGCAGAAGAATATTAAACAAAACCACTGAACTGGAAGGTAATATACTTTCTCACGATCCCAACATTGTATTACTAACCAAAACATGGTTGAATGATTCAGTCTTCCACAGTGAATTTGTACTAATTGGCTTCAATGTATTCAGGAAAGACCGTGGAGCTAGAGGAGGATGAGTTTGCATTATTTTTAAACATTCTTTGAACATTATTCAAATGCCTGATGTACCTAACGTCGAGACTCTTTTCTGTAGAGCTTATGTTAAGGAAATGTTAAGTACATTATTGGTGTTGTATACAGGCCACCCTCCTCTGAACCTACCAATCTTGTTGAACTGAAAAAATATATGAGCATTCATGTTAAACAAGGGGATTGGATCACTTTATTTGGCGATTTCAACGTACCCAACATTGACTGGAACTCGTTGACAGTTCAGACGCAATGCGACAAAGCAAGAGAAGCAATTATTGACCTCATATTTGCCTTCGACCTATTACAGATTGTTGATGACTTTACTAGAATACAAGGTCATACTAGATCCATACTTGACTTGTTTTTTATATGTGGCATTCCTGCTTCTAATGCTAAATGCGAAATTTATACCGGCATCTCGGATCACCAGATGGTACTACTAACGCTCTCTGGTGTATCTGTGAATGCAAATAAAACAAATTGTCATTTTCCAAACTTTTCGTGAGCAGATGATGTTTCAATAACAGACATGTTATCCTTTCATTTTGATACACTTTCACACAGTGACGCTAATGTAAACAATCTCTGGGACTATTTAAAGGATATTAACAAAGAAAGTATTGATCGTTTTGTGCCTAGTATTGTAAAACCAAAAAATAAAAACCCTTGGATAACTCAATCTACACTAGAGCTTAGAAGAAAACTGAAAAGACTAAAAAAGAAAAAAGGCTGTCTAACAAATTTCCGCATACAAGAAATTTCCACCTTAACCATTCAACTCCGAGATCAGGTTGCGAAAGATAAACATAATTATTATGGGGTACTGTTAGATATGGAGTTGTTTCCTGCGATTACTTCGAGTTCCCCAGACCACTTCGAATCGCAGCATAGCTAATTGAGGAATGCCGAAGCAGGAAAGCACATTCCAGAGGAGCGGCCGAGCCAACAAGTTTAAGGCAACAAGTTCACGTGCCAACAAGTTCGTGCGCCGCCGGGATTAGCAGGTGGGCCTCCGACAATGGAGCATGAGCAGCCCTCCCCTTCTTCTCGTTAGAAGAAGTGCATTGCCAGTCTGCGAGGCAAGACCGCAGAGAGCCGCCAGGTGTGACACCGCGACACGGGCGCCTACCATTGGCTGAAAGTGGCGTCATCGGAGCGGACTCTTCCATTGGTCAAACATGACGTGACTTACAGTGCTCGAAGTGTTTATAAGAAGCCTTCCAGAGAGACCTGAGCATTCTGGGACATGCCCTGGTTCCCTGATTCACCTCTCTCGAACTTCTTGCCGCGGGCCGCAGCGTCCGAGTTGCTGCCGGCCCGTAATGACTGCACGACTGTTAATTGACGCTCACCTCTCTATGTACACAATGTAGAATAAATCCTCCCAAGTTTTGGGTTTTCCTCCCGGAGTCCGTACACCAACCCCTACATCTGGTTGGCAGCGGTAGGATCGCCTCCGAATGCATCAGCTGGTGGCAGCGCTACGGATAAACCTTCGTCAAGAGAGATCCTAAGGAACCGGGAAGAGCGAAGAAGAGAAAGCCTTCGTCGAAAGAGGTCCGAAGAAACTGGGAGTAGCGAAGAAGGAGCGAGCCTTCGACCCAGGGAGACCGGAGGAACCGGTAACAGCGGACGAATGAACCGGATGGCAGGGTGCTGCAACCGTAAGTGAGCGCGTGGTTTTTTTCCTTATGATTCGCCAGACTCAAAGGTTGTGTGTTCAATTTTGATAGTTCTGGGAATCGGGAGTTTGATGCATTGTGTGTTTGCACAAATTAATTAAGGAAAACAGTTTTAACCACCTGTCGGGGCAGCTGCCATGGATCTTAGAAGGTTGGCGAGGTTAGACTTGTTGTTGGTGTGCGACGATTTGGGAATTGAGGCGGACGAACGGATGAAAACGCCAGCTATCATAAAAGCGATTGAAGATAGTGGCAATGATGATAAAAGCATTGAGCTTGCTTGGGAAGTGATACAGGAGCCACGGGAGCGTGCGCGTCGTGTACGTTTGCGAGAGCGACGGGAACTTAGGAGTGAGCATAAGCGTGAAGCACGCGAGAATGAACGGAAGCAGGAGCTTCAAGAACTTGCTCTTAGGTGTGAGCGTCGCGCACGTGAGTATCAGGAACGTAAGCATGAGCGGGAGCAAAAGTATGAGAGAGAGAAGGCAGCACTGATCAAAGAGATACGGCATTGTGATCAGTTATTGGCACAGAGACAACGGCTGTCTGAGAATTCTGTAGGTAGTACAGAGCGAAAGAATGAGGAAGTGTCTAGCGGACTTTCGCCAAAAGCCGATGAGAAGAGTAGTGCCTGTGATATTAGCTGCAGAATCATAAGTGAAGGGAAAAGGCTAGCTGCTAACGATGCCTTAGTGGCAACAGAGGCCGTGAAAGGCCGCAGTGAGAGCGACGAGGTGCGGTGCCAACAGATGACTGTAGAGACAGCTAGGCCAGCTGGGAACAAATTGGCACAGTTACCACGTGTGTGCGTCGCTAGTAAGGTTAGCGAGGTTGCTAGCGAGGAAAAGGGTACTGTTGACGCGACAGAAGCGAGCACCCATGTAGAGCCAGATCTGCGTGCAGAAGTGAAGTGCGAGCTGGACGATGCAGTTGAGAATAGCTCTCGGGGTGGCGAGCTCCGTAGCTCACGAGAGAACAACTGCATTGTTCAGGGATCGGTGCGGCTCTCCGCCAGTCTAGATAGCCTAGATAGGGATGGTTCCGTTATTAATCATTCGGACTGTGCGCGTGAGACAGCGATCGATACCGACGGGCTGTGTGCCGATGCACAGCGTGAGCTGGGCAATGTAGCAGAGGGCAGTTCGCAAGAGTGCGAGTTGTCTAACTCGAGTAAAGCCTGCTGCATTGTGCCAGAGTCGGTTGAGCTGTCCGCCAGTCGAGGCAGAGAGAGTGTTGATTTAAGTGAGATTCACTCAGACTGTGCGGGTAAGAGACCGATCCGGGCCGACGAAGTGTGTACCGGCCAGCACGAGGCACGTGAAGGCAACAGGAAAGAGAGTGCAAAGAGAAAGCGCGGTAAAAAGAAGCGCAGTAAAGACCGCAAGACGGTAATTAATGTAGCGCCGCCAAAGATGGCAAGAACCCCAAATGGGCAGGGCGCGAGGAGAAGAAAGATGCGGTCGTCTCGGACGATGTTGACGCATCGAAAACGTTCAAGCCACCGGTCAAAGCGGGACCGTGAAGAATGCTCTGCACGGATGCGGACAAAGGGCACGGGGCAGTTAAACTCCTCGTCGTTCCGTAGTTCTTTTCATAGCTCAGCGTGCAGTTCGAAGAAACGCAAGGTGGCAGGACGAGACCAGGTGGGGAGTAGCGACGCGGTCAATCGAGTTCGTGTTGAAAGCGGGGCGCGAAGACGCAAATTGGCAGGAGACCGTAACGTCTTGGGGGAGCTGATAGTTAGTCAGCCCTTTTGTTGTCTCTCGGCAGCCAGAGTAGCTTTCAAGCCGCGACCACCGCGAGGACAGCTCAGAGTATGAGTCAGACATAAGCGTTTGGAAAGGGAGGCGAAGAGCCCTTCCGTAGAAATGGAGTGTCTTGTTTTTTTTATTTTGAGCATCGGAAAGTTTTTCGCGATTTGAGACTAGGATTTCTTTCAATGTGTAAGGTTTGAGCTTTGTTTGTGTTTTCGTTTGAGAAGCTCCGTGATTTGAAAGATGAGGTTTATGTAAACATGTAGTCTCGCGAGATGCTCATTAATAGGTAGATAGGTTTTTTTTTTTGTGTGTGTGAGCAACCTGAGGGTCAAGGTTACTGTTGAGAGGCCTATCGTAACGCGCGTGTGTTTTATTTAACCTTCTTTCTTTTTAAGTGTTGAATTTTCTAAGGTTAAGCGCGTAGATTTTCAGTGAGTGCATGATTTGCACGGAGAAGCGTTCTTAGTTCCATTAGCGCGTGTCCTGTGTGGACGGAAGGAAGCGGACTTTATGACTGGGTTGCTAGTGTGTGTGGAGGGCAGCCGTATTCTGACTTCTCTGATAAGTACGCGTGGAACGAGTTATTAAAAGACGCATTATTTTAAGGGTTCTGCGGAGTGTGTAAGTCCCGCAAGTGTAAATGTTCGTTTATGTCACGTGTCCTAGAGGGACTAAAGGAAGAAACGTGAGTAAGCGTAATGAAAAGTTTGCCTACAACGCAAGTACGCGTTTTGTTTAGTGACCACAAGGCTAGTGCGCTTGTGATTACGTACTTGTGAGGTTGACCAGATTGTTCAGTGGCACCATTACGTGCGATAAGTACGCCACTGTGATAGATTGGAAACATGCTGTTCGTGTGGTTAGGCCACTTAAGTTATGTTCGGCTGTTTTCATTTGTTGTTTGCATCGTCAACGACCCTTTTGTTTTGCAACAACAATGGTACTCTGGTCTTGTCGGCATTCGAGGAGAAATGGATAGCTGTTTGGAAGGGTGGTTGGAACTGTTGTCAAAATTGGGGAACTAAAAGATCAGGGTTGATTTTGACTCAGTAATAGCCTGGCGAGTCAGGGGTGAAGAGCCTGCGCTTACGCGTGGTGCAGCGCTGTGTTGTTTGGTTTGTTTGACGTATGTTCTCCAGGGCCCAGGATCCCGAGGGTTGTCAAACGAGGCTCGACCCCAGTACCCTGCAGCTTCTTTCAGCGTTCCTCATGGCCAGCGAATTGAGTTCACCGGCCATTCAGAACAACCGGGGCGAGGACGAGCTGTTAGATATGGAGCTGTTTCCTGCGATTACTTCGAGTTCCCCAGACCACTTCGAATCGCAGCATAGCTAATTGAGGAATGCCGAAGCAGGAAAGCACATTCCAGAGGAGCGGCCGAGCCAACAAGTTTAAGGCAACAAGTTCCCGTGCCAACAAGTTCGTGCGCCGCCGGGATTAGCAGGTGGGCCTCCGACAATGGAGCATGAGCAGCCCTCCCCTTCTCCTCGTTAGAAGAAGTGCATTGCCAGTCTGCGAGGCAAGACCGCAGAGAGCCGCCAGGTGTGACACCGCGACACGGGCGCCTACCATTGGCTGAAAGTGGCGTCATCGGAGCGGACTCTCCCATTGGTCAAACATGACGTGACTTACAGTGCTCGAAGTGTTTATAAGAAGCCTTCCAGAGAGACCTGAGTATTCTGGGACATGCCCTGGTTCCCTGATTCACCTCTCTCGAACTTCTTGCCGCGGGCCGCAGCGTCCGAGTTGCTGCCGGCCCGTAATGACTGCACGACTGTTAATTGACGCTCACCTCTCTATGTACAAAATGTAGAATAAATCCTCCCAAGTTTGGTTTTCATCCCGAAGTCCGTCCTCCAACCCCTACAGTACTATTTCCGCATTTTATTTCGTCATCGCCAAAAAAATTTTGGCGCCTGGTTTCTTCTTCATCCCGCAACTGCAGCGCTTTTGATATTGAAGGCTGCATTACCCAAGACCGGTTAAAAATAGCAAACGCATTTAACGATCATTCTCAATCTGTTTACACTAGAGACAACGATCTCATGCCCAATTTCAGCTCCTTCCTTCCGCCCATACCCAATATCATCATTAGCGAACAGGGCATACTTAATATGCTACTAAATATTGATATAAAAAAATCGTGTGGTCCCGATGTCATCCCAAATTAATTTTTAAAGCGGTATGCTGAGTGGGTGGCAAAGTACCTTCACATATTGTTTTCGAAATCGTTACAGGAGGGAGAGGTTCCAAGAGACTGGACAATGACTAAGGTGATACCTCTACCGAAAATGGCAGCAAATGCTGTGTAAAAAATTACCGTCCCATATCATTAATCTCAACCGCTTGCAAATTGATGGAGCACAAATAGATAAGCACATTTCAGTATTTCTAGAGGAACAAAACTTCTTCACCAAAGAACAACATGGGTTTCGCAGGGGCTTTTCTAAACAAACACAATTAATAGAAACTATACATGATTTCGTCGTTTCTATAAATAATGGAAATCAAACTGAAGCAATTTTTTTAGACTTTCGTAAAGCTTTTGCTACGGTTTCTCACAATAAAATGCTTTATAAATTAAACTTGGTACAACAAAACTCTAAGCTAATATCCTGGATTTCATCGTACATTACTGACCACCAGCAATTTGTATGTTTTGACCAGCATTACTCAGGTAAAGTTTCAGTGTCGTCCGATGTCCCTCAGGGCTCGGTGCTGGGACCCCTCTTTTTTCTCACCTTTAAAAACAACATTGCTGACGACATCTCAGTTAAAATTAAACTATACGCAGATGATACAGAGTATAAATACTAAGGTCTCCTCATAACAAGTGATCTTAGATGGAAGAAACACATCGATCAAGTCACAGCAAACACATAACGCAAACTATTTTTCCTTCGCAGGGCTCTGAAACTGCCCGCTCCTACAGTCCGTCTTCTAGCATATAAATCTGTCATTCTGCCTAGGTTAGATTATGACGTTGTTATCTGGGATCCGTTCACAAAAACAAATATTGAGAAGCTGGAAATGATTCAGAAAAGAGCAGTTCGCTTTATATACAATCGTTATGACTACAAATCTGTAACAGACTTGTAAACCAGAGCTAACCTAAAACCTCTAGCCCCGAGAAACCATCACTCACGTTTAAACTTTCTATATCAAATACTACCGGGACATGTTAAGGTTGATACATCTACAGTTATTCGATTTTCCTCAGGTTATAACACCAGACAACGGCATTATCAAACATTAACATCGTACCAAACACATAACAATTGTTTTCAATATTCATTTTTCCCAAGAATGATTCACGATTGGAATTTGTTAGGAAATGACCAAGTGTTACAGCCCTCCCTGGCTGAGTTTCTCTCAAGCTTGTGCATATAAATCGCGTTCTTTATATATATTTTGCTCTTGTGCTTCACTAACCTGCTTTGTAAATTTATTGCTTTATATGAACTGAGGGCGTGTATACTGTATGTATGTATGAATGTGTGTATGTGTTTATGGATATGTCATATCGGTATATATCTGTGTATATGTGTATATAAGTATGATTATTGGATTGCATTGTATATATTTTTCTTTTTTTTTCTCTCTCTCTTGTCCACCAATATTATTGTATCAGATCATGTATCACTCATTTCCCACCCTACTAAAATCCCGACCAGGGATTGTAGTATTTATAAATATATAAAAAAAATCTGAAAAGGAGATACGATTCCTCGGTTTACCTTTGTAACTATTGCAGTATGTTTTCATCATGCCTAACACACATGTATGGTTAATTGATATCCACCACTGAATTTTTTTTTTTCTGTGACGTTTGTTTCCACTCGTACAGTGTATGTATGTGTGTGTATATATATATATATATATATATATATATATATATATATGTATGTATATATTAGAGGGAATGGCACTTGGCTGACAAGCATGATGCCTAAAACGCCGTTACTGCTATTGCAAGTTAGTTGCCGCTCCAGTATTGTAGTGAAAATATATGCTTGTTAGTTCTGCCATGCCCTCGTAGATGTTGTGCTATTTTGGTGGATTGCTGGACAATACTGCTGTTGCTGCTGATGGCCGGAGATGTTGAGGAAAATCCAGGCCCAAGAAATGCTGAAATCTTGCAGGAAATTCTTGGAAATGAAAATGCATCGGATCGCAAGATACGATATCAGGAAAGAAAATGCACAAGTGAATGCTAAAGCTCATAAGATGCAAAGTGTGCTAGCCATGTTCGACAAAATGAAAAATAGAATAGATAAATTGGAGACCACCGTACGAAAACAATCTGAAAAATTAATCAATTGTGAAAATAGAAGCAGACGAAATAACCTCACGGTGTTTGGTCTGACTGAAAGCCCGAACGAGTCTGCACAAGTGTTAAATAAACGCATTGTAAATGATATTTTTCTAAAGTTCATGGCACAGAAGTCACTACAGTTGAAAGAATTCACCGTATTGGCAAAGTAAATCCTAATAGACCAGGGCCTGCGATCTTGAAATTTTACAACTACAAGGAAAAGGATACCGTCCTAAAAAGCTGTGCAAAGCTAAAGGGAACTTCAATCAGGATAAGCAATGACTACGCGAAGGAAACAGTGCAGATACAAAAGAAGTTATAGGAAAGTGCTGCCTTGGACAGGGATGCAGGCGCAAAAGTAGTTCTTGTGCACTATGAACTTCGGATAAACAATCAATTATACACATGGGATGACGTCAGAGACAAGTGCTACTTGCAGTCGGGCAAATGTGATACTGATCAAATGAAGCGAAGTGAGTGCATTGTATCAACTAAGTCAAATGGATCTGATAGCTCATGCAGCTCATTTGAGAAACCAAAAAATAGCTAAGATTGCTCTCTTTTAATGCGTACAGTATAGTAAATAAGACTACGCATCTTGAGTATTTATTGCTTTTGCGTGATCCTCACATAACCACTATAACTGAAACATAGTTGCATGAAAATGTACCGAATGATTCCACTGTTCCTCCAAGTTACAACATATTTAGAAAAGACAGACTCACGTGGAGGTGGGGTGTGTATAATAGTTATAAGTTCTCTGAATGCTTTGTTGATTGATTGTGAAGTACCAGAAACTCTCTGGTGTAAAAAACCTCATGAAAGTACTGTTTTCCTCATCAGAGTTGTATATCGGCCACCCTCAAGCTCCCCCGAGTTTCTCAAAAACGTGAACAAGTTTTTATATTCTCATGTAAATGGGAACACTAGGTTGGTAATGACTGGAGATTTTAACCTACCACATATAAACTGGAAAAATTTTTCGTATAGTGGTGTGGAATCAGTAAGTGTTGAAAAAATACTAGACATTAGGTTTACATACAATTTGAAACAAAGAGTGCTTGAAGATACCAGAATTACACCAACATCAAGGTCAATACTAGACTTGGCGTTCCTATCAAATAAATTAAATGATTACAATGTAAAGGTAAAAGATGGTATATCGAATCACAGGATGATCTGTCTCGATGTGCCTATTCGAGCAAGTAGGCAAATGAAGAGCTATGAGCCAGTAAAAATTAAGGACTATGCTAGGGCTGATGACACTTCGATTCTTGATTTTTTTGAGATCCAATTTGATATTTTCAAGAGTACCGCTGGTCTAAAAGCAGTATAAAAATTATGGCAAGAAGAGAGAGAGAGAGAGAGAAACGTTTATTAAACGAAACAGTGTCCCGAGCGAGGCCGGGTATCACCCTAAGGTGGGAGGGCTCCTTAGTCCAGGAACCCTCTGGCTTCGACTGCCCTCTTGGCCCTGGCGACGAGTTGTCGCTGGTCTTCCAGGTCCCCGAGGGTTAGCTTGGCCTCCCACGTTTCGAATAGGTCGTTTGCTTCTATTGCTCGTTTTGCGTGCGTTTCTGGTTGCATTTCGCTGCCTTCCTGCCACGGGCATTCCAGGAGCAAGTGTGCCAGAGTGTCGGGTACGTTCCAAAGTGGGCAGAGGTAGCCGTGGAGCGTCGGGTAGAGGCGATGCATTATCGTTCCGTGCGTGTACGTATTACTTTGCAGGCGTCTAAGGATTAGGTTTTCTTCTCTGTCGAGTTTAGGGTGCGGTGGAGGGTACACTCGACGCTCGAGCCTGTAATGTTGCAATATGGCCGAATAGTTGGTGGATACGGCCTCCGGCTCTTCTGTCACGGGTCCGAGAGCGCGTGGGGAGAGGGGAGCCCGGCTGACGTGCTCGCGGGCAGCGGCGTGGGCCGCTTCGTTCCCCTCTAGGCCCTCGTGTCCGGGTACCCACGTTACGCAGGTGTACGGGAGCGGAGTGCTTCGTCTTTTCAGTATCTTGAGTGCATCGGCCGAGATGCGGCCCCTCAAGAAGTTTCTGCAGGCGGCCTGAGAGTCGGTGAATATAACCGCTGCGTCTGTGCATGTGGTGGTGGCGAGAGCGATTGCCGCTTCTTCAGCCGTTTCCGGGTTGCGTGCCTTGATGGTTGCCGATGCTAGCTCGGAGCCTTGGGAGTCTACGACGCTCAGAGCGTACGCGTTTCGATGCGGATACTTGGCCACGTCGGTGTAGGGGGCATTCGGGTCATGCCTGAAACTTCGTTTGATGGCGTTGGCTCTAGCCTGTCTTCTGCTCTTGTGATATATGGGATGCATGTTGCGCGGGACACGTGCGATGCAAATGCACTCTCGAACGTCCGGTGGTATTCGTTCTTTCTTGTTCGTGTCTGCGACATACGTCTCGCTGTAGTTTAGGTGTCGGAGTACTGATCTCCCTGTGGGCGTGAGCTTGAGTCGTTCCAGCTGGCTGTTCTTGTGCGCTTCGGCGAGCTCTTGCCACGTGTTGTGGACGCCCATCTTAAGGAGACGTGATGTAGAGGCCATGGCGGGTAGTCCCAGGGCGACTTTGATTGCCTTCCTTATCATGATGTTCAGCTTTTCTATTTCAGCGTTCTTTAAAGCCAGGTACGGCGTTCCGTATGTGATGCGGCTGGTGAGGAGCGCCTGTATTATTCTTAGAGTGTCTTGCTCCTTGAGCCCGCTTCTTTGGCTTGAGATCCGTTTGACGAGGTGCATTAGCTGCGAAAGGGTGCGTTCTAGTCTCGGTAGGCTGGCAGCTCCCGATCCGTCTTTGTGGATATGGAGTCCAAGTATTCGCATAGTGTCGACTTTCGGGATTGTTGTCCCGTTGAGTGTGATGCTGGGGTCAGCCTCTTCGTAGTTGGGTGGTCGGCCTCTCGTTCTTGCTTTCAGGATGAGGTGTTCAGACTTCTCTGGGGCGCAGCGGAGGCCGCAGTTTCGGAGATAGCTTTCGATGGTGTCGACGGCTTCTTGTAAGCTACTTTCTTGCCTTCCAACGTTCGTAGCTCCGGTCCAGAGCGTGATGTCATCAGCATACATCGCGTGACGCAGATTTGGTATGGTCTCGAGTAGTGGGGGTAGCTTGATCATAGCTACGTTAAAGAGTAGCGGGGAAATGACCGACCCTTGCGGGGTGCCTCTGTTTGGAAGTAGGAAGCTTTCACTGCGGATGTTGCAGATTCCGACTGTTGCCGTGCGGTCCATCAGAAAGTTTCTGACGTATGCGTAGGTCCTAGTGCCGCAGCCGGTTCCTTCGAGATTGTTGAGGATCGCGTCGTGGCTAACGTTATCGAAGGCTCCCTTGACGTCTATTGCCACTATGGAGTATTTGCTTCGATTGTTTAGGTGATCTAGAAGGCCTTCCTTTAGTTGTAAGAGTACATCCTGCGTTGAGAGGTGCTGCCTGAAACCGAACATGGTGTCTGGTAGGTGGTTATTGTCTTCTAGGTACTGGGTAATGCGGTCGTGCACCATATGTTCGTAGAGCTTTCCCGCGCACGAGGTGAGGGAGATCGGGCGTAAGTTCTCCAAGCTGAGAGGTTTGTTGGCCTTGGGGATCATGGTGATGTCCGAGTGTTTCCACACAGCAGGCAGTTCTCCTTTCTCCCAGCACTCATTGTAGTAACAGAGGAGAGCCTCGGTGGCCTGCTGCGGTAGGTTGCGTAGGTGTTTGTTAACGATCCTGTCTTTACCTGGGCTGGTATTTCTAGTCAGCTTGGATAGGGCTACGTGGATTTCGGCCTGCGTGAAGGGTCGGTCGAGTTCTGGGTTCGGTTTTCCAGAGTATTCTTTGCTGCGAGATGACGTGGTAGAGGGTGCGTCTCCGCATAGTTTCTTTTGTAGTTCTCGCAGGAGGTGTTCTTCTGATCCGGCGTGGTTGTGGATAAGACTGTGAAGATGTTGCTTCTGTTTCGTTTTGGTGGGTTCAGTGGCCAGGAGTGCGCGTAGGAGGTGCCAGGTCCTCTTCGTGCTCAGAGTCCCCTGTAGCTTGTCACAGAAAGCGTGCCAGTTCTGCCTGACGAGGTGGTCCGCATAGTCTTGAGCCTGCTTGGTCAGGAGAGCGATACGTGTTTTTAGCTTTCTGTTAAGCTTTTGTCGCTTCCATCTCTTCAGGAGGCCACTTCTTGCCTCCCAGAGATGTAGGAGGTGCGCGTCGACCGCGGGTGTATCGGCATCGAGTTGTATGATCTTGGTGTGACGTTCTGCTGTGTCTAATACATTTTTGAGCCATTCGTCAATGTCAGTTATGCTTGCTCCGGAATCTAGCTTGTCCTTGAAGGATTTCCAATCGGTTAGCCGTGCGATTCCGGTCTTGGTCTGTTTACGGGTGTGTGCTACATCTAATTGGAGAATATGGTGATCGCTACCTAAGGTTTCCTGGAGTCGACTCCACGCTGCCCAGGGGACATCCGCAGTAAAGGTAAGATCGGGGTTTGTGTCCCTGGAGACGCTGTTTCCATTTCTCGTGGTCTGGAGGGGATCATTCCAGAGGGTGAGTCTGTGTTGCTGTGCGGCATCGTGCACTCTAGCACCCTCCTTTGTGGTGGTATGATAGCCCCATGCCGTGTGCGAGGCGTTAAAGTCTCCCACTATGACGAGTTGGTGTCCATTCGTGGATTTCCTCATTTCTCGTACAAAGTGATCGAAGGCCGGTAGCTGGTCGCGAGGCGGGCTGTATACGCTGGCCACGAATAGGCTTTTCTGCATCTTTCGTTCCGGTAAAACCTCGATTAAGGTGTGTTCGGTCTGGGTGTTCTCTATGTCATGTTTTTGGGCTGTCAGTTTTGGGCTGTCAACGTAGATCAAAACGCAGGACTTTTTTCAGATGCACTCTCACTTGTGCGCTTTGCCTCCGTAGCTTTCCCTTCATAGCCACAGAAAGTTGTCCGCAAGTGTAACAGACGACGCACTTGACAACGACAGCAAAATTTAAGATGTCATGTTGTATACCCATGCCTCAAATATGTATATGTAGCAAAATGGTGTCAATATCAGTATATGCATATTGCGTGCTTCTTGTGGACGATGGACGTGGGTGCCCCGACGAAGACGACGAACGCTCTCTGCCTCTCGAGCTGTCGGCTGAACTGGCCAGCGTTGCAGTCATCTTTTGTAAATATACTTTGTAAATAGTCTCCAGTTCTTACTCCTTCGTTTGCGTAACAATATAAATTTGCAGTTGAAATAAAGCACCATTATAAGAGCGTATGCGTGCAATCGGGCTCAGTGCTCACAGCGAAATTACGTTGAATCTGCTGCAAAGCACATCTCCGGCCCAATCCAGTTCGCTTGCAGCGTCTTCGCAAAATTTGTCCACACGCAGAGCCTCAGCGGGACAGCGCCGTTCGACCCACTCGACCATTCTCTAGTACACTCTATGCTCAGTTTGCCTTGCGCACAGTGTTCTGTCATACTGTGCTTGTTTGTTTAGTTTGCATTCCAGACAGTTCTCTGTTGGCTCCAACAAGTCATTCTCATGAAGTTATAGACAGGCCACTTCAAATGGAACCAACGGTGCCCTCGCAGTGCAACTCCAAATGAGTCTCACGTCGCAGTCCGAATGAGCCCGACTCCACAACTGAAGAGCCTGAACTGCCACCTACCACAACGATGCGGACATCGTTGATGACCTGCTGGGCTGCGGTGTGCCGATTCCTGCCGCTGTTAGATTTGAAGACCTTGCAGACATCGACAGCACGGTTCCATCATGTGCCAAACTGAACAATGACGAAATAATTGAGCAAGTTCTCCCACCATCAAACAGCAACTCTGACTCAGATGACGATGTGCTGTGTGCTCCGGAGCCCTCCACATGCGGATCTGACTCAAGCCTTTGCGGTCCTTGCATCGGCGTACAGTGAAACTCAAAACTGGTAGAAATACAGGCGCACTTTGTTGCACGTAAGCGGAAGTGCATGCACCAATGCATCAATCCCTTGTTCTATGCATGGGTGCCTCAAGATGTAAATAAAGTGATCTTTTTTGGATACATTCGTTCTTTAGGACATTCGATAGTTCGGACTTACTTATGGTCCCCGTGGAATCTGAATTATCGGTCGCTGACTGTACAGTAAAAGCTTGTTAATTAAAATTCTGCTGGGATCCTATGAAAATTCTAATTATGCAAAATTCAAACTAACAAAAGTCAGAGAAAAAAAATCGCTCGGTTAAGGCGCGTATATAGTCCAATGTAGCGTATGTGTGCGCACACACATGCTACGTCACGTTGGCGAGAAGAACAATGTCTACAGTACGAAAGAATGGCGCATCCAGCGCAACTGGACAGTGCCAACGCAGTCTGATGTGCCCGACGTTGAGATGGCTCTTGCTCCATCTGCGCATTCGTCGCACCAACTGCGCTGACCCACAATGCATGGCACGGAGAAGAAAAAAAGGTGCCGACGTCGCTTTGCTGACGGTCACAGGCAGCTGTTCAAAGCGGCACGCGGGTTGGGGATAGTTCTGCACATGCTCTGAAGAGTGCAACCAGTGGCGTACGCATCGAACGCTGATGGAATTTCGTATGGTGCAGTGGAGGTGGCATACCGTAACTGGCCGAAAGTGATGCGCGCCAAAAACATAGGTCTATAAACGTGCCTTTGCGCTGCCAACGCCCGCCGCAGGAACAAGAGCTGTGCTCTAAAATGCACTCTCGAAACGCACCACAACCTGCTGCAACGTTGGTCTCCGTTGTACATTTCGTAGCTGCAATGGCTGCACGCTGCCGAGTTCCACTATACACAGCAGCAGCAGCAGCCTATTTTACGTCCACTTCAGGAAGGCCTCTCCCTGCGATCTCCAATTACCCCTGTCTTGCACCAACCGATTCCAACTAGCAACTGCAAATTTCCTAATTTCATCGCACTACCTAGTCTTCTGCCGTCCTCTCCTGCGCTTCCCTTATCTTGGTATCTATCCTGTCCCCCTAATGGTCTAATGGTTATTTAATCTGCGCATTATGTGACCTGCCCAGCGCCATTTTTTTTCTCTTGATGTCTATTAGAGTATCGTCTATACCCGTTTTCTCTCTGATCCAAACCGCTCTCTTTCTGTCTCTTAAAGTTATGCCTAGCATTCTTCGTTCCATCACTCTTTGCGCAGTCCTTAACTTGTACTCAAGCTTCTTTGTCAGTATCCAAGTCTCTGCCAAATGTGTCAGCACAGGTAAAATGCACTGATTGTATATCTTTCATTTCAATGATAACGGTAAGCTCCCAGTCAGGAGCTCAAGATGTCTGCCGTATGCGATCCAACCCATTTTTATTCTTCTCTGAATTTCCTTGTCATGGTCAGGGTTCCCTGTGATTAGTTGACTAAGATAAACATACTCCTTCACAGACTCTAGAGGCTGACTTGCAATCTTGAACTCTGGTTCCCTTGCCCGGTTATTTATCATTATCTTTGTCTTCTGCATACTATTCTTCAACCCCACTCTTACACTCTCCCTGTTAAGGTCCTCAATCATTTGATGTAACTCGTCCGCAGTGTTGCTGAAACTATACGCATACATGGCGCCAAACACGTATCCCAATGATGATAACTTATTTGTTCTTACTCAGTGCATTTAAATATCAAGAGTAGAAAGCAGACTGTTACATGTGGCCTTTTAAACATTACAGGTGCGTATGATAACGTAGACCAAAACATTTTGTGGGATATTCTGGAAGGGGAAGGCTTAGGTGATGATTGTCTGCAGCTTTTGAGAGATTTACCTAGAAAATACCGTTTGCATTGAATGGGAAGGGATGAGGACTGAGGAGAAAGTTGATATCAACAAGGGACTGAGGCAGGGGTGCACTTTATCCCCATTGCTGTTTATGATGTATATGGTGAGGATGGTGAGGGCGCTAGAAGGAAGTAATATCCAGTGGGCACGGCGAAAGCGCTGCGGGCAAGGTGCTCAAAATGCTACGTCTTTTCCTGGTACAGGTCCTGCTGCTGTCAAGTGCGCATGCATCTTCGCAGACTATCGCCGAGCTTCATCAAGTTTTAACAGAAGAATTCGCCACCAAGGATAGCACATCTGGCAGCGCCGTCACCGTGGGGACGCCACAGGTACATGGATATCGGACGTTATCGACCGTGACATCATCAGCCCTTGGCCCTATAAATTCGGCACCACACCCGTCCGTCTTCAGTGGGCACGGCGAAAGCGCTGCGGGCAAGGTGCTCAAAATGCTACGTCTTTTCCTGGCACAGGTCCTGCTGCTGTCAAGTGCCCATGCATCTTCGCAGACTATCGCCGAGCTTCATCAAGTTTCAACAGAAGAATTCGTCACCAAAGATAGCACATCTGGCAGCGCCGTCACCGTGGGGACGCCACAGGTACATGGATATCGGATGTCATCGACCGTGACGTCATCAGCCCTTGGCCCTATAAATTCGGCACCACACCCGTCCGTCTTCAGTGGGCACGGCGAAAGCGCTGCGGGCAAGGTGCTCAAAATGCTATGTCTTTTCCTGGTACAGGTTAGTTATGTGTGCACCATACGATCTGACGATAGGTTTCTTGTTCTCCTGCCGTGCCCACGCACATGTCTAGGCTGTGCCTATAGCTGCTATTGCTCATGTATGCTGCTTGTTTGTGGAGATATAGAAATGAATCCAGGCCCAACAGTTGATGAAATGTTTCAGAGACTCATTGAGGGGCAGAAAGACATTAGGTCTCATTTAGAGGCAACGGAAAGGGCACTGGGGAACTTTGGTGATCGCTTGAATAAGATAGAGGGAAACATAAAAGATCTCCAGATGAAAACAGATGGGATTGACAACATAAGCATAGCTTTAAATGGTGTGCAGGATGCACTTACACGGCATCAAGCCAGACTCGATGATTTAGAAGATAGAAGTCGGAGGTCAAATTTAATTGTTTTTGGCGTAAAGGAAGATCCTATTGAATCAGAGTCAGACTTGCGCAGAAAAGTTATCGATGATCTCTTTTCTGCTAAATTGGGAGTGCAGTGTTCATCTGTAGCTCGAATCCATAGACTGGGGAAAAGTTCTTCTAATCGCACTGTCATAATGTACTTTCAGGACTACAGAGAAAAGCAAGCGGTCTGGAGCAATGTATCTAAACTAAAGGGAAAAAACATTAGAATCGATAATGACTACTGCGCGGAAACGTTGTGCAAACGAAAGCATTTTTGGCAAAGTGCAAAACTTGAAAAAAAAGGCTGGAAGTAAGATTTCCTTGGTTTATGACAAGTTGAAGATCGATGGGTGGTACTATAAATGGGATGCTGCTCTAAACTCTAGAACATTGATAGAGCGCAACACCAGATCCTTATTTGAAAGCTAACGGCCAGATACGTCCGATGTGCGGTTAGTTTCTTTCAATGCAAGAAGCATTGTGAACAAAAAAGATAAACTGGAAGATTGTTTGCACTCTTTGGATCCGCACGTGTGTGTCATAACTGAAACCTGGCTACACGACCAAATAAGTGACGATGACATAGTCCCACCAGGTTATCGGTTATATCGGCGGGACCGAGGATCTAGAGGGGGTGGTGTTGCTGTGGTTGTTAAATCCTTTGTCGATGTTGACGTAGAAAGCCAGATTGCTGAGCATGAAAGCCTTTTTTTGAAAATCAAAGTGAAGGAAACGGCGTTTTATTTGTGTGCAGTTTATCGTGCTCCAGACACTGATGAAAGCTTTTTGAGTAAATTGTATGACCGTTTGTTGTTGTTACGAAATAAGAATGTTATTGTAACGGGTGACTTTAATTTGCCTTTATTAAATTGGAACAATCTGTCTTTTGGATTATCGCATACGAGCGATAGAATCCTTGATGTTATGCTTGGTCTTGGTCTTGACCAAATAGTTACTGAATGTACTCGCGGAACATCAATTCTTGACTTGCTGTTCATTAGTGAAGGATTTAGACAAGGAACCGTTACAATTGAACCCGGCATATCTGACCATAAGTTAATTTCTTTTTCCTGGAAGGTCGAAAAATCAAAAACACGTGCGGTTGATGTCGCTACAGTTAAGGAATTTAGTAGAGCTGACGATGTGGCGATTATTGACTATACTGAAGAAAATGTTGGGATTACATGTGATGATGTGGAAAGCTCTTGGCAAAGGTTCGCTAATGTGCTTAGGCATTGCATTAAAAAATATGTTCCAAACAGAAAAATACTTAAAAAGCGGAAACATCCATGGATTACTCGTGAAATTATACACATTAAGCATAGACTTAAGAGACATCGTAAGAAGCAGGGGACGTCAACACCACTGTTTATAGAAATCAAACGTGACCTATTATCAAAGGTGAGCTGCGCCAGGACTAAATTTTTTACACACACATTAGCAGAGTTTCTAAAGACTGATCCGCAGAAATTTTGGCAGCATTTGAGTAAACCCAAAGATGCACTTACTAAAATAAAAGTTAGGGACAGGATTATCACTGATGCTGCCGAAATAGCTGAGAATTTTAATCAGTATTTCTAAGAGGTGTTTTCAGAATTAGATGATTATGAAATAAAAGCAGTGGCTGCACCAGAGGATGGCATTGAAGTAACTCGTGAGGGTGTTCTGGCGATGCTCTTGAAACTGGACACTAAAAAATCCGCTGGACCCGATGGTCTTACAAATGTATTTTTGAGGCGTTACGCAGAACAAATATCAGGCTGCCTCACAGACATCTTTAAACTCTCATTAGCAAACGGAAAAATTCCTTCACAATGGAAAATAGCACGGGTGGTTCCCGTATATAAAAAAAGTCATCGATTGTCTGTTTCAAATTATCGGCCTGTTTCCATAACATCCAGTTGCTGTAAGATGTTGGAGCATATTGTAGCCGGTTACCTGCGAAAGTTCCTGAGCGATCATAATCTTTTGTCGGATAATCAGCACGGGTTTCGGCAGGGGTTATCCACAGTTATCAGACTGTTTTGTCTGTACATGAATTTGCGCGGGTGCTTGATATGTCCGGGCAAACGGACGTGGTTTTCTTTGATTTTAGCAAGGCCTTTGATAAGGTGCCACATGGCAAACTTCTCTATAAGATGGAATGTATGGGTATACCATTTTTTATTATTCGATGGATTCAAGACTACCTTACAGACAGACGGCAATATCTGGAAATCAATAAGACCGCTTCTAGTGTTGTTAATGTTCATTCAGGAGTTCCTCAGGGAAGTGAGCTGAGACCTTTGTTGTTTTTAATATATCTAAATGATTTAGTTGCAGTTGTTCCTAAAGATGTCTCTGTTAAGTTGTTTGCAGACGACTGTGTTGTGTTTAAAAAAAATTTCATCTGAACATGACCACATCTCTGTTCAAAAAGCAGTTTTTGCTATTGAAGAATGGTGTCTGAAATGGGCTATGGAACTTAATAGTGAAAAAACTGTTCTTTTACGTATAACTAGAAAAAAGTCTCCCATTTTGCTTCCTTACTTTCTCCGCGGCAACATGATTTTGGAAGTTGACAAATATAAATATTTAGGCACAACACTCTACAATAAGTTAAAATGGTCGGCTCACATTACTAATATTTCTACATCTGCATTTCGAAAGCTATGGGTTTTACGAAGAAAGCTAAAAACTGCCCCTGCACACATAAAACAATTGGCTTACGAAACTTGTGTGCGGTCTTTACTTGAAATATGCTTCAGTAGTATGGGACCCACACACAAAAAAAGATGTAATGATCCTTGAAAAAGTCGATAGGAAAGCGGTTAGGTTTATATACGGAAAATACAAAAGGGAAGACTCTCCTTCGCAGTTAATGATCTCAAATAACATTCATACACTAGAAACCCGCAGAAAGATTAATAGATTGATATTCTTGAACAATAGTTTAACAGGAAAAAATAAGCTCCAGCTTCCAGAGTGCATTAAGCGTCCTCTAGTGAGAAGGACTCGGAGCGTTCATGAGCATTCACTTGCTCCCATCTTCGCCAAAACTAAGAGCTTTAAGTACAGTTTTTTCCCTAGAACAGTACAAGATTGGAATTCGTTACCGGCATCTGTTTTTTCCTCACAAAATTTTTCTGATGCGTTACATCGTCTACTTACCTGATATGTATGTTTTGTATCCTTGTGCTGCTAATATTGTATAATTTTATTCTTTTGGTATCAGTATGCTGCTAATATTGTACAATTTTATTCTTTTGGTTTATTCTTTCGATATATGTGTGCTGCTAACATTGTATAAATTTTATTCTCTTGGTTATGTAACAATGTAAATTCATTCCTGCTTGGGCCAAGCAATGGCCTGCAGTATTCTGAAATAAATAAATAAATAAATAAATAAATATCGGGTGTAATCTCTCATACAAACAGGCAGGTATAGCAGTAGAGCAGCAGCTTCCAGGCTCATTTTATGCAGACGACATTGTGTTGATAGCTAACAAGCAAAAGATTTGCAACATTTGACAAATATCTGTGGACAGGAAGACAAGCATTTAGGTTTGAAAATCAGGTTTTATGGCATTCCATGAAACCATGAACAGACAGTGGCAATACAGGGCCAGGAAATACTTCGGGTAAAGGAATATAAATACCTTGGTATATGAATAACTGAAGGCAATAGATATATGTAAACACAGGAAAGAACACTAACAGTGAAGAGGAAGAGAAATGCAGCCATAACGAAACACAGAGCACTATGGGGACACTATAGGTACGAGGTGCTCTGAAGTATTCGGAAAGGTGTAATGGTTCCAGGACTTACTTTTGGAGATGCGGTTGTTTGCTTGAAATCAGGGGTACAATCAGGACTCGATGGCAACCAAAGGTCAATGGGACGCCTTGCATTGGGCGCTGATGGGAAGACTACAAATGAAGCTGTGCAGGGTGATGTGGGCTGGACAAGTTTTGAAGTGAGCGAAGCTTGCAGTAAAATTGATTATGAATAAGGACTGGGGAATATAGAAGAAAGTAAATGCGCCGGGAGAGATTTCAGGTATTTGTACAGGAAAAACATTGATTCATAGTATAGGAAAAGAACTAGGAACCTTGCCAGCAAGTATGCGGCCTGTAGGGTGGGCAACACAGCAACAAAGAACATCAAGCGGAAAGTCAGAGAGGCTGAAATAATCGCATGGGTGGCGGCAATGGAAAAGAAACCTGCCATGAATAACTACTTAAGAAGAAAAAATGAAATCGGTAAAAAAAAATTTATGATAACTCAAAGAGAAGCTTATTACTTTTTGAAGCAAGATCAGGATGCCTTAGAACATGCACCTATAAAGCAAGATATATGAAGGGAGAAGAAGCATGTGCTTGCTGCGGTAAAGCTAGGGAAACGATGGAGCATGTTTTATAAGAATGTGAAGATATCTGCACAGCGGTCGATTTAGCCACCACTGGCCTGTTTGAAGCCCTTGGGTTTAGCGAGAGCAGGGGGAAAGTAAACATGTCCGCAATGCAGATTAGTAAAAGGCAACTGGAAGATTGGTGGAAGAAGAGTAGGGACACGACAAAAAACAGAGCCGTACCAAAACAATGTTCACTATTCCATCCGTCCGTCCATCCGTCTGTCCGTCCGTCCGTCCAACGATGCTTTCCTTTGAGTAATAGCCTCGAATCTCAAAGGCTATGCTTTTTGGTACTGCGAGCGCCGATAAACGTCACAGTTGCCATGTTATAGACATTACCTGTTCGAGATTCTCAGCAGAACATCTCGTAGAGGAAAAGCATAGCTTCCAAGATGTAACATGAACTCGTTCTTCATACTCTTCATACAGTGGCCATGCCAATCAATGGGAAAAGAGTTAGGGACCATTTTCCACCGTAAACTGTTTCAGAAAGGCGGACTTTGTGTGCCAGGCCAAGACTCCTGTGAGAGTGAAACCAACACTGTGGAAGCCACTGACATTACCGAGCTCTGGGAGCACTTCGCTACTGATCATGACACAGGTGGTGCGTCGAAGGAGGAATTTCTAAGTGCAGGTAGTGCTGCCTCATTCTGCAGAGAGATTTTCGATGAGGCTATCATTGTTGCGACAGATTTGTGTGACAGAGATGACGGTGATGACGAGATTGAGTTGGAACTTATTGTGCGCAAACAAACAGGGACAAAGAATAGAAGAAACACAAGGACGAGCGCTTTCTAACAACTGGTTTTATTTTTGAAGAACCACCTGCTTAAATACCCACAGATCTGCGCGATCTAGTCAACAGAGCACGCCTATAGCGCATATAAACACACAGATCTTCGCAATCAAGTCAAGAGAGCACGTCTATAGTACATATACCACTTGTGATAAAAAACAAGGACGTGCACCAAAGCCACCCGGTCAACATAAAAACAGCAAGGTGCATGAAACAACCACTTGGGATAAAATGCGTTGAAGATGTGATGATAGAAGTGAATTTTCTTTATCCAACAATGAAACCGATGGATGGCTGATGCATTTTTCTTTTTGTTTTTCAATCCAGTGTGCTTCCACAATTTTCCTCACGGTTTGATTCCTATTCCTATACAAAATGTTGGTGCTGCTAAGACGGGGGGAGCATTCATGTTCTTGGCAATGCATTGCCAAATGCGTGCTAGGGCGACCTTTCAGACTGGACAAGTGTTCCCTTAACCTCGTGTTAATGCATCTCGCAGTCTGCCCTACGTACACATGACCACACGTCATAGGGATCTGATAAACAATGTTCATCGCGCAATTGACAAATTGGTTCTTGCGCATATGTTTAACACTACATTCTTTCTTTACATCATCCTTTCTTTCGAACTTATTTTTAACCTTAGAGCACACACTACCTATCTTGTTTTTCGCCGAAAATACCACTTTTACTGCGTAGCTACCAGCCAGCTTTCTAAGTCTGTGTGAAAGGCCGTGCACTTATGGAATCACTGAAAACTTGGTAGCTACATCCTTCTGCCTTTGAATCCTTTTGCAATGTCCTTTATCCTGTTTAAGTTTTTTCATCAGTCTAGCGCACGACGCCAGCATCACAGCGAGCGGGTACCCAGCCTTTTTCAACCTATCAACTTGCTCAAAAAATGCAATCTTTACAGTGTGGTGACATGAATTCAACAACGCTGACCGGAAACACGAAATGACTATGCCATTCTTCACAAGCCTGGAATGATTTGAGGCATAATTCATTAGCGGTTTTCCAGCTCGGGGTGAAAATGACCAACATACATGTTCCGATAGGAATTCTAACTTGACATCAAGAAATTGTAGCTTGTTATCTACCGGTAATTCAGAAGTAAACGTTAGGTCTTTGCCCAGAGAATTGAAGGCTTCTACAACCCTATTTCTGAAAGCACCCTTGTCTACATGACAGCCTAAAATCAAGTAGTCATCGACATATCTGTATACCTTATTTACTACACCTTCTAAATCTTTGGCCAACTCTCTGTCTATGCTTCCCAAAAAAATGCTACTTAGGATGGGAGCTACCTTTGACCCGATGCACACACCCTTTGCCTGTATATATGTTTCACCACAGAATCCTATATGTGTATTCGCTAAATAAAAATGGAGAAGTTCAAGAAAGGATTCAACGGCCATGCCGCATTTGTTGCGGAATGACACCTCGTCATTCTCATTAGTTATGCAATCTTTAACACTGCACATTAGGGGCCCATGCGGTAAGGAGTAGTAGAGATCTTGAACATGTATGCTGAATCCCCAGCTGCAGCTTGTCTTCTCTGATGCCAGAAAATTCACAAGGCCTTCCGAGTTTTTCAATAAGTACGGATCCTGTACTTCTAAGGAATTCAACATATATTGCAGGAACTCAGCGACCATAACCTGCCAACACCCTCGCTCGGGCACAATTGGCCTAAACGGAATTCCTTGTTTGTGGGTTTTTGCTATAAAAAATATCTCTAATTTCATTCCTTTTGAGTTCTTTAAATGTGACGCAAGCTTTTCTTGGTCACATTTCTTCAATAACTCCACCGCCTCCTTTTTTACGTTTTCTACACTCACGTCACATTTCTTAAAGCACTTATTCACCGCTAGGAAAGCCTTTTCTTAGTAACAATCGTTTGGTAAAACAACCAGAAAGCCTTCCTTGTCTGCTTGAACAACGCGCAGATTATTCTCAAGCAAATACTTAGCAGTCCTATCATCATTGGGTCTGGATCTATCGCTTACCGAAGCTTTGGCCACCACGTCCACACATTCCACCACACATCGTTCTTTTTCTTTCTCTGGTACACTCCTGGCAATGTCCCTTGTAAGTGCTAACTGTTGTATGTGTGGTTTCGGTTCCGGTTTGGGGATCACCTGCCGCCAGAGGCACCAGTGTCGCTATGTGTATATATATGACTGTATGTGGCAATAAACCGGGAATTGTTTGGTTGCTAGCAGTTCGTGTACTTGGGCGGCACACGCCGCTACAACACTAACCTGTCGACGATGTTGATCCTTGGTTCCACGCAGAACTTCGGCCCCAACTTGAGTACCTGCTGATGCTGTTCTTCCACCGTTGCACCCCCTAGTAATAGAAGGCGCCCCCCGAAATGATCCCATCCTCGTCGCCAATGTTGTAGCGGCATGTGCCGCCCAAGTACACGAACTGCTAGCAACCAAACAATTCCCGGTTTATTGCCACATACAGTCATATATATACACATAGCGACACTGGTGCCTCTGGCGGCAGGTGATCCCCAAACCGGAACCGAAACCACACATACAACAGTTAGCACTTACAAGGGACATTGCCAGGAGTGTACCAGAGAAAGAAAAAGAACGATGTGTGGTGGAATGTGTGGACGTGGTGGCCAAAGCTTCGGTAAGCGATAGATCCAGACCCAATGTTGATAGGACTGCTAAGTATTTGGTTGAGAATAATCTGCGCGTTGTTCAAGCAGACAAGGAAGGCTTTCTGGTTGTTTTACCAAACGATTGTTACTAAGAAAAGGCTTTCCTAGCGGTGAATAAGTGCTTTAAGAAATGTGACGTGAGTGTAGAAAACGTAAAAAAGGAGGCGGTGGAGTTATTGAAGAAATGTGACCAAGAAAAGCTTGCGTCACATTTAAAGAACTCAAAAGGAATGAAATTGGAGATATTTTTTATAGCAAAAACCCACAAACAAGGAATTCCGTTTAGGCCAATTGTGCCCGAGCGAGGGTGTTGGCAGGTTATGGTCGCTGAGTTCCTGCAATATATGTTGAATTCCTTAGAAGTACAGGATCCGTACTTATTGAAAAACTCGGAAGGCCTTGTGAATTTTCTGGCATCAGAGAAGACAAGCTGCAGCTGGGGATTCAGCATACATGTTCAAGATCTCTACTACTCCTTACCGCATGGGCCCCTAATGTGCAGTGTTAAAGATTGCATAACTAATGAGAATGACGAGGTGTCATTCCGCAACAAATGCGGCATGGCCGTTGAATCCTTTCTTGAACTTCTCCATTTTTATTTAGCGAATACACATATAGGATTCTGTGGTGAAACATATATACAGGCAAAGGGTGAGTGCATCGGGTCAAAGGTAGCTCCCATCCTAAGTAGCATTTTTTTGGGAAGCATAGACAGAGAGTTGGCCAAAGATTTAGAAGGTGTAGTAAATAAGGTATACAGATATGTCGATGACTACTTGATTTTAGGCTGTCATGTAGACAAGGGTGCTTTCAGAAATAGGGTTGTAGAAGCCTTCAATTCTCTGGGCAAAGACCTAACGTTTACTTCTGAATTACCGGTAGATAACAAGCTACAATTTCTTGATGTCAAGTTAGAATTCCTACCGGAACATGTATGTTGGTCATTTTCACCCCGAGCTGGAAAACCGCTAATGAATTATGCCTCAAATCATTCCAGGCTTGTGAAGAATGGCATAGTCATTTCGTGTTTCCGGTCGGCGTTGTTGAATTCATGTCACCACACTGTAAAGATTGCATTTTTTGAGCAAGTTGATAGGTTGAAAAAGGCTGGGTACCCGCTCGCTGTGATGCTGGCGTCGTGCGCTAGACTGATGAAAAAACTTAAACAGGATAAAGGACATTGCAAAAGGATTCAAAGGCAGAAGGATGTAGCTACCAAGTTTTCAGTGATTCCATAAGTGCACGGCCTTTCACACAGACTTAGAAAGCTGGCTGGTAGCTACGCAGTAAAAGTGGTATTTTCGGCGAAAAACAAGATAGGTAGTGTGTGCTCTAAGGTTAAAAATAAGTTCGAAAGAAAGGATGATGTAAAGAAAGAATGTAGTGTTAAACATATGCGCAAGAACCAATTTGTCAATTGCGCGATGAACATTGTTTATCAGATCCCTATGACGTGTGGTCATGTGTACGTAGGGCAGACTGCGAGATGCATTAACACGAGGTTAAGGGAACACTTGTCCAGTCTGAAAGGTCGCCCTAGCACGCATTTGGCAATGCATTGCCAAGAACATGAATGCTCCCCCCGTCTTAGCAGCACCAACATTTTGTATAGGAATAGGAATCAAACCGTGAGGAAAATTGTGGAAGCACACTGGATTGAAAAACAAAAAGAAAAATGCATCAGCCATCCATCGGTTTCATTGTTGGATAAAGAAAATTCACTTCTATCATCACATCTTCAACGCATTTTATCCCAAGTGGTTGTTTCATGCACCTTGCTGTTTTTATGTTGACCGGGTGGCTTTGGTGCACGTCCTTGTTTTTTATCACAAGTGGTATATGTACTATAGACGTGCTCTCTTGACTTGATTGCGAAGATCTGTGTGTTTATATGCGCTATAGGCGTGCTCTGTTGACTAGATCGCGCAGATCTGTGGGTATTTAAGCAGGTGGTTCTTCAAAAATAAAACCAGTTGTTAGAAAGCGCTCGTCCTTGTGTTTCTTCTATTCTTTGTCCCTGTTTGTTTGCGCACAATAAGTTTTAAGATGAGTCTCATTATGGCTCTCATTGCGTTCCGACGCGTCGCCCGCATGCGCGGGAACCACTTGAGTCGTACTTTTCGTTCTTCTAGTTTTACCACTCGCAGTACGCGCTCAGCCTCCCTGCAGATTTGGCCTTTGGCGAAGTTTCGCACCGCCTGTCTTGAGTCACTCAGCACTGTGTGGCAGTCTGCGTCGGCGATGGCCAGGGCGATGGCTACCTCCTCCGCTTGTTCCGCTCCGGCGCTTCTCACGCTCGCTGCCGTCCTCGTGGCGCCGGTTGACGCCTCTATGACGACCGCAGCAAAGGCGTTCCGTTGGTATTCGGCCGTGTCCACGTACCGCACGTGTTCGTCGTTGGCATGCTGGTCGATGAGAGCCTTGGCCCTCGCCGCTCTTCTTCCCTTGTTGAACTCGGGATGCATGTTCTTCGTTATGGGGTCGATTCTGGTCTGGCGTCGGACCTCTTCGGGGATGGGGAGCTTCATCTCCACCTTGTTCAAGCGTCTAATTCCCAGATCGTCCAGTATCTTCCTCCCGGCTTTGGTCATGGACACCTGAGAGGTCAGTCAGTTGAGAGGTCCGTTGCGCTTCGGCTATTTCTTCGAGCGTATTGTGTAGCCCGAGTTGTAACAAGCAGGTTGTGCTTGTGGACTCGAACAGGCCCAGGGCCGTCTTGTACGCTCTTCTGATGAGCACGTTGATTTTGTTTCATTCGTGTTGCAGCCATCTGTGGTAGGCTGCAACATACGTGACGTGGCTGATGACGAAGGATTGGACGAGCCTAATTAGGCTATCCTCTCTCATGCCAGCCTTTCGGGAAGTGACTCGTTTGAGCAGTGTAATCGCGTTGGCTGCTTCTGCCTTGAGACGGGTGATGGTTTCGATGACCATGCCTAGGATCCTAATTTTGCCGACCTTGGGGATCACGTTGCCGGATTTGGTGATGATTCTGATTTTTTCGTTTTCGCGTTGTCTGGTCTTGCCTCTGCTGTTTTTGGTAGGTGGGAGTATGAAAGGCTCCGATTTGCTCGGCAAACATGTCAGTCCGGTGCCTTCTAGCTGGTCTTCTATTGCGTCGACGGCGGCTTGTAGCGCGCCCTCGATGTGGGCGTCGCTGCCACCGGTCACCCATATCGTGATATCGTCCGCGTAGATGGTGTGCCTGACGTTTTCGCTGTGCCCGAGCTTTTCAGCCACTCCGATCATTACCAGGTTGAACAGCATCGGCAAAATGACCGATCCTTGTGGTGTGCCAGTGCTCCTGAGCTTCTTCTCTTGCGTCTGTAGGTCGCCTGCTCGTAGCTCGACGGTCCTGTCCATGAGGAAGTCCTTGATGTAGTTGTAGGATCTTTTGCCCATGTTGAGCTTGGAGACATGGGACAGAATCGCCGAGTGTTTCACCTTATCGAAGGCGCTCTGCAGGTCGAGCCCTAGGATTGCTTTGTTGTCGCGGGCGCTGCCACCATCATCGATGATTTGGTGTTTGAGCTGCAGCATCGCGTCCTGCGTGCTGAGGTGCTGTCTGAAGCCGATCAAAGTGGCCGAGTACAGCCCTTCTCGTTCCAGGTAGTCTTGCCACCTGTTGAGCAGGACGTGCGCCAGCACCTTGCCCACGCAGGACGTGAGCGAGATGGGCCGGAGGTTATCTGTGTCCGGCAGCTTCCCCGGCTTGGGGATCAGGATGGTCTTGGCTGTCTTCCACAGCTTTGGCAGCGCGCCCGCTCTCCAGAACTTTTCAAACGAGCCGTCATCGAGGTTCTTGAGCGCCTTGTTCGTGACGACGTCCGGGCCGGCTGCCGACCGGCTGTTGAGGTCGTGCAGGGCCACGCGTACCTCCTCGACGTAAATGTCACGATCGAGCTTCGCGTTAGGCAGGCCGCTGTACGGCGCGTGTTGTTCGGTAGGTGAAGTCGGCAGGTATTTGTCGTTAATGCGCCTGGTGACTTCATCGACGCCGTGTGCTGAGACCGCCCAATGTATGAGCCTGGCGAGTCTGTCCCTTTGGTGCGACTTGGTCTTGGTTTCGTTTCCGTTAAGAGTAGGCGAATACCTTAGCTGCATTACAAGCGTCGGTGTATGAATAGGGTGCACGTCTAACGTATCAGTGTAAACATGGCCACTATCGTTGCCGCTCGCGATTTGTTGCACGCCCACGAGTGCAGACCAGAAGAATCGAAAGGCGCCCTTTGTGTTGTTGTTGTTGACCAAAACCATTAAGAAGCCTACAAATAATAAAGCCGAGGTAAGTTTGGTTGTAGCTTTTTTTTTTTTTTCATGAAAGTGTGCAAAGTGATGAAAGGAATGAAATGGGGCATCTGCTTAAGAATGTTTGGTGCGTGCAGACCGCTTGGTATGTCTTCAAGAGTCGTTCGCTTAGCATTCGACAGATGGTAAGCGCAATCATCATTAGCTAGACTTGGCACACGACATATCGCTACGACAAAATTCAGTGGTGCGATCATTACGCGAGTGTGATCATTATGCAAGTAAATAGGGTACAAGAGTTGCCAGTGCGCCGTGTGAGGTTGATTGCAAAAGTTACTCGAAATAACACCAGCGAACACATATCTTTCGGCCAGCAGCACCGAGGAACAACCAACAATAATAACAACAGTGCCAATGTCAATTGCATTTCCTGTTGATTGCTGGCTCCAGCGGAGCGTTGGCTGTCACGATCCACCTGGGTTCGTGGACCATGGGGGGGTCCAGGCACCCTCCGTCAGAGGAGTGTTGGCGTGACCGTCGAAGTGTTGGCTTCTCCACAATGCAATGGAGCCCGTTTTGACCATGTAATGGAGCTCAGAAAATAGTGGCGCTGGGATAGCTGGAGGCGGCAAGAGCTGCATGCGGAAAAGAGTGGCGCAACTCTGGCTCCCTAAATGGAGCCTATACAGTAACTCTTAATAGGTGGGTCAGCTGCATGCCCCCTGGTGGCTCTGTAGATGCAGCACCATCTACAATCACAACATCTGCCAACATATTTCATGTGACACCGTAAATAGGGAGATTTCGTAGAGCATTGTTACAGATGAAAACCTGTGGCAAGACAATACACCTTTCAGTATAATGTATTTCAGCTAACATGGGAAGGTCTCATTATTTACATCACACTAGATATTCAGAATGGCCTGCCAGAAAGGAAAGAAATGGCCAGAAAGGAAGCCAGAGGCAGGAGTTATAAATTATGTTTCATGTAAATGAGATGGTGAGGTGATAGACATGTTTGATGTGCACAGAGGACATCGCTTTCTTAGTGGATACTCAGTGAGATATGGAGCTTCTTGCAGATATATATATTTGGGAGTGAACATTAGTGTAAAGAAGTTGAAAATGATTAAGCTCTGGGGTTTTACCTGCCAGAACCACTGGTACAATTATAAGGCACACTGCAGTGAGCGACCCCAGATTAATTTTGACCTTCTGGGGTTCTTTAACATGCGGCCAATGCATAGTACACTAGCATTTTTGCATTCTCCCCCCCCCCCCCTGAAATGCAGTCACTACAGCCGGGATTTGATCCCGCATCCTCAGGCTTAGCAACGCAACCCCATAGCCAATACACCACCACGGCGGGTACAATGAAATCAGACTTGATGGTGTTCTATATAATGAGTGGTCAGCAAGTCACAAAACATGAAAATGAGTTACCAAGTGTATGCAAGTACAAACACTTAGAAGTATGGATCAAAGGTGGAAAACAGAGGTGCTGGGTTTCACAGCAGGAAAAACATAAATAAATCTGCAATGTAAGATTGGCAAATAATGTGGCTCAATGTATGAAGCATGCCCCAGTTAAAAGAACAGGGTGCAGTGCATGAATAGAACTTACTTAGGTGACTTGAGGTCCCTGTGAATGATGCTCCGAGAGTGGAGGTAGTTCATGCCGGATGCTATGTGCTTGCTCCACTCGACCACAGTGGCAGGCGGGATGACGCGGCCATTCTTGAGTGCGTCGTACAGTTGCCCATAGGGACAGTATTCCATCACTATACAGAAGCATGGCTCTTGAGTGCACACGCCCCTGCATCAAGCAAAAGAAGCTCTGAAAATTCACACGTAGATGCCAATTATAACATCTACAAAAATGGTATTAATGGCCATCTTTGGATGGTGCAACTGCACTGTGACAGGGACGTATAATTAGCAAAACAATAAAGGCTGCAACAGGCGGTGCAAATCAATGTTTACTCGGTGCAGCAGATGATGCTGCTGAGGCTTGAGCTACTATTTGCAAGGCCAGTTATGGCAAACAAAAATACTGTGCCACAAAGCAAAGAATATGAAAACATGGTGTGATCCGACCTATCATTATGTTGTAATACAGTCGAATCTCAATCATTCAAATTTGAAGGGGCCCAAAGATTTGTTCTGAATAAATAGCGTTTGATTAAAGGAAGCTCATTAATGGAGGATTTACGTGCAGTGTAGCGTTAGGTGGCAGATGTGCACTCAGCTAACACATCAGTGACGCGTTTTGAAACTGTGGCTATAATCCCACTTCTAAACAAAATTTTCACCACCGCGAAGCCACACGTCAAGCCAAATTTCACATATAACCCACACCCCGACCATGGCCTCCGATATTTGCACACACCAGCTGGTTTTCCTCTGTTTGTCCCAATCGCATGCAATTTTCAGAGGTGGGCGTGGCTGCCTCCTCCTCCGCACCGCTCGTAACCAATGGGTATTCATGCGTCGGCAAGGCTTTTGAGCCCTCTGGTACAGCTGTAGTAGCTTGGATAAGGCAAGAAAAGAATGTTCTTGTGCTGCTATATTTTTCACGTATTAGTGCTCTTTTACTGATTTGGAAATGACAGCTCAAGGTGTACGAGGTGCAAAGTGCATGCTAGAGCCTATTTTCTCAAATGTGTTTAACTCTTTCCATAGCACGCCCATGGACATCATTAGCCCACTAAAAATGATTTGAAACGCCGCTTTCGAGACCTTCCGAACCACTCACAGACACACTGCGCTATCAGACGTAAAGGAGGAGAACTATACTTTTTGTTTTCTAAGCAGTTGTCTTTTTGCCCGCCAGGCATTAATTTTTTAACGCACTCCGAAGTTTCATGATAATCAAAGCAGAAAACAAAAATTGCCACCTCCGGGAGCAGAGCGCGCTTCGACTTCGAGAGCGATGATGACGCAAGCAAGCCTGGAACATTGGTGGCTGCAGCCTGGTGTGCTAAACTGCAGTATAGAAGAGTTAACTGCTGGGCTAGTTGATGATCTTGCATACTGAAAAGATTTTGCGCCAAAAAAAACAACACACACAAGAAAGACGGCGACACCACGGGCACCCGTGGTGTCGTCGTCTTTCTTGTGTGTGTTGTTTTTTTGGCGCAAAATCTTTTCAGTATGCAAACTGCAGTGCTTGCACTTAAATATTTGTAGTGGAATACCTGTTCAATGAAAAATTTTGATTGTTTTCGGATAGTGACTATTAGATGGCAATACATATTCTATGTCTCATAATTTTTTTTACATTTCTTTCTTAGTAGATTTAAGCGTGTGTTTACAAACTTTGTTCAATTTTATGCCACAATCTTGATTCTCTAAATTTATATCTTTTTTATGACATACACCTTGTTAATAAAACTTTTATGCATGAAAAGTGCATTCAGTCTGCTTTTTGTTTATATATTACATAAAATATAGAGTGCAGTAGTTCCTTCAGAAAAAAAGTCTGGTGTAACCTAGAAAAAACACCTATTTGCCCCATGGCAGGGAATGAGTTAGCTACAGGTGCATACATAGAGCTCGTATGTGTGTGCAGGAATGGAAAATTTCAACGTATATGTACGAGCGTTGTGCTGTCGATGAGGTGGCGGTCGGGCAATGTTGTGATGGGTCCTTCTTTTCCCTCGATACAGTCATTTGGAGTATGGTGCATGCCGCTTGGATAAACTTTTGACATTTCTGCAGTCGCAATGATTTTAGCAATTGCTTTATTCAAAATTCACCATGCAGTAAAAAATTAATCAGAACTCTCTCACAACATTTACTTTTTGCTTAAGGCTCACTCGGACTCAGACTCATTGAAATTCTACTCAGCAAGTATCACACTCCCGGGTCAGTCAAGTTTATTTATTTATTTACCCACAGCGCCACAGTGGCATTACAGTCTGAGTGACTGTAAGTGAGTCTGAGTGAGTCCACTCTCGAGTTAGTTTGCCAACCTATGTCATGCCCACTCTCCATTCTCCTTTGAGCTCAGTGATTTCGTTCACAAGGTCGCAAGGACAATAAATCCAAATGAGGATAAGACACCCTCTCCAGAATTCCTATCTCGAGATGGCATCGAACCAGCTGGCTGATGTGACGAATTTCCCCATGACAAATTTTCTGATATGGCAATTGAGATTGTAACGAGCTGGCTCGTTCCTGCACCAACTAGCATGACAGCAGATACTATTAGGTTTTTCTAAGCTTCCGGAAACATGTGCAGGATTCAAAGGACACAAATGATTTGCGTAGACATAGTAGACATATGGGGCAGAGACTCGGAAATTGACAATGAAGCTTGAGACCAAGTTAAGGACCGCGCAAAGAGTGATGGAATGAAAAATGCTAGGCATAATGTTAAGAGATAGAAAGAGAGCGGTTTGGATCAGAGAACAAATGGGTATAGCCGATATTCTAATTGACATTAAGAGAAAAAAATGGAGCTGGGCAGGTCATGCAATGCGCCGGTCAAATAACTGTTGGACCACTAGGGTTACATAATGGGTACCAAGAGAACGGGAAAAGCAGTCGAGGATGGCAGAAGACTAGGTGGAGTGATGAAATTAGGAAATTTGTGGACGCTAGTTGGAATCGGTTGGCGCAGGACAGGGGTAAGTGGAGGTCACAGGGAGAGGCCTTCGTCCTGCAGTGGAGATAAAATAGGCTGATGATGATGATGAAGCCATGAGCAGGTGTCAGGAGTCGGAATGCTTTAAAATGTTTCAGAGCTGCAAGCCTTCATTGCACAGCGACCTACGGGAGCAACAGCTGACAACCCCTAATGGCTTTAACGTTCAAATGGGCTTCTCATAACATAGAAAGTAGCCCTGCTTGGGTTTGTCTGTACCTCATCGATATCTGTACGTGATTAAATAAAAAGGCTATGTTTCACGGGATGAGGATCATGTGTTTAATTTTTTTTCTGCAGACATACACTCACTACATTCAAGTGAGTATGTAGAAGTGGAATATCTTTGTGCAGGCTATATAGATAGGTTTATCATTTTATGAGCTAGGTTTCAAAGCTGGCTCACCAAAGCAGCCAGTTTCAAAGCAGTTTTGCCAGCTGGTATCAGCACTTGCTTTCGTCTGTACATTTCACCATTGTGATCTGGCGTGAAGCATTATGTAGCATGACCTGCCCACAGCAACCTACTGCAATCACCTGTGTACTTAGATTGAGGTGCACGATAGAGAACCCCATGTGGCTAAAATTATTTCGGAGCTCCATGCTACGGCATGCGTCATAATCATATTTTTTTTGCCTGTACACTCGGAATGTTGTATTGCGATAGCAGGTCTATGGACACTCTAGGCAGTGACATCGACATTTCCTCTCAGTTCCACTGAATGCCAGTTCTGCATCCAAACAAGGCAACAGCGCAAACACTCAGTTTAAGCAGCATGCACGTGTTACAAAGCAGTCTCACGAAATCAGTCAGGGACTGCATCAGCGACCACAATTAGCCCCATTTCCATACAGGTATCTTATGAAGAAAATAAGATGCCAGAACACCCTTATTACAGATGAACTTCAGTTTGGCCTAGTTGGGGTTCACTGCATATCATATTGACTGCAAATAAAGATGAGGACAACAGAAGAGAACACAAAAACGACCCTTATTACTTCCCATTTCCGGATATTTTACGCTCTCAGTAGTGTCAGTCATTATTGACGTTAGTAGGGTTAGAAGTGCCCTCTACACTACATCCCCCCGTGTCAAAAAGCTGGACTAATTACAGGCTAATTACAGGCTAATTACAGGTCCAGTCTTTTTGGCATAAAAATGCATTGACCCGATTGAGTGTGCCGAGAACAGCGACTTAGAGTCCCAGTGTGCACCGTCCCCAAACAGTCTGCATTAGGTAGTAAAGGCACACTTTCCAGGGGAGCCTCTGGAGAAACCACACCACCAGGCTCAGTACCCGAGAGTTCTCCTGCAGTGCCAGTTGTCTCCTCTGTCTCTGGCAGTGGTGACAGGAGTTCTCCCACACAGTCAGTTGTCTCCACTGTCTCTGGCACTGGTGACGGTGCCCTCAAACCAGGTGACCCGCTATGACCAGCACAGGGAACAAGCAGACAACCGTTCCATTGAATCAAATCGGTTGGCGTTTCCACCACGTACCATCACGGACGCTGACCACAACTAAGCACTCAAGCAGCACACTTGGCATCTGTCAACCAGACACTCTGGCCAGGTTGTAGACCCAGTAGTAGTTGAGCACCATGGTGACAGTTGTAGTTCGTGGTCTGCCTGCACCTAGCAGCCTTGTCACACTCTTTGAAGGTCCTGTAGCCAGGCTGTTTCAGAGTAAGATGGTCAGGAAGTTTTGGCAAACGAGTGCGCAGGCGCCGACCTATCAGAAGGTGAGCAGGACTGAAGCCTGTTGAGCCGGGAGTGTCCCTGTACACCCGCAGAGCCATGTGACCATCAATCTTCTTCCTCCACAGTTCCTTCCCAGTTCACACTGCACATTCCACTTCCCCATTTGACTGTGGAAAAGCGGGGCTACTCATGTAATGAGTAAAGCCATCTATTCACGCGAAGTCCGTAAATTCTTTCAACAAAAACTGTCGTCTGTTGTCGCACCGAAGAATTTCAGGCATGCCAAATCGAGTTATCATGCTCTTTAACGTAGTAATGACTGATTTGCTTGGCGTTACACACAGAGTTAGTACTTCCAGAAACCTTGAATACTACTAATAGAACTACTAACATCAACTACTAATAGGAAGTCCTGACCTTCAAAATGGAAGATCTCTGCCCCTACTTGTTGCCACAGGAGCCCTCTAGGGTATCCATCGGTATCATGGGTTTTGCCCTCTGCTGTCTCACAGTTGCGCATTGCTTGCAGTTTTCGACCACTTCCTTGATTCTGTGGCTTATTCCAGGCCACCATACCGACTTGCAAGCTCTCGCCTTAGACCGAGCCACTCCGAGATGACCTTCATGTACCAGTCATAAGACCTCCGCTTGAAGAGCTGCAGGAACACCCAGTCAACCCCCTTTCAGCAGAAGTGAGTAGGCAACCGAAAGTTCACCATGGCATTTCCAGTACGCTGCCAAGTTTACTGGCAGTCTTGTCTTAGACAGCCAACTGTAGTTGCGGAACTTGACCAGGGTAGGGCAGACGCCATAAGATGCTTGATGCCTTTGCATTGTTTCCAAGTTAACGTGCGCGCTTTCGTCAACGGTTTTCATGACCACTTACATGTAGCTTTCAAGAGAAGCAATTGCATCAATTGCAGCATCCGAAGAGGGAAGCGGAGCCCTTGACAATGTGTCGGCAGTAGCTACCAGCTTGCCTGGAATGTAGTGTACCTTGAACTGATAGCACATCAACTTGAATCACAGGCGTTGTATTCTGGGTGGTAGCAAATCCACCTCCATGTCACCCAGAAGTGTTGTTAGCGGCTGATGGTCTGTTTCAACAATGAATAGGAGGCCTCGAAGAAATTTGTCAAAGCACTGTATGGCCCACCTGAAGGCCTCCTTTTCCTTCTGGCTGTATATCTGCTCCGTCTTCGTGAGCGAGTGTGAAATCTTTCGTCATCCGCTATGCTCATCGCTCATACGTGAAGTTAGCTTCCTTCGACGATGCAGGCTTTCAGCAACTGAGATATCTCGGTTGCTGAAAGCCTGCATCATCGAAGGAAGCTAACTTCATGCATGAGCGATGAGCAGAGAGCGGGTGACGAAAGAGAGAGGAAAGAACAAAGGGACAAACGAAGGGTGGCTGTAATTCCCTACTTTCATAATGTTTCCCACAACCTAAAAAAGGTTGGGCGACGGTCTGGTGTAAACATTGTTTTTACAGCACCTAACAAACTCTTGAGGTTGAGTGTGTTGAGCTGTCCCATAAGGAAAAGAAAGCCAGGTTGTGCTACTGTGCACAAGGATCCTTTCGTTACATGCACTCGCAACGTAGTGTATAAGATTCCACTTTCGTGTGGGAAGTACTACGTGAGCCAGATGGGCAGATGTTTAAATGTGCATCTGGCGGAGCATAGTAATAAAGTGGAGAGCATTGCAATAGATGGGCATCTGGCTGCCCATTGTAGAAAATGTGACACGAAGGCACCATGCTTTCCTTTCTTAAAACAATCTGTTGTTGTCTATCGCCACAAGAATAAGATAACGAGGGAAATTGTCGAAGCAGCCGAGATAGCTAGAGCCGGTGAAAATTGTGTTAGCATGCCATCTATTCTTTTATCAAAGAAAGAGCTTGAATTTTTGGGTGTAGTAGCCACATGACTGCTTTTCCTCCTTCCCTTCAGTGTGTCTGTTGCAGTGGCGTCCCAGTGAGTGTATATATGCTCATCAGCTGCAATAAATAAATTGTTGAAAGTTAGCACTCGTCCTGTGTTCCTGCTTCGTCCTTGTGTCATTCTTGCGCTATGTATCCCGGTTTGTATGTATCCCACCAATACGCCCAAACTTCTTCCCCACCAAGAAACATCACAGCTTACATGCAAATTCTCTAGCCAGGAGTACATGCAGCCAACATGAGCAGAGCATCTGCCATGGTGATGGGGAATCAGGGACACAATGTGGTTCAAACTTGGGAAGGAGTTTGCACAAGGAAGTATGCTAGCCATGCTGGTTTTACAAGATGGAGCTTGGCCGTCAACATGTGTCAGCTGGGGATGTGGCACCTTGATCCTCATGTTGCTAAAGACCAGTCTGCAAAGGAGGTCAGTTGGCAAAGCAGCCAAAGAAAACCAAGCCACCTTAGCGAGATGGCCAGGAGTTTGCCTTGGACGTCTCAGTAAGACAGGTGATGCCAGCTGGCTGGAATGAAAGGTCAGCAGTAGCAGTGAATGTGACAGTTTTGCATGACACGACTGCACATGCACCATACCCTAGTGGAGAGTGCTGGAAATGTTTTGAACAGCTTCGGTGGTTCGTGGAGCTGAGGACGCGCACATAGGTGTTCTCCGACACGTGCGTATAGAATAGCTTAGGCAGCCTGCAGCATAGCCTATGTGGACATGAACTCATATTGACGATGCAGTGCCAATAATATGGTATTTGTCGTAGTGTTTCAGTAGATTATCCAGCTGCTCACAACAATAGTCAGTTAACGTGCAGTACCAGGTCGACTAGGTTCTAGGTACAAGGTACTAGGTACTACGACAAGGTACTAGGTTCTTAGTTGAAATCAAGAAAAAAAAATGGGCATGGGCAGGACATGTAATGAGGTGGGAAGATAACCGATGGTCATTAAGGGTTACGGAATGGATTCCAAGGGAAGGGAAGCATAGCAGGGGGTGGCAGAAAGTTAGGTGGACGGATGAGATTAAGAAGTTTGCAGGGACGACATGGCCACAATTAGTACATGACCGGGGTAGTTCGAGGAGTATGCGAGAGGCCTTTGCCCTGCAGTGGGCTGCTGCTGCTGATGATGATGACTAGGTCGACATGACACTGATTCCGTCAAGAAGTCGACATGACACTGGCACCAAATTTCAGCCGTCAAGTGAGAAGACCGTGTCACTGAGAGAGATATTGTCATAATAAGACCACGATGATGCCAATGCAACTGACAACAGCGAGCCTTTGTAGTGTGACAGACATTCATGCCAACGATGTTGACAAAACCAGTCTGCTGTATTGCCATGCAATTGGCTGCTGTGCAAAAACATTGAACCAACAATGCGATTACCCCAGCAAGTGCACTTGTATATGTATTAATTCATGCTCAAAGTGAGCCACAACGTACTACTGAATTTGAAGTGTACAGTTGCTAGCCCTTGCCAGATGTCCACATTGAGTTTGAGCCGGTCCCGTCTCATTCAGCGCCGTTTAGGCCTAGCCCAGCCGCCAGGTTTGTGCATTACCGGCAGACATGAACTAAAGGACAAGCAATTATGATGAAGGAAACTGATTTTATAGCTCACTCCTGGCCTTAATAGCTTGAAATGGACCACTCCTGACTTCATACAATGCACACACGGCGCAGTTCACACCCACACCGGTACGTGATTATTCTTTATCCATGGCTGCCGTTCACACTCGTTGGCTCTTTCATGAATGAAATGCAACTACACAGAGTGGTAGGTTTGTGTGCATTATGCTGACAAATTCCTTAGCTGTAGAGAGTTGCCAAACAACCAACAAGTGATGGATCTTTTGATACTGCAGCCTCAAAAAACGCCTTGCCCATTTGTCATGCGAATACCGCAGGCATTGGCATTTTCGCTTGAAAGCTGTGAGCTCTAAATGAGCACTAAATGTAAATGAGCTGTAAATGAGTAGAGCTTCAACAACATGCTGTCATGAAAATGAAGAATTAGACAGAAAACTAACTCTGTACTGGGGGAACATGTGCCCAGAAAAACAAGTAACATACAGGAAGAACGATAGTGACAAGCGCATGTATCAGTCATAAAAATCTGATCTATGGGTGAGCTATTTATACATGACTTGTCGAATGTTCCAGTGTAATCGCTGGTGCTCAAATACTATTTTTTTTATTATTCAGTTTACCCTACAGGCTCAGAGGAGCATTGAATGGGGGGGGGGGGGGGGGTGTTACAGAAAAATGACAAATATTTAATGCAAAAAAGGGAACTACATAGTAAGAGAAACAAATAAGTTTGTACATTGGAAAAAAGGAACACTGTTAAACATTGGAAAAAATACATACAAATTCAAAGGAACACAGTGGAAAACAAAGTCCAAAAACAATACAAAGGTGAATACAATACAAAGTCGTACAACAAAGTCAAGCGAACATGTGAAGTTCCAAACGTTAACGAAATTTGGCAGGATCTTTTATTGAGACAATATTATTTGGAAGGCTATTCCATAGTGTGATGGCGCGCGATAATGCAGAGTTATTGAATGGCTGTGTGCGGCCAAAAATGTGCCTGAAACTGAGATGATCATGAAGTTGAGTAGATGTGCGAGAAGGAGTTTCAAGCGACAAGCGGCTGGACCATGAGTTATAGTATTATTTATGAAAGAGGCATAGGAGAGCAACAGAGCGGCGGGAATCCAAGTCCGGCAGGGGAACATCGCATTTAATATGGGTAATGCTAGATTGACGACTGTAGTTAGAAGTTATAAAGCGGGCAGCACGATTTTGGATGGATTCCAATTTATCTATTAAGTATTGTTGATGAGGAGACCAGATCGATGAAGCATATTCGAGTTGAGGGCGTACAAAAGTTTGGTAGGCCTGTTGACGGATGGTAGCTGGCGAGAGGTGCAGATGATGACGTAAAAACCCTAAAGTTTTGTTAGCCTTAGCGCACATCTTCTCGATGTGAAAGCTCCAGGCTAGGTAAGTACAAAAATAAACACCAAGATATTTGTAAGTAGAGTCACGGAGAACTTCCAACGAGCAGATTTCGTTAGGAAACTTAGGATATGATTTTGTACGAGTGAAGGAAAGAACGCAGCACTTAGATGTGTTAAGTGCCATTTGCCAATGGTCGCACCACTGATTAACTAGGTGAAGGTCATTTTGCAAAGTTAGGTGATTATCATGACAGTTAATAGTTCTGTAAATGACGTGATCATCCGCAAAAAGTCGTATGCAAGAGGAAATGTTTTTCGGTAAATCATTTAAAAAATTAGGAAAAGAAGAGAGCCTAGCACACTACCCTGGGGTACACCTGACGTTACAACAGACGTGGAGGAGCTAAAGGTATTCACAGATACGAACTGGTGCCGATTAGATAAGAAATTGCGAAGCCAAGATAATGTTAATGAGTCAATCCTAAGAGCAGTTAATTTAGCTATTAGACGACAGTGAGCAACTCTGTCAAAGGCTTTTGCATAGTCGAGAAAGATGCAATCAATAATTTTGCTGTTATTCATGCCATAATGTAAATCTGACGTTAATTCCAGTAGTTGGGTGCCACAAGACAACGCTTTATGGAAACCATGTTGATTTTGAAAGAAAAAGTTATTAGATTCAAGATGGTGGGATAAATGGGAGGCAATGATGTGCTCGAGAAGCTTATAACAAATGCATGTTAGTGAAATGGGGCGGTAGTTACCAGGTGAGTGTCTGTTTTCATCTTTGAATATAGGAATAACTTTGGCTATCTTCCAGTCCACAGGAAGAAGACCTGTTGATAAAGACTGCTGAAAGATGTAGTACAAAATCTGACTGGATATAGCTGACTTGTTCTTTAGAATTTTAGAATTAATATTGCCAATGCCACATAATGTAGACACCTTTAGATCGCGTATTAGTTTTGAAATGCCTTCAACACTAATATTTATAGGTGACATGAAGCGATAATGAAGGTCGTAGACACAGGGAACAGAGGAGCAGTCTTCATTGGTGAACACAGAGCTAAAGAATGAATTGAAAGTTGAAGCAAACTCAGATGCAGGGACAAGAACATTGTCAGTGTCATATAATGTTACTGTATTACTGTCACAATCAGGAGAGATAGCTTGCCAAAACTTTCTAGGGTTAGTGTGTAGAAGTGAGGACAGATCTTTGGAAAAATACTTCTTTTTGACTTCACATATTCCTAGGCAGTAAGATTTCAAGCAATCCTTATATTTAGACCATGCCGAGGGACATGATAGCTGTTTAGCAGAAGCATATAACCTTTTCTTTTTATTTCGGAGTGATCTAAGTGATTTATTAAACCATGGGTTACATTTGTCATTAGATATAGTGACTAGTGGCACATATTTGTCTACTAGGAGTGACATAATATTTCTAAATGAATTCCAATTCACTTCAACAGAATTATTTGTAAATGATGGAAGAAACGTTTTTTGAAAGAAAACCTCAAGTTCATTGTTCACTTGTTCGTAATTTGCTTTGCTATAATCCCTGATAATCTTACGTTCAGCACCAGCAAATTTCAGTGGAATATAAATTGAGAACTGCAGTAGGTTATGGTCACTAAAGCCATCAAGTTGCATGACAGGGCTTATGCTATGTGGCTCTGTTGCGAGAATAAGATCTAATATGTTAGTACCGCGGGTAGGCTCAGAAACAATTTGCGTAAGATTGAACTCTAAACACAGCTCAATAAAATCACCCGAATCAATGCTCGATGAAGACAAGCTAGACCAATTAATATCAGGGAAATTAAAATCCCCAAATAGGTAGATTTTATTAGTAGGAAACTGTTCAAGGGCCCTGGTAATACTCTTATGAAGATCGGACACGAACAAGCGGTCAGCGGCAGGTGGGCGATAACAAACGCCCATCAGTAACTTCCCGTATAATGTAGGACAAGCCACCCAAACTACCTCAAGAGCAGTGTCACTGTCAACGAGAAAAGAAGGAATAGTTTTACTGATGGCCACCAACACGCCACCCCCTTCTTATGCGGACGATCATGGCGATAAATGGTGTACTGATTAGAAGTATGAAATAACTCGGAGTCACCTACATCTGCATTAAGCCAGGTCTCGGTTAACAATATAACACCAGACATACTATCTTCAATATATGATTCAAGCAGGACACATTTTGGCAACAGACTGCGGATGTTAGTAAATGATACTGAAAGTGAAGGTGCACGTGTAGTTGATAGCCGCTGGACTTTAGTGCTGCGCACATCGGCAACTAGCTATCGAGCAGGTACTATGGAATCAGAACAACTGTCGTAAATATACGTGGTATTATCTATACGAAGTTTGTCGACATTCAGTTTGTAAGGACAATTACGTTCACTGGCAAATTGAAGCAATTTCTTACGTGCCTGTCGAGTAGCTAGCGAAAAATCTTCACTAATAGAGATCCCAGTATTTTTCAGCTTATGTGCACTAGTGAGAATTTCCTGCATATCCTTAAGGAACGTAAACTTGGCAATTACTGGTCTAGATTTATTTGAAGCAAATTTTCCCAGCCGGTGCACACGTTCAAACTGAGAACCGGCAGTTGTGATTTCCAACTTATCTGAGCATAGGGCAATAATTTTTCTTTCTGTAGTCGACCAACTCTCTTTATCCTCATCGGGGATTCCAAAGAACAACAGATTGCACCGTCACATTCTGTTCTCAGCTTCGTCACACCTTGACATTACTGCCAGAAGTTGACTGGCAAATGAGCCAGTTCCAGAAAGTACAACAATCTTCTCATCGTGCATACAATCTGATTACTCAAGCTGTGGCAACAACTTAGACAACAGATAGAATCAACAATAATATTCGAGAAAGTACATGCAGGCATGTCTTGAACTGACCGATACATTTCAGTTAGCAAGTGAAATGCGGCCCCAAAAAGAAGGACAAACAAGTATGCATGTCAACACCCAGCATTAACCTTATGAGGGTCGATTTTTTTCGCCATATGCGACTGCCCAGGATCGATTTTTTTTATTGCAGATTCCAATTCTTCTTAGGGACTTATTTAGAAAAAAATTATCGTAATTTTTCTTAGGTGACCGTAAAGTGAGAAAAAAACCTATTGCGTTGGCATATATGCACTCTTCATTCATGAATAACAACAATAAAAAAGGAAATAAACTTATCAGAATTAAAAATAACCCTTTGATCATGAGAGGGTTAAAAAAGCATCGTCCTGATGCTGCAAAACAACACAAAAGCAAAAAAACAATAGCACGCATAGTAAAGAAAAATAACAAAGCAACAAAAAAAAGTCCAAATGTTTGTTAGCACAAATACAATGGCTTAATTGAGAGTTCGATGGAAGCCCATCTGGGGTGCTATAACGTAAACCTATTCCAAACTTTTCTATTCCAATGCTGCAATCAGTCTCCTACTATTGGTCAAAAACTTTTTTGAACCACCTCCGCTTCGCCTGTCTGTCAAGCGACGTCACGAAAACCGCGATAGCTACCCATCTGATATGACGCGTACACACTGATTATACATGGCTGGACCGAACAAAATAACATAGTTATTTATGATTCGATGCCTTTTCACCATTAGCTGTCGGCTATTGGTCAAAAGTTTTCAGGCTACACCCTACACCCACTTGAGAAGAAGAGGTGGCCGAAGAAGGTAGATGCACTTCACGTCGGCTCTGTCTTCGTTCAATGATTTTGCAGGGAAGTCACCGAAAATGACCGAGTTTTTGCTACCATCTCACGCAGCAAGTTACCAAGATTCTGCCGATACTAACTTCAAGGTGGGAATCCCATTTTTTGAACTTCTACGACAAATTTTCGTCTGCCACACCAGCAGCCGCGGTGGTGGCTGCCGCGAGCCTAGGCCTATAGGCGCCCCCGCAAAAAGTACACGTGGCGCGCGCCCACGCTCGCTCGCAGATGGAAGAAATGGAGGTTCTCGTGCAAGGGGAGAACATTTCCCAAGAAGAATTTGAGGCCGGCACGGGCTGGAGTACTGTCGGCTCGAAAAAGCAAGCCGTTGAGAGATCCAATACGAGCAGTTTCGGCGCCCACCTCGGCACCAGCGGAAGGAAGAAGCACGAGCAGAAACTGAAACAGCAGTTAATCAAGGCCAGCCGCATGCCATATCTACCGAAGGGTGATTTCAAGATTATCATCCGCCCAAAGGGAGGCCTCAAGATTGGCGAATTAGGAGCGGCCCGAGTAGCTTCGTGCGTCTACCAAGCTGCTGGCATAACCGGGGAGCACCGGGAAGACACCGTGTGCCTCAACGTACAACAGAACATCATCGTAGTGAGTACCCCCAGTGAAGCCAACGCAGACAGATACCAAAGAGTCGAGCGCCTCGTGGTCAACGGCCAGGCCTATGAGACCAACGCATATGAATCGGCACCCGACTTAACTTTCAAAGGAGTCATCAAGGGTATACCTCTCGAAGATTCACCCCGGGACATCACCGCCCAGGTCGTTACCCCCAAGAATCCTACGGCAATCGCTGCGAAACGACTCAGCAATACCACTATGGTCATCGTGCTGTTTTCCGGACTGAAAGTTCCCTCCTTCGTCCGCTACGGAGGCGCTCTCATCAGGTGCACGTTGTACAGAAAACAACTTGACCTGTGCTTCCAATGCGGCAGACTGGGCCACCGCATGGACGTGTGCCCCAGTCCACAGGACCGCATCTGTAGAGGCTGCGGCACGGCCAACCCAGGTCTCAACCACCAGTGCAACCCCCTTTGCCAACTTTGCAGGGGTGAGCACTTAACGGCCGATAAGAATTGCAAGGCTCGCTTCAAGACGCCATATATAGTCAAGAGACGACGCTGGGAAAGACAACGACAACAGGAAGAATTTCTAGCATCGGAGGCTACGAGGGAATCTGTTGGATGCCCTTCCCGAGATACCAGGCCCGGTTCACGCTCGACGGCCCGCTCGAGAACCAGAAAGTCCAGATCACAAAGCCACACACCCGGACCGGCCCGAACCAGATCCAGGAGCCGTACGCGTTCGCATTCCCGCCGCAGCGGAGGCGGCCCGGCGGTAGAAGAGGCCACCAACAAGGTGAGCTGGGCAGAGGCGGTCAAAGGCTCGTCGCGCCGCGGCGGAACTGAGGAGACTGCAGCTTCTAAAGAAATAGCAGAAATGAGACGGGAAAATGCGCAGTTGAGAGAATTAATCTCACACCTCACGAGAGAAATCCAGGAACTTAAGAATAGTCGAAGGGTGGAGATATCTCCCCGTCTGAGTACTTGTAGTGCAGGTACAGCTGCGGTAACTCATAACAATAGCATGGAGGAGGACGACAACCCTCCGCCACCTAAGAGAAAGGCTCCAGCCGTTAGCAGCCAAACCGGATCACAACTGGCAGACCTAGGACAGAAATTAACAGAAATGCAAAATGTACTCAAAGAACAAGCGGAAGCCGTCGGCAACCTCACGCTGGCGGTCTCGACCATAATGTCGAGAATTGACAAATTCGAAAACAACGTGGCCAACCTAAGTCTTAGAGTAGCCAAGCTGCAACCAGTTACCACCGCAGGGGCCCCCTTAACTGGGGTCGCATCTAATAAATTCCACGACACACCTGCAAACAACGCAGGAGCATCTGGGGTCGTTCAGACCTCCAGCCCTCGACCAGACCAAAATAGGCAAGCACGGTAAAAGAGGCGCTCTGACGATATGGCAGTGGAATTGCAGGAGTTACACCGCAAAAAAAGCGGTCCTGCAACAACACCTTAAAAGCAAATCGAAACCCGATGTAATAATGCTACAAGAGACACACGAATTAGCAAAACTACCCGGTTACCAAGCCATCGGTCCCCCATCCGGGGAGAACCAAGTGGTAACTACTTTGGTCAGGAAAGGCTTAGTGGTCGTTCGTCACGACCTTAAGGTAGCGCAGATTGAACAAGTATTCGTAGAAATTATACCTAAAAGCAAGAGCCAAAGCAGCACGTTTATCCTCAATCTATACAGCAAGCCAGCGCACATATGACAGCGCTTTCTAACCCTTTTTAGGAGGGCCACCGACATCGCGGGCTCCCATCCCCTACTAATCGGGGGAGATTTTAACGCCCCGCACGGAGCGTGGGGCTATGCCTATACGAGAGCCAAAGGCAAGGCTTTATGGCAGGATATACAGGAAACAGGCCTGACCCTCATCACCGACCCCAGCTCCCCCACCAGAATGGGAACAGGGCTGACAAGAGACACCACGCCCGATCTAACATTAGTGAAGAACGCAAGAGGAGCGAGTTGGAATAACACGTTCGAAGACCTTGGTAGTGACCACAGAATTCTCGAAACGAAATTATTGGAGAATTTAAAGGTCGAACCCAACAAAACCTTCAAATGGACGGACTGGGACCAGTTCCGCAAGAATCGAGCCGGAATGACGCACACGCCCATCACAGACATTCAACAATGGGCCGAAAAAGTGATGGCTGACGTCAATGAAGTTACAAAGACCGTGACGCCAGAACTTCCCGTCGAGAAGATCGACAGCCGCCTGGTGCACATGTGGGAGGCCAAACGATCACTTCAAGCCAGGTGGCAGAAACAAAGACACAATAGGAAGTTGAGGAAACGCACAGCGTTACTCAACAAACAAATAGAAGAATACTGCAAAACTCTTAGTAAACAACAATGGGATGAGATCTGCAACGAGATGGACGGATGGATTGGCACCGGTCACACATGGCGCCTGCTCCGACACCTGCTAGGCCCGCCCAAGACCAAGGCAACAAATCGGGAAACCATGCGCAAGCTAATACACACACACACACACCAAGGACGAGGAACAAATCCTTTCCGAACTCTGCGCACAGCCCGACTATTCAACACGGGAAATACACGGGAAATCCCAATTTCTCTCTGGACAGAGACTTTGGCGAGGCGGAAATCTGGGCCGCTTTGCAAAAGCTCAACAGCAAGTCGGCCCCGGGACCGGACGGCGTAACTAATAAGACCCTTCGTAACTTGGACAACGAGACCATCTCCGAACTGACCAAGTACATCAACGATTGCTGGACCCGAGGATGCATCCCCGACCAGTGGAAAAGAGCAAAAATGGTGCTCATCCCCAAACCAGGGAAACCCCCAGATCTGGACAACCTTCGACCAATATCCCTTACGTCGTGCGTCAGCAAGTTGATGGAGCACGCCTTCCTCACCCGTATCAACGCCCACTTGGACGACGTGGAAGCGTATCCAGACACCATGCTCGGATTTCGAGCTCATCTCTCCACGCAGGATGCAATGTTGCAAATCAAGCACCAGATACTCGACAACAAGACAAGAGGTACCAGGGCCATTCTAGGATTAGACCTCAAGAAAGCCTTCAACAATGCAGCTCACGCAGCTATACTACGCAGCATTGCCGCACTCAATCTAGGAAACCGAGCGTACAGCTATGTTAAGGATTTCCTCACAAACAGGAAAGTCTCCTTAACGCTGGGCAAACTTGCATCCGAAGACAGGAACATAGGCAGCGTCGGCACCCCGCAAGGCTCGATCATCTCGCCGATGCTCTTTAATCTCATTATGATTGGCCTCCCCGAGCGCCTCAACGCCATCGAGGGAGTGCATCCCACAATATACGCAGACGACGTTACGATCTGAGTGTCTGAGGGAAGCGACGGAGAAATCGAACAGCGATTACAGACCGCGGTCGAGGTGGTGGTGGAGTACCTCGTCGGAACCGGTCTCATCTGCTCGCCAGAAAAATCGGAACTCCTCCTCTACCGCCCGACGCTTAGGGGAAGACCCCCCAAGGCTTACATCCAGCATGCTGCATACGAAGAAATTTGCATACGCACCAAAGACGGACAAGAAATACCCAGGGTGAAGCCGATTAAAGTGCTCGGACTCATCATAGAATCGAACGGCAACAACGGAGAAACGGTCAGGCATTTGGAGACTAAGATCACGAACACGATGAGGCTCATCAGAAGAATCACCAACAGACATCAGGGTAAGAGGGAGGCCAACGTCGTCAGACTCATACGCTCCTTTGTTATTAGCCACATTACCTATGTGGCCGCCTACAACAACTGGTACGCGGCCGAATATGCCAAACTGAACACTCTCATTAGAAGAGCACACAAGATGGCACTGGGCCTTCCAGACAGCACCAGCATGGAACTGCTACTACAGCTGGGCGTCCACAACACGCTTGAAGAGTTAATTGAAGCACACCAAATCTTGCAACTCGAAAGACTAGCGAAGACACGAACGGGCAGGAGTATCCTGGACAAACTCGGGATAAGTTATCACAAGCAGCACGGCGACAAGACACCCCTTCCAAGCGCGATCAGGGAAAAGCTGCAGGTGACTAATATACCCAAGAACATGAGCCCCGAATTCAATCAGGGTCGAAGAGAGAATAGAGCCAAGGCTTTACTCCAAGCCTTCGGTAGGGACAAGGAAGCGCTGTACGTAGACGCGGCAGAATACGAGGATCGACGTGCTTTTGCAGTGGCCGTCCTCAATAGCGAGAAACAATTAGTCATTTGTTGTAGCATACGTGTAAAAAACCCCGAGGTAGCGGAATAGGTGGCGATAGCCCTAGCCATCGTTAACCCCAGTTGTAGATACGTAATCAGTGACTTGCAGACGGCGGTCAGAAACTATGCACAAAGCAGAATTTTGCCGAAGGCTGAGGCTATACTCAGAGCCAACGCGAACTATGTCACCTCCGAGGAGACGGAGGAACGATACATTATATGGTTCCCGGCTCACACGCCTCCCGACACCCCCGTACCCAACCTCAACGAGGAGGTCCACCGCGTAGCGCGAGGTCTCACGTTCCGCCCCCGCGAAGAAGGATCCTCTCTTGGGGTTGGAAATCCAACGGAGGCATGGACAGAGAGGGACAGAATGACCAGATACTGTGATATTACAAAATTTTATCAAAACTCAAGGCGGGTTTATCCGCCCCCTAACCCCAAACTCGACAGGGCCTAAGCAGTAGACTGGCGGCAGCTACAAACAAAGACCTTTCCCAACCCCGTCCATCTCAGGAGGATATATACGGACATCTACTCAGATGATAACTTTAAGCTATGCAGCAGGGCTCACGCAACTCTTAGACACATTCTCTGGGAATGTGACGTTATATGCGAAGAAAATGCAGTTTCCCCAGATGAAGCTGCGGCACGATGGACGGCCGCGTTGCGCAGCTCAAACCTCGAAAATCAACTATGGGCACTCCAGCAAGCCCGTGAGGCGGCGAGGAGACAGGATCTCCGGACCTCCTCGGGGGCCGCCTAGGCCCAGGCCACGAATTTGCCGGATTGTTAATAAAGTTGTTACCACCACCACCACACCCACTTCACCTGCCTGTCACGCGCCGTCACAAAACCGCGAAAACTCATCGCGTCAAAGCGACATGTACGCTTTAAAGATGCATTAATATGCCGAACAAAACTGGATTTTTTTCTGAATAGCTGCAGGCTGCCCCGTTCTAAAAGGAATAAAAGATGGCTGCTGCCGATCGCTTGGGCAATGGCGTCTCGCACCTGCCAGAGAGCATGGGTTTATTTGCGTACAATAAGAGTTATTGTGGGGCCGTGTAACGTTATCGAGCACTTTCGGCATGTTTATAACCTCGCTCTGCAAACTCTTCTTTGCTGAAGATCTATTTTAGCGGCATTCTTTAACTTCCGTTGCATGCCGCCGTGATTTTCGGCCAGCCACATCAAGCCAAGTAAGAGAAAGCGGACCAATTGCAGACGCTAGCACCACCCTCTTCATGTGGTAATCGATTTTCAGTGCACTAGCTCGGCCCCATCGAATCCCTCTCGACTTGAGCGTATTCCACACCTCTTGTCAGCCAATTAGATAAAAAAAGCTGCTCAGCGTAGGCAATGTTATTCATTTTTAAAGCAAACAAAAGTGACCTCCTATAAATGAGGAGAGCGTTTGATTGGTCTGTTCAGATAACCCTGCGGGTCACCGCCCAATGCTTGCATTAGCGGTTACGCAAATTTGACATCAGGGATTGGAATAAAAACATATTGGAATAGTTTTACGTAATAGAGCCCCAGGTTGGGATGAAACATGACAAAGAAAGACGTGCACTGGTCAAATAAAACTTTTTAAAAACGAGACATTTCAGCACATCTTGTTTTTAAAAAGTTTTATTTGGTCGATGTATGTCTTTCTCTGTCATAGAATAACTTAAGAAGCACCACATGGATAACTTCAGGTTGTGTGGCACCGCTGTGATTGCATAATGCCGTCCAGTACGACCCCATAGATCAGTGCACCAATACGTTGGAGGATCTTGTATGGTCCGAAATAACGTCAAAGTAGATTTTTACTCAGACTACATCGCTGTATCAGGGTCCAAACATGGTCACCGGGCTGGTATTCCACATAGCAGCATTCCACCACTGGTGTAGCAGATAAGGCAATCGATGAACACTGAGATGATGATGATGATCATCATCATCTGTCATCATCATCTGGGCGTAACCAGGCTGGTTACGCCCACTGCAGGGCAAAGGCCTCTCCCATACTTCTCCAACTACCCCGGTAATGCACTAATTGTGGCCATGTTGTCCCTGCAAACTTCTTAATGTCATCCGCCCACCTAACCTTCTCCCGTCCCCTGCTACGCTTCCCTTCCCTTAGAATCCAGTCCGTAACCTTTATTGACCATCGGTTATCTTCCCTCCTCATTACATGTCCTGCCCATGCCCCTTTCTTTTTCTTGATTTCAACTAAAATGTCATTAACTCGCGTTTGTTCCCTCACCCAATCTGCTCTTTTCTTATCCCTTAACGTTACACCCATCATTCTTCTTTCCATAGCTCGTTGCATCATCCTCAATTTAAGCAGAACTCTTTTCGTCAGCCTTCAGGTTTCTGCCCCATACGTGAGTACTGGTAAGACACAGCTGTTATACACTTTTCTCTTGAGGGATAATGGCAACCTGCTGTTCATGATTTCAGAATGCCTGCCAAACACACCCCAGCCCATTCTTATTCTTCTGGTTATTTCGGTCTCATGATCCGGATCCATGGTCTCTACCTGCCATAAGTAGATGTATTCCCTTACCGCTTCCAGTTCCTCGCTACCTATTGTAAACTGTTGTTCTCTTCCGAGACTGTTAAACATTACTTTAGTTTTCTGCAGATGAATTTTTAGACCCACCCTTCTGCTTTGCCTCTCCAGGTCAGTGAGCATGCATTGCAATTGCTCTCCTGAGTTACTAAGCAAGGCAATATCATCACCGAATCTCAAGTTGCTGAGGTATTCTCCATCAACTTTTATCCCCAATTCTTCCCACACCAAGTCTCTGAATACCTCTTGTAAACACGCTGTGAATAGCATTGGAGAGATCGTATCTCCCTGTCTGATGCCTTTCTTTATTGGGATTTTGTTGCTTTCTTTATGGAGGACTATGGTGGCTGTGGAGCCGCTATAGATATCTTTCAGTATTTTTATATATGGCTCATCTACACCCTGATTCCGTAATGCATCCATGACTGCGGAGGTTTCGACTGAATCAAACACTTTTTCCTAATCAACGAAAGCTATACATAAGGGTTGGTTATATTCCGCACATTTCTCTATCGCCTGATTGATAGTAGGAATATGGTCTATTGTTGAGGAGCTTTTACGGAATCCTGCCTGGTCCTTTGGTTGACAGAAGTGTTAGGTGTTCCTGATTCTATTTGCGATTACCTTAGTAAATACTTTGTAGGCAATGGACAGTAAGCTGATCGGCCTATAATTTTTCAAGTCTTTGGCGTCCCCTTTCTTATGGATTAGAATTATGTTAGCGTTCTTCCAAGATTCCGGCACGCTCGAGGTTATGAGGCATTGTGTATATAGGGTGGCCAGTCTTTCTAAAAGAATGTTCCCACCATCTTTCAACAACTCTGCTGTTACTTGATCCTCCCCAGCTGCCTTCCCCCTTGGCATAGCATCCAAGGCGTTCTTTACTTCTTCCGGCATTACTTGTGGGATTTCAAATTCCTCTAGGCTATTCTCTCTCACATTATCGTAATGGGTGCTACTGGTACTGTATAAATCTCTATAGAACTCTTCAGCCACTTGAACTATCTCATCTATATTAGTAACGATATTGCCGGCTTTGTTTCTTAACGCATACATCTGATTCTTGCCTATTCCTAGCTTCTTCACTGCTTTTAGGCTTCCTCCGTTCCTGAGAGCAACTGGGCTCGCAGCGTTAAAGAAAGGAAATGTGGGCAAGAAAGATGACCATTATTGCTATGAGGCAAATATACACTCCAACGGGTGCAACTGTTTTAAGAGTGTAGACTGTCTGCATCACAGATTGTATTCAAGACGGGGCTCGCGCGGCTGCACCACATGCAGCAGCCGCCATAGTAGAATGCCCCTAGTACCATTCACTTACTAACTAAATTAACAAGCACGGTGTCAGCACACACAGGCAAACATGAACACATCCCACTCTATGACCGCAGACACTCGCTGTCAAAACGCTGGTGTGAGGAATCACGGCAGCAGCAGCAGCAATCAAAGTGACCTTCGCTTGTCTATCGCTTCAATGCAAACTGAGCGGCGAGAGCACAGTGCACGCAAAGCTACGAGCCATCGGCCCACCTAGACTGTGCCTCCCAAAGCAGATCGCATTAAAGATGAAGACCGCGCGACCGTGCGCGGCCAAAGTACAACACTTCCCTACCTCCCTGGTGCCACATGCACAACAAAAGATGGTGCGCTCCCCCCCTCCCCCCTTTCACCATTTGCGCACGCGAGATGGAGCCACCATCATCGGCTCACCGTCGCACGCTTTGTGGGGATGCGCGACTCTCGCGCGCCCCCTGATGTTTTTCCCGCATAGCGCGTCTCCTGTAATCCCGCTTCGCCGCGTGGCCTGCGTGACGTCCGCGGCGGTCGATGTGGTTGAAGCGCAGCGCGAGAGATGGCGCAAGTGTTGCGCTGCTAACGCCGCCTCACGGCAGGGTTACTTGGGGGCGCAGGGCAGAACGGGCTGCCTCTTTCCCGGCGGGTCGGTGCACGGCGTGGACGTCTCCTGCGTGCGCGCCGACCCATGCTTCTGCGAGACCGCCTCGCGTGGCCGCCTTCGAACGCACCACCATCGGCGTGACCGAACACGCGAACGACCAGGCGTTGGGATCCAGCATGGGGCGAACATATTCGCTCGCTTCCGCTCGCGGTGAGTCGGACTTCTAGATTTGTCGCGCGCCCATCGGCATGTTTTGTGGATAGCAACTCGGCTAGCAGGCATTGATCTATGAAAGGTGCAATAAATACCCTTGTGATTGTTTGCACTACTGTGTTGTCGTTCTTTTGTCCCAAGAGCACAGAGGAGAACCCCATATCTCCCACATCTGGCTGCCCAACGTGGGACTCTTGTGGCATCGGACGATAATTTTAACAGTTTTGCTTCGTTCGAGACCTTTGTTTGAACCGAAGCGTAGGCCTAGCGTGAATTTTGATCGCTAGCGTCGGCGGCATGCTTTCTTGAGCGAGGTGACGGTGGCTGTAGTGTGTTTGAACATGTCAACATGCTAAGCCTTTTCGCAAGTGTTTTTTTAATGACATTCGTCGGGACGAGAGCCACGTGGTCTGCATCCTGGGAGAGCGAGGCATAGCGCCCGCGGAGCATATTGGCAAGCCTGAAGCGAGTGAGTACGGAAGCCTCGTGGGTGGTCCGAATTTCTTATGTAAATTGCTTCTTCTATCTCTTTGACTCTGATGAAGTCGCGGCTCTGAGAGCCGGGTGGCCGCGGGCCACGGGTGCCACTACGGGCTGACTGGTATTGCGGCCTGGCACCGGGCGCTCCGACACCGTCTGGGACGGTGGGCGCCGTCAACTCGGATGCTGTGTACACCGAGCGGAGTAGGACCACCTCACAGAGCTGACGTCTCCTCGCGGCTGCCTGTTTTGCGCCCATTTTGGGTGTTGTTTGTTGGATGCCGGTTGTTGTCAGAGTAGCGACGCTTTAGGCCTAAGGCTTTACGAAGCTGCCTGTCGCACGTGGAGGGACACAACCAGGTGGACCGTGGCGTTGAGGTGTTGCAAATTGCTTCCCTCATTCTAGTTAGCCTCGCGCGAATTGAAATTACTCGTTCGACTCAAGGAAGCGAGCTTCGTTCACGTGAACTTATCATTTGAGTAGCTGCCCGATCTTTTGCTAGCCGAGTTGAACATCGTACCACGTGGGCGATGCGCATGCAGAATTCCTCTCCCTTGCACTACTTTAGTGTTCGCCGAGTGTGTTGAGTTTAGGCAGCGTGATTGGAATCACCCCTAGCTTGCTGTCACCTGCACATCGCCTGCGCTGCTGCCCCGGACTACGATCGAGCCACCCCGGGCGATGGTGATGCTATGGCCAGTTCGGCGCAGCGACTTCGGCGGCCTCCTGCATCCAGCTCACAACCCTCGGCGGCGGACAAAAGAGCCGGCGGTCACCGACAGCTATGGCGGCTCTTCCCAGCAGGGCGCGTCGGCGCGAGCGACGCTTGCTCGTACCGACTACTGCGTCGTCGTCTCCGGAGTCCTGGCCTGGAATCGTGCCGTCAAGTCTACAAAGCTGCTACTGTGACCGGCGGACGCCAGCGGTGTACCCAGGACAATGTCGGCTCGCATGCTATGGACAGCGTGTGGACATTTCTTCGGCGCGGCCATTGCTATATGTACTACCTTGTCGCGAAGCACGCGTTGATGTGAGACCGAGTGACATGTTTCGCCGGAGTATGTACTGATTTAAGGTTGGGGGGATGTGGGGATGCGCGACTCTCGCGCGTCCCCTGATGTTTTTCCCGCATAGCGCGTCTCCTGTAATCCCGCTTCGCCGCGTGGCCTGCGTGACGTCCGCGGCGGTCGATGTGGTTGAAGCGCAGTGCGAGAGATGGCGCGAGTGTTGCGCTGCTAACGCCGCCTCACGGCAGGGTTACTTGGGGGCGCAGGGCAGAACGGGCTGCCTCTTTCCCGGCGGGTCGGCGCACGGCGTGGACGTCTCCTGCGTGCGCGCCGACCCATGCTTCTGCGAGATCGCCTCGCGTGGCCGCCTTCGAACGCACCACCGTCGGCGTGACCGAACACGCGAACGACCAGGCGTTGGGATCCAGCATGGGGCGAACATATTCGCTCGCGGTGAGTCGGACTTCTAGATTTGTCGCGCGCCCATCGGCATGTTTTGTGGATAGCAACTCGGCTAGCAGGCATTGATCCATGAAAGGTGCAATAAATGCCCTTGTGATTGTTTGCACTACTGTGTTGTCGTTCCTTTGTCCCAAGAGCACGGAGGAGAACCCCATATCTCCCACATCTTTCACTTGCACACACCGCGTACGGCACGTGAGGACGATGTTATCATGAAATGAACTCGCTACATCCGCATTGCAAATGAAACCTAAATCAACTGCCAGAGGAGATGGAAAACATCATCCTAGTTTAGCTTGCACAACAAAATAAGATATGCCAAACGAAACCTAAAGCAACTGCCAGAGGAGCTGGAAAACATCCTAGTTTAGCTTGCACAACAAGATAAGATATGCCGTACCAACAAGCCCATATAGCTATCCTCATGGCCAGAGGCGGTCAACCCAGCATGCCTCTGCCTACCTTTCTCCACCCCGACCCTTCGCCTTGTTTCTCTTTCCCCACTTTGCTGAACGTCACCTATACTTTCCTCTAGGTTGTGTTGCTTTGCCGTGTGCTCAGTGCACTCCTTCGTACTTTCGATATCTTAGAGCCTGCACCAATGACCTGTGAGGCAGCAGATGACTGCTTTATCTCGCTGGTGAACTTTGTCCAGCAGCACGAAGGCACAGAAGGATTTTTAAGGTCATTAGGTGAGATGACATCATTTGTGGCTGTCCGCCAATTTGCACAGAAGCGCCAAAGATCCATCACAGACTGCATGAAACCAAACCAAGCAAGAGTACCACTTGAAAACAGCTTTCTATTAAGTTCAGCTAAACAAATGCCTTTTATGTCTTATTTCCCCCGTTTCATTTACCGTATTGAAGTAAGATATTTGGTTGCACCTGGTGATGTTGCCAATTATTCTTCTGATAAGACGAACAAACTTTCATGGTCCCTTCGAGTCTGTCTTAAAGCGAGTCTACTGCATTACTAACATGCCTTCCTCCCGACACATTGAAAATCGCACGAATGGTGTCGCCACTCCCAAAATGAACGCAAGCTTGTGTGCATATACAAATGAGGTAACATGGTTCAGCCACTAGCAATGCATGAATGAAAAGAAAGAAGAGAAGGTGGCTGCCCTGAACCAAAAAACCATTATTTATGTTGGGTTTCCTTACAGAGTAAAAAAATATAGCTGTGTTCTGGTTCAGTTGCAGTGTTCCCTGAAGTGGGATACCTGCCAGGCTATGGCAATATGTAACAGGGCCTGTCACTGATTCGATGCCAGCCCTCACACCTTAGCAACATGTTTACCAGGATAGAGTCCTAACAGAAGGATAAATTTGTCTAGGTGCATTTCCTCTAAAGGTGACCATGGCCCATTGTCCTTTCTGGTAACTCAGAAGGGTTTGGGTGCGAGCTAGTTGGTACGGATCATTCATATTTAAAGCAGCACCAAAAAACGCGGACAAGGGAACACACAGTACGAGCGCTGACTGCCAACAACACCTTTATTGGAGCCTGCGCAAATATATACAATTCACAACGGGCATAAAGAGGGTGAAAGAAGAAGGGGAAGGCGAGTCATCGTCAGTCAACTCCTTCTGCGCATGCGTATAGAAATGCGGTCCTTAGAAATGGGCCCTTAGAAATGCAGCCGTTCGCTCTTGCCACCACTCGATGTCCAGCAGCCTCTCCAATCAAGTCCAGCGGCTTAAAGCAAGTGGCTATCCTGCACAACTGCTGTAATCCTTGGCGGAAGTTTTATTGCAAGAGGCTCGTTCCCCCAAGAAACAGCGCGAAGCGGGTGATGACTTAACCAAGACTGTTGCGATCCCGTATATACATGGTGTGTCCCATCGCATCAAGAAAGCCGCAGGCCGGGCCGGTGTAAAGGTTGTGTTTACTGCGCCTAACAAGTTGGGAAGGATGTGCAAAAAGGTAAACGAAAGCCGGAGAACACCTGGACTGTGCAATAAGCAACATGTCGCTAAGCCTGTAGATTGCAGTACCAGTGTAGTGTATTCCATTCCCACATCTTGCGGCAGCACTTACATAGGGCAAACAGGACGTTGTATCAATGAACGTTTGCGTGAGCATGCGCACTGTGTCAAGATTAAGACTGGCAGTAATCTGGCTGTTCATTGTGCAAAGTGTGGCTGTTCACCACTCCTTGACGACACACATGTGTTAAAAAGGTACACCAATCAGATGGCCAGGAAAACCTTTGAGGCGTTTTCAATGAATCAGTTAGGAGCAACCTGTGTTGGTTCCCCCTCCATAGCACTTTGTGATAAAGAACTCAAGTTCCTTAGAAGTTAATCAGTTTGGACTGTGTCCACCATGTTATGGTTACTTTCATATTGTTTAATGTTATTGACGCATGCGCAGCAGGAGTTGAACGACGATGACTTGCCTTCCCCTTCTTCTTTCACTCACTTTATGCCCATTGCAAATTGTATATATTTGCACAGGCTCCAATAAAGGTGTTGTTGGCAGTCAGCGCTCGTCCTGTGTCCTCCCTTGTCCATGCTTTTTGGCACTGTTTTAAATATGAATGGTCTTTTCTGGTATTCTAGTAACATATGTTTTGAGGGCTGCAATGTTAACTAGACGGCTGGCTGGCCTTCCTTTGAACTCGGCCAGCTACACTCACTGTGGGTCCAGCCATTTCGCCAACAGAGAGATGCTAGCATCACTCATGATAAGGTTATGCTTGAAGATGCCAACCTCGTCATGTGATCAGATGTAGGGCCTACTGTCCAGCCCATGGTAGGTTGGAATGAGCCAGATCGAGCGTTGCCAGTCGACAGTCTGTGGGGTTTGGTAGCTCTCTGCCAAAAACGAGGAATATGGCTGTGTACCTTGTTCACTCAGGACCACAAAGTGTCCTTTGAAGATACAGTTTATCTACACTGTTGGGTTGGGGCTTGGTGGCCTAACACACATGCCACTGAACCTCTTGAAGTTATCTGGTAGTTGCTAGGTGGTGTTAGGATCGGCCTGCAGCTATTTTATCCCGCTGCAGGTGCGTCGACCGATCCGGGGTGGTGGCGCCCTTCAAAGAACCAGCGAGGACAGCGCTAACCAACCATGAACCTACTTCAGAGCCCTGTGGACAACCGGCAGCCACGCGGCAGGGGTCAGCACAGGGGAGTTTTCGAGGGGAGGTAATTGGCGAAACCTCCCCATGCGCTTTTCGAGACACCAGACAATGTGCAGCAGCGGAGGCCGCTGTGCAAGGCAGCTCTGGAATGCAGAGGCGCTGGCTGGGTTCGGGTGTGACGACCCGACTACGGGGACGCCAGACAATGGATACCACGATGACTGCGCTGCAAAGGTCATCGGCCCTCGGAGAGAGCACCGAAACCTGTGCGGCATGTGTGTGTGTAAAACCCCTACCCTCTTCTCACAAAGGCGACCACGAGGACTTTCTACGGTGATGTCAAATGATGACGTCGAACGATGGCGTCGAACGGAGTGGTTATAAGCTGCTGTTGTCGGCTGCTAAGGTGTGCTCGTCGTCATGCTCTGTGCTCGTCAATGTACTCGTGAGCTGTGTGCTCGTTTGCTGTATGCTTCGTCTTGCAGGCTCCATTTGGGAGTCACGCTAGACTGTGTAAATGTATCCCATGTTCAAACGTAAATACTGTAAATAAACCCTGCTCACCTAGTCCTGTTCACCAAGTTCCTCTCTACGACCTTCAACTCCTTCAAATGGTGGCAGCGGCGAGATCGTCCGACCACTCCTACATCTGGTTGACAGTGGTGGGATAGTCCGAAGAATCTAATAGTGGCAGTCTTTTGGGCATGCTACCACTGCTGCAGCATTGTGCGAATTGCCTTGGAAATATATCTTTTGCATATAGTTTCTCCCCATAACAACATTAATTAGAATAGAAATGCATTCCAACCGCAGATTTTAAGTAGTTAAAGTCCAATTTTTCAGACTCCCAAGGGGCCGCAAAAACATCCAAAAAAACAAATAAATGCCTTTTACTGACCCCAAGGGCTCAAATTGCCACAAGCACATCCGAAATAGTGCTGAAGGCCCGCCAGTACACTTATTTGGTGCATCGGTGCTCATACCATGACAGAAGACGGCAGGTGCATGCGTGTATAAATAAGGAATACATGCTGTGTCCCATGACAATTTGAAAAAGGGGGTACCAGCGAAACAGAAAGGACGCGCACACAAGGAAAACGCATTAGACATGGACAGATGCTGGACTCTCAACTATACGTTATTGGAATTGACATTGCCGCACATAACCTCCAACCCATGCGCATCTTCAACTCCTCCCAAGACATGTGCATTGATAATACCTTGAAAAGTACATTGCCGTATGAAAACAGCCAATGCATGCGCACCTTCTACTCCTCCCAAGACTTGTGCATCAACATCAGTTCTTTAATCACCTTTTACCTACCCGACAGGTAAGCATGTCCCTTGTTGGTTAAACATAAAGACGTATCACTGACGCAATTTTCTTTCTTATTTCCAACGTGAAAGGCTTCTAAGACTTCCTGCTCATATCTAGTCTTACCCTGCCCTAAAATGGTCACACAACCAAACAGTGGTGCACTTTTTTTGCACTTCTTGTAGCTGTGGCAATGAACTGCCACATTACTTCCCTGGTTCCTGCTCAAGGATGTGTTATGTTCTTGCAGGCGCTTGTTAACACACCTACCTGTCTGGCCTATATAGACTTTACCACAAGCCAATGGAATGCGGTAAACAATACCAGTCTCACACTCGATAAAGGATGTCACATGTTTAATTTTACAGGCCCCTCTCTCTGTCCCCTCGTTTCCAATTCTCGTGCACAGGCTAGCCAGTTTGCAAGGTGCGGAAAATACAATGCTTACACCTTGCCTTTCAGCCACCTTCTTAATGCTGTGGGAGATTTTATGAATGCATGGCATTACTTCTCGTTGCTTTCTTCGCTCTGATGTCGGCGACTTCTGACCTGCAAGAACCTTCACTTTCCGCAATACGGCTTCAGCAACAGCCCTAATGACCGAGAGAGGGAAACCTGCTGTTTTAATCTACACGCCATGCGGTCGCAGCAGCTATTCTGCACTCCGTCCAGAAGGCGTCCAACCGCTACACCCCGCTCGACCAGTTTAGAGTGATTAGAATCATACTCCGTGTTGTGCTTTTCAGGCTTTGAAGCTATTGGTGAGGATTACAAAGGTGGAGTCCCCGTCATTGCTAACAGTGGCAAATTGTTTTAATGAAAAACACGGCAGCGAACAGTAAAAAGCTTGGTTGCAAACTTCGAAGCAGCTAGGCCTAGCGCAGCCGCGGTGGTGGCTATGGCTGCCAGCGGATCTGTGTGCGGGAGCGCCTGTTTGAAGCGACGAAATAATCAACATGGTGGCAGTGATGGAGTTGATCAATGCTGTTTCAGACCAGCAGTAATGACAAAAACTCTGGAAAATTGGACGGCAAAGGGTTTTTGCAACCGAAATTTCAGACGTTTTTACACATTGGCTCTAGGGGCACCATGGCAGTGCCGCAAAGGCATTCGAGTGATCGGTCGTTTACTGTACTTATTTTTCTAAACTGGTGCAACCCACGAAACACAGGACCTTTTAAAAATGTTTGGAATGACTACAAACGGCTATAGATGTCTGGGTCAACGATAAGACTGAAAGTAGAATTTCTAAACATAACCTAAGCACCTGGAATGTGCTAGTATATATTCTATGTGTGGTAAAACCCACTACTGGTGTCACCAGAGTCAATTTTGGTAAACCAGGGTGTCTACCAAGTTGACATTTCCAAATTCCCTGAGTTTTCCAGGTTTTCCCTGAGTGCCTTTGCAAAATTCCCTGAGTGACACAGAATTATGTTTTATGTCAACACGGGCTGAAACCATGTCGCCCGATGCTGTGACTCTCTAGTAAGCATATGAAAAACAAAGGAAAAAAACTACTTCATTGAGTTTGAATACTAAGGAATGGTGTTTATTTTATTCAAAAACAGAATAGAAGGGAGAGGTTAGTAAAATGCACAGCAAATAACATGTGTTAAAAAAAATCGCAAATGGAGTCAGACATTCTCAAATACAAATGCAAATATTTTCGAATACGACCTATTTTTATCAACTGATAGCAAGCTCACGGGTATGAGGCCCGAACTTTGTCACAGTTGAGATTCTCTCTCAACAGCTCGTAAGTCAACCTCAACTGTCCTGACGTACTCTCTGCCCGCGCACGACACCTCAGTGTTGTGTTTCATTGCTTTAAAGAGTTTGTTTTGGTTTGGATGAGGGACACCTGCATCTAGGCATCAGCGAACACTTTGTCTTTTGAGTTCAAGCTCCTTCAAAACAGCGGCATCATGCTTCCTTCCCCTTTCATTCCTCAATGCGTAGGTCCTTTTTGTTCTTGTCCTCCTTCCACCACTCGTTCAGCCCACGGACTATTTGAACCATCTTCTTGGTCATTTGCACAGTCCACGTCCGAAAAGTCGGCCAGTTGGAAAAAATAAATGCATGTCCTTTTCTGCCCTTAGGGGCTCAAACCGCCCCAGGCACATTCGAAAACACTCTGAAGGCCTGTCGGTACACGTATTAGGCATATCAGTGCTCGTACTGTGACGGGAGATACAGGGTGCACGCGAGTATAATTAAGGAATACATACTGTGTCCCGTGGCAATAGCCCCTTCCCATGCTTGTTATGCTTTACTGCAATACTCTTGTGTATGCTTCACCAAGTAACACTTCTGTACAGAGGCGAAGCTGACTCTCGGGAACCGGCATTATGCAACACACCGTGCTTTCCAAGCTTCTAAGCCAATCGCGAGGACCACAAAGGCGGAGTCGGTGGCATTGCTGACAGCAGCGAATCCTTTCAATGGAAAACATGGCACCCAGTGGCAAGAAGCTTAATAGCGAACATTGAAGCAGCTAGGTCTAGCGTTGCTACGGGTGCCAGCGCATCTGCATGCGAGAGTGCCGGTTCGAGGCAGCGAGGTAATCAAAACAGCAGCGGTGGTGGCTTTGATTATTGCCCTTTTGGACCTGCGGTCACGGCAAAAAGCGCTGGAAAATCGGACAGCGAAGGGTTCTTGCGTCCGAAATTTCAGACATTCTGATACATTGACTCTATGGGGGTGCGTAGTGGTGCCGTGAAGCTGTGCAATTATCGGGCATCCGAAAAGTCAGTCGCTGACTGTACACTGGCAACTCCTCCAGCCGACAACAGGGCGTCAAAGACAATACATTACGATTCCTGTCTCTTACTCAAGCCAGCATTACCACGACTTTCAACTCTTTCAATAAAATTACAGGCAATTTTCCCTGATAGAGGCACAAATTCCCCGAGTTTTTCCAGACTAGTGAAAATCCCTGAGAATTCCCGGTTTGTAGACACCCTGGGTAAATGCATTCGCAACGTCTAACTCAAAAACTATGAGAGATCTTTTTGTTTAAATGTGCATAAAATGCCAAACAGCATGTTAAAAGTGCGGTGACCATTGGCTGCCACAGACAAATCGAACTCATAGGAAGCAACCTAATAAGTTGGCTTTAATGTTGAATAATTTCACGCTGGAACTTCCAACAATCAAGGGCGTGTTGTCATTTTCCACACAAGGCACGCACACAACGCCTGGAAACTATTCTTCTATGCTTGCACAGCAGGAGCGAAATGCCAGTGTCCCAGTGATCATCAGTGATAATCGTGACAAGAGACCGCGAAACGAGAGGAGGACGAATTGTCCTGCTAATTAAAGACTGCATATTGTTCAGTATTCTCCCGCATGTCACTGAGTCGAAGCTATTTGGATTAAAACCAAACTTAATAATCGTACAGTGTTCGTTGGTGCTATGTACAGATCACCAAACTCCCCAGTGAATGAGCTTAATAAACTAAGAAACCTTATGGATGCACACCTAAAGCACGAAGACAATATTATTTTATTAGGAGACTTCCAACCTTCCTGGAATTAATTGGTGGACACTTTGTGTAGAGGGGCATGACGTCCCTAATTATGAACTACTTGAGATCGCTTTCTTTTTATGATTTGACTTAGGTCGTCTCAGCTTGTACGCGTGTGGGTCCAACTACTTCTTCAATCCTTGATTTAATATTCTTATCTGGTTGGTTGCTCCCATTTGTTAACATGTGTGAAATTGTTGGTCTTCCTGATCATAAAATGGTTACGATGTCACTAGACGTGTGTGTTAATATCATGCGCGAGAATGAGAAACTTCTGATTCCAAACTTTAATGCCGCCAATGACCTGGCAATACTGGAACATCTGGAGCAGCCATATTATTCTTTTTTGGAGTTGTGCAGATCATCTGGTACTACTGAAGAACTAGAGAAATTTTTCCATGATATGACAACGTTTTGCATACAACATTTCATTCCTGAGCGTTCTAAACGTGCAGGAAAAAGAAACCCCTGTGTAACTCAGGAAATAATACACACTAAAAGAAAGCTTAAGCGTATGCGAAAGGCTTGCACCCTCCGTCTTAGTATCGAACAGAAACATAACATTCATCTTTTAGGTAAAAAGCTCCGGCACAACCTGAAGACGTCTAAAGATAACTTTTATAACTCAACACTGAAACGATTTCTCAAAGAAGCCCCAGATAAGTTTTGGAGGTACTTGAACCTAACGGCTAAGTCGTGTAGCATGCACACAGACAAAAGTAGCCAGGATCAAGCGGAAGCATTTAACTCTTTTTTTTTTCCTCAGTTTTTACCATCGATGACGGTATCTTGCCTACCATCAATGAGTATGCAGACAGACTTCCTATTCAGAATATCAAGATTACAGAAGAAGGCGTTTTCAATCTGTTGCTTCACGTTAATATAAAAAAAAAGTCCCGGTCCTGACGAAATCCCCAATGAATTCCTTTATAGATATGCCGAATGGACACCCAAGTTTTTAACACTAATTTTTCAATCATCCATTTCTAGTGGCTCGTTTCCCACTGCCTGGAAGCGCGAAAAAATTGTGCCCATACATAAAGGTGGTCCAACCTCTGGCACTAGCAACTACCGACTGATATCGCACACGAGCACCTGTTCTAAAATGCTAGAACACATTGTGTCAAAGTATCTGCTCACCTATTTAGATGAATATAAATTAATTTTTCCAGGTCAACATGGCTTTCGCAATGGATTGTCCACCATCACTCAGCTTATTGAACTTGTACATGACCTTTCTAGCACAATTAATGCCCTCGGCCAAACTGATATAATATTCTTGTACTTTGCAAAGGCCTTTGACAAGGTGTCCCACAAAAAGCTTTTGCTTAAAATTATTGTTACCTTCAAAAATTCTTCCCTTACACGGTGGTTCACTTCCTACCTTGCGCATAAAGAACAATACATTCCACTGGGGCATCAGCAATCCAGTTTATCTCCCTTGGTATCTGGAGTACCCCAGGGTGGTGTCTTAGGGCCCCTTTTATTCCTAGTTTTTATAAATGATCTGCCAAATGACATCACTACCTAAGTGAGAATGTTTGCCGACGACTGCATGTTGTACAAGAGAATAGAGTCACCAGGTGATCAGGCCGACATTAATCTAAACTTACAGAAAATTAAGAATTGGTGCGATCGGTGGCAAATGCAGCTTAACCCAACTAAGTCTGTTTTTATGTTCATTTCTAGAAAAAAGAATATTTTAAATTTCTCATACAGTATCAACGGTCATGAACTTGCTCGAGTTAAACAACATAAATACCTAGGTCTTATATTTACACCCGACTTGCGTCGGAATCTTCACGTAAATGAACTTTGTGCAAAAGCTAACAAAGTATTGTGGGTGTAACCTGCACTGTGCCTCCCCTGAAATTAATATTTTAGCTTACAAAACCTTGCTAAGACCCATAATTGAGTGCGCAAAAATAGTATGGGATCCCTACACCCAAAGTAGCTGCCTAAAACTAGAGAAAGTCCAGCACCTTACTTCTAGGTTTATATTTAACAAATACCGCCATTTTCACTCTCCAACTGAATTATGTAAACTTGCAGAGCTCCCACCTCTGCAAAATCATACAGAGTATGAAAAGCTCAAATTCCTGTTCTTAGTAATTCATAACCATGTGAAAATAAGATACAACAAGTACTTCCAAATCAAGACACAGGAAACATCACGGCACAGACACATATGTATATACCTCTTTCCACAGTGCACAATGACTGCTTCAGGTATAGTTTTTTTCCCAAGGCAATTCAGCAGTGCAAATCTTTGCCTGATTCAATTGTCCAAATAAAATAAGTTAATGCATTCTTGGAAGCAATACATTGCCTTATGTACCCTGATGCACCGTGATGTTCTGTACTAATATCATCATCATCATTTATTTTCCCTTAAGGACCCCTGTCGGGGTATTACATAGGGAGGGGGGGGGGGGGTACAAAAGATAAGGATAGAAACACAGATATGGTTACAATTTCTTACAAAACTCAGCCTGTGGATTCGTATTAAAACAAAAAGAAAGAGAGAAAAGATAAGCGGCACACTTAACAGAATGCCAAAGCAAATCAGCAGAACAGTCACAATGTGACACGGCAATCGCAAAACAATGAAGGCACAGTAGGGTCATTATAAGGTTAGGGTTTCAGGTGGTCACTAAGCAGCTGCTTGAAAATAATGGGGTTGCGCTCACTGACAACTCTATCTGGTAAATTGTTCCACTCTGCAATGGCGCTAGGCAAAAATGATTGATTAAAGGAAAATGTTGAACCATGCAAGCACTGGATGCTGCAAGAGTTAAAAAGGCGACGAGATGTACGGGTTGGTGAGATTAGAAGCCTTCTATGCAGTTCAGGGAAGTTATAATAAAGTCGCTAGAAAAGGCACAGTTTTGCAATTTTCTGATGCAACACCAATGATTCGAGTCTTGGAGATGATTCAATTGCACTGACACTTTCTTCCCGGCTGTACCTGGAAGTGATGAATCTAGCGGCACGATTTTGTATTGATTCTAATGTATTAATTAAGTAAGCTTGGTGCGGGCTCCAAATAGCTGAGGCATATTCAAGTTTACTTCAAATGAAAGTTTCATAAGCTAGTTTTCTTGTGGATGAGGGGCACAACGCAAGGGTATGTCTGACGTAACCAAGTGATTTATTGGTGTCGGTAGCCAATTTTGTTATATGGTCGGACCAGGTCAACTTGCTATTAATAGTGATACCAAGATAATTATACGATTCAACGGTGAATAGGGCTGTCTAGTTTAAAAAGTATGGGTGATCCTTGTTAGAGTGTTTACAGGATACCTGCATAACTTTACATTTGGAGATGTTAAGTTTCATTAGAGAGTTGGAACACCAGGTTTCTAATAAATGTAAGTCTTTTTGGAGCATTACATGGTCCGTTGGGCCTGTAAAGCGACGATAGATTACGCAGACATATGCAAAAAGTCGGATGTTGGATGGTATGCGTTCGAAAGGTTGTTCATGAAGATAAGAAAGAGAAGGGGGCCGAGGACGAACCCCTGTGGTACTCCGGAGATGACGCTAGCAGTGGTTGAGCAATGATTTTCGACAGCTGTGTACTGGAATCAATTAGCAAGAAAGAACGGATGCATGAAAGTGCAACAGGGTTGAGACCGAGGCATGAAAGTTTGGCCAAAAGCCGCTGATGGGGAACACAGTCAAATGCTTTGGCAAAGTCTAGGTATATGAGGTCAGTTTGAAGTGATGAGTTTAAATTGAGGTGAAGTTCAGTAATAAATTCAAAAAGCTGTGTATCACATGACAAACCAGGCCGGAAACCGTGCTGACTGTGAAAAAAGAAGGAATGATCACCAAGATGACATGCTATTTGCGAATATATTATATGTTCCAGGAATTTACAGGGAATACTCGTTAGGGAAATGGGGCGATAATTGGAAGGATCAGAGTGGCTGCCTGACTTATATACCGGTACCACTTTACTAATCTTCCAGTCATTTGGAAGTGAACTGCGTATCAGCAATGGACTGGGTAAAAAATGGTGATATAATGCATTTTCATGCATTATATGCATCTCGTGCATTTTAATGCATCTTCATGCATTTTGTCCTTTTGCCATTTTGAATTCAAGCGTCGGCACGATTGCTTGAACTGTATGTTTTTATGAATGTACTTGTATGTTCCCACCCTGCTAAGATCTTGTAAAAGATCGCAGTATCTATAAATAAATAAATAAATAAATAAATAATATATGGTGATATATAATAAGTAATGTATATATAATATTATGCTGATCACTGAGCACTGAGTGGTTGTCTCGTGTTGTCTTCCTTCGTCCGTCATTTTATTCAGTGCCTTCGTTGTAATCAAGGTGATGCATCATTGTTGTGATGTATTGCCCAAGCCAATCAGGGTCACATGAAAATATATCAAAAGTGATTGATCCAGCCCTAGAAGTGTTGCTTCAGGATACTTCTTTATCACCACTTCTTTGCATGCTACCTGCTTACCCTGTACTATGTCATGTTTAAGTCTGAAAAAAAGGCAACAGCTAGACAGTGCAAAATGCAAAACTTGCTTTTGGTTTAACAATATAAAATGCGATTTACCTTTTTACCTTATCATCATTTACCTGCAGAATGGATAACTGCTTTAAACTAATTATATTGTTAAGCAAAAGCTACAGGAAGAACAGAGGAAGAGGAGAACGAAGTGCGCTTGTCATTGCAGTGGCTCGGTGTCGGCGCGGCCCGTTTTCATCAATTCATCTTTAAATAAACGCACCCCATTGTAACAGTTTTGGTGGACGGTGTGGGGTAAAACAACGGCGCCCCTGAAGAATGACGATGAACCGCCCGCAGAAGCGCAATCCGTGGAGCTTCACCGAATTGCCAGTCTGCCACCACAGATTGCTTCCGACAGTGACAACCCGCCACCTTCTTCCAGCTACCCAGGGCAGCCCTACATCAAACCACGAACCTTCGCCGGAAAAGCCAGGGAAGACGTGGACAGACGGCTCAGCTTTTACCAATGTGCAAGTCAGTTCAATGGCTGGAATGCCACCGCCCAGCTTAACAACGTTGCCTTATTCCTCAAGGGAACCACGTCTGTGTGGCTTGAAAACCACGAAGAAAGCATGATGACGTTGGGAAAAGTTCGTAGACAAAATCAGGAAGTGCTTCGGAGATCCGGCAGCTAAAAAGAAGCGTGCAGAGCAAACCCTAATGCAGCAAGCCCAAGTTCCTGGCAAAACCTGCACAACGTACATCGAGGAAGTGCTGAAGTTGTACAAGGCCCTGGACCCTCAGATGACAGAAGAGGACAAAGTTGGTCATCTTTTAAAAGGGATCGCTGAGGACGTGTACCAGTTCCTCATCGGAAAAGAAAGTCTGGACTCCGTAAGTGACATCATTTGGCACTGCTGTACATATGAAGGCTTGAAAGCTCGACGTATCACACTGAAGTTCAGCCGCCTGGCCAATGTAGCTAACGTCGCCAGTGCTGATGTGGTCCTAGCTCCATCCGACCTTGCGTCAGTTATTCGCTAAGTGGCGCGAGAAGAGCTTGACCGACGTGAGGTGGCTTCCCTCTTGACTCCATGGGCTCGAGAGCCCTTTTCTCACTGCGACTTACGTGAGATGTCCATCAGCGCCACCTCCACAGACGCCTAAACTTTGCTCCTCGTTCAAGAGCACCAAATCCTACTATGAATGCGCATCCCAGTTATCAGTTCCACGATGGTTACTCACCCAGACCACCTGCAGTTTCTCAAGAGTGGGACGGCTGTGCAAGTTATCCTGCTACTGACAATTTCGGTGTGTCCCGCGGGCACCCCATCTGCTTCCAATGCGGTATTTGCAGTCATGTCGCCAGATTTTGTCCTCATCGCCGTTGCACGTCAACGTCCCATGAGCGACCGCGCACTCTTTATTGGTGTAGCAATCGGGACGACGACAGGACACGCTGGCCTTCTAACTCTGATAGCAGGACAAACCACCAGGTGAATTCCTATAGCGACTCACTAGCTTCTGTGCGGAGCTTGATGCCGCCACCTTGACGCCAGTGCAGGTCTCCATCTCCGTGAAGCTGTCTCACGTCACTGCCGCCAGGAAACTAGGCGCACGCGCGCGACCAATGGAGGTGAGGTCCCTAGTCATCAGCTACACGCCCGTATGCCTCTGCCAGTCACCATGTGTCATAACAAGATTCGTATTTTAGTGAACAACATTGCTACGTTGGCCTTAGTGGACACAGGAGTGAGTGTCTCCGATTTCAGCCTGGATTTCAAAACCTGACTAGGCCGTAAAGTAATGTTTCTCTGGGATAACGCATATGCATTTCGTGCTGTGAGTGGAGCGTTTCTCCGACTTATTGGAGTGTGCACCGCAAAAGTTTATTTCTTCGATAAGGTGTATCAAGCCGAATTTGCAGTGCTTGCTCAATCCACTCACAACGTAATTCTTGGCCTCAATTTCCTACAACAGTGCGGTGCCACTGTTGACTGTGGGCCTGGCGTTGTGCCGCAGTTAGTGAAAAGCAACTCAACCGTGGTGACGGTTTCGCATGTATCGAGCTCTTCCTGTCTCCTCTTGCCCACCAGCCTGCTACCTGTTACCTGCAACCTGCTACCACACTCTCTCGTCGTCATTGAAGATGCTGTCTTACCGGCATGTTCCTTCTCCAGAGTTCGAGTTGCTGCTTGCAGGGTCAACGCCGATGCATTTGATGCAATTGTTGAGCCTGTGCCTTCGATGGTTGTGAGGAAAAGTGTGCTCGTACCTCGATGCATCCTCTCTGTGGCCTGCGGAACAAATACACTGTGGGTGTCAAATTTAGCCTCCCAATCTGTTGTGCTACCCAACGGTATGCGACTTGCCTCTTTTGAAATGGATACCAGTCTCAGCATAGGCGCTTTAACTGATGATACATCACACGAATCCCAAGAGCACGGGGCTGACCATGGTGTCCCTGAAGACTCGTCACCTTTTTTATAATAATCAACAAGTTACTGTTTTCAGAGATGCGTCAAGCCCTGGTCAGCGTCCTTAGCAAGCATGCGTCATTATTTGATTTCGCGCAGAATGCTAACAAAGTTCGCGTTTCAACTACGCGGGCTCGCTACAGGATCGACACGGGTCCGCGCATCCCATCAGGCAGAAGCCTAACCTCATGTCCACATCAGAGGGCAAGATCATCGTTTAACAGGTCGACGACAAGCTAGCAAAGGGCGTCACCCAAGATTCCTCTAGCCCTTGGGCTACGCTGGTCATCCTCGTGAAAAAGAAAGATGGGTCCTGGAGGTTTTGTGTCGACTACCGGCGTCTCAATTCTGTGCCGAAAAAGGATGTATATCCACTTCCCCGGATCGATGACGTTATCGACTGCCTTCATTCTGCATCCTTCTTTTCATCTGTAGACCTCCGATCAGGCTACTGGCAGATACCCGTGCATTCATCTGACAAAGAGAAAACTGCTTTTGTGACCCCAGATGGCTTGTTTGAATTCAACGTCATGCCGTTTGGCTTGTGCAATGCACCTGCAACATTTGAAAGGTTTATGGACACGGCACTGCGCGGCCTCAAATGGGAGGTTTGTTTGTGTTATCTAGATGTTGTAGTTTTTGGCCGCACTTTTGCAGAGCACAACCATCGTCTGGACGTTGTTCTGACATGCCTTGAACAAGCTGCCATTACCCTCAACTCCAAGAAATGTCACTTTGGCCAAAGAGAGGCACTAGTACTTGGACATCTAGTCGACCAGCAGGGGGTGAGACCAGACCCACAGAAGGTCGCTGCAGTTAGCGGCTTTAAACAACTGCAGTCACAACGCGTGCTGAGGAGCTTCTTGGGTCTTTGCTCATACTTGCGCCGTTTTGTGCCCAACTTTGCCGATACTGCCTACCCTCTGACTTCATTGCTGCGCAAGGATAACCCTTTCACGTGGACAGCAGATTGCGATTCCTCGTTTCGTAAACTGAAGTTCCTGCTCTCTTCCTCCGTTCTTCCCCTAGCTTTTGGGTAACAATATTTTGCAGGAAGGTTCTCAGACATGTTTAACAAGTTGATAAGTGCCTTTTTAGCTGCAAAACACCATATTTAATTTGAAGCCTGACTTTGTCGGAATCTGCTCTGCGATTTAATAACTATATGCCACGAAATATGCTACTAATTTTAAAAATCATTCCATACGTACCTTAGGAGCCCCAAAATTTAAGAGAAAGGTGTGCTTAAATTTATTTTTAATGTGAGGCGAACTTCTTATTTGACACATATTCCTGACTGAAGTTCCAATTTGCACATTCTCGTTTCCTCCCTCGCCTTTTTTCCCTCTTCTGTACAAATATTGCTTTCGTGTGTTTGCAAGAACTGCTGTGTTGAGACACAAGAACCTTCCTGCGTGGCCTGTGACAGCATGCTTTTGCGGGCAGTCAGCGCTCTCCTACGAAGGCTGGCCTGCTCTGGAAGTAGCGACAATCATCTTCAAGATTCATGCATGATCACCTTTGCTGCTATTTGTAACTCTTGCTAATTACACTTTCTACATCTCTTGTAATTTATTAGGTAACAAAGTTTGACTTTATTATTTATTTATGAAGGGTGTAGCGGTGGCGTAGAGGTAGAAAATCCGCCTCGCGTGCAAGAAGACCATGGTTTGAATTCCAGTGCTGCGCAATCTACCACTAGATTAAAAAAAAAATCTGCATGTTGATGAAATTGCATAAACAGGCCTGGAGTGTGGCCTGATCCCGGTGACCAGAACCAGTAACACACTCCCTCATCAGAGCACAATTGGCCACCCTGGTGCAGTACTTGGCCACAACCTCCTATATGAACACAACAATCAAACCCCGGCCATCAGTCCCCAGCAGCTGCAAAGCAACTGACCACGGCAACGGTCAGACCTGCGATGCAGCAGAGGGTGCTAAGAATCCGTGGTTCCGGACAGGCTGCCATTGGAATCTGAGCCTGGCAACGTTTAACGCTAGAACGTTATCTAGTGAAGCGAGTCTAGCAGTGCTATTGGAGGAATTAGAGGGCAGTAAATGGGATATAATAGGGCTCAGTGAAGTTAGGAGGACGAAAGAAGCATATGCAGTGCTGAAAGGCAGGCACATCCTGTGCTACCGGGGCTTCCTAGACGAGAACTAGGAGTCGGATTCTTGATTAATAAGGATATAGCTGGTAACATACAGGAATTCTATAGCATTACCGAGAGGGTGGCAGGTCTAGTTGTGAAACTTAAAGGGACACTAAAGGTTATTATTAAGTCAACGTGGATTGTTGAAATATCATCCCAGAAACCTCGAAACGCTTGTTTCGTGCAAAGAAGAGACTTATTTTATGAGAAAATGCGTTCTGAAGCGCCCGCGTACCTCTAGCGCAGTTCAAATCACCTGCCCTTCGATCGAGGAGTATTGACGTCATGGTCTCATAGTGAGGTTGCGCCTTTGGAGAGTAAAACGGCTCCCGCAGATGGCGCTATGGCTTTTCTGCACAAAACGCAAACGCGCGGCCAGAAACAGAGCCAAGACAGAGCCGACAGCAGCGCGAAAGCAGAACTATGGTGGCTAGCAGAAGGGACAGCGCACGACGATAAGCTGGCTCTTTATTTTATGACGCAAACTTCGACGGTCGTTGCAATGGATGACCCTGACAACGACACATTAGCTCGCGATGCTGGGCTCGAGTTCAGCGATTTAAGCACTGATGAACGTGACCTGATGTTGAGGGTTCGTGCTGCTGGCATCGTTGCGTACTACTACGATGACGGCCTGCTTTGAAAGGCACTTCACGCGACTTCAGTAAGTCGGCGTTGAACTCGTAATCCTCTGGACGAAAGTGCAGCGAGCATACTACGTGATTTTTCGGCTCTATGCCAGTGCGCTGTGGCAGATCGAGGTACGCCAATTAACCACTTTGAACGGAGAGGTTCACTCGTTGGCACGCAGTGATAAGTAACGTTGGATTCGCCGCTGCAACTGCCCTTGGCCAAGTGCCGCGGACCGTTCGCACATCCCACGACATTACATGGACGTGGCATTCTCGCCGCTTGTTCCAAATGCAAGTTTCGCGATCCAGCAGGACCACCGCAGCACGACGCGATAAAGAAACAACTGAAACTCCAAAGCGCGCGCGGGGCAAAGTCGAGCATGCAGAGTCGAGCGAAAACGAAACCTTTCGATCACCCATACTACTCAAGGGTAACGTCAAAATGTTATTTTTTTTCTTAGAATCGAGTAGAAGTAGACAAGTAGCACTTTCTTCCGTCTTATAATCTAATGAAATTATCTTTTTAATACGAGTAGTTGAGTACTAGTCACATAAATTATGATGAGGAGTGCTTTCGTCATCAGGCTAGTACCGGAATGTCGCTGGGGGGTCTCAAATCGTGTCGTGCATTTACAGTAAAAGCTCGTTAATTCGAACCGCAAGGGGAAGCCGCTTGAGTTCGAGTTAACGAAAGTTCGAACTAACGAAAGTGAAGGAGAGCAACAGTATACTGCGATTTGGAAGCAGTAGGGCATGTCAGAAAGCGATGGCGTTTGCTGCGGGCACACGCCATCTCCAAGTCGAAGCTCTGGGTCCGACCGTGCCCCACCACCAATGTCCGCCGAAACGAACGTTAGCCGAGGCTTAACACCGTCACAATGAATCGCGATGGCCGCTACCTCCTAATCTGAAAACAGAGGTGCACAACCGATGAAGACTGCCGAGACAAAGACGCTGAACATGTGAAGGTGGCGAAGGCCCTGATTCGTTGGTTCTTGATTGCAAGCGCAGCTGCGACGTACTTGATTCGCTGTGTTTTGGCACTTGCCGTGCCATCTCCGCACAACATTAGCAGCTGTACAAGATTTGTTAAGCCTCCGAGATTCGCAACGGGCAAGAAGTCTCGGAGGTTACGTAGAACGGAGAGGCGGCAGCCGCCGCTGGCTTCTGGCTGACCCCGCACAGGTTAGATTTTTTTCCGATTTTGCCTTCTCTCGCCCTTCTCTCCGTTTCGGAGGCAATACAGCCTTGTGTGTAGGCAGTAGGCGTGTTTCTCTGGCCGTGTGCCAGGCGAGCATAGTTCGAATTATCCGTGAGGGAACCTTCTCGCGTTCGAATTAACGGACTTTTTTATACATAGACTTCTGTGGAGCTTGGCCGGACCAAATCGTACAGTTCGAATTATCCATAAATTCGAATTATTGAAGTTCGAATTAACGAGCTTTCACTGTACCTCAATTTCTCGGTTACTAAAGCTCTGTTCACAATTATATTGACGCCTTAGACGTTCTAGAGCATTGCTTTATCACTTTAACTTGACTTTTTGGTAACCTTTAGTGTCCCTTTATTAAGAGGTATAAATTGAGGGTCGTACAGGTCTATGCTAAAGTCCCTCAATAATTCCAAAGTAGAGAAAGGCATTGATCCAGCCAACGACGCCAGCGATAGGCTGATCGGTGACATGTGACCTTGCTCCGCCCCTTTGCCACTATGAAAGTTCCTGCACACCGGGCGAAGTGCACCCGGTTCGCCTGTTGTGTTATGCACATTGCTGCTATATTTTCGTTCCGGGAGGGCCGAAATGCCTTGTTGCCGTGCGGTTGGGTGCCAAAACTGGATGAAGGATGGCAAGAAGTTATATTGCATCTCACGCAGCAACCAGAACCTGAACCAGAAAAAAAGTATGGTTGCACAAAATTGGACAGAAGGGCTTTGAACCATCGGTAACTGCACGACTATGCGAGGAAAGTAACATAGAGTGATACGAAGATGCGAGAGAAAGTATACACGTGTTTGTGCAGAGCTGCAATAGTATTTCATTCGCACGCATGAATGTTTATGGGCGAAGTTTGTGGGTATTATTGATTTTAATGCATTATGAACCCGCTGACTTAGCAAGTGTAGTGTGACCTGGCATGCAAGTAAATAGTGGGGCAGAAGCGCATTAATTCACTCACAAATGTCCGCATTGCGTTACGTGCGATAAAAAATCACCAATTTCATCAGCGAATTCTACTTTTACACTTTCCTGTGTTTCTGCATGCACTGTTAACTGCGCTTTACAATATGACCAATAAGTCATTTCCAACTCTGCATATCCTAATCGTATATTGTGCATTGCATATGTGAATAAATATATTCCTAAGTGCCTGCATTACTCTGCTTTTAAAAACAAATACTGCATAGCCACTGCTACTGGCCATACAATAATAAAGTATAATACAATATATCAGAGTACATTACATACACATGCGAGCTCGTTCCTTCAAAGTTTCCCTTACACTCAAAGATGTTTCAGTAATCGGCGATGCCATTTTACTGATGAAAAACACACAACTGCAAATTAACATAAGAAAAATGCCAGAAGCGATACACGGATCACCAGCAAAACCCAGTGCAGTAATAGCTAGGCTAATCCGCGTGCATTTCCTATAAGGGCCCTCTAATTCTTACGGGGCTTTAGCGGTGCACGGGGGCGAAAAGGCATAAACACAACAATGCGCATCATGATTCAAGTTCATGTGGCGACGTCTCACGGTTCACAGGAACAGTCAACCGCATTCACACACGCGCACTCACTACGCTCGATGTAGGTGTGCCGCGAGATTAGATTGTGCTGGCAGCCCGAACATGATCGAGGAGACTCGCTGACACAATCCATACCACCACTTCAGGATGTTATGACAGTTGCACTGGCTCGTAGCACTAAGCCACAAAACACAACAGTCGTCGTGTAATCGCTACACGACAGACACGCTCAGGGGCAAGAAGACTGTTGGTGCACTCGTTTCCACACACACACAGGATGTTGTTTAGTCACCGTGAAGGTTGGACGTTTCAGCGACGTTATGACGAACGGTCAAAGCGACTGTCAGCCTTTTTTACACTAATTATTCGTTCAAAGTAACCTTTTTGTGTACGTAGCACACTTACAAGCAAATCATAAGAAGCCAGCAAACACTGACACCAAGGAAAACAGGGGAAATTACTTGTGCTTAATAAATGAAATAAAGGAACGATAAATTAATGGAAATTAAAGTGGATGAAAAAACAACTTGCCGCAGGTGGGAACCGAACCCACAACCTTCGCATTTCGCGTGGCGCCGCGGTAGCTCAATTGGTAGAGCATCGCGTGCGAAATGCGAAGGTTGTGGGTTCGGTTCCCACCTGCGGCAAGTTGTTTTTTCATCCACTTCAATTTCCATTAATTTATCGTTCCTTTATTTCATTTATTAAGCACAATTAATTTCCCCTATGTTGTCCTCGGTGTCAGTGTTTGCTGGCTTCTTATGATATGATAAAAATCGGGCCCCTCGGTTAACCCCCTTTCTTCTCGTTCATTACATAACGAGGGTCTCGAATCCAGCAACATTGATGCCTTCAGGTAGCATATGTGGGTTTATTTACCAGTTGCCTTCACCCAAAAAGATCACGTTCTTGTGACGCCTGCGGCAAAAATGACGTTCCACGTCCACCGCCAAGGTCTGTGAGTGGCGGCGCTGGCTAGCACTCCCAGGGTTCTACTAGGACACATAAAGACCCAAGAAAGTGGATGGGAAAATGGCGCCGCAGTAGCTCAATTGGTAGAGCATCGCACGCAAAATGTGAAGGTTGTGGGTTCTGTTCCCACCTGCGGGAAGTTGTTTTTTCATTCACTTTAATTTCCATTATTTATCGTTCCCTTATTTCATTTATTAAGCACAAGTAATTTCCCCTATGTTGTCCTTGGTGTCAGTGTTTGCTGGCTTTTTATGATATGACTAATAAAAATTGGGCCCCTCGGTTAATCCCCATTCTTCTCGTTCACTTACAAGCAATGAAATTCACAGAGGAAACGGGATTAAGCGCAAGCCATCACCAAGGCTCGCGCGATGATTGAGCGCAAACGAACGAAAAGTAAACATGCGTAATCAAGGCGATCAAGCACTCATTCCGCTCACTTGAGCGTTTTTTTTTTTTTTTTCTGTGCTCATTTGAAATTAAAGGACTAGATTTAAAAGTTCGGGTCCTTCTTTAGTTTTTCACCACAGTCAGGCAACAGCAGGTTTTATTTCTGCGCGTGTGCAGATATATTTTCACCTCGTGAATGCAGCGACGCCGCAGTTTAGCTTGGGCGCCGTCTGCTACAGGAACTTCCTAGTTAGCGCGCGCGGCAGATGTCGCTACATTATTACAGAGGGACCTTAGTCTATGCTCCTAGATCCAGTCATGATGACCAGGAAGTCGAAAACTTCTATGAAGAAGTGGAATCGGCGATGGGTAAAGTCAAAACAAAATACACTATACTGATGGGTGACTTCAATGCCAGAGTACGCAAGAAGCAGGCTGGAAACAAGTCAGTGGGGGAATATGGAATAGGCTCTAGGAATAGCAGGGGATAGTTATTAGTAGAGTTTGCAGAACAGAATAATATGCAGATAATGAATACCGTCTTCCGCAAGCCAGACAGCCAAAAGTGGACGTAGAGGAGCCCGAATGGCGAGATTAGAAATGAAATAGACTTTTTACTCTGCGCTAACCCTGGCATCATACAAGATGTGGACGTGCTTGGCAAGGTGCGCTGCAGTGAAAATACGATGGTAAGAAATCGAATTAGCCTAGACTTGAGGAGAGAACGGAAGAAACTGGTACATAAGAAGCCGATCAATGAGTTATCGGTAAGAGAGAAAATAGAGGAATTCTGTATCAAGCAACAGAACGGGTATTCGGCCTTAACTCAGGAAGAGGACCTTAGTGTTGAAGATATGAACGACAATCTTACGGGCATCATTAAGGAGTGTGCAATAGAAGTCGGTGGTAACCCCGTTAGACAGGATGCCAGTAAGCTACTGCAGGAGACGAAAGATCTGATCAAGAAACGCCAATGTATGAAAGTCTCTAACCCTACAGCTAGAATAGAACTGGCAGAACTTTCCAAGTTAATCAACAAGAGTAAGACAGCTGACATAAGGAAGTATAATATGGATAGAATTGAACATGCTCTCAGGAACGGAGGAAGCCTAAAAGCAGTGAAGAAGAAACTAGGAATAGGCAAGAACCGGATGTATGCATTAAGAGGCAAAGCCAGCAATATCATTACTAATATGGATGAGATCGTTCAAGTGGCTGAGGAGTTCTATAGAGATTTATACAGTACCAGTGGCACCCACGACGATAATGGAAGAGAAAGTGGTCTAGAGGAATTTGAAATCCCACAAGTAACTCCGGAAGAATCAAGAAAGCATTGGGAGCTATGCAAAGGGGGAGGGCAGCTGGGGAGGATCAGGTAACTGCAGATTTGTTGAAGGATGGTGGGAACATTGTCCTAGAAAGACTGGCCACCCTATATGCACAATGCCTAATGACCTCGAGCGTACCGGAATAATCCTAATCCATAAGAAAGGGGATGCCGAAGACTTGGAAAATTCTAGACCAATCAGCTTACTGTCCGTTGCCTACAAAGTATTTACTAAGGTAATCGCAAATACAATCAGGAACACCTTAGACTTCTGTCAACCAAAGGACCAGGCAGGATTCCGTAAAGGCTACTCAACAATAGACCATATTCACACTATCAATCAGGTGATAGAGAAACGTGCAGAATATAACCAACCCTTATATATAGCTTTCATTGATTACGAAAAAGCGTTTGATTCAGTCGAAGCCGCAGCAGTCATGGAGGCATTACGGAATCAGGGTGTAGATGTGCCGTATGTAAAAATACTGAAAGATATCCACAGCGGCTCCACAGCCACCGTAGTCCTCCATCAAGAAAGCAACAAAATCCCAATAAAGAAAGGCGTCAGGCAGGGAGATATCTCTCCAATGCTATTCACGGCGTGTTTACAGAAGGTATTCAGATACCTGGATTGGGAAGAATTGGGGATAAGAGTAAATGGAGAATACCTTAGTAACTTGCGATTCGCTGATGATATTGGCTTGCTTAGTAACTCAGGGGACCAATTGTAATGCATGCTCACTGACCAGAGGGAGAAGGGTGGGTCTAAAAATTAATCTGCAGAAAACTAAAGTAATGTTTAACAGTCTCGGAAGAGTACAGCAGTTTACGATAGGTAGCAAGGCACTGGAAGTGGTAAGGGAATACATCTACTTAGGACAGGTAGTGACCACGGATCCGGATCATGAGACTGAAATAATCAGAAGAATAAGAACAGGCTGGGGTGCGTTTGGCAGGCATTCTCAGACCATAAACAGCAGGTTGCCATTATCCCTGAAGATAAAAGTGTATAACAGCTGTGTCTTACCAGTGCTCTCATACGGGGCAGAAACCTGGAGGCTTACGAAAAGGGTTCTACTTAAATTGAGGACAACGCAACGAGCTATGGAAAGAAGAATGATCGGTGTAACGGTAAGGAATAAGAACAGAGCAGATTGGGTGAGGGAACAAACCCAAGTTAATGACATCTTAGTTGAAATCAAGAAAAAGAAATGGGCACGGGCCGGACATGTAATGAGGAGGGAAGATAACCGATGCTCACTGAGTGTTACGGACTGAACTCCAAGGGAAGGGAAGGGTAGCAGGGGGCGGCAGAAAATTAGGTGGGCGGATGAGATTAAGAAGTTTGCAGGGACAACATGGACACAATTAGTACATGACCGGGGTAGTTGGAGGAGTATGCGAGAGGCCTTTGCCCTGCAGTGGGCATAACCAGGCTGATGATGATGATGATGAAAGTTTGACTATGTCACATGATGTGAAGTAGATGTCTTGCTACATTTTCACTTGCAATCATGTTTTATGCACTGCAGGAAAAACTCAACATACAGTTCCGGTAACATGCAACATGCAAAGAATTCACTAATGGGTGGTATGTATGCCAAAGAACTGGCCATTATTTCTGCGGTATGCTATACAAGCATATAGTGATACCATACAAGGAGCACCCACAAAGTTAAGTTACAATTTACTTTTAAATGAGGCATGGACATCAGGAAAAAAATTATATTACCAGATAGAGTGATGCACAGTGTTTTTCCAGCTATGAACTACCCTTTATTTCTTAAGAATTCATTGTAGCACAGCGTTGCTTCGTATACTGGTGTCATGCTATCCTGCCGCCTGTAACTGAAACCAGATGATGTAACTTTTGCCTGAACCACAGCATCCATGACAAAATGTTTCCCTGTTAGAAACTATTTAAGTTCGGTGGAGACCCAGCAGGGCAAAGTTGTGTGAACAATGACGTGTTTCATGTAGAGGTGGCATTCTTGTTTCAGTCAATGCGCGCACATTGGCATGATATCAGCAAACAATACAGGTCCTGTTTTATCTTCAAAATAATTCTGACAGGTGGCATTAAATTGATTGGTCGAAGTAAAATGCACTAATTGACCAATCAGGCTGTACTACACTATTCCTATAGTTCACATCTGGAAAAACTACCTGTGCATCACCCTATTCGACAATATAAACTTTTTTTTCTGATGTCCATGCCTCGCTTAATATAAAATGTAACTGTCTGCAAACTTCGTGCTACTGTAACAGCTGCCACAAAAATTTGAGGGAATGTCTAATAAAGGTCTTCAGTTGTTCTTGTCAAGCTGTCCATTTGCGCAACATTAGCAGGGCTTACTGAAGTACTTCTAGACGTCCACAGCTACAAAATGTCGTATCAAGACAGCTACTAGATTCTGAATTAGCCATTTAAGACATCTTTTAGACATCAAGTAGCTGCTTCTAGGTTTCGTGGGAAGCAATTCAGAGAATTTATAGCAAAAGCTCATGCTGCGGGTACAGCCCAATTAGAATTCTACAGTTGCATGTCCCTAGAATTAAAATTTAGGGATAATTTAATACCAATTATTACAAAAATGTCCACCACTTCCAAGAAGCTGCCTCTTATTTTAGTCATTCTGAAACAGCTGGCCCTACACAAGGCAATGGAGAGGCAACAATGTGAACCAAGCGCAGGAGGTGGCACATTACGCCGCACTCACTTGAAAGCCACAATGTTGGGGTGATTGAGTTTCCGCAGGTGGCGGATGTCAGTCTCGGCCAAGCTGGTGACCTTCTTGACAGCCACTGTTTCATCATGCAGCTGGCCGACAAAGACAGCACCTTGGGCTCCACTGCCCACAAACTGGAGATGACCGATGGCCTCAAAGGGGATCTCCCAAGTGTCCCCCCCTGCACACAACACAATAATTCTATAGACTCAGTTCTAATAGTCACTTCAACGAAAATCTCTACCCCAATATTTGTTAATTTTATCAAGAGAGAAGGTGCAAGCTGTCAAAAATCAATGCCGGTCAGAAATAGACTTTTCATTTATTTGTTATTTTTCTTATTGCCAAGCTACGCTCCAACATTTCATTTTCACGTATAACAAAATCAAGGCATTTCTGCAACCAGAAGAAAACTGTGAAAACTTGAGGTATGGTAGCTGTAGAGGTTTCATTTTCCCAAGTTTTGCCCTGGTGAAACAACAAGCAAACCCTGGCCGAGTCAGCACCAGCTCATTCTACACCTGCTGAGGTGAAGGCTACACTTCCTACTTATGATAGGCTGACAAGAAAAAGAATGTTGTTTCACTGTATCATGGGAAAAAAAAAAAGAACATGGCCAAGTCTCTCAACAGCAGTTACTGTGCCCCGACACTGTTGCGGCCATGGACATGTGCATCAACAAAAGCTTTGAAGAGGTTTTACAGGAGCTGACCGTCCTTAACTTTGAGACCACAGAAGAATCAAAAGAATTTCTGGAACACAGACAGCTGAAGCCAAATCTTGTCATCATACATTCATTTCTGTATAATAAATTTTCAAAAATAAAGCATTATTATAATTATTATTGTCATTGCAGTGCAGAAAAGAAAGCCCAGTTAGAGGAGGAAGCTCGAAAGACTGGTCGTTGCATTCTGGCCAAGTTTAACGCAAATTCATGGGTCACTCTTTTGGATCCATCTGTGGCAAAAAGTTACACCACTACAAAAAAATACTTTTTCTACTGTGCTTTCAGAAATGAGCTCAACATATAACAGTTTTCAGAAAATGCCTGGTTTTAAGGTTTAAAAATTGGCCCAAAATTTACATATAAATACTGGCACATAGGTCAGTATCCTGCCTAAAGGTAAGCTAAGTTGCAAAAAAACTATTAACATAAAAACCTGAATATTCTGATAGTGGGATGTTTCTGTGCTTGCTTCCAGGTCTCGCTGACCTTATGGTCTCACTGGCATAGCATGCAGGCCTAAGCAAATGTGTTGCCACATCCACTTTTGTGATGGTGCTGCCTCGCCTCCAAGCCATGAAATAAGGCACACAGAATAATGTTTTGGGATGTCAATATATTATGTAAGAGATATTAGGCTGGTCAAATATGGGATATTATAGGTGGGTTTCTACACTATCTTCTAAATGCAACTAATTTTCCACGTGTGCAATGCATTAGCGATGCAGAAAGATAAGTAACTGAATTGAATTCTGGAGTCGCATGTGCCAAAACCACGATTTTATTATGAGACACACCGTAGTGTGGGATTCTGGATTAATTTTGACCACCAGGGGATCATTAGTGTGCTCCCGATGCACAGGACGTGGGTTTTTGCATTTCACCCCATCGAAATGCGGCTGCCGTGGTCAGGCTTTGAGCCCGCGAACTCATGTTTAACAGCGAAACACTATAGCCACTAAGTCACCGTGGCAAGTGCAAAAAGACAAAGCACATTAGCTTTTGCAGAGGTCACATCTTCCAGCCATGACCTTTGAGCAAAGGATTGCACTACATCCTCCTTCAGTTGCCAATCTCATTCATCAGGTCTTCCCATATGCAGTTATACAGACAATCCAGGATATATCCAGCTCGAAGGAAAGTGAAATAGTTAGATATGTATCAATCATTTGAAATATAAAATATGCCTATCTGAAGCTCATCCAAGACCTCTACACATCTCCGACAGTTTTCCAAGATTGTGAAGTGCGGGAATTTACGAATTTGCTTCTCCAAGGCCGTGTCGAATGCATAAAAGTTTACTTAATTTTTGCACACGAATGTTACAAGTCACTCGCACTGTGGAATGGTCTTTGATATACTGACCACATCATCAACCTGTTTTCATGTCCACTGCAGGACAAAGGCCTCTCTCTGCGATCTCCAGTTACCCCTGTCCAGCGCTAACTGATTCTAACTAGTGCCCGCGAGTAGCGGTATGAGTAATGAGAGTAGCGGTATGAGCTCTGTGTCGGACAGTCTTCCGATTCATTCGGGAGCGAAATTTTCCGCATATACATACATACGTATGTGTGTATGTGCGTGTATGTGTGTGTGTGTGTGTGTGTGTGTGTGTGTGTGTGTGTGTGTGTGTGTGTGTGTGTGTGTGTGTGTGTGTGTGTGTGTGTGTGTATATATTCATTTTCGCGGGTTTCTGTTTGTACGATTGTAGATCACGTACATGTATTCACAACTGATAAATTGCATGTATTGCAAGTGCAGAGGCAAAAGGGACGTCAATGTATAAGCAATGCCTAACTGATCGCAGACACTTACGCTGTAGCTTAAAGAAGGCATCGTATAAGTGCTTTCTAACTACAGAGCAAGGCCGCTTCAAAGGTCGCCTATTTTACGTTTTGGCAGCCCGTCTCACCACTGAAAATTTGCCTTTGAGAGAAAGTCTCTGTCAATGCACCCTCCTCACATCCAACGTCTCAGCCTTGTGCAGCGCATCAGTACCAGTTCTGTCTTGTTCGGAAAGAGTTCTCCAATGCGTAAGACTGGCAGCTGAGGCCATGAACTGTTTGGTGTACCTCCCTCCATACGCGGCTAGTAAATTTATGAAAAGCACTGAAAGTTGCCTTTTTCATTTTCTTATTTTCTTTTTTTTCCCACACTACTTAAGTGCTGTCCAAATTCGCCGAAAATATATTGTGTAGCCATGTTAATGGGCACTTGCATATGGGAGGCTCCGAAACCACGATGTTAGAACCACTAAGAAATACTATGCCATGCCACCTGCCGCCATCAGCGAAACCAGTATACGGCAGATAACTTAGGCATGTTTTCTGGCATTTGAGATATACTAAACTGACTTTAACTGACTCTACCGACATGCCTCACGCTGACTTTCTAGTGAGAGCCCCCCCTCCCCCCCACTTAAAAAACAAAAAACAAATTTGTAGCGCTAAAGGAAGAGAAAAAAAGTGACGTGAAGGTTTGCAGCATCACGCAAACAATAAGAAAAAATAACGTAACAACAACAGTTGCAAAGTTCAAATAGAGATTTTCGTCAAGTAAAAAAAAAGGTTGTAATTTGCATCCATTTATTTCTTCTGCATTTACACTTATATTAGTTTTCCAGAGTTTCCATTCATACTCCTGTAGATCACGAGCATGCAGTTGCCATGGTGAAAGGTCATCGGTACGGCTGTCTAGCCTAGCCTAGCCGAGTTCACGGTCGCCTGCACACGTCAGATTCCAGAACATTAAGCCAGAACTGTTTAGAAATCATCCTATATGGAGCGATCAGGAAAACACATCTATTGCGGATAAATCAAAGAAGTCTTTAGGCACGTAGGGCCCTCTAGGTTGTACTTGTTGGAGATAAGGTAGCCTCGCCGCCTACGGGATTATCTGACATAACTATGTCGAATGCTCAGTTGCCATGGTCGGAAGTTCGAATCCTTTTACAGTGATCTCTCTCTTGAGCGAACTTCAAGAGACCGAAGGAAATAGTTCACTTAACTGAAAGTACACTAAACTGAATATTCACTAGACCAACATAAGACATGGTATACAGAGTCAAAAGTTTGAAGTGAAATTCATGGAGCAAAAGACAGTGTTAGTAGTGTTAGAAATGTGTGAAATTGAATTTGTACATATCAACAAGTACAAGGTTCATAACAGTTATAATGCTGCCTTTCTCACTTAGAAAGAAATCTGTAATCTTCTTCTGCACTAGCACTTTTAAAGTGCAGGAAGTAACAAAACTGTCCAAAGAGTCAATGTTTTTGTACACTTCTTCTGGCACAGCTTGCTGTTGAGACACAAAGTCTCTCAACTTTACAATGTACCCTACAACCTCCGCTAGAGTTATAGGGCTTGAAACTGGCTTGGCAGTTGCCTTTTCTTCATCTTCTTCGCCTCTTCTTCGAAAGAAAGAGACGACGACCATGCCACGACTAGCCGGTAGGAAAAAAAAAACACACCACGTGGCTTGTGGTGTGACAGATCGCCGCTTTGCTCTGGCGGCGTTGTAAGCGCCAGTGATGTTACTTTGTTCATGGCCTCTGAGATTACATGCTTGCTCGTTTTGTGCGGCTAATCTCGGAGGCCATACCTAGTTGCCGTTCGTTTTCCGCGCCGCCACTTTGCCCCAGGGGCGCTGTAGCGCCAGCGACGTTACATTGCCGCTGGAGCGGCGGTTCGATGAGGCCGGGCATCGGTTCTGATCGTAAAAATAAGCCTTGGTCCTCTGAGCGAGTTCGTTAAACTGAAATATTGACTGCTGCGAAATTCACTTAAGTGAAACATTTTTGCATAGAAACTATAAGAAAACTGCCGGGGATTTTTAAAAAGTTCGTTATTCTGAAATATTCAATAAACCAACGTTCGTACAACTGAGAGTTTACAGTATAAGCTTTTTTTGTTTTTATTTCGCGATGGTGAGGTGAGGAAAGTGCACATTAGGCGTATGTTTTGGCACCGCAGCTAATATCTTTAGGTTACGTGTCAGACACCCTGGCGAACCTCCTACTGCAATGCAAGAACACCCGAGCAAGCATCACAGTGACAAAACTACTAGCAGCAGACGCAGACTTAAACCTCCTCACTGAAACGTGGGAGGCTGCGATCTCCAAGCCGGACCTGGTTGACCAGCGCGAACTCGTCGCCTGGGCCCGGAGGGCGATCCAAGCCAGAGGATTCCTGGAATAAGGGCTACGAAGACACGGACTAAAAGAGGAACATGCACAACAGACATGTTCCTCTTTTAGTCCGTGTCTTCGTGGTGCTCTTTTCTTCAAGTATGCAAAACCAACTCACCCACATCAAGCTTCTGCTGGAATAGAAACCCTCCCACCTCGACTGACAAGTCACTGCGTGAAATAAAGGTTCATTCATTTCATTTCATTTCACGATGGTGAGCTTGAAATTAACCTCCTCCAGTGCACATCTGCAGGCTTGGAGTGACGCCTGACACTGGCAAAAGATGCCGAGAGCGAGTGGGGCTATACTAATCCATGTACAACGAAATTAGGAAGGCCCACTAAGCTTCAACAAGACACTCCCTCACCAGAACAGGAATTGGCCTCCCTAGTGCAGTATTTGGCCACCCCCTCCCAAATGACTCACTCAATTACCCGATGGCCCTCAGTCCCCAGCAGCTGCGGAGCACCTGACCAAGGCGGCGGTCAGACCTGTAACGCAGCAGAGTGTGCTAAGAATGTCTCGGTCCGGACAGGCCGCCAATGGAAACTGACTCTTGCAACGTTTAACACCCGAAACCTCTCGAGTGAGGCTAGCTTAGCAGGCCTTTTTAAGGAACTATCAGACATTCTTTGGGATATCATTGGCCTTAGTAAGATTAGAAGAACTGGTGAGGCTTATACATTTCTGAATAACGTACACGTCCTCTGCTATAGAGGACCCCCAGATAAGAAGCAATACGGGGTAGGATTCCTAATCCATAAGGACACAGCGGCCAACATTGATGAATTCTACAGCATTAATGAGAGCACAGCTGTAGTCGTAATCAAACTTAATAAGAGGTATAGATTAACGGTAGTACAAGCCTACGCTCCAACATCCAGTCACGGTGATGATGAAGTAGATCAGTTCTCTGAAGATGTTGAATTAGCGATGAGAAAAGTTGAAACTCAGTATGCTGTAGTAATGCACGACTTCAATGCAAAAGTGGGGAAAACGCAGGCTGGTGAACAAGCAATTGGCAACTACGGCGCTCATTCTAGGAATGCTAGAGGAGAGATCTTGGTAGAATTCACAGAAAGGAATAAGCTTCGATTAATGAACACCTTTTTCAGGAAGCGTAGAAACAGAAAGTGGACCTGGAAAAGCCCTAATGGTGAAACTAGAAACGAAATTGATTTCATACTTTCTGCTGATCCCAGCATAGTGTAGCATGTAGAAGTGATAGGTAGGGTAAAGTGCAGTGATCATAGGTTAGTGAGGGCTAGGATTCACCTCAATTTGAAGAGAGAATGAGTAAAAAAATGGTAAAGAAATGGGTCAACCTAGAGGCAGCAAGGGTAAAAGCAGACAAATTCGGGCTGGTAATTGCAAACAAATATGCAGCCTTAGAACAGAGATGAAGATGACATAGAGGTAATAAATGAAACCATAACTAGGCTGGCTTCAGAGGCAGCAATTGAAGTGGGAGGCAAGGCACCAAGGCAACCAGTAGGCAAACTTTCCCAAGTAACTAAGGACCTGATAAAGAAACGACAAAGAATGAAAGTGTCTAACTCAAGAGATAAGACAGAATTCGCAGAACTGTCAAAACTGATCAACAAGGTGAAAATAAGTGATATTCGAAACTATAACATAAGAAAGACTGAAGAAGCTGTAAAAAATGAACGCAGCCTGAAATCGGTGAGAAGGAAACTTGGCACAGGACAAACCAAGATGTATGCACTGAAAGATAAGCAGGGTAATATCAACAGCAATCTCGAAGATACAGTAAAAGCAGCGGAAGAATTCTATACCGACCTGTACGGTACCCAGAGCAGTTAGGATACCTCAATTTGAAACAGTAATAAACAGGATAAAGAATGATTAAAAGAAGGCGCCAAATAAAACAACAGACGAAGGAAGGAGACACGAGACAACCATGTAGGCGCACTAACAACTGAGGGTTTTATTTCTTGACATAGGAATATACAGGTGCTGTCAAGGATCAAAACAAAAAGAAAAAACAGGGGCGTCATCTGCATCGCACACAGAAGCTACAATACAGAATAACTTCTAAGTGTTGCTCCCAAGATACGCCAGTTCCTTTGTCAAAAGAAAAACTGAGGCTTCACTGATACAATCATTACCACGCTTCTTGATCTCAAGCGCTTCCAATATCTCCCTTGTCAGTTGATCATCAGCTCTGTTCAAAACAAAGGTTCTATCAAAATTTGGAATGCACTTGTGAGCCTTACAATGCGTACTTATATGACCGGAGAGCTGGTTTTCCATCTTATATTGATGCTCATGCAATCTGTCATTCATACATCTGCCCGTTTGGCCTACATATGATGAACCACATGACAAGGGAACCGAACAAACTATTTTCTTTACACATCCGACATGTTTCTGCTTATGTTTTTTAGCGCACACCTGTTTATTTTCCCGATGTCCTGCGTTCACCTTGGCACACATCAAACCAAGATGTTTCCGGATGTGTAAAGAAAGTAGTTTGCGAGACCACAGTACACCTTGCACGTATCCAAGTGTTTGTTGCGAATTAATCAACACAAGGTAGAAATGAACACACCACAGAAGCAAACCAGCCTGTATGGATATGTGCCAAGCCGCCATCAGTGCACTTGTTCTGCGACTCGCACATTAATATGCCCAGCCACGTGTCAGCTGCAACAGCAACAATCTGCTGTTTGAACGGCCTATCGTCATATATGGTCAACGAACCAGTCAGGCTGTTATGTTTCGGAACCGACTTCTTGCTTGAACCAGTCATCCTTGCTTCACGACCACCTTAATATGTCTGTGCATCAGACACTCCATGGCCCCTTGTCCCTTCATTTTTGGTCCTTCTCCTTCGGCCACTATCTTGGTGACTACTGACATATGCTGTTAGCTTCAAAAGTAGTTTCTAGCTAGAAAAACATTACAGTCCATTCCCACTCACATGTAACTGTGTGAGCACGAATGGAACGCATTCAGCACAGACCCGAAAACCGCACAGAGGTGAGTCTTGTGCGCCACTGCCACAATTTGGTATTTCTGCAAAGTGCAGATGTGGCATGGTTTTGTTAACCCTTTGTTGCATGAAGAAAAATGACACATGTGAATTACGGTCACTTTTGGTTTTCTATCAATGTGCGTTCAGAAAAAGCTAAGAAAAAGTGGGGGGAAGGGGGCAGACTTTCAAAAGTTCATTTTATCAGATACAGAATGCCCACTACAGTGGACAACATGCACAGCAGCTCCAGTGAGTTGAGATGCAAAAAGTTTTCTTTTGCTCCAATAGGCGAAGTTACTGCCCCCACATTAACAAACGTAAGCTTGAATACAAAACATTGGATGGGGCACAAGTTACTCTGCATTATAGAACACGATAAAAGAGTTACTTTCACGGTAATGCGCAAGTACACCTTGCAGTGACAGTGGGGCCGGGAATTCATTTCAGAAAAGAGGGGGCACGCATTAGACCGGGGAGGGGGGGGATACGTGGCATAAACGACTTTTTGGCACAAGTTCTGATACACAGATATGCGAGGGGTGAGGAGGAGAGGAGGGCACGTGCCTGGTGCGCATGTGCCTGCATGTGCTTGCATTTTGCGCAATTATATGTCATTTTCCACTTGCCAATTTGTGCATTATTTCAGTTTTGACAAGAAAAATTATGATGATGATGATGATGATGATGATGATGTGTGTGTGTGTGTGTGCGTGTGTGTGTGTGTGTGTGTTTTATGGCGCAAGGGCCAGGTTTGGCCAAAGAGCGCAATGACCAGTGGTAATCTTGACGATGTATTATGGATGGCGTGCACAATGAATTCCTCATGGTAGATGTCACATGGCTGTAAAAGGGCCTAAAACCTGTAGCTGTAAGTGGCATAGAATACATAGTTGCTAAAATAATAACGGTGACTAGGCAGTGATGCGGGCTATGGCAATGGGCTTTCGTTAAACATTATGCAATAAAACATAACACTGACGCCAGAGTTTCAAGAAAGCCCTTGAATGCAGGGCTGTTAGTCATGTGCTAAAAATTGCCTGGCCAAATTATTTTCAGGCTGTCGGTTTCGGCTAAAAAATCTAAGACTATTTGCAGTTTAAAAAATGATTCGTCACTAAGAAAAAATGCAGGATGGAGAGGTATATTTTCCCGATATGCAGAAGGGAAATACTTTTTCCTCTCTGTTTGTATTGCAGGGCACTGGGTAAGAACATGGACTGTCAGGCTATCGCCGCACCTACTACAAGTAGGAGGATCCCAGCCAGTCAAGAGGTAGGAGTGAGTACTGCAAGTGTGTCCTATTCTTAACCGGCAAAGAAGTACTTCCTTGTATCGTGCTGTCTTGTCACTTATCCAATTCCGCAATTTTGGTTTTATAGTGTGTAAGTTATTCAATGTTTGTGTATCCCATTCTGCTTGCCAATGATTCCTCAATTTATGGCGCAGAAAGGGCTTTAGGTCTGTGGCAGGAATGGGGATATTTCCATCTGTGTCGCTAAAACTCACTGTTGTAGCGTTTTCGTCAGCAGCTACGTTGCCTTTTATACCTTTATGGCTAGGTACCCAGCATAGGATAATCGCTTGGTTGCACATATATGTGGAGCATAACAAGCTATACAGCTCATTAAAACCGAATTCTTATGCTTTCGTAAGCTAATTAGGGCTCTCACTACACTTAATGAGTCTGTGAAGACAACAGCCTTAGCGATATTTATGAGCCGTAATTGTTGAATAGCCTTAAGAATGGCGTATGCTTCCGCTGTAAAGATACTGGTGTGTGGGTTGAGTGGTCCAGATGTTGAAAGTGAGGGTCCCAGAGCTGCACAAGCAACACCAGCTGGAGACTTCGAAGCATCTGTGTAAAATTCATCACATGAGTACTTCTCCTCGAGTTCCAGAAAATGCGAACATATGTGTGCCTCCGGGGCTCGTTTCAATATTTCTAAGAAAGAGATCTCACACAGGATAGTCTGCCACTCCCAAGGCGGTGGAAGCCATGTAGGAGCCATTAGGACATTGTGTAAAAGAGGGACCCCTGTTTTTTCTGAGAGTGCTTCCAAATGGAGGGACAGAGGAGGCCTAGTGGCTGGGTGGTTACGAAACAGCCTAGCAGTGGACAAGTCGCATATTGTAGAATGACAAGGATGTGTAACATCTGAGTTAACTTTTTTTTAGGGCGTAGGAAAAAGTTAAATATGTCCTTTGGTAGTGCAATGACCATTCGTTTGATTCGACGTAGAGGCTTTGCACAGGGCTAGTCCTAAAGGTGCCTTGTAGGGGTTGAAGGACGGACTTCGGGATGAAAACCAAACTTGGGAGGGTTTATTTTACATTACATACAGAGGTGAGAGTCAATGAACCGTCGTACAGTCATTACGGGCCGGCAGCAACTCGGACGCTGCGGCCCGCGGCAAGAAGTTCGAGAGAGGTGAATCAGGGAATCAGGGAATGCTCTGGTCTCTCTGGAATGCTTCTTATAAACCCTTCGAGCACTGGAAGTCGCGTCATGTTTGACCAATGGGAGAGTCTGCTCAGATGACGCCATTTTCAGCCAATGGTTGGCGCCCGTATCGCGTTGTCACACCCGGCGGCTCTCTGCGGTCTTGCCTCGCAGTGGTGCAATGCGCTTCTTCTAAGGCGGAGAAGGGGGGGGGGGTGCTCATGCTCCATTGTCCGAGGACCCACCTGCTCCCAGTGCTACGGCCGCGCAGCGGTAGCAAATGTCTTCTTCAAAGGCGATGAAGAGGTACGCTTGGGCCTTCCCGGCACGTCCGGCTGTCACGGCGTATTACCGCCATCTTGGTTTGGCACCCACTTTACTTCCAACAATGCCGTGCTATCCCCTCGCTTTCTGGAAAACTCGAGCATTGAATAGCTCCTCGGCGGCACACGACCTGGGGGCCGCAAACTTGTTTGCACGTGTCTTGTGGCCTTCAACTTGTTTGCTCGGGCGCTCCTCTGGAATGTGCTTTCCTGCTTCTGCATTCCTCAATTAGCTGTGCTGCGATTCGATGTGGTCTGGGGAACTCGAAGTAGCCTCAGGAAACCGCGCCATATCTAACAGCTCGTCCTCGCCCCGGTTGTTCTGAATGGCCGGTGAACTCAATTCGCTGGCCATGAGGAACGCTGAAAGAACCTGCAGGGTATTGGTGTCGAGCCTCGTTTGACGAACTTCGCGATCCTGGGCCCTGGAGAACATACGTCAAACAAACAAAACAACACAGCGCTGCCCCACGTGTAAGCGCAGGCTCTTCACCCCTGACACGCCAGGCTATTACTGAGTCAAAATGAACCCTGATCTTTTATTTCCTCAATTTTGACAAAACAGTTCCAACCACCCTTCCAAACAGCTATCCATTTCTCCTCGATTGCCGACGAGACCAGAGTACTATTGTTGTTGCAAAACAAAAGGGTCGTTGACGATGCAAACAACAAATGAAAACAGCCGAACATAACTTAAGTGGCCTAACTACACGAACAGCATGTTTCCAATCTATCGCAGTGGCGTACTTATCGCACGTATTGGTGCCACTGAACAATCTCGTCAACCTCACAAGTACGTAATCACAAGCGCACTAGCCTTGTGGTCACTAAACAAAACGCGTACTTGCGTTGTAGGCAAACTTTTCAGTTCGCTTACTCACGTTACTACCTTTAGTCCCTCTAGGACACGTGACTTAAATGAACAATTAAACTTGCGGGACTTACACACTCCGCAGAACTCTTAAAATGATGCGTCTTCTACTAACTCTTTCCACGCACGCTCACTAAAGAAGTCAAAATATGGCTGCCCTCAACACACACCAGCAACCCAGTCATAAATCTGCTTCCTTTCGTCCACACAGGACATGCGCTAATGGCACTAAGAACGCCTCTCAGTGCAAATCATGCACTCACTGAAAACTACGCGCTTAACCTTGGAAAATTCAAAAACACTTAAAAAGAAAGAAGGTTAAATAACACACGCGCTTTACCATAGGCCTCTCAACGATAACCTTGACCTTTAGGTTACTCACACATACACAAAAAAAAGAAAGCCTATATACTTATTAATGAACATCTCGCGAGACTACAGGTTTACATAAAACGCATCCTTCAAATTTCGGAGCTTCACAAACGAAAACACAAACAAAGCTCAAACCTTACACATTGAAAGAAATCCTAGTCTCAATTCGCGAAAACTTTCCGATGTTCAAAAATAAAACAAAACACTTCATTTCTACGGAAGGGCTTTTGGCCTCCCTTTTCCAAACGCTTACGTCTGACTCATACTTTGAGTCGAATCCGAGGTGGGCGCGGTTTGAAAGTTACTCTGGCTGCCGGGGAACAACAAAAGGGCTGACTAACTATCAGCTCCCCCAAGACGTTACGGTCTCCTGCCAATTTGCATCCTGGCGCCCCGCTTTCAACACGAACTCGATTGACCGCGTCGCTACTCCCCACCTGGTCTCGTCTTGCCACCTTGCGTTTCTTCGAACTGCACGCTGAGCTTTGAAAAGAACTACAGAACGACGAGGAGATTAACTGCCCCGTGCCCTTTGTCCGCGTCCGTGCAGAACATGCTTCGCGGTCCCCCTTTGACCTGTGGCTCGAACGTTTAGGATGCGTCAACATCGTCAGTGATGACCGCACCTTTCTTCTCCTCGCGCCCTGCCCATTTGGGGTTCTCGCCATCTTTGGCGGCGCTACATTAGTTACCGTCTTTCGGTCTTTACCGCGCTTCTTTTTTCGCCGCTTTCTCCTTGCACTCGTTTTAATGTCGCCTTCTCGTGCCTCGTGCTGGCCGGTACACATTTCGTCGGCCCGGATCGGTCTCTTACCCGCACAGTCTGAGTGATTTACATTTAAATCAACACTCTCTCTGCCTCGACTGCCGGACAGCCCAACCGACTCTGGAACAATGCAGCAGGCTTTACTCGAGTTAGACAACTCGCACTCTCGCGAACTGCCCTCTACTACATTGCCCAGCTCACGCTGTGCATCGGCACACAGCCCGTCGGTATCGATCGCTGTCTCACGCGCACAGTCCGAATGATTAATAACTGAACCATCCCTATCTAGGCTATCTAGACTGGCGGAGAGCCGCACCGATCCCTGAACAATGCAGTTGTTTTCTCGTGAGCTACGGAGCTCGCCACCCCGAGAATTACCCTCAACTGCACCGCTCAGCTCGCACTTCACTTCTGCACGCACATCTGGCTCTACATGGGTGCTCGCTTCTGTCGGGTCAGAAGTGCCCTTCTCTTCGCTAGCAACCTCGCTAACATTACCAGCGACGCACACGCGCGGTAACTGTGCCAATTTGTTCGCAGCTGGCCTAGCTGTCTCTACAGTCATCTGTTGGCACAGCACCTCGTCGCTCTCCTTGCGGCCTTTAACGGCCTCTGTTGCCACTAAGGCATCGTTAGCAGCTAGCCTTTTCCCTTCACTTATGAAACTGCAGCCAATCTCACAGGCACTACTCTTCTCGTCGGCTTTTGGCGAAAATCCGCTCGATGCTGCCTCATTCTTTCTCTCTGTACTACCTACAGAATTCTCAGACAGCCGTTGTCTCTGTGCCAATAACTGATCACAATACTGTATCTTTTTGATCAGTGCTGCCTTCTCTCTCTCATACTTTTGCTCAAGCTCTCGCTTACGTTTCTGATACTCCCGTTCGCGTTCATTCTCACGTTCGTGACGCTCACACCTAAGAGTAAGTTCTTGAAGCTCATGCTTCCGTTCATTCTCGCGTTCTTCACGCTTACGCTCACTCCTAAGTTCACGACGCTCACGCTCCCGTGGCTCCTGTATCACCTCCCAAGCAAGCTCAATGCTTTTGCCATCATTGCCACTATCTTGAATCGCCTTTATGATAGTTGGCGTCTTCATCCGTTCGTCCGCCTCAACTCCCAAATCGTCGCACACCAACAACAAGTCTAACCTCGTCAACCTTCTAAGATCCATGCCAGCTGCCCCGACAGGTGGTTAAAACTGTTTTCCTTAATTAATTTGTGCAAACACACAATGCATCAAACTCCCGATTCCCAGAACTATCAAAATGAACACACAACATTTGAGTCTGGCGAATCATAAGGAAAAAAACCACGCGCTCACTTACGGTTGCAGCACCCTGCCATCCGGTTCATTCGTCCGCTGTTCCCGGTTCCTTCGGACCTCTTTCGACGAAGGCTCTCTCTTCTGCGCTCTTCCCGGTTCCTTAGGATCTCTCTCGACGAAGGTTTATCCGTAGCGCTGCCACCAGCTGATGCATTCGGAGGCGATCTCACCGCTGCCAACCAGATGTAGGGGTTGAGGGACGGACTTCGGGATGAAAACCAAACTTGGGAGGGTTTATTTTACATTATATACAGAGAGGTGAGAGTCAATGAACCGTCGTACAGTCATTACGGGCTGGCAGCAACTCGGACGCTGCGGCCCGCGGCAAGAAGTTCGAGAGAGGTGAATCAGGGAATCAGGGAATGCTCTGGTCTCTCTGGAATGCTTCTTATAAACCCTTCGAGCACTGGAAGTCGCGTCATGTTTGACCAATGGGAGAGTCCGCTCAGATGACGCCATTTTCAGCCAATGGTTGGCGCCCGTATCGCGTTGTCACACCCGGCGGCTCTCTGCGGTCTTGCCTCGCAGTGGTGCAATGCGCTTCTTCTAAGGCGGAGAAGGGGGGGGTGCTCATGCTCCATTGTCAGAGGACCCACCTGCTCCCGGTGCTACGGCCGCGCAGCGGTAGCAAATGTCTTCTTCAAAGGCGATGAAGAGGTACGCTTGGGCCTTCCCGGCACGTCCGGCTGTCACGGCGTATTACCGCCGTCTTGGTTTGGCACCCACTTTACTTCCAACAATGCCGTGCTATCCCCTCGCTTTCTGGAAAACTCAAGCATTGAATAGCTCCTCGGCGGCACACGACCTGGGGGCCTCAAACTTGTTTGCACGTGTCTTGTGGCCTTCACCTTGTTTGCTCGGGCGCTCCTCTGGATAGTGCTTTCCTGCTTCTGCATTCCTCAATTAGCTGTGCTGCGATTCGATGTGGTCTGGGGAACTCGAAGTAGCCTCAGGAAACGGCGCCATATCTAACAGCCTGTAGCAAGGCGGATACTTAAGTGGTGAATAGGATCTAGCATTTTCAGAGCACTAGGTCCAGCAGAATTATAGACTATTGCTCCGTAGTCAAGGCGTCTTAATATTAGACTTTTGTACAGCTTTAAAAGGCACCGCCAGTCGCTTCCCCAAGATGTACGTGACAAGAGCTTCAGCAGGTTCATAGACTTGAGGCACTTTGATTTCAGATACTTCAGGTGTGGTACAAAAGTCAGCTTACTGTCTAAAAGGATTCCTAGAAATTTGTGTTCATGACTCACAGATAGCCATTCTCCATTTAGATCTATTGCGGGGTCCGCCAGTATGCCTCTCTTGTTAGAAAACAGGACGCATGTACTTTTTTGTGGGTTTAGCTTGAAGAAACCGTTTTGGTCCGCCCACTTAGATGATTTATTTATGCAGAGCTGTACTTGTCGCTCGCAGATACTCAGGTTACATGATTTGAAACCTATCTGGATGGCATTTACATATGCAGAATAAAACATAGTATGTGGTATGGCAGTCTGGATCGAGTTAATTTTGACAATAAAAAGAGTGCAGCTCAGCACACCAACTTGTGGAACAACAGCCTCTTGCGTAAATGGATGAGACAGAACGTTACCAACTCTAACACGGAACGTCCAATTGGAGAGGTAACTCTGAATCACGTTCAGCAAGTTGCCTCGAACTCCCATTTCAGACAGGTCACGGAGGATTCCAAAGTGCCAGGTTGTGTCGTATGCCTTTTCCATATCTAAATATACTGACAGGAAGAACTGTTTCTGGACAAAAGCATCACGGATATTTGTCTCGATGCGGACAAGGAGATCTGTTGTGGATCTACCCTCCCTAAAACCACACTGAAAGGGATCGAGTATCTTGTTGCTTTCAAGAAAATGGATGAGGCGACGGTTAATCATCTTCTCAAATAATTTGCATAGGCAACTAGTCAGAGCTATAGGCCTATAACTGTTGGGTGAGGAAGGGTCCTTGCCCTCTTTGAGAATAGGGATTACGATTGCTTCTTTCCAGACAGATGGAATGTAGCCGGCAGAGAACATGGAATCGAAGAGTGACAGTAGTGTTTTTTGGGTTTCAGGGTGTAAGTGTCTGATCATCTCATACATTATTTTGTCACTTCCTGGAGCGGACTTGTTGCAACATTCAGTGAGGCTTGGAACTCAGCCATTCCAAATGGACGATTATACACTTCATTGGATGTGCCTTTCCCACCCAGAGTCATCTGTTCTGCTTGTCGCCGGAATTTTAGGAATGTATCTGTGTAATGAGATGTTCTGGAAATGTGCTCGAAGTGTGCTCCTAGACAGTCAGCCTGGTCCTCAAGAGTATCTGTTTGCATGTTTACTAATGGTAGAGGATGACTTTCGTGGCCTTTTATTTTGCTTACTCTGTTCCAGGCTTTTCTTTTGTCTGTATATGAATTAATACTAGAGATGTATTTTTGCCAGCTTTCCCTTTTGGCAAAGCGGCGCATTCTTCTACCTTCTGATTTTATTTTCTTGAAACTAATCAAGTTCTCGGTAGTTGGGCAGTCGCGAAGGCGACTCCAAGCCTTACTTTGATTTTTGCGGGCTTCCTTACACTGCTCATTCCACCAAGGAATACGTCGTTTAGAGGGTGATCCATTCATTTGAGGGATACATATTGATGCAGCATCAGTTATAAATGCCATCAAATATGACACTCTAGCATCGATCGAGAGAGTACAGATGTCATCCCAGGTCAAATGTATCAGCTCTCTGTATCGTTTCCAGTTAGCACAGTCGACCTTCCAAAGGGGCAGATGTAGAGAAAACTTATCGCTTTTTGTTAATTTTAAGATAATTGGGAAATGGTCACTCCATATGGATTTTCGATCACGTTCCACTCCAGGTATGGCACTAGTGTACTTGATGTTATGTTTAAGTCAATAGATGAGAACGTTTTGTTCGCCACGCTGTAGAGTGTGGGTTCTTTCTTGTTTAGTATGCATGCATTGGAAGATAAAAGGAAGTTTTCTAATAAGCGCCCTCTCCTATCACAACGAGAACCTCCCCAGAGGGTGTTGTGTGCATTTAAATCGCCTGCTACAATGTAAGGTTCGGGGAGTTCTGCGATAAAGCTCTCGAATTCTGTTCTGGAAAGTTGATGACTCGGAGGAATGTCATCATCATCATCATCAGCCTGGTTACACCCACTGCAGGGCAAAGGCCTCTCCCATACTTTTCCAACCACCCCGGTCATGTACTAATTGTGGCCATGTTGTCCCTCCAAATTTCCTAATCTCATCTGCCCACCTAACTTTCTGTCGCCCCCTGCTACGCTTCCCTTCCCTTGGAATCCAGTCTATAACCCTTAATGACCATCGATTATCTTCCCTCCTCATTACATGTCCTGCCCATGCCAATTTCTTTTTCTTGATTTCAACTATGATGTCATTACCGCGCGTTTGTTCCCTCACCCAATCTGCTCGTTTCTTATCCCTTAACGTTGCACCGATCATTCTTCTTTCCATAGCTCATTGCTCGGAGTATTTCGGAGGAATGTAGAGAGAGCTAACTGTAACTAGCTTATCAAATAGCACGGCTCTGATTGCCACTGCCTCAAGGGGCGTTTAGAGGCGATACCCTTATCAACTATAATAGCAACACCGCCTGACGAGGCGTAGGTGTCACTGCGATCTGTGTGATAAATGGCATATTGTTTGAGAAAGTTAATATGTGAAGGATTGAGGTGTGTCTCTTGCACACACGGCACCCTTGGATTAAACTTGCGAAGGAGTTTCTTAATGTCATCAAGATTGTGTATTAGACCTCTCACATTCCAATGCATTACCTGTGTGGCCATATTGGAAGTGTTTTATGGTGTGTGTCAAGAGATATCAATTAGGTTGGCTCAAGGGACCTTTCCAAGCCCCTTGATGCGGGGTAATTCTTTTTTGTTGGCGCGATCCAGGGAGCAACGCCGTTCATTCGGCATCTGAGACGCCAGAGAAGTTTTTGTTACATCCATCGCCTCGTCAGAGGCACTGGGTGACGTCCGCTCAGCGGGCACGCGCGGGGGTTTTCGGGCCTGTCTGCACGAGCAGTGGCCTTGGGACCAGCAGGCTCAGAGGTCTGCTGGCCCTTCGTGGTAGGGGGCGGAAAAGCAGTGGCTGCTCCCGCCAGGGGGGCTGATGGCGTAACCGCCGTCACACTCCGTGTGACTTGCGTGGCCGCCAGAAGATGTGGCACTGCCCCCCGGCGCATCACATCACTGTAGGACAGATTCGATTGGTTGTGGACACTAAAACGCTTGCGCGCTTCTGGAAAAGAGATGTTTAGTTTTACCTTCAGTTTGCTTATTTGTTTTTCTTTCTCCCATGACGGGCACGATCGCGAATAGGCGAGGTGGTCTCCGTCACAGCGCAGTGGGTTGTGGAAGAACAGTTGTCTGAAGTGTGGTCTTTAAATGCACATTTTGCACAAGTAGCACGCCCTCGGCAGCTCTGAGACCCATGCCCAAAACGCTGACACTTGAAGCATCGGCATTGGGAATGTACGGTCGTACGCGTAGTTTACAATATCCCGTCTCTAATGAATCAGGTAGTTCACTTGTTCCAGATGTTATTATTAGATGCTTTGTTGGAATTTCCTTGTCGTCGCGCCTTAACTTAATTCGTTGCACCTTTACCACGTTATGGTCTTGCCATCCTTCCAACAGCTCACTCTCACGAAGTTCAAGGAGGTCGTCATCAGAAATGACACCACGTACAGTGTTCATAGACCGGTGGGGGCCCACAGATACAGGAATGTCACCAAACACAACAAGTTTGGTCAGTTTGCTATATTGGATCTTGTCACGCACTACGAGAAAAAGGTCGCCGCTTCCCATCTTAGTTACTTTGTAACCAGAACCGATTGCTGCTGTCAGACATTTTGCGATCACAAATGGGGATATTGTACGGACTGTCTTGGTTTTGTGTTGACTATGTATTACAAGGTACTTGGGAAATATTTCTTTTGGCTTTAAGAGAAAGTTGAAGGTTTCATCGGTGTGCCCCCTCTTCATGGAGCGATCAGGGAGTGTGGGGAAATTTGAAGCCATATATAGGATTACTGTATTTGGCAGGAATGCCCGCCGCCCACCTCTAATCCCAACCTGGGGACGTCACAAAATTAGAAAAATTCTATTCTGCATACGCCAGCGGTACGTTCCCACTATAACCTAATATATATATACCCAAGACTGGATATATTACACAAGGTTAACCGTTGCCGCCAGGAAATGGGAAGTTAAAAGAAATGAAGAGAAGACCGGAAAGATGGAAAAGTGGGAGAGAAAGACGAAGAATGGAGCGGAGGACAGGAAAAGGCGACTGCCGATTTCCTCCAGGTGGGTCAGCCTGGGGGTGCCGTCTATGTGAAGCAGAGGCCGAAGAGGTGCGTTGCCTCCGCCGGGAGGCCTTATTAAGGTCCAAACACCCAGCATCAGCTCAACCCCCAGGATCCCCCTTTCCCCAGACATGGCCAAGCCGCGCACGGCTACAGGCGGGAGGGGCCAACCCTCGTGCGCTCGGGTACGTGGTGTCGCACCGCACCAAACACCTGCTCACGCAGATGCCAATGCGGGGGGACAAGAAAAAATTACTGACATCCTAACATACGTCGGCGGTAACTAAATTTGCTTTGACAGATAGCCTTTGTTTAGCATTGGCAGGAGCTGCTAATGACTCATTCAATTGTTTTTCCTGTTAGCTCACTGGATAATATAATGAGCAAAGGCACATCGAAAACAATCTGTTTGAAATTAGAAAGAGCAAGAACTGCATTGCGCAGAAAATGCTCCCACACATGTGTTGTTCTTATCCATGGTGTCCACTAAGTGGACATTTTAGATGATCTGTTGTGAAGAAAAAAACCTTGGCTTTTCTTTGCCAAAATATTTACATCTCTTGCCTGCGAAGGCTACTTCTATCCAATTTAGACAATTATATGTACCAAAATTCAATGTCACAAGAGTCATAAGTAAAAGTGTTGGGATGAACATGGCATATCGCCTACGCCATCTCTGAAGCCAAGGTGGGGTGAAAGAGTGCTTGGTGGCACCTTCTATGGCTGCTACAGAAAACTTCTGTTGTCCACTGAAGTTGGTATGCACAAGAGCTTCTCGGAAGCAATAAACTTGCTGCCAAAATTTTTGAAATTTTTCTACTGTAGTCGACAGCATGCAACAAACTGCAATTTAAAGATCCATCCAAGTAGGGGGTTGGGCGTGGATGCGTTCTTGCCACTTGCAGAAGCCTAAAATGCTGTTTGCAGACAATACTTGCCTACAAGAAGACAAACCTGATCGTTTGTCTTCTTGTACAAGAAGAACAACCTGATCGTTGACGGGATACAGGAACATGACAATGAAAACACGGATAGCCTAACAAAAATACTACAAAACGATCTTTTCAAGGATGAGCTGGGACTCGGTGTTAGTGGCATGGAGAGGTGTCACAGAATAAGCAAAAAGAGTGGAAAAGGCCGCCCAGTGATAATTAAATTCTTGGGTTATCATGAGAAACTAACCATTCCCAGATCTTGGTCAAAGTTAAAAGGAAGAAACCTTTCCATAACAGAAGACTTTTCATTCAGAGTGTGTCAAATAAGAAAAAAATTATGGCTAAGTGCGAAACAGAAAAAAAGAAAATAATGCAAAGGTGAAGTTGTTTTTTGATAAGTTAAGTGTGGATGGCGTAATGCTTGGCTGGGACGAAGCTAAAGATAAGCGCTTTAAACTTACTAAAAAGAAATGAATTCACAAGATAAGCAGTAGGCCCTTCACAATTCTTACCATGAATCGCGGCAGTGTCATGAATAAGACTGCAAAAGGATAGACAGTTGGGCGAGTTGGTACGGTAACATGATCTTGGCTAGTAGCGCGAAGTGAACACGGACACAGAAAGGAACAGACAGGATGAGCGCTAAGACTCCATAAGATGATAACACTGATAAGCGATAAGACTGTCCAGCTTGAGAGCATGCTCTTTTTACTAGACCCTGACGTGGCTATACTAACCGAAACTTGGTTAAGTGATCATATATTTGACAGTGAATTCGTACCAAAGAATTATAAAGTGTTACCTAGGGACCGGGAGGTATTGCTTTACTGTATAAATCTTCCATTATGCTGCAGACAATGCATGATGTTCCAGATGTAGAAAGCATATTTTGTAAATTATAGGTGAATAATTTTAGATACATCCTTGCAGCTTTGTACAGACCTCCTAACTCGACTGTTGATAACTTGGAGCGCTTGTCAACTTATATGCATTCATGTGTAACAAGAGAAGATAAATTAATACTAACTGGAAATTTCAACCTGCCAAATATCAATTGGGAAACTTTTTCTTCGTATTCAATTCAGAGTACGGAAAGTGTTATGACTGATATAACGTTTACCTTTGATCTACTACAAACTGTGAAGTATTTCACAATTCAAAATGATTCAAGGTCCATTCTTGATTTGTTTTTTTGTAAGTGGCACATAAAAGACTTAAAAAATTAAATTAAATTATGGGGTTTTACGTGCCAAAACCCCTTTCTGATTATGAGGCCTACCGTAGATGGGGACCCCGGAAATTTCGACCACCTGGGGTTCTTTAACGTGCACCTAAATCTAAGTACACAGGTGTTTTCGCATTTCGCCCCCATCGAAATGCAGCCGTCGTGGCCAGGATTCGATCCCACGACCTCATTCTTGGCAGCACAACACCATAGCCACTAAGCAACCACGGCGGGTACATAAAAAACTGCATCTCATGTACAGTAACATCCGGTATTTCTGTCACAAAGCAGTTGTCCCGATTTTGAAAAGTGGTTTAATCAATCGAACTAATAAGGTCCAATATTTTCCTAATTTTTCAAGCGCACAGGATGGCTGTATAATAGATGTGCTAGCTTTTAACTACGATCACTTTCAAGGCCTTGATTGTAGTAAAAACGACCTCTGGCTTTTTTTTTCAAAGGCCTCATTTTTTATTGTGTGGAACGCTTTGTTCCTGAAATATTGAAGACTACCGAGCCCCACAATCCATGGATTACGCCGGAGACGTTACAGATAAGGCGGAAACTCAAGCGATTAAAAAAAGAACACGCCAAAATAAAGGACGGCGAAGAACTGAAAGCCAATATTGATAACTTTTCCAAAAAAACTTCACGAAAAGATTGTCAACGATAAAGAGTATTATCACAGCACATTACTACTAGACTTTATCAGATCATGTCCCGAGAAATTCTATGGGGGTTGTGACGCTGGCCTCTTCGTCTTCCGACACCTTTTTTATAAACGGTGAAAGTGTGCAGGATGGGAAAATTGTATGTTCTGCTTTTAATACCTATTTTAAGAGTGCATTCACAAATGATGATGGCTGGTTACCATGCTTTTCTGCTGAACTGCCTTCTCTTCCTGACATTGTTATTTCAGAACAGGGTATTCTAAATTTATTGTTAAAGCTTGACATTAAAAAATCTCCAGGGCCAAATGATATTCCGAACTGTTTTCTAAAGCGTTATGCTGAATGGTGTGCAAAATACTTGTACATTGTATTTGTGAGGTCAATCAACGAAGGATCATTACCACAAGACTGGAAAATTGCTAGAATAAAACCTTTACATAAATCGGGGGATAAATCTCGCATCAAGAATTACAGACTGATTTCATTAACATCAACATCTTGTAAGCTCTTAGAACATATAATTCATAAACATATAACTGGTTTTCTAGACGAACATAATGTTTTTACAAACATGCAGCATAGTTTTAGAAATGGCCTTTAAACAACTACTCAATTAGCTGAAATCATACATGACTTTGCTAGCACTCTAAACAAAGGGAAACAAGCAGACGCGATATTCATGGATTTCAGCAAGGCATTTGATAGGGTGTCTCATGTTAAATTGCTTCATAAGCTAGGAGCTGAGCTTAAAAGTGATAAGATATTAGCATGGATTAAAGCCTACCTTACAAGCCGCCATCAGCTTGTTACTGTAAATAAAACAATCTCTGATATGGCTGCTGTCAATTCTGGCATCCCACAGGGATCTGTTCCATGCCCCCTTTTCTTTTTGTTATATTTAAATGATATTGTCACTAACCTCTCTGTTAAAATCAGGCTTTATGTTGACAACTGCATTCTGTAGGATGAAATAACAACAGAAGATGACCAACTCAGGTTAAACAGGGACTTTAATAAGGGAGTTGAGTGGTGTAAATAATGGCAAATGTGCATTACTTTCGAAAGGCAGTATGTATGCGAATAAGTTTAAAAAAGAAGCCACTGCTATATCGCTATGGCACAGAAAATGCTTTTTTGTCAGAGGTAACACAACATAAGTACCTGGGCTTGTACACAACAAAGGATCTTTCCTTGTCAAAGCACCTTGACACAGTAATAGCAAACTGTTGCCGCAAGTTGTTTTTTCTAAGACACGTATTAAGATCCTCTACAGCAACAGTACATCCATTGGCATACAAAATGCTCGTCCACCCCGTTTTAGAATATGCTGTAGTTATATGGGACCCGTTCAATAAAAGCGATATTGGAAAGCTACAAAGCTTACAGAAAAAAAGCAGTTCGATTCATCTACAACACATATGGGCGTAGTTCTATTACTAACTCTTTATCTCGGAGTGGCTTGCTTTCCATAAGTGATAGAAATCGTGTCATCATCATCATCATCACCAGCAGCAGCAGCAGCAGCAGCAGCAGCAGCCTGGTTACGCCCACTGCAGGGCAAAAGCCTCTCCCATACTTCTCCAACTACCCCAATCATGTACTAATTGTGGCCATGTTGTCCCTGCAAACTTCTTAATCTCATCCGCCCACCTAACTTCCTGCCGCCCATTGCTACGCTTCCCTTCCCTTGGAATCCATTCCGTAACCCTTAATGACCATCGGTTATCTTCCCTCCTCATTGCATGTCATGCCCATGCCCATTTCTTTTTCTTGATTTCAACTAAGATGTCATTTACCCGGATTTGTTCCCTCACCCAATCTGCTCTTTTCTTATGCCTTAACGTTACACCCATCATTCTTCTTTCCATAGCTCGTTGCGTCGTCCTCAATTTAAGCAGAACCCTTTTCGTAAGCCTCCAGGTTTCTGCCCCATACGTGAGTACTGGTAAGACACAGCTGTTATACACTTTTCTCTTGAGAGATAACGGCAACCTGCTGTTCATGATTTGAGAATGCCTGCCAAATGCACCCCAGCCCATTCTTATTCTTCTGGTTATTTTAGTCTCATGATCCAGATCCGTGGTCACTACCTGCCCTAAGTAGATGTATTCCCTTACCACTTCCAGTGCCTCGCTACCTATCGTAAACTGCTGTACTCTTCCGAGACTGTTAAACATTACTTTAGTTTTCTGCAGATTAATTTTCAGACCCACCCTTCTGCTTTGCCTCTCCAGGTCAGTGAGCATGCATTGCAATTGGTCTCCTGAGTTACTAAGCAAGGCAATATCATCAGCGAATCGCAAGTTGCTAAGGTATTCTCCATCAACTTTTATCCCCAGTTCTTCCCACTCCAGGTCTCTGAATACCTCCTGTAAACACGCTGTGAATAGCACTGGCGAGATTGTATCTCCTTGTCTGACGCCTTTCTTTATTGGGATTTTGTTGCTTTCTTTATGGAGGACTACGGTGGCTGTGGAGCCGCTATAGATGTCTTTCAGTATTTTTACATACGGCACATCTACACCCTGATTCCGTAATGCCTCCATGACTGCTGCGGCTTCGAATGAATCAAACGCTTTTTCGTAATCAATGAAAGCTATATATAAGGGTTGGTTATATTCCGCACGTTTCTCTATCACCTGATTGATAGTGTGAATATGATCTATTGCTGAGAAGCCTTTACGGAATCCTGCCTGGTCTTTTGGTTGACAGAAGTCTAAGGTGTTCCTGATTCTATTTGAGATTACGTTAGTAAATACTTTGTAGGCAACGGACAGTAAGCTGATTGGTCTAGAATTTTCCAAGTCTTCGGCATTCCCTTTCTTATGGATTAGGATTATGTTAGCGTTCTTCCAAGATTCCGGTACGCTCGAGGTCATTAGGCATTGTGCATATAGGGTGGCCAGTCTTTCTAGGACAATGTTCCCACCATCCTTCAACAAATCTGCAGTTACCTGATCCTCCCCAGCTGCCTTCCCCCTTTGCACAGCTCCCAAGGCGTTCTTTACTTCTTCCGGCATTACTTGTGGGATTTCAAGTTCCTCTAGACCATTCACTCTCACATTATCGTCATGGGAGCTACTGGTACTGTATAAATCTCTATAGAACTCCTCAACCACTTGAACTATTTCATCCATATTAGTAACAATATTGCCGGCTTTGTCTCTTAACGCATACATTTGATTCTTGCCTATTCCTAGTTTCTTCTTCACTGCTTTTAGGCTTACTCCGTTCCTGATAGCCTGCTCAATTCTATCCATATTATAGTTCCTTATGTCAGCTGTCTTACGCTTGTTGATTAACTTGGAAAGTTCTGCCAGTTCTATTCTAGCTGTAGGGTTAGAGGCTTTCTTACATTGGCGTTTCTTGATCAGATCTTTGGTCTCCTGCAATAGCTTACAGGTATCCTGTCTAACGGAGTTACCTCCGACTTCTATTGCACACTCCTTAATGATGCCCATAAGATTGTCGTTCATTGCTTCAACACTAAGGTCCTCTTCCTGAGTTAAAGCCGAATACCTGTTCTGTAGCTTGATCCGGAATTCCTCTAGTTTCCCTCTTACCTCTAACTTATTGACTGGCTTCATATGTACCAGTTTCTTCCGTTCCCTCCTCAAGTCTAGGCTAATTCGACTTCTCACCATCCTATGGTCACTGCAGCGCACCTTGCCGAGCACGTTCACATCGTCTATGATGCCAAGGTTAGCACAGAGTATGAAGTCTATTTCATTTCTAGTCTCGCCATTTGGGCTCCTCCACGTCCAGTTTCGGCTAACCCGCTTGCGGAAGAAGGTATTCATTATCCGCATATTATTCTGTTCTGCAAATTCTACTAATAACTCTCCCCTGCTATTCCTAGAGCCTATGCCATATTACCCCACTGACTTGTCTCCAGCCTGCTTCTTGCCTACCTTGGCATTGAAGTCGCCCATCAGTATAGTGCATTTTGTTTTCACTCTACCCATCGCCGATTCCACGTCTTCATAGAAACTTTTGACTTCCTGGTCATCATGACTGGATGTAGGGGCGTAGACCTGTACTACCTTCAATTTGTACCTCTTATTAAGTTTCACCACAAGGCCTGCCACCCTCTCGGTAATGCTATAGAATTGCTGTATGTTACCAGCTATATCCTTATTAATCAGGAATCCGACTCCTAGTTCTCGTCTCTCCACTAAGCCCCGGCAGCACAGTACGTGCCCGCTTTTCAGCACTGTATATGCTTTTTTTGTCCTCCTAACCTCACTGAGCCCTATTATATCCCATTTACTGCCCTCTAATTCCTCCAATAACACTGCTAGACTCGCCTCACTAGATAACATTCTGACGTTAAACGTTTCCAGGTTCAGATTCCAATGGCGGCCTGTGGAGACTATCCTATATTCCTTCATCTTTTAAAAAGTTCAATACTTACAAGCATTTCTCTCGCAAACCGTACTTAGTAGTTCAAGGGAATTTTCCATGTCTCAATAATTTCTCTTGTTGTATACGAGTGCTGATTGCCATGTATCGGTTGTTAACGAAACCTTTTCTCAAGTCTCTAAATTATTAAGGCAGTTTTTCGCGTGCGTACCATTGCCACGCACGTTTAGATCTCCTTCCGTTTCTCTACCGCGGGTGCGCTTTAAAACCACGGCGCTGCAATTATGCTTCAGAAATTTTCCTTTCCTTTTTTTTTTCTTCTCCTCCCTTAAACTCGTCCTCTTAACTACTAGATGCAGAGACAAAGCAACAGCGCTCACAGTCGAACCCATAGATGAGATGAAAAGATATATATATATATATATATATATATATATAGAGAGAGAGAGAGAGAGAAAGAGAGAGAGAGAAAATTATTAGTCTTAGCACTCGTAGTACATCCCTCTGGGCCATTCTCATTTCGAAAGTAGTTCGCTCCCATCGACGGGCGGCCATTTTTCCTAAGAAAGTATGCCTTCCAAAAATCGACCATCGCAGACAACATCAGTCTATTTCCAAGTAAGTATGAGGCTCTGGACAGGAGCTATGACACTTCAATGTAACCTGGGGCCTGATGGACCAACCGACTGAGCTATCTCTCCGGGCAACATCCAAGGGTCAGGAGTTCAAATCCCCTGTTCCCTTCCTTTTCTTTCCTTCTTTTTTTTTTTGCTTCCCCCCTTTTTAATATGCATTTATTTTTAGTTTATCACTGTACGGGGACCCTCTCCTCGATTATGTATGGCCACACAGGTGCAGGTCATAAATACCAGGTTTCTCTAGTTGAGTGCCATCTGTGCAGTTTAACCAAACTCAGATTGGTCCACCTTGACTGATCAAAGAAGGCACCACTGTAGGTTAAATGAGGCGTACAACTCCTGCGGTGGCAGTATAGTATCCGCCTCACCTGCAAGAGGACCGTGGTTTGAATCCCGGTGCCGCGAAATTTTCCACCGGGAAAAAAAAAACGTGTGTTGAGAAAATTGCACAAACAGGCCTGGAGTGCGGCCTGATCCCGGTGACCAGAACCGGTAATGCACTCTCTCACCAGAGCAGGATTGGCCACCCTGGCGCAGTACTCGGCCACAACCTCTTATATGAATACAACAATCAAACCCCGGCCCTCAGTCCCCAGCAGCTGCGACGCAAGTGACCACGGTGGCGGTCAGATCTGTGATGCAGCAGAGGGTGCTAAGAATCCCTGGATGTGTCTTCCTTTTGTGAGTGTTCAATTGCAGCAAAAAACATGTCTTAATCCCTGGCTCAGGACAGAAATCATGTACGTTGTCTAAAATTATTTTTCCTACTAATAAATGGTTACTACAACATTGACACGTCTCACATTATCACCTATAAAACAGGTTACGCTACCAGACAGCGACACTCACTAGCTGTAACTCCATTTACAACATGTGTCAACTGCTTCAAGTATTCCTTTTTTCCTAGAACTATAGTAGATTGGAATAAGCTGGCTGATAAACTGTAAACTGGGCACGGCGAATCTATCAGGATGAAGCCAACTGAACTGCGTGTCCTGTATTCGCAGATTTTGCTGTGCTATGCCACGGACTTCACAGACGCTTCCCTAACGGGCTTGGCCATCAAAACTACTGACCATCGTCGCTTGCAGCATGCCACGCAGCTATCCTCGGATGTTATCATGTATGAACTGGCGCATGCGTATGGAACGACGACAGTCCTCGCCCCCGCTGTGAAAACAGAGTGTGCTGGCTACTTAAAGGCAGTCGGCACCGAGGTTTTTCGTGGGAACGGCGAATCTATTAGGATGAAGCCAACTGAACTGCGTGTCCTGTATTTGCAGATTTTGCTGTGCTATGCCACGGACTTCACAGACGCTTCCCGAACGGGCTTGGCCACCAGAACTACTGACCATCGTCACTTGCAGCATGCCACGCAGCTATCCTCGGGTGTTATCATGTATGGACTGGCGCATGCGTATGGAACGACGACGGCCCCTGCCCCCGCTGTGAAAACGGAGTGTGCTGGCTACTTAAGGCCAGTCGGCACCGAGGTTTTTTGCGGGAACGGCGAATCTATTAGGATGAAGCCAACTGAATTGCGTGTCCTGTATTTGCAGATTTTGCTGTGCTATGCCACGGAATTCACAGACGCTTCCCTAACGGGCTTGGCCATCAGAACTACTGACCATCGTCGCTTGCAGCATGCCGCACAGCTATCCTCGGATATTATCATGTATGGACTGGCGCATGCGTATGGAACGATGACGGCCCCCGCCCCGGCTGTGAAAACGGAGTGTGCTGGTTACTTAAGGGCAGTCGGCACCGAGGTTTTTCGTGGGAATGGCAAAGCTATTAGGATGAAGCCAACTGAACTGCATGTCCTGTATTTGCAGATTTTGCTGTGCTATGCCACGGACTTCACGGACACTTCACGAACGGGCCTGGCCATCAGAACTACTGACCATCGTCGCTTGCAGCATGCCATGCAGCTATCCTCGGATGTTATCATGTATGGACTGGCGCATGCGTATGGAACGACGATGGCCCCCGCCCCCACTGTGAAAACGGAGTGTGCTGGCTACTTAAGGGCAGTCAGCATCGTGGTTTTTCGTGGGCCCGGCAAATCTATTAGGATGAAGCCAACTGAACTGCGTGTTTTGTATTTGCAGGTTAGTAAGTTCAAAAATTACAATAGGTTTATTGTTGTTGCGTCGTGCCCCAAAGCTTGTGTTGATATTGCCATGGCATGCTTGTCGATGTTGCTGATGCTTAGTGGTGATATAGAGCAAAACCCCGAACCTAAGGTAGAGGATATGCTGCAGAAAATTTTGGAAGGGCAAAAAGAAATGAAAGACATAAAAGGAATTAAGGTGGACCAATCTTCCTTTTCTACTCAACTAGACAAGCTGAACCAAAGAATGCTTGAAGTAGAGAAGTATGAGGAAAGATTTACCCACCTTGAAACAACCTTGAAGGATATGGCAATCGCCATGGAAGTGCAACAAGAGAAAACAGCTGACCTGGAAGACCGCAGCCGTAGAAATAATCTTATAGTGTTAAGAATTCCGGAGAGTGAAAATGAGACTGCTGAACAGATTGAAAAGAAAGTGTTTACTGATCTTTTCTGAAAGCGACTTAATGTTAACATAACCACAGTGAAAAGAATACATAGGTTGGGTAGAAAGCAGGAAGGAAAAGTACGCCCAGTTATCAGGAGGGTTTTCGACTACAAAGAAAAGGCTGCGGTGTTCAAGAACTGAAGAAAGTTCAAAGGGACCGGTATTTCTTTCTCGGATGATTATTCTATAAACACGCTACGAAAGTGGAAAAATCTATAAATAATAATAATATTTGGGGTTTTACATGCCAAAACGACTTTCTGATTATGAGGCACGCCGTAGTGGAGGACTCTGGAAATTTTGACCACCTGGGGTTCTTTAACGTGCACCTAAATCTAAGCACACGGGTGTTTTCGCATTTCGCCCCCATTGAAATGCGGCCGCCGTGGCCGGGATTCGATCCCGCGACCTCGTGCTCAGCAGCCCAACACCATAGCCACTGAGTAACCACGGCGGGTGGAAAAATCTATGGGAAAATGCGAAAGCAGAAAGGGAACGGGGCCTAAAGGTTCGACTGGTGTATGACAAGATTGTTATCGACAACGAGTTGTATGCATGGAACGATGCACAATCTTGTCGAATAAAAAAAACAAGAAAAACAAAACTGCATGTGAATCTGAATGACACAGCAGAAACCAAACTCGAGATTTCACGCTAATAAATATTAATGCTCGCAGCCTAGTGAACAAAACCACTGAATTTGAACACCTTCTTTTTCTGTAAAACCCCGATATTGTCATTGTGACTGAAACCTGGTTGCGCTCGGACATAGGCAACAGCAAAATAATGCCCCCCTTTTATCAAATTATCCGCAAGGATCGTGAAACTCGTGGTGGTGGCGTAGCAATTGTTCATAAAAATATATTGAGCTTGTGATGATACGCGGATATCCCAATAACGAAAGTATTTGGTGTAGATCAATGCTGTGTGGCTCTCCTTGCGTAATTGGTGCTGTTTATAGACCTCCTAATGGCCCTCTTGCCTTTTTAAAATCAATTCACAACTTTTTGATTGACAATCTATCTGAAAACACCCATTATAGTTTCATTATAGCAGGTGATTTTAACCTCATTTGGGCCTAGTTGGTACATAATCCTGAACTTAACGTTACAGCGCTGACGTGTGTTGTCTCTTCCTTTTGGGGTTCATCTTAGGTGTTTGCGCTGTAACGTTAAGTTCAGGATTTTAACCTGCCAGATATTCGTTGGGATGTGCAGCAGACTGGCTCAGCAGACTTGAAACACTGTGATGCTTTATTGGACATGGTATTTAGCAGAGATCTTACGCAGGTTGTTAATGAAGAAACTAGAATTGGACCAACCACCCAGTCAGTGCTTGACCTTGTATTTATAGATGGCAGGATTACTAATTATGCTGTTTCTGTTCACTACGGACTTTCAGACCACAAACTTGTCCTACTGTGCATAAAGAAAGTGTTACCAGTCAAGCTTCACAGAGAAGCAATACACATAAGAAATTTTGTTGCAGCAGATGATGTCAGCATCCTAGATTATCTGGAGATGGCATTGGAGACGTTTGATGAAGCAGCTGAGGTCAATACGTTGTGGCATAAGTTTAAAGGAATTGTCAATTACTATTTGCATAACTATGTTCTAATGAAGATAAAAAAAGTGAAAAAATGAAATCCTTGGGTGAACCGAGAAATCATTCAGTTAAAGCGGAAATTAAAACGTAGAAGGAAAATTCAAAATAAAGATCATAATGAGATTCGAGATCTTTCGATAATACTAAAAGAAAAATGATCTACTGCGAAAGAACATTACTATTCCCACACTTTATCACGGTTTATGAAAGATTCGCCACAGCGGTTTTGGCGGCACTTTGCTCCATCACGTGAGGATTTGAGGTATGTTACCAGCAATGAATCTATAATTACAGACTTTGCGCAAATTGCTGATATATACAACGAATTTTTCCATTTCGTGTTTGACCCTCCCCTGGCATTGCCTGCAGAAATAAGAGAGAAAATTACTAATGCTCGTTCAGACATGCCAGACATTACCTTAACTGTAGAAGGTATACTTTCACTTCTTTTAGGTCTAGACACAAAAAAGTATCCTGGCCCAGATGGCATCCCTAATGAATTCTTGAGACAATATGCTGAATGGATTGCGAAGTATTTGCAGATAATTTTCCGTGCGTCTCTTGAACAGCACAATTTACCAAATGATTGGTTAATGGCGCGAGTCGTGCCAGTTCATAAAACTGAGGACAAACATAGAGTTCAAAATTACAGACCCATTTCAATTGCATGTGCTTGCTGCAAGATGTTCGAGCATATCCTATCAAAAAGCCTTTTAACTATATCGAAAGCTCGAACATATTCATTTCTAACCAGCACGAATTTAAAAGCCGATTGTCCACTATCACCCAGCCTGCAGAAACAGTACACGATTTTGCGCAGGTAATTAATGAAACGGGTCAGGTGGACGGAATCTGCCTAGATTTATCAAAAGCCTTCGACCATGTTTCACATTCGAATTTGATTGGTAAACTACTTGATATCGGAGTTAATTTAAATATAGTTAAGTGGATTCTTTCACACCTTACTAACAGATCGCAGTATGTGGAAGTGAAAGGAAACAAATCGAAAATTCTAAAAGCAACATCAGGTGTCCCTCAAGGGTCTGTGTTAGGACCTGTATTGTTTCTATGTTATATTAATGACATGACAGATGGCCTTAATGATAAGATGATGGTTCGTTTATTTGCAGATGATTGCTTAATATACTCCAAAATCTCGTGTCTTGAGGACCAATTAAAATTAGATTCAGCACTAGAATCAATCACCGATTGGTGCAAGTGATGGAAAATGAAAATAAATTATGAAAAAACTGTTTATCCGCGAATAAATACAAAAACAAGAAATGTGTTACATTACAATTACAAGTTAGATGGTAGACCAATAAAACAAGTGAGCCACTTGAAGTATTTAGGCATTACGATATCAGATTACTTATCTTGGAAAAAACACATTACTAATTTATGTAATGCCGCAAAGGTTAAACTTTGGTCACTAAGACAGAGGCTTAAACTTGCTCCTCGAGATGTTAAACTAACTGCATATCTGGCATTGGTACGTCCTGCGATAGAATATGCTAGCATAATATGGGATCCGTATAAGAATAATGAAGTAAATAAAATTGAAAAAATACAGAGGCGTGCAGCAAGGTTTATTATGTCAAAATATAGGTACACGGATTTTGTGACTGAGATGCTCAATCAACTAAACTTGCCCGAACTTTCATTGCAGCGAAAAGTGGCTAGACTAAAATTTATTCATTTAATGAAACATAACCACTTCAATTTCGACACTCAAAGGTCGTCACGGAAAGAGAACGTCCCGGATATCACGGTCCGTTAGGTCTAGCCACGAGGGCCACTATATGCCCATACCAGCAAAGGTTGACTCATTTAAGTACTCCCTCTTTCCTAAAACGATTGAAGATTGGAATGCGCTACCGCAAAGCATAACGGAAATTGATTCTCTTGAACAGTTCGAAAAATCTGTACTGGCATATTATTATTCTATGTAACCATCCTCTCACATTATTAGCTTTTTTTATGCAATGATAAGCAGCATGTGCAACATGACATGATTGAAATGATCCTACGGGATATTGAAGTTTCTGTTTGTGATGCTGAAAATATTATTTTGTATGGTACATTTGTTGCTTGTAATGTTCGGTGCCTGTTATACGATGCTTATATTCTTGTGTAAAATTGGCACATCTAAGCAGTTGTGTTTTCTGTATTGATTTGTGTAGCGCTCGTGTTTGTAGCGATCTTTGAAGCTTATTTTATTATTACTCCACCCTGTATTGGCCTTTGGGCTAACAGTTTCAATAGATAAATAAATAAATAAGTAACACAGGACTCATTACCCCTTTTTTAGACATATCTTTATTCAAAAAAATTTTTTGCACTTTCCGAGATTGTTAGTGATAGCACTGTTTGAGTGTATGATTGGTAAAGATTGCTGAAATAACGTTGAAGTGCTTGTTTTTGCACCTGTTTTTTGCTCTTGTGTGAAGCGCTTGTGTGAAGGATTTTTTTAGTGCAGCTCCCCACTTTTGTATTTACATTGTTTCGTAAACTTACTCCTGTACCACGCTGCTAAGATCTTTAAGATCGTAGTATTTATAAATACAGACATCTCCACTTCGGTATCCGATGCCCAGCGCCACTCAGGAAAAAGATTGTCATTCACATTTTCTTGTGGAATGTGCATCAAATTGGGAGACCTTCCTTATTCTTGAAGGAGAATGGCAATGTACTCCTGCCATTAACGAATGGCCACAGTTTGCATGAGCCATCCATATGTGCAGGCGAGCTAAACTGTAAATTACTCCCTGTTAATTTTTCCTCCATGGCATGTACTGCCCTTCAAATTTCATCTCTCGTTCGACAACATCTGCCAAAACAACGCTGTTTCAAATTTGTCAGCATTAAATGTTTCTGATGACGCAAGTGATCGCATCTCCATTAAAAAAAAGCATACTTACAGGGCTGCAGTGTAGCATTCAATATTGAGTGTGGCGGTGAACGGGAGTTCAATATACTGTATTTACTCGCATAATGCTCGCACTCGCGTAATGCTCGCACCCCCCCACATTGGCTATCAAAAAGTGGAAATTTTTTTTCCCCGCATAATCATCGCACCCCCAAAATTACTGCCGCGAGCCGTCTGCTTGTCGTAGCGATCGCCATGGTTGGGCCCACGTGCTACTAGGCGGCGGTACTGTGCTATCATCCGTAAATCATCTGCTGCCACCGCCGCTACCGCTCATCCACTCACCACCGCTACGCCATTTTGCGAAGGTGTCTCCAACTCTCCGGTGTCTCGTAGGCCTTGTAGGTCTTGTTTGCCTTTTTCGCGTGTTGCACCATGCTCTTTGTGCCACTTCGCCATGGGACGCTACACAAGCTACACAGCTGCTTTTAAGCTAAAAGCTATTGAGTATGCGTTGGAACATGGCAACCGCGCCGCCAGCAGACACTTCGGCGTCAACGAGTTTTGCGTCCGGTATTGGAGACGGCAGCACGACGAACTCAAGACGACTGGTAAGATGCGCCGGGCCTTCCGTGGGCCAAAGACTGGGAAATTTCCTGTCGTCGAATCCTCTTTACTGGAATATATCAAGGCTCGACGAGCAGATGGGTGTGCTGTGTCGATTGATTTGATACGGAACCAGGCGCTCGTAATCGCAAGAAAGGAGGGCATCCCGGTGCAAGACTTCCGCGCTAGTAACGGTTGGGCCACACGATTTATGCGGCGCAATGGTGTGGGATGACGAAGAAACATCGGAAGATGAAGAAACCATCGATTCCAGTGTCGACACGGACTCTGATGAAAAGTACAATTGACTGCAGGACGTACGCAACGCGAGTAGTGACGGGGAGGTTGCGCGTGGCAAATAAAGTGCTTTAGCAGCTTGAGTAAAGGGTGAAGTACAGGGTGAACGTAACGTTCACCCTGTACTTTCATAACGAAGGTAAGTTACGCTTGAAAGTAATGTTTTCGTTATATTTACAATTGCGGACCTGACAATCCTGATCTTGCACCCATTCATCTTTGCATTTAACACTGCGAAACATTTGCTTGAAAATTTTCCCCGCATAATTATCGCACCCCCAAACTTCGCGTTGATCTTCAGGGAAAAAAAGTGCGAGGATTACGCGAGTAAATACGGTACGTGTAGCACATTGCTATACATTTGCATGAGATTTCTAAGGGGATTTTACACCAGTTGGATAAAGATGACAACTGGATACAGTTGAACTTCGATATAATGAACTTCAATATAACAAAATTCTTGATTTAATAAAGTATTTACCATATGATAAATTCTTGTCCACAGAACACCATGTATTTAGAACCTCAATATAACTGTGTTTGTACACGATTTTAATATAACGAAATTTTACTGCAGCCGCAAAGCAATACCAAGACAATAAATGAAACTTATGTGGACACAGATGGTCAGATGGTTGAATTACAAGCGACTGCTTGCGAACGCACTTTTCTAATCATGTGCTGCACGACCAAGAGCAACCTCCGAAGTGAAGCAGCATCATGTTCTTTATAAAGTCCAAGTGCGATAAGATCCAATCGTGCCTCGCACGCTGTCTGTTTTGGTGCGAGTGAAAGCGTGGGGCATGAGCGGACAAAGATGGTAGCTTGATGAGCACGGCGTTCCAGAGCAGGGGGAAATAGGGGAGAGAAATAATCTCATGGTAACGCGATTAAGCGTGCACGAGGGGAAGGGGGAGGAAGTGGGGGGCAAGTTGGCATGTGTTTTCCTTTCTAGTGCAGCCATGGCTGCCCACGACTGCCAGTTCAGCTGAGCACATACGCAGCCTGCGTGTCCTGTTTTAAAGGTAATCTTCCATGTGTGCAAAGAGTAGGCATGCCGAGATGGCACGGCACAATATGCACCGTCTTCCCATGTGTATAGTACTGGAGGTTGCATAATTTCAAGTTTCAGAAACGTGTTGAAGCGAGAAGCAGACAAAGCAATTGCTTCGCGATGCCAGGGCTTTTCATGATAGTGTCATCCCAATTTCGGCGACACTATAAGCCGCGGCAGTGGAGTGGACACGAAAGCATAGCAGGCTTCACTTTGTACTGTCGATGTGGAGATATCATCGACACGGCATGAAACCGTTATCTTTCCCAGTCAATTCTTAAATTCAACAAAATGAACTTTTTCTCACTGAAATTTACTTTGATTGCCTAATAATTCCAGATTATTTTGTGGCCCCTTTCACATAAAAAAAATATCCATTGGCAACTACTTATTTACATAAAAGGTCAAATTTCAACATAAACATATTTCGATGGAACAAAGCGAATTGCCAATTTTGCCGACGTGGTTATATTGTCATGCAGTAGTGCTGGTAAACAACACAGTAAGAATACTGTGAATGACAAAACTAACTCTTACTGGGCAAATCTGTGCCCACAAATACAGCCTACACTCAAAGCACAACAATAGCGGCGAAAACCGTCAATGAGCATCGAAATTTGATCTGCGGGACAAGCGCGTCGGCTTTTATACATGAGTCATCGAAGGTTCCAGAATAATTGCTGGTGCCCATGTGTCTTCCAGAAAGTTCGACACAATTTGCGTCACTCGTACAGGCAAACAGATTATACAAGGTTCCGTGACAACAGACAGCAAATAGAATCACCGATAACATTTGAGAAACTTCCTATACATGCAGGTGCGTCCTGTGCTGAGCGATAACATTTTTTACATGGTGAAACACGGTCACCCGATAAAGATAAACACATGTCAACATCAAGGTTTAAATGTGTAACTGGGATTGACTGCACTGTGAACCTCCCATGTCAGACAGGTGATCACACAGCTATCATCACACTTAGAGTTTTCAGTAACAAGTTCAGCCCAGTCCTGTTGGTGAAGTTGGCTCGATATGTAGTCAAATCTAAATGTAACAGATTATTCGGCATAATCAAGTCAACTGGCGTAATAGTTCTGCGGAACCCGCAAGATGGAGATGGCGTGCACATGTCACCAGCATTATCTCCGCACCTAACAAAACCTTAGGTTTTCTAAAACAGAATCTATGGCACGTCCCACCAGATGTAAAATTACTGGCACATAAGTTACTTGTCAGGCCTAAACTGGAATACACGTCAGCCATCTGGAACTCGCATCAAGCATATCTCACCGACGCATTAGAATCAGTACAAAATCATGCTGTTAGATTCATTCATACCTCATACTCATACGACTTCAGCATTTCATCTCTGAAATCAGAATCCGGCTTGTCAATGCTTTCATGTTGACATCACATTTCCAGTCTTTCCCTGTACCACAAGTTCATCTTTTGTTCCCTTAATCAAGAGCCTTACATCACAGCAGCAGCACGCATATCTCCTTGCACCAGCCATCCACTTCAAGAAGCGCGCCCACGTGCATGGACAACAACCTTCACAGCCTCCTTTTTCTTCCATACCGCCACAGACTGGAACGGCCTTCTCACCAACATCGCTCCTACCACTTGTCCATCTTCGTTCACAGAACTTGTAACTGACTATTTTGTTAAATAATTATTTCTCACGATGTTTTCGCTATTTTATGAAAACCCACCCCTTTTTTATGGTAATCTATTTTGGTCTTTTTGGTAATTGGTCTATTTTGGTCTTTATGGTAATCTAATTTATGGTCTTTTATGGTAATCAACTGAACTGAACTGTGAAGTAATTAAAGCGAAAATGAGACATCCACCCAATCGTAGCAATTACTACGAAGAAAACCCATACGGATTCCTCAAAAGAAAAGCCTCGCAGTTGAAGAAAAATTCGTCCTGCTCCGAAACTTGAACCCGGGACCACTGCCTTTTTGGGGCAGCTGCTCTACCATCTCACCTAATCAGGCAGCTAGCAGATGGCAGGGCGAAGTCAAACTTAACAACTCGAAGCAAAGGCATGAGTTTGACGTAATAGTTCTGCGAAAACCCGCAAGGTGGAGAGAAGTAATTAATAAAGAGAAAATGAGACATCCATCCAATCATAGCATTTATTACGAAGAAAACCCATATGGGTTCCTCGAAAGAGAAGCCTCGCAGTTGAAAAATTTGTCTTGGTCCAGGACTCGCACTCGGGACCACCGCCTATCTGGGACAGCCACTCTACCACCTGAGCTAACCAGGTGGCTAGCAGATGGCAGAACAAAGTCAAACTTATCAACAACTCTTGCCTTCACTTGGAGTTGTTGATAACTTCGACTCAGTTTGTGTTGAAACAATAGACAGCATGAAGGTCACTGCTGCTGCCACTCTTCCTCGCGTCAGCATTTTGACAGCGAGTGTCCACGGTCATCAAGTGTGATGTGTGCATTTTTGCCTGTGCGCGCTGACACCATGCTTGTTAGTTTAGTTAGTAAGCGTGTGCTTACAAGTTTACATGGCCAATAAAACTACAATCCTTATTTATTATGGCTGTTTACTAATTTGCTATCGCAATCGATGCTTCGCCTTTCTGCCGAAACGGCTACTTTTTTTCAACTGACCACCTTCTTTTTCACTAACTTTCCCAAAAAACCGATAGTTTTCCTCTGCTTCTCGTAGGCACGTGTGTACGCATATAATTAAGGAATTCGTACTAGGCCCCGTTAAGGGTCTCCTATGAGACACGCATGGCGGGCAAAATGAGCGCTTAAATCACCACAGCAACATCAGAAACAGCTCTGAATAGCTGCCATTATGCTTATTAGGTGTCTAGGTGCTTGTACTGTGATTGGAGACGGCGCACGCGTGCCTGTATAATTAAGGAACACGCACTATGTCCCATGACAGTGACCCCTTTCTATTCTCAGTATGCTTAACCGCAATAAATCTGTATGCTTCACCGCATTACAAAACTGTATTGCAGCGAAGCTGATTAGTCGAGTTTGAATTATTCGGCAAGGGTCAATTTTGAGATTGAAATAACGAAAGTTTGGGCCCATAGAAATATATATGGACGCCGGACGGAACTTTCCGTCAAAAACGAATCAACCAAAAAATCGAATTAACCGGAGTCGAATTAACGAAATTCTACTGTAAATGTTTTGCATTAGAGATTTCAGCACGCAGGAAGCTTTTATATCCTTTAACTTAACGCGAAATACGCACCAGTTGTGATTAGTCAAATGGTTTTCTAAGTCTTCTTGGAATTCATTTGAAAAGTTCTGCAGCATTAGGTTCACGTTTTGCATAACGAATAATGAATCAGCATAATGAATCGAGAAAGAACACTGCACCACTTTATATCGGAAGGAGCCAGCAAACACTGACACCAAGGACAACATATGGAAAATTACTTGTGCTTAATAAATGAAATAAAAAACAATAAATTAATGGAAATTAAAGTGGATGAAAAACAACTTGCTGCAGATGGGAACCGAACCCACAACCTTCGCATTTCGTGTGCGATGCTCTACCAATTGAGCTACTGCGGCGCCATTTTGCCATCCACTTTCTTGGGTATTTATGTGTCCTAGTAGAACACTGGGAGTGTTAGCCAGCACCACCACTCACAGACCTTTGCGGCGGACGTGGAACGCCCTTTTTGCCGCAGGCGTCACGAGAAGGTGATCTTTTTTTGGGGGGGGTGAAGGCAACTGGTCAAGTTGTGAAGTTTTTGAACTTCAACGGATGCTTTAAGTATGCAAGCAAGCTGAAGGACCTGGAGACACCTAAGGTTTGGTTGGAAGCTTTTTCTCCAATGGTGCAACTTGTGCAAAAGAAACTGCGGGCATGGTTATATTGCGCTCAGTTTTACACAGACGATATTAAGAAAGGACAGGACGTGGACGGACGTAGCGCAAACTACCAACCGTTTAATAATGTTAAATAACGCGCTTATATACAAGGAGATATGGCGTGAGGGGGGGGGGGTATAAAAGATATGACAAGTTCACGGAATGTGATCATAGTTCGGGTCAGGCATACGTGGTTCACTGGCACCCGTTCGCCCTGGCAAACTCAACCTCAGCTTTGATAAGCGCGATGGACAGAGTGGTTACGCACATTTCTTTTTCTTTTGCTATCGCAAGCGCCTCCCATATTTCTCGCTCCGTTTTTGTTTTTGATGTGCCAATGACTGTGGCGCTTTCTAGAAGCGGAGAGCATTTGCATTGTTTGCAATGTGCAGCCAGGTTGCTGGGTGCTGTCAGAAGCTGGCACGTGTATTTGTGCTCCCGTAACCTATCATTTAGACAACGTCCAGTTTGCCCGATGTATACTTTCCCGCAATCTAGTGGGATTTGGTAAACAACTGAAGTTGCACATTCCGCGTACTTTGTCACGTGCTTAGTTTGACAGATCGTAGCACTAGTGTTTGCCTCTTTGGATCCTGCATTCACCCTCTTGCACATGCCTTTTAGTTTTTGTGGAGCGGAGAACAGAACTTCAACGTCATGGCGTTGGGCTGTCTTTTTTATCCTATGTTACAAGCCATGAATGTAAGGCAACACCACGCGTTTTTTCAATTTTTCTTTTTCCTGTGTTTTCTGCTTTTTCCTGTTGGTTCTGATTTCGGGCAACAAGTTTTCACAGATTTGCACCACCATGCTATTTGGGTACCCGCTGTTTCGTAAGCGGCTTACTTGCAAATCGATGCTCTCCCTCACCGCATGGCGGCATGATTTTTCAATTGCTTGACTGATGCAAGCCTTGGCGATGCCTCTTTTTATGATTTTAGAATGGCATGAGTCATACCTCAGGATTTCTTTTTCTCCTCTAGTTTTGTAGCACCAGCAGATGTGGGAGCCTCTGAGCCTAATATTTATGTCAAGGTACTGCAAACGACCTTCGGTAGGAGTCTCGTACGTGAACTCTAAACCTTCATGCGCTTTTTTGAACATGCTGATGACAGTTTCAACGCTAAATGGATCGGTTTGGTCTTCTTTCATGCACACCAAATAATCGTCTACATATCTGAAGCAGGTAGTTATGTTAGTTTCTTCAAACAAGGTGGCAAGTTTCCTGTCTCCCACACTCAAAAATAAGTCGGAAAGCACGGGAGCTATACAAGAACCAATAGCGATGCCATCCTTCTGCTCATACACACTGTCACCATATTCGATAAACGTACCATGTAGATACAGTTATTGCAACACTGAAGAGTAGCCCGCCGACGTCTTGTTTTTCAATAGACGTGAAGGACTTGTTTTACAGTGTCCCGAGGCCTGCGGTGGTACAAGCAGTAGAAGAAGCCATCGACACGTTGGGCTACACCAAATTTCAGGATGTGTGCAAGTGCAGTATTTCAAGTTTTGTGAACTTGTTAAAACTGTATCTACATGGTGCGTTTATCGAATATGGTGACAGTGTGTATGAGCAGAAGGATGGCATCGCTATTGGTTCTTGTATAGCTCCCGTGCTTTCCGACTTATTTTTGAGTGTGGGAGACAGGAAACTTGCCACCTTGTTTGAAGAAACTAACATAACTACCTGCTTCAGATATGTAGACGATTATTTGGTGTGCATGAAAGAAGATCAAACCGATCCATTTAGCATTGAAACTGTCATCAGCATGTTCAAAAAAGTGCATGAAGGTTTAGAGTTCACGTACGAGACTCCTACCGAAGGTCGTTTGCAGTACCTTGACATAAATATTAGGCTCAGAGGCTCCCACATCTGCTGGTGCTACAAAACTAGAGGAGAAAAAGAAATCCTGAGGTATGACTCATGCCATTCTAAAATCATAAAAAGAGGCATCGCCAAGGCTTGCATCAGTCAAGCAATTGAAAAATCATGCCGCCATGCGGTGAGGGAGAGCATCGATTTGCAAGTAAGCCGCTTACGAAACAGCGGGTCGAAATCAGAACCAACAGGAAAAAGCAGAAAACACAGGAAAAAGAAAAATTGAAAAAACGCGTGGTGTTGCCTTACATTCATGGCTTGTCACATAGGATAAAAAAGAGCCCAACGCCATGACGTTCAAGTTCTGTTCTCCGCTCCACAAAAACTAAAAGGCATGTGCAAGAGGGTGAATGCAGGATCCAAAGAGGCAAACACTAGTGCTACGATCTGTCAAACTAAGCACGTGACAAAGTACGCGGAATGTGCAACTTCAGTTGTTTACCAAATCCCACTAGATTGGGGGGAAAGTATACATCGGGCAAACTGGACGTTGTCTAAATGATAGGTTACGGGAGCACAAATACACGTGCCAGCTTCTGACAGCACCCAGCAACCTGGCTGCACATTGCAAACAATGCAAATGCTCTCCGCTTCTAGAAAGCGCCACAGTTATTGGCACATCAAAAACAAAAACGGAGCGAGAAATATGGGAGGCGCTTGCGATAGCAAAAGAAAAAGAAATGTGCGTAACCACTCTGTCCATCGCGCTTATCAAAGCTGAGGTTGAGTTTGCCAGGGCGAACGGGTGCCAGTGAACCACGTATGCCTGACCCGAACTATGATCACATTCCGTGAACTTGTCATATCTTTTATACCCCCTCGCGCCATATCTCCTTGTATATAAGCGCGTTATTTAACATTATTAAACGGTTGGTAGTTTGCGCTACGTCCGTCCACGTCCTGTCCTTTCTTAATATCGTCTGTGTAAAACTGAGCGCAATATAACCATGAACGTTCACCAACTAGCCCCCTTCATTGCTTTACTAAACTGCGTGCAGATAGACGGAAAATAAACGCACAGGAACACGCACACGAGCAGTCAAGAAAGACATAGGACAGGCGCTAACTGCATGACTTTGGGAAAGAAAAACGTAAACCAAATGAACGCTCCATGCACTTTAACAAACTCCACATGCGCAGTGCAATTTACCAATATGATCCTGCCTCGGATTAAGTAATTGTATAAAGGAAGCAGAGAAGCACCAAACCGAATGACAGCCTGCAATTACGTACAGCATGCAGACTAATGTCAGCCCGGTATCCCTGCTCTTGGCAAACTTTCACAACATCTTCCCCAAACTTGACACATTAAAGGGATCATTCATGCCACCTCATCAGATATCATTCCTGGCATGGAAACGTGGCTTTCATATGACATCAGTAGCAATGATCTCGCGCTTCCCTCATCGTTTGTAATTTTTCATAAAGATAGGACTGGTTCTAGAGGAGGTGGTGAGCTTATTGTAGTGAAAGAGGATTGCCAGCCATCTATCATTGCTGTTGACTCACCCCTAGAAGCCTTTTGGATTTTGCTCAAATCTGATCACACCATGGTGGGTTTAGGCATCTGCTAACGGACACCAGACAGCTGTCCCGAGTTTACTGACCTGTTTAACAAAGCAGTCCAGCTGGTTACTAACAGGCTCCCTAATTGCATCCTAATAATAGGTGGTGATTTCAAATACGCTGCCATAGACTGGTCAACATTATCCATTAGCACACATGTTAAACAGGCCGATCACCTTCGTTTTATTGATTCTCTTCATTATCATTCTGCGTTTCTTTAAGGACACTGGACTACGCTTGTAACAGTGGAGATTCCTCTGTGACTGACTGTGAATGACTGACTATTATTTTTCAGTTCTTTCCTTATCTGTTCTTCCCTTTCCCCCTGCCCAAGTGTAGGGTAGCCAATCGGGCATGTCCTTGGTTAACCTCCTTAATTTTCCCTCTTTGCTTCTCTCTCACTCTTCATTATCATGACTCCACGCAACTAGTTCGTGACCCCACATGCGGTAATCACAATTCAGATTTTTTATTCACAAACAACCTGGATATTTTGACAATATCCAGGATATTTTGACACATGTCCTAGAAGCCATCAGTGACCATAAAGTAGTGCAGTATTCCTTCTCGCTTTCTTATGCTAACAAAACAAAAATAAAAAATTCATTCTGAACTACACAAGAGCTGCCATTAAAAGCATCAATCGAATGCTGCAGACCTTTTCAAACAAATTCTAAGACTTCGAAAACCGTTCGACAAATCACAACTGGTGCATATTTCGCAACGAGTTATGGAGATAGAAGCTCCCTATGTGCAAAAATCTACAATAAAATCATGTGCTGATGATCCATGGTTCACACGAGAAGTAAACAGGTGCCTAAATAAGAAGCGTACAAAAAGGCATCACAAACGAACACCTCTTCTGACTGGCAGTACTACAGAAGCATATTTGAATGGGCAGAAAAAACTATTCTTGAAACGAAACATCAGTACTGTAATCTCAAGCTTTCTAGCATGTTAAAAACCCATCTAAAGAAATTCTGGATAGTCATAAATCCAAAAAATAAACACTCAGTACCAACACTTCAGGGGGAAAACAGCAGTGCTTTACCAGTAGTCGACTGCGCTGAGGAATTCAACAATAATTTTGCCACAGTTTTTACAGATGAACTGCCTCTTGATAATTCACATCATCTCTCACAAGCTCATATTGCGTTTCCTTCTACAACCATAGTAGCTACAGCACACGGCATATGTCATGCAATACAACGCCGTTCGCCTAACACAAGTCCAGGTTCCGACGGCATCAGCGCTAAACTTCTAAAGCTAATCAGTGAGTATTCAGCTCCCCTACTTTCATTATTTTTCAGCAATCCATAAACACAGGATGCGTACTGGAAGGTTGGAAGTCAACGTTTATAATACCTATATTTATATCCAGTGACATTTCCCTTCCAAACTACAGGCTTATCTCATTAACTTCAATTAGCTGTAAGTTAATAGAACGCATATTACACAAGTATATTATAACATATCTAAATGAAAACAACCTACTCCTCATCAACCAGCACGGCTTTCAAAAAAATCTTTCATGCCAAACTACACTCTTTGAATTAGTCATTAATATTTATCGTTCACTGCACTCATTGCTGTATGTCGACGCAGTCATTGTAGATTTTTCAAAGGCATTTGATTGCATCCCTCACAACCGTTTGATCTTAAAAATCCGTAATCTTGAACTCAATCATAAAACAACGCGATGGATCAAACAGTTTCTAACAAACTGTCATCAGTCCGTCAAGCTACAAAACCTTATTTCAAGCCATGCCCACGTAATATCACAGGTACCACAGGAGTCAGTACTGGGCCCCATTATATTTTTGATTTATATTAATAATATTGTTACGAAGGAAGACACCGACGAAAACCTATTTACAAGTATATTTACAAGGCAATACGCCGCAGTTGGCCAAGAGGCAACAGCCCGCACTAGCTTTATATCGTCGTCGTCTTCTTCCTGCTCGGCTCTTCGTCATTGGAAATACTATCCCGTAGCACTACCCCCGGCGGCAAAAGCGCCATCCCAGAGCGACTACAGGCCGGACTCTGAAGCAGTGTAGTAGGTCTTGAGCCTACTGACGTGCACGACATCACTAGATGCCAGAGTAGATGAAGAGGTTGAGCTCACAGGAGCAATTTCGTACGTCACAGGCGTCACCTGGCGCAGCACGCGGTAGGGCCCTGTGTATCGCGAGAGGAGCTTTTCTGAAAGTCAGACATGACGAATGGGCGACCACAGGAGCATGAGTGCACCAGGCGAAAACTGTACGTCACGGTGGCGGGCGTTGCACTGATGCTGCTGCGTGGTTTGCGAGTCCGTCAGTCGAGCACAAGCAAGCTGGCATGCATGGTCGGCGAGGGCTATGGCGTCGCGCGCATACTAGGTTGTTGAGGTCGCAGCAGGAGAAAGTACCGTGTCAAGGGGCAAGGTCGGTTCGCGACCGTGGAGTAGATAAAATGGAGAAAATCTGGCGGTGTCGTGCTGGGAAGAATTATAAGCAAATGTGACGTAAGGAAGGGCAACGTCCCAGTCGTGGTCGTCCTTCGACACGTACTTGGACAGCATGTCGGTAAGAGTACGGTTTAACCGCTCTGTCAGGCCATTGGTTTGAGGATGGTATGAGGTAGTCAGCTTGTGCTGAATAGAGCAGGAACGCACAATGTCGGCGATAACTTTCAAGAGGAAGTTACGACCACGGTCAGTAAGCAGCTGTGACGGGGCGCCATGCACTAAGATAATGTCACGCAAGAGAAAGTCCACGACGTCAGTGGCACAACTGGTAGGGAGAGCCCGCGTGATAGCGTATCGGGTGGCGTAATCAGTTGTGACAGCTACCCATTTGTTCCCAGAGGATAACATGGGAAAGGGACCGAGGAGGTCTAATCCAACACGAAAGAACGGTTCCGCAGGGACGGTGATTGGCTGGAGATGACTGGAAGGTAGCACCTGAGGTGTTTTCTGACGCTGGCAGGGATCACAAGCAGCAACATAGCGTCGAACGGAGCGAGCGAGACCAGGCCAATAGAAGCGGCAGCGGACGTGGTCGTACATGCGGGTTACCCCAAGATGTCCTGCAGTGGGTGCGTCATGCACCTCAAAGAGCACAGTCTGTCGTAGATGTTTTGGCACGACAAGAAGAAGATCAGGGCCATCAGGGAGGAAGTTCCTTCGGTACAGAATGCCGCCCTGGAGGACATATCGGCGAACGGATGCGTCGGTAGGTGTAGAGCGCAGACGCTCGATGAGTACTCACAGCGATAGGTCTCGGTACTGCTCATCGGCAATGTTAGCAAAGGCAGACACAGAGAAAATGCCGTCGGCAGTACTACTGTCGGCGTAGTCAGGCTCGTCTACCGGGTAGCGAGACAGGCAGTCAGCGTCCTTGTGTAGTCGGCCAGATTTGTAGGTGACAGAGAACGAATATTCTTGGAGGCGTAAGGTCCAGCGACCAAGTCTTCCTGTAGGGTTTTTCAATGAGCATAACCAGCAAAGCACGTGATGGTCTGTGATAACAGAAAAGGGTCGGCCATATAAGTATGGGCAGAACTTCGCAACCGCCCAAACTAGGGCCAGACACTCACGCGCAGTGATGGAATAGTTCCGCTCCGCGGGCGAGAGGAGCCTGCTGGCGTAAGCGATAACACGGTCATGGCCACGCTGGCGATCTGCCAGTACTGCGCCAATTCTGTGACTGCTGGCATCAGTACAGACTTCGGTAGGCGCAGAAGGATCGAAATGGGCCAGAACGGGAGGCTTTGTGAGAAGGTCGATTAGACGCGAGAATGCAGAGGCCTCGTTATCGCCCCACTGGAAAGGGGCATCTTTTTTCAAAAGCTTGGTTAGTGGTCGTGCTACGGCCGCGAAATTTTCCACGAAACAGCGGAAATACGAGCAAAGGCCGATGAAGCTGCGCACATCCTTGACACACTTTGGAACAGGGAAGTGCGTAACAGCATGGATCTTGCCTGGGTCCGGTTGCACTCCGTTCGCGTCAACGAGATGTCCAAGGACGGTAATCTGGCGACGGGCGAATTGGCACTTCAATGCGTTGAGTTGCAGATCGGCTCGCCGAAAAACGTCCAGGACTGCTGAGAGGCGCTCGAGGTGCGTAGTGAATGTTGGGGAGAATACTATAACGTTGTCCAAGTAACACAGGCACGTGGACCATTTGAAACCGTGAAGAAGGGAGTCCATCATGCGTTCAAAAGGGGCAGGAGCGTTACATAGACCGAATGGCATCCCTTTGAATTGATAAAGACCGTCGGGTGTTACAAAGACAAGTCTTCTCGCGGTCGAGATCGTCCACGGCAATCTGCCAATAGCCGGAGCGAAGGTCAATAGAGGAGAAATAGCGAGCACCGTGGAGGCAGTCAAGGGCGTCATCAATGCGAGGTAGGGGATACACGTCCTTTTTGGTAACCCTGTTAAGGTGCCGATAATCCACGCAAAAGCGCCTTGAGCCATCCTTCTTTTTTACAAGCACAACAGGTGACGCCCATGGACTACATGACGGTTCAATAATGTTTTTGGCACGCATTTTGCGAACTTCTGCGTGAATAACTTGATGCTCAGCCGGCGACACTCGATACGGGCGGCGATGAATAGGAGAGGCATCGCCGGTATTAATGCGATGTTTAACAGCTGTTGTTTGGGCCAAAGGACAATCGTTAGTCAAAAATATCTTGCTAGGAAATCAGAACGCAGTAGAGCGCACGAGTGTGCTCGGAAGGCATGTTGGGTGCAATCATTTTCTGTAAGTTGGCGATGGTACAAGTTGCCGACTGCGACGGTAGAGGAGGATCGGCTGAATTGTCGTCTACTGAAATCGATGCTACAGAGTGATCCTCGAATGAGCAAAGTTGGGCCAGAGACATCCCGCGTGGCAGCACTTGCGTCGTCAAGCCAAAATTGACCACTGGCAGGCAGACGCAATTCGCTGTAATAGATCAAACGGTATGAGGTACTGTGATCCCATGTGTAAGTAGGACGTCTTGCATAGGAGCCACGATGTAGTGACCGTCGGGCACTGGTGGGGATGACACTAAGTCAACGTAAGTCAGTGCCGAAGGTGGCCAGCGAAGGAAGTCGACGGAACTGAGGCGACTGAGGTGTTGTTCAGCGGGATCCAGAACAGGCAGGTCGAGGTGGAGAGTACTGGCGGAGCAATCGATGAGAGCAGAATGTGCGGAGAGGAAGTCTAAGCCGAGGATGATGTCGTGGGGACAGTGAGCGATGACTGCGAATAGCACGGTAGTGGAGCGATCGGTGAAGGAGACGTGGGCGGCACACATACCAATTACAGGGGCTGTTCCGCCATCGGCGACACGGACAACAGGCGTCGTGATTATTTTCCTCAGCCAGTTACGAAGGTCACTGCTCGTTGCCGACAAATGCGCCCCAGTGTCTATGAGAGCAGATTTTATTTATTTATTTATTTATTTACTTACATACCTACAGCGCCCAATGTTGGGCATTAGAGTAGGGGGAAGGAGTATACAAATGATGGAAATACAGATGATTGATGTTACAAAAGGATAGATCTAATACACAATACAACAAAATATTGATATTGAAAACACAGTACAGGAACACTGTTGACTTGCACGTCAAGAAGGTTCAGATGAGTGGGCAACGTCAGGAGAGGAGTTGGCGGCGTAGAGAGCAATGCAGCGTCACCTCGAGGCGCTGCATCGTCTAGTTTTCCAGCTGGGAGCGGCGTCCGAAGGGAGTCGGCGAATAGGAGCGACGGGGCTGGGGGGTGCGAGATTGTCGTCGTTGGGGCGAAGGCGAACGAGAATAGGGGCGGTTTGGCACAGGAGAATCGGTGGTGGCATTATCTGAGCGGGCAGCATAGGGACAAGAAAGGCCACCTGGGGGGCGAGAGCAGGCAGTATATGTAGACTGGTTCGGGGAACTCCAGCGACTGCGACAGTGCCGAGAAATGTGCCCAATTCGATGGCAGTGAAAACAAATTGGCTTGTCGTCTGCAGTGTGCCATTCAGAGGGGTTGCGGAAACGTGGTGGGTAAGAAAGTGCGGGACGGGGTGGAATCGAAGAAGCCGGGTGGGTATCAGGGCGATGGGCCGAGCAGATAGTGTGAATACCTATGTTGACGAACTCCTGGCGGACAACTGCCTGGATCAGGGAAACAGTGACTGCAGGTGCATTGGAGGGGCTGGAGTCGAAGGCAGCTGGAGAGGCGGCCTCGATCTCACGCCGGACAATCCTGGTAACATCGCCAGTGTTGTTGGGACGAGGAGCGTCGGCACAGGAAGATGTCGCTGGGGTGTTGGACAGACGGGCAAACTGTTGGTCGATACGTCGGCTTTTAGCGTGTTCCAGGCGGCGGCATTCTTTTATAACTGCATCCACCGTCGCCACGTTGTTAAATATGAGCAAGTTGAAGGCGTCATCGGCAATGCCTTTGAGGATGTGGGAGACCTTGTCGGACTCAGTCATGTGTGCGTCAACTTTGCGGCACAGAGCCAAGACGTCCTGAATGTATGTGACATAGGGCTCTGTTGACGTCTGCACACGACCGGAAAGCGCCTTCTGCGCGGCAAGTTAGTGACCGTAGGGGTTGCCGAACAAGTCTCGAAGCTTTTGCTTAAGCGAATCCCAACTGGTCAGCTCATCTTCGTGCGTCCAATACCAAACTTGAGGTGTGCCACCGAGGTAAAAGACGACGTTGGCGAGCATGATAGTAGGGTCCCACCGGTTATTGCGGCTGACGTGTTCGTACAGGCTGATCCAGTCCTCGACGTCTTCCCCATCTTTTGCCAAGAATATGCCAGGATCACAGGGAGCGGGGAGAGTGATGTAGGTCGTCGAAATGGCAGCAGGTGTTGGAGCCGGCGGAGTCGAGTTGTCATCGCTGGGAGCCATGAAGGAAGGCTTGACGTACCGTCCACTGCGAAGCTCCGTGACGAGGTACAGGGAACGTCCACCTCCACCAGATATGTTACGTAGGAAGACACCGACGAAAAGCTATTTACAAGTATATTTACAAGGCAATACACCGCAGTTGGCCAAGAGGCAACAGCCCGCACTAGCTTTCAATCGTCGTCGCCGTCTTCTTACTGCTCGGCTCTTCGTCATTGGGAATACTATCCCGTAGCAATATAACAACTAACATAAATACAACAATTCGGTTATTTGCGGATGACTGCATAACATATAAAGAAATAACAAGCCCTACCAACATTACTTACGTGCAGTCTGCCCTCATTAAACTAGCAGAATGGTGTTCTGTATGGCAGATGCAAATCAACATAGATTTCATTTATTTCATTTATTAAAGCCTTAAAGGCCCGGAGGCATTACATAAGGCGGGGGCAAACAAAGTATGAGGAACTCATCACGCTAAAGAGGGAAAAGAGCAAGGAAAGATAGACGAAGAATAGAAACGGAAACAACGCTCAGGAGGGAACCGAGCAAGCAGTAGTATCATCAAAATCACTGTAAAGAAACCATAATATACAACAAAATATATAGTACATAAATACTATTAAAAACATATTATGCGTGAGAACGAATTATTATCAATTAATTACATAAAAGGGGTCAATAAGCAAATGCATTTGAGACGAACCATTCTAGGTGTAGTAGATTGTTAGTTTCTCACGGAAAGTCGTGTGGTCGGCGGAAGAAACAATACTGTCGGGCAGAGTGTTCCACAGCACTATTGCATTTGGAAAAAAAGAATCCCTCATCGAAGACGTACGGCATTGAATGTGCGCGATTGGACAGCTGTGGTTGAGGTGGGGAGAGATTCTAGGCGAGGGTTGTAGTCGAGGGTGTCTGGCTATTGGGTGATAGTAGTAAGAGTGAAGCATGCAGAGACGCGAGATGATACGACGTGATTGGAGACTGGGAAGATCGAGTGCGGGTTTTAGTTCAGTTATGCTGGTTTTACTTGAGTAGTTTGACATGATAAAGCGTGCAGCACGATTCTGAATGGCTTCTAATTCGTAGGTGAGATATGCTTGCGAGGGGTGCCAGATAGATGATGCGTACTCCAGTTTCGGCCGAACGTATGTCTGATATGCAAGTTTTTTTATAGCGGGCGATGCAGATTTCAGATTGCGACGCAAGAAACCAAGTGTGCGCGAGGCGTTTGCGCATATTGTTTCAATGTGAGTAACCCCTGATAATGATGATGTCAAGTGAACACCTAGATACTTATAGCAGTCTGTTCGTGGTATTGTAGTTGAGCTTATGTGGTACGCGTAGATTGTGGCGCTGCGCTTACGTGAAAAGGACATACATTGGCACTTATTAAGGTTAAGAGGCATGAACCATTTTTCACACCATGAAACGATAGTGTCTATGTCTTCTTGTAAGTCAATGGAATCACCAGGTTTATGGATGGCGTTGTAGATGACGCAGTCATCAGCAAAAAGACGCAGTCTAGTTTTTGTGTTACATGGCAGGTCATTGACATAGATTAAAAATAACAGCGGGGATAAGCCTGCTCCCTGGGGGACACCGGATGTAACATCAGAAATGTGTGAGTCATGAGAGTTAGCGGATGTGTATTGTACGCGTCCTTTTAAGAAATGTTCGATCCAAGTAATCAGTGATGGGGGGATTCCAAGAGTAGATAATTTGGCAAGTAGGTGATTGTGAGGGACGTGGTCGAAGGCCTTCGAAAAGTCTAAGAAGATGGCGTCAATTTGTAGGTGATTGTCCATGTGTTGTAAGATTTCATCGGTGAATTCAGAGAGCCGAGTTTCGCAGGATAATAGTTTTCTAAAACCATGCTGATATGAATAGAAGTTAATTGATTCAAGGTAGTGCATTAGATTTGTTGCTATGATATGTTCCAGCAGTTTAGAGGGGATACTGGTTAGAGAAATTGGACGATAGTTACATGCTTTTGTTTGATCACCAGATTTATGGACGGGAATGATTTGAGCCTTTTTCCAATCGTGGGGAACTTCACCAGTACTGATTGATTGTTGGAAAAGTAAGCTAAGTATTGCGCTTGACAGGGAACTGGTGTTCTTAAGTAATTTGCTGCTGATTTGATCGCAACCAGCCGAGGAGGATAATTTTAGAGCCTGTATTAGCCCAGCTATTCCATCAGCGTTGATCTGGATATCGGGCATTGTGGACAGCGAGTGGCATGGTAATTCGTCAGAACTGAAGTTTATAGCAGGAGAAAATACTGATGTGAAGAAATTGTTAAGAGCTGTAGCATATTTTTCAGTGTCAATTAGTACATTGTCGTCGTCTGATAGTTGTAACTGAGTTTGGCGCTTAGGCGGGGAGATAATCTGGAAGAATTTACGAGGGTTGGACTGAAGGATTGATAAGAGGTCAGTTGAAAAAAATTTGTTTTTGGAAGCTTTCAATTCCTTGATGTATTTTTTGACGCTTAGTTCGTACCTTTCCCAAGCTCTGTGGTTATTAGTTAACTTTGCTTTCTGATAATGGCGTTTTTTCTTATTAAGTAGACGTTTTAGGTGCTGCGTAAACCACTGGTTATTTTTGTCGGTATTTATATGGATAGTAGGGATATATATGTTTTTTAAGTTTAGCATAGTGTTTTTATATAATTCCCAATTGGCGTTGACCAAGCGAGCAGAGTATGACTGTCGAAAATCTTCGTAGAAGAGTGCAAGATCACGGTTAAATGCGTCGAAGTTAGCTTTCTTGTAATCAGTGATTAATTTTTGCGTTGGGGCTTTCTTTTTTAATGGCAATGAAATGCCGATATGAAGTACGTTGTGGTCGCTAATGCCAGGGAGCGAAGTCAAATTTTTTATGTTTTCCGGGCTAGATGTTAATAAGTGATCCAGGGTGTTGTCGCCCCTAGTTGGGCATGTTATTGCTTGGTGGAGGTTAAAGTCTAGTGTTAATTCAAGAAACTGTTTGGGTTCACTACAGGGTGTTCTGTTGGGTACTGAAAGTAGTGGCCAATTGATGCTGGGATGATTAAAGTCTCCAAAAAGGAAGATAGGTGTAGCGGGCATATCTTTTTTTATTTGTTCTAAAGAGAGGCGTAAGAAATTGCAAAATGAGGGGTTACTATCTGGTGGATGGTAACAGATTCCAAACACTATTTTGCCAATTGTACTGTGCAGGCTTACCCATGTTAGTTCGATGTTGTCGTCGTGATTTATCAGGGATGACGGTAAGCTGTTTTTAACGGCGATTAGTACACCTCCCCCTCGCCTATCATGCCGATCGCGTCGGTAAACTGTTAAGTTAGGGTAGGATGGAAAAACTTCGTGGTCGCCGACGTCCTTATTTAACCACGTTTCCGTTAGTAAAATCATATCGGCTGTGGTGTCGTCTATGAAGCTTTCGAGTTCGTCACGTTTTGGAATTATACTGCGGATGTTAGTGAAAACCAGGCTTATGTTAAGAAATGAATCAGGGCGGTTTTTGAATGAAGCAGGCACGGAATTTCTTGTTTGTCACTGCGGCTGGTCACATAAGGTATCAGTCGGAGCTGGCATTTGATTGCTGTTAGGTGTTGTGGTATGTTCCATGACTGTATCGGATGTAGTATCATAAAAATAGCATCTGCTGCCTACATGCAGCTTGTCCAGGCTGAGCTTAAACGCGCATTTTTGGGGCTTGATAAATTTTAACAATTTTGAGCGTGCAAGGCGCGTACTTAGGGCAAAATCTTCTCTGACGGCAAAACATGTACCTTTTAGCTTACGCCCACATGCCATTATGTTTTCTTTCGTCTTGAAGTGGGCCAGTTTTACTACTATAGGGCGTTTTTTTGTTTCAGAGAATCTTCCAAGTCGGTGTGCACGCTCAATATCACTGGCGTTCAATGTTAAACCAAGATTATTTTTGCATAGGTCTAGAATTTTGTTCTCTGAATCACTCCAAGGTTCTTTATCGGAATCGTCAATGCCAAAGAAGAGCAGGTTGGCTCGCCGCATACGGTTGTTGGCGTCAATGTTCGCGGCTTTCAGGGTAGTGATGTCGTGCTGTAGTCGGCCGATAATGTTAACAGTGGTTGAGGTGGTTGGACCTTGTTGGTCTGAATCTGAGAGGTTTGAGCGGCTCATAATTTCAGCTATAAGTTTGTCTTGGATAGTTAACAAAACAAAACATCTTATATTTAGCCCGACATCAAAAACACAGGTCAATATATAGGCAATTAACAATATAGCAATGGATTCAATCTCGACATTTACGTACTGAGGAATTAAATTTAATTCTACTTTAACATGGAACGATTATATAGAACACATAACTTCAATAGCATTAAAGAAACTCAGCCTTCTACAGCGGTGCCTTCACCTTGCCAACCGTGACACTAGACTATTAGCATACCACTCGCTCATTTGAACTTTGCTAGAATACACATCTATCATTTGGCATCCCAATCATGTCACTCGGACTAGCTATCTCGAAGCGGTTCAAATCAACATAGCACGGTTCATCCTGTCATGTTATTCACAATATCAAAGCATCACCAAACTGAAAGACATCCTCAGAACGCCACCACTTGCCATGCACAGAACATTTTCCTGGTTATCTTTTTTTCACATCCTGTACTATAGTAACATATAATTTTCCCGCTCAAATATTTCTCCAGCACATCATATCTTGGCTAGGTTAGATCACACATACAAAGTCAAACCAATTTTTGTTCACACTGAAAAATACCGAAATTCACCTCTCGTAGTATAAATAAATAAATGGAATTCATTGCCATCTAGCGTTGCCACTATCAACGGCTCTCAATCTTTTCAGTCAGCACTTTATAATCATGAGAATCCGTCTTATTCAAGAAAAAAAATGAGGACAATTACGCGATAAGTATATACAGAAGGAGGTTCCATAGTTAGAAAGTGAAATGGGACCTCCTGTGCATGATAACTAGAATTAATAAAACAACAATGGCAACATGTAAAACTTACGATAATAAAGGTTTAGGAGACAAGGCATAAATGAACAGAAAAGCAGCAGATGAATGTATTAAGCTATAACAAGGCCTTGGATTAGTCAACAAAAGGTGAAACTACAAAAATAGCTTAAGAGAAAAAAAAAGTACAAGAAAATGCGAGAGACATATAGATAACAAAGTGAAAGTTAAAAATACAACACATAGTATACTCAAATGGGAAAGTCGGAGGAAGCTAAAAGAAAATACTTAAGTTCTGTACGAAACCTGTGAGCTTTGAACAATTTTAAAGGGAATGGTAATTCCCGGTGTCGACGAGAGCACTACCATGCGCTTACGTGCCGTCTTTGTGCAGATCGCGGCAGCTGGGGTACTGATGTCGACGCTATCACCGCCACCTGGTCACGCCTACCGATTTCCGGTGGAAATGGCGGGATCATCGCTGGATCTTTCGACCATGTCAACCGTCACAGAAAACGTCAGTGGACAGTGGGCGTCGCCAACAGACCATCAAGTACTAAAGCGGCAGCCTCACGCCATTACAACGGGGCCCGGTATCAACGAAAGCACTACCATGCGCTTACGTGCTGTCTTTGTGCAGATCGTGGCAGCTGGGGTACTGATGTCGGCGCTACCACCGCCACCTGGTCACGCCTACCGATTCCCGGTGGAAATGGCGGGATCATCGCTGGATCTTTCGACCATGTCAACCGTCACAGAAAATGTCAGCGGACAGTGGGCGTTGCCAACAGACCATCAAGTACTAAAGCGGCAGCCTCACGCCATCACAACGGGGCCCGGTGTCGACGAGAGCACTACCATGCGCTTACGTGCCGTCTTTGTGCAGGTTGGTGTCGCATATTATGCTACTCCTAAACCCAAGAAGCGCCGTTTTCTGTCGACACTGTGGCCCTTGTTCCTTGCTATCCGCTTTATTGGAAGTGTGCCTTTCACGTGGTTTTGCATTACGAGCTTTGTGATGCATCTGCTTGTACTTTTGTCCGGAGACGTCGAGCTGAATCCTGGAACTCTGACAGAGGCTCAGGTTGCAAAGCTCATGAAAGCTGTTGATGTCATTCCTGTAATTCAAGAAAACCAGCAAAAACTTTTGAAGGAGGTCTCAGTTATCCAGTCAAATCAATGCGAATTCACGGAGAAACTAGATTGTTTGGCAACAAAGCTATCCAAAGTAGAAGACGAGATTGAGTCCTTCAGAGGCACACATACAGCTGTCACGAACCTTCAGTCAACTGTAGACTCTCTGACAAAACAAGTTCAAACTTTGTCAGGCAAAAACGACGACTTAGGAAACCGATCTAGGCGATGCAACCTTGTTTTCTATGGCATTACGGATACTGAAAGGGAAACCTGGGATGAGGCAGAAAAAAATATCTGTTTGTGTAAGGATCTGCCTGGTGTGAGCATCAGTCACAGTGATATTGAACGCGCTCACAGGATAGGGCGATACAGCACGCAAAAGCCACGACCAACTTTAGTTGCTTTTTCGTCCTACAAAACTAAACAGAAGGTCTTACTTCAAGGTCGGAAGCTTAAAGAAACAACCTACGCTATGAGTGAGGACTACTCCGCGCAGGTTCGCTTAGAAAGAAGGCATCTAATTTCATTCGCCAAAAAGCAAACTCACCCCTTTAAGCTTCGGTTTAACTATTTGAATATTGGAAACAGCACCTACATCTTTGATAACGAGGCAAAAGAGGTAGTATAGCAAACCCACGAAGTTGACTGTTCTGTGTATGACAAACAAAGTTTGCAGCTTAAAATTATTAACTGTCGCAGCATAAAAAATAAAGCTGACGAGTTCGAGCTCGTAATTTCACTGCATTGTCCGGACATTATCATTGGCACTGAATCTTGGCTGGATGACACAGTTTTAAATGCTGAAGTGTTCCCAACAGGCTACACGGTTTATCACTCGGACAGGAACAGACACAGAGGGGGCATATTTATACTTGTTTCAGATAACTTGCAAAGCTGGCCGATCGATCTTTGCAACATAGACTGTGAGCTTGTCCTGTGTAAAGTTGCTTCACAAACTGGTAAGACAATTACGATAGCTTCGTTCTACAGGCCACCTGGAAATGACAGTACAGCTATATCTAGCCTGTCTGAAGCACTGGCATCAGTTTCTTGTGACGTTGTTCTACTGGGGGGCGACTTCAACCTACCAGATGTGTCCTGGGGCGGCGGTCTGCCAACCAATTTATCAAACTCATCGTTTCATTCTGCATTGTTTGATCTCACAAGTAGCTTCAACCTCACTCAGTGCGTCGAGTCCCCAACCAGAGTTACTGCTCTGTCATCCAACACCCTCGATCTCCTCTTCACAAATGAAGCTGATCTGGTGTCTCCACCTATCTGTGTTCCCGGTATCAGTGACCACGCTGTCGTTTTAACCAGCGTTTCTTATCCACACTAAAATAGAGCTCGGCTTACTCGAAAACTTATATACTTTTACGAACAGGGAAACTACCAGGCAATGAACAGTGAATGAACTGATTTTCTTCCAGCTTTTTCACAGGTTTGCTCAGAAAAAGATGTTAACATTGCTTGAAGCGTACTGAAAGATAGTTGCACTAATTTCGGAGCACATACCATCAAAATTTCTAACTGCCAAACGTGGGAAAGGTAAACCATGGATCACCCCCGAAATCCGTCAACTCCTTAGAAGAACACGCCGTCTTTTTCAGAACCTCAGAAAAAGCAAAATGCCAGTTACTTCTGAAAAATTATTTTCTGTCCAGCAAATTTCTAAATCGAAAAATAATGAAGAGAAGCATCATTTCTTCAGTACTTTAGACGCAAAGATTCGAAACAATGACAACATTATATGGAAGCTTGCCCAAAAAACCAGGAAAGAGAAAATTGGTATAGTACAATGTATCACGTCTGACAATGGCACGATAACAAATGATGAATTGAAAGCCACTGCTTTCAACGATTATTTCAGGTCCGCCTTTTCCGCTAATTCAGCGATGAGCAATATCCCTTTACCGTCTTGTGCCTCAGTTCTTCAGGAAATGCACGATATCACTTTAGCAATTCATGGTATTTTTCAAATCCTTACCAGCCTAGACACAAACAAAGCGACAGGTCCTGAAGGCATACCCAATCCCGTGTTGAAGGAATGTGCTAGTTCTCTTAGCAATCTTCTTCATACAATGTATATGACGTCATTATCTGAAGGAATCGTGCTGGACGAATGGAAGTCTGCTCATGTGGTTCCTGTCCATAAGAAAGGACCAAAAATAATTTAGAACAATATCGCCCAATTTCTCTTCTATGCGGCGCTTCGAAAATTATGGAACACATCATATACAGCAACCTAATAAGGCACTTGAATTTGCAAAACTTTTTTTACACAGAACAACATGGCTTTCGCACCAGATTTTCTTGTGACACACAGTTAACGGAATTTTCTTTTGGCATAACAACTGCATTAGATCAAGGTACTAGCGTTGACTGTTTGTTTTTAGATTTCAAAAAAGCATTCGATCGGGTACGGCATGATTGTATAATACACAAGATTCAGCACTTAAAAATTCCCGCTGACCTAATGAACTGGTTAATTAACTACTTCGTAAATCGCAGACAGATAACAGTGGTAAATGGATGTTGCTCATCAGCTGTTCCAGTCACGTCCGGAGTACCGCAGGGGTCTGTTCTGGGCCCGTTATTATTTCTTATTTTTATTAACGATATAGCTAAGAACATCCAGTTGAACCTACGATTGTACGCAGATGACTGCATTGTTTACCGCTCCATATACAATCCAAATGACAGCAAAATCCTTCCAGAGGACCTTAATAAAATTTCAAACTGGTGTACCACTTGGTGCATGACAGTAAATGAGTCAAAATGCAACTACATGTGCTTTTCTAGGAAAAAAACTGACATTTCCCATTCTTACCGGCTAAATAATTCGACCATTTCGAGCGTAACAGGGGCCAAGTACCTCGGCGTTCACTTCTCAAGCGATCTTACTTGGCAGGATCACATTGCAGAGATTGCCGCGAAAGGGAATAACACACTAATGTTCCTGGCTCGAAATTTTCATCCCTGTCCTCTGGCAACGAAAAAGTTATTATACACGATATACGTAAGACCTATTCTTGAATACGCGTGTACGATATGGGACCCTTATCAGGACAACCTTAAACACATCTTAGAGCGCGTGCAAAACCGAGCGGCACGCTTTATCACTGGGAGCTATCGCAGATCTAGTAGCGTCACACAAATGAAAATATGCCTAGCGCTTACAATGTTAGCCGAACGCCGGCGCTGCTTGTGTCTCACATTTTTTCATAAGGTCTTTTACAGCAATACTGGCATTAATAAATCGAAATACATGCTTAACCCGCATTACGTATCCCATCGCCGTGAACACACATTAAAAGTAAGGCCAATGAAGTCAAGAACTAACTTGTTAAAGTATTCTTTTTTCCCAAAACCATAAATGAATAGAATGCTCTGCCTCAGGATACTGTTTCTAAAACATCAAATTCAGCCTTTTTCAATGAACTGCTTGACGTGATCAGTTCGCGTGTTTTTTTTTTCGCATTTGCTTGCCTACTATATGTATTTCTGAGTGTATATGTGTTCATATGTTCATGTATGCCCATGTATGTGTATATATGTACATATAGTCCTTTTCTTTTTCTTTCCCCTTTTTGTTTTGGGATAGTTATGCTGCCTGCACTGTATTATTTGTCACCAAGGTTGTTTTTTTTTATGTAACCTTAATTACAACTGTTTAACACATGTGTTATTTCCCCCCCCATTGTAATGCTCTCGGAGCGAATGTGGGATTGTATAATAAATAAATAAATAAAAAATGTGTTCCACAGAGATAAAGCTGAAAAGAGTAACAACTGCTTACCATAGTTGGTGCAAACTAAGGGTAAAATGAAGTTCATATTTCCTGCAAATCTAGTAGTATTTACATTCGTAAGGGAGGTCTTTGGCATGATCGTTACTGGAATATCATTGTTTAATGCCCTAAATATATACATGTCCCAGGTTGTATTTAACAAGATCAGTCACATTCAAAATATTATGTGCATGTAACAGCTGATTTGTGCTAATGCTATGAGGTGAAAATGTTATTAGTCGAATAGCTCGATTCTGAATGACTTGCAATGAAGTTACTTGTAAGTGTTTCCCCATGATTCAATGTTATAGTTAATATGAGAATGAACAAAAGCATAATAAAGCAACGTGAGAGTTGAAAATGAGAAATATGGTCGTGCTTTGATTAAAATGCATATTCTGTATGCCATTTTCTTCTTCACATTAGCTATGTGAAGGTGAAATTTAAGATGACGATCAAATTCCACACCTAAATAGGAGCAATGATCAAGTGCAGTGATTAGGTGATTGTTGATGGAAATAGATTGAAGGAGCTCAGGCAATTGCTGATGTGAGGCAAAGACGACAAAATTGGTCTTATTGAAGGTTAATCTGCAGCTTGTTAAGTTGACAGCATGTGAAAATTTTCGCGAGATCTTCGTTTAGCTTACATGTTAGCATTGATATACAATTGTTAGAACTAAATATAGTAGTATCATCAGCATAAATAATACACTTTGATGAGGAGAGGCAACTAGGCAGGTCATTAATATAAATTAGGAAAAGTAGAGGACCTAATATGGACCCCTGTGGAACACCAATTTAATAGTAGCTTCTTTATAGTAGTACCCAGAAAGGTTAACTTGCTTTCTATCTAGTAAGTAACTGTGGATTAGAAGTAGAGGTGGACCAGTTATTCTGATGGCTTTAAGTTTAGCACAAAGAATTGTGTGATTAATTGTGTCAAAGGCCTTGGATAGATCAACGAATATCGAGGCTGCAAATTTACCTTCATCAAACGCTTTTTCTGAGATGATCAGTAAGAGAAATGAGTGCTAGATTAGTTGAAAAACCAGAACGAAAGCCAAACTGATAAAGGGAAAGAATACTAAATTTATCTAAATATTTTGTTAGATGCTTTTTGATAAGTTTTTCAATATTAAAAAAGGGAAAAACGCAAATGGGTCTATAATTCTGCGTAAGCCTGCGATCACCTTTTTTGAAAACGGGAATGACTCGACCGTGTTAAAGTTCATGTGGAAAAACATCGGTTTTAAAAATCAGGTTAATGATAGCTGAGAGGACGTTAGCAATATGTTCTGCAGTCATTTTAATGTGATAGGCGTTAATATTATTTAGGCCAGCACTAGTGGCTTTAAGGGTTTCAATTACTAAAATTACTCTATCAGGTGTTGTTGGAACAAGGAAAAATTAATGAGGTAATCGTTTAAAGGATATGCTACAGCATGAAGCGGAATCGGAAGTGTTATTGAAGAAAGCATCACAAAAGGCATTTGCAATATCAAGCAGATTAATGTATACCATTTCATTGTCAATGATTCTCAAAATGACGCTCTGAGAGTTAAGGTTTAAAAAGGTGTTAACTATTTCCCACTTTCTTCTAGTGTTATTACCACAATCTATAATTTCTTGTTCGTTATAATTTCTCTTTGCATTTCTCAGCTGTGCAGAAAGCGAGTTAGAAAATTTTTTATAATGGGCAAGTAGTTTAGTATTGAAAGGTTGCTTCTTTGTTTTTTTATACAAATTTTCACGTGACCGCACTGCTTTCAGAAGGCTATCTGTAAGCCAAGGATTTTGTGGCGATGATACCTTTTTTCTGCATTTTATTTTATGAGAGTGGCAGTTGAAATGTTGAAATGCGATGAAAGTGTCGTTAAAATACCTTTCTCGAATGTAAAGGCGTTTTACAATAGTTTTACTTTTTGTATTCGCTACTGCATGAGGTGCCTGTTGTCATATTTATTAGAAACTAAACAAAGCACAAAGCATATCCGCATGATGCTCCCATTGTTTTGTGAAGTGTTGCCTAGATTGCACTTAGTAAAAAGAATTTTGTATTGAACTGTCCATGTTAGTACTGTACCTTTTTCTTTTTAGTTTGGTCCTCCACGCTGTACTTGGTGTTGCATTTCCGTGTTTCCTGAATCGCCGTACTTGCCTGCATTGTGACTATTTTTGTTATTTCCTATTCAACCAATCCCCACATGTAATGCCCTTTCAGGCCTTTAGGATACCCAAATAAACAAATAAATAAATAAATAAGTAAGTAAATAAATAAGATGTTGCTTCTGGTGTGGACCTTCTCAGAAACCTCCTTAAGCAGCCCAATTGAAGTAACGCTTTCTTTTTCAATGTAACTGGATTCCAAGGGAAGGGAAGCGTAGCAGGGGGCGGCAGAAAGTTAGGTGGGCGGCTGAGATTAAGAAGTTTGCAGGGACAACATGGCCACAAATAGTACATGACCGGGGTTGTTGGAGAAGTATGGGAGAGGCCTTTGCCCTGCAGTGGGTGTAACCAGGCTGATGATGATGATTTCAATGTAAAAGACGTGCTTCTTCATTGAAGGGGGGACGTGGCAATTGAAGTGGTCAAATTGTCGAAATTTTTCTATTTTCCAGCATATTTATTATTATTTTTTCATGATCCACGGATCTTTATTTACCTCGTGGTGAAATATTGCAATGAAATATGCAATAGAAATCGAGTGAACAGCACTTTCCTAGAGTGTTGTCATAAAAAATTGTGAAAAAGTCGGGCTTCAGAAGGGGCCGTCACACCGCCGATCACTTGGCTATCCGTTGATGCAGCACTGCCATCTTGGTATCATTGTAAAGAGGAGACATCGGAGCTTAAGATAGCCACAGCAACATATTTCTGCACCAAAAAATAAACCAGCAAACCTCAGCGAAAAAAGGCAAAAGCGGCATTGTGATTGGCCGCAATAGTCACGTGGGCCACAGGGCACGCTCCTATTGGCTGTTGCAGATTTGAATTGCTGACGAACCTCTCTCATGCACATTTGCGCAGCAGCGAGCTATGCGTTCCGATCAATGTGACCAACGATCGTGGCAGCATAACGCACATGTTCTGTGATGAGCCCCAAAGAAAGCAGGTTCCGAATGGCCCATGTGTAAGGAAGACCACAAAAGGCGTGGAACAGAGAGAGAAAACTACCAGTAGAAGTGGGTGCCACTGGCCTTGTCGACGAGGCACGAGTGCCGCATATGGGTGACTGGGAAAGCGTGTTCGAATGCGGTGCTAATGATGGGACCGTGGGCTTTGGTGACGACCTGACCGTGGGCTGTGTTGATGGCGCATCTGCGTGCAATTGTGACAGTGCTTGCGTGTGTGGTTGTAACGGCAATGTGACATCAGCGAGAGCAAAAGTTTTTGCACGGAATATTCAGCTGCCGATTTCAACTCCAACTCTGACTAATGAAGAGGTTGCACAAAGAGAGGAGACAAGAGCGGACGTTTCAAATACGCTATCATTTACCTCTGCATGACGCATGGGCGCACAACACATCAAGAAGGCAACTAAGCTGCAAGAAACTGCTGCAAGGAAGTGAAAAACTACATCAAAACGTAAAGAAAATGTGTCCTCACAGGCAAAGGACTATATCCCAGGCAGGTTTTAGGTGCTAAAAGTAAATATTTAAATCTTTAGAACAAATTAAACTTTGAGCTCCGTTTTCTCAGCTTTCATTTTTTGTGCAGTTGCCTTCAATCATCCCAGTGATATTTCACGAATGAAGACAAAATCATTCTCTCTTTAACACTTAGATCCTGAAGGATTGATGAGTGCAATAAAGCTGTTAATTTTTATCTGCACCTTATAAAAAAATTTATAATGGATATTTTGCAAAAGTTGTTAGTAAGACAATATGCATAGGAAAGTTCCAAAAAGAAATATTTTATGCTCATTTCGGCATTTATAAAATAAACCAATAGCTTTATTGCACAAAATTGGCCTTTGTGAAATCTTGATGTGAAAACCTTGGCGAACTTATGTTTAATTAATTCATTAGTTTGTGGATGACTATTAGAGATTGTCAAGTGTCCTAACTAAAAAACTATAATAGATCGCACAAAACTGATTTCAGTTATGATATCAGCATGACTAATCACACCTGCATGCCAAATTTAATAAATTTATTTCCATAAATTAAAGAAAAACTTTTTGTTGCCACATCCTCCCTTAAAATCTGAGCTGAATATGACACCTAAATACTTAAGATGTTTAAAATGGAAATTTATGATCATTGATAATGTAGGCAGATTGGAGATGAAGCTGTGTATGAGTTACAGCCATAGCCACTGTTTTTTCATTATTTACTTTCATTTGCCAGGTTTTGCATCAAGCATGTACTTTTAATAGTGCCGAATTTAAGAGGTCCTGGTCATGGTGACTACGAATTATATGATATAGAATGTAGTCGTCTGCTAATAACCTTATGTTTACTAGAGTGCCTTGTGTGATCTCAGTAACGAAAATCAGGAAAAAAGTGACCCTAGCACTGATCTCTGCAAAATGCCCATCTTCACTAATGGTGGTGAATCAGAGCCAACTATTTTCGACAGGAAAAGCAAGCATCAATCCACCCAAGTGTTTTTTTTTTAGTGTAAGCTTAAGTTAAATGAAAAGCACTGAAGGGGAAACATGGTCGAAAGGTTTTTCGAAGTCTAAAGAAATCATGCCAATTTTGTCTTGCTTGTCTAAAATGGCTACAATGTCGTGAATGATTTCCAGCAGTTGGTTGTTGTTGAAATCTCTTTCTGGAACCTGTGTTGCCAGGTGTTGAGCAGGCAGTTTTGTTCAAGAGGAAGGGATATGTACTTGAATATACTGTGTTCCATAGTTGTTGTTCCAGTACAGAGACAGCAATGAAATGGCCTGTGCGAGGAAACATTAATGTGTTGCTTGTTTTTGGTATTGGAATAACGAACTTTCAGTCACATGGAAGTTCACCTAGTGACAGAGACTTGAAAGAGATGATGCTCAAGAACTTGAAGCACCATATCTGCTGAAAATAAAAGTGTTTGGTATGTTGTCTATGTGTGGTGATGTCTTTGAGTCAAGGTTGAAAAGATGCCTTCCTGAGATCATCTATGGGAGGAATCTGCTCAGGTGCAGAGCTGAAGCAGGCTAATACATTACAGAATATGTGCCTGGTTCGGCTGCAGGTAGAGCTTGTGATTGCAGAGTGTATTGCATATAGGAACTTCAAGTGTATTAATGGCTGCATAAACACATTCACCAAACCTGACAAATACTCTAGCCCACATAACTATTATTTCCATAGTAACAGTTTCTCTGATAGATGGAAAACAGCCTTTTCAAAGTCAAAACATTAGTGCTCCATAATTATATGCAGTTCACGTAAATGCTGATGATGCCAATGTAGTTCATCAGATACACTACTGTCCTGCACTTGCAAGGCCTCAATGACCATCGATTCACAGGGAGTGATTATTAATATGGTAAAACATAACCAGGTTGCAACCAAAAGCCGCAGGGTGATTCTACGTGAGACCGAACATGCGTGTCTGCTTAATATTTTTGTTTTGGCTGGTTTTTTTATATGTAGGAATATTCAAACTGCGCGGAACCGAAAATTTTATTCCTGAAAAGCATTCCCAGCAAGCCAAAAAAACATATGAAGGTGGCAGCGCGAGCGTCCTCCTATTATTTACCACAATATTTTTCGCTTTCATGGCCGAAGTAATTGCAAACTAAAAATGTTCTGTCGAAGAACTTTTATACTCATTTTAATACACTTCACAGTAAATTAGTTCTATGCGTTTTCTTATGCTGTTCACAAAAGAAAAAAATGTAAGAAAAGTCCAAACATGGCCCAAATCATAAACATGTAACTTTGATGTGTCTTGGCACAATTTCTATTTTACACAGAAACTTGAAAAATGTGTCAAACATAGAACATTCTCTTTGCAACATTTATGCAAAAGATGATCTTCCTACATGAAACACAAGAAAAGAAAAATATAGCTAAAGAAACAAGTTTATTCAAAAAAGCTCATTTTTAAGAAAAAATTTTAACAACACCGGTTCCATTTTTTGAAAAAATTTTGGACGCAGTCCGCTTATGTCGTGCAAAACATGGGTGTGATAATGTTTCCTCATTTCCTTTATTCACAAAATATAACGGGCCAAAGTGACCCATTTCAAACGTGCTGGCTTTGGTGCCGCAATGACTCGTTCTGGTTTGTTAACATTTACTCTCTCTTAAAAAAGGAAAAGGCAATGGTTGCCACAAATGAAGGAAGGTTTACCTCCGTTTTTTATTATGGCAAGAACAGAGAATGTGTTTTTTGCTTTGTTTTCTGGGACACAAGAGAGCAGAAACTCAACAGTACTTGTGGCGCTCGAACAAATTTATTGCATGTCCTTTGCAGTTAGCATTTAAAAGGGTTTAATCACCGTCAGCTCGCTAGCAGCAGAAGAACTTCAGTTTGGCCTAGTTAGTATTTACTGCAAATCATATTGACCGCAAAAAAGACGGGGACATAGGAAGAAAACACATAAACAGCACAGGCGGTAACTTATTTATATGGTAAGCCTCCACCGCCTGTGCTGTTTATGTGTTTTCTTCCTATGTCTCCGTCTTTTTTGCGGTCAATATGATTCGCTAGCAGCAGTTCTCACAACAGACAGCACATGTCTGCTTGACTGATCGCAGGCACACATTCACACATGCTGTGACTGAATTGCCGGCACATACGGCACTGACTTCCACTCCACTGACTTCTGGTGATGATGTGCGTTAATGGTTGCAGCAGGCACATAGGCAGGGCCACACTCTTGATCTTGCCGCTATGTTGGGAGACCATCTCGTGTGCAGACTGAATGAAGGCGGTGCTTCCAAACCTGAGGATCTGCAGGGAAGCTTGGTGTTTAAAGATTCCACCCACACCGTCACAGGCATTCTTCCCATGCCCGGTAGCGGCAAATATCCACCTCGCAGACGTACACTTGGAGTGGCACAACTCATACAGTTGGCAGCCTATTTTTAAAATTGCTCACTTCACCATCGGTGGTGTACATTACGTGACAGTAGACGGGTGCTTTTTCATCTAACACTTCATGCACTCTACCTAGGGCGTAGCAGGCATGCGCTGCGTCTTGATGCATGTCATCGCTTATGAGAGCAAACCTGTGTGTTGCTTTCCTAGTCGTGGTGACACAGGTGAAAATAGAGATCTGTTTCTTATGCCAGTGGTACAATGGTGTTTCATTTGAGAGAAGGACTGTCCAGTTTTCTCCAAAATCAAAATACAGAACAATGCTTGTCATAAACAGCCATAAACATGTCATAAACAGCTTTGAGACACACTCTCTCTGGCCATTTGTGATGACTGACACAACGTCCTTCTCGTTCGGGCTCTGCCGAGAGCACCCAAGTTCGTCCTTGGGGAAGTAGTCGAGCGCAGCTTGTACATTCAATGGGCTTAACCTTGACTTCATCTACGGATCAAAATCTGACCGCATTCTATGCTTCTCGCACCAACTTCGGGCCTTTCTGATCATGTAGGTTGCAACAGACGGGATTGCCTCTGAAATGTACAGGCTTTCAAGTTCTGGTGGCACAATGGTTAGAGATGCAGACGCTCTCGATAGGACCTTGAAGCCTCGTACACTTGCGTCAAGCTATTTAACCAGCCAGCGCATCCACGACATTCTGTCACAGACAGTTCAGGTGTATTGACGCTTCCGTATGCAGCGCTTAAAGTTGAGCATATCTTCGTCACCGCGACGTTTTCAATCTCGGCCGGTTTTATCTTTCCGTAAGATCGTCTGCTGCGTTTGTGAATGGAAGATGGTGGCTTCAATGGTGAAACATCAAAAGAAAGGTGGACGTACCTGTTCTAGTCGTCAATCACTTCTTCCTGAAGAAATTCCTCGTCTGCTTCATTGCGGGTGTCATTAGATGAAGACAGGATTTCCTTGAGGCGCGTAAAGCAGTGCTGGCAGACCTCATCAGCGTATCGAATATCCCCAGCCCCTTGCAGTAGCTTTCGCAGGAAGAAAACATCCGAAACATTTAGGCAACAAAATTTGTTTTTCTTAGCAATCTTCTTGTGAACGCGCAAATAATTGGTACAGAATACTCGGACCAAGCTATGAGCTGCAGGCGTCGCATGTATACTGCACAGCTAGACCAAGTTAAATGTTTGTAGTGAACAGCACCACACTCTTTCTGTAACTTTTTTTTGTGCCGCTGTCGTGACTGAGCCTCCAGAATGCCTCACGGTTTCATGTTTTATGAACAAGGCCGTCTAAAGTTTTTCGCGGTGAAAACATGGGAGCCCCACTAGTTATCGAAGGACAATGGCTGTCTGGTGCCACCAGCAGGGTGTCTACCAAGTTAATATTTCCAAATTCCCCGAGTTTTCCAGGTTTTTTCTGAGTGCCTTTGCAATATTCCCTGAGTGATGCAGAACTATGTTTTGAAGAAACCATATCGCCAAATGCTGTCACTCTCTATAAGCATATGAAAAAAATTTAAAAAGAAAAGACTTAATCCAATTTGAATACTAAGGAGTAGTGTTTATGTTATTCAAATAGAGAATAGAAGGAGGGTTTAGTAAAATGTACAGCAAATAAAATGTTTTTGAAAAAAACTTGCAAATCGAGTCGGACATTCTCAAATATGAATAAGAAGGAGATGCATACAGAAGCAAATATTTTATAATATGAGCTATTTCTATCAACTGATAGCAAGCTCAATGGTATGAGGCCCAAACTTTGTCACAATTGAGATTCTCTCTCAACAGCTCGTAAATCAACCTCAATTGTCCTGACATACTCTCAGCCCACGCACAACGCCTCAGTGTTGCGTTTCACTGCTTTAAAGAGTTTATTTTGGTTTGGATGAGGGACACCAGCATCTCGGCATCAGCCAACACTTTGTTTTTTGAGCTCAAGCTCCTTCAAAACGGCGGCAGCACGTTTAATTACCCATTCATTCCTCAATGTGTAGGTCCTTTCAGTTTTTGTCCTCCTCGTGCCACTCGTTCACCCCACGGACCATTTGAAGCATGTTCTTGGTCAGTTGGACAGTCCATGTCTGATTTTTGAACTCCTTAGGAGCCACAAAAACGTCCGAAAAATCAGCCAGTTGGAAAAAATAAATGCATGTCATTTACTGTCCTTAAGGGCTCAAATCACCACAAGCACATTCAGTACACCTATTAGGCATATCGGTGCTCATACTGCGACAGGAAATACTGGGTGCAAGCGTGTATAATTAAGGAATACATACTGTGTCCCGTGGCAATAGCCCCTTCTCACGCTTGTTACGCTTCACTGCAATACTTTTGTAACAGAACTGCTTATTGGCCTAGTTGGTGCTTGCTAAAAGACATGTTTTTGCCGCAGTTGAACACGCACAAAAGGAAGACACATAAAGACAACACGGGGCGCCTGTGTTGTCTTTATGTTTCTTCCTTTTGTACGTGTTCAATTGCGGCAAAAAACATGTCTTAATATTTTTGCATATGCTTCACCAAGTAACAGTTCTGTACGGAGGCGAAGCTGGCTTTCGGGAACCGGCATTATGCAATGCATCATGCTTTTCAAGTTTCTAAGCCAATCGCGAGGACCACAATGGTGGAGTCCATGCCATTGCTGACAGCAGTGAATTCTTTCAATACAAAACCAGGCATCCAATGGCAAGAAGTTTCACAGCAAACTTGGAAGCAGCTATAGGTCTAGCATTGCCGCAGTGGTGACTACGGCTGCCAGCAGATTTGCATGCGAGAGTGCCGGTTCAAGGCGGCAAGGTAATCAAAATGGCAGCGTTGGTGGCTTTGACTAATGCCGTTTCGGACCTGCGGTAATGGCAAAACATCTGGAAAATTGGACGGTGAAGAGTTCCTGCGTCCAAAATTTCAGACATTCTGATACATTGACTCTATGGGGTACACGGTGGTGCTGTGAAGCCGTCCAAATTATCGAGAATCCGGAAAGTCGATAGTTGACTGTACGCTGGCAACTCCTCCAGCCGCAACAGGACGTCAAAGACGATTCATTACGATTTCTGTCTGTTACTCGAACCAGCATTATCGCGGCTTTCGACCCTTTCAATAAAATTGCACCTAATTTTCCTTGATAAAGGCACACATTTCCTGAGTTTTCCTTGAGTTTTTCCGGTTTTCCCGGTTTTACTGGTTGGTAGACACCCTGCACCAGTGATCAATGCTGTTCTTGGCATGGGAAAGCACGCCAGCAAGGTGCTGGCAAAACATCATAAATTAGAAATTTTTGGCAGCCTTTGGCTCAGTCATAGCACACTGCTCTTTTTTGGGCAACTGAAATGCAGAGGTGAAAGTCAAGGTACGACAGGAAGACGTTATCTGTGGGTGATACGAAAAACGTGATAACGGGAAACGAAATAAATGGCTCGAGAAATGACACACACACACACACACACACACACATATACATATATATATATATATAGAGAGAGAGAGAGAAACTTTATTTGTCAGAAAGAGATTTTAAGGAGGGGTGGTCGGAGCCCCCCAGTCCACGGCCCCACTGGCCTCTGCCGCCTGCCTGACCTGGCTAATAGAAAGTTATAGTTTAGCGTATGCTATACCATTGCGTACACTACAACATAGTGGGTCATTACTGTGCATGTGCAGAATGCTAAACAACCCATAGCGTATAGCGTACACACTCTATTTCTCAGATTTAGCGTTAGTGTCATTGCATGGTTTGCGTAGTTTGCGGAAAACATGGTGGCTGTCCCGGCTACCCGCTTCGAATTGAATTTGGCGTTGCTTTTGTGAAATTCAAATTCGTTCGTAGCAACTGAGTGTGTAAACAGCTTTCGCTTAGTCTCAGGCTGCTTGGAAGACAGAGTATTATGGATAACCTTGTGGGGTTTTTGACATCGCTTCTCATTTCGAGCGAGTCGAAGCCTAACGAAACATTCAAGATGTCGGTGCCGCCTAACGACAGTCAGGAAATAGCCCCAACGACAGCATATGGCCTCCGAGATCTGAAGATATCACAGGGCAACTAAAACTGTAAAAAACATGCGCTGCTTATCATACGCTATACTATAGCGTATACCGTATGCTGTAGTTGTGTTCGCTATTCTATAAGTGTCTAATTAAGGAGTTTTGTCCTGCCAAGTCGTAATGGGTGAGCTGTGCCTCCCACTTCTCCCTTGTTTCATTGCTATTTGGCCTATGAGGGCACTTAGTGCACTCCTAGGTTACATGTATTAGGGTGCCTTTCTAAAAACTTATTTGAGTCATACCGGCAAGATAAGACTCAGATAAATAAAAGAGATTACTTCTAGAACATACGTCTTCCGGCACTCGTTTTTTTACCCCACACAATATCCCAGTGGAATAAGCTACAGTAGGAAATTGCTGATAGTCGCACAGAAGTATTGTTCAGAGCATTGCTGTTGAATTTATAGTGGCATGAACCTTTCTATTGTGGTGCTTTTTTTGTCTGATCACTTATGTATTTCATCTGTGCATATGTAACCCTGTGTATTCCCCCCTGCAATAATGCCTTCAGGTGCTGCAGGTAGTTGAAATAAATAAATTGATAAGTATTTAGCAAGGCACAGCATGTCTCACATGGTGATGACAAAGAAGGTTCCAGTATCCATTGCATGTGGGGGATGGGGAACAGGCCGTGAAGTTGCACCTCCATAATGGTGCACCTGCTGATTATGGAAGTGCTCCCTTGCTAATAGATTAGCCTGCCTTGGCGCCGCAAGCAGGTAATTTACAGTGTGCACCATGCGGGTTTTGGCAAGGTCAGCCACAGCATGCACTCGCAGCATCTCACATGCTGTTGACAAGCGAATAATGGAGGCGTAAGTGCAATGTCCACAGAGGTTGTAAGTTGCAAACTCAGTACACATTCGTACTTTCGAGTGCGGCAGCCCCCCCTGATAGCTTGGCGTGCTATGTTCTCACCGCTTACTTAGCACTGAAGGCAGACGCGTGGACCCATATCTTGAAAACGATCTGCGAAACGGGCAGAGTGCAGTATGTGCTGAGAGCGCCGTGAGCGCAGAGTTCGCGTCGTTTCGTTGGCGTTGAAGCGGCAGGCAGCACAAAGGGAAAGTCACTCGTTGCTGCGAATTCTATCTTGAAAGTAATCGTCTTACTAAACGAAGGGACGGACAGTTTTCTCATTCGGGAAGCATATAAATGCCTACACATTTAAATAATTAGGGTGGTTCGTATTGATTCCATTGTTCACTTCAAAATTAGGCTTGGTGGGCATACTGCCATGAGAAATACCACTTACTCTATCATTCACAACAGCAACATTTTACAGATGCAGACAGATGTGGATTTTGTTAAAAAATTCTAACAAACCTTTGTGTGGCATTCAAATTTTTGGTTGTCATTGTGCACTGGCCCTAGGGAACTTGTGGCAGTGACGCATCAAAAGCGAAATACAGCTGCGTTTCGTCAATTGGACCTTGGCGGAAGCGTCAAAAGTGATGGAATTATCCAGTGGGTCGAATTAAAAGAAGGTGCAGAGAAAATATTGAAGCACACCACTGCTTTCTGTGGCAGCATTTACCCGATTCTAATGCCTCCCCCTAATCTAATCCACACCCTGTTCAATATAGAAAACATCGTGCATCCCCAAATCTAACATGCACTCGATTTTATGACAAGAATAATGTAACATGGCACTGATACTGGCAATCACAAAAGCATGAAACCTTTAGAGCTAAAATTACTTCCATTACTGCCCTTTACTCCAATATATGCCCAGTGGGTTGCACAACTTTAAACATGAAAAGAAGATGGCTTTGCGGCCTGTCAAAGCACCATACAGCCATGCATGTGATTAAATTTTAATAAAACAGCAACAAAAGAATCTGCGAGTGGCCTGACAGCCTTTATGGCCTTCTGTTCCAATGAAATGGTCTTTTGCTTCAGCTTTCCACTTGGCTTGTCCATAGTATCATGAAACCGGCAAGACAGTGACGTAATCAAAGAGAACAGCTTGCACGCTGCAACAAGATTGAAGGTCTGTCATGGTTGAGCAGCACATGGCACACCATTGACACACCAGCCCTATCCACCATGCAGTCCAACCATGGCCTAGAAATGTATGGGGCACTAGCTGGGACACCTACAATGGATGTTATATACAGTAGGACATTTGGTAAGCTCAATCCAGCTGCTATTCACTCTGTCAGCTCATTTCATTTTGAACAACTTTATTTTGATCCTTATATTGGACTTTACCAAGTGGGCTTAGTGGGCTCGGTGGCATTGCCACGATGCGTTCCACTAACCCGCTGCTGTTCTTCATGCAGGTTTGGACATCAGTTATCATGCGAATGCTTCTGCCTCTTCTTGTAAAATGAACAAGCGTCGGTTTGGGATGATCGCAACAGTGCTTCGATGATGTGATAACATGGGATATCAGAACCAACAGGGATTCAACCCGTCTGGCGACGACGCCAGTGAAAGAATGGATCCTCGACGAAACACCACTGGCCCTGCTGCCATCGTCAACAACCATCCAGCTGCCTATAAAAGAAGAGCGACTACCCCTGGCACACTGTGGGCTCCGTGGCATTGCCACGATGCGGTCCACTAACCTGCTGCTGTTCTTCATGCAGGCCTGTGAACCAAGCTCTCTTTACGCTAAGAAAACCAATAATTATTTTCTTGTGCAGCTACCGAGCCCGAAGTGCTGCTTGTGTGTTGTTCCTGAGTGCCTTTGGGTTATCAGATGCCTTTTGTTACTCTCTAGGGATATTGAAAGTAATCCCGGTCCGGATTACGCCACATTACTTGCTGAAATTAAGAAGGTATCTGCTGACCAAGATACAATTATCGCTGAGATGCAAGATCTCAAAAACAAATACATGGCTATAACTGCATCTCTAGAGACTCTAAGCGAGAGACTGACGCACCTGGAGGGCAATTACGAAAGTTCTTTATCCATGCAAGCCGATATGCAATCCATACGGGCAGACAGGGAACAAATGACGCAGTTGGTTCATAAACCGGATGCCCGTGTAGATGATGCTAAGAACTGCTCAATGCGAAATAATTTTATTTTTTATGGCCTTTTCCATCGATCAGCATCAGAGCCATCAAACGAATCGGAAAAAATTATCTTACGCCACTGTTCGGATCATCTGAATATACCGCTTGACCCTAAGGAAATAGAGCGAGTGCATCGAATTGGTCAGTATTCCCCTGATCGCAAGCGCCCAATTATAGTTAAATTTGTATTCTTTAAAACAAAGAAACCTGTCCTTTTTTATGGCCGTAATCGTAAAGGCACTGACTTCGGCGTTGCCGAAGATTTTTCGCCGGCTGTTAGGAATGCCCGTAAACACCTTGTCGCCTTTGCAAAAGCTAAGCCTGTGCCGTTTTCCCTACATTTTAAAATGCTATTCATAGGTTCCAAGCGCTACGTATATAATGAAGCTTTGCAGACGATTAAAGAAGTATAGCAACCACTTCGTAATCAAATATAAATCGACACCCCCGAATAGCAGTTGCATCACGCACTTCTATCTCAGTAATCTTTATTCACATACGAAGCTTCATTGCAAAACGCGAACATGCGTCTAATCTTCTACTAACATCTAAAAGCAACGTGCTGGTACTCACGGAAACCTGGCTTAGTGACCATATTCCAGACTTGGAAGTGCTGGCTGATTTACCGAATTTTAATGTGTTTCGGAAGGATCGCACGACAACACGAGGAGGAAGCATTCTTATAGCTGTCAGTCAACAATTATCGTGTTCTGTTGTTAGCGTCATATCCAACTTGGAAATCCTTTTCATTCATTGTCACACCGCTCCACAAACAGTTCTTTTGGGCGGTTGCTATATAGCCCAGATTTTGCCTGTCAATTTAACAATGTACTCTGCAAAATACCTTTTCAGTACCCCAAAGCTGACCTCCTCCTCTTCGGAGACTTTAACTTTCCAGATATCAATTGGCGCAATATAGCTCCGTCTTTAGTAAATCAGACAGAAGCAAGAAATTTCCTTGATGTTTGTGTTAATTTTAACCTCGCTAAACTTGTATCTGAACCAAAGCGTGTCACACAAGACACAGCTAATGTACTAGACCTAATACTAACAAGTCGACCAGACGGTTTATTATCAATTACCTATCTGAAGGAAATTAGCGACCATAAACTTATTCACACTTCTTTTCACTTTGCGCCAATTACACGCCAGAAACTTCAAAAGACAATACATCTTTTTAACAAAGGCAACTACGAGGCTATACGTAATAATCTGTACGACTTCTTTATTTCATTCGAGGCAACTTTTAACAAACACAATATCCATACTAACTGGCAAAGGTTCAAAGAAAAAATAAATGATCTAGCTGACAGGTTCATTCCAAAGATAACGTTTCGAACGCAACTTCAGAAGCCGTCATTCACCAATTCTTTAAAGAGACTTGATAATAAAAATAAACGTTTGTACCGCGCAGCAAACGGCAGGACAAACACAGTCGCCTGGGATAAATACTACACAGTAGAATGCGCACATTTATCAGCTATTCGGGAGGCAAAACAGTCTTTCTTTCACGAAGATCCACCAAAAATGCTAGTCACTAATCCAAGAAAGTTCTGGCAGATGATCAATCCTTGGGAAATAAGCAGTATTGCGTTAGTCAACGAGAACAGTGAAACGGTCGACGATGATGAATGTGCTAATCTTTTTGAGAGCTTTTGTGTCAGTCTTCTCCTATGAACCTAGCTTGTCACTTCCCTCTACAATTAACAACTCAACTAGTGTCATGCCATCGGTAACCTTCTTTGCCGATGGTATTTTGTCTCTAATTGACAATCTTAAAATAACATCCTCAGCCGGAGTAGATAACATAAACTCAGAAGTGTTAAAAAATACTAGACATCAGTGCTGCTTATTTGTGCTTGCTGTTCTCGCCATCACTCTCAACTGGCATCATGCCAGATGACTGGAAGGTGGGGAGGGTTGTACCCATCTACAAATCAGGTGACAAGAACTCTCCACTTACCTATCACCCCATCTCACAAACAAGCATACTTTGCAAAATCATGGAACATATCATTTATACAGAAATTATGAAATTTTTAGATGCAGGAAACTTTTTTCATTTTTCACAGCACGGATTTCGCACGGGATTGTCCTGCGAAAGACAATTGGCAGTTTTCCTTCATGATCTTCACACTAATCTATAGTCGGATACAACTTTAGAAAAAAAGGGAGGCCCCGCCCAGACGACCGAAGCGCAACAGCCGATTGCCTCTGCGACTAAAATAGTCCCGCTCGAAAAATCATGCTCCTGAAACGCGCAATTCTTGGTATAAATAAAGACTTGTATTTTGATTTTGACTGGTTTAGTGGAGCTCTCATGTGCTACAGCACATGCCGGATAGCGACAAAAAAATGACCCCCGTGCCTTCTACAATGCTGCCCGTCGTCTGCTGTTTAGCTTCGTTGCAAGTGACAAAAGTAGAAAGAGCAGCTCTGCATGGCTTTTGCGCTTGTTTACATGTACACGGCGTATCTACTACTCGTTTTCCAAGCTTAAAATGAATCAGTTGCTATTGAAAAAGTACTTATATAAAACAATTCATTTATCGCAACCATTACAAACCTGGGGCGAGAATACGGTCGAGGCAAGACGGTAGAAAAATGCTTCATTCATCGTTTTAAATAAATACTCTTGCTTTTAAATAGCATAACACTTATATTTTTTTGGTTTTGTGTTTTCGCAATTTCACAGCACACATTCTACAGCTTGCGCGTGCAGTGAGCACTGGTGGACAGCAATCAATCGACGGTGTACACAATGCTCGAACACTGTCGCTAGACACTCGGCTATGTCACTGCTGGCAATGATCGTTCACGCTAAGTTGACGGCGACAAATCTTTGCATTGAAGGCTTCTTCTGCAAATATTTTTTGTTGAGACACTCATAGGCTTGTTTCATGCGCACACACTTGTTTGATTTCTCCTGAGAATGGTTTTCCTCCATTACTTCCCCCGTCTGACGAAAAACGCAGCGACACAGTACATGAGCACACCCGCCGCTAACAGTAGGCACCAGTCTTTAGAAAACTCTTCTCGTCGTAATGTCACTCGGGAGCGAAATAAAACAACATGGAACAAACACCCAGGATGTGTGTTCGTAGCGGTCGCCGCGGGATCCTGTTTTCAGGCAAAGCGTAGTGCAGCACCAGAGATGCTCGCTGCAATGTTCCTTCACCGGATCACGGCTCAGAATAAACGCACGCGGCACAAATGCCGCATCGTGAGCTCCTAGTAATATTTCCGGCATGATAAACCATCACAAACAGTTCTGGAATTCACTCTGACGAGGGGCTGAAACACACAGCTGACGCGACCTCGCCCAGTTCGAAGCATGGGCGGCCATCTTCTCCATCGGCGGGCTCAACCCTCGTCAGGCTGATGACGTTAGTCCAGAGTGCGCGCCCATTGGTGGGTGCTCGTGTGCCTCCGCCTCGGACGAGTAAACGCCCCCTGTTTTCTAAAGTTGTATCCAACTATTGATACTAAACAGCAGACATACGCAGTATTCCTAGACTTCGCAAAAGCATTCGATAAGGTACCACATCGACTGTTACTAAAACTATCTCTGGCGAACGTGCATCCCGATATATTGCAATGGATTGAAGCTTTCCTTAGTAACTGCTCAAAGTTTGTCCTCATTAACAACAGCCCATCTGTTTCCCTACCAGTAACTTTTGATTTTCCACAAGGATCTGTCCTCGGGCCTCTCCTCTTCTTAATATATATTAGCGACTTACCTCTGCATGTATCCTGCAATATTTGCATGTTTGCAGATGACTGCATCATTTACCAAACAATTACTAACACGTCTGACCAAATCTCCCTTCAGGAGGATATTAACCGCTTGCAACAATGGTGCGATTGCTGGTTAATGACACCTAGCCTAAATAAATGTAAAGTATTGGTATTCTCCCGCCAACGTAACCCACTCGCTTACCCATATACAATAAATAACATAGACGTAGAAACTGCACAGTCTTACAAATACCTTGGTGTTACCCTTACTAATGACTTGGAGTGCACATATTACTAACGTCATCTCACCTTCTAATAAATCCCTTGATTTTTAAAGGTCTCCTCGATTTGGCTGCACTTTTTGCACTAGTTCAGAAAAGTGTCGTGCCAGTGTAGCGCCAGCTCTTGAAGTGCGAGTGTAGCGCCACACTAGCGCTTTCAGTGCAGCGGTCAAATTGAGGACGAAAGTGCAGGAACGTTCAGGCCTTCATCTGCTGCGACTGGGCGGCTGTGGCTTTTCTTTTGTTGGTGTGTGCCGCAAGCGTAAACGTGTGCGCAATGGCCGTTCTTGTCCTCTGGGAAGAATTTATGTATTAGTACCTGGAATTTAGTTCAACTTCGGCATAATTATTCAGAAAGCATGACCAAGCGCAGTTTCCACACCTTTCTGAATCATATATGGCACAACGTTTCAAATGACGGACTGATGTGGTTGCGTAAACTTAACGTCAAGGTAGCGGTAAGCTCGGGAAAATTAATACAAACGACTGTGACCTGTGGGAAAATCCCGGCCTTCAGTGCACTTAGCAGCAGCTGATCCTGGAAAGCGCCCTTAACAAGATGCTGCGTACACATCCTGAAGAAAACTGGTACCCGTGCTGCGTTACCAATAACAGGCACCGTCGATGCCGTCTACCAACACCCGCATGGCCACGGAACCGCATGTGTCGTCTGCTACCGAGAGCCTTGCACTACGTGCACGAGAAAAGAACTTGCGGAGAGTCTAGTGCCAAAGTGTACATGAACTCGTGCAGCACGACATCAAATCGAGTGCCGAAGTGCAGATGGCGCTAGCTGCACTGGCAAATCGAGTGCTTGAGTGCTGCACCCCCTGAACTAGTGCAGAAAGTGCAGCCAAATCGAGGAGACCTTAAAACGAAACCTAAAGCAGGCGCCCAAGCATGTGAAATTGCTAGCCTACAAAAGCATAATCAGACCTAAACTCGAATATGCAGGTGCCGCATGGAACCCTCATTAAGCATATCTAATCAATACACTTGAATCGGTGCAAAACTATTCCACAAGGTTCATCCATTGAACGTATTCTTATGACATCAGCGTTTCATCATTGAAAAAAGAATCCGGATTGGTTACACTTGCTAATCGTCGTTGCATCTCAACTCTCTCTCTTTTTCATAAGTTTGATCATACTTCACTTAACCACCATACATTATTCCCGCTGCACGTATATCCCATCGCACTCGGCATGCATAGCAAGTTGGCCGCCCTCGCACTCATGTTACCACGTTTTCAGGCTCATTCTTCTTTCGCGCAGCAACAGATTGGAACAACCTGCCCCACCAAATTGCCACCATAACCTGTGCACCTACATTCATGCAAAAACTAACAGACCATTTTTCAGAATAAAAAAAAAATGTACGGGATATGCTATCTATGTGTGAACCAGATCGAATTATGTACCTAATTTTCCCGTGTGTTGTATTTAAAACTTGTGCTCTGTTATCCTTAAACTGATGTATAATAAATATATGTATGCCCACCCCTTATGTAATGCCCCTATGGGGCTTTTAAGGTAATAAAATGAAATGAAATGAAATAACTCAAACTTGACTGGTTGGCACAATGTCAAATGGTGATCCCAGTCTTGACGGTGCTAGGTGACTGGGTCAAAGACGTATCATCTACTGCTGAAAATGCTTATTTTTGGTCTGCCCTAGGAAGACTTTTCAAGCAAAAATGGCAGCTAAACTGAATAAATACCATATTTCCCCCATTCCAATGTGTGCTTTTCCAAGAAAATTCATTTGAAAATTGCCTGCGCATTACAATTGACTACAAACCGCACTTGTAGTATTTGCAAAAGCCTACCATCGAGCCAGCATCATCATCACCACTGTCATCACAGGATGGCAGCATGCCACTTTGAGGCTTTAATTACAAAAGCTAAGCTAACAGCAATGGAATTGCATCACGTGTTTTCAGCCCTGTAGGATGAACTGATGAAGTGGGCCACCATCCCAATTGGGGTTCCAGTGGAGTGGTTCAAGGAATGTAGAATATCAAGTGGATTGCAAGGCAGGCGACCATGCTGGGGTCCAGAGGCAGCGATAAAAAGCTGTCCAAGATTGACGACCATAATGGACATTAGGTGTGTGTAAATTTGCATCCTACTTTGCTGGTTTCATCTTTTTCTGACTGTCAGAGAATCAGAAGCATGCTACATTTTCCTCATTCAAAATTGTGTGTGTCAGATTTCTATTTTGATTAAGAGTGCTACTTTTATTTGCAATCGTTTTGTTGGCCCCATCGAGGTCAAAGAACCACTCACCGGGCCCCTGCCGGTCGTCAGCCTTGTGCAAGATGCTCCAGACAGGGCGGAGGCAGCCTAGCAGGCCGTCCAGCCAGCCAGCACCCACTGCCGCTCCACCACCAGCCTCGCGGTAGGCCACCTCCAGCTGCGTGGCTGAGAGGGCCTCGGCGGCAGCGCGGGCCCCTTCTTCCTGGATGCAGAGCACCCTGCCCCCGCCCAAAAACAATTCATGCAAGGTGTCCCTGCTTTCTTGTTGTACTTTGAGCAGCCTCAAATGCTTGTACTGTACACCCGTTTCTTACACCACGAATCCAATCCAACACTCACCCTAGGCCAAAGGTGTCTTCCTTGTCTGTGCTGCAAAAAAAAAAGAAGGCTCTCTCAAATTACATGCATTGGCTTCTCCTGGTTACCACTGCAATAGATTCAATGCAAGCGTGTCAAGGGAAGACTGAGGGGCAGAGAGAAGCCTGACACATATCTAAATACATTTAAGGCTTGAGTCACACTGCCCAGTGGAACAAGTTGACAAGGCAAAAGAAAAATTCGCTGTAAAATCAGTTCCCCCGATTGTTGCCACTCGTTGCAAAGAAAAAGCCTAGACTCAACAATTTCAGGATCGCAGATGGGAGAACCAGGGTGTCTACCAAGTTGACATTTCCAACTTCGCTGAGTTTTCCCGGTTTTCCCCGAGTGCCTTTGCAAAATTCCCCGAGTGACACAGAACTTTGTTTTACGTCAAGGCAGGCTGACACTATGTTGCTCGATGCTGTCACTCTTTAGTAAGCATGCTAAAAACGACTTAATCCAGTTTGAACAGTAAGGAGTACCATTTATTTCATTCAAAAGAAGTCAGAAGGGAAGAGTTAGTAAAAATGCACAGCGATAAAATGTCTTCGAAAAATATGGCAAAACTCATTGCAAATCGAGTGGAAAATTCTCAAATACGAATATAAAGGAGATGCATACAGAAGCAAATATTTTTGAATATTAGCTATTTCTATCAACTAAAAGCAAGCTCAGTGGTATGAGGCCTGAACTTTGTCACAATTGAGATTCTCTCTCAACAGCTCGTAAATCAACCTCAACTGTCCTGACATACTCTCAGCCCACGCACGACACCTCAGTGATGTATTTCACTGCTTTAAAGAGTTTATTTTGGTTTGGATGAGGGACACCAGCATCTCGGCATCAGCCAATACTTTGTTTTTTGAGTGCAAGCTCCTTCAAAACGGCAGCAGCACCTTTCCTTTCCCGTTCATTCCTCAATGCGTAGGTCCTTTCTGTTCTCGTCCGCCTTCCACCATGCATTCGCCTCACGGACCATTTGAAGCATTCTCTTCGTCAGCTGTACAGACAACGTCCGATTTTTTTTGGACTCCCTAGGGGCTACGGAAACGTTCGTAATATCGGGCAGTACGAAAAATGAATGCATGTCTTTTACTGCCATTAAAGGTTCAAATCGCCACAGGCACATCCGAAAAGGCCTACCAGCACACTTATTCGGCATATCGGTGCTCGTACTGTGACAGAAGATGGCGGATGGATGTGTGTATAATTAAGGAATAGATACTGTGTCCCGTGACAATTGCCCCTTCGCACGCTTGTGCTTCACCGCAATACTTTCCCGTATGCTTCACCGCGTAACATTTCTGTATTGAGGCGAAGCTGACTTTTGGGAACCGGCATTATGCAACGCGCCGTGCTTTCCGAGCTTCGAAGTCAATCGCGAGGACCACAAAGACGGAGTCGGTACCATTGCTTACAGCGGCGAATTCTTTCAATGAAAAACACGGCGCCGAACGGTTGAAGCAGCTAGGCCTAGCGTTTACCACGGCGGCGAGGTAATCAAGACGGCGGCAGTGGTGGCTTTGATTAATTCAGCGTCGGACCTGCGGTCACGGCAAAAAGTCCGGAAAATCGGACGGCGAAGGGCTCTTGCGTCCGAAATTTCAGATGTTCTTATCTGGAAAAACGGCCATTGACTGTACACTAGCTGGCAACTGTTCCAGCCGACGACACGGCGTCAAAAGACGATTCGTTACGATCCCTCTCTGTTACACAAGCTAGCATTACCGCGACTTTCGTTACTTTTCAATAAAAATACAGCTAATTTTCCCTGATAGAAGCACAAATTTCCTGAGTTTTCCCTCAGTATTTCCAGACTATTCAAAATCTCCGAGAATTTTCGGTTTCCCGCTTTTCCCGGTTGGTAGACACCCTGGTTCAGAACCCATGTGATCGTCCTGCCTGTGCACCAAGTCTGCATGCAAGGATTTATTAGCCTGCTTCTGACATCACATACTGCACAATGCCTGCCATTGAAAACATCCACCACTGTGAGTGGCTAACAATCACAGGGTAGGACACACCTCCAAGTCGCAAACATTGACCCTGGCCCTAAAATAATGTATGAGCGACATCCCTCTTCCCCAAGCCTCAGCTGCGCAGCAGGGGTCATGGTATTAACCCAACAGATACAGGCATTACCTCTTGTTTCCGCAGTTGATAACCTATGAGCAGGAAGCTAGCCGACCTAAACGTTAGTGTCTTCCCAAAATTAGTTTCCTGGTCAGCAATGCACCTTGCTCTGTATACACCATGGGTACACCACACACTTTGCATGCTCATTCCTGCACATATGACTCATTCTATGCCAACTGGTGCACTTGACCATATCCAATTTTATTTTAACATCATTGGTATGAATACCGTTTCCCTCAAATATTTCAGGGGGAAAATATTTTTATGTGTTCGAGTGTCATTTCAATTTTCTCAAACCGCACAAAATCAGGTGGGAGAATAAAAACTTACACTATAATAGTTGGTAGACATGGTATTATTATTAAACAACTTAGGCACTATTCTTTTTTTTCTGTACTTTGCTCATAAAAATGTTTAAAATATTGCATTTTCAAAGCTATTTGCACACAATGGTCCGATATGAAAGCCCAAAAATACTTTCACACAATTGTTAACAAAACATGTTATTTTCCACAATTTTATTTGTGGCTCAATGTCATGCAAAAGCCACAACACCTCGTTAAACTTAGAAAAGACAGCATTTAGGCCCTCGTTTATACATCATAGGCAGTGTCATGCATCCATAAGCAGGCCCATCCAACTGCAGATGGGAGATGCTATGCAGCTGTCCCGCCTCTGCACCAAGGACATACGTGGTTGCAATATTTCACTTGTGCGTTTGGAAGAAAATTATTTATGCGGTGGCAGTGCTTACATAGAAATGTGCACTCTACAAGTGTGGACTGTGATTAGCGGTGGTCCAGCCCACATATATACAAGTGCTGCATTCCGCAGACAAGCATGACCGGCAATGAATACAATGCGTAGCTTCATACATCTTGCAGTTGCCCAGCGCTGACTTGCTCGCGTTATTAACGTAATTATACCCAATGACAACTTTCTGTGGCAGCACAGCCAAAGCTCGAAGTGCACTGTTTCTTACTACACAGCTGCATGTAGTCCACAAATTTAAAAAGCTTCAGGCTAAGTAGCACAACACGAAGCATACCAATTGTTTTTTTCTTTTTTACATATTCGGTTGTAATAAATATATTTGCTGAGTGAAAGAATTCTCGTTTCTTGCTGTTTCTGGCTTTCTGGTGTCCAAGACTGGTTTTCTTGCTGTGATGTGCGTAGTGCGCGAGACAGTGCTGTGGTCGGAGAAAAAAAGAAGAGGATGACAAAGAGTGCACATGCGGAGGCGAATCCCGTGCTAGGTGAAAAACAACGACATCGAAGAGCATCAGGCACGAGAACGTACAGCACAAGAAGATAACATGAAAAGTGTAATGAAGAAGAAGAGCATAAGGACAAGGCCAGCCAGATCGTCACTTCCGTGCCTGCAGTCGAAACAGTGGGCCAGCGGGATCGCCAGTGCTTAGCGCAAGCGTGAGCCGTTCGGGCAACCAGCTGTTCCTGCTCTGCTTGACCTTCCTTCTCGATTACGAATAGACGCTACCAACTGAACTGTTCAAACACTCCATTACAATTGGTGGAGGTGCGGGGTATTCAAGAACATCTACACCCTGGAACTCCGGTCTCGGACTCTGCCTCCCGTCATGCCTGCCTCTCCCCAGCCGACGTCGCCGCCACCCTCCGTGGCCTGCTCTGGCGCTGTCCCGCAACGCCATCCAGCGGTTTTCAGCGGTGCGGATGAGCAGGACGTCAATGACTGGTTGTCTACATACGAACGGGTGAGCTTGCACAATCGATGGGACGATACCGCCGTCATCTTCTACCTTGCGGGAGTGGCTCACCTGTGGTTTAAAAATCACAAAGCCGACTTTCAGTCCTGGTCCGCGTTCAAGGCCAGTTTCGCTGAAGTTTTCAGTCGCCCCGCCGTCTACAAGTTGCGCGCCGAGCAGAGGTTACGAGAGCGAGCGCAACAACCCGGTGAAACATTCACCTGTTACATCGAAGAGGTTCTTGACCGGTGCAAACGTGTGGATGCTTCTATGTCCGAAAATGAGAAATTGAAGCACATTTCGAAGGGCATCGCCGATGACATTTTTCAAATGTTGATCGCCAAGAGTCCACGCACCGTAGCAGAGCTCATAAACTTGTGCCAAAGCTACAAGTTGAGAAGGCAGCGCGATTTGACCAGGCGCCCCTCCGTGGCTGACGAGGCCCTCTCTTCCATGACCGTCCTCCCTGATCGCTCCCCCGTGCTCACACAAATCCAAGCTTTCGTGCGGGAGGAAATTGCACGTCAGCTCTCTCTAATGCCCTTTGCTGAGCTACCTCAACAGCAGCCGCTGCCGTCACAGCCTCCTACACAGCTCGCCCCTACGCTCCGGTGGGTTATTGAAGAGCAAGTTGCTGAGGCTCTACCAATGCAGCATCAGCTGTACCCTGGCGCCGTGCCACCTACTTACGCATGCGTCGCCGCGCAGCCTGCTCGTCAACCACTCGTTGCGCTACATCGACGGCCACTACCACCCGTTCGTCATCCCGTTCATCGACCTGCTCCTGCATTTGTTAATCCTTGGCGCACAAGACAACATGCCCATATGTTATGCCTGCGGTATTCCCGGCCATGTTGCACGACTCTTCTGCCGCCGCTTGCTGCACTCTGATGGGTTGGTGCAGTCGCCTCTCTACGCCGACGTGCAACCTTTTGATGACACTTATCTGCACCCGGTCCTTACACGTCGTTCGCCTTCCCCGCGTTGCCGCTCGTTATCCCCCATGCGTCGGCGCCCTTCACCCACGCGAGAGGAAAACTAAGCGCCGCAGTTCAGGAGGCAAGAACTGCGTCGCCATCGATCTCTACAAGTCCTCCATTGTCGCCTTCGAACGTTGTCGACCTTACTGTGGACGGCCTCCCCACCGTTGCACTAATTGATACTGGAGCAGCCGTGTCTGTCCTAAACGAACGCCTCTCTCGCGCCTTACGAAAAGTTCCGGCGCCACTTTCTGGGTTTCCTCTTCGCACAGCAAGCGCCCAGCCAGTGCAGCCTTCAGCAGCATGCACAGCTAGAGTTGTTATTCCGGGCGTTCTCTATTTTGTGGAGTTTGTGGTTCTTCAGTCCTGCTCTCACGACGTGATACTTGGGTGGGACTTTTTTTCGCGAAATAACGCCGTCATCAATTGTGCATGTGCTGAAGTGGAATTATCCCTTCTGTGTGACGTACTCCTCGTCGGCGCCACATCTCTTCCCGCTAAGCTAGTCCTTCGGGAAGACATCGCCATACCGCCGTACTCGTCTGCCATTGTACCCGTCTTCTGTGGCGCTGTCTCTGAAGGCACTGTCCTCTTCACTCCTTAGGCACTCTTCATAACCCGCAACGATGTTCCCCTCCCTTTCGCCACGCTTGACATTTCCGCCGGTCTCAGCGCCATCGCTGTCTGCAATCCGCTTCCTACAGCCCTGTTGGCTCTTTGCGGTGAAGCACTTGGCCATGTTCAGCCTCTTGATGACATGTTTCTAAACGACGTGCCGGATGCTTCGTATACAGAGCTCACTGACTTCTGTGCGCTTTCCACTTCTGCTCCGCCATCACCTGACTTATTCACACCTTTAATTGCTGATGACCTCACTTCCGAGCAGCGCTCCCAGCTTCTTCACCTGCTTGCCCAGTTCCATTCTTCTTTTGATGTCGCTCAGCCCACTCTGGGTCGCACGTCAACTGTCAGCCACCACATCGACACTGGCTCCAACGCGCCATTGCGGCAGCGCCCGTACCGCGTATCCGCCAAGGAACGTCAGGTGATCAGTGAGCACGTGGATGACATGCTTCAGCGCAGCGTCATTCGACCTTCCAATAGCCTGTGGGCATCACCGGTGGTTCTCGTCACAAAAAAAGATGGTTCTATTCGGTTCTGCATCGATTATCGCCGTCTTAATAAGATAACGCGAAAAGACGTCTACCCTCTACCACGCATTGACGATGCTCTGGACAGCTTGCAAGGCGCTCAATTCTTCTCTTCATTCGATTTACGCTCGGGCTACTGGCAGGTCCCGCTGTCAGCAGTTGATCGCCCTAAAACTGCGTTCATTACGCCTGATGGTTTATACGAATTTAATGTGATGCCATTTGGCCTATGCAATGCGCCTGCTACGTTTGAACGAATGATGGACAATATCTTGCGCGGTCTCAAACGGAGCACGTGTTTGTGCTACCTCGACGACATCGTTGTGTTCGCCCCTTATTTTAGCACGCATCTTCTTCGCCTTAGGCAAGTGTTGACGTGCTTGACCAACGCAGGCCTGCAATTGAACCTGAAAAAGTGCCAGTTCGCCGTGCGCAAGCTCATGATTCTAGGTCACGTCGTATCACAAGACGGCATTTGCCCCAACCCATCAAACCTTCGTGCTGTGGCAGAGTTTCCGAAACCTAAGACACTCAAAGAACTCCGCGCCTTCATCGGCCTCTGTTCTTACTTCAGATGCTTTGTTCGCAATTTTGCCTCAATTATATCACCTTTGACACAACTCTTAAGTGGCGCCAACGACCTAGCCTCCTGGTCTCCTGCTTGCGACACCGCGTTCGTGACCTTACGCCATCTACTGACGTCTCCGCCTATACTGCGACACTACGACCCCGCCGCCCCAACTGACGTACATACTGATGCCAGTGGTATTGGCCTTGGCGCTGTCCTTGCGCAGCGCAGGCCTGGCTACTCCAAGTACGTCGTTGCTTACGCCAGTCGTGCACTGACCAAAGCGGAACGCAATTACACCGTCACAGAAAAAGAATGCTTGGCCATCGTTTGGGCACTCAGGAAGTTTTGCCCTTATTTATATGGCAGGCCTTTCCATGTCGTTACTGACCATCATGCCCTTTGTTGGTTATCCTCTTTAAAAGACCCGTCTGGACGCCTTGCCCGCTGGGCTCTGCGCATTCAAGAATACGATATACACGTCATCTACCGCTCAGGTCGCAAGCACACTGACGCCGACGCTCTGTCCCGCTCTCCGCAGCCAGCTGAAACGGCCTCCCTCTCCACCATTGAGGCAGTATCCTCGGTCGACATCGCCACCTGCGCATCAGAACAGCGCAAAGATCCTTGGGTGGCCTCTCTTCTGGATCTCCTTTCTGGCTCGCCTCCATCTCCCATCTCCCGCTCCCTGCGTCACCAGGCTGCCCACTTTGCTGTCCGGGATAACCTCTTGTATCGACGCAACTACCAGCCCGATGGTCGCAAGTGGCTCTTGGTTATCCCTAAGACTTTGCGTTCCGACATGTGCGCGTCTTTTTATACTGACCCACAATGTGCACACGCAGGCATTTTGAAGACGTATGAGCGCCTGCGGCAACGTTACTACTGGCGAGGAATGTTTACTTTTGTCCAAAAGTTTGTCCACTCGGGCCCGCAATGCCAACGCCGCAAATCTCCGCCTCATCCAGCCCACGGTTTATTACAGCCGCTTCCGTGCCCTGCTCGTGCCTTCGACTGTGTAGGAATTGACCTCTACGGGCCGCTACCGCTCACACCCGCTGGCAAACGATGGATTACTGTCGCAGTTGATCACCTGACACGCTCTGCTGAAACCACTGCTCTACCTGCAGCGACCGCCAGTGACGTTGCATCCTTTCTGTTCCATCGTTTCATTCTTCGTCATGGCCCACCTCGGGAGCTGCTGAGTGATAGACGCCGTGTGTTTTTGTCGCAAGTGGTTGAAGCACTGCTTGCTCAATGCCACATAGTTCATTTATTTATTTATTTATTTATTTATACATACATACATACATACATACATGCATGCATGCATACATACATACATACATACATACATACATACATACATACATACATACATACATACATACATACATACATACATACATACATACATACATACATACATACATACATACATACATACATACATACATACATACATACATACATACATACTGCAGCCTCAATGAGGCTATTGCAGAGTGGGATGAACAACATACAAACATTTATAAACAAGCTTGCATGAATTGTTTCAGTGGTAGTGAATGGATATTGCCCGGTAATGAATTCCAGACTTCAACTGTTCATGGAAAACAACTGTGTTAATTTAAAGGAATCAGTGTGGGCAAAAAAGGTTGAGGTATTTAGAGCATGGTGATTCCTCGTACATGAGGGTTTGGAAAAAGTCAAATAGTTATCTAGAGAGGAGAGGCAAGGAGAATTGATTAACATGTGAAAGAATTTTAGGCATTCAAGTTTGCGACGCTCTGCAAGAGGAGTGAGACCAAGTAGGGGAAAAGAGTTAGACAGCAAAAATTCCTTGTCATACCTCCTACAAACAAAACGCACTGCCTTTTTTTTACACTGATTATTGTTTTTTGACATCACAGTGTTTGTATGGATTCCATACAACGCAGCCATATTCTAGGATGGGGCGAATGAGGGTTTTATGTGTAAGAAGTTTAGTTTCTTGAGGAGCAAAACACAGCCAGCGTATGATGTAAGTAACCTAGTCTTTTAAAGGCCTTGTAACAGGTGACATCATGACCATGACAAATCATGTGTTAGTAGGATACTCAAATATCTGATTTTGAAGACCCTATGTAAAGTAATATTGTTAAAGGCATAAGCAAAGAAGGAACGGGATGAGCGTCATGCAAAGGACATGACAGTTTTGGAAAAGTTGTTATTCATTTGCCATGCTTTGGACCAGTTACAGAAGTCAGCAAAATAATTGTTATGGACAACATGATCAGTAGGAGATTTAATTGTATGTTATAAAACAATTATCTGCAAAAAGGCGTATTTTAACTGTGGTGTGCAGGGGGTGATCATTAATATACAGCAGGAATAAAAGAGGACACAATATTGAGCCTTGGAGAAACCCTGATGCACCGCTTCTTTAAATATATATATGACATTGTCAGTGACATACCTGTTAACATAAAACTGCACGCAGATGACTGTGTTATTTACTCCGAGGTAAAGTGCTCTAATGAGCAAATAACATTAAATGCCACATTTCAACACGTAATCTCTTGGTGTGACCCTTGGCAGATGCTTATAAACTATGAGAAAACCGTATTTATGCAAATGTCACATAAAAAGGAGCCCCTTGTGTTCCAATATCATTTAAACGATACATTTATCAGTGAGATGCAGCACTACAAGTATCTGGGGGTCTCAATTACCAATAATCTCTCCTGGAATAAACACATAGATTATGTTGTAGCCTGTGCTAACACTAGACTTTCCTTTCTAAGGCGAGCTCTCAAGTGCTCCACTCCTAGTGTTTGCTTGCTGGCATACAAATCCACAGTACTACCAATACTTGATTACGCAGTCATCATTTGGGATCCATTCACATTGACTAATATAAACTAGATTGACAACTCACAAAAAAGGTTGCCAGTTTCGTTTAGAATTGTTACAGTCGAACATCTGTAAGTACACTGCTAATGAGAGCAAATCTACCGCCCATAAGTGAAAGAAATAGAGTTTCTCGTCTAAAACTTTTATATCTATTATTTAACCAACACTACAGTATAGACTTTACCAATTATTATTTCTCTTCAGTTTATGCCACAAGGCAACGTCCCAATCTCCCTATTGCACCCTTTCAATCACGCAATAATTGTTTTAAAAATTCGTTTTTTTCCTAGGGCTATCAGAGACTGAAACAGTCTGACTAATGATATTGTTCTACAACCATCTCAAGGGAGACTGAGGGGCTCGATATTTGTTAATCATGACCATATAAAGCCTACAGGCAATGACGCCAATGAAAACAAAGGTTGATTAGTTGTGGCTGAAATCGAAATGTAGAAAATAATGAGGAAAATAAAGTGCACAAAAAGATCACTTGTCATCACGGGAACCAAACACACAACCTTCGCATTACGCTTGTGTAGCACTACCAATTGTGCTACGGCAATGTCCATTGATTCAGCCACCATCTTGGGTATTTATGTGTACTAGATCTAGACCTGGGAGTGTTATTCAGAGCCATGGTGGGCAAATTAAATACTTTTTTTTGCCCAAAGACATCACATCACACAGGACCTAAGGAACAGACACGTGGCTAATAAATCCTCGTATGCTACCTACGGCATCGAAGTTGCCAGATTCGAGACCCTCGCTATGAATGCACACGGGAAATTGGGGGGAGGAGTTTTGGCTTGCCCCTCCACTCAAAAACTAGTTGGTACGCCACTAAATTAGAACCGTGATTTGCTTCAAACTGCTTTGTAGCAACATGTTTTATCCAATTCATAGAGTTTCTAAATAAATACCCTAGAGGGAAATGTGGCACTAGTGTCTACGGGGGTTCTCATGAGCGTTGCCTCAACCTACATGGGAATGATGGTAAGTACAGGCTTCGGATTGACTTCGATCTTTAGACTAGTGGCGTTTGCTTGCGGCGCAATAAACAAAGCTATACTCAAATATTATCGCGTAAAATCTAATTTTATTTCTGCAATATGTTACATAATGTACAACACGTTACATAAACTTTGTATGACTTTGAGATGGAAGCACGGTTTACTCTGGTTTGTCACCAGGAGACACCAGGGTATGCCTACTTGTGTGATTCTGTTCCCGATTTAATGCCAAAGAATAATTATTTATTTATTTTTGCAACAGTAATAACAACTGTGCATGTACTTATATAAAGATACACATCAGGTATTTCTGGAAATAAAAATGTTGTATTGTGAGAAAGTGTTGCGCCCTTGAGCGGAATGCTACAAGTGTCGTCTGCTACGACGCCTGCTCGCTGCAAACGCTAGACTTTTCTCGCAAACAACAGGCACTTGCGAAGTGTCTCGCTCTTTCGAAAGGCTGCGTCAGCTGTCACAATTGCTGAACGTCTTCAAGAACTTTTAAGCACATCTGCTGCAGTGGCCTCGGGCGCTAGTGGCCTCCTACAAGTATTTCGCCATCATATTTTATGTTGACGTACCGCTTCCGAAGCGTTATGGCGTGGCTTTGCATTTACCCATTTTGTGACACTAGACTACAGCCAGGAAGCAGCAACCTTTCCTACCACAAGTAAGTTTGTGTTCTCGAAGTCTTAAAACACGCATTTCAATGAGCACATAAACGAGCAATGCACAATGAAGCATTCAATAAAATTTTATTGTCAAGCCACTAGAAGTACAACTGTCTATCTCTTGTATCAGTAGTACCTTTTTTTTCCTATTCTGAAGTTTCATAAAGCACGTAACGCTACAGTGCCAACCTAACACACTTAACAAACCAAGATCCAAATGCTCAAAACATATTCTTTCAACGTTTACGACGCCGTCACTTTCTTGTCAGGGCTTCAACGCCACACCCCGACACAAACATCATCCCAGTCGCTGGCCCAGCGCGCTATCGCCACTTCGGGCAACAGAACAAAGGCAAAGAGCTTTGCGCTGCACTGTCCCACTGCAGGTTATAGCAATTGCGCTTGGAGCGAAACCAAAACTGCCAAAAAAATACTTGTAGACTAGTTCGCCAGTCAATAGAATGCCAATCTGAAGCCTGTACTTCCCATCATTCCCATGATGGTTGAATGATCGCAGCGCCAGATTTCCCTCTAGGTATACTAATATGAAACTCTATCATCCTATTGGTAATGATTTTGCATATAACAACAGTGCCGTTACCCCATGGATGTGGCTAATGCGGAACACTTCAGCATTCATGTCATGAATGATGAATATTGTGCTGAATACTCCTATTGGCATTGCTGACGCACACGTTAATACAGTAACTGCAGCCCAGAGTTGGTGGTACGTTACCAAACCAATCAGGCTTCTAGTCCAACTCTTTTCAAGCACATCAGTCTGGATCAGCACAATCATGTTCATATACGCTCCTTTCCGTTTGTGTTTCCGCGTTGAACATGTTATATTTCTGGCTTTGTGACGTAAAGTCACAGCCACCCTGCGGCCTCAATATTTGTGGCGAGACCTCTGCTAGCACGGTTCAAGTGCATTTGCAATGCAGTAACTCACGGTTTGCACTGCAGCTTTGTATTAAAGGGACTCCATTTATTTCAACTACTTTATGGTCCCTTTTCAGTATTCGACAAAAGTGGTAACAAATTTGCAATCTGGCCCATGGGCGCCTCAAACATCTTTGAACCGAATGTCCTTGGACTGAAATACAATGTGTGCACTGCTAGTGTGTTCCTTGCAAACGAAGCACCTCGCTTGAAGCTCTCGCATTTACATTTGGGCATCTTCTCAGTGATTGGGACAACGGCATTAGTTGCTTCATAATCACATCGTGCTTTTGGCATGGAAAACCCCATAATTTAATTTTTAGTTAACGGCGTTAGCACCGAAAAATGTTCTCGCAGCCATATAGCTGACGACTGTATGGAACACCTTCAGGCAGTCTCTCATCTGATGGTTGCAGAGCACGCCAGCTGCAGTGTGCCAGCCTGGTGACTGCGATGCCAGGTCGGTGCTTCAGGCTGCTATAGATTCACGAGATAGCTCAAGCAGGTTGGCACCGCTAACGTTGTTTGTGTTCCGATTTGTGTCCATCATCAGGTCTTCTTGAGGTTTAGCCGGAGTTTGTTCTGTGATTGGCGGTCACCTAGACGAGCAAGTGCATTGTTGTGTGTGGCGAGGAGCACGTCAATTGCATAGAGCAGAGTGTAGGACGCTGGTCGTTGTAGGTGGTGCATGATGGCATGAACAGAAACAACCGCACTGACAGGGCGGAACTTTGGTACAACCTGGCCAAGGTGTGTAGTGGCCTGCAGTGGTGCTTCCCACTAGACTCTTCGTGTGCTCCAGCAGCAGTTAGACATTTCACACAATGTCTGGACAGCATGAGGCAGCTGATTCCTCACTGTCAACCTAGATGCTACAGGGAAGCCCTTCTGGGTAACAAAGCTATACATTGTACTCCTTTGGAGAACTTAAAGGAATGCAACACAAGCATTCTGCTCGGCAGCCGCTTCCGGCCAGTAATGTTTGCACGTCTGTTTCCCATTATTATTTCTTTACTCATAACAAGGAATGTGCAAATGATGCGTGGGAACTTCTTTTAATTTACTTCGCTAACTTACAGTAAACAATACATACTGTGCAATGGAGCTGAAATCACTAAATCAAAGAAATTTGTACAATTTTCATTACATTGTTACATCAGGGTTTCTATGCAAACTTTTTTTCCATAATGCCACCAGTTTCCTCAATTTTTTTATGACTGCTTCATCGCCAACAGCTTTTGTTATTGCAATTCTCACTGCTCATTTATTATTTTCCGTTTTCTACTAATGTCGCACTGTTCCCATTTTTCAGTTCCAGATAGGCATGGCCACAGAAAGAGCCTACACGAGGCTTGAGGCATGCTTTTGTCCTCCATGCAATGCATCATTCATAGCGCTGTGAGGAAAAGAAATGACAGAGGCAGCAAAACATTTGTATCCACATGCGAGAGAGGTTGCCTGAAGCCCTAACAAGTGCCAAGCTCTAAACAAGACTCATTAGAGCTGTCCCCATCTAATCATTTACTGGGATGACAACAACAGCCAAAAACAGCGCAATTCCGGCATTGAAAAAGGCAACAGTCATTACTGCAGCTGCCTAACATTGTGCCAACATTTGAAAAACCCAGGAGGGCCAGACTTCCAGTACGTTTCCACTGACTGCACTCACAAAATACTGTTTTGTGAAATTGGCACTATCTATTAGTGCATCATCCCCACCAAAATGATCAGGCTACTTCCACTTGTTTGTGGTGGCCAGCAGACAAAAGGAAATGACTGAACAAGAGACCAGTCATTGGCATTTAGTGAAAAAAGACCTGGACTAGTGAGGCTCGTCATTGGCGTGGAAAAAATGCCTGGTCAAGCATCGGAAGCCTCGTCACGTCCGTGTTTGATCTGTTTGCACTGAAAGTAACGCTCAAGCAATATTTGTTACTGGCACCGAAAGCAAAGCTGCTTCCTAAATGCCCAAAAAGGTACACCTAATTTTGGCATTGGTCTCGCTGTTACATGCACATTTTCTTTCAAGTTTCTGCAAATAAAGTTTGAAGTTTATTTTTACAATGAGCTTGAAATGTGGAGGTTGTCATATGGTCAGACAAAGTAGTGACAGACGTTTTAATATGGTTGTGTTGCCCCCAAGGTAACACTGGATAATAACTATGCTCGACTACATTCTTGTGCTTCACAAAGAGCAACTCATAGCATTAGCATGACATACCTGGCCCCGAGATCCTCTCGGTCGATGCTGGTGGCAAGGACCGGTGGCAAGTTATGCAGCTCTGTGCTGGGGTCAATGTCAGCAGCCACACCACCAGACATGCTGTCAGCCCCGGCTAGTTGCTCCAGGCATTGTCTGCAGTAGGTGCCCAATAGAGCTTTCACTGCTGCTGGCTGTTGCGCCTTTCTCATTGACTGTTCTGTCACAACTGTAAGTAATCACTTTCAAGGATTGACATTCGGGCCAGTAAGTACACAGTTGAAGGGAAAAAAAACAGTCACAAAAGACAAGAAAAGATGTTCACACCACAATGACTGGACTATTAACTGAGCTTCATTAGATACGGCATTCGTTACATTGTTGAACAATGGGTAACAGCCACATTCATTGCAATGGTGAGGTAAGTTTGCACCGTCATCGGACCCCAGGGAGGAGTGGTGCTCACGCAGCCAGTTATTAATACATCGACCGGTTTGGCTTATGCAAACTCTCTCGCATGTGAGAGGGAACTTGTACACCACCCATATGACACATGCCGTGAAACGGTTTTCGTGCTGCATTGTGCAATCTTGGTTCTTTGCTCTGCCTCGAGAAATGTGCGAGCGCAGACCCGAAAGCTTGCAAGGAGCAGAAAACACTGAACTTACTCCCTGCTTGGCCGCAGCCTTTTTGATGTTGTGGCTCACTTCATGCACATACGGCATGACTGAGTTTCCTACGTTCAGTTGCCCCAACATCTGCCAGCTTCGTACATTCTTTCTTAAGTTTCTGAAGCAGCGATTCAGCCACTGTTTCCAAAAGGGGCTGAGAGAACCCTGTGTCTTCCAAACGTTTGCATTGTATGTTAAAGCTAGTTCTTATGGCGTGGTAAAGGCTTTTTTTTAGTGCATTATGGAAACAATTTATTGCAATTCCTCTTTTAACAATCTTTGAGTGTGCAGAACCAAATGGTAACAGAGCTTTCTTGCTTCTAGGTGAAAACATCCAGCATAAATGGCCGTCGTCAAAGAATGTTAGTTGCAGTTCTAGGAACCTAATAATACATTTAGTACCTTCAGAGCTTTTACCTAACCACACTCTGCCCGAAGCAGTAGACAATGTTTTGACTGCTTTTAAAGCTTCTACACGCACCCTTAATTTCACTCATGAACTTCCTAGCAATCATTCTATTATGTTCCTAGAACTGCAACTAACATTTTTTGACGACAGCCATTTATGCTAGATGTTTTCACCTAGAAGCAAGAAAGCTCTGTCGCCATTCGGTTCTGCACTCTCAAAGATTGTTAAAAGAAGGACTGCAATGAATTGTTTCCGCAATGCACTCGAAAAAAGCTGTCACCATGCCATAAAAAGTAGCTTTGACATACAATTCCAATGTTTGGAAGCCACAGAGTTCCCTCAGCCCCTTTTGATAGTGGCTGAATCGCTGTTTCAGACGCTTAAGAAATAATGTACGAATCTGGCAGATGTTGGGGCAACTGAACATAGGAAACTCGAAGTCATGCCATATGTGCATAAAGTGAGCCACAACATTAAAAAGGTTGCGGCCAAGCAGGGAGTAAGTTTAGTGTTTTCTGCTCTTTGCAAGCTTTCGGGTCTGTGCTCGCGCATTTCTCGAGGCAGGGCAAGGAACCAAGTTTGCACAATACAGCACGAAAACCGTTTCATGGCATGTGTCGCACAGGTGGTGTATAAGTTCCCTCTCGCATGCGAGAGAGTTTACATAGGCCTAACCGGTCGATGTACTAATGACCAGCTGCATGAGCACCACTCCTCCGTGGGGTCTGATGACGGTGCAAACTTGCCTTGCCATTGCAATAAATGTGGCTGTTACCCATTGTTCAGCAATGTAACGATTCTTGGTAGAGGTCAGGGAAAAGAAGAGCGAGAAAATCCTGGAAGCATACTATATCAGGTTATTAGGTGATGACTGCATTAGTACCACATCAGTGCGCTTACTTGAAAAAGAATTTGCTTTTTTTAGGTCGGTCACGATAGATGTGATATCTTGTCTTTTCAATGCTCTGTGATTAGTGATGCTGTTGTTGCGCATGCTCTGCTGGCCTCGCTGGGACTATGCCGTTTCTAATAAAGCTCAGTTGATAGTCCAGTAATTCTGGTGTGAACATCTCTTCTTGTCCTTCATCTTTTGTGACTGTTTTTTTCCCCCTTCACTTTCAAGGGCAAGCTGCTGTTTTGCATTTGGGAGGAAATCTTATTCATCGGTACATTCTTTTTGCTCCTACTTAGCATGGGCATATGCAATCCTGCACTATTTCAAGAGGTCAACTACCAATCACAATGTCTTATTCCCTATTGCACATTACACCAACCCTCAGGCTTTGCCAGTTTAATTCATCAATAGTTTGTTGCCAGCGTCACCAATGTTGTATCCGATATCCTTCTGTTCCACTTGTCACAGTAGCTGTAGAGATGACCTACATGTTGCTAGCACTTCACTATACAATGCCTCCATTACCACAAACATCTTTGACTAGTGAAGCACAGTCAACCAAACAAGTCTGCAAAAGGGTCTCCCTGGTTTAATCTTGTGCCGATACATTCTGCCTGGAGTGAGCAGGGTTCAGTGGAAAGAAATGGTCTCCTCTTATCAGGCAAGTGGAGGAGTGTGTAGAGTAATATAATTGCACAGAAAAGCAGAAACAGTGAAACACTAAGTGCAAGGTGACATTGACAAGATCACACAGCGGTGTTCAACATGGCATATGAACCTTAACATAAAGAAAATGGTGCAGATGTGTTTAACTAAAGAGAAAAGGAAAGAATTTTAGTTTAATTATAACATTAATGGTACACAACTGTTGACTGTGTCAGAATTTAAATATTTGGGAATGTATCTCACGACTGATTTATCTTGGACACGTCACATTGATTACATCACTGCCAAAGCATCTCGGGTTGTAGGTTTTATGAAAAGAAATGCAAAAAAATTTCCATTCAAAGCGAAGGCTCAACTCTATCTTTCCAGTATCCGGTCAACACTTGAATATGCCAGCACGGTTTGGGATCCTTGGACACGAGTGAACATAGCCAAACTGGAAAGAGTACAGAGTAAGGCTGTACGATTTGTATTTAAAAATCACACGAAATTTTAGTGTGACAGAGGCCAAAAAAGAAAATTGTTTTTGCTACAAAAACAATATTTAATTCGTAGATTAAAACTGTTCCATAATATCTTTCCTTCAAGAACAGGTATCAACAACACGAACTACTTACATATATGCCTGACTACGTGTCTATGAGAGTTGATCACAAACTCAAAGCGAACGAAACTTTATGTAAAACTAACGTGTTTACCAAGTCCTTTTTCCCCAATGCAACTCGAGACTGGAATCGGTTACCAAGTGATATTGTGAAAACAACTTCAAATGAAATGTTTGTACAGTCGCTTCATGATGTAATATTGTTACGTGTGGAAAGACAGAGACGAACGAGGCTATTTACAGGCTATTTACACTGGAGCCAGACAGCCAGGCCAACACTCGCTTGCGCCAAGGCACAGACCAATTTCATTGTCGTTCTCGCGGCAGCTCGTCTCTTGAGCATCTCTCAATAATATCGTAATACTACCCCCCCCGGTGGCAAAAGCGCCGTCACAGTGCTGGTAAATATGCAAGGCGCGTGGAGAGTTGTAGGGCTTGAGTCGGGCGACGTGGACAATGTCACTGGTTGTCACAGCAGAGGACGTAGTGGGCATGGCTAGAACGATTTCATAGGTGACATCGGTCACTTGGCGGAGCACGCGATATGGACCTGTGTAACAGGAAAGCAGTTTCTCACAAAGGCCAACTTTACACAATGGTGACCAAAGCAACACGACGGTGCTGGGCACCAAATGGACATCACAGTGACGGAGGTCGTAGGTCGTAGCGTTGCTTCTGTTTGTCCTGAGACACTTGTAGATGAGCGCGTGCAAGTTGGCGAGCATGGTCAGCACAGGCGATTGCATCATGGGCATAATGGCTAGTTGAAGCTGTGGCAGACCAAAGCCCAGCGTCCAGTGGTAGTGTCAGTTCTCGGCCATACAAGAGGTAAAACGGGGAAAAGCCTGCAGTTTTGAGAGGGGAAGAGCTGTACGCAAAGGTAATGTAAGGTAGAGCCAGGCCCCAGTCACGGTGGTCGTCTGAAACGTATTTCAATAGCATGTCTGTAAGGGTGCGGTTCAAGCGCTCAGTGAGGCTGTTCATTTGAGGGTGGTAGGAGGTGGTAAATTTATGCTGTATTGAGCAGCCATACATGATGTCGTCAATGACTTTGGCCAAAAACCTACGGCCACAGTCTGTTAGCCATTGACGCAGAGCACCATGCATGAAAATGATATCATGTAGGAGGAAGTCCGCAACATCAGTTGCGCAGCCAGTCGGAAGAGCGCGGGTTACGGCGTAGCGAGTCGCGTAGTCTGCCACGACTGCAACCCATTTGTTTCTTGATGTAGATTCCGGAAATGGGCCAAGAAGGTCTAAGCCGACTATGGAAGGGCTTGGCAGGGATGTCGAGTGGCTGCAGGTAACCAGCGGGGAGCTGGCAAGGCTTCTTGCGTCGTTGGCAAAGTTCACAAGAGCTGACGTAACGTCGTATGTACACCACGGAATATGAAAATTCTTGTAGCCTCAAAGCCCATCGACCAAGCCAACCTGTAGGATCTTTAGCAATGAAAGCCAGCAGAGAGCATGATGGTCAGTGACTACGGAAAAAGGGCGACCATAAAGATAAGGACGGAACTTCGCAACCACCCAGACAAAAGCAAGGCATTCTTGTTCCGTAATGGAATACTTGCTCTCCGATGGTGCTAGGAGGCGGCTTGCGTAAGCAATAACGTGATCCTGGCCACACTGATGCTGGGCTAAGGTGGCACCTACGCCACAACAGCTAGCATTTGTACGCAATTCTGTAGGGGCATCAGGGTCGAAGTGGGCGAGAATGAATGGTGAGGTTAGAAGAGTGACGAGATGAGAGAAGGCGGCGGCTTCTGAAGTACCCCACGAGAATTGTATGGCTTTCTTCAAAAGATTAGTGAGGGGTCTAGCAATTGCCGCAAGATCTTGAATGAAATGACGAAAGTGCAAGCATAGCCCTACAAAACTTTGAACGTCTGCGGCTGTCTTCAGAACTGGAAAGTCTCGGACAGCGCAAGTTTTGTCGGGATCAGGCTGTACTACGGAAGCGTCAATGAGATGGCCCAGAAAAGTAATTTGGCGGTGGCCAAAACGACATTTGGACAAGTTAAGTTGCAGCTTTGCCTTTTGAAATACATCAAGTATGGTTGTTAGACGCTCAAGGTGAGTGTGGAACGTTGGTGAGAAGACGATGACGTCGTCGAGGTAGCAGAGGCATATGGACTATTTGAAGCTTTGGAGCAAGGAGTCCATCATACGCTCAAAGTCCATCAGGTGTGATGAACGCGGTTTTTTCTCTGTTCATATTGTCAACAGTAATCTGCTAGTATCCAGAACGAAGATCAATAGAAGAGAAATAGCTGGAACCGTGCAGGCAGTCAAGGGCGTCGCCTATACGTGGGAGCAGGTAGACGTCTTTCTTAGAAATGTTGTTCAGATGACGGTAGTCTACACAGAAGTGCCACGTGCCATCCTTCTTCTTAACCAACACCACAGGTCACGCCCAGGGACTCGAAGAAGGCTCAATGATATTTTTATCTTGCATTTTGTTCACTTCACTTTGAATTACTCGGCGTTCCGACGCAGAAACTCGATACAGTCGTCGGTGAATAGGCGTAGCATCGCCACTAAGGATCCAATGCTTGACCGCGAGCGTCCGGCCAAAAGGGCGATCGTCGAAGTTGGAAATATCTTGGTAGGACAATAATACTTGGCATAGGTCTTCAGCCTGCACAGAGGACAGGTCCGTCGCAACAATTTTCTTTATGTTGAGATCGGCGACAGAGGCTGGCGCAGGGGGCCTGCTGAGCTCGCAAGATCCATCAGTCGATAACACTGCCACGTGATGGTCACTGAGACAATCAATGTTGGCAAGGCAAATACCTTGCGGTAGGATTTGCTTTGCCAATCTAAAGTTAAAGATAGGCATGTGAGTGCAGTTTGCAGTAATAGTAAGTACAATGTGAGGCACGGTAACGTCACACTGTAGTGGAATGTCGGGCAAAGGAGTGACGAGGTACTCGCCATGAGGAAGTGGTGGGGAAGACAACAGTTCAATATAGGCTATCGACTTTGGCGGCAAGCGAAGAAAACCGGTGGGGCGTAAGCAGCACTGGGGTGCGTCAGAAGGTTGTGAGAATCAGCAACTCAAGGCAAAGGGTACTGGCAGAGCAGTCAATAAGAGCAGAATGCACGGAGAGAAAGCCAAGGCCAAGAATTAGGCCGTGGGACCAATGAACAATCACGGTGAAGAGGACAGGAGTGTGGCGGCCGGCGATGCTGACACGTGCCGTACACATGCCAATGATAGGCACAGTACCGCCATCCGCAACGCGGACGACGCATGCCTACGCTGGGGTGAGGAGCTTGTTGAGTCGTCATCGGAAGGCAGCACTCATAATAGAAAGATGGCGCCTGTATCGATGAGTGCAGTGACAGGATAGCCGTCAATATCAAGAAGGTTTTGGTTCGTAGGTAACGTGAGCAGAGGATTTGAGGGCAAGGCTCCAGAAGCTGCAGTGCCTAGTTTTCTGGCTGGATCTGGGAGGCAATAGGCGGCGAAGAGAAGCGACGAGGTTGGGGCGAACGAGACTGATGGCGTCAAGGTGAGGGCGAGCGGCTGTAGCAAAGGTTAGGAGCAGGGGCATCAGCAGCAGTGGGTTCATGGTGGGTGGTATTGGGAACAGAAGGTCCAAAGGTGCGGGAATAAGTGGCAGCATATGTCTGAGGAGGTGGTGGCCATCGGTTGCGGCAGTGACGAGCGACGTGGCCGAAGCGCCAGCAGTGGAAGCAGATCGGCCTGTCAACAGGGGTACGCCATTCGGACTGGTTGCGCCAAGATGTGGCAGAAAAGGACTGCCGGTCACGAGGAGGGCCGCTAGAGAACTGGAGAACACTGGGTTGAGACGTTGAACACACGGAGTTCAGACCCATGTTCTCAAATTCCTGTCTGACAACGGCCTGAATCATCGCAATCGTGGTTGCTGGCAGATCGGGAGACATCGCGGAGAAAACTGGCGAACAGGCGGCCTCGAGCTCGCGGCGAACAATATGGGTTACGTCGTCAGAGGTGGTGGTCTGACGCGGTCGAACCTCACATGTCGACGTAGCAGAAGTGTTGGGTAGCCGCGTGATGTGGTGTGTGATACAGCGGCTCTTAGCTTGTTCAAAGTGACGGCATTCTTTTATGATGGCGTCGATAGTCGAGACATTGCCGAAAACAAGCAAATTGAAAGCGTTGTCGGCGATGCCTTTTAGCACATGTGCCACTTTATCTGCTTCACACATAGTATCGTCAGCTATGCGGCATAGAGCCAAGACGTTGAGGATGTATGAAACATACGGCTCTGTAGATGTCTGAACAAGAGACGCAAGAGCTTTTCTCGCGGCAACCTTGCGCCCAATGGGGTCGCCGAACAGTTCCCATAGCTTTTATTTGAAACTGTCCCAACTGGTTATCTCGTCATCATGTGTTTGGTGCCACATGCGTGGGGTGCCGCCAAAATAAAAGATGACATTGGCGAGCATGATCGTTGGGTCCCACCTGTTATTAGCACTGGCGTGTTCATACAGCTTGATCCATTCATCAACGTTCTGTCCCACCAGGCCAAAGAAGACACCAGGGTCCCAATGTTGGGCAACCGTGACGATTGGAGCAGTTGGACAAGCCGAAGCCGTTGCAGAGGTGGTCTTCATCACTGGGAGGCATGGTGACAAGTTCTATGAACCGACCACTTCAGAGTTCCATGGCGAGGACAGGGATCGCTAACCTCCACCAGAATGTTACGTGTGGAAAGACACAGACGAAAGAGGCTATTTACAGGCTAGTTACACTGGAGCCAGACAGCCAGGCCGACACTGGCCCGTGCCAAGGCACAGACCAACTTCATAGTTGTTCTCGCGGCGGCTCGTCTCTTGAGCATCTCTCGATAATATTGTAATAATATTATAGACATGAACATGTGGTGTTTTATCCTATGCTGCCTGTATTATGTATATTTCTTCTTTTATGTAATATCTCCCCCCCCCCCCCCCCGCCACTGTAATGCCTATCGAAGGCACTGTGGGTACTTTGGTAAATAAATAAAGTGCAATGGAGGAGGCAAAGGCATCATGACTATCACACCAGGTAACAAGTGCAATACTTCAGGTGTGCATGAAAAAAACTACGATCCTCCAAAGTAGTTCAAAGCCACATTTAAAAAAAGTAAGAAGGGCTACATTATTATAGGATCACTTACAGTGGGTCGCGTAAAAAATGTAAATACAGGATAGGCCAGTGATGAAATTGAATCATAGAGCAAAGAATGAAATAGAAGAAGGCCTTTATGATAATGCAAAGGAATGTGCATTCCAAGTGTCTGAGAACATGGAGACATTTCACATATTCAATAAGTCTTCAAGCGCAACCTTCCGCAGTGGATTTACCAAAGCATTACATTTGTTTACACTGACATCTACAGCTATAAATCACTGTTAGCTTAAAATATTGTGGAAATGGCGCATCTCTGATATGAAATATTGTCAAAATATACATATCTGCACATATGAGCTGTGTTGTTCCACCCTGAGATGAGTCAATATAAGCGGCCGAGCCACTTAAACAATGGCAACTGTGATCCAGATGCATATATTATGGGCTGTTATTACGGAGTCCCACTTTTCTTTAACTTCATCACACTGACAGTTTGCATGTGCTATAAAGTATGTTCAGAGAAAACTGTGCTCGCGCACAGTTAAATCTGCGCAGAGCATAAGCACACATTTATAGCCCATGTAAGTCTCTCGTAAAAATGCGGATGCCATCACTGACACCATCGGTAACTGAGCAAGGCAGTGGCTTATGCTGCTGTACCGAATACACTATCTTTTGTTTCCCATTTGACGCAGAGTTATTAAACAGTGCATCTCTGGAATTAAGAAATGTCTCAGCATAACAACACGTACAGACCCACCAATCTACGTAGCGAATGCGACTGGCAGTCTTCGGGAACGGTGACATGCAGATGTTGACACAGCACTGCGTCACCGCTTTCCTCTTGTGTACGCGCCGTGCGAAGTAAAGAGTAGTTGACTTCAAATCGCTCAGGCCAGAACTGAGCTATAAAAGCAGTTTCCTTCACCCTAACTGCTTACTTCAGGTCCACAGTAGCAGGTGCATGAATGCGAAGGCACCATTAGGCCTAACCATCACTGAACAGGATCAACATCGGCTCAAATTTCATGTTACGGCTTGTGAGGGCTGAAGTCTGTGCATTTCAACTTTGAAGGCATGTTTGACTCATTCTGAGTGCAATTAATTAAATATACAAGCGAAGACGCTGCAGCTATTGCGTTGTCGGTTTGATAGCCAATCGCACGGGGTTCAGTTGAACAATGGTCATCACGCTGATTTTGTCGGATGCCGAGACAAGAAAACCCATCACACTAAGACAACTCGCGCTTGTCAGTTGTGTTGTTATCAGCCTGGTACGATAAAATTTTCTCAGTGCCTTGTCGGTCTTGTATCAACGCATTGTTACTTAAAGGAGTACGTTGAGTCACGCACGTGCTGCACCACCAGTAAGTGAGGACCAACGTTGCGAGAATTCCATCAGCAATGTGATGGTTTTGGAGTGTCGCCTAAGTGTAACGCAGGGGGTCTATCGATAAATGTGCTAGCCATCAATGAAAGGCAGCAACTATGTGGTTTATGGCGCAGTCCAGACGAAGCTCCAGCTGCTTTCCGTTTGAAACGTAGAGTTGGCAGTCTTTTGCTATGCACGTTTTCAGAACTGCACCGACATAGAGCTACCGATAAGTTGCAGCACAGTAAACAGCACAAGTGTTTGCAACAGTGCACTTCTGTGAGCTTTTTTTGTCGTTTTTTCGGGGGACTTACCCCGAGATCGAGCCGTGCGCATGCCCCTTCCAAAGCGTTTTGCGACACTAGGGCAGGGCACATGCGCTGTCACGCTGTGAAAAAGGCAGATTACGAAAATTGATGCGGACAAACAAAAGGTATTCCACCTAAATATTCAAAATAAAAGCAGATGACATAAAGGGGCATACCCTTTCAGACTTCACTCACCCAATGAGCACTTACGCTACTTGCAATCAAACTGCTGTTTGCATCCTATGGTACCAGAAGCTTTCTTCCCACCACAAGCCTGCAGCCACGGTATCTGACAGGGTCATTACTATATTTACAATAACCACACATGCTGCACAACAATAAACGTTTATCATATTCAACATTGCGTTTGTCACGTCTAGTGCGGGTAAAGTTGAGTTCTTAATACAAGTCAACAGCAAGCGCAGACGACAACATGTGATTCAGACGAGACAGGCAATCGGACGTGACCCCGAGCCTTGCTGGATATAATGGCCCATCTAGTTAAATCCTCACAAACACACCCTCTCACTTTTATATTGTTACGCTCTTAGGAGCATAGTGGGTTCACGCCTCAACAAACAGTATGCGGGGGCACCGGAGAGTGGTGAACGAGGAAGACGACGTGTGGCTGGCTGGCTGAATCTCGCCAGGCGCTCAGCTGATCCAGGCCATCGCTGCTAACTCTACCCGGCTCCAGTGATGCAATATAGCAGTCGAAGTTGTCCGCATCGCAGTCCGTCGGTGGAAGCGGCATGCGCGAGAGGCAGTCAGCGTCGGCGTGTCGGCGGCCGCTTTTATAAGAAACGGTAAAGTTATATTCCTGTAAACGGAGTGTCCAACGCGCAAGCCGGCCCGACGGATCACGGAGATTAACCAGCCAGCAGAGAGAATGATGGTCTGTCACCACAGCGAAGGGGCGCCCGTACAGGTACGACCGGAAGCGCTGTACCGCGAAAATAACTGCAAGACATTCTTGCTCTGTAACGGTGTAGTGACGCTCGGACTTACTTAAAGAACGACTCGCATAGGCGACGACGTGTTCTTTGGTGTCGACGCGTTGAATAAGGACAGCGCCGATGCCAATACCGCTAGCGTCCGTATGAACTTCTGTGGGAGCCGCATGGTCGAAGTGTCGGAGAATGGGGTGAGACGTCAGACGAGACTTCAGCTCACGAAAACTAGCTTCACATTCAGGAGTCCATTCAAAGGGAACGCCCTTCTGGAGGAGGCATGTCAGCGGATACGCGATGTTGGCAAATCCACGAATAAACCGGTGGAAGTACGAGCAAAGCCCTAGGAAACTGCGTAGCTCTTTTACATGGCGAGGTTGCTTGAAGGCTTCCACCGTAGCAGTCGTCGCTGGATCAGGTCGTATACCGTCCTTATCCACTAGGTGTCCCAGAACGAGTGTTTGGCGCTCTCCAAAATGGCACTTCTTCGAGTTGAGGACCAAACCCGCTTTGTCCAAGCAGTCTAGCACAAGATCGAGACGTGCGTTGTGCTCACTGAACGTGCGCCCGAAAAGTACTACATCATCTAGATAGCACATGCATACTTCCCACTTCAAACCACGCAGGATGTTGTCCATGAAGCGCTCGAAAGTTGCAGGCGCATTACAGAGCCCGAACGGCATCACATTAAATTCAAAAAGTCCATCTGGTGTTACAAATGCCGTTTTCTCCTTGTCTGCCTCGTGCATCGGAATCTGCCAGTACCCCGACCTCAAGTCAACAGACGAAAAGTAAGACGCTGATGAGAGGCAGTCGATAGCATCATCAATACGCGGAAGAGGATATACGTCCTTTTTAGTGATGGTGTTGAGGCGGCGGTAGTCAACACAAAATTGCCATGAACCATCTTTCTTTCTAACCAGGATCACTGGCGCTGCCCACGGACTACAGGATTCTTGGATTACATTCTTATTTAGCATTTCGTGGACTTGGTCATTGATTACCTTGCGTTCCGATGGTGAGACTCTGTATGGTTTCTGTCGCAGCGGTTGGGCAGATCCCGTATCTATGCGATGGTGTATACGAGAAGGAGGAAACAATGGTGGCCCCTCTTGCTGGAAGAAGTCAAACAGTCGGGCATGTTTTAGCAGAATATTCGCCACTTCGTGACGCTGCTTAGTGCTGAGCGACTTGTTTACCATAGTCAGAAATGAGGAGTGCGCCGCAGGGCAGACATTAGCGAAATGGCGCTCATCCGCAGAATCAACAGCCTCTGTAAGAATGGCGAGCGATAGCACGTGATCTTCATGGTAGGCGGCAAGTTTCAGACCCTGTGGTAGTATTGCAGGTTCACTGGAACAGTTTACGGCCCATAAGTTGGTGCGTCCCTGAACAACTGACAGCGTGCAATACGGTATCAGTACATTCCTCTTGATGCAACTCAGGTGAACGGGCTCCACGGTAGCGTCAAACGTTCCGTCGGTGGTGGGGAAACAGGCGACTGAAACACACGTTGCAGATAACAGAGGCACAACGGTATCCCGGGATACACAAAGCACACTTTCACGATACGGTGGGCCTTCCATAAACGCAGCAGAAAAGCTCGTACCTACACTGATTTCACCCGTTTTGCAGTCGACAGTGGCACCACACAGTTTCAAAAAATCAAGGCCCAGGATTACGTCATGCGTAGAATGAGGTAGAACAGCGAACTCCGCGTTAAATATTTGACCACCCAAGGTTACGTCTACATTACACACGCCCACAGGATACAACAACTCCCCACTCACTCCGCGAAACGTATCGGCACGGTCCCAGCAAAACGTCACCTTTCGTCCTAGGAGGCTTTTAAACGCCAGACTCATCACTGAAACGGTTGCTCCCGTGTCCACTAAGGCCATGGATGAAACCCCGTCAATTAATACAAACACCTTATTCTTAAACATACAAATGGTTGGAGGTATCTTTGTCGACAGCGAAGATTGTCCAGCGACCTCACCTCCAACGGCCGCGCTGGCTAGTTTTCCGGAGGTGGCGACGGGTATCGACGCCGCGGAGAGGGCGATCGGCTTACACGAGGAGCGGGTGGTGGTGTCAAGCTGCGATCGGATGCTGGCGAACGGTTCCGCAGCGGCTCCGGGTGCTGGTGAGGCAAGCGTCCTAAGTATGTGTGCGAGGGCGAGTATGTTTCGCCCAGAGGAGCGCGGTACCGCCTAGACATCGTCGATCGGTCGAACCTCGGTGGTTGGCGGCGATTGCAGTACCTGGCAATGTGACCCAAGTCGCCACAGCTATAACACACCGGTAAACGACGATCGATGAACTGCCCTTCGAAGCGCTCAGCCGTGGGGGGTCGTGTAGCAGAGCGAAGCAGCTGAGCCTGCTGCACAGGAGGAACGGTCGGTCTGCGTGCAAACCTGCTGGGGTGAGGATGTTCTGCAGGTCGGTGTTCGGTCGTAAATGTGTCCTCACGTGGCCATGGAGCACCTCTGCGGTTGACGTCTGTGACACATACCGCCGGTTGCCAGGAAGCGCAGGGTGCGGCAGGCGCCATGTGTTGCGGGTAATAAGCGTCAGGTTGTCGTATGATGTCGCGCGCAAGTTCCTGGTGCCGCAGCAGTTCCTCACGCACGATCTGCCGTATAGTAGACGAAAGATCGGCAGACGGGCTCTCATCGACGCTGGCAATGGTTGTCACATTCGCCAGGCGTCCAAACTTTGGCACAATGCGACGTGTTTTCAACGTCTCAAACGTACGGCAATGACGCACGACATCTGAGACGGAATCAACGTGTTCCCGGCTTATGAGGAAACTGTATACATCTTCTGCAATTCCTTTGAGGAGATGTCCGACTCGGTCTTCCTCGGACATCTGCGGATTCACGATTTTGCACAGCTTGAGGATTTCCTCTATGTATATAGTGCATGTTTCTCCAGGAGCTTGAGCTCTTTGAGCAAGTGTTCTCTCGGCGCGTTTCTGTTTGGCGTGGGTGTCGCCAAAACACTTCTTAATTTCCTCGACAAAGTGCTCCCACGTTGTTAGGGAGTCTTCGTGGTTTTCATACCACATCAGCGCTGTCTCACTCAGAAAGAGCGCGACATATTCAAGCTGAGTGACAGAATCCCAACGGTTGTAGCGGCTCACCCTTGCGTAGTGCATCAGCCACTCGTCGACGTCTTCGCCCACTTTTCCCGCGAATGAGCGTGGCTCCATGTAGTGCCGCAAAGGTCCAACTGGCGCTGACCTTTGAGAAGGTGAAACTAGAGCTGGCATTTGTCCACCTCCGTCCTGAGCCATAGGGAAGGTCGTTGGCAAGAGACCGGCAAGACGACGGCTCCGGCGAAGTTCTGGATGTTGCGACTCCGTGGTACGTCCTGTCGTACCCCGCACCTCCACCACTCTGTTGCGCCCACAAAAGGCGTTACTTTGAAGCCGGGTAGAGTTAGCAGCGATGGCCTGGATCAGCTGAGCGCCTGGCGAGATTCAGCCAGCCAGCCACACGTCGTCTTCCTCGTTCACCACTCTCCGGTGCCCCCGCATACTGTTTGTTGAGGCGTGAACCCACTATGCTCCTAAGAGCGTAACAATGTATACCCATCGGATGCTTGTAAACAATATAAGAAATAAACTTTGCACACTATTCATAGGTGCACACTATGTGCAAATGCTTATTTTGGCAGGGTATTTTGAGCGTAGACCGTTAGTATGTCTAATGTCAGTTGTTACCAAAATTAACTTGTATTGCACAAGTTTGTGTCCTTTTCACAGCTTTAAAAACCATAAAACATGTTTTTAAAGTAATCATTGTACGTACAGCATAGACATGCACAATATATTCATCATGTCCGACTAACCAAAACGAACACCATAAGTAGCGTGCCTCACATCCACGGCTGAAAATTGTTGATGTATGACGCTGCAGTCAGTGTGGAAACCAATTTCAGGAGCAACAATACCAAATGCTCTGATTTTGCCACTTTCACTGGTGCTGAAGGCATTATCAAGTTCTATAGCAAGAAAATGTGAAATAAAAACAACATGCACAATTTGGAGCGCGGGGACCCTTCCTAATGCCAACCATGGATTTTAAAGAAATGTAAAGATAAGCTTAGTGGCAAAATAATGAAGCCATTCTTGGTACCATGCTGGCCACAGCCAAGGCAAATAAGTTGCACAGTATCAGAAGCATGCCATTCTTTAACACGTCTTGCTGCACATGCACATGCACTTGGCCATTGCCAAACACGCATGCATCTTTGAAGTGGAAACACCACCCAATACAGGGCTTTTCCCACAGTGTGTATGTGCCAAAAATCCTGTGATGAAAGAGATAAGAAAAGGCTTCTCAGTGAGCTTCTCAGGCAAGGTTACTTGGACAATAGCAACGTCATTGTTCTACGAGTAAATGCAAATCATGTTCAAGACTGTGTGCTTGTCATTGTGCCTGCCATTCAGATGACTGTTCTCCCAAAGGAACAAATAGGCCTTTGCTTTTGATGCTTCATACTCATTCAGCCAGGATGTTGATTAGACAGAAAATCCAGGGGTCATTTTCAAGCCATTTGTATGAGCGACTATAGTGTGGAACAGTGAAAAAGGATTATCAGTCACTGCAACGACAGTAATAGAAGGCTTTACTGTGCCATTTAATTCAATGAATCAAGTTGATACGCCTTCAAAGCTTTTAGGTTGGCACATGACAGGTGAACAAACAAGTCTCTAGGCATGCCATATTTTTTTCATAACACTGTACCACAGCCTATTCTTCTCAATGTGCCAAAGTACAACAATATAGCTTGGCATTGGAGTTTCCGGCTTTTACCGATAAATGCCAAAAACTACCAGGCAACTCCAATTTCGGGTATTCGTCATAGCTCATCCCACTGTGTCTCATCAATGTGACCTCACCTTCCCACGCAGGCTCATGCTTAAGCCCCTTTACAGCCGGGACAAAAGCTCACGCGCAGGTGAGAATGGGGTTTCTGGACAAGCAGCCTCGCCCATACCTCATCACCCACCCCTTCATGACAAAGGGGATCAGTAAAGTGAATTTTGTGAGCGTCCATTCTTCCCTGCTCTTCCTGCGTATCCTCATCAGCTTACTAGTCTGGCTGTAGAAAAAGACATGTGGATGTGTTAATGGGGTTGATGCCTTCCAAGCAGGTGCGGTCATCAGTGCCTGCCAACTTATGGACACGACCAGAGAGCTTGATCTGAGAGGTACAAGCCAGCTCACCATTTCTGATCGAATATGATACCAGGAATTGGCATATGGCCCGGGGCATCTCTTCTCGTGGGCCAGTATAGGACTTCAGTGTTTATACTGTGCACTATTCTACAAGGTTGCAAGAGAGGAAGTGATGCTGGAGAATATTAAAAAAATATGTGCAGACTATATGCTCTAGTTCATGGCCACTTGAATACAGGAGACTCCGAAACCACAATGTTAGAAACATTGAGAAATACTATGCCGTGCCACCTGCCGCGATCAGCGAAACCCGTGTACCTCGGATAATTTAAGCATGTTTTCAGGCATTTGAGATATACTAAATTGACTTTAACTGACTCTACCAACATGCCTCATGCTGGCTTTCTAGTGAGAGCCCCCCCACCAAAAAAAAAAAAATTTGTAGCGCTAAAGGAAGAGGGAAAAAATGATTAGAAGGTTAGCAGTATCATGCAAATAAAAAAAATAACATACCAACAACAGTTGCAAAGTTCAAATACAGATTTTCATCAAGTAAAAAAAAAGAAAAGAAAAGGTAGTTTGCATCCATGTATTTCTTCTACATTTGCACTTATATTCGCTTTCGCGGGTTTTCGTTTGTACTTCTGTAGATCACAAGCATGTATACGCAACAGTGAAAGGTCATCGGTACACCTATATGGTTTGCCTAGCCGAGTTCACGGCCGCCTGCACATGTGTGATTCCGGAACTACAAGGCCAGAACCGTTTAGAAATCGTTCTATATTGAGTTACCCATCACGATCAGGAAAACACATCTATCGCGGATAAATCAAAAAAGTTTCTAAGCACATAGGGCCCTCTGGGCTGTACTTATCGGCAATAAGGTAGCCTCACCGCTTACGGGATTATCTGACTCAGCTATGTTGAATGCTCGGTTGCCATGGTCGGAAGTTCAAATCCTTCTATAAGGCTCTATTCTTTTTTTTAATTTGATGATGGCAAGCTTGAAATTCACCTCCTCCAGTGCACAACATCTGCAGGCTTGGAGTGACGCCTGACACCTGCAAAAGATTCCGAGAGCGAGTGGGGCTGTACTAATCCAGGTACAACCAAATTAGGAAGGCCCACTAAGCTTCAACAAGACACTCCCTCACCAGAACAGGAATTGGCCTCCCTAGCACAGTATTTAGCCACCCCCTCCCAAATGGCTCACTTAATTACCCAATGGCCCTCAGTCCCCAGCAGCTTCGGAGCACCTGACCGAGGTGGTGGTCAGACCTGTAACGCAGCCGAGGGTGCTAAGAATGTCTGGGTCCGGACAGGCCACCAATGGAAACTGACCCTTGCAACGTTTAACACCTGAACCCTCTCGAGTGAGGCTAGCTTATCAGGACTCTTTGAAGAACTATCAGACATTTGTTGGGGTATCAACAGCCTTAGTGAGATTAGAAGAACTGGTGAGGCTTATACATTGCTGAATAACGGACATGTATGTCTTCTGCTATAGAGGTCTCCCAGATAAGAAACAATATGGAATAGGATTCCTAATCCATAAGGATACAGCGGCCAACATTGACGAATTCTACAGCATTAATGAGAGCACAGCTGTAGTCGTAATCAAACTTCATAAGAGGTATAGATTAAAGGTAGTACAAGCCTACGCTCCAACATCCAGTCACGATCAGTTTTATGAAGATGTTGAATTAGCGATGAGAAAAGTGCAAACTCAGTATACTGTAGTAATGCATGACTTCAATGCAAAAGTGGGGAAAACGCAGGCTGGTGAACAAGCAACTGGCAACTACGGCACTGATTCTAAGAATGCTAGAGAAGAGATGCTGGTAGAATTTGCAGAAAGGAATAAGCTTCTATTAATGAACACCTTTTTCAGGAAGCATAGAAACAGAAAGTGGACCTGGAAAAGCCCTAATGGTGAAACTAGAAATGAAAGTGATTTCATACTTTCTGCTGATCCCAGCATAGTGCAGGATGTAGAAGTGATAGGTAGGGTAAAGTGCAGTGATCATAAGTTAGTGAGGGCTAGGATTCACCCCAATTTGAAGAGAGAATGAGTAAAAAATGGTCAAGAAGAAGTAGGTCAACCTAGAGGCAGCAAGGGTAAAAGCAGACAAATTCAGGCTGGTACTTGCAAACAAATATGCAGCCTTAGAACAGAGATGAAGATGACATAGAGGTAATAAATGAAACCATAACTAGGCTGGCTTCAGAGGCAGCAATTGAAGTGGGAGGCAAGGCACCAAGGAGTAGGCAAACTCTCCCAAGTAGCTAAGGCCCTGATAAAGAAACAACTAAGAATGAAAGTGTCCAACTCAAGAGATAAGACAGAATTCGCGGAACCGTCAAAACTGATCAACAAGGCGAAAATAAGTGATATTCAAAACTATAACATGAGAAGACTGAAGAAGCTGTAAAAAATGGACGCAGCCTGAAATCAGTGAGAAGGAAACTTGGCATAGGACAAACCAAGATGAATGCACTGAAAGATAAGCAGGGTAATATCAGCAATCTCGAAGACATAGTAAAAGCAGCGGAAGAATTCTATACTGGCCTGTACGGTACGCGGAGCAGTCAGGATACATACCTCAATTTGAAACAGTAATGAACAGGATACAGAAACTCCTCCTATAACTAGTGATGAGGTCAGAAGGGCCTTGCAAAACATGAAACGAGGAAGAGCGGCAGAAGATGGAATAACAGCCGATTTAATCAAAGATAGAGGAGACATAATGCTTGGAAAACTGGCGGCTCTTCATACGAAGTGTCTATCGACTGCAAGGGTCCCAGAAAACTGGAAGAATGCAAATGTTATCCTAATCCACAGAAAGGGAGATGGTAAAGACTTGAAAAATTGTAGATGCATTAGCTTACTACCAGTATTATATAAAATATTTACCAAAATTATCTCCAATAGAATAAGGGTAACACTGGACTTTAGTCAACCACGGGAACAGGCTGGCTTCAGGAAGGGATACTCTACAATGGAGCACATCCATGCCATTATTCAGGTTATCGAGAAACCCGCAGAGTACCATAAGCCTCTCTATACGGCTTTCATAGATTACGAAAAGCCATCTGATCCAGCAGAGGTACCAGCAGTCATAGAGGAATTACGTAATCAAGGAGTACAGACCGCTTACGTAAATACCTTGGAAAATATCTACAGAGGCTCTACAGCTACCTTAATTTTACACAAGAAAAGCAGGAAGATACCTACAAAGAAAGGGGTCAGACAGGGAGACACAACCTCTCCAATGCTATTCTCTGCATACTTGGAAGTATTCAAGTTTATTAAACAGGGAAGGCTTAGAAGCAAGGATTGACGGCGAATATCTCAGCAACCTTCGGTTTGCCGATGACATTGTTCTATTCAGCAACAATGCAGACGAATTACAACGAATGATTGAAGACCTCAACCGAGAGAGTGTGAGAGTGGGGTTGAAGATTAATATGCAGAATACAAATGATGAATAGCCAGGCAAGGGAGCAAGAGTTCAAGATCACAAGTCAGCCTCTAGAGTCAGTGAACGAGTACATTTACCTAGGTCAATTAATCACAGGGAACCCTGATCATGAGAAGAAAATTCATAGAAGAATAAAAATGGGTTAAGTTGTAAGTATAACGGAAGCCCGTCTGGTCGGGATTTGCATACTTAAAAGGAAGAGGTCTGGACACCGACCAAAAATGGTTTAAACTAGTTATTTACGTTTCGGCTCCCCCACGGGTGCCTTGTTCACAATGAAAGAAGCGGCAGAGCTGGCACCCCTTTTTATGTGCGTCTCAAAACATGATTAAGGCACCTGGCATACACGGGCGGCAGATTGCCTTCGTTGTGATTAAGAGTGTGCGCCATGGTTTGGATGATTAGGGACTCAAGATAAAGACGCGAATTACATACTTAAAAGGAAGAGGTCTGGACACCGACCATAAATGGTTTAAAATAGTTATTTACATTTATTTCAGCTCCCCCCCAGGAGCCTTGTTCACAATGAAAGAAGCGGCAGAGCTGGCACCCCTTTCTATGTGCATCTCAAAACATGATTAAGGCACCTGGCAGACATGGGCGGCAGATTGCCTTTGTTGCGATGAAGAGTGTGCGCCGTGGTTTGGATGATTAGGGACTCAAGATACAGGGACTCAAGATGACAGATCCCCCATCGATGTGCATGACCTAGGTAGGCTACTAAAATTTTGCCTATCAAATACGTATTTCACGTTCCAGAAGAAATTTTATCGGAAAGTACACGGAGCAGCAATGGGTGCGTCGATTTCGGTCACAGTAGCTAACCTAACAATGGAGATTATCGAAGCTCAAGCATTGTCCTCGTTTACACCACCACCTAAAGTCTTCCTCAGATATGTCGACGACTGTGTCAGTATTTTGCAAAGGAAAAACCTTGACCCTTTCACGGCTCACCTAAACAATACACAAGCAGCAATCAAGTTCACCGTTGAAGTGGAATCTGAAGGGCAACTGCCGTTCCTGGACACCCTTGTGCAGCGAGAAGGGCCAAACCTGTCATTCAAGGTGTTTAGGAAGCACACTCACACAGGCCACTACCTAAACTACAAATCAGTGCACCCTGCTTCGCAAAAGAGGTCTCTTGTCCGCTCTCTTCTTCGTTGGGCAAAAGAACGTGTGCACAACAGCGGAAGACTGCATGGCGGACAATGCACTTGTGCGGAGGGAATTAATGGCTTGTGGATACCCTGAGTACGTCATTGACTCAGTAGGGCGCCAGCAGGCTCGCACAGTATCCACCCAGCCTGGACCCCCCAAAGGACGGGCTTCGATTCCGTACGTCCCCGGCATAAGCGAGACTCTTGCACGCGTCCTGCGGTCATATGACGTGCAGGCTGCGCACGTGCCCTCCCGGAAACTTAGACACGAGCTCGTGCATGTGAAAGACCCTTTGGAAAAGGACAAGTTCCCAGGCGTGGTGTATGTCATTCCGTGTGCGGACTGTCGGTAAGTCTACGTCGGTGAAACCGGCAACTTCAAAACAAGACTTAAGCAACACATGAATGACGTCCAGAAACGACACGTTGCATCGAATGCCTTGGCCGAACACTGCGCAGCCACATCACATAAGATTAACTGGGAGAAATCTCACGTGGTTGCCAAAGAACGAAATCATTCTTCGCATTTTTATCTTGAGTCCCTAATCATCCAAACCACGGCGCACGCTCTTAATCGCAACAAAGGCAATCTGCCGCCCATGTATGCCAGGTGCCTTAATCATGTTTTGAGACGCACATAAAAAGGGACGCCAGCTCTGCCGCTTCTTTCATTGTGAACAAGGCTCCCGTGGGGGAGTCGAAACGTAAATAACTATTTTAAACCATTTTTCGTCGGTGTCCAGACCTCTTCCTTTTAAGTATAAAAATGGGTTGAATCGCATATGGCAGACATTGTCAGCTCCTGACTGGAAGCTTACCATTATCATTGAAAAGGAACGTGTACAATCAGTGCATTTTACCAGTGCTGACATATGGGGCAGAGACTTGGAGACTGACAATGAAGCTGGAGAACAAGTTAAGGACCGTACAAAGAGCGATGGAACCAAGATTGCTAGGCATAACGTTAAGAAACAGAAAGAGAGCAGTTTGGATCAGAGAGCAAACGGGTATAGAAGATATTCTAATTGAGAATAAGAGAAAAAAATGGAGCTGGGTAGGTCATGTAATGCCCCGGTAAGATAACCGTCGGACCATTAGGGTTAAAGAATGGGTACCAAGAGAAGGGAAACGCAGTCAAGGACGGCAGAAGACAAGGTGAAGCGATGAAATTAGGAAATTCGTGGGTGATAAATGGAATCGGTTGGCACAGGACAGGGGTAATTGGAGATCGCGGAGAGAGGCCTTCGTCTTGCAGCGGACATGAAACAGGCTGATGATGATGATGATATGCTCTACACAGTACAAAGTGGAACCAGATTCTTTCTGGGAATCACATCGACCTGACTGGCCATGCCCTGTGAATGCAGCACTTAACTGCTTTCCATTCTCATCTAGTGACAACTTTGAGCACTGCATTTCCCAAATAAATATGATAAACAGAAAGGAGCACTGCCATCTCTCTGACAAGAATCTCTGCATGTATATGTGCATGTATTTTAACTGATTTCTTGTGTAAATAATATGCCTCACTGCCTTTATGGCAAGAAAGTGTTCTCGTTTTGCTGTTTCCTTCCCAATATAGTACGTGTGGGCAGTTTTTCAAAGGGCCGAAAACACCAAACAAGGTACTGTAAAAAAATAGGTGCCGTAAGCGACGAATTTTCAGGGGAAAGTAAATGTTGATAAATGCCTGCCGAACTTCAAAAAAATATATGCCACAAAATCCAATCCCTAAATACAACAATGTTTACTTCTACTAGATGTTCTACTACTTCTACCATGTTCTACGATGCCTGATTGGCACTATTGCACTTCTAAAAGCAGAAAAAGTGTTGTCTTTTATTAGGAAGCCCTTTTGCATGCTTTCTAGATGGCACTCTGTTGAACAAAGTGATCTGGCAGTAACCTCGCAGTTCCTGACAAAACCCTGCAGTAATATTATTTATTACCACTCTTAAATTAATTGCAGGGACTTAGATAGATCATTTATGAAGCAATATGTTTTCACTTGCTTGTAGCTCAAACACAAATTATTGTGCACCCATGTGGACACTGGGGCTTTAAAGTAGAGGTGAGATAAAATTAAAAAATTGATTGCACACGAATTACCTTCTTTCCTGCAGTTTTATACAAATATTTTCTCTTTTGCTACTTCAGATAAAACAGTTTTCAAAGTGAAGCATGATTGAGCTTTGTTCATTATCATCATCACATCACTTGGAGCGAAATTGTAGAAAATGACTGCAATCAATGTCACTACAGAGATGCCCAACAAAAATTGTGTAATGCGACATTGCCGAGTCTTTTCGGAGCAGCCAGGGCTATGGCATCCTGCAGTGTTCTTGATATCATCTTTTATAGGCAAGTGTAGTCCTTAATACCCCTGACACACGTGCTCTCTAAAGACCTTTATGTAAGGAGACATCTACTGGAAAGGTGTTCAAGCGCAGTGACACACGATAAAGGCATATCTCCCTTATGAGGCAAAGTTCCTTTGCTGGAAAGCAGATCACGCATCTACTTTTCGAACAGAAAAAGCGTACTCTCACACACAGCGTGCACAACTCGTCAATAGAAGGGAACCTGTCACATAACAATGGTGCCCCATAAGTACTTTTATTTTAAAAAATGTAATTATTTTTAGCGGTAATGCAATTTGTCGAAAACTGAAGATTTACTCTAGCTATACTCTCAAACGTTCGCATCACGTTGCTCGTATCACAACACAAACGTGAAAAAGGATGGCAGAAACGTGGGCGGTACCACGGCAGCACCATAATAAACAGCATGCAGAGAAAAACACTGACTGTCCATTGTTGCTGGGCCAATTTAAATTGCTGGTAAGAATGAAAAAACATGAAGAAAATAAATGAATATGTGTATTATGAGCCATCAACGATGAAAAAAATGTTTTTAGGTTCTACAATCACTAAATGTAATCTACATACGCAGATTTTTTCAAATGTTTTCTCTCTTGCTGTTTCAACAAGCAGCGCTTTCTTTTTTTTTCTTTTTTTTTCTGCGTTCATCTGAGGAACCACTTATAGAAGTTAGTGCGGTGCCATACGTCATCGGCACAACTATTTTTTGCAAAGGGTCCTTCAGAGTAACAAAAGGGGTTTACTGCAAAGGACTTTACTTTTGCCCGTGTGTCAGGGGTATTAGACATTCGCATTATTGTACTTGGGATCGGCTTTATATTTTTTTTTTGGGGGGGGGGGGGACCTCTGGAACATCATCGTCATTGCACTCTCTATGTCCCCCTTTAGCAGCAAAGTGAGTCAGCTATGAACACCAAAATTAAATTAGCTGTGCGAATTCAAGGATGCATGCAAATATCAAATTCAATGTCCTAATGTCCACCATTGTGGACGCACATATTTACTCAGTAGTAAAGGAAGACACAGTTGCTTCATCCACCAAACAGACCATTCATGTTTGCTTCTGTTCCTTCAAGAACAACATACTGCAATGTCTTTAAGTGACCTGCAGCTTGTGTGAAGAATATAATGAATATCATAGCGTGGGTGTTGGACGTAAAATGTATTCACGCTCCAAATCGCCATGTTGGTAATCGCATGCAGAGCGAAGAAGAGGGAGAACTGGATAGTAGGGTGTGGTCTGTTGAGGAGGACTGATTTGATGTACGCTATGTTTGGATGGTATCACGCTAAGCACCAATAAAGGATGGAGAAGGAATTTTCCCACGTCGTATTTTGGTGCCAAAACCCAGGAAGCCAGTCTTCATTCCCACGAGCTGTTGCTTCTGATTTGGGACATCTTTCTTCACCCAGACTGTCATGGAGCGTGTCAAGAACACGCGGACGTCTCAGCGATCCCAAATCGCAAGGATTGTGAGTGAGGTGAATGAACTCATCTAATCTGAACAGTTTGCACTCTCGACACTTCATGTCCTCGATAGCCGATTACAGGCAGTGAAAATGAAATTATCTGCGCTAAACATCAAGCTGGAAACCTTCATGACGGACGAGCAGAAGACTACAATTCCGTCATGGAATATGAAGTGTCGAGAGCACAAGCTGTTCAGATTGGATCAGTTCATTCACAATCCTTGTGATTTTGGACCGTCAAAACGTCCACTTGTCACGCCATTTGCAACAATTTCATGCCATCTTGCAATGACGTCAGTTACGCCCCATTTGGCCCAAATGGTAGTACAGACTTGAAAGCAGCAACAGATTTTTTTTATTTATTTACAGAATACTGCAGGCCAACTTGTGACCCAGGCAGGAGGGAATTCATTCATACAGTAATGCAATTAAATACGTTCAAAGAAAAGAAGTGCATATGAAATATGAAATACATTGAATCATATGAGGTACATTGAAGGATGATATAAATACATAAAAAACACATTATACAAGCATACAATGCAAGGGATTGAATTGAAAGGAGAGAAATATTTACAGTAACAGTTTAAACAGTTCTTTTTTGTTTTTTGTTTTCATGCTAACACGCATGAAAGTACTCATGCGGTCACACGTTTATTTGAAATGCAGTTTTTCAATGGCATGTAATATGTTATTGGACAGGAATACATCGGCTGGCAGAGCGTTCCAATCATTTATTGTTCTAGAAAAGAAGGAATATTTAAAGCAATTTGTACTCGCGAAAATAGGGGTTATCTTGTCGGGGTGATAATTTCTGGTTGCTCTAGCTGGTAGTGGCTGGAGACAGGGTGAATGACAAAGTTGTAGTCTTCTTTTCCAAAGGCGGAAAAGCAATGTTAGGCGTGCTACCTTTCTTCGGGATTCTAGGGTGGCAATATTATTTTCATTAATCAATTTAGAGGGGGAGTCATAACGTCCATAACAATTATATATGTAGCGGACGGCAAGCCTGTTTATGTTTTCCAGTTTTTTATTATTTGTTTTCGTGAATGGGTCCCAGACGACGCAAGCATATTCTAATCGCGACCTTACGAGTATGTAGAATGCCAATTGTTTCACGGACGGAGGAGAATGTTTTAGCTTGAGCCTCAGTAGGCCGAGTTTACGTCGAGCAGACGCACAAACATTATGAATGTGTTGCGACCAGGTTAGACGATTATTGATGGTTACACCCAAATATTTAAAGGAGTCTGTTTCAGAGACCGCGGATTGATTAATAGTGTATTGATATGCTAGAGGGTGTTTTTTGTTGGTAATGCGCATAAAAACCGTTTTTTCTTCATTAAGTTTTATTTCCCAGGTGTCGCACCAGTCAGAAATCGCAGTAAGACTTTTACTCAGGATCACTTGATAATTGGCATTTTAATTTCTTTGTAAAGTAAGCAGTCGTCCGCGAACAATTTAATACTCACACTATCGTCTATGCATACTGTTATGTCGTTAATGTATACTAGGAAAAGTAGCGGTCCGAGCACGCTTCCCTGCGGCACTCCCGAATTTACGGGGAGACATCCGGAGTAATGGCCCTCAACATCGACAAATTGTCTGCGCATGCTCAAATATGCACAGATCCAGTTTACAATGTTAGGTGGAAAACCATAGTTGCTTAGTTTTGTTATCAAACTAGATGAACATTCAGGTTGCTTGGAAGTGCGTTTTGTTTTCTAACAAAATTTAACAAATGGATGTAAAAGTTACATGAGAGTTCTGAAAAGGTATAAGAAAACATTTATACTGAAATATAAAATTTCTGAGCTTAATTTTGCGTAAGTGTCATGATTATTTTCAATGTTGGATTTTGCTACTCTGTTAATTTCTGGAAAACGAATTTTTAGTAAAATCCTGCATTTCGAGTTGATAATTTTTTTAAAATTCAGAGTCCCATAATTTGATTGAATGTTTATTAAGGCCCTGAGTGATGTCAACATTGAGGTATCTAATACAGGTGTGCCTCATTAATATGGACATATTGGTTCCTGTCCCCATTAGGTGATCCATAATCTTGATAGAAAACAAAGTGGATTGAAAAAGTTAATATTTGTTTCTGCACATTGCACCATAAATGATAAAGATGTGAGCAATTTGTGCATCAAAATACAGTCATGCATAAAACCATGCCAGACCATCAAATCAGACTTGCATAAAACCACACGCTTCAGTTGTAAGGGATAGACACCGGTAAAGTGGACATATTTACAGAACAAAGGAAGGCTCTAGCAGCCAGTTACGGGCTGTTTCTCCACTGACCCTTGACTGAAATTTGACATGTTGGCCTACAGCTGCATGCCACTAAGCAAGCAGGAGGTGCCGTGCGCTGTGTGTGCCAGTCACCACGGAATACGCACAAATCCCCTCCGTTTGCGCCGCTGCCGACCGCTAAACCTACATCCGAACTTTTTTGGACCACATCGATGTCGGAAAGTCTGCTCCTGGCCAGCCGCCGCACTTGGTCTTGCCTCGCTAATCACTGGTAGCGCACCCACCCCCAACAGCCATGGAGGTGCAGGGCGAAGACCTCGACCCGACAACGTTCAGACCCAGTGAGTGGACCACGATACTCCGCGCGTACAAGGGAGGCAAACCAAGCCCGGAAACGCTGGTTGTGCCTCCTCATGCAGCCCCTGTTCGAGATAAGCCTGCCGCGCCCGCCGTCGGTGCTCCGGCCGACACTGCCCCTGCGACCTTCAAGCCGACATACCGTGCTCAACAACAACAGCTGCGCGTGACGCACGCAATCGCATTGCGAAGTAAGCAACTTGCTTCACTCCCTCCCGGCACTATAAGGGTAGTCTTCCGACCAAGAGGAGGCCTCGCTTTGAACGGAGCCATAGCGCAGCCACTCATGAAAGCTCTGCGAGTCACTGCTGCTGACCGGGACCTAGGAGAGTTTCACCTCCGGATTCACCCGACGAATAACACCTTCACGGTCGCTACACCTCACGAGTCAACGGCCCTTCACCTCGTCCAACTCAAGGAAGTGGTCCTTCAAGAAACCAGTTACCCCGTCGCCACCTACATCGCACCGCCGCCCGCTGCTGCGCGCGGAGTCATCTCGCAAGCGTACTGGGCGGAAACACCCGAAGAGATGCTACAAGACCTCCAGACTCGCAACCCGGAAGCTGATATCATCGCAGCCCGCAGAATGGGTAGGACCCTCTCCATATTGATCACATTTGCGCATGGCCCAGTCCCTCACACCATACGCTACATGAGTGTAGTGCATAGATGCACGACATACAAGGGAAGTCCAGACGCGTGCACAAACTGTCGTCGACCGGGCCACAGACACGACGTGTGCCCCCACCCCAAGAGTGGTCTCTGCCCGCGGTGCGGGGACAAGCATGAGCCGCAAGATGTTCCCTCCTGCATCCCGATCTGCATTCTCTGTGGGGGGCAGCACCTCACGGGCACCGGCTCGTGCAAGGCAAGAAATTCCGCCACCAAACGACATAGCCCACCGCCCCAGAAGTCAAAGTTCCCTACCAAGAAGGACTTTCCCCCGCTTAACACGACCCTCCCGTCTACCTCTACATGAGCTTCCAAGGTTGCCAAGACGAATATCATGACCTCCCAGGACCTGCGGGATGAGGTAAGGCAGCTCAAGGCAGCCCTCTCTACCTCCACCCCTGCTCTACCCCCCACTCCACCATCCCCATCTTCCTCATCCAACCCGTCCGACCAACCTCCTCAGAAAAAGAGGAGGCCTGATGAGAGCCCAGTCCAACCTATAGACCTGGAAGCCAAATTTCAGGACCTCGCCCAAAACCTAGAATCCAAGTTCACAGAGCGCATTACTGCGCAGGTCACTGCACAGTGCCAGACTATGATTGAAGCTACCATTACCGGTATAATAGATAGGGTCATATCGAGCATCATGGCCAAGGTTGAGGAGCGTTTAGCTAACCTTATATCTGGACTCTCAGCGGCCTCTCCTCCCACAGTCCCACCTTCTGCACTCCTCCTTCGCCCCGCCACCCTTCAACATGGCTCCTCCGAGGCACCATAATTCCTTACAAATTATTCAATGGAATTGCAGGGGCTTTCGGCGAAAGCGCGACCCTCTGCAGCAGATTATCGCCAACTCTTTGTCCTCACCAGACATTATCGCTATCCAGGATGCCAATGTTTGCAGGCAACTGCCAGGATACGCTGTTATCCCCTCTGACTCCACTGATCTTCCTCGGGTGGTTACATACATCTGTAACACCTTGCATTACGCGGAGCACGACGTTACCTCCCCTATTGCTCACACCTTCATCGAAATTTTACCCCCCACCCCTGCACAATCTCCCCTGTTCATGCTTAACTGCTATCTTCTCCCACGACAGCCGATTCACCTACTTGTTCCACTCCTCAAATCCGTAACCCAAATGGCCAGATCAAACCCCCTACTGATTGCCAGTGACTTTAACTGCGCTCACGTGGACTGGGGCTATCGACGCACCAACCATAGAGGCACAGTTTTATACAATAATACGCTATTACTTCACCTGACCATCTTTAATGATTTTAGCCTACCTACGCGGGTTGGTAACAGTGTTACTGCCGATACTAGCCCAGACCTCACGCTTGGTAGAAACTTGGCTCACCTACAGTAGGGAAGAACGCAAGCCACACTAGGCAGCGACCACCACCTGATTCGCATAGCGGTGAACTATCGCCGACCTCAGCGCAAATTTACCGCTAGGCACACTAATTGGGATCAGCTCCGTAAATTTAGGCAAGCGCAGCCAGCACAGGGCCCCTTCGACCTAGACACCTGGACTACTCAGTTACAGAAAGACATTCGCCAACATACCCAAACGCTCGATACTACCCCAGACACCCCCGTTATCGACAGTAAGCTCGCCCACCTTCTTGAAGCTCAAGAGAACATAACGCGAAGGTGGAGAACTCAAAAGCACAACAGGAAACTAAAACTCAAACTCACCCAGCTTCAATCCCAAATAGAACACCATAGTGCCACTCTTTGCAAAGCTAACTGGGCTCAGGTTTGTGACGGCCTCCGAGGCAATCTCTCCACAACCCGCGCTTGGCACCTGTTACGCCATATGCTCGATCCCACGCAATCTAAAACTCAGACGCGTCTTAGCATTCGCCGCCTCACTCATAATCATCGGCAGGACACCGACGCCTTCCTCACGCAGGTGAAACGCACCTATACCACCCCAGGTCCTCCTTGCAAACATCCCGAGTACACGGGCTCGCCCCAACCACAGCTTGACGCTCCTATTACAGAATCTGAATTTCGTGCAGCCCTTTTGAAATTGCGCAATACCACACCCGGGGAAGATCAAATTACGAATGCTGCCATCCGAAATCTTGATGATGCCTCCATATCTCACCTCGTTACCTACTTTAACGAGTGCTGGGAGGCAGGTACCCTCCCTGCCTCCTGGAAGCATGGAAAAATTATATTTATCCCAAAACCCCACAAGCCCATCACCCTCGAGAACATCCGCCTCATTTCTCTTACATCTTGTCTCGGCAAGACCTTTGAGCACATAATCCTCGCCCGACTGACAACGTACATGGAAGAAAATCACCTTCTCCCCCACAGTATGGTCGGCTTTCGTGCGCATCTATCTGCGCAGGATGCCCTACTTCAAATTACGCACGATGTGCTTGATGATACCATCCCCCATCTTACTAAAGCCATCCTGGCGGTTGACCTCATTAAGGCATTTGACAGAATACGACACGCTGCCATCTTACGGGAACTGCAGGAACTACAGGTAGGCCCTAAGACCTACAACTACGTTCGCGCCTTCCTCTCTGGCCGCACTGCCTCCTTGCACATTGATCAGCTCAGCACACCCTCTTATACGCTCGGTGAATTTGGAACCCCGCAAGGCGCGGTCCTCTCCCCCCTTTTATTTAACATTGCTCTCATCCCCTTAGCCCAGAAGCTCAATCTCATCCCACACCTAAAACATACTCTGTACGCTGATGATATTACCGCATGGACCACTCATGGCTCAGACGGGGAAATTGAGGAAACTCTACAATTAGCAGTCGACACGATCTCCGCTCACGTATCATCTATCGGACTCGAATGTTCCCCCTCTAAGTCCGCACTCCTCCTAATTAGACCGAAATCTGCCGCCAACTCACCCATCCAAATCACTTTACAAGGATCCCCTATCCCCATCACTCCCACCCTGCGCATCCTTGGTCTCTACCTGCAGGATTCCGGACGCAATGACCATACCCTTAAAACACTCAAGGCCTCCACACAATCAGTGTTGCAGCTTCTACGCCGCGTATCTTCCCTGCACAAGGGTTTAGACGAAGCAGACAACATGAAAGTTGTTCATGCTTTTACGCTTAGCCGCATTCTGTACGCCACTCCATATCTCAAGCTGAACTGCACGGAAACCGAGCGCGTGAACGCCATGATCCGCCTTGCAACTAAGGAAGCCCTCAACCTGCCTCGCAGTACTAGCACAGCCAAACTCCTTGCACTAGGCATGCATAACACGCTTCCTGAACTAGTTGAGGCACACCTTCAGACGCAGTATTTAAGACTTGCCGCGAGCGCCACTGGCCGCCATATCCTCGCCTCCCTTCGCATCAACATACCCGCTAATCAGTCAACCCTTATGGCCATTCCTCGACACATTCATACACCCCTTGTAGTGAAACCCCTTCCTCGAAACGTCCATCCCCAATATCACATCTCTCGCCGCATAGCTCGCGCAAATGCCCTCCACAAGTATTACGGACAGGTCGAGAAAGCCATCTGGGTGGACGCCGCATGTACAACGCATGAAGCTGTAGCAGTTGCTTACAACCCAACCTTACCCCGACCCCTAACTCACCATCTTCCCTCGGGCTCTACACCTGAGGAAGCAGAGGAGATCGCCATCGCCTTAGCCCTTGCCCTTTCGGATGCTGAATACATCTTTAGCGATTCAAAGACTGTTTTGTCCAACTTTGCCAGAGGCAGAATTCACAACCCTGCTTGGAACTTGTTGAACATCCCCACCCAGAATTTACCACGTAGGGTTGAGCTCCGGTGGGTGCCGGCTCACTCTGGGAACCCCGGAAACGAGGCTGCCGATAAATTGGCCCGAGGTTTAATTTGCCGGGCTCAGGACAGCCTCGATCCGGGTTTCTCGAGGGAGCGGGTACACAGCTTTGAGGAGCTCACGCAAATACCCCGTTTGGACCGTCGGTCTTACCCTCCTCCCCACTCCTCCCTGACGCACTCCCAACAGATCCTCTGGAGACGCCTCCAGACCCGCTCTCTCCCATCCCCTCAGCTGCTATCCCACTACTGTGGCACCTCCCCTACATGCTCCCTGTGCGGAGACCCTCACGCCACACTCTCCCACATCCTTTTTGGCTGCCCTGCCAATCCTCCCCCGCAGGGACAGCCCGCCATCTCAAGCTGGGAGGACTGGGAGGTCCTGCTCTCGTCTACGGACCCGACATCGCAGGTTACTGCGGTGGCTCGGGCTGCCGACGTCATGAGCAAAAGGTGCATGAACGTTTCGACGTAGTGCGGGACCGTGCGGTGGTCCAGGGACCCAGAAGAGTCCAAACTCACATGCTATAAATAAAGTTTTTCTGTCTGTCTGTCTAAGCAAGCATTGTCTATGTGTACAGTTCTGGCCAAAAGGTACTAGTAAGTGTGCAAAAATTAAAAAAAGTGTTCAATGTGCCGTCTTCACTTTCGATTGCTTCATGGCCATGCCAACCATTTGTCCATATTGCACACTAATTGTAACAGTTAGGTGCAGCAGCTATATCAGCCACAAAGTATACTTAAAAGAATGAGCAGAGTGCACTTCTCCATTTTTCACATCCATGAGCACTGTCACTGGCCACAAGCTGTGTAGGCAACAGCAGTCGCATTTCTTGTGCCAAGAGGATCACACACCACGCCAAGGTGGGTGCAACAAGCCAACCCCATTGGGTGGCACAGTAGCATGGGAGCCATCCATGCTAAATGACCATGCAGACACAAGATTGAACAACATGCAGCGCTTGTTGGTTTTCTTCCCTCGTTTTCGTGTAGTTTAATTTGGTGGAATACAGAATGACCTGTGTCTTGACAAAAGTACTAGCTCCTGCACTCAGAGCCTTTTGTAGTAGTCAATGATGCCTTTGTGGTGCAAGCGCAGAGCATGACAAAATATTCCACTTCTATCATTGCGGGGAACCAAGCACGCATTTGCAAGGCCATGTTGTATGGCAAACAAGCTATGTATATTTTAGAACAAAACAGCAAACGGCACCTGTAGCACAGTGCACGCTGCGCTCAAGCTTTCTGTGCATGTTGTGTGCTGTAATTCCTATCCTTCACTATGGTAGCAAGAACCCAATGTGTACATCGGGTTGCTGGCATAAAGCAAAAGATCTACGAGTGCCATGACAGCAGGCTTTACATCGATGTCATTCCCAACAACAGAGCTTTCCCTCAAGAAAGGAGTGTGGGACTGACATGTGCAGCTTGCTGAACAAGGAAGTAAAAAAGTTGCAAAAAGTTTCACAACTTGTGCACACAAGATATAAAAGGTGAGAGAGCATTTACGCTTCCAAAAACACATTAGTGCTCGGGCAGTTTTTCCACTCACAGCATACCAGACCATATTAACATCTACAGGCTTTTTGTGTTTCCAGTCCAGACACTGAGTGTCCATATGGCGGAAATTAGGAGGAAAATTTGGGTGCTTGAAAAAATTGTCCATAATATGGGTGATCTATATTAACAAGGGTCATAATTGGGGGCTTACTGACCATGTTTGCTCAGGTTAGTTACTTCTTCTGATCATGTTCGCTTCTTTGCAGTGCCGTGGCCACCCGATTTTTTTAAGCGTGTACATTTGACTGCCTTGTACCTTTGGTGTCTTCTCATGTGTAGTGGCGATATTGAACCAAATCCCGGCCCTATGACTAAGGCGCAGGAAGAAAAGTTGGAGTTGGTTTATGGCGCCGTTTCGCGGCTTGAAGCCAATAATGCTAACGTGCTTGAATCAATGAATAAAATCTTGCATATCCACCTAGCTCTAAAAAATGAGCTAGATTCATTGACGAAAAGAGTACATGAGCTTGAATGTAAAGTCCAGTCGGTTGCGTTAACGGGAGCCCCCGCAAGTAAACAGGGCCTCTCAGACCTTCAAGCCAAAATTGACGACTTGGAAAATCGTTCCCGAAGGTCAAACGTAATATTCTATGAAATGCGACGACGGCGAACAATTTGAAACATGGGAATCATCTGAACGCCTTGTGTGTGACTTCTGCATGAACCGACTTGACTTTTCGATTTCGTCACTAGCCAGGGCTCATCGCATAAATCACTTCACCTCAGATAAAAAGCGCCCCATCCTCGCTAAACTTTTTAATGACAAAAGTCGAAACCATTCTGAGCAAAGGCTTCAAACTGAAAAATATGCCCCTCAGTGTCGCAAGGGACTATTCTGAGGCTGTGCGGGACAAATGCAGAAAGTAATTGCACTTTTCGAAAACACTAAGGAAAGAAGGTGATCGTGTGCGTCTTATTTTTGACAAGCTATGCCTAACTAACAACACTTAAATTTGGGACACAAGTTCTAATTGCGCGGTGTGTGTACTACGCACCGACGCACGCTCGGCAATCGCCCCAACCATGTGACGTGCCCCTTCTAAGCGTCAAGCACATGTAACCACCCCATCTCGTTCAGATGGAAAGGTCTCTTTCTTCTACACTAATATCAGAAATGTTCTTTCTAAAAGTGTTGAACTATCTTCAATTATCGACTCAAGTTCAGATTCCATCATTGCACTAACAGAAACGTGGCTGAACGATATTGTTTCCGATAGTAATATTCTTTTCAGGCAAGTAGATTTTAACTTTTTTCACTGCGATAGAAAGGATCGAAGAGGCGGTGGTGTGCTTACTGGAATTTGTAAAGATTTCATTGCTATACCTATCCTTGTTAACTCATTTCGAAAGTGAATTTCATCGAGTTGTTGAAATATGCGGGCGGTTTCCAAATGCGGTTCTTATCTTCGGAGACTTCAACTATCCCAATATTCAATGGTCTACACAGTCTGTTTCAGCCAACGATACTCAGGCACAGGAATTTCTTGATTCTTGCCTTGATTTTTTGTTGTGCCAGCTTATCGAAAAACCTACATGTTGCTCGAGCACATGTGCAAACATTCTTGACCTAATTTTAACATCTCGTCCTGACCTGTTTACTGACGTAGCCCATCTCGATGGTCTTTCTGATCATGACATAATTACTGGAAGCTTAACTTGTTCACTTAACAAAAAGAGAGTTGCAGAAAAGTGTATAAGGTGTTATAAGCAAGCCAATTTTGATGCAATATGTATCGAATTATCCCATTTCATGGAACCTTTTTTAGATGCCCACTTGTCACGTTCCATAGAAGATAACTGGAACCTTTTTAAAAATACCCTTTCAAACTTAATTGACAAATACATTCCAGTTATGACCATCAAAACAAGCAACATTTCTCCATGGTTCAATCAGCAATCACATCGACTTAATAATAAAAAGAAACGACTTTTCAGAATGGCAGACAAAAACAGATTATCGGCTTCGTAGTGTCGTGATAAAAAGTGTGACAACGAATATCAACAGCTTTTAAAAACTACTCGTTGACACTTTTTCAGTCATGATTTGTCATCTTTGCTAATAAATAACCCTCGGCGCTTTTGGCACACAATAAATCCTAGCAACCACCCTGATGTAACTCTTGCTAATACCAATGGTTCTCCTGTTACTGAATCCGAATGTGCTAAGTTATTAAATGATTCATTCTCAACAGTTTTTACTCTTGAGGATATTACTACATGCCCTAACATTGATCTTGTTTCCGGTATTAATATGATTGAAATAATAATTGACGAAGCTGGTATTTTATCTCTACTTGGAAAATTAAAAACTTCATCTGCATCTGACCATAATGGCTTCAACAACAAAATACTTAAACATATTTCTTCTGGTATCCATCGTTGCTTGGCAGCCATCTTTTCTCTATCATTATCGTCAGGCACCATTCCTCAGGGCTGGCTAATAGCAAAAGTAGTGCCCATATGTAAATCAGGGGATCGCTCATGCCCACTTAACTAGAGACCTATATCTTTAACTAGTACCATCTGTAAACTCTTGGAACACATTATACACTCACAAGTAATTACATATTTAGAGGAACACAATATCATCTTCAAATACCAGCACGGTTTCGCAAGGGCTTCTCATGCAAAACACAACTTGCAGGATTTACTCAGGATTTACACTCATCATTGGACGCCGGCATCCAAATTGACGCCATATTCCTTGACTTCTCAAAAGCATTCGATCGAGTTCCTCACCACCGGCTCTTAATAAAACTTAGACAACTTAATATTCACCCACTTGTTCTGGCGTGGGTGCAAGCCTTCCTCTCTAGTAGACAACAGTTCACGTCAGTTAATAACTTTGACTCTCCTCTTGTCCCAGTCTCATCTCGTGTTCCTCAAGAAAGTGTGCTCGGTCCATTGCTTTTCCTAATTTATATAAATGACTTACCCTCCTCTGTCAAATCTAGAGTTAGGCTATTCAGTGATGATTGTGTTATTTACCGCAACATCTCTTCTGAAGCTGATCGCCAACCTCTGCAATCTGACTTTGACTCCTTAACTGCGTGGTGCACAACGTGGCTAATGACACAAAATCCTTCAAAAACTAAGTTGATGTCTTTCACTAAAAAAGCTTCTCGCATTCAAACATCTTACTTGCTAAATAATACTTCAGTGAAACTTACGACTACGTACAAATATCTTGGAGTTAACTTTCACTCTGACCTGCCCTGGCATTACCATATCAACATCACCCTTGCTTCAGCAAACCACTCACTTGGGTTTCTTAAACGTAACTTGAAACACACCCCATCGCACTTAAGTAAACTGGCTTATATCACTTTAATCCATCCTAAAATAGGATATGCCTCAGCCATTTCGGATCCCGATCAAGACTACATTATTAAAAACATCGAAGCCCTGCAGAACCACGCTGTGTGTTTTATTTTTTCAGATTACTCTTGTCACACCAGCGTCACTTCATTGAAGTATCGTGCTGAACTGCATGTGTTATCATGTCGCCGTAAAACCGCTCACTTATCACTTCTTCATAAGCTCTACCATGACGCATCACTTCACATCACTTCACGAGGACTTCTTTAGGCTACCCCCTGCCATCTTTCCCCGCCGTGATCACCCTTTTAAAGTCGAACGCTTCACGTGTCGCACACTAACTTATGCCAGATCGTTCATACCGCACAACATAACCAAGTGGAATAACTTGCCATCACACATCGCAACTGTCACCGACATAAATGAATTCCAGAAACTTCTAATCATTAATGAAAGTGCGCAAACCTTTCTTATGTGCGACCCCCCCCCCATTGTCTTTTTTTTTTTTTTAACACCACGAATGGTGTTAAAAAATGTGCTCGTCTTCTGTGTAACATGCATATTCTTATGGTTATTGTTCCTATTTTTATTGCGGTGTTTTGCCTTTTCCTTTTAAGTTCACGTGTTGTGTTGTTTTCTGATTTGTTATACATTAATGGTCTGAGTGCTTTCTATGACCCAGATTACCCTCCATTTTTGTGTGCTTGTGATTCGTATTCTCTTTTTGTACATTTCTGATTATTATTAGTACCACGATAACCTTATGGGCCTTGTATTATTATTTTTTTTAATTATTGTTTATCAGTTCCCGTTTTTTTTTTCTGACTTATTACTCACTTATTACATCTGTATGCTGTTGTGCCATTACCACCAGCCCAGATTCCGAATCTGCGAGATGCAGAATTTATCCTGCGAGCGCCCTAATTCTCCCTTGACAAGTCATGATGCTGAGCCGTCAGGCAGCGGTGTCCTGCGGAGAAGCATCGGCGGGCAACATGTCCGAACGTGCAACCGAGTGCCAGACAGCCCGGCGCCGCACCTCCTTTTGCCTGGAGGTCACCGCGCGCGCGAACTTTGAACCGGGTGGCCAGCGCGGTCGCTGGTTGGACCTCTCGGACGACCGTCGAGTGCTGGCTTTGTATTGGGCCGTTTGAGTGACAATGGTTTCTCGGGGATTATAAGGCCGCGACGAGCCGCCTGGAAAACCAGATCCGCCAACCCACCGGGAGCAGAGTGCCGCTCTCGACTGGGGTGAGATGTGTCACGCGTTTTTGCCGGACGTCGCCGTGTGAGAACAGTCGCGTTTGCTGTGAGCTCTCGGCCCCAGTGCCGATCCGATCCTGTCCTGTATAATGACCTGTATATAGTGTATAAAATCCCTTTTGTTATTCTCACCGACGCCTGACTCGGAGTCTTCGCTACCAATGCTCTGTCACGAAACGGGTGACGAGCGCTACGGGACCACCACAAAGTCGTAATAGTGGTGCAGCGGTGCAAAGTCGTAACCCCCCCCCCCCTATGTAATACCCTTCTGTGAGAGGGCCTTTAGGGGTATTCTGAATAAATAAATAAAATAATGAGGCCCAACAATACATTCGTTTCTAGAATTAATGCAGAATTACTCCATTCAGTTTTATACATTATTCTGTTCTTGTGCTCTTTTGCGTATCGTTTTGTTGTTGTGCACCAAAATTACAAGGCCAATGTGCTGTTCTTGGGCACAGTAGTAAACAATTCACAGCAGCAACCATTATGCTGTCATTTGTCTGGGAAGTCTTAGCTCCTGCTTAACAGGCACACCGAGGAGACCAGAATAAGTGTGTGCAGCATTGCAGGTTGCAAGAAGGGCTAGACGAGTGCAACTAGCACAACAAAACAAGAGACAAGCTGTAGCCGAGGCACTACTACAAAATGTAAACCATGGAACGTCCAGAGTTGAGGCCGAAGGCAAGAACACATGTGCACAAAGTGTCACACAAGTTTAAAAAGCTTGCTCACCATCATGAGGTGCCTCTTTCTGCCAATAATAAGCTTCTTAAGCTGTGCCCTCAAATTTCCTGTGAAAGCAGACAAGGTTGCAAGACAAGGCATGAGAAGCCCTACGTGAAGTGCTTCAGAGGAGTAGCTTATGCTATCTCTTGCGATACAATGTACATCTGCCAAACCAAACTTGGGGTGAATGACCACTTACAGGATCATGCACAAAAAGTACAGCATAGACTCGTGTAAGGGCCTCTTTTTCTTTTTTTTTACAATTTTGGTGAGCTGCAGCTTTATACGGAACCGAGCCTTAACTTGTACACACCCCGGATGTACCATAGCATCAGAGGTCAACACGCAGCTCTCGCCATCTAGTAGAGGCATGCAAAAGTCCACAGTGAGCGAAAATTTGCCGATGCGCACGCGTGGCATCAGGGTACCGAACACGAATGCTCCTCCATTGAATTTTTTTCCCAAAGTTTATGCGGCCAAGTTGGGGGCGCAGCCCTTACACGGGCCCTTCAAGGAGTTTATACAGTAAGCAATAAAGAGGGCATGTGGTTGTGAGGCTCGAGGATAACTATCTATAGCCACAACTCTTGAAAACTTGAACTGGAAGCATGTTTTATTAAGGGAGCTGTCCATTGCACCTCAGAATATGATTTCTCGTCACATGTGCAATCCTGTGTTATACTTTCTGTGTGCGTGCATGGCAAGATATACAAGATTCTGCATATTTCACTGTACCTGTTCGAAAAAAGGTTTTGCACTAACTGTGGCCTTCTTCTTGCTCAAATTTTGCTGGAAGTTTGCATCTTGTAGTCTATGTCATTTAGTATAACACTTACCACAGTTAACAGCCTGATTTTTAAGAAATTAAGTTTAAATTTGCCTTCACTTATGGGGATGCGAGCTGCTGGAGCAACAGCGCTAGCATAAACTTGTGTCGCTGCCTGCTGGAGAAAGCAGCCGGTCAGGGAGGTTTGCCATGTGTTGCCCACTCCTGGAACATGCGGCAAACGTCCCTAACCGGCTGCTTCCTGCAGCTGCCGGCAGGCAGCGACACAAGTTTATGCTAGCACTACCGCTCCAGCAGCTCGCATCCCATATAATTGAAGGTGAATTCGAACTTTTTTCTTAAAAACCAAGCAGTTAACTGTGGTGTGTGCCAGTAAACAATGTAAACTCCGAAATTTGATCTTTCAGCAGAAATTTGAGCTAGAACAGTGCAGCAGTGAGTGCAAAACCTTTTTTTTGAACAGGTACAGCAAAATATGCCGGACCCTCTATGTGAAACCCTTCCTGCTAATTCCCCTCATGGGCTTGTAACGCCACAGAACCAGTGTAGACTTTGGCAACACATTTCTTGTATGCATGCATGTGCTGAAGGCACACATTGTAAACACTGAGCTGCATATAGTATCAGGGTGGCTGGCCCAATGAGTAGTGCTAGTTTTTAAACATCACTCAAGTTGCTGAGCACAGTCCAGTGGGAGCCAGTACTGAACCTATTGTAGTCAAATCTTCCCTGCAGCATTTGTCATACTCACTTGCACTTCATCAATTACAGCCATGACACTGCAATCAGTGCAGAAAATGTTGATTCAACACCAACACAGTGCAGCCGGAGCGAGGCTACAGTGTCCATACCATAACATGCAGCTTCCTCCTAAAATTATTAGGAAAAACCACTATTAAATGTTCTTTTTTTTTTTTCACGGAGTAGAAGCAGCAGCTTCTATATTGCTATATACAAGTTACCTTCTCTGAAATGTCAACATGACCAGTCCACTCGACAACGAGAATAATTACCGTAAGCAGCCTCTTGAGTAGCACTGGGTGCCAGGCAGCTAAACATGCTAAAGTTTTTTTCTGTTTGTCTACATGCCATAATATACTAATCAATTGACTAGATGCGCTTCTTCACATTTGCAAAAAAGGATATTCATTTTGCATTAGTTGTTTTCTACTACAGACACTGAGAAGGTGGCATTAACAAAAGCGCATTCTATTTGTATTTTGTTGCTGACACTCAAGACTTGCTGGTTTATTAAGTTCACCAAGATATACAACAGAAAAACAAAATTGTATTCAATATTCTGCTGTCATTGAGGTTGGGATGCTTCAACAAGATTACAAGCAGACAAATACATGATTTGAAACATGAACCATTATTAAAGCTTTGAATGGTTACTCACAATCGCCCCGCCTAGTAGATAAACATTTACGCTTTGGATTTAGACTGCAGCAGACGAGAGAGAGTTCATTCAAGACATGAGGGCTAGAGTGCCAAAGTTAATTTCAGGAAGAGTTGACAGGCACACTCAAATAACACTATGGAGCTCATAAAAACGTAACCTGATTTTGTGAACAACGCTGCGATTCTATATCTCAAAAACTACATTTGTTTCTTTTTTTTTTTTCATGCCGCAATGGTCTTTCAAGCGCATTGCACAGTAAGTGCATCAGCAGCGCTGAAGCAAACTGCTGTCTTGGTGTTATTTGCAAACATCAGGTTTGTTTTTTTCTTCTTTTTTTTTCAACGCAACGCTTACAAAATGAATACTTGAAAGTGAGGCTAATGCAACTTGCGCTCAGCGGTCTTGGAGCACATATTAACTTCTGCCAACTCAATGTCACATCATTCGTTCAATTCGCGGTGAACCTGACCCGTTTGCGTTTTTGGCACTTTGGCAATGCACGGGAAAAAGAACCCGACTCATACCAGCAACAAATGCTTTTACATGCATACGAGGCAAGCAGGATGAGATCCACATGGAAACCAATAATAACCGAGGTGATCGACCGATGCTACAAAACGTTCAAAGTATGTTATTAAACTGCCGACAGCAGATTTACTTATGAAACACGAGTGTGTGCTCTGCCAAGCGTAATCGCCAATGCTGAAACGACAGGCAGCGGTCGATATATAGAGTCGGATGGTTCCTCAGGTTAGAACGAATCAGCATCTTTAATGCCAGCTATGTAACCGTCGATCGGAGGTCAAAGCGAACGCCACCCCTTGACACTCATCAGACCGCTGGGTACTAGCCACCTTTCCGAGCCGATTGAAAGGGAGCGAACACGGCACCATTGTAAACAGAAGCTTACCCCAAGCAGCGTCCGCCACGAACTTGATGGCAGGGTTTTTTCCGTTAGAGGGGGCTGCGCATGGCTGCCCCCTACTGCACTCTGCGGGAGGCGATTTACGTTCGAGAGAGTAGATGAAGCGAGTGAAAAAAAAGTAATAACAAATGAAAAAAAAAGAACAACGAGTTGTGCCGGTGATTTTATGTCGAAATATTATGGCAACTCGGTCGACGCGTATTAGAGGCTTCGTCGGTATCGCATGGCATCACGCATAGCATAAAGTTTCTAATTACAGTTAGGCCGTGTCTGGTGTGACTGGGGCACAGCCAAGGAGGTTACAAGGAGGTTATATGGGTACAGCAGACGAAAGGTGCCCATCAAGGCAGAAAGCTGGGCTAGTTGGTGTGTCATCATTATTCAACAGACTAGCGCAAAATAGCAGGAACACAGACAGAGAAGACGGCAGGACGAGCGCTTCTTCTGCGCTCGTCCTGTCGTCTTCTCTGTCTGTGCCCCTGCTATTTTGCGCTAGTCTGTTGAATATATGAAGAAGAAGGCGGTGACTGGTGACACGCGCGTGGTAGAAGCGAAATGCCATACCAAAACGCTGCTGCCACGCACGGAAGTGACGTCACAGTTATGATGACGTTGTTTAAACAAGTATGGCGTGTTCCGGTTTATAGTTTTGCGCGCGCTGCTGGAGCTGTTCAGCGTTTCAGCTTTTACGGTTTCTTACTGTGTTGTGTGATAGAATGTTGTTCTAGTTAGTTGCGCTGGAAGAACCGGATGGTGTTCGAGCTTGTGATCTCGAGCCACACTTGGGCGCAACGCTGGAGCAGCTCGTTTCTTTATGCCTTGGAGCGCGTTTATGGTTGGTAGTGTGGTCTTGTGCAGCCCCTGTTACGTTTTTCAGTGCTGTTGCTCTTGTTTGTTGAATTTACTGATGTGAATGGAGCATATGTGGGCTCTCAGTTTGGCAGAACTTTTTTCTGTTATGGTAAAAACGTTTAAACTCGTTCCAAATGCTTGTTGCTGCAGTTGCCGCTTAGCGTTGTGCATCGATCGCGGAAAAAAAAACAAATGTTTCATCCTTCGTAGGATTGCTGTTGCAGATATTGCCTAAGTAAGTGAGCTGTTGCAATTTTTATATGGCACTCGATGTCGCATTTACCTGTACTGTTTCTTAATTGTCTTGCATGTTCATACTGTTCCCTTGTTTATCGGATTTTGGCGGCTAGCGAATCGCGACTTGCTTGAGCACCTGCTCGCCGCAGTTCTAAAGGAACATGTTGAGCAACTTCAATGTTAACTATGAAGACAAATATTGCAGAACGTGGCCCAGCCGCTCATAGTTCTACTGTGGCTCAATACATCGACGTCAATGCCGACGCGCACCACTTCTGCGTTTTCGAGCTCGAGAGCAGTGTGTCGACGTGGTGTCCAAGGCCAAACAGACATCCGACTTTGCCAGAAGGCGTACACACAACTTAAAGAATCGCTACATACGACACACCCTGCAATATGCATGATCCGTGTCGACACCATATGCAGTCGGCGCTGTACAGTCGCCCAAATCTTTAACTGGTGTGCGGGAGCGGCGACTTTTCCGTGCGTCAGCGCCGTTTGACGGGGCGAGGCTGGAAACAGTCTGAGGCTAAGCGCATGCGGACAAAGCGCGCTCAGCTGGGCCCATCGTCTACTAGGCTGTTTCCAGCCTCGCCGCGTCATACGGCGCTGACGCCCGGAAAAGTCGCCGCTCCCGCACACCAGTTAAAGATTTGGGCGACTGTACGTGCTACCACGACTCTTCGAAACCGACAGTCCAAATGAAGCGTCATGTCGTGCTGTTTCGTGGATGCAGCACAGTTCGTTCGAAGCTTCTGTAGCTTCGTAACGGCAATGTTATTCGTGCTCGCCGATATTACACAGTGATTCAATACTACAGTACACACCACACAGCCACAAGGAATCGCAACGGTCCTCCCATTGCGTGAACGCGTGTGTAAGCGCCGACAGTCATTTTCGATTTTGAAACGCAGCACAAAATAAATGCTTTATTTATTTAGGCGTAGTGTATTTAAAACAAAACGATAACGTTAGCATTTCATGTATTTTTTACTAAGTTTTCTTTTTGTGACGTCATCATGCGTGGCAGCAGCGGACTCCACTTGGGGTCGTCTGCTGCCACGCGCGTGCACCCAGCGCCGGCCTATGAAGAAAGGTGCCCAAAACGTCTACGTTCACCTATGACGTCACGTCCGCTATAACCCATGATGTCACATTCGTTCATTTCCATGACGTGGTTGCGCTGTGAAGCGGTCCGTATTCCGTGCCCACTTAGAGCGTGAGTAATTGATATTTCCACGTTATATGCGAGTAATAACAGCTTGAGGCTGTGAGCTGGTCGATGCGTTACCGCTAGGTACCTTGCGCGCATATTTTGCCTCCTGGCCGCGTCAAATTGCAGCCGGCCTGTAGAATGGGCCGTACTGGCATCCTATATAGAGCTGCTCATGTGAATTGCCTCCGTCAGGATCGTCAGTGCGTGCACACGACTATTCAGTAGTCTGGTTCAGGGCAGGATGCGCGAAAGAACGAGGACGTAAGAAAACACTGGCATGACGAGCTATCCCGTCAGGTTGTGTACATCGCGCTTTTTTTCTAAGACCATCTCGCTCGAGCGAAATGGACTTAGAACAGCATTACTACAGCTTTTTTACAGCTTTGCTGCAGCTCATTTAATCATCACATGCTATATTTTAATAAGGCAAATGGCAGCGCTGCGCGGAAGAGCGTCTCGTGAAGTTTCCCAACAAGAGCCAGTGCCGCCGTGCCTGCTGCATACACGCTTACCTTTCCTAACGCAGTTAGGGCGCGGCACCAGCTCTGCTACTGCGTGATACAGGGTCACTATGATAGGAAAATTAAAAAGAACGAACGAAATTAATGCAGAAAATGTGGTCAAACGTTGCCAAGCGTGATAAACGGACCTGCCTCGCTGGATTACAGGTTACAGCGGGGCACGACACCGCTGTAACCATGCGCTGCTCACAACTGCTATTCTTCCAGGTCAGTTACCCAGACAACACACTGATGTCCTTTGGATATCCCTGGGATGTCCTGCTCAGGACGTGTGGGATGTCCCATACAAATCCCCAAATCCTCCCAAATGAGACAAAAAACGACATCCATAGGATCTTCCATTTTGTGACCTTTCCGGGACATTCTGGAATCATATTTGGATATCCACAGGATGTCCATTATATGTGCTCTCCGGGACATTCAGGGATCAAATTTGGATGTTACATAATCCACTGTTCCTAAAAATTACCAGTGCATGCTGCATTTAAAAGGCAGGTACCCATATATAGACAGAATTGTCTTTTTGAAAGTTGTACATTTTTTCGAACATTTTTTTACTTCAGTCACCTTCAATGTATTCTTCCCAAGATGTAATTCACTCGTTTTCCTGCTTTTTTCCGAGACTGCAGGCTTATGGCTTTCAGTGGTTCTGTTGTTTTCCTCTTTGTTTTATATTTACCAAATCATGAAAACACTGGAAACATTGCCGAGGGGGCAGAAGCACACGTACCCAGCTACACAGCAGTGGGTGTGTGTAAGTTCACAACATAAAATGGAAAACAATGGATATTGACCTCCGTGTTTCAATTCCAAGCCTGAAACAAGAGCTTTAAGATGTTTTTAGGACGAGGAAAAGGTAAAAGAGCAAATGACAAACGTACTGAAGGCCATCATGCTGTAACAGTTCTAGAACAGAATTAAATAGAAAAAGTAATGTGATAAGGCAGCGAATTTTGGAGTACAGTGAAGATTGCTGAAGTTTAGAAATGCTCTGACAGAAAAAATGAATTGTTAAAACATTTAGTATTTTTGGATTTTTTGTTGCAAATACAAGACACTAATTTCATGTTGGACAATGCACTATAAATTAGACAGTATTTCACGCCAGTTGAACTTTGGAAATGGTAATTTTATTGCACGCTTCCCATAAATAAAATGAAAACAAATGTAATTAAGTCACATTGTCCTCACAGGACCTATTAATACAAAGTTTAAAATAAGCTTTTGCTGTGTTGTTTCCTGTGCCCAAGATAAATTTTGATTTCCTGGAACCTAATTTCTTTACTGGTGTGCACAGCCTGCTCAACTCTCATCTAGTAGAGCAGAATTCAAAGTTGTATTTACTTGCTAAGGTGCTTTTCTGTAGATTGCTGTGCACTTTTTAAACATTGTACAACAGTGTTCCAAGTTACGCCAATGATGCATTTAATTAGTCTTAGTTCTGCTCTCTTAACTCTTAATCCTACACTGCTAGAAGACAGTTAAGCAGGCAGTGCAAGCTGTGTGCACCAGTAAAAAAATTAAGTTTCAGGAAACAAAAATTTCAGCTAGGCGCAGGAAACAACACATTAAGAAAATGATGGCTCTGAAAGTGGCAAATGGTAACATCAAAAACAAAACAAAAAAGGATGAAACACTAGTGAAAAAAATATGTTCATACAGGCCATGCAGATAATCTGCAACAAGCCGACTTCAGCATGATCATATCTGACAGCGAAATTTTTTAAAAAATTATATTTGTTGAGCAGCAAGTCGCTCGGCAGCATGGCGGAACCACGTCATGGCGGCCCTCTCGACATCCTTTAGGGTGGCATCTGGGTGTCTGATGTCATTAGTAAATGTGCCTGCATGCATGAGCAAAATTATCTTTCCTATAAGTTTTGCACACCACACAAAACATGGACCAGTATATACTCTACTAAAGAGACAAAACTAAATACCAGCACTAAACTTAGCAAAGTGTGAATAATAGGTGTATAAGTCATAAGCTGTTACAATGTCGTACATTATATATATTTTGCCATGGAAAATCTATCTAGTTAGGCAATAAGGGATCAAATCTATCAAAGCACCCTCAATACAGTGAGTATACTGCTTGACACTAGATTTAAAAAGAAGTAAGTGATATCAAACTTGCTACACCTAACTCACCACACATTAGCTTGCACAGATTCAGCTCGGAGAATTTCTTTTTCCCCTTCGTTCCAAACCAACTGAAGCTTATTGCCGCGTTCCTGCTAAGGAGGGACTGTAGAATGCGTGTCATTTTCTGTTTTGTTGAGTCCCCTCCTTGGACAACCAAGTGCTTCTTCAGTTAAAAAGAAAAGAAAAAATACAGCTATAAAGATAAATTGGGATTCAGTTAACACTGAAAGTTTTGCAACCTGAATTATTTCTTGGTAATAGAAAAGTGCTAACTGGCTTTTACTTTTACTCATATTCTTTAAAACTGCCATAGACAGTTAATGTAAAATCCTACAGCATGTCATGAATGAGACTTAGTGTCATAAGTAACATCAGTATCAATTTCTGTCTTGTAACTACAGCCCACTGTAGTTACAAGACAGGCAATTTCACACTGAGCCTAGGCCATGAAGCAACATGATTAGGGAGTGGAGTACTAATTAAAACGTGCTTACAGCCATAAAATTCGCAAAATTACAAGAATAGACGAAGCAGAGAACTTACCTTCTGATGTAGAGCTTGTCTGTCTGTCTCAAGCTTCTTGTCAAAGTCGAGCACGTCTGTCGCATCCGAAAAAGGCAAATCAGGGAGGTCACAAGGTTGTGAAGATGCACTGTTGGTATTGCTGAGCAGCTCATTAAGGTATTGTGAATGGGCCTGCTGGGTCTGCTTAATACCATTAAGTATCTGTGAGACCCTTTCCATGAAGGCTACAAAAAAATAAAAAAAATAATGCCATTAGTATTATGTAAATTTTCATTTCAGCGCTATTTGCAAGATGAAAAATTACCGCATTTATTCGAATATAGGTAGACCTTTTTTTTTTTTCTAAACTGTTACCCAAAATTAGCTATCGACCATATTCGTGAACACAGCTAGCCAGAGTACCAAGCTGAGTTCCACCATTACGCCTGCCGTAAGGCCAGTCTGGAGATTATTAAAACTGGCTTTAAAAAATGCTGCACATTTTATGCGCTCAACGGTGCACGAACGTCATTTGGGATGCCAAAGATGCCTGCGAAGCATCTCGCGAGGTTGTCTTCTGTGCCAGTTCAGACAAGGTTACAGCTTGAATAAAGGGAAAATGAGACATCCACCTGTTCGTAGCAATTGCTACAAAGGAAACCCATACGGGTTCCTCGAAAGAAAAGCCTCATAGTTGAAGAAAAATTCGTCCTGGTCCGGGACTCGAACCCGGGACCACCGCCTTTCCGGGGCAGCCGCTCTACCATCTGAGCGGTGGTCCCGGGTTCGAGTCCCGGACCAGGACGAATTTTTCTTCAACTATGAGGCTTTTCTTTCGAGGAACCCGTATGGGTTTCCTTTGTAGCAATTGCTACGAACAGGTGGATGTCTCATTTTCCCTTTATTCATTACTTCTCTCCACCTTGCGCGTTTCCGCAGAACTACTACGTCAAGGTTACAGCTTGTGGCATCAACTAACAAGATTTAGTAGCCGAGCGGTAAATAAAGGTGTGTCATGGTCAAAGTGTTTCATTTTTCTAGAAAGATATAGGTCTACCTATATTCAAATCATATTTTAAAATTTTTTCTGTAAGTTTACTAAATGGGGGTCAAGTATGTCAGTAGTCAACCTATTTTTGTGCACGTATGGTAGTTGATGAGGCAACAATTGGAAAAAAGAAACAGTGATAAGCACTACTAAACGTACTATCAGCCATAGTTGGAACACAAACAGCAGAACACATGCCTTCTTTATAGTTTTCGTCACCTAGCACTGGCCTTGTGATAACAATGTGAGTTAGGATTCACGATTTGTGCAACGCCGCAGCCACACCACGGACCACAAGTGCTTTTCTAAGTCACCGCGTCCACGCTAGCAACCGTCATATCTCGAATGATGGGGCGCGCTCCTAAATGAGGTAGAAGCGATAAACTGCACCACTGACCTATGGCAGTGTCACTCCATCACAATGACATTGAGAAAAGGTAGTGTGCCAGCAGCGACATACAAAAGTTTTTCTTACATGCTGCATAGCTGCACCATAGGGTTGGCTAATGAATACTCACGCTCGCACCACTATTGTGAAGCGAAAGCTAGGTGAGGCAAACTGTGTAGAAGCTATGCACTTTGCTGTTTGCATTTCAATCTACACAGGTACATAGCACAAGTGAAAGAAACATATTGTTCAATTACCCAAGCTTAAGACATGGAACTCTCAGAACTTGCTGCTTATCATTTACACTACAGCATTCAACAGGAAACATGTCAACGCAAGCTGAAAAATAAAAATGTAGATACGTTAATGACTGGACAGCCAGCAATATTGCAAGAAATTCTGAACCTGTGCTTGTTAGTATGGCTTCATGATAGAAAAGCAGAGTGACAAACGGGACGAGAAAGAGAGAATAGGACTAAGCACTGGCTGCTACTCTGACTCTGCATCCGCAATATATACGCTTTAGAAAATAAAAAAAGGTACTAAAAAAGCGCCTAAAAACCAGACGTGTGTCCTTAATGAAAACAAAAGGAGCATCTAATCTCTTCGTCACGAAGATAGCCAATTTCTTTTTCAGTCAAGGAAACTATGGATCACTGTGCATTGCAAAGGGCTTTCATGTGTCAGCTCACTTCTTGCTGCAGTGGCTTAGAGGCTATGGTGTTGTGGTGCTAAGCTTGAGCTCGCAGGTACAATTCCTGGCTGTTGCATGCACATTCTGATGGGGGCAGAATGCAAACATGCTCATGTGCCATGCACTGGGTGCATGTTTAAGAACCATAGGTGGTCCAAATTATTCTCGAGCCTCTCATTATGGTGTGCCTGGCTCATAATCATATCTTGCTAGAGGCATGTAAAAAGCCAGAATTTAAATTTTTAGTGTCAGCCCGCAGTCAGTTGCCTTGACCGACAAAAAAGTTGGCTATCTCCATGACTGAATGATTGGACACTTCATAGTCATATTGCCGTCTTGATGCCGTAATGGTCCTTCCACCTTCGTCATTCTAACATCATCCGACTCTCGCCGTGCCATCACTACATCATCGTAATCCCATGGTTATCAGCACACCATTGTCATCGCACTGTTTTCCATTGTCATCACCTCAAACATGTCATCTTATTGTCGTTGCCATCGTTGTTATGCAGTTGTTGCCGTACCTTCATCACAGTCATCACCATGCACTTGCGTCATCCCATTGTCCTCATGCTGTAGTCTTCACATTGTCGTGATTATACCATAGTCATTGTTTCAAAATTACCATCCTTGTCCCCATGGCGTTGTCATCATAATACCTTCGCTGTTCCATAGACGTCATACTTTATCATGACATTTTCGTCACACAGTCTTCGTTATGCCGTCATGCTGATAGGCAACCTCGCCATGCGAGCGCTATAAGAAAGTGAGCTGATACCGGAGACACCATATGTCGCCTATAGCCAAAGCAACGATAGTCTTAGAATGGTCACTGTAGATTTTTTAAATGAATGTGGCTTCAGCAATGTGGTGTGCTGCTATATTGCTTGAATGCTAATCACATTACGTCGACAGTCATCATGAGATGGGTTCTGCCATTTTTTTCTGTCATGACGCCGCAAGATAACTAAAGAACAAAGCTGATTTAGTGCTAAGGGCACCACCTTCTGCTTTCAATATGTTACAATGAAAAACAATCTAAGTTAGTGCTAATGGACCATCACGAATGCGAATGGTACATATAGAATATAAAAAATAACTTGTCTCAAGTAAATATTAAATGAGAAAGCAAGACAAATCAGTCTTCACAGATAAAATACTGAAAATATCGCCTTAGCAACACTAAAACCCACCACTGAACCCTATTAACTATAATGATTAATAGAAGGTAGACAACATACCAAGCACTTGTGGATCTGTGTGCGACCTTTTAGCTCCAGTCGGATATGTGGATACCGGCGTGTACGATGAATCTGAACATAAACGACACCACAGGTTATGCTCTGCCTGACTGCAGTGCATTAAATGTCCAAAAACAAAAATTATAATCACTGAACAAAGCCAGCATAAAAATTTATATTGCATGCGGGACATACCAAGAGGTTGCAACTCTGTGAAGCTGGCAACTTCAGCATGTGTCGAAGCAGGCCTGCATAAACCACCTGAAACAAAGACGTAAGAGGATAGTTAGATAGATAGGCTCAAAACGCCTGAAGTAGGCAAAGAATCCTAATTGCATTAAAAGAACTAAATATCAAGAACTACAGCACCATACAAACATAGCAATGTGACATCAGAATGACACACCAAGCACATGTGGTTCCGTGTGTGGCCTTGTAGCTCCAGCAAGGAGTGTGGATACTGGTGTGTATGATGAGCCTGAACATAAAACAGACCACAGGCATTTGACCATAGCTAATAAATGTACAGAAAAATAAAAAAGTGGAAACAATGAAAGACATCAACATAATGATGCATATCCCATAAATGACATACCACGAGTTTGCAATTCCGTGAATGAGCCAGCAGCTTCCGACCTGTGCAAAGCATCTAAAACAAAAACACCATGGGTTAAACTCCACCTGCATAAAGAACATAACATTGCATATGAATTACACACTGAGCACATGTGGATTCATGCGTGACCTTGTAGCTTCAGCAAGAGATGTGGATATGGCCTGTAGGCTGAACCTGAATGTAGAACAGACCATAGGTTATGCTCCACATGACCATAGTGTAATAAATGTACAAACACTAATACTAGTACAAACACTAACACTAATCACATAGGTAACTAACCTTGAGTTTGCAAGTCTGTGTATAACCTTGGAGCTTCAGTGTGAGTAGCTACAGACCTGTGCAAAGCATCTGAAACAACAAAGACACCATGGCTTACACTCTGTTTTATAGCAGAATGCACAAGCAGACAAAAATTTAAATATACTAGCTGAGACCAGCAAAACATTGAATGTGCCAATAAACTGCATGCAATCCACGGGAGAGCTGTGATTGCTATGTATGCTGTCACCAGACTTGTCCACATTGCAAAATTCCTGCGCACCGCCACAAATCCTGCCCCTCGCAACTTGGCCGAGCGAAAGGTTCGGATGTGATTCGCGAACTTCCACTGGCTGAAACGAGGTGGCAGCGACACCAGAAAGATTCCTTGCGTTAATATGTTCGCCAGCAGCTGCCAGTATTGCGCGCACATCGGCCTGCACGGCTTGGCTGACACGGCGGTAGGCAGTCGCTCTAAACATGGAGGCCATGCTGACATTACTGCTCGCTTGTATTCCTCGTTGTTTAGATTCTCAATCGCCAGTAAATTGATGTGTGCGTGTTGTTTACACGAGTGACATTGAGAGTATAGCACTGGACTGCACATTAAAACCGGCAGACTAACACTACAAACATGGAGGAATAAAAAATGCGACGATAACTTACTTTCGTCTTCGTTTTCCATGGCGCGCTTCCCGCGAACCGTAAGCTCTAAAGGAGGTGAAAAACAAGGCCATCACACGTATGTCCGCAGGCCAGATTGATCAGAAACAGTTAGCAAATGACAACACTTACCTTAGATTGAGACGCAGGCTTGCTCCACGAGCCCAACTATAAAAACTATTTGAGAAAGTGCGCGAAACCCCGAAACTATGTAGGTCCAATGCGAACACGGAGCCCATGCGGAGCCCACGGGAGAAAATGCGAAACCATGGCAACAGAACAGCCATAGCTGCTGTGCCGTATATAATAGGGCAAAAGTAAAAAGAGCGATTCGGTATTTTAAATACTAATAATAATGCTTTTGTTTTATTGTGTTTTCCCGGCCTATTTCGAATTAGTTATGGAGTAAAAGATAAATTCAAAAAGATCTGAAACCGAAACTGCACGCCGCTTCTCCGAGAATTTGGCAAGTAGGAAGTATGTAGGCAGGTCTGTCGCACAGATGGTTTCAATCCCCAATAATGTTTACGTTGAACTACATTCGTGCGCCATCGGAGTTGAACCGGTTTAGTGCGCAAGGTTAATGTTTACATAAATGTGGGACCAACGACCAACGTAGCCTATCGCGCGATATTGTTCACGCACATACGTATTGCGCTTGCTAATTAACGCGCGACCGGCAGAATTCATGTGCAAAATTACAATAAATAAGCGACATTTTGTGTTCTCGTCTGCGTAATGCATACTATGTGTGCAGGGTTACGCAAATTTAATTTGAGCGTGTACGTGTACCAAGATGGCACACATAAAATACTCGGTAAAGTAAGCATATTAATGTGACTATATATATATATATAGCACGCAGGAGCCCATTTATGTACTGTTCTGGGACGTTTATTGGACATCCGTTCGCTTAAGTCCATGGGACATCCATATTACTTCCTTTTTTGGACTTGGGACTTCAGTACTTGCTTGGGACGTCCTTAGGACATTTGGTGTTGTCTGGGTTACTTGAACCGTGCCGCATGTGCCAAAACTAGCAATTGCTGTCTTATTGCGGTGTCGTGCCCATTGGAGCAGTCTAGCGTTAAAAAGCTGATATTGACTTGTTTGCAGTGTGTATTTTCTTCCCTCGTTAACTTGCTTCTCATGTTATCAGGTTATGTTGAGTCGAATCCTGGCCCAATAAGCAAGACTGAGTCCGCTGCTTTCGAATCCGCCCTGGAGGCAATTGAAAAATTGGAATCTGGGTTGAAGTCAGTTCTTCTTGAATTTAAGGGCATCAAGGATGAACAAGCCGCTACTAACGATGAAATCAAAAAACTTTTAGCGAGAGTCACTGCACTTGAAGCTAGTGGAACCGTAACTGCTACCACTGAAGCGGTTCCCCCTCAGAATACCCTGCAAGATATTTCAAGCCAGCTACAGCGAATAACAAACAGATGTGACTATGCAGAAAACAGATTAAAACGATCAAACTTATTATTTTTCGGTATCGAGGATGACGAAAAAGAAGATTGGCCCACGTCTGAAGAAAAGATTAAGAAGTTTTGCGAAGAAAAACTCGAACTTCCCACAACCAGTATGCAGTACAAACGGGTTCATCGCCTAGGAAAATATTCTACTGAAAAAAAACTGCCCATGATCGCAAAACTGTGTTCATTCAAAGACAAGCAAAGTATCCTGTCCGCAGCACGTAAACTTAGGGGGACAACATTTTCAATTGGTGAAGACTTCGCGCCATCAACACGTGTGGCTAGAAGAAAGCTGGTAGCTTTTGCCAGGCCACTTGAAAAGCCTTTTAAGTTGGTGCTCGACAAGCTCTATATAGACAAACAAGTATATGTCTATGACACCGCTAGCGACTCGGTAATACAATCTACCAGGTAGCTAGACACAAGCCCAAGCTCGCAAAATGATCAACTGCCTTTCTTGCCGCAAGCCGCTCTCTCGCTCTCACTGGCCTACACTAACATCCGAATACGAGCAATAAAAACTGTGCTAAATGACGGGACGAGTGAAAGGACACAGACAACTGCGCTGACTAACAACCAAAGTGTGTTTATTCCGTCAGTCAACATATATATGCTCCACCGCTATCTGAACCACAGAATCTACAGAATAGGGCATGCGCAGGGGGAATTGCAATTAATGTGATAAGAAGGCAATCTCCTTCGGAAGGAGAGAAATGGACGGAAGGCTTACACATGCTTCGCCACTAACGTGAATGTGGAAGGCTTCGGATATTTTTTATTGCTCGTAATCATGAACCAACCAGCCCAAATGCGTACTCTTTTGCAGTAACATCCGAAGTTTGCTACCTAAACACGATACACTTTGTGGTTTTTTAGATGCAACCTGGTTTGGGCTACCACAACAAAAACTAATATAAATAAGATTGTTACCATACAAAAAAGAATTATACGGCAAATTTCAATTCTTGAACGCACAGTTACCACGAAAGAAGCATTTCTAGAGCATAATTTACTTCGCGCGGATAAAATGTATGAATTTCGGTTATTACAGTTGTTTAATTTTTCATCAACTAAAATCGTTAATTACCTCTCTTCTCTGGCATCGTTACAACGTTACTCGTTGACTGTTAAAACGCGCTGCACTGATATGTGGGCGATACCACATTTTCGTACGAATTACAAACTTCAGTCACTTGCTCACAATGTTCCCCTAACACTTAACAAGCACCAAAATACTGCTGGATATAGTAGAAGGCAGTTTCGAACATATGTTGTGCAATTGTAACTAAATAAAAGATCCAGTGTATTGCCATTTGGTTTGATATCGTGTTTCTGGCCTATTGTGTATTGTTATGTACAGTGTGTTTGCGATTGCTTATGTATCGTGTTGTAAGACAGATTGTTTTTTTTTTCATTTTGTGTTTTCATGCCTACTGATTGCGTACAGTGCATTTCAAATTGTTATTTGAGAATGAACTTGAACTTAGTGTCTTTTCGTTATCTGTTCTCAACTTTGTTTCTTTCTTTCAATACTTAATTTGCTGTTCTTTGGCGTATCTTGTAAAACTGATTTCTTAAACTGAAATCGTGTTTGATTCCATTGCTTGCGATTATACCTGTTTTTTTATGTGACTTGTCCGCTATGCCTTGTAACGGCTTCCTGCGCCTTTTGTCAAGCTGCTCTAGCAGCTTTTAGCCAGGAAGCCGTCCAGATGCTTCTGGGAAATAAAATTGAAAAAAAAAATAGTAACTCTGACATAATAGTACTAACTGAGACATGGTTGAATCCAGATATCGACGACAATGAGATCCTGCCAACAAATAATCTTTACAAAATTTATAGAAACGACCGCATCGATAGGCGCGGTGGGGGTGTACTTATCGCCATTAAGAAAAACCTTCATTCATATTTTATCGATTCAGGGTCATCACTCGAGATTGTGTGGGCTGCTTTTTATGTGTCCTCCAGTGCTGTACTTATTGGTGCCTGTTACCGGGCCCCAGATTGCAACCATTCCTTTTTGAATGACTTGCGGGACAGTGTCACTAAAGCGCTCCAGCTGCATCCATCCAACCACGTTTATCTTCTTGGTGATTTCAATTTTCCGCTTATCGATTGGGAACATATGTCATCTTCATGTCACGCGTCTCTGGAAATAATCAATCTAACGTTAGATTTTAACCTGTTCCAAATAGTGAAGGCCCCTACACGCACTTCCAATATCTTGGACTTGGTTTTCACAAACGCACCTGACACTATTATTTCCATTTCAAATATGAGCGGCTTTAGTGATCATAACCTCATCCAACTAGCTGTTAACATCCCAAAGCCCGTGTCTGGCGCAACAACTAAACAAATTTGCGATTATAACAGAGCAAATTACGATGAGATTAACTCCCAACTAGAAGAATTTTTTTGCCAAGTGCTACTACCTTCATTTCATTGTCGATTCATAAACGACAACTGGGTGCTCTTCAGGGACAAATTAACAGCATTAGTAGACCGTTACATCCCGATAATCTCCATAACTAACGACAAATCCAGCCCTTGGTTCAACAAGTCTCTTCGCAAACTAAGGAATAGAAAGAAGCGTTCTTATAACAGGGCTAAACACGTACGCACTGCTGAGGCTTGGCAGATATACAAAGACTGTTTAAACAATTACTGCTCAGCGATATCTTCCGCCAAAGATAAATATTACTCTCAAGACCTACCATCGCTGCTAACTTCCAATCCTAAAAAATTTTGGCAAACCATATCTCCGACAAGAGATACTAACACCATAACTTTGCACGGAACAGAAAACATACCTATTTCTAGCGCCGATTGCCCCACCATATTCAACACATTTTTTTCATCTGTTTTCACTCAGGAGGACTTTTCCAATGTTCCAACTTTTCCTGAACTTGATGCCGCATACATGGAACCAATCGATATCACTGTTGAAGGCGTTAAATTACTCATTAGTAACCTCAAAATATCTACTTCCGCCGGTATTGACAACATTAATTCTAAGATTTTAAAGAACACCATCGCTGCCTCAAGCAAGATCTTATGCCATATTTTTCAACAATCCCTAGCATCTGGAAAGTTACCCACCGATTGGTTAATAGAAAAATAATACGAATTCACAAATCTGGAGATGTTCATACACCTGACAACTATCGGCCCATATCTTTAACCTGCATATGTTGCAAAATGCTCGAGCACATAATCACTTCCTACGTGTACAGCCACCTAGAAGCTTACAATTTCATTTTTTCTAATCAGCATGGTTTTAGGAAGGGATTTTCTTGTGACACGCAATTGTTCGAACTAACGACTGACTTGCACTTTAACATGGACTGCAACCTTCAAACTGACTGTATCTTGACTTTTCTAAAGCTTTTGACCGAGTGCCCCACTGTCGCCTAATTTCTAAATTATCTGCCCTACGACTTGACTCTTTAACATTATCCTGGATTCGTAATTTTCTTTCTTTTCGAGAACAGTTTACTGTTGTTAACAATTTCTCTTCCCAGCCTTCTTCTGTTAGCTCTGGTGTGCCACAAGGCAGCGTCCTCGGCCCCCTTACTCTCCTTAATCTACATTAACGACTTACCCACCCAGATTACTTCCTGCATGCGCCTTTTTGCTGATGACTGTATAATCTACCGTCCTATTCACACGACTGACGATCACTTGAAACTTCAAGCAGATCTTAACCTTATCAGTAACTGGTGTAACAAATGGCTCATGACACTAAACTTTACAAAGTGCGAGGTGATGTGCTTCAGCCGAAAATGTGTAAATTCTAAATATTCAAGGGGAGTATGGTAGCGCGATTCAAAGACGGGACAAGAGAAGACACAAAGGGACACACACAGCACTAACTTCAGTGGTGGTCCAACTGCGCCATTTGCGCCGTTCTGCTACAATTCGACTTGCCTGCTCCTGGCTGCGCCCACTCAAGTGCCACTTGCGCCAACTGCGCAAAAGCGCGGTATTTTCTCGTTTTTGCGGCAACGCAATGTTTTCAGTAGGGTTTGCAACTACAGTCAACGAACGATTTTCCGGACGCCCGACTTTTCGGACATGCCCAATGATCGGACGCCTTCGCGCCACTGCCATGGTACCTACCGCATAGAAAAGAATGTCTGAAATTTCTGATGCAAAAACTCTTCGCCGTCCCATTTTCCGGACCTATTTCCATTATCGTAGATCCGAAACGGCAATAATCGAAGCCACCTCCACCGCCATTTTTATTATGTCGCCGTTTAGAACAGGCGCTCTCGCACGCAGATCCACTGGCCGCCGCCCACTGCCGCGGCAACGCTGCGCTAGGCCACCGCAGCTAGGCCTACAGCTACTTCGACGTCCGCAACCAAGCTGTGTTCCTGCCTTGTTTTTCGTTAAAGCAATTCGTCGCTGTTAGAAATCGCGCCGACTCCGTCTTTGTAATCCTCCCCCATGGCTTCGAAGCTCGGAAAGCACGACGCGTTTAAATAATGCCGGCTTCTGAAAGTCAGCTTCTCCTTAATACAGCAATGTTATGCGGTGAAGCGTACGCGAAGCATTGTTGCGGTGAAGCATTGCAAAAGTGGAAGGAAGGGGCAATTATCACGCGACACAGTATATACTGTATTCTTTAATTACACATCCGTGCACTCGCTTCCCTGTCACAGTGTGAGCACCGATAAGCCTAGTTAGTGTACTTGCAGGCCTTCAGAGCTATTTCGAACGTTTATGTGGTGATTTGAGCCCTTGGGGGCAGTAAAAGGCACAGATTCGTTTTTTCGGACGTTTTCGCGGCCTCCAGGGAGTGTGAAAATCGGACGTTATGGAACAACTATACGATTAAATTTAACATTCATATAATTCATTTCGCGAGTCGATTATTTGCTACTCTGTTTTTGCATATTAAATGAAATATTCGGCTGAGGCCGATGTATTGCACGTAGCCTAACCGGGGCACTCAGATGGTTTCGGGACAGGAACGTCCGGGACAGAAACAGTTACGTAGCTGAACCACAATCTAATTATGAGGCACGCCTGTATTGGTACAAGGGTCGTCTGGGTCATCAACTCTAATCGAAACAATTCTTATACCCGACGCCGACAAAGGGAACGGCGACGAAAGCAGCGCTTATGTGCGAAGGTATAGGGCCAGTTAGCCACTGGAAGGCACGGAGATCGTATCATATACGTGTTCATGCACGCGGATTCATGCGTTTGCACATGCAGTTCGGAACCTTCTGCCAATCTGTAAGCTTCTATGCGTGATTGCAGTAGCTGCCGGCTTCGACAGTTTTCAAAAACACATATACATGATCTCGGAACCGATCGCCGGTTAGACGAACATATTAGCGGTAAGCTTTCCATGATGACTTGTGGAAAGCTTGCCCGTCAAATCGGCTAACAGCCAATTTTCGCCATGGCACACTGCCTCGGCCTAGTTAAGCCTGATCGGTAGTGTTACGAATGCCCAGTCGGGTATAGGTGAGGAAAACTACGGTTTTACGCTGAATCGATTGGTACCTATTCGCGGATGCCCCCTGACACACGGGAAGGCGACAATCTGCCTTGCAACGAAAGCGAGTGTACCGTCTTTGCGACATAGCACACAACGGTACTCATTTTGGCACTGTTCATAGACGCATAGTGTTGTCAAGCTTCTAGCATTGTTTTAGGCATACTAATACACATTTTGTCTGGTGCGGTAAAGTCAATCAAAGCACATCGGTCATTTGGACTGCACATAGGACATTGGCCATCACTTTTTGTCTTGTGCACGCCTAACGGCGCAAATCGTTCTGGCGCATTCGTAATTTTGTGCTGCCGTTGGCTTTGTGTCTTGCGTCACTCTTCACTTACTGATTGCACAGTAATAACAAGCTTTGCCAAATGGCTACAGATTACTGCCGTACTACTCCAAATGCTCCAAAAATACATTCTTCTGCTACATAACTGCTCCAGAATGACATTTTTCCTGCTCCAAAAATTGCTCCAAATCCTAAACTTGCTGGACCACCACTGTAACTTTCAACACTGTTTATTGTCGAAAACCAGGTCGTACTTATACACTCAGACAACATGAGTCACAGCCACGTGAACAGATTAACAATCAGAGCGATACATTTTGTGATATGTTAAGCCATGCGCAAAAATTTCATTTCTTTTTCAGAGAGAGCCAATGATGGTTTGCTGATACATGAATCCCCTAGGGCATCAATCTGCTCGGCTTCTATTATAAGTCTAGTGAGTTCGCACTTGTTTCTACCGGTAATGATTGTTGATTCGAAGAGAGGGGAGCACTTATGTTGCTTACAATGAAGGGAAAGAAACCCATCTGATACAAGTTAGTCGACTTTATTTTTGTGTTCGCGCAGTCTATCATTAATGCATCTGCCCGACTGTCTGACGTAATACTTCCCACACGATAAGGGTATACGATATATATCTCAGTTACTCATGCTTTTCCCATTTAATACCGTTCATGAGTGACCAGTCTAGTGTATGTTATCGTGCATTTTTGCCATGTTGTATATCATTTTCATAAACGGTATTCCTTTGCTCTGTTAACAGTAACAAGTGTTTGTGCGCCTTCAGATATTGCTTTGTATTCCTAGTGCCTTCAATATTGTGTAACATGGTAATCTTTTTATAGCACTGTTCCTGTTGGAAATTCGTACTTTTCATACCTTTTACTGTTTAATATGCCCCCCTTACTTTATGCCCTTCCATAGGGCCTGTAAGGTTCTTTTGAATAAATAAATAAATAAGTTGAATAAATCGGCGTCCTGAAGTCAGCTTCGCCCCAGTAGACTGGTGTTACGCGGTGAAGCGCACCCAACAGTATTGCAGTGAAGCATGTCAAACGTGAATAGTGACCGTTTTCACACGTCATATATAATATGTGTTCCTTATGATGTACGCGTGCACCCGCCATCTCCTGTTACATTACGCGCGCCGAGGCGCCTAATAAGTGTACTGCCTGGCCTTCAGCGCTATTTCAAACATGGCTGTTATGCTTTGAACCGTTGGTTTCAATTCAATTCAATTCAATTCTTTATTTGCAGACATAGAACACACAGAAATACCAGAACTGGTTGGACCCATAGCCACAGGCTAGTGTCGGGTCCAATAAAAAATGAACAACAATTGCAAGTACAAAGCAATTAAAATACATCACGTGCATACACATATTTGTCGCATACCATTAAGTTGCACGGGCGTACACAATGAAATGCGAAGCAGTGAGAAGCATCTTATACTATTAAACATTTCTAAGTAAATACAATACGCTAGTTAGGAGAATTGCAGGCAAGCTTCTGCATTATTATGAACACACAATATTAATCTAGACAAAATCGAAACACTGCAGGTGTCAGCGAGTTACTAAAGAAAAGAAAGGACATCGTGATTGGTACCATTGAAAAGCATTATTGAGGCTAAGCAAGTATTTCTTAAGTACCGATGAAAAATTATTTGCTTGTTTTATTTCTGCTGGTAGTTTATTCCAAATTTTTGACCCTGAAAACTGTAGCAAACGTTGTCCGTAAATATTTTTAGTTGGAGGAAGATTAAAATTACCGCACGTTTGATTTCTGGTCGCACGATTAGATGAGTAAAATATAGAAACATGAAAAGGGAGGTTGTGTTTAACAATGTTGAAGACACACGTGGCAATTTTTAATTCGTGTATCTTGTCATACGGCAACACATTCATTCTATTAAATAAAATCAGACTTGGTTTATCGAAACTTGAATGGGTAATTATTCTCAGGGCGCGCTTTTGTAGTTTGCGTACAGGTTCAAGATAAGTTTTGTATGTCGTACCCCATGATTCATTACAATATGCGATATGGCTATGGATGAGTGCAAAATATAAAATACGCAGTGTGTTAGTATCGAGACTATGCCGTGCTTGTGAGAGCGCATAGCATCCTGATGCGAGCTTTTTACAAACTGCGCTTATTTGTTCCTGCCAGTGCAGATTGCTGTCGAAAATCACGCCAAGATATTGAAATGAGTTGACTTCGTCTAATGGAAAATCGTTTATTTCTAAATTTAATGATTTAGCAGGAAAGGTATAGTTACGCGTTCGAAATACCACATACTTGGTTTTACTGACGTTAATCGTAAGTTTGTTCATTGAGAACCATTCACTTGCTTTTTTCAACTCTTCGTTTGCTTTAGTTTCAAGATCACAAGTGTTATCGGCTGTTACTACAATACAAGTGTCGTCGGCGTACATAAGGGTTTCACTTGTACCAAAAATAAGTGGGAAGTCGTTAATGTCTAATGAAAATAAAAGAGGTCCAAGGACGGATCCTTGAGGGACTCCAGTGCGCATATGCTTAGGCGATGATGCAATATTGTTCATTCTTACTACTTGTACTCTTTCACGAAGGTAATCAGTAAGAAGATCTAATGAGCGACCGCGGAAGCCATAATGTTGTAGTTTATGTAAGAGTATGTTGTGATCAACTGTATCGAATGCTTTTTTTAGGTCCAGGAATATGACACATACAAGTACATTATTTTGCAAAGCTTCATTAATCATTTGAGTTAGCGTTAACACTGCTGACGAGGTTGAATGATTCGGACGAAAGCCATGTTGCTGTGGGCACATAACCTTGTACTTATCAATAAATTTGTGGAACCGATGTGTTAGAATTTTTTCAAATATAGTATTAATGGTACTGAGCACGGATATCGGCCTGTAATTGCAAGGGTCATTTCGGTCTCCCTCTTTGAAGATAGGGACAACCTTAGCTATCTTCAGCTGAGACGGATATCTAGAACAGTTCACGGAGTGGTTAAACAAGTGGCATAATACTGGCCCTAACATATCTATATTCTCTTTTATCATTCGAATAGAAATACCATCTAGTCCGGAGGCTTTAGAGACTGACATCTTATTGACTGTTGCCATCACGTCTTCAAGTTCAATGGTATACATAACGAAAGTGTTAGGTACGGGACTCTGGAAGATGGATATATTTTCCGATTCACTAAACTTTTCAGCCAGGGATGGACCGATACATGCGAAGTATATTTTAAAATTCTCTACAACGTCATTATCAGTGGTTTCGGGAAGCACAGTTAGCTTGCGTTGTTTTCCTGTGATTTCGTTTATGATTTCCCACAGCTTTTTTGTGTTACCAGCGGTCTGTGTAATTAGGTGAGCATAATAGGCCCTTTTGCGTGATCGAATCATAGCGACAGATTTATTCCGCTGTTCTTTGAATTGCTTTAAGTAGTATATGTTATCTTTATTATGGCGCCATTTGTCATGCCAGTATTCTTTGGCCTTAAGTGTTTCAAGTATGTGCTTTGTCATCCAAGGGCACATGGGCGTATCATGTCGACCCTTCGAGACCTTGCGATTACTCCTATCTACGGCGATATTAAGATATGCAATTAGGTTATTTATTTCAATGTCGATATCCTCGTGCAAGATGTCACTGAAATTAATGCGAAGGATTTCTTCTCGTAATAGCTTGTAATCTATTTTCATTCCAATGCTGTTTCTTATTTCTTTGGTACTAGTTGGATGATCTAAAGCGGCAAAGATAGGTAGATGATCAGAGATTGGCTCTTGGTAAACGCCTCCGGTAACCCCTTTGTCTAGATTTGTTAATGCGTGGTCAATTAAAGACGAAGATGCCTTAGTTATACGCGTCGGCGACGTAATTAAATTACGATAGTTGTAAGATTGCAACAAATAGCTGTAGTCGTGGTTGTGCATGTCATACGTGTTTATGTTCATGTCGCCTACTGTAATCACTGGTTCATTTCGCTGCTTTGACACAGCGCAGAAAATTGTTTCCAGCTTATCGAGGAATCCTGCGAGGTTACCACTCGGTGGCCGATAAACTACACCAATGATGACGTCACACTCTAGCCGAATGAAAAGGGATTCAATGTCATTGCAACTATATGTGGCCGCTGGAACTTTACTATACGATATATTATCTTTTACAAACAATGCAACGCCGCCCCCGCGTGAACGTGAGTCGCGCGCGTTTGATTCTGTTCTGTAACCTGGAAGCCTGATTGTTTCACTTTTCCGCAGCCACGTCTCAGTTGTTGCAATTACACTGAACGAATGTTCATGTAGTGACAGGAAAGCAGAAAGCAAGTCTACGTTTTTATTAATACTACGGATATTGCAATGAAAAACTGATGTAGATTTTGCTCTACAAAGATTGTCAATCTCTTTGATTGAATAAGCCATTGTTAACGAAAAGGGTGTGCAAGTTATAAAAGTACTTAAACTATTTCTGCTAAGTCTTCTTCACGTGTTAGATGCACTACTTTGGAGTTCTCAGATTTCCGCATTACTATTTTCCCCTCAGAAACCCATGCAAATTTCCATCCTTTCTCTCGTTTTTGTTGAATGGCTTTTCCCAGCAAGATCTTGTTTTCGGGGCACAAGTGTTCGTTTACGTACACTGGATCGCTATTCTGAAAACCCAGCATGGCTGCATTCAGTCGCTTCTTTTTGGCTGCCTTCAACAGTTTGTCACGAACTGATCTGGATGTGAACTTCACAACTACGTTTGGAGGCGTATTGTTCTTCGATGGGACGCGGTGAGCTACGTCAATGTCACCATCAGAAAGCTGGACGGACAAGGAAGATGCGACTTTTCCGATTGTTCCGAGGACGTCTTCATTGTCAGCCTTTGGTATACCTCTTAATTCCAGGTTATTACGCCTGCTGTACTGCTTTAACTCAATAAGCTGCTTTTTCGTTTCCTGAAGCTCTTTGTTTAGTCTTAGGTTCTCTTTCTTGCATTCCAGGCCCTGGTTTTTCACTTCGGTAAGCTCAAGTCGAAGACTTTTCATTTCTTTGCGGTAATCTTCAAAGTTTTCGTTCATGTACCCGATTGATTGTCTGATGTCGATTTGTCGACCTCGTAAGCCAGCTAATGTTTACACGGCCATTTTTTTCTGAACTGTTGATTTCTTCCATTATAGCTATGTGATCTCTTAGTTTTCTGTCCAACTGCTTTGGTCATATGCAAGTCAAGATGTTCTCTTTAGCCGAGTGCAGTTTTCGAAAGCAGAACGACGCTTTTGCATCAGCATATAGTGCCGTCGCCCATTTACAGTCAATCAATGTCATTTTGTATGTCACTGGGGAACCACCGAACGTGGGGAACTCAGTCGCACGCGGGGAACTGCATAACTAGCCATGGGATTAGCGTGCCTCTTGGGAAGCTGCTTTGCATCAAAGACCAGGTACCCTTGCTATGCTTCACCGCAAAACAGTTTCTATGTCTAACCGCTTAACATATTTGTACTGCAGTGAAGCTAACCTTACGGAACCGAATTTCGCAACGCTTTTTAGACACCTGCATCTCTACCAGCCACTACCAAACGCTTGTCGGTACGTCTCTTGGCAAAGGTCCAGCTAAATCTCCCCAGTTGGGAGTGGGGGAGACTCACATATATGAAAACTGCCAAGGAAAGCAGTTGTCCTGATGAAGGCAAACTGCCCTGTCGAAACATTTGCACCAGCCTGTTCGACCACCGTTATCACTGCAACATATTTGTGTGTTGCAGTGAAGCATGCCGATATTGGGAAAGATTTACGCGAATCTGAAATGTATGGTTTCACTCAGCGACGAACCTAGTGTTCTACTCTCAACAAAGCAGATTTTCGTGGCAGGATGCATGATGTCTTAAGAACTTTTGTTGGCTAAAGCCATACATGCCAGGTTAGCTCTTGTCGCAATAATACGCTTTACCGCAATACATAAAAGGCCTCACTGCAGGACATGCCCGCTGTAGTTAGCCAAAACCTTACGTCACCGTTCACTGCAAAACACATCCTGTATTGCGGTGAATCATAATAAAGCACATTTGTCAGTTTAGAATGTAAAGACCCTTGCCCTTCACTTTTGTGATATGACTCAGTTTAATGAGAACATGTATCCACTGCTAAAAACATCCACATTCAAATGGAGACATGAACACTGATGGCAGCCTGTGTGATGTTTTATCCCTTTACTTTTTGTGTACCTGTCATGCTGCCATTATTAAATTTTCCTGTACTTTGTAAAATGCTGACGAACATAACATTACATCACAAGGAGCCACTGCATAATTAGTGTTCAAGGACCAGTGTGATGGCTTTTCTCAAGAAAGATTTGGGTTATTTTGTTGTGAATGTTTTTCTTTTAGAGAAGTAGCTTTCTGAGAAGAAAGCAGATGTCAGGAAAAAGACCTCAGTGGCACAGTAATCTTCGCTGCCTTTTGCTCAAGCGTGCCCTAGACATAATTGAGTGATTTGCACTTGCAACTGGACAGCAGCCTTAGCTTGGGAGACCAGTGATATGGCATATTTTATCAAACTAGGCGACACATAGCATTACCAGTCTGAACAGAGACCTTTTTAAATGTTTGTCACCTTTAACGCCTAGGTTTTCGACCGTGAATTCAGAACTATCTGTAGCACATTTAGAACATAGATTTTAAAGGCTGTATAAGTTCTCTTCTTGTTCACTGCAGTTGCACTCGGCTTCTTTCCAAATGGGAGACCACTTCTGCATAGCTTATTAGGGAACATTCTTATTTACATACCTTCTTTTTATTTATCTCGTCTACGATCACAATCAAATGTTTATAGCACACGAATGTGCTGTGCATGAATCTAAATTACAATGCCATGTTCAACAGCACAGTGCATGTAGCTGGTGTTGGTTCATTCAAGCTAAGCGTTACTACAGCTTTTAACTGTAGGTATCGTGGTATGAGAGCAGAGAAATGGATATGCAAAGACAGTTGGGTGCATTGAGACATCTTTGTTGTGTGTGAAAAGGTGACAGATATACAAAATGGGGAGAACACATGCACCTTCATATTTTCTCGTGCACAAAAAAAGCCGAAGGAATAAGGTTTCTTCACTGTGCCATAGAAACTATGTTTGCTCTCAAAGGTAATTTTGATTCATTGGATTTGTTCCTGTGCTGTGTTTATTTTCTTGAGTGTGCTTTAGTTTTTGCACGTTGTTTCAAACTCATTTTTATTTTCACAGACTGAACATCCCATGTCTTGGTTTGAGTTCCGTGGTACAGGATACTTGCACTTAGCATGGAGTGGTGAAGCAGAGCGGTGTACTTTTATTAAATGTGCAGATTTTAGCAGTATAACAGCAGTTCATTAAAAAAATGTTTGCTGAAAATATAGTGTTCCTACCCACATTCCTCGTTGTCTAATTATGCTTGTATTCCTGTATTCTCTATGGCAAAACCGCTTATATGGGGAACTGATCATGATAAGTGCTCATGAGCATTTTAAAGAACAGCCTTGAACCCTACTCGTGCACTGGTAAAATGTATAGATGCAGTGAAATTGAAACAGAAGGCAAAGTAGCAAACATGATGCGGTGTTTGTCAGACATGCATGTCAGCAATTTTTGCATAAAACAATATAGTTAGAGCATACTAGCACTACAAAGCACCCATCTTTCTTGTTAGGCATACATTACCACAAGCTCTTTAAAGGTGGTCACAAGAGAGATGCTGGCTTTAATGAGAAACTATAGACGTTGAAGGCAGCTATGAAAATGTATTAAGAAATTATGCAATGCGTAGCATTTGCTCAGTTCAGAGCTTCCAAAGTTGCCATAAGGCCTTGATAGCTGTGGATGAGGGAACAGTTGTAGCCCTATTTGGAGCATGAGAAATCGAAACATAAGTAACAACTCGTAATGCAATTTAAAAATCTTGCTATACCTTTAAAAAGACAGTGAAATGAAATTAGTGGCACAATTTTCCTTTCTTTTTACTTCAATTAGGTTCAATATACTGATTTTAGTAACAAAAAAGCAGAGGGGTGAAGCACATAAGAAAAACGCTAGTCTGTTTTTATATTCTGCCTTCTCTAAATTCAAAGTTCAGTAAAGTTAACTTGGCAAGCTACGGTGAAGCCATTGCTTCAGCCTGTATGGTGCATCATAGCAGCAAGTGCCAGCCTAACTGCTTGGATTTACAGTGCCTTATTTGTATTGTATACCTTTTAAGTGCTGAACTATTGGAAGATTGATTAAGGTGATCAACATGCTGAACCAGTAGTTTACTGAGTAAAATACATGAAGAAGGGTGGAAAGATAGATCAGGGCACAGGGGATGTATTCCGTGCCCACCTAGTGGAAATGTCTATTTCATCCGCTGCTGAAGTTCTGATTGGCTGGGCTGGGGTATGCATGAGAACGAGACATGCTCCCCCAGCTAATTTGCACTTCAGCAGAAAAAGATATGGACATGTCACTAGATGAATACTTACAAAGCTATTTAATAGAGTACTTCTGTAATCAACATGCCTGCTATGCCATCCTTGCTTTCAATGTCTGTCTTAGTAAAAGTGTGAAAGAATCAGGTTTGTGCATGAAAAGTTTTCCTGAGGGTGTGTGCCTTGAAGCCCGTAGTGGTAATCACAGGAAACAGGGGTGGATCCAGAGTAGCACCAAAGGGCAAGCCTTCATCGAAACAAATATGGAGGGAAGTGACTGCATGCTCAAACTTGTCAGCTCACAAGTTTGCCAAGACCAAGTGATGTCAGAAGTTGATGAAGCCTACATGGTTAATGTATAACCGCTTAGGCCAAAATTATTTAGATACTTTTTATGGGGACTACATATTTACTGGAAATCTCAAAATAATTATGTTAGTGCAGAATACCTTCCACTAGTTGTGACGTCCTTGAAAGAATGAAAATGTTTGAGTTGTACTTGTGTGGTGCATGAAGTTACTTTTTAAAAAAAACTCAACAATGGAAACAAAATGCAAAGAGTAGTACTCCAAATATATTGCCACCTCTTTAGGGCTAGATGAATTCAAATAATAATAAGCAAATGAAGATCGGGCATAAAAAATAGATGTTTCGGCTCCCACACGAAAGCCTTGTTCACAATGATTGTGAACAAAACTCCAGTTGAACCAGCTCTTGTTTTTCATTTTTATGGTTGGCATCTAAGTTTAAACTACTTACCATGCCTCTTTTGACCAAACCAGACAGGCTGCCGTCAAACTCTTCTCTACTTCAGCGCAAATAATTGGAGGTTGGCAAATATCGCATTTTTCTAATAGGAATAGTAGGTATCGAATAGTCAAACACTGGTGCATACAGTTACAGCAGGCATATTTATCTTGCAATTAAGCACCATGCTTGTATCGTCTAGTAAAAAAAAAGACAGCTATCAAGGAACATTAGGATTATTTTTAAACACAAGTAATTATACCTCGTATACTTGTAGCAGATGTAGTGCTTCTCAAGATTCACGTCCAAACTGCACACACTAAAACATTAAGCTGGGATATTCAAAAAGACAAGTACATGTTTTGCTCGCCAAGTGCCAATTTCTCTGAGTAGATGAAAGGGAAGCCTTGAGGGTAAACCATAAAGAAGACGGATACCTTGGTTCAATGATAACTGAAAACGCCAACATGGAAAAATTGGACAGCCCACAGAATCAGCAGAATTGATATAGTTTGGAAAAACTGCAAAGATGCATTATGATATTTATGTTATACAGGTTCCAGTCAAGTTGAAGATTTTCACTGTCCAATAAACTTACAAGAAAATACATGACCAGCAATACCATATGGAACCTAAACAGTTTTAATAAAGTCACCTAGAAGTCAGGATGGAGAAGTGACTGAATTGGGGGTGCTAAAATGGATGAGGTGGAGGCAGATTGTGAAGACAGGTCTTAGAAAATTAACATCCAACACACACTCAAATTGGCAAAGATTGGACTCAATGTTCAAGAAGAAAAATTGACTAAGATAATTTATTAGTATACATCCATGAGAGAGCAGCAACAATACAGCAGAGATAACTGTCATGCAAGAGGAAAGGACATTAGTCTAAAAATTAACATTTGATCAGAAGAATGGTTAAGCACTGGCTCAGGCTCGTGTACAATTCTGAATGGTACGCATAATGTCAGAGCTGCATCGCCTAAGGGCCTTATATGCCTCGATTATGAAATGATGCAGGCCAAGAGTGGAACAAGGATCACATCAAGAGGGGGCCTCCTCCAAAAGGAGAACAAGAGGGAAACGAGGCGAGAGTGATTTTCTACGCAACAGATACAGAATCATATGAGTCAGAATTAGAGTCAGCATGTCTCAGAAAAAAAAAAAATTTAATTATGGGGTTTTACGTGCCAAAACCACTTTCTGATTATGAGGCACGCCGTAGTGGAGGACTCCGGAAATTTCGACCACCTGGGGTTCTTTAACGTGCGTCTAAATCTAACTACACGGGTGTTTTCGCATTTCGCCCCCATCGAAATGTGGCCGCCGTGGCCGGGATTCGATCCCGCGACCTCGTGCTCAGCAGCCTCACACCATAGCCACTGAGCAACCACGGCGGGTGCAGCATGTCTCAGGGGAAGAGACAAACTTCCAGAGCCCCTCCACCTGAATCTGCCAATGGTGTAGGCAACGCGGTATATATATATTCCGGTTTGATAGGCATAAAGCACTATATCTTTTTCATACTGTGTTTACCTTTAAACTTAGGCCAATATTGCTTTAATATAGCAGTTGTCAACTGGCAGATAGAAAATAAATCTGCACAACTAAGTGTATATCCAGAATATGGTAATATAGCTGTCTCCTTATAATTAGTAACGAAAGCTCTTTTTTTTTTTGCACACAAATAATTCACTGATATTTGCAAAAGAGCATCATGCAGTAACTTAATTGTTCTTGGTTAAATAGAGCACAAAAATGCTTCACTCAAACCTACATACTGCAATTGTTTATATGAATGATAAGTTGTCGAACTTGTTGACGAGGACTTTATATTTATTGCTGCAGGAAAATACTGGCAATATTACATGACTGAAATATTGCAATCTCGCTCAGTATGTACACAGTCCCTTTGTGCATGAATTATGGTACACTGTCAATAAATGTGTAGAAGTCACATAATTTTACTCCACAGAGTTGGAAACTCTCTTGAAAGGATGCAGAGATAGCAGGAATATCCATTCTGCATTGTTTCGTGAGTTCTTGTTAATACAGAGTAATAAAGTTTTGACTTGATGTACAATCAGTATAATGCTACATGAATTGTTTTATAAAAAGGTTTAAATCACCGGCCCAAACCACATGAACAAGTTAATTACTAGGTGCAGGCATAACACGACTTAAAGAAAGAACTACTTCACCACTGCTGACAGAAGAAAACATTGAACATGTGCCGAAAATTGCCTTTGCATGGTCCCTTTAGTAAAGCTGTCATGTGTAGCAGCACTCTGCAGTTTGATTGAGTGAACTGGAGTAACGTTGGGTAAGCAGCATCAATTGATCCGAGTTCAGTTTCTGTGGTTCTTTCCTTGCCACTATAATGGACAGAATAAGCAAAAAAAAAATTCGCACCCACAAGTGATGATGACCCAAGGAGCAGCACAACAAGGTATATACATTCAAATCTCCATACAGTTAAACCTCAGTATAACGAAATTCTCAATATAACGAAGTATCTAACTTTTCATCACCTCTTCTCCATAGAACACCATGCATTTAGAGCCTCAATATAACAGTGTGTTTGTGTGCAATTTCAATATAACGAAATTTCGCTTCTGCCGCAGAGATTGCCAAGACAATCAATGGTAACTTCCGCGGACGCAGATAGTCAAATGATTTAATTACAAGCAGCTGCTTGCAAACGTACCTCTCAAACTGCGTGCAGCGCGACAAGAACAACAGCCTGGAGCCACATCATGTCCCGTATAAATTAAGTCCAAGGGCGATCAGATCCTATCGCGCCCCGCGCACTTGCGCTTTAGGTGCGAGTGAAAGTGTGCGAGGGTGAGACAAGGAAGATGGTGGCTTCATATGTGCCGTTTTCCCATGCGAGCAATGGCAAAGTGGGGGAGGAAAACGAATTCGCGGTAACGCGATCCAGCCTGCGCTAGGGGGCGGTGTGAGGGGTAAGTTGGCGCGCGTCTCGGCCATGACTGCGCGTGGCTGTAAGCGCGGCCGAGCGTATACACAGCCACGCACCCTGCTTTAGAGGTAATCTGCTGCGTGTGGAAAGAGTGGACATGCCGAGACGGCGTGGCATCATGTAAGCTGTTTTCCCCGCATGTTTAGTATTGGAGGTTGCGCAATCTCGAGTTTTGATGACCCGTTATTGGAACGAGAAGCAGACGAAGCATTCGCTCCCAGCTGCCGACACTTTTCATGATAGCGTCGTCGCAGTGCGGCCGGGCGACGCTTTTGGGGCGGAGTGCACGCGAAAGCATGGCTTCACTTAATTTATACCGCTGATATGAAGATATCAACGTGGCATGAAACTGTATCATTCATCGTTGACTTTTATATTCGTCAAAATAAATTGTTTTCTCATTCAAACTTTTTTTTTCGATTGCCCGATAATTCGGAAAATTGCATGGCCCCTTTCCGTTCAACAAAAATCGATCGACGACTGTACTTATTTGCATAACAGATCTAATTTCAATACAACGAAATTTCTATATAACGAAGTGAATTGCCGATTTTACCTACTTTGTTATATCAAGATTTAAGTGTGTAACGAAATTTCCAGTTCTCTACACGGGGGTGGCAATTTGTGGGCTTGTTCGTTGATATCATGGGAAGGCATGTAGTGTAGCGCAGCAAAAACAAGAACACAAGAAGAAATGAAACACAGACACAAACGCCTAATTATGTCTGTGATTTGTTTCTTCTTGTGTCCTTGTTTTCGTTGCACTACACTACATGCCATTCAATATTCACTGTCACATTCATGAGCACTGAAAACCTAGAATCAACTAATATCATGCCTGATTTGCCATAATTAAAAAGAAAAATGTGGGTATAGTAGGTCTAATTGAGTTCTGGTGATTTTAGTATCACTGACATATAGCTTTTAAGAATGTTTAATCGTTTCTCCCATTAAGGCAGAGTACTGCTACAATAAGTGTGAACATAGGAAAAAATGACATTTTTGGCTCTTGCATCAATTTTATGGCATGTTGCTTGATCTAATCAAGTGGTTTCAATTTGAAGAAGTTCTCGATTTAACAAAATAAAACCTCGCATCCCAGTAAAATCTATTAACTAGACTTACTGTACTTTATAACCAAAGTACTGTATAACTATAAGCAGCTACAGCCGCCACGAGTGGCAAGCAGAATTGAAATGACATTGCTTTAGTCGAAACATGCCGAGCACTGCTGCTAAAGTACGCGCTACATGCATTGAGCAAGAAAAAATCTGAGGCAACCGCGGTACCACATGCAGTTATTCAAAGCAGCACATAAAAGTGCCGTGGACTCAAATTGGCTAGTAAATGCATTCGGAACCAGTCTTTTGATTACTCAATTAATATATCAGCCACACGCACGCATAGCACGGCCACATGGCAAACACGACCGTGCGGACACTTCACTATGCGCGGATCGGCTGGTTGCAATATTGGGGCACTCTGTGGGTGCATGTTTAAAGCACAGCGTTTTTTGCCTATCGCCTGATTGTTGCGGGTGCTCCATGGCTGAGTGTATTGCATGGTACAGAATTGGCCCCAGTACCAAAAGTACACAGGTAGGGCGATCCGTGCAGACGAAGCGTGAATGCGAGCTCAACGTAACCGCGTTGTCATTATTTTGTAGCGATTATTTATGCGAAAGCGGCAAATGGCCCATTGACCAAAAATCCGGCGTCTGTCGTCTCAGCGAAACGGCACCTCAAATCCCACTGGCTGCTACCACGTCGCAAGCACGCCTCGACGGAACAGAGCGGGTGAAAGGGTACACTTGCTGTCACTATAGCGCACCAGGTGTTGCGTGAGGGGAGAGGGCATCGTCGCAACGCCACGTCATCCTTGCTCTCGCAAGCCGCCGCCCGGTCCGTATCTCCCCCCTCCACTGGGCTTAGCTGCAGCGCGTATCTGCCGGCCTTGGTGGCCACTGCTGTTTCCTGGTCTCTGGTCGTGTAGCACGTCGGTGGCATGCGGTGTTGGCACGGCAGGCTGGTGCTTGCTAGCTCGGGCCCAATGTAGCTCTAGGGTACATCACTCACAACACAAAACTCGAAGGACTGCTCAGCGGTGTTCAATTGGGCATTAATTTTTTTGCAATCACAACTCAGATAAGATATGCTTAGCTGTCCTCATATGTTTTTCTTTAGTTGCCAAGTGGATGCATCATTGCTCACCATTCACAGTCTTCAATCTGTCGTCATCATTGCGCAAAATAGAAGTGAGGCGTGCAGACAGGACACAAGAGTATAGAAGTGGACAACACGAACGCCGACTATCAACTGAAGGGGCACAGAGGCGAAAAAAGAAAGAAGACACAAAACTCATCTGCGCATGCTCAGGAATGGAAACACCACATGTCAATCTGGTACACGTGCCGGCCTACGTGAGAGATAACTGTTAAGGTACTTAATCTCTTCCTTATGTAAAGTAATCGAAGGCTGACTCATGCACGCACTTCCACCATTATAGATATGCCATGCCTCTACCATAAGACGCGTATCTTCATTCTTATGCCTGTACAATATCGCGCATTCATCTAACTCTGGCGTGCAGTTACAATCTCGGCAATGTAGCGAAAGATTAGAAGGCGATCCACCGGTTAACTACCTTTTATGTTCCATGAGCCTCTGATTGATACACCGTCCCGTTTGTCCTACGTAGAACTGGCCACAGCTAAGGGGAATTTTATAAACCACACCCACACGACAGTGAGTAAAACAGTTCTTATTGTACTTCACTGGACAAATATCTGTTCGTTTTTTGCCTTTTACCCGCTCCTTTTTATTCTCTACGGCAGCGTAAATCTTACCTAGCTTATTGGGAGCAGTGAAAGCAACATTAACATCATATCTACCAGCAACTTTTTTAAGCCTGTGCGACACTGAATGAATATACGGAATAGCCACTACTCTTTTTTTGCTATTACTGCTTTCTGTAATCACGTCCGTCCCTCTCGAAACAGACTTCTTTAGGCACTCAGCCACAGTGGCCACTGCTACACTAGGATACCCTGCTTCTAATAGGCGCCGGACCTGCGCATTAAAACTGGTGCGCATTAAAACTGGTGCTCATCAACATGCAGGATCTGGTGAGAGAAGACTTAAGGCACGACATGGCAATTCCGTTTTTTACTAATTTAGAATGCTTGGATTGAAAGTTTAGCAACGGATTCGAAGATCTTGGGGAGTACTGCCAACAAACATGATTTTGTTCGAAGATCAAGGAAATGTCAAGAAACTGAATTGCGCACCACTGAGGAAATTCCTTCGTAAACTTTAATCCTCCCCCATAAAGTTTAAATTGCTCACTTACTGAGGTAGCAGCGGAATCGAAATCTTCCTTATTACAGAAAATCAGGTAATCATCAACGTAACGTAATATCTTGATAACACTATCACCTAAGGCTTTCTCTAAGCAGTTGTCAACCTTACTCAGGTAAATGTTGCTAAGAATAGGGGCAACCTTTGAGCCAATACAAATGCCTGATTTCTGCAGAAAAACGCCATCTCTCCACCCAATCAGCGTCGACTTCAAGTACATTGAAAGAATTTCTAGAAAAGCTCCCGTGGAAACACCGCATCTGTCAATAAAAGCCAACTCTTGCACTTGTTCTTTAATGCACTCATTTACGGAATTTAGCAACCCGTCATGCGGCAAGGAATAATACAGGTCTTCGATATCCATACTAAAAGCTGTACAGTCACCAGGATTTTCCTCTCTCAAATACTGAACTAGAGCCTGAGAATTACGCAGGCAAAAGGGGTCTGAAAAAACTAGAGAAGCTAGGCAGTTCTGTAGGTAACTAGCGACACAGACCTGCCACGTCCCTATCTCTGACACTATAGCACGAAAAGGAATTTCTTGTTTATGGGTCCTGGCCGAGAAAAACAGTTCTAAGGTGAGGGATTTAGCTTAAGTCTCTTAGGAATATGTATAGGTTGTACGGGTCCTTCTAAGAGTGATAAATATTCCTACCTGACCCATAGAACTCTTTACCAGACTGGTAGGCAGCAGATAGATATCATCATATGACATACCGAAATCTAATTGAGGCACTGATAAAGCATGTTAGAAATAGCACACACACCGGTGCCCACACACCTGAAGAGATTTTTTTTAAATGAACTGAATATACAATCCCGAATGCATTGCCTGCCACGTGAACTGATTAACAAACACAGTTTGGATATTAGAGTATCAAATAAAAATAAAGTGTGTAAACTGTGTATTTATCAAAACTTTTTACAGCTTGTATGCAGACATATCCTAAACATGTCTCAACATGAATTAAAGCACACGTTTTCAAAGCACAGTAGCGTTACTTAATCTGTGAAACTACATTGGGGAAGTTGCATGAGAAAAGTATCAGTCCATTCTTGTAGCAGGTGTGCTCCAGTTCTTTTAATACAAAATTACATTTACAAATTTTGCGAGACGGATGTGCAACATTTAATGCATATCCGAAACAGGATTACTGTCGTCGTCGTCGTCATCATCATCATCATATTTATGTCCACTGCAGGCCGAAAGCCTCTCCCTGCGATCTCTAATTAACCCTGTCCTGCACCCACCGATTCCAAGTAGCACCCGCAAATTTCCTAATTTCGGTGCACCACCTAGTCTTCTGCCATCCTCTACTGTACTTCCCTTCTCTTGGTACCCATTCTGTCACCTTAATGGTCCAACGGTTATCTAATCTGCGCATTAGTACATGACCTGCCCAGCGCCATTTTTTTCTCTTAATGTCTATTAGAATATCATTTATACCCGTTTGTTCTCTTATCCAAACGGCTCTCTTTCTGTCTCTTAAAGTTATACCTAGCATTCTTCGTTCCATCACTCTTTGCACGGTCCTTAACTTGTTCTCAAGCTTCTTTGTCAGTCTCCAAATCGCTGCGCCATATGTCAGAACTGGCAAAATGCACAGATTTTATACTTTCCTTTTCAATGATAATGGTAAGCTCCCAGTCAGGAGCTCATGATGTCTGCCATATGCGATCCAACCCATTTTTATTCTTCTGTGAATTTCCTTCTCATGGTCAGGGTTTCCTGTGATTAGTTGACCTGGGTAAACGTACACCTTCACTGACTCTAGAGGCTGACTAACGATCTTGAACTCTTGTTCCTTTGCCCGGTTATTTATCATTATCTTTGTCTTCTGCAGAATAATCTTCAGCCCCACTTTTACTCTCTCCCTGTTAAGGTCCTCAATCATTTGTTGTAACTCGTCTGCAGTGTTGCTGAATAGAACAATGTCATCGGCACACCAAATTTTGCTGAGGTGTTCGCCGTCGATCCTTACTCCTAAACCTTCCCAGTTTAATAGCTTGAATACTTCTTCCAAGCACGCAGTGAATAGCATTGGAGAGATTGTGTCTCCTTGTGTGACTCCTTTCTTCATAGGTATCTTCCAAAGAAGACTATCGGCAACAGGCTTCATATATAGTGTTTGGAGTCTTTGATTCTAACCGTAATACACTTTTAAAATAAAATTTCAGTTTGCTTGTTTCATTCAGAAAAAAAGACAGTGTCTTAGTCATGCCGCCACAGTTAACGGATAAACTTGCACCAGCTACATTGAGTCAAAGGAGAAAATAAAGTGAGGAAAACAGATGCATGGTGTGAAAGTGATGCTGTTGTCTTAAGTAGCTCAACTGCTCACTTCAGGCATCATTCAGCTGCTTTAAATGCCTCTGCATACAGACTGAGAAGCATTACTTCTTCACCATCTGCTAGTGAAGCACTGTTTGTTCACTGTGATCACCCACTCAAGGCAGTCACTTGGTTAAGTAGTGCCCTTCGCTACATGCAAGGATACCGACCCGAAACCGTGCATAAGTCCTGTAAAATATTGTCATGTTTTGGATACTGCGACTGTTCATCAGCAGCTGCATTACTACTGCCAACATGCAGACCATGCAATTCCCCAAGCACTTGCTCAACAAGAGTACAATAATGAAGTATGGCAAATTGGGCTAGCTGGTTCATTAGGAAAACAAGAAGCTATCTCAAGAAAAAATAAACGCTCTAGAATTTTGATGGTTCTGGCTTGTTTAATATATTCAAACATCAAAAAGCTGATTATCACTGAACGCCATAAAGCGTGGTGCACTGTTACCAACTGTTGTTTTTTAAAGCTATAACCTGTCGTTACCAGACATTCATGTGCCATGGCTGAATACATACTGTCCATCGTTGCCATGTCTTGAGCACGGGAATTGGTCTCTTTCATAAAGGTTTGCTATTGTCGCTACAAAAATATTGTGATATATTTCCATAAACACACAAAGGGGCATAACTTCTCTGGGTGTTACATAAACTAGTGGCTCCTCTCTTCTGACACAGACTGATAGGTGCTTTGCATGGAGAAGTTCAACAGGAAATAGTTTCTGGCATTGTAGAATTATACAAGAATTCTCTCCAGTAAAAATTCTACATATGAGAAAAAACGCACCTGAGAAGCTGACAAATGCACTGTTTTTAGTCTTTATAGTTCAAGTGTACTGGAGAGAGAGGAATGTTCGTTGGTTGATGACCATTCGGTAACATTCAGTGACACTTGGTGAGTCACTGCCACAGTTGTGGACTATAGCCTGTTTTTCACTTTCTTCCAAGTTAAGGCACAGCTTTCCAGTGCCTAACAAGACTGTCTGCTGACCAGCTCTCCTCTCCTGTACACCAAAAAAACTCACTGCTTCTGGTGAAAGAGCTCAGCTTTAGCTGCCTGCAACTTTCGAGCAAGTACATAACTTTCCAATATTTGTAAAGGAACATCATTAGCTCCGCTGACCAATTTCACAAGAAGTCCATTTCCGCCTTCAAATACAAGTGAAGAATGCGACCAATGAGGTCCTAGTTTAGCCGCACTTTTAGGAAGATGCAGAATTTGGTGTACATTGTATGTCATTGCACCCTATCCGTACAAAGACTGTGTTCTCACAACAAACTCCAAGAGAAGATCGGATGATCTCATTATGGTCATCTGAAGTGATGGTGTCCAGTAGAAGTACTATATAGACGTCCTCCACAAGCAAACTGAAATGTCTGACATACTTATCCGGCAAAAAGCCATGAAGGCATGGTAATGAATAAGGAAGAACCCACCACTTCCATTCACTAGCTTTCCAGATTGCGAAGCCTGATAATCTTCGTAGTGTACGTGTGAACCAATTTGGTGGCTTGATTGCCAATAACCTCCTGTTTGAAGAGGCTAAACTTTGTTGTGAACCAATGTAAACACCTTTTCTCTTTTAAATGTGATCACATTTTTATTCTTTTTAAGCTGTTGTATGGTGTATATTTGTTCCAACAATCTTTCCTTTCCGAATCCTGGGCTTCATATTTGATTTATATGTATTGTCTTCTGTGATAATATAAATGCATTATTTCTGGCCCATTTTTTGGGCAAAATGAGGAAGCTTGCTTCTCCTTGAAGCACATTACACCTATACAACACACATAGATACTGATAGACTATAGATCTGACAAAATAATATGAATACACTATTACACTAATAAAAAGAATACACTAGTAGACTTGCACAAGCAGAATAGCACAGATAGGTCCAGAGTAAAACTAAAAGGAATTTTATCAGTGTATCAGTTTTATCGTTTCATAATGCAATAGAAAAAGACTGATAAAATTTTTATTAGGTTGCCCTATCAGATTTTTTGCTAGGGATCTTTAAGTGCAAATACATATCAACCTTTGGACTAATGCTAATAACTGAACACATGGCGTTTTGTGCTGCAAGTTTTTTGGACTCCTGCTTCCCTTAGACTTATACTGTATAATATGCTGGCAAGATCAAAACTGGAGTATGCTTCATCAATCCGGGATACACCTACAAAAAACACAACTCTCATATTTAGTTGAAGCCATACAAAACCAACCTGTAAATTTTATTGTAGCTGCTTATTCCCATACCGCAAGCATATAAACAATTAAAACTTGCCTTGATTGGCCAGGCTTGTCAACAAAAATACTTACCCATTTATTTCACAAATTCTCAATTGAAACATATGTTATTACTTCCTTATATCTCATTGAGAATGAACCACAACCTCAAGGTACAGGTGCCAACTTGCCAAACCAATCTTTACTATTCCTGTCAAAGGCAGCCTCAGAACACACACCCACATGCACACATATATATATCAATGAGCTACAAGGAGGTAATAAAAACATGTTTCAACTGAGAATTTGCAAAATAAACGGGTAAGTTTTGTTGCCTAGCCAATCAAGGCAACTTTTAATTGTTGATGTGCTTGCGGTATTGGAATAAGCAGCTACAATAAAATGTACAGGTTGGTTTTGTATGGCTTCAACTAAATATGAGTTGTGTTTTTTGTAGGTATATCCCGGATTGATGAAGCATACTCCAGTTTTGATCTTACAAGCATATTATACAGTATAAGTTTAAGGGAAGCAGGAGTCCAAGAAAACTTGCAGCATAAAAAGCCATGTGTTCAGTTATTAGCATTACTCAAAAAGTTGATATGCATTTGCATTGAAAGATTACTAGTAATATGAATACCTATGTACAAGGTGCTTAGTAAGAACAGAGTGTTTAATTTTGTAGGTAAATGTGTTAAAAGGACTAGTTAATTATGATGCTAAAATCTCTTCATTTTACTTTTACCACCCCACCTTACCACCATTTTACCTTATATATATATATACATATATATATTGTACTGAAGGAGAATGAGCAGTAGACATTGCTTGGAGAAAGACGACGAGGACGAGTGCTTGGAAGCCTTGTGCCTGTGTCGCCGAAGCTCTGTGTCCTCTCGCTGCGGTGCTCTGCTATCTGAGCGTTTTAGCAATCGAACTATAACTCCTCTTGACATTTGGTGGAGGTATATATATATATATATATATAATATTATTATGGCACCCATTCCATAATTCTAATGATCCATTGGTTATCTGCCCTAAGCTCAATAAGATAGAAAATTGGGCAAGTTGTTGAAGCTTCATGGTAGCTACTGCATGACAGACGCCGACAAAAGTAATAGAACGAGACAGGATACATCACTATTAAATGAAGTTTATTGAAAGAAAACAACCAATATATAATACGCATCACGTGACCAACACCCAGCCCCCTAGCATATGCAGATACATACCAAAACAACCTTCACATCACCGAATGCACATGTTTTGACGGCAACACACATATCACGGCTGATTAATCAATGTAAAAAAACAATTACTAAGGCACAATGCAACTCAGTGGCTTTACTTAAGATCTAACATGGCAACCTCACTATTTTGCAGCGAGATGGATGGCTGGCTAACACATAGTGAGCCTTTCTTTCTAATGTGTAAGCCTCCATTAATTCATGTGAGAGCTTTTCAGTGTGTGAACAGCAGAATAGTACTTTCAAAAACTGGATGACGCCCGCTGCTGCAACAATGCACAGAAAGGTGTGAATGCGGAAAAACCCTTAAAAAAACTATGGTACTTCCTTAGTCGAATGTTTAAGCACCTTCCAGTCTGACTGATGTATATTTTGTAGGCTGCAAAAAAAAAAGGAATTGAATAAATAACATTTTGTGTGCAAGAGACAAACTGTATGCTATATTTCACTTTGCACTCCTCCCTGCTCAGACACCCATTGTGAATGTGCTTGTTTATTGCTTCACATATTCCCTTCAGCTTATTTTTAATTGAAAACCCAATCCTGACCTGTAACTTAGAAGCCACCTTTTTCTGCCTGTGTGACAATTAATAGAGGGGACAATGGCAACTTTGTTACGCTCTTCCTCCTTAAGCTTCTTCCACCCTGGTTGCACTTTAAGTTCCTTAATTAACGTGTTTCTAAGATAAAGAAACCACTGAAACTGAATAACCTGCCTCATTAAGCCTTGTCACCAGATTCCTTACACTTTCAAGGATAAGGTGAGGATAGCTCTTGGTTGGGGCATCTCTAATTGCGTGAGTGGCAATACTGTACTCAATAAGTTTTGAATGGCTAGACCTATAATCAAGAAGAGGGACATAGAAGTTCTCGACTGATATCCCCAGCATACGTGATCCCACATAAAAGCAAGCCTGATATAAGAAGTTGCAGCACATTTTTTTTCTGGAACTTCTAATGTGAAGTTGAAATCTTGCTCTTGTTCTCTAGATAGCTTCAGTACTTCGATGACAGCTCTGCAAAAGTTATCATTTGCTCATGAAAAACAAATAATCATCCACGTATCTGAAAATTTTAAGAGCAAGCCCACTCAGGTTTTGATTATTTTCTGGTCAACATAACTTAATATATTACTGAGCACTGGTGCAACACTGGAACCTATGCAGATGCCAGCATTCTGTACACATAGTTTACCTTCCCACCAGACAGAAATTGACCTTACATAGAAATCAAGAAGCTCCAGAAAGCTTGCAACCAGAATTTTACACCTTTCAGCAAATTCCGGCTAACCTATTTCATTGTGTATGCAGTCCTTAACAAACTGCGGGAGACAAACCTGTGGCAAAGAATTGTATAGATCTTCTGCATCTATACTAAAGCCTGTCCATTTTCTCAGATTATGCTCCTGCAGGAAGTGTACAACACTCTGAGAGCTGGGAGCAAGGAATTGGTCGTTGATTCTCAGCCTGTCAAGGTGTGTCTGCAGAAATTCTGAAACATGAAGCCATGATTTATATTCCGACACAATGGTTCTGAAATGGATTCCCTAAGCTTGTTTTGCCCTGAAGAAGGCGCATAAAAGACCTTTTTCCACCTTAACATCATTTGAGACCGTTGTCAAACCAAACTGATTCAACTTCGTGACAGCTCAACATTTTATATATATTGGTATAAATTTAATTAAAATTTATGTCAGTGGCTGACACACCCTCCTCCGGAAAAGTGCTTTCCAACATGACAACACAATGCCCTTTTTTGTCTCCAAGAAACCTCAAAGTTTCTGCCCCATATGTTAGCACAGGTAGTATGCAATGATTCTATGCTTGATTGTACACAAATATATATATACTTTGTATTCACCATCCAGGGCCAGGGAACAAGAGAAGCCAGACACCACTGACCAATTTCTGACTAAAATAATTAACAGGGTGTCTACCAACCGGGAAAACCGGGAATTCTCAGGGAATTTGAACAGTCTGGAAAAACTCAGGGAAAACTCAGGGAATTTGTGCTTCTATCAGGGAAAATTAGCTGTAACTTTATTGAAAGGGAACGAAAGTCGTGTTAATGCTGGCTCCAGTAACAGAGGAATCGCAACGAATCGTCATTGACGCCGTGTCATCGACACTACGTATTGCCAGAGTAGTTAACGACCGATTTTCTAGACGCACGATTTTTCGGGCATGCCCGATAATTTGCACGGTTTTACGGCACCACCGCGTACTCCATATACTCAATGTATATTGCCCTGACTGCAGGTCTGAAATGGCATTAATCAAAGCCACCACCGCCGCTATTTTGATTATCTCGCCGCCTCGAACCGGCACTCTCGCAGGCAGATCCGCTGGCAGCCGTAACCACCACCGCGGCAACGTTAGGCCTAGCTGCTTCTATGTTCGCTATTAAGCTTCTTGCCGTGCGGTGCCGTGTTTTTCATTGAAAGAATTCGCCGCTATCACCAATGGCACCGACTCCGCCTTTGTAATCCTCGCGATTGGCTTTGAAGCTCCCAGCGCACAGCGCGTTGCGTAATGCCAGTCTCTGAAAGTTAGCTTCGCCTCAGTACAAGTGTCACGCTGTGAAGCATAACAAGTGTAGGAAGGTGACAATTGTCACGGGACATAGTATGTATTCCTTAATTACCCATGCGTGCACCCCGTCTCCTGTCACAGTACAAGCCCTGATATGCCTAATAAGGGTACTGGCAGGCCTTCAGAGCTTTTTCAGACGTGCCTGTGGTAATTTTAGCCCTTAAAGGCAGTTAAAGGCATGATTAATTGTTTCAGACTGCCCGTTTTTTTTTTCAATTTTTTTGCGGCCCCTCGGAAGTCCAAAAAATCAAATGTTGACTGTACAACTGACCAAGAGGATGCTTCAGATGATCCATGTGGTGAAAGCGTGGTAGAAGGAGGATGAGAACAGAAAGGTCCGATGCACTGAGGAATTAACGGGAAAGGAAGGGTGCCGCCGCCTTTTTGAAGGAGCTGAGCTAAAAAAACTAAGTGTTGGCTGACGCTGAGACACAGGTGTCCCTCATCCAAACCAAAATAAATTGTTTAGGCAGTGAAACCCAACAGCTGAGATGTTGTGTAAGGGCTGATAGTATGTCAGGACAGTTGAGGTTGACTTCCCAGCTGCTGAGAGAGAACCTTAGTTGTGACAAAGTTCAGGACCTCATACAGATGCGCTTGCTATCAGTTGATAGAAATAGCTGATCTTAAAAAATATTTACTTATGTATGCATCTCCTTTTCATTCGTATTTGAAAATGTTCGACTCAATTTGGAATGGGCTTTACCATTTCTTTCGCTGTGCATTTTACTAACACCTTCCTTCTGTTTTCTTTTTAAATAAAATAGATATTACTCCTTACTATTCAAACTGGATTAAGTCATTTTTTTGTTTCAGCATGCTTACTAGAGAGAGACAGCATCGGGCAACGTGGTGTCAGCCTGTCTTGACATAAAACAAAGTTCTGGCTCATTCAGGGAATTTCACAAATGTGCTGAGGGAAAACCTGGAAAACTCAGGGAATTTGGAAATGTCAACTTGGTAGGCACCCTGATTAATTTTGTCCTTATACATCTTGTTTTTACAGTGCATGTCCCTCACCTCTATCCAGGTTCCCAACATTTATATCTAAAACACTTGTCTATCACCACATACAGGGTCTGTCCTGAAAGTAATGTCAGTAAATTTATTGTGACGTGACTGTATGTCAAAGCGGTCTAACTGGTTGAAACTGGTAGTGACGGAATCCAGCTAAGCAGCGCTCCATCACTCAGTGTGCTCCGAACATGAGAGTGTTGGACGGGCCTGTCCGTGAGAGCTGTTTTTCATTCTTGTGCAAATGAAAATGCAGCGCTCATTAGAACAAAGATTTGCGATCAAGTTTTGTGTGAAACTTGGCAATGCCGGTGCGGAAACTGTTACTATGCTCAAGACTGCTTAAAAGAACATGCCCTGTCAGATTGGCAAGTGTTTCTGTGGCACAAGGCCTTTTGGAAGGCCAGGAAGAGGGCGACGACAAGGACTGCGCTGGATGGCCATCCATGACCACTACGACTGACAGTGTGACACGAGTGAGGGAACTGTTGAACTCAGACCAACAATTAAGTGTTCGTTTAATGGCCGACATATTAAACATTCTGAAAACTCAAGTTCATGAAATCGTTACAAGCGATATCGGCATGTGGAAAGCGTGCACGCACAAAAATGGTTCCAAAAGTGCTCACTGACAACGAAAAGTCATGCCGCGTTGAAACGTGCCAAGAAAATCTCAACATGTGCAAACGTGAGCGAAAATTTTTGGACGTACGTCATTACAGATGACGAGAACAAGACTTGGGTATTCGATATTGACCCGGAGACCAAAAGGCAATCATCTGAGTGGCACACGCACTCGTCCCCTCCCCAGAAGAAAGCCAGTATGAGCAAATCAAAGATCAAGATCATGCTCATCGGGTTTGTTTTTTTTCCATCCACGGACTGGTTCATCATGAATGTCAAGAACCTGGAACCACTGTGAACTCCAAATTTTATGTGGATGTCCTCAAAAGACTGAAACGCAGGGTTCAACACATCCGGCCAGACATTGCACACAACTGGAAGTTGCACCACAATACAGTAAAAGCTCGTTAATTCGAACCGCAAGGGGAAGCCGCTTCAGTTCGAATTAACGAAAGTTCGAACTAACGAAAGTGAAGGAGGGCAACAGTAAACTGCGATTTGGAAGCAGTAGGGCATGTCATAAATTTGGCGTGTCAGAAAGTGATGGCGTGTGCCGCGGGCACACACCCTCTTCAAGTCGAAGCTTTGGGTCCGACTGTGCCACACCACCGATGTCCACCGAAACGAACGTTAGCCGAGGCTTAACACCATCACAATGAATCGCGACGGCCGATACCTCCTAAGCTGAAAACAGAGGTGCACAACCGATGAAGACTGCCGAGACAAAGACGCTGAACATGTGAAGGTGGCGAAGGCCCTCATTCGTTGGTTCTTGATTGCAAGCGCAGCTGCGACGTACTTGATTCGCTGTGTTTTGGAGGTTGCCGTGCCATCTCCACACAACATTAGCAGCTGTACAAGATTTGCAAAGCCTCCAAGATTCGCAACGGGCAAGAAGTCTCGGAGGTTACGTAGAACGGAGAGGCGGCAGCCACCGCTGCCTTCTGGCTGACCCCGCGTCGGTTAGATTTTTTTTTTCCGATTTTGCCTTCTCTCGCCGTTCTGTCCGTTTCGGAGGCAATACAGCCTTGTGTGTAGGCAGTAGGCGCGCTTCTCTGGCCGTGTGTCAGGCGAGCGTAGTTCGAATTATCCGTGAGGGAACCTTCTCGCGTTCGAATTAACGGACTTTTTTATACATAGACTTCTGTGGAGCTTGGCCGGACCAAATCGTACAGTTCGAATTATCCATAAATTCGAATTATTGAAGTTCGAATTAACGAGCTTTCACTGTAATGCGTTGGCCCACAGTGCCTTTGTCACCGACTAACTAGTTAAAGCAGGGGTGCCAACGATTCCCCAGCCCCTGTACAGCCCGTGCTTGGCTCCCTCGGACTTGTTTCTGTTTCCACACATACAAACACCCCTGAAAGGCAATCATTTTGGGACAGCGGACGTGATCAAAGCAGCTAGCACCACAGCATTAAAGGCCATTCCAGAGGAGGACTACCGCAACGCATTGGAGAGCTGGAAGTCTCGCTGCAGCTGATGTATTGACGCAAGAGGAGAGTATTTTGAAGATTTTAAAACTTTTTGTAACAACAAATTCAATGAATGATTTTTAATCGCCTTACTGACATTACTTTCAGAACAGACCCTGTACATATGTACCTCGAAGGTATGTATGTGGAAAGCATTTCAACCTCTGCTTGCTTTTCTAGCATGGAATAAAACGGCCTTTTGTCTCTATACCACTTACTTTTAAACTATTCCATATGGTTCATTTTTCTAACTTCTGCAGAGTTGCATTCACAACTTTCATAGTTAACCGGCTCCGTTTTCATTCTTGCTTCCTAAAATATGTCCTCCTGTCATGCTAATTTGGAAGGCTTTCTGTTAGCAATGGGTATTGTATTTCAAGACTATCAGTGCAATGTTCCATGAAGAAAACTATTCTTGGAGTAAATTATTGTTCAGCTTGATATGATACTACTGCATGGTTGTTATTTAGCCCTGCAAGAGAATGGTCCTGCCATCCTACAAGAGTGCATTTCATGGGTATTATTCTCTTTCTTTTGACATTAGTTTATGAGGCTCACAGATATGTATCTGTGAGCCTCATAAACTAATGCACAATTATGAGCACAATTATATCTGTGTCAACAATAACACCTGACATCTAATTTTGTGCAACATACACTACATTTAATCAGATAAAAGTTGCATGTTTTGTCTCTTGGACCAGTCTGCTCAATGGTAGGAGGTCGAGACCACAAATGAGAATGGCTGGCCAAGATCTGTAGTGTATGTCCCGTGTTATGCATCTGACAAGATTTCATGGTGGCAAGAAGACATGTCAGACATGATGTGATCTTTCTAACTATTGTGCACAGAGTTATCAGCACGATAATATCCTTAATGCAATAAAGAGTACCTCCAGCAAACAGTCTATATGCTTATGCCTTTTTGTTGCTTATGGCAACAAAATCCAACATCCTTTGAAACATACTCACTTGCTGTCTTATGCACAAAATGAAGAATGCTGCCTTCTCTAAATTTATTAGCAACAAGAAAGCCACTCTGGAAGCAATTATATACATACACAGCAACACACACTAAGACCTACAAATGGGAGAAAACACTCAAAGCTAACAATAAAAAAAAACAGACACCCAACAAGTGTTACATGTTACTCCAGTATGCACATTCAACCTGAGTTAGATAGATGGTCAACTCCCGCACTCCTGTGTATGCATCTGGATATGTTAAGCCTCAGCTACTCTTTGTGTATCATAACTATCCACATGTTTGTGAAATCTGGTGTACAACTGCAAGAACAACGATGGCTTGACAGCTGGTTAACCTTTCAATGAGTTCTATAAGGAGGATGCATCAACTCTTCCAGCCAATGTACACATTACCACATGAAAGCAGCAGCTTATAAACAGCACAACACCATAGAGCACAAATTATATATTTGCCACGTGTTATTAAACTTACATCATTAAAGTACATTAGAATTGGTGCTAAGGCTGGTGAACAATATATGCATGTACTGTAAACAATCATAAATAAGGCAGGAACTTGGAATATGATTGAATATTCTCGGAACTGCTTTGATAATACAAAAGTCAAGGCTTTGTTTTTGGCATCACCCACTCCAATTCGTTTTCTTTTTTTGTCAATTGAAGCATTGGCAAGGTTTGTGCCATGCGCTTCGACAGTGATTCTTCCTTGTTCGCGCACGGCCATGACCATAATACAAGAAAATCGCCACAGTAACGCAGTGGTATCTGCCTACTTTTTCATATACTTTACCGCAATACGTTGCGTATGCTTCACCGCATAACGTGACTGTATTGCGGCAAAGCTGATATGGAACTGACATTATGTAACGGACTTTTTGTCATTCTGCTGCTCGCATGAGCATAAACTCGCAAAAGCACAAAACACGGGCTTGGCTTGCTGCTGATTGATTTTCTAGCTAACATTTCGAGACGTCCACGTTGTTTACACAAAAATCAGTGAAGTTTCTCGCGCTCGTACGCGCTTCAAAAGGCAGCGTGACCACCTATAATTAAGGCAGTCATAGGCGGCAACGAAATCCACACAAGGTACAGGCTCGTCCACTCTTAGGGTGAACACGGCTCACCGTGGCCGCGCTCCGCGGAGCGCCAGTGCGTCCGGCGCGGCGGCGCATCGAAGCGAAGCGGCGCAGGCGCACACGCACCTAGGGGAGGTGCTTCGCGTCGTCTGCTACAGCGCTGGAGCGCGCCGCATCTTGCTTTGCTGTACACTTCGCTAGACCCAGGTGACTGAGTGCCCGAGGCGGCATTGCAGGAAGGCGCACTTCACTAACTTTAGCATTTTCCAGCTGGTTCCGTCTACAGCTTGTGAACAGCCTGCTTAATCAATATACATAAACAGAAGCAAGCTTCTCATCACATATGTCACTTAGCATGTTTTTCATATGTGATGAGGGTAAAAATACAGTCTTTTTTTTCGCGTTCTTAATTAGGCTGGGGCCTAGAGGCGACGCTTGATAGTCATGTCAGGGACGTCACCCAGCCTGAGGCTGTTCTTAATTTCTCGAATGGTGGAGGTCGGGTTTGCTGAAGCCGCCTCAACAATGGTGACTCTTTGCCGGGCTTTACGGGGAGCATCCGCAATTCTTCCATCCTTCTTGTAATAGTAGCTTAGCGCAAATAAAACCACAGACACAAGGAAGACAGACAAGGACAAGCGCCTATTTTGTGCGACATTTTTTTTGTCTTTTGTTGATAGGTCTTTAGAGCAGGTTTTTAATGGGGGGCAGGTTTTAAAAGTTTTTAGGTATGTTGATGATTTTCTAGTGCTTTTAAACAATAAGGGTGACTTTACATCCCCTGTTTTTATTTTAGAAGCTTTTAACAACCAAGGCCAAGGGCTTGTTTTTACCCATGAACTTCCTGACGACACAGGCCTGCAGTTCTTAGATTTAAAACTGTCTTTTGAAGTTGGCCACGTCTGCTGGTCCTATCAACCGCGAGCCATGAAGCAACTGTTGCCGTACGATTCCGCACACTCTAAAGTGGTGAAGCGAGCAGTTGGTAATCTTTGCTTGGAATCGGCTTTGCGGAAATCGTGCGCACACCAAATGCGGCCTAGTTTTACAAACCAAGTTGGACGCCTTTTGGCAGCTGGTTTTCCTTTGACGGTCATCAATGCTATAGTAGAGTCTCTTCTGAAAAAGTAAAGCTTAATTGGAGCACGAAGGGCGAGCGCAGAAGTCGAACGACAGAAGGTAAGACCAGAGGTTATTCCCTATGTGCACAAGGTGTCACACAACCTTAAAAAGGTTGCTAACCGTCATGGTATCCCTCTGGTTTTCTCTGCGCCCAACAAGCTTTCGAAGCTGTGTTCTCGAGTTTGCTGCAAGAGCAGGCGGGGCTGCCGCACGAGGCATGAGAAGCCCTTTGTTGAGTGCTCCAGAGGGGTTGTTTATGCGATTCCCTTGCACCCTTGTGGGCAGCTCTACATTGGTCAAACTGAGCGTTGTGTGAATGACCGTTTAAGGGAACATGCGCAAAAACTAAAGAAAAAAGAGGATAAGGGCGCGCTTTTGGTGGCTCATGTTACCGCGTGTGGTTGCGACGCTCGATTTTCTGAGACAACTATTCTTGGCAGGAGCGGCAACGCGTCTTCCAGGCTCGCTGTTGAGGCCTTCTTTATCAAGAAGAATAGAGATAGATGTGTGAGTGAGCCTTCTATCACATTACTGGATGCCGAATTTAACTTCTTGCGCGACCGCCTTTGATGGGCATGCACCGGCTTCACTTCTGCTTGGTAGGCGCATGCGTGACAAGAGGATATATATATGCACTATCCTTCCTTTCCATTAAACAGTTGTGAGGAGCGCTTGTCCTTGTCTGTCTTCCTTGTGTCTGTGGTTTTATTTGCGCTAAGCTACTACTTCAAATATGGACGACCAACTAGCCCAACAGTCAACTCTTCTTGTAATAGCGTGGACAATTCTATTTACAGTTTTCAGTGGCCTTTTTGTCATCTCCGATATAACGCGTTGAGAATAGTTTTGTAGGCACACATCTACAATTCGTCGTCGTTCTTTTTCCAGTACCCGCGACATGGCTAGTTTCCAAAGCGAACCGGGGAAATGAAATTATCCTGCACGTTTACAGCGTTTTTATCGCCGAATTGCCATGGCAACCAGCAACCGAATAAAATGCAATTCCTCATGCAAGTCGACGGAAATGAGTTTAATGGAAACACCTCTGGTGTCTTTCGATTTGGCGAGTCACCCAGAATCTGTAACTCCTGAGTGGCCAGTCACCGAGTTGAGTAGTCGTTGGCTGCACCGCATCATCATATTAAGCTAGGATGGGGTAGCATGACCTACGTAAAAAAAAATGGGGGGGGGGGGAGGGGGGCTCAGCGGTTGATCGGGCTGACGCCCATGGTTAGTTAAAAAGTGGACTGGCCTGAACAAAGCAATCTCGCTTGGTCCGGGCTTAGCGTTTACAAACGGCGAGTCCGTTTGCCGACCACCGGCATGCTTTGGGCAGACGACACCATGCCGGCCTCATGACCGTCAATTTAAATGTCGTGGCCGCCTTCGTCCAACACACGGACCGGCCACTTCCCCACGACGGCAACAGCATCGCTTGTCCGCGGCAAGGGTTCCTGTGCCGTATTCATATTTTGGTTTTACCCACTTAGCCCAGCCCACCCCCGCCTACCCTCCCCCCCCCCCTAAAGAAAAAGAAATAAATTCCTCCTAATCTCCAAATTTATCCGATGCCCACCTCTATGGCGTAACTCCATGTGTCGCTTCGGGACGTATACCGCACAATTAGCAAATTATTATATGCTAGTGAGAATATGCATATGGCCCATTCTGAGGAAGTACTGACATGAAATAGAAGCAAATAACGACTTAATTACCCGGCAAGACGTAATTTAAACTAGAAAACAGACATGTAGATTATAGATTTTCCACTTTAATTACCTATTCGAAACGGACGGAAACAGCATTCGCATGCGGCGTGCATTGATTCCAAGGAGAAAAAAACAACAAAAAAAAAAGAAACGTCGGCGCTATATGTTTTAGTTCACCTAATCAATGTAATCAAATAATTGACCGACGATTCCTAAAAATGAGAATGCGACATATCTCGCATCAGGTAGCCGTCAGAGGACCGGCACCGCTTCGGTGATTTTACACAAGCTGTGACAGCAAAAATGAATTTAGTTTTTTTATAGGATGCAGAAAGATGAAAAGGGGGAGTAAAATCGCCGCCAAATCAGTTGCTATGCCGGGGAGAGCACATTCCTACATCGCGTAAAGCGTTCCATGCTCTCCTACCAGCGACATTAACGCGTCAATAAGAGAGTGCGAAGCAGCGGATCACTTCTTAGTTGTTGTCGAAGTAATAGTATTGCCCTCTTGAATGGTAAAATCCATGGCAAACATGATGATGCGTGATTGAACAATCGCTCTCTAACTTTCTGCGAAATTTATAGCGGGTTTCCGTCGTTTTCTTAAGTCAATTAAGCACATTCGTTCTAGCATCAAGACACGCGCGAAAGGGCGCGCTAGGCTCATCCCATGACGACTCCAACCAAGAGCGCGCCTAATAGGTTTCTCGGTATGCACTACACCAAGTGCTGTGAGAGTAAAATAAGAGGGCCCCAGCCTAATAAAGAGCGCGAAAAAATTATTATTAATTTTGACCCTCATCACATATGAAAAACATGCTAAGTGACGTCTGTGATGAGAAGCTTGCTTCTGTTTATGTATATTGATTAAGCAGGCTGTTCACAAGCTGTAGACGGAACCAGCTGGAAAATGCTAAAGTTAGTGAAGTGCGCCTTCCTGCAATGCCGCCTCGGGCACTCAGTCACCTGGGTCTAGCGAAGTGTACAGCAAAGCAAGATGCGGCGCGCTCCAGCGCTGTAGCAGACGACGCGAAGCACCTCCCCTAGGTGCGTGTGCGCCTGCGCCGCTTCGCTTCGATGCGCCGCCGCGCCGGACGCACTGGCGCTCCGCGGAGCGCGGCCACGGTGAGCCGTGTTCACCCTAAGAGTGGACGAGCCTGTACATCAACTTCCACAAAGCTACTGGGCAATGCCATCAATAACTAGCACAGGGGCCACCCAGGAGCTGGCAAACGTTGCGATGACATCCACACAAACCACGTCGCTTTCCGCAAAACACTACATGGGCAGAACTACTACGGCCACGCTCAATCACTTTGCCACAAGCTCTCACATTTAACGACTTCAAACAGCCACCATCCCTTCTCCACAGTCACGGGCACAGGCGAAGACCGCACGGCCAGAACGGAAGCACCGATGCTCTCGTCGCGTTCATCGCGTTAGCGCCACCTATTTAAAAATAATATACGGAGCCAAGCCAAACCATTATTTAGCGTCTATTTGGGTGAACCTAACCCTAACGCCATAGAGTTAGTACCAAAGACATACTTCAGTTTCGCAGCTCCCTATGCGAGCCCATTGGCCGACGTAGCCATAGAGTTAGTAGAACAACTCTAGAGGAAAAGCTGGGCCGGAAAAGTGGGAACCTCTAGGGCGCCGCCCTGTTGCTACTGGTCAATGTGGCCAGCGCAATTACTATTGAAAAAGCTGAGAACAAGTACAGTTCACCTTATGCTTTGTCATCTAAAAACGCATACCTGATGGCTTTATGAAGGTGGTACGTTAATATTAAGTTTACAGAAAGCGATCGCTAAGTCCGTGACTTATGAAAATCACGATGTACGCATTCATGCAATAAAAGATGACGCGAATTTCGGTTTCGAATCTGTTTTTTGGATACGTAGTAGTTTCGTTTAGGTTTGACATGCGATCGCGCGTCGACATCGGACACTATGGCACACTCGTGCCTTATGTGCCACCGAAGCCCCGAAGTGGTCTGGCATATACCTTCACATGTAAGTAAACGAATGTATCTCCTTGTTGAGAATATCACGCGAGTAGGCAGCTCTTGTGGTACATCACAATCGTTTGAGAAGCATCACAGTAGATCATTTTTCTGCATCCGGAGCGGTGTTTTTATTTGCAGGTTTCCCTTCAGTAGGAAATTGCTGGACAGGCGGACCAGCGCACCGGAATTGTACTGGCGAAGCCACAAGCAACTCAAAGAATCTGTTTAATTGTTGCACTTTGAACAATCATGCTTCTACAAAGGCCACAGCAGATCAACAGCCTGATGCCGAGTATTTCTGTGCCACGAAGTAATCAAGAGGCGAGTGCCTAATGCGGACGAAATCGAGTGCATCGAGACTTAGAACGACAGAAAGCTGAGCTAGTTGGTAAGGATTCATTATGCAAAACAGAGGTGAGGCGTGCAGACATGTAGGACACAAGAGTAGAGAAGTGGGCGGCGCTCGTGTTGTTTGCTTGTAAATACTCTACTCTTGTGTCCTGTCTGCACGCCTCACCTCCGTTTTGCATAACGAGTGCATCAACCCACATATTAATAGCTTAGGCGTTTTATTAACTGTACAATATTTTCAACGCTTCCTTGCATGCCATTTCATGTGGAATATCTTTTCTGGTCACAAATTTGTGCAGCGAATCTATTTGCATGGTCGACTCCGGGCCTGTGGGACCGTTCGCTTGCACTTGATGCTGAGTCTTTTACATGTATCCATAAACGAGATATGTACATCAGATCGATCCCTGCGAGCATTTTCAAAATTCAGTTATTTTCGACAACAGGCACATATGCAATACTGACATAATCCCGAATACCACTAAGCAGCTGGGACACATTTTTGTTGACCATACTCGCAGGTAAAATAAGTACATCATGTGGACAGCTCCAGCTCATTTTCCTTAAGTCAGTGTATACAAGGGTTATGCAAAAATAATTTTTTTCTTGCGAACCGATTATTTTGCTGTATAAGCAAGAGAACCCACCACGTTAGTGTAACGTATCTTGTGCATCACACTAATATGTGCTTTCAGTTACCAAGTGAGATGAGTTACTTTTATGGCTCATTCAGTCATATCACACTGCAAGCTGCATTCATCAATCTTCGATTGGATTTTGCAAATGTTTAATGAAACGTGTTTCCCTTTTATGCAGATATGCAATGGCAAGCCCTTCCATGTGTTCCAAAAGTAAAATTTAAGCTCTAAATTAAAGAAGATATTTCTAGTCAGAAACAAGCAAAAATGGTGACTGCAGAGTATCAGAAGCCCAAGGTACAGAAATGATGAGAAGTGTCGAATGATTTTAAGGAAAGAGTCGTATTTGAAAATGCAAGAGGTCAAGCAAGTCAATATAGGTAGAATACTCTGCAAAATTATGTGAGTGAGGGGATTTCGAACAATGGGTCAGGAAATGCATTGTTTTTCTGCAAAACAAAAGCTGATTGCCATTACATAAGTCACTTTAGCATCATGATAAATTTAGAAATAAACCAAAAAAACAAGACACCCAAAAATAAAAAAAACCATTTAATGATATTCCAGCAGAACTTTTTGTTGGGCTAGTTGGTGCATATTACTGAAGTACTATAGCGCCATACAGACGACACAAGAAGAGGCACGAACATAAGCGCTCGTCCGTGTGTCGTACGTCTGTTTGGCACTATACTTCAGCCATTTAATGATGCTCTCTCCACAAGGGATAAATAAAAACAAACACATCACATCTAATGTGGACATATCAGATGCCTTGTGAAACACTAAAGGAACAATTCAGTTTCGAGCTGTGGCACTTGCCGCATAGATGTGGGGGGGGGGGGGGGCTTGCAGCAATAGTGATAGTTACCACTGCATTTAGAAATTGAAAGCATTCGTGCAGACAAGGATGATTCTTTATATTTTTGGCTACCACTTCAAATGCCTCCACCAAGTGTTACAATGCTGCACGCAGCCATACTAAGGATCTCGCAGCAACACCTGCAGGTAAAAAGCAGAAGCAGTCAAAGTGCTGGTGTGTTCTGGACACTATGTTTGAAAACTTTTATAGGCAAGAAGAGTGCAAGAAGCAGACATAACAACTGCATTTATTTCCATAATTCCCCATTTAAATGGCCTTTTCTTTTTGCTTAGACAATGCCTACGCCTAGCCACAGCAGCTCCCTCATACAGACTCCGCAAGCCAAGAGGCCGTGGAGGCAAATGCAGGTAAGAGGCAATAAGCAATAGCACTGGTATCGACATTCATCTAATTTCTTTTTATTTCGTTTAGGCAGCCAGCACCTCGAACAGCCACCATGACTGCGGGTGTGTCACCCTAGTCGCCAAGTAAACATTTGAGGGAAAGTGAGAGGCAATGTGAACAGCCACTTCTCCATGTAAACAATACTCTTTCTCTCGGATGACTCCTACGCCTCGCCACGCCAGCACACTTGTGCACAAAGATGCCGCAGAGGCACGTGCAGGTCAGAGGCAAGAAGCAGTGGCACTGGTGTCGACATTTACCCAATTTCTTTTTCTTACACTGAGGCAGCCAGCACACCTCAAACAGCCACCTTGACTGCAGGTGTGTTAGTAGATTCCTGTTGTACATATGCTCGTAATTAACTTCAGTAAACTTGAACTTCATAATAAACTTGAAGGCAAACGGGACATTGATGCATTGTATTTTTGAACATTTATTGTACACATACAATACATGTTATACTTTGCAGTGCTCCAGAGCGTATTTTGAAGCTTCCCCCTATATTTTGCATCTTTAATTACGTATGTGTTGTGTGGCCCTCAATGCAGTTCAAGTTGTAGCAGCTGCTTTGTCTGTGTATCGCACATTGGCTTAAGCTCGTGATATCCACATACTTCTCTCACATATGCAAAATAAAGTTCTATGTAGTCCTCAGTGTCACAACAAAAAATGAAAGTAAGCAATCCGATTGTGGAATTGTTTATTACAGTGATTCCTATGACAGTTACTGACAAGTTGACAACTTGAAATGGTCAATCCGTCCATAGCCTCCTCTATTTTTCAAAAATAAAGGAGGCTATGATCCGTCATGGCAAGGAATTGCATGTATACATAAAAAAAGGGGGATATGTGTGTGTGTGTTTGTAGTGGGGGGTATAGGATTAGGGCGGTACGAAAAAATGTACCAACTCCGTCTAGACCCATTCTGTTAAGGTACCGTAACAAAGCGTATTATGCATAAAGTTCATACAACTAACTCTGATACTATACACACGCCAGGCGACGCGAGCTACATGCCATGACGCATTCGCGACTGCACCGGATGCCCTTCATATTATTCTCGTTAATCGTGTTCACTGCACCGAGGCAAAAGAAAAATCATGGGCGCAGGTGCCTTTAAAGTATCTCGACCTTGCGAGGCACTGCTCAGGGTGTCTACCAAGTTGACATTTCCAAATTCCCTGAGTTTTCCAGGTTTTCCCTGAGCACCTTTGCGAAATTCCCTGAATGAGCCAGAACTTTGTTTTATGTCAAGACAGGCCGACACCACGTTGCCCGATGCTGTCACTCTCTAGTAAGCATACTGAAACAAAAAAAAAAGACTATCCAGTTTGAATAGTAAGGAGTAATATCTATTTTATTTAAAAAGAAAACAGAAGGAAGGTGTAAAATGCACAGAGAAAGAAATGGTAAAGCCCATTCCAAATTGAGTCGAACATTTTCAAATACGAATGAAAAGGAGATGCATACATAAGTAAATATTTTTTTAATATCAGCTATTTCCATCAACTGATAGCAAGCTCATCTGTATGAGGTCCTGAACTTTGTCACAACTAATTATTAAGGTTCTCTTTCAGCAGCTGGAAAGTCAACCTCAACTGTCCTGACATACTCTCAGCCCGTACACAACATCTCAGTGTTGGGTTTGACTACTTAAACAATTTATTTTGGTTTGGATAAGGGTCACGTGCGTCTCAGCGTCAGCCAACACTTAGTTATTTTAGCTCAAGCTCCTTCAAAAAGGCGCCGGCAATTCCTTTCCCGTTAATTCCTCAGTGCGTCGGTCCTTTCTGTTCTCATCCTCCTTCTACCACGCTTTCACCACATGGATCATCTGAAGCATCCTCTTGGTCAGTTGTACAGTCAACATTTGATTTTTCGGATTTCCGAGGGGCCGCAAAAGAAAACGAAAAAAATACGGGCAGTCTGAAAAAAATTAATGCATGTCTTTAACTGCCTTTAAGGGCTAAAATTACCACAGGCAAGTCTGAAAAAGCTCTGAAGGCCTGCCAGTACGCTTATTAGGCATATCAGGGCTTGTACTGTGACAGGAGACGGGGTGCACGCATGTGTAATTAAGGAATACATACTATGTCCCGTGACAATTGCCCCCTTCCCACGCTTGTTATGCTTCACCGCCTAACACTAGTGTACTGAGGCGAAGTTAACTTTCGGAGACTGGCATTACGCAACGCGCTGTGCTCTGCGAGTTTCAAAGCCAATCGCGAGGATTACAAAGGCGGAGTCGGTGCCATTGGTGATAGCGGCGAATTCTTTCAATGAAAAACACGGCACCGCACGGTAAGAAGCTTAATAGCGAACATAGAAGCAGCTAGGCCTAACGTTGCCGCGGTGGTGGCTACGGCTGCCAGCGGATCTGCCTGCGAGAGTGCCGGTTCGAGGCGGCGAGATTATCAAAATAGCGGCGGTGGCGGCTTTGATTAATGCCATTTCAGACCTGCAGTACCTGCAGTCAGGGCAGTATACATTGACTATATGGAGTACGTGGTGGTGCCGCAAAACCGTGCAAATTATCGGGCATGTCCGAAAAATCGGGCGTCTAGAAAATCGGTCGTTAACTACTCTGGCAATACATCGTGCCGATGACACGGCGTCAATGACGATTCGTTGCGATTCCTCTGTTACTGGAGCCAGCATTAACACGACTTTCGTTCCCTTTCAATAAAGTTACAGCTAATTTTCCCTGATGGAAGCACAAATTCCCTGAGTTTTCCCTTAGTTTTTCCAGACTGTTCAAATTCCGTGAGAATTCCCGGTTTTCCCGGTTGGTGGACACCCTGACTGCTGCGCGTGCCAGGGGAGCTGTCCGTGCGAACACTCCCTGGCACACACCTGACTCGGCGGCCCCAACCTACGTACGGTTCTGCTTCGAGCTTTGATCCCCCCACTTCTCCCTTGGGTGCCCTGGAGTTCCTGAGCCGCCTGCTTGATTATAATCTCAGGTGCTCTCCTGAGACTTCCGTTTGTCGGTTACATGCGCCTTACAGCTGGATCAGTACTTATAATAATAAAAAAACGCGATCTATCGTCGCGACGATAGATCGCGAAAGCGGATTTTGAAGCATACCGCGTCCGTGCGAACAGAATTACGGAACGCCAACGAAGAATCTGACCACAGCTTCAAGGTAACCTCGTCGAGTGACACCCCTGCAACAGGCGTGACCGCTGAAAACCGCATACCGCCGGAAACTTCAACAGGATCATCCCTCGGTTGCATAACTGCCACCTGTACGGCCAACATGGACCGCACCCACACCGTCCCGCAACATAGAATAAAGAACCAACTTATAAAGCCCAAACACACGGCTGCACGCGCTCATCAAAAGAAACTACAAGCGAGACCGTAACGCTGCTACGGTTGCCGGATTAAAACTGACTACTGTCACCAAGTCTAGCAAGCGTCTCAGAAGCTGCAACCTCGGCGCGTAGCAACATGGCGGCGCTCTTGCGGTCAACGTTCTTAGACATACTTCAGTTTCGCAGCTCCGCTTGGGAGATGGCCGAAGTGGTGGTCACGCAAACTAGCGGCGCTGCGATCGCGTCTTTCGTCACTTTTTGTTTCATTTTTGATAGAAGTTGCTCCATTTCTGGTAGATTTCCGGTTTCAATTTTGAGAAGTAGTTATTTCACAGTTCTTAATTTTGAACCTCTTTGTGAAAATTTGTCATATCTGAGCTAGGTATTGTAAATGCGTTTCTGGTAATGAACTTGAAACATGACTTCTGCTTTCACTTCTGGTTTCATGTTGGTTGCGCTGCATCGTCTGTCGTTATCCTTCTCCGTTTTGTAGATGTTGTGTGATGCGTCGTGATTTGCTCTCTTGAAAAGCTTCTTGAAGAAGCGTTTCCGCGTCTCATGACAGCAAGAAGTTCCCTATGCCGTGCTGTTTTGCCCTCGGCTGCACCAGCAGCCTAAGACACGATGTCGCTGGTCACCATGTTTTCGACCCGCCGCAAGACGCTGGAGAGTTTAAAAGTTGGGAACGCATGCTACAGCGAAAAGACAAACGCCTCACAAACAAATCAGAAGTGTGTGAACTCCACTTTGAGGACGACGACATTTTGAAATACTACAAGCATGTTGTGGGTAACAAATTTAAGAAATAATGATTCCTCGCGGGAAATCGATGCTTGCTCCCGGCGCACTTCCTCGGCTCTTTCCTGGGCTGCCTGAGCACATCTCAAAGCCAAAAAATGTGAAGCGAAAGCGATTTCCACCAAAAGAACGAGCGCAAGTGCCGGCAAGTACATCGGGCGAAGCTTGTAGTGATAGCGCTTCAACTTAATCCAAACCTGCTGTTGGGCTTGGAAGAATGAACTTGAGAAATAAGCGCTACACACTTGGTGCTCAACGAGCTCACGAACGTGACACTGCCTTCTACGCTCTGGAAGTTCGAAATTGTTGAGGACGACGCAACACAGAAGCGATGCAGAATATTTTATATGAGGCAACTGGTAGCCAGGCATCTGCGAGTAATGAAAACTGTTGTACTTGAAGAGGGTGGTACTTGCTGCATAAACGGCGACAGCAAAATTTGTCACAAGAGGCTATTTCGAGCTGCGACTAGCATTGCAAATGTGGAAAGAATCCTGAGAGAAGCAGAGAGCTTGAACATGTGTGCGGGCGTGAAAGCAGGCCAGCGTGACACGGTGACATCGGATAATATGTACCACAAGCAGTGCAACGTACTTACAAAGCAACTAGTCTGCGCGCGTTTTCTCCGTCTACAGAGGAAACTTCGACTGAGCATTGAGGCTCCGAGCGCAACGCTCAAGCAATATCAGAAACTACGCAATGAGAAGAAGAGGCTGCTTAGGGCGGCTGCCGCGCATCAAAAGCAAAAGAATGAAATTTTGCCTCTGAAGAAGGCTTTCTGAAATGCCCGATAACAGAATCGAGGAAGCGTTGGCCGAACTTCCTCCGTGTGGCGCGCGGTACAATACGGACTGGCTTCTGAGCCCTCGAGCATATAAGCTTCAGACATGAATATGCTGCCCTTGCCCTCCGTGAGCCGTCTCACACAAATTCTGAAGGGAATACCATGCAAGTATGGTTTCAATCTTATCTGCATGGAAGCTGTTGGAAAACAGCTGGGCAACAGAGCAGATGGGAAGAAATTCAGCACACTGATTTTGGATGAAATTAAGTTGCACCAGGCGTACAATTTCAACAAGTCAACCTTCAAACTTGATGGTTTTGTGGACTACGATGGTATTTCAAATGAAGGAACTGACCAATTTGCAGATCATGCGCTCGTGCTGATGTTCGTACCACTTCTGGAGAGCTGGGTGCAACCGATTGCCACCTAGCTTTGCCACGAAAGGTGCTGCGCCTGGCAGGATTTTAGCAGAGCTGGTGTTGCAAGATGTAATGCAATTGCATAAACATGGTGCTATGGTGATCGCCGTAGTCAGTGACGGAGCTGGGAACAATCGCTCGGTGTGGCAGCAGATGGGAATCAGCGACAGCGTAACCTCACCTTCTCACAAGATTCCACATACATGCCTGCCTGAGCGCGCGTACGTTTATTTCCTGTGTGATGTGCCACATGCCCTGAAGTGTGTATACAACCATTTGCTCAAGCACAGATATGGACACGTGAGCTAGCGTAGTTTATTTCATATATAACCTGTGCTGATTGGCACCGATAACTCGCTGACAGAGCAGGTGCAAGCAGCCAGAAAGAGGGCAAAATTGCTTTAAGCAAAAGTAGCTCAAAATTACTTTTTTGTGCACAAAGTAAATAAAAAGTGTCACTGTGTTTGTTGTTTGTTTTGTTCGTCAAAAAGAAAATGAATTAAGCTTTGACATAAATATGTTCATAGTATTTAACTTCGTCCTTGTCCCTGCTCACAGATCACTTCCAACTCATTTGCACGTCCCATAATATCCGCGGACAACTATAAAAAATACATGTGTCAATTAAATTTATTAGGCGAAGAAGCGTTGACGGGGGTGGATCAATTCACCACAGCGTTACTCAAGCGACTGCTGGGCGTGATGCGTTAATGTCCCTACGTCTGCACAGGCGCTCGCCGTCAATACACATCTTAAGAATAAGCAGCAAAAAACAAAGCCCCCGCTGAAGGGAGCACCGTGGCGCTTTTATAAGGAAAAAATTGGTTGAAAAGCGGAATCGCAGTGCACGACCTCTCATTTGCGGTGTAGTTGCAGCTTCTAAAGACTAGCTAGACATGTCATTCAAAGATCCTTGGCATAAAATATTGTTCGGGCAGTCGAAACACAGTCGTCAAAGAGCAAACGGCACAGGCAAGTTGGGGAAAACGACCCACCGCAGAGATGACATCGCAGGAGTAGACGATGCGCGCTGCGTGAGAGATATGTCACTGCAGCGCCGATAGTGCACAGACACCGTGAACTCCCCGTTACTTACGCGCGGCAGGTTTGTCACAAAACTCAGACTGCGTATCTAAACTACATTTACCGACGGATAAGCGTTCACAGGCCTGTTGGTGCAAACGACGCGTCGCAGCAGGAGCAGACGACGCGCGGCGCATGACGAAAGACGCGACTGCAGCGCCGGTAGTTTCAGTGACACCCGTTTCGGCCACGTCGGCCAATGGGCTCGCATAGGGAGCTGCGAAACTGAAGTATGTCTAAGAACGTTGCTTGCGGTTCCCGATTTCCATAGAGTTTACTATGTGCCGATTTCAATGCATGGGCCCTATGGGTCATAGAGTTTCTCACTACATTACCTAGAGGGAAATCTGGCGCTGCTGCGCTGTGGTATGCATGGGAATGCCGGTATATTGTGGATTCGGATTGGCATCGTTCTCGTAGAGACAGGACACCACAGAACACCTATACAAACTTAGAGAAGGGAAACTGTACCTTCCACAGTGCTACGGAAATAAGCGTAGCGGTGGCGTCGTGAACTAAAGTATGTGACCACGGGTGGCGCTGTACAACAGGAAACGGAAACGGGGTTTTGCGCAGTTTACCAGGTGTTCTGTGGCTTTACTGGGTTTCTAGCTGGTGCGCCTCGATCGTGCTCCCGCCAGTTTAGTTGCTGCAGGCCCCGTACACTCTCAAGTTCAACTAATGGCCACAGAGGGCGAAAAAATCGACCGCGCGCCGCTGCTAACAAAGCCGACCTAGTAGCATCACCTCGGGATTCGTTCGTTAGTTCCAACATTTCCCGGTAGAGGCGTCGTAATAAGCGCAATTTTATCTTACAAACTTTCTCTTACAATTACCGAAGCATTTTCTTTTACATAAAAACAGGGCAAAATTATCATTGCTAATTAGATATTGTACTCTTTGTTAGTAAGTTTATTGTTTCTTCGCCATTATGAACGCAAATAGCGTTCAGCATCATCGATCTTTCACGTGACCTCTGGCCTGGATTTAAAATTTTTACCGGTATTTCCGAGTGCACGGCGGCACGGATTCATTCGTTCGTACACTCAAGACTGGTTGCTTCTTTGTTTCTAAAACTAGTTTCTTGCGCTTCTATGTAACTTGGGGTGAAGTTACGTGTTTGCAAGCGGACATGTAAGCCCGGCAGTTGGGTTTCGGTCGTGAGCCATTCGGAACAGGTCTGCATCGAAACGGGAGCTGGATTTTGCTGCGGTTGACAACGGCAATAACGGTGAGTCGTTTAACACCGCTGCTTCAATCGTTATATAATATCTGTCTCATTACCTTCCAGGCGGGCACAAGTTAACGAACTAGATCCTGCATTACATATGGGCAGTGAGGATCTCAGTTGCTGTTTCCTAAATAAACCTTTACTTGCGAGGCTGTCGTTTGGTTTACACACACAACCAGGAAAGAAAGAGCGATATCGGAACGCGCGTCTCATTTTTCATGTTATTGTAGCCGTGGTTGTAGGTGACTGAGTAGCCTTATCAATATACAGATTAAACTTTTTTTCGAGTCGGCCGGCAACGTCTTTCGTCCACAAAACCGAATAATCCTTTGGTAAAATGAAGTGAAAGTACAGAATTTAATGTATTAAACAGTTGCAAGCATGATACCCATATTTCGTACTTGTTGGTTCCAAATGTTCTTGCTGTTCAGATTGGTTTACCGTAGGGCATTTATTTTTGCAGTAGTGAAGCGGTGCATCACGTTCGTGGAGAAAAATAATGCATCAGTTCTAATAGCTTCATGACTTTCATGCATTTGCTTGAGTAACTAGCAGTGTGATCACTTCTAGAGCATAAATGAACCCACAAATGTTCTCATTTGTGATCTTAATAGTACTTGCGCTGTTGACATGCATTGTAGTTAGGCAGACATCAATTTTATGGGCAATAGCAATATTTATTTAACATGCTGCTTAAGCACCCTAGAATAGACAGTGTACATTTGCATGTGTTCTGTAGTCGCAAATCATTACAACATATATGTCACACCTTTTTGCATTTCATATTGCAAAACTTTGCTTTTTCAATTTCTGATTCAGTCAAAATTTCTGTTCCAGACATGCAGTAATGAGGACGGCACCAGTATAAAGCAACACACTCCACGCACTAAACAGAAGCTGCTGCCTGCTACGACAAGGTCATTGTGTGGACATTGGCTACTACTACAAGGTAAACAACATATGGTTCAGAAATAAATATGTTTGATCTATGCTGTATTGGCTTGCCGTTTGCAGCAGATATGAATGTTTGTTCATATATATGGTTCAGTATAATTGGTTCGAACATATAAAACCCACATAAATTTGGCTAATCTGTGCTATATCTCACGTGTCACCGTTTTGCCCCAACAGAGTCTATGCCAAGCACATCTTGGTCATCACAGGAGCTCCTATCTGCACCAACCGGAAGGGGCTGGAGCCGAATTTGCAAGGCTTTTACACCAAGAACAAAGAAGCACATGCACAAGAATATGGATGAGATATCAAGTCTGCAAAGGACTGTGTTAAGACTGCAAAGAGCTTCAGCCACCATTCCACCAGCACGGACATTTGGCTGAGTCATCCAAGTAACTCAAAAAGGACTTTCTAGAAATTCTTCGTCTTCAGATGCACCTGCAACATCTGACCAAGCACGGACGACGCTGGCCAAAAGATTGAGTTTCATCAGTTCGTCCTTAATCAGCTTCCAAGCCATGTTAATTCCGTTTGTGCGAAGTGTAATTTTTCTTCTATAAATGCAAGCTTTCTCATTGCCCATTTTTGTTAGAGGTTATTCATCCTCATCCAAATATAAAGGTCAACCTTTATATTTGGATATTTCGCTGATACTTAATACCAGTCACTGTCTAGCAGCCTAACATATCTGTAGCAGTATCTTCTAGTGTATGTTGTCATGCGCAATTACTCTCCTGAAATAGCTGATGCAGCATCGGCATGCGTCTTGCATTAACCTATGCACATGTGCTATGCACCATTTTACTTTTCTTGGTGTTTTTAGCCTTCAATGCTTGCAGAGCAGAGTGGCTTCTCTCTTGAATGCAAGCTTTCTCATTTTCCATATTCCTAGTCTCGTTGATGATTGCTCCTCTTCCTTGATAGCCTGGGTCTTTGTGCAAGCTACAGTGAAGTGATTGATTGCAGAATCTGGTTTTGCTGCCACACTTGGTTGTGGTAACTGTGTTACAGATGTGGGGGCCTGGTCAGTTGCATTGGTAAGCAGTCCCTCGAGGTAAGCATTTGCTCCTGCAGTCCGCAAAGCGACATAGACTCCCAGTATACACACACCGTAACTGGTGCGCCCCGTTCGTTCTGGCCTGCTGCAGCCATGGGCAAATTGTGCTTGTGGCCTACCTTGGCCATGATTTGCTCAAAACGGAGACCAGCATATGTGCTTACATGGTTCGAAGTGTATGAAGTTGATAGCCGTATGGGTGGAAAGACCCGCAAGAATGGCTGCCGAAGGTGATGCCCACAAAAGCGACTTGTCCACATTGCGACAAACTGGGACACAAAGTGTGAGCCACACATAGCGGCCCCCGAAAGAAAATAAATGTGCAGGTTGGAAAGGAGTTAACGCTAAAATGCCGGGTAGTCCATGTCGCTGTGTTGGTTGCGGCAGCAGATGCCTGCGTCACCTGATTGCTTCGCAATGGAAGTTGCTCATCTTCAACGGCAACTGTTGGTTCAAACAGGTGCAAGGCTCTGTCCAATCTGTTTGTACCGCAGGTTGTCGCTCGTTACCAGACCACCACATGTGACAAAGGCAAGCATTATGCCTGTAAGATGGTTCGTAGCCAATGTATAATGTATTGTCAACCTCAAGCGGTGACTGATTGCCGTTTAATTTTGCTGTTATGTCACTTGGTTACGGTTGCAGTTTTATGTTTTTCGAATATTGCTGCCTGGTCGGTTGCACTGGGAAGCAGCCTCTCGAAGTAAGAATTTGATCCTGCAGTCTGCACAGCGACATAGACTCCCAATTTACGCACACCGTGATTCGTGCTCCCCGTTCACCCTTTCCTGCTGCAGCCATGGGCAAATTGTGCCTCTGGCCTTTCTCGGCCGCGATTAGGCATGAACGGAGACCAGCATAAGTGCTTACATGGTCGGACGTGTATGAAGTTGGGTGGAAAGGCCCGCCAAAGTGGCCGATGAAGGTGATGCCCACGAAAGCGACTTGTCCATATTGAGACAATGTGGGACACCAAGTGTGAGCCACACATTAGCGGCCTCCAAAAGAAAAGAAACATGCAGGCTGGAAAGGAGTCAATGCTAAAATGATGGGTAGTCCATGTCGCTGTGTAGGCTGCGGCAGCAGATGCCTTCGTCACCCGACTGCTTTGCACTGCAAGTTGCTCATCTTTAACAGCGACTGTCGCCGCAAACAGGTGGGACACTCTGTCCAATCTGTTTCTGCTGCTGGTTGTTGCTCGTTAGTAGACCACCACGTGCGACGAAGTCGGGCACTACGCCTGTAGGTAGGCAGCTCAATGTACCCTAAGAGACCCGTGTATGTGAATGCTCACTGTTGCCATATGGTTCGTCGCCAATGTATGATGTATTTTCTGAACCTCATGCGGTGACTGATTGCTGTTTAATTTTGCTGTTATGTCACTTGATTATGGTCGCAGTGTTATGTTTTTCGAATATTGCGGCCTGGTCGGTTGAACTGGGAAGCAGCCTCTCGAAGTAAGAATTTGATCCTGCAGTCTGCACAGCGACATAGACTCCCAATTTACGCACACCGTGATTCGTGCTCCCCATTCACCCTTTCCTGCTGCAGCCATGGGCAAATTGTGCCTCTGGCCTTTCTCGGCCGCGATTAGGCATGAACGGAGACCAGCATAAGTGCTTACATGGTCGGACCTGTATGAAGTTGGGTGGAAAGGCCCGCAAAAGTGGATGATGAAGGTGATGCCCACGAAAGCGACTTGTCCATATTGAGACAATGTGGGACACCAAGTGTGAGCCACACATTAGCGGCGTCCAAAAGAAAGAAACATGCAGGCTGGAAAGGTGTCAATGCTAAAATGATGGGTAGTCCATGTCACTGTGTAGGCTGCGGCAGCAGATGCCTGCGTCACCCGACTGCTTTGCACTGCAAATTGCTCATCTTTAACAGCGACTGTCGCCGCAAACAGGTGGGACACTCTGTCCAATCTGTTTCTGCTGCTGGTTGTTGCTCGTTAGTAGACCACCACGTGCGACGAAGTCGGGCACTACGCCTGTAGGTAGGCAGCTCAATGTACCCTAAGAGACCCGTGTATGTGAATGCTCACTGTTGCCATATAGTTCGTCGCCAATGTATAACGTATTGTCTGAACCTCATGCGGTGACTGATTGCTGTTTAATTTTGCTGTTATGTCACTTGGTTATGGTCGCAGTGTTATGTTTTTAGAATATTGCGGCCTGGTCGGTTGCACTGGGAAGCAGTCTCTCGAAGTAAGCATTCGCTCCTGCAGCTTGCACAGCGACATAGACTCCCAATTTTCATGCACCGTGATTCGTGCTCCCCGTTCGCCCTTTCCTGCTGCAGCCATGGGCAAATTGTGCCTCTGGCCTTTCTCGGCCGCGATTAGGCATGAACGGAGACCAGCATACGTGCTTACATAGTCCGATGCGTATGAAGTTGATAGCTACATGGGTGGAAAGGCCCGCAAAAGTAGCTGATGGAGGCGATGCCCACGAAAGCGACTTGTCCATAGCGAGACAATGTGAGACACCAAGTGCGAGCCACACATTAGCGGCCCCCGAAAGAAAAGAAACGTGCAGGTTGGAAAGGAGTGAACGGCTAAAATCTGGGGTAGCCCATGTCGCTGTGTAGGCTGCGGCAGCAGATGCCTGCGTCTCCCGATTGCTTCGCAATGCAATTTGGGCATTTTTAACGGCGACTGTCGCTGCAAATAAGTGGCACACTCTGTCCAATATGTTTCCGCTGCTGGTTCTTGCTCGTTAACCTGACCACCACGTGCGACGACGACGGTGAGCCGTTTACGAGCTCGCGTCAATGATTCCAGCGTATCTCGACATGCAAATTTTATTTCTGCTATTGCACGAGGATGTACACTGCTTGTCTTCTGCCAATAAAGTCGCGCGTTCTGTTCACTCACTTGTGGCTTGTTTGTATGGGCGTCAGTAGAGGCTCTTGGCAATTAGAACGCACCAGCTAAGCGGCAGCGAAGGCATTGAGGCATGCCGCATAGCCTGCAGGGCAAGCACGGCACGTACCAGCGTACGCGACCGGCAAAAAACGGCCATATTGAATTTTGCGCTAAAAAAAAAAAAGTTTGCACTTCCGCTTCCGGATTGAGCAACGTCATCTGGCGTCCCCGAAAGTTAGTTCCATGCGCTGCCGCTGCTTATTTTCGAACCACTGCCAAAGGTACAGTTTCCCTTCTCTAAAGTTGTTCTTTATTCTATGGTTGCTGTGTGGCAAACGTAGCGCCTATATATTTATGTAGGCGCTACGTTTGCCACACAGCAACCAAACTGGCGGGAACATGATCGAGGCGCAGCAGAATACATGTAGCGCTGAGTCATGTCGAGTTAAGGCACACTCTGAACTGACTTTTAAGGGCATCCCGAGCGGTTTTTTGTTCATTACGCCGCCGTTACTCCGAGTTGTGCCGCCGCGCGCCAGCTGTTGCATTTCGTGTAGGGCTACTGACAGAATGCGCTTTCCAGGTGGCACGATGGCCTCGACTGGAATAAACGCACATGACACCAAAGATTGAGTAAGCCTGAAAATATTTTATTTGCATTTTACAAGTACAAACAGAAAGCACACGTCTACGCATCCACACAAACGCGGTTACATAGTCAAGAACGTAATCAAGAAATGGCTCATTAATAAGGGTAGCACAAACGCACAAGAAAGAAGACCTAAGCTACAAAACGTACGGTCGGCTGCTAAGTATAATAATTTCCCTGTCACCGCGTGTCACTTTTATACAGCATCTTTACAGCACTACCAGGTCGGGTAGTTTGGCCGAAAGAACGCAACAGCTTACGGCCGTCAGCTGCCTCTTCCTTACGGGTGTCATAATTATCCTAATGTCCGCATCAACGTCGTGCAAGTCCGCATACAGGTATCTGTATCTGAACCATATGTGCCAGCTTATACACGTGTAGTGAAATTATGATAACCACTGCGTCTTATCAAACGTATTGGTTTTGCGAATGCGCGTTACAGCTGACAGAACGACATACTGTAACTGAAGCACAAGAGAACAAGGACAAAAGGAGGATACAACACTTGAAGAAATGAAGAATTAGTAGGCGTACAGCAAACAAGCGATGACGGAGAACACACAATGATGCATCGGGTGTTCTGTGACATCGGTTTGCGTACTTACGGTGTTATGGAGATCAACGGCATAAAAACGTACCTTCAAGCGTACTCCCTCAACCTCCGCCGCATTCATTACGATAATCAACGCCTAAACAAAATGAGGCACTATTTTTTGCCAAGAGTAGACCTCTTTACAGCAAGTCTATGTAATGACTCGCAGACGAAACCAGCATGCTTTCGAAAATGTTTTACCGGTTTTACCGCCGCAGTATTCGAACGCACGAGACGGTCAGGAAACACATCGATACCAATAGGCTGTCGGCTGTCGGTGGTTAATCAAGTACAAAAACCTTGACGCTATGACTAAACAGCAGCTTAAACAATCAAATTTAAAAAAAATGAACTGCCTACTTGCCTGAGGTAACAAAACGTCCTTAGACGCCTCGATTGTTTATGTCAATGGTTTGTGTAAAGTAAAAAATTCTGCATGTTCAGCGCCCCTAGCAGAGAAAGCACAAATTAAAGTATTCGACCAAATTACAGTAGCTCCACTTGCGCGCTTACGCTGAAACGCGCCTCGATTGACTTTTCGCCCTCTGTGGCCATTCGTTGAACTTGAGAGTGTACGGGGCCTGAGGACACCTTGAACATAGAGTTTCTCACTACGTTACCTAGAGGGAAATCTGGCGCTGCTGCGCTGTGGTATGCACGGGAATGCCGGTATATTGTGGATTCGGATTGGCATCGTTCTCGTAGAGACGGGACACCTCGAAGACGCGCTTGGCAAGTACCGGCCGGCGTTGGGCGTACCCGGTGGTTCTAACGGGTACGTTGCGTTCACCCAAATAGCCGACTTATTACTGATTTGGCTTGGCTCCCGTTGGATTTTTAAAAGGCGGCGGTAGTGCGCTTTGGACATTTCTTGAATTTCTTGTGAGCGTCTGTGCAACAAGGTGTAACCTTTCTCTATGGTGAAACCTTTACGAGGTGTTTCTGCGTTGTATGTTCGATTTAAGTGGTCTTCGCTGCCGTGGTTAGTTTGTTTGGCTGGTTAGTACATGTGCAAACGGTCTTTTGTGATGTTCTGGAGTTGTGGAAGGTCGTCGCCCCTATTGCAAGTACTTGCGTTGTCGCGACATCATTCGAACACTATACGATCAGAGCAGAAACAAGTGCTGTAACCTACCCCGGTTATTGTGTAGGCGTCAGCTCTCGAAGTATTGGTCAATGCACGGTGGGAGCCCGTTTTATCTGCGGATGCGTGCTTGCACCAACTCTGACGAAACTCTGATCATTCGGGACCTATGAAAGCAGTGCTGTGTTGTTTTTGTTCCCTGCTTAGTTCGCCTGTTTACATACTCGCCTGAATGTGTGCTATTGTGGTTTTTAAGTTTTCCCCCGTGGGTCTGTACCAGATACCTCGCATTCAGCTGCTTGTCACCTGTGGTCGTTTATAACTTTGCTGCAGAATTTTGTCCTTAAGTCGAATAAACTTTGGAAGGAAATCGTGAAGCTTTACTCCCGGAAAGCGCTTGTACATCCATAGAATTTACAGTTCAAATGCAACACATATCCTCATTTAAATTTTAGAAGAATTTATAGTTTCCGTAAATTGAAATTGCAGATAAACAGAATTCAATAAATTGAAGATTTCTATATGCACACCAAATACGTTCTGCAAAGTAAAACGGTTTGTTACATTAAAGTTCAATATATGGAGGTCTAATTGTACAAAATTGATTGATATAGGGGTTGATTGGATACAGGGTGTGCATATTCACACGCCTGGTTCCGTAGTCAGTCGTTACGTGCCGCTCTACTTGAGCAATAAACCAAGCAACAATGTTAATGTTTTCGAACTGTTCATATATCGGGAGCACACCAAGAAGGTGATCTAAAACCTCCAGGCATATGGTGACTTTCTGTTCCAAAAGAAAAAAAAGTAATAGTAATAATGTGTACAGTGGCATAGCAGAGTAAACAAACAAAAAGCTGTCTTTTTAAGACAATGCTACATTTTTTTTTTCCTAATTACAGCAGCTGTGCAAGGTGTTCTAGACCAGTTACGATATTTGAAAATTCAGTGTGATGGGCCAGTCTGTTTCCCTTAGTGTTATAATGGCCTCATATTCTTGCGAAGTTAATCATATGACTCCTGTATCCTTACTACATTGAACACCTGAAATGTTTTATCCCGGCCACTGCTCCTCATCCACCATGCTACTTCTGCTTAATAGTTCTCAAGGCAATTATATTGTCCTCCTCTCCCTATTATTCAGGCAGAGAAACAGATCCACATGGCCATCACAAACTAATTTTCACTTGCACATGCCCTGACGTTCAAAACATTGCAGTTGAGCTGGAAGCTAGAATCAAGCTAGAAGCTAAAGGGAAGCTAGAATTAGCTCTAGTGAAATGTGAAGGTTGTTAGCGAAAGTGCCCACAGTGTGTGAAGCCACAGTTTATGCGAAGATAAAAGTTTTGAGAAAAATTGTATAAATTTTGCAGTTGATATTGTTGTTTTATTAATGCTGCTCTTGCTTTAGTTATTCTTTTTTTTTTAGTCACCATATGTGTTAAATGTCACAGCATTTGATATTATAGCATTGACATATATCAGTGGGGTGGGGGGTCCTCATCTGGATAGTTCATTTCTAATGCATACACTTTGCATAGCTTGTTCGCGTTGCCAACACCTACTGTATTACTTTGCTATTAAAACCTTCACAATTGTTTTTCACACATAAATAAAACAAGCAGTCTAAAAATGCTCCTTTGTCTCATGCAATATAGCGCTCCTCTCAACTAAAGCTGTATGTTCTCGAGACACAAGTTGACAGCTACATGTTAGCTGCAAAACCTCTTAAATTTGCAACAATATTGAATATATTGAGACAAAAGAGCTATCTTGGTGAACATAATGCTGCTGATGCTGACCAGCACATGAGTAGTGCTTCTTTTATTACAAACATTTAATCACATTGCAGAGAGTGTGTACCACTTAAATCACAATCATTTTATTGAGATATTTTTGTGTCATTTGCATGTGGCAGAAGCAGGAAATAGTAAGCTGACTCTGCCTTAAAGCAAACATATGCATGAGAGAGCGCTTAAAGCATTACTTGTTCAAACCGAGGCTTTGGTGTCTAGATTTCACGACGAAGAGAGTAAAATGTGAGGTCACTTGCCCTGTATTCTGAAACCATCTATGACTGGAAGCTTCATTCTACTGAGATGAGCGCAGTGCCACCCCTTGACTGAAGACGATGCTGTGTTTCACAGTAATTGACATGAAGTTTAATTAAAGCTAAGCAACCGCCTGTGTCAAGGAGTGGGGCTGCTGTGCATTTGAATCCAGGTGGAGGGTTGAGTGGAGAATACAGAAGTTAGTCATCTTTACCGATCCTTGAGCCTCTTAAGAGATTTCCTACAACATTTAAGCTCAGCCTTTCTGTTTTCTTACAGCATGGTTATTACAGGTGGTACAAAACATTCCATTGTACAGTTTCTGTAATTCTTTGGGAAAACATACATCACCTCACTAAACAGGAATAGGCTCAATAGGTTCACTGGTATCATCTATAGTGTTTCCATCCAAGACCTATTGCTATTACAAGGCATTGCAGACATTCAGTGATGTAGCCAGAAATTCATTTCAGGGAAGGATTCTCCACTGGCCACTACCACTCCCCCATCACCTCTCTCTCTAGCACTATATAAATGTGTGGAGGGTTTTACATCACACCAAGGCAAACTCCTAGCACTCCCCGGACAGGAATGCTTTAGCAATGAGGATGCACATTTTTACATTGCCAAAACTTTGCTTAACTTCTGACAAAAGTTTTTCATTGCTAAGACTACGCCTAAAATTATGCTATCATCCTTGTGCTGTTTTTAAAAATGACTATATTAAAAATAACATTTTGTTTACAAATTGATGATAATTATAATTGATAATATAATGTATATTATGACCTTGTTGGTACATTACTTAGGAAAGTGAACTGTGCTAAAAACATGACAGCGCTCTGTCTTGTGTCTTCTTGTTTGCAGCCCAGACTTGTTGCAGCCCAAGTAACAGTGAAGGTCAGCGTTATTTTCTTACCAGATTTGCTACTGAGTGGTTCAGCCATGGCTGTGTATGGAAGAGAACGGGCACTATTTTGCAAGTCGCCTATTACTTAATTGCAGGCATTATGGGCATGCTTCCCTGACACCTGCCTATTCTAAAGACTGCAAAGCAGCAAGCACAGCACATGCTATGACAGGGTAGGTGAATCTCAGCTAAGGCAACTGGCCACAGCTATCTGGTGTTGAGCGATCGAGCAGTGATGAGACAATCCCCCTATGTCCCATAATTTTTCACTTCATTCTTGATGCCCTTAATGCGTGTCACCACCCTAGCCCCCTTACTGTATCATCCTCCCCACTCCCTGGAGCTCTCTGAAACTCTTTTCAGCTAATCACTGTCCCGCTTTTCAACATTCACGCGGTTGTTGAATGACACAGCATTCTATAACATTCCTATATTTATGTTTCTGTGTGGACATCGAGGCCATTCAACTAGCTCCCATAGTTTGTTGTGGCGGCTTCTTAGCTTCCCTGGTCCAGCACCCCGTCCTTGATATCGATTGCCGCGCGCAAATCAGCATTCTGTAGGCCTTTCTTTCTTGTCCCGTTTTCTCTCCATTTTTTCATTCTTAGCAGTGTGTACAAACTAGCCTGAGAGCAAGCTCTTCTGAAGTTTATTAGCATAATGAAAGTCAGAGTCAATGGAAAGTAAAAGAAGAAAGAAGAAGGTGGGGGGAGTGTCCTTTACGAGTTTTCTAAACAAGCAAGTTGATATAAGTAAGTTGTATAATAGCAAGCACCAAGTATAAAAGAATAAAAAACACATTTGCACTTCTCGTCTGACGAAATTTACTGTGCTTTTACAGAAATGAAAATCATTGAAAAGGAAGTAAGTGTTTACGTTGAGATATGAGCACGTAATCTGTAAGCCTCGTAAGCTTATGTCAAGTAAAACAACATGAAATCCTGAGAGATTGAGCTTCTTAAGTACACGTGTTATAATAGGAACACCAACCTTCTTCAGTATGATAAAAGCACTGTAGATCAAGGTTCTCCACGTAGTGGAAACATTGTTAAATCTGTTAAGATGTGAATGTGGGCAAGTCGGTAACAAAGTTCTAACTTGCTAAAGCACATTACTGTCCTCATCGAACTAATGACTATAGTTTCTTGTACATGTGTCTTGATCACATTCAGCACAACATTATGCATTTTTAGCTTTCTTTAATACATTCTGTAGCCCCTCAATGGATTCAAGATGCTAGAAACCTATGTTGAACTACAAAGTGCTTGCCATTAAAAAAGACAAGAAGTCAGTTCCTGTGTTAGAAATATTTATTAGTTAGAGAAAGGCTAAAATTTAGTATGAACATTAGCCATGTCTTGAAGTTTTCATCCTACTCATTTTACAGTTGAAGCTAGCTTGCTTCTCAGGTTACTTGTGCTTAGAATTAAAGCACAACAAACAGATGAATGGCTTGCCGGGGCGTTATTCACAGAAAGTGGTCACTTTTCTCACTCTCACCATAGTGTTTGGGCTACTGCTGGTACTGTTGGCCGCATAGCAGCCAGTGCAGAGCCACTGAGTGTCGTGTGCCGATGTGCCAGTTTTTCTTAGCATGTGGACACTTCTCCCACGAGTTTCTTCGATGTTGTCTTGACGAGGGCCGAACAGTGAATGAGCCAGTTCATCCTGAAATTTTATAATTGGCGTAGAGTTTCCTTCAAGCATGCCACGAATGTTCCACGCATTTATGATGACACATCCAACAAGCAACTCAACAGCTACCTTTCTGTACCACTTGAGTCCTTTTCTAAGGCAGTTGTGGTATAACGTCATTTGGTCACTATAGTCGACGCCCTTTTTTGCTGCATTGTAATCGAGACCGGCCTGATGTTTCATGATTGGTGCATTGTCCCTTGTTTTCTTCCCACTGTCCACCAAAGTTGCTTCATATTTGGCGACAGATGTGAGTATCAGAACAGGCCTCTTGTCCATCCACTTCAGTGCCTTCACTCCATTTTTGGACTGAAGTTCGGTAACACTGCCATTTGCAACCTTTACTTCAGTGAGATCTTTTGGCAGCCCTTTCCTCACTGAGCAAACTGTGCCACGAATGAAAGTGTCTTCCTTTAGAAGGCGAAAAGTGAGCAGCAAGCTCATGTAGAAGTTGTCTAGGGACAGCGGGCACACAACTTCCTTGTAATTTTGCAGGAGTTTCAAGCATACATCTTCGGCATGTCCGATGCCAATTGTTCGGTCACACTTTCCGGCATATACATCAACTTTTAGCCTGTAACCGTCTTTGGTACATGCCTTGAACAGCCTGACTCTGTAAGAACGAAAGTCTGCCACGCCATGGCACTATTGTTTCATCTATCACAACCTCCTTTCCTGGCTCAAGCACAGTGGCAAAAATTTTGGTTCAATTTCTCTACCAGAGGATGGATCTTAAAGACATGATCCTGCAACTCTGCAACCAGTTAATTGTCCGCAAAATGCCGGAACCTCAAAAGTATGGAAAAGGCGGTAACGGCTCATATTTTGATGAATGAGTTCAACACCATACAGGTTACTTTTTGCCCAGTAGTGACTCGGATAGGAAGATGGACGAGATTAATACAAATTGGTATTCCAACAAATGCTTTCGTTTGTTGGAGATTGGTTTCCATCCAATTTTTCAACTTTGATTTAGATTTGGGAGTAGGAAGACGGAGGAGACCAATACAAATCAGTATTCGAATAAATGCTTTAATTTCTTTGGCATTGGTTTCCGTCCAATTTTTCAAGCGTGATTTAGATTTAGGAGTAGTTGACTTCAACACTTGTGTGAACCTGTTTGTTTCATTGACCATCATTTGCCAAATGTCATCCGTAATAAACAGTGAACATAAAGATGGGGCATAACGGCTAGATGGCAACTGAATGATAGTGGGCGGCCTAGAGTACGTGTGGTGTCACACTAGGCGAAGTGGTTGTTGCCGGTGTCCATTTCTCTAGAGATGGGCTGAGAGAAATGAGAGCATTGTATCCTGAATCATTCACCTCAGAATCATCAGTCAGGTCTGACTCTCCATTCGACATGCTGGCTGAGGTCTGTGATGGTTCGTAAACACTATCTTTGTCACTGATTTCACTGTCCACTGCTGAACATCTGACACTGAAGCACTTGACTCATCCGCTGGTGATCGCGAAGTTGCTGGTGCATTCTTCTGGCCCAAAACTAAGTTTATTTGTTTCCTCTGCATTGTGCTTTTTTTTTTTCATCCGTAAGGGGCATGAGGATCTATCTATTAGACATGCTGAAAAGTTTGGGAGTAGCAAGAAAAATGCAGGTACTTATTCCAATGGCACGTATTTCAAAGACTGCTGCGAAAGTTTGCAAGAAACCCAACTGAGAAATGCGCCGCCACTCCACTCTCCGAAACAAACATGCCACCCCATGTCCAATGCAATAAAAATATATATTTGTTGCAATTTCAAACCTCAGATGGCAACACAAGAGCGGGAATTCTTGCGTGTGGGTCACTGGTGAGTCACGCCACACACAGCATAAAAACGTTTTCGTTGAGTGCATCGTGGATTGCCAGTGGGTCATAGCATTTAACATCAGACAAGTAGTCTACTGGCTATCTATAATCTCACGCAACAAAAATCGTACCTCTGAGTTAAAGTGTCATAATGTTATCGCAGCAGCAAGCAGATGAATGCCCGTAACTTTGCTGCTGCATAGGAGCACAGGCTGTGCTGTGATGGCACTCAGAGTGACACGTGACTTAGATTCAAGGCAGCATCAGTTATTTGTTGAATCTGTTGCTGCAGTGAACTAATTAAAGTTTAGAGAAATAATGAAAAATACAACCCGAATGTCTGGGTGCTTTTGTTTTACTTCGCACTGTAGCAAGAGAGATGAATTTCCGTTTCGTCTCCTTTTCCCGACGTTTGCACGCGCGCAGAGAACGAAACTATACGTCATTGTCTACATGTGTTCCAGCATTGCGATCATGAATGCTCTTTTATCCTCTCGCGTTTGCCTCAGTGCTGGGGCACTGACTTATACCGCTAATCACGTGTTCTCGTGTAGAGCGCGCACTATCGTCCGCTACAGGAAACGAGACAAGCGCAACAGCTCGCGCGACACCGTCACCGGAAGTGTGCCGGAGACGGTGAAAAAAAGAAGACGGCAGGGTATACCCGCCGCGACCCCTCGGCTCCGGTATTGGAGAACGCAGTGAAGGAAATTTGCTTACACAGGCGAAACGGGGAATGTCGAGAGAGTGTTTATATAGGCGGCGACGCTCGCCTCCTGAAATCATGCGTTCGCGGCACTTCAATCATAGCTGTTAATGAACCAATTTGAAAAATGCTTGCGGTAGAACACTTCTTAGAGGACACGTAACAACTTTCAGTGTATAACCAAAATTTGTTATGTTGCCTGTGACGGGCCCTTTAAAACAAACTCGGTAAAAATCGGGTGTACTGTGGGATGTTGTTACAGCTGCGTCGAGCTTCACAGCCCTCTACACAAGCATTGCTGTGAAGCCTGTGGCAGAAATAGAGTTTTATTAAATCAAAGGACTGCATAGAGCGCGCTCTCGTGTTGTGCTACGTGAATTAAATCATTCGTTTCCTGCCTGCACAAACGTTTGCATCTCGAGTGGATTTCAAGCACACCGTATAATAACGTGCAGTTCCGTCGTGCTTCGCAGCACTATACACAAGCACTGCCGTAAAGCTAGTGGCAAAAGTACGATGTCATGAAACCAGATCAATGCATATACCTCGCTATTTTGGTGCGCTGCGTGAATGGAAACATTGCTTGCCTGCCTGCACAAACGTTTGCATCTCGAGTTAATATCAAACAAATCATATAATATGTGCAGTTTCGTCGAGCGCTTCACCGCACTGCATGCAAGCATTGCCGTAAAGCCTGTAGTATAAATAGGGTTTCATGAAGTCAAATTAATGCGCAAACCTCGCACTTGTGGTGTACAAGGTAAACAAAGAATTCGTTGCCATCTCTCCGCAGTAGTTGGTCACGTTGATTTGTGTGAGCATATTGGTTCATGTGCCCCATCTACCTCTGTGATGAGAAAATAAGCAAGAATATCAGCTGCTATGTGTCGATGCATATGCTTTTTATTACAAGGTGTAGGAGCAGTACATCTTACTGCATGAGTAAACCACTCATGGAAACAGTACGTTCCTTGAACATTGTAGCTATTTAATAGCCTAGGAAGCGCGCTATATTGGAAGTTGCAATTTTTTTTCTGTTCGCAAAATTCAATAACTCGATGCTTTTTCTAAAAGCAAAAAATTATAAATTTCGCAATGATACGTATGCTGCGTCAGTAAGTTAAGTAGGCAGCACATAATTAGGCTAAACCAGAGGAATATCCGCAGGTAGGGATTTATACAAATGTACAAAGTATTTAAAAAAATGTTTTCTCAAATGTTTTCAGTGTGGAGTAAGGAGTTGCATGTGCGTCCAGCGCTGATTTCCAGCGCTTAATTTTTGTTGAACCTTGATGTAACAAAGACGTAACACTCAGCACTCTATTTTGTTACATCAATTTTTTTTTTTACAATGGAACACTGCATTCTACTATACGTGCCGCTCATGCGCCCCAAAATTTTGGCCCCTCTAAGGAATTCACTGTTCTCTAAGTTTCGCCCGAAACTTAGATATCGCTACTTCCAATTGACACTCGTGAAACCAGCAGCCACGTCGGCTTGCCGCCTTTACACCGGCCGCAAATTACTTTTAAAAAATGTGGCACGCGCGGGCCGTGTATATGCACTCTGCTGCGCGCGGACAGCCATATGCGCGGGCACGGCGCCAGGCAAGAGACGTCGCGCGCTCTCTGACCCTAGCGCGCACTTGATCACGGGACGTGGACAGCGCGCATAAAGCTGCCATCCTTCTCGGCTCAGCCTCGCACCCTTTCATTCGCAATTAACCCCAGCATGTGGGATGCAACGGAGCACTATAATTTTTGTCACACTTGGACTTTAAACCAAACATCAAGGCGATGGCGAAAATTCGCTTAGGGTGTCCAAAAATTGCTATCGCAATAATACACTATGGAGAAAGGTATTATGTAAATTATCTGTGGATGGGTCGAAACCCTCTAATTTCCCAAACACGCACCCATCCACTGGCACGCTGCACACATGGATCCCGCGCGGCACGCTGCATCATTAAGGCGTATCGTTCTTCGCTAGCTCTATGATCATTTATGCAGTAGTCACTTGGCGAGAAGCTTAATTTCCAACCTATGCGCAAGTGTCGTAGCTGAATTTCGAAAGTACACGGACCATATATATGTTGGCAAAATAATCGGAACTCACTATTTAGACTCGCCAAAATTATAATTAGCTGCTCACTTGAACTCATAAGAATATACTCGCCAAAATACTGCTCAGCTGGGCTCACTCAGACTCATGGGATGATCTCAGGGAGTTGACTCATCAGTGAGTTTGCCAGCGTATGATGTGTGCTGAACCACAAACCTGGCTTTCTTGAATAAAAACAGTTGGTCGCTGCAGCATATGGATGCACATAAGTGTAATTCAGAGAGCGCGGCATTGTAAAGGCTGCCACAGTTACCATGCCATGCTGCAGCTCATTTCAATCATGTCAAATGCAATACCCCTGCCAGCTTTTAGTCAGTCGATCAAATGTGATTGCTATTTATCTCATCACAACACCTCATTTTCCTGCCTAAGGCTTTGGGTGAATTTTCCTTGGCATCCATTTTGTTACTCGAACAGGTTACCAGTTATCTGTTGCCTATACGAAATTTGAAGTTGTGCACATGTCATGTGGACTCCATGCCAAACTCGTGGTACTGCATGCGTTTTTGCAGTTAGGTCTAGAGTTACAGAATCGCATGTGGGAGTTACTTCAGTTAGCAGCTGTAGCTTTGGAACAAACACGTGCATGAGAGTGTGCTTAAGTGTTACCTGTCAAGACTGGGAGCACCAAGGCAACTTGTGCAGTAAAGGCATGGGCAGTACGAGCCCACAGATTTTACTAAGTGTGGCTGAGGTGATGCGTCTAGATTTCACTATGAAGAGAGCCAAATAAAAGGTTGCCTATCCATCATACCTATTCTGGAGCCTTTTCTTGAGCTTTTCTAAAACATTAAGCTCAGCGTGTACACTTTATCACAGCATAATTATTACATGTGATATAAAACATTGTATTGTGCAGTTTCTCCAACTCTTCGTGAAGGCATCTATCCATACATTAAACAGGAATAGGCTCAATGTTGACATATCTCCACAGTAGGATCTCCAGGACCTCGTACTGTCACAATGCATCACAGACATTATTTAAGTGAACTCCAGAAGTGAAGCTCTTCATTAACATTGGCTAAAATTGTATTTTTATATAGCAAAGTGATCATGCATAAATCTGTATGTCATGACAGAACACTTTGTTTCTCACGGACTTTAGTTTACAATTGTTTTCAAGATCAGGAAAATTGTGCAGTGTGCTAGTTGGTTCAACATACTTAACACTGTTGTGCGGAGTGACGAAGGGACAGGACTTGAGCGAGAAAACAAGAGACACCTGAGCACAAACTATCAACTGGTGATTATCACAAGGCAATGATTCTGCTGAAAAGTAGGAACCAAAGGAAAAGGCAAGTCGTGGAAGCATACAACCTCAAGGTGGACCCACAGGGCTCATGTGTCAGCCCGCCGTCTATTTCACTCAGCAATAAAGAGAGTAGCATAATCACTGACAATAGAGGGTGTAGGTAGACCGGGAAGAGGACTCCTGTGCATGCGTGTAGGCTTTATGTACGCTTCACTTGCAGAAAAATAAACCAGTTCATAGTTTGCGCTCAGGTGTCATGTGTTGTTTTCTCGCTCAAATCCTGACCCTTCATCGCTCTGCGCAACAGTGTTAAGTTTTCAGGTTGTTCACTATGTGATGTAGGAAGGGTAAAATTGATGGGAAATCCCAATATTCTCGGGCATATCGCGAAAAATATGGCCCAAGTCAAGTGTCATTTTAGGCTTCACTGTCCCCTTATATAGGGCAAATAGTAATAGTTTGAATTCTATGGACGCTGGTTGCTTTTTCTGACTTAACCTAGGCAATGCTCAGCTCTCAGTTGAAAGGAACAGGTAAACAGGAGGACTTGCCACATAAGCAGAAGGTAGCACTCCAGACTTAAGCTTAATATACTGCGTGCTTCCACAGCCCTAGGGGGCTAGTCTGTAAGTGTTGACTAAGTGGACTGTCCATTCCAGTACACGCTGAATGAATAGAGCACGAGAGCCCATGGTGATGATTGCCACTTGCTCTACCAGCTTATAGCTCTACCTAATCAGTGTGCTGAAACAGTCCACTTAGTGGATCCTTACAGAATCCTTCCCTAAACTGATGTTTATGTTGGTAGGTTGCAAGTATTGCACTTTCTTTCCTTTGATGTGGGCAGTTCCCACATATGGATGCAATTTAACATATTGTATTCATATTGCCTTTGGTCTATACATATCTAATTCATGCTTATAACCAGGCCTACAAGCTCTTGTCCTGCATATTTATATAGCCTTCTCATTGGAGAATGGAGTCATTTTCCATTATACCCTCAAGCACTTGAAGTAGACACTGCAATAACCCCAAGGGAGGGGGGACAGTAACGCAAAAACCTTACTGGGCTTGTGGTGCTGCTTAAGGATGCACACATACCATTTATGCTAAAATTCCCAGCAGACATTCCAAAGTTTGTACGAGTTCGACTTTAGCTGGCTAAACTGAATGATTCATATTGAAGGCAATTCTTGCAACATTTGGTCAAACTGAATGAAACTGGACAGCACAATTAGCTGTGTTCATCTACCATTTATACGACTGCTGCCCCGAGCATTTTGCCTGTTACTTTGCCTTTCGTTTCTGTACTATCAAGTTCAAGTACACATGTACTTTATCACTGTACAAGTAGAATGGCTTCAAGGCTTTTCCTGGGCATTCAACAGTCACTATTTATTCCTATAAACCTTCCTGCATGTGAAGGCAAAAGAAACTTATTAATTCATGCTGGAAGTATAAAAAGACAGGTATTTGCACAGAAAATGTTTATTTTGAGCACCGAGGTTCTTGCTGATGTAGATATGGTGCTGGCTCCCTCCTTGCCCGAAGCATGTGCTTGCTGTACACAGCACCAGATGATGGCTTCCTAGGTCAAAAGATCAAAGTAAAATAAGAGGCATTTTGTTTTAGCCCCGGAAAGAAAAAGCAGGATTGAGACATTAACATGTATAATAAATACTTGCCTAAAGAAAAATTAATACACAAGCAAATTCACTAAAGAGGTTCACTTTCAAGAGCGAAAGTATGGTTACGATGAAAATTACAAGGAAGCTTCACTGCTCATTGAGGTTTCGGTTCAGTAGTTGTTGAGCCACGAGGGTTAGCATGCTACATCTTGCATATTATGTTTTGTAGAACAATATTGCACTTTGAACAATGTAGTGCCTATTTAAATGAACTGACAAGGAACGCTGAAACTCCAGGCTAGTTTGGTCTGCACAAGATATGATACAGACACTGTACTGCATTCATTTAGTGTTTTTGTCACTGATCTCGTGCACAAAGGTCATTCACACCTATCCTACATGAAATGCAGTTACTTCTTTGAAGCTTCATCTAGTCCTTGAATTTGCTGCATGCTTATGTCTAAGGGAGTTCGTTTGGTTCCTGTTAATGTAGTACATCTAAGCAACTGTTATCAAATGCCCATAGTGTTCCCTTGCATGTACAAAACATTTTTGGCCCTTTCAATGCACAATACTCATTACATTTGACACTTGGGACTCGTGCAAGGCGCCAGTTAGTATTATATGCTTGTCCACATCTGATAATACTTTCATAGCTGGGTCATTCCCATGCCAAATGCCTTGGTTATTACTGTGACCATCTCACACTTTTCCTTTAGAATCTTCTTGTCCACTTTTAAGGAAGCACCCCACGACACAATGTCTCCATCCTAGTGGTGCTATGGAGTTAACTTATGTGCTAGTTGTAGCAGATGACGTCAACTGAAGGCCACTGAAGATAAAACTCTCTGCAACAATTCCTTTTACACAAAAAATGCAAACAATACAGAATAGTCAAAATGTAGTTATCTGGCAAGACTGGCTGCATCCATCATCTTTGTTTGGCGCAATTCTGAGGTGGCTCCATGTTACAAGACGCTTGGCGATCATTGCCATGTGACTGTTTGGGACTCTATAAAACACAAGAATTGCCTTACTCCAGCCTTTCTCTTTGTGCAGCGGCCAAGGTTATTATTCGTCCAATCGCACCATGTCCTGTTCGTGTGTCCATAGACTAAATTCTTCACCACATTGTTTTTGCCGTATTTCGTGAGTGACCCATGAACTCATCTTGGGGTGGGACTTCTTATCTTTGGCGTTTGCTTCTATCTCTTGTCGTCAGCGCCTCACACAACTGGATGATGCCACTGGCAATTCTCTTCCTAACCACGAAGAATGCATTCGTCTCGTCACCTCTTCCGATTACGTTCTTTGGCCACCTAGAGAAAAGATTATAGGTGTCAACTCCTGTAACATTGTGGATGGCGGCGTATTCATTCTACCCTATGACCATGCCCTATCTCGAGCAATTCTGATTACCCCTGGCCTTATTCGCTTCTCTGAGGGGTCTGCATTGCTTACTGCAATAAACCAAATCGAACCCCAACTGCTGCCTCGTGGATCAACTGTCACTTGAGCTGTTGACACTCATGTCGTTGCAATTGTCACGAAGACAGCTCAGTGTGTTCTTGCGTCTGTTACCGTGCGCTGAACAAAATCGTGCGCAAAGATGTTCACCCCGTGTGACGGATGGATGATGCACTAGATTCACTCCACGGTGCTGAGTATTTTTCTAGCCTTGACTTTAGACCAGGCTACTGGCAAATACCGATGTCCAAATCCGACAAAGCAAAAACGACATTTGCTACCCCTGATGGGCTCTACGAGTTCAGTGCGATGCCTTTTGGACTCTGCAATGTGCCTGCCACATTCGAACGCATGATCGATAAGTCTTGTGTGGCTTGAAATGGAAAACCTGTCTGTGCTATCTCGACGACAGTGTGTTTTCAACCATGTTCTCACAACATTTGCAACATCTTGATGAAGTCCTTGCCTGTCTTGCAAATGCTGGTTTGCAGCTCAACACACGCGCGTGTGCGCGCGCGCCCACACACACACACACACACACACACACACACACACACACACACACACACACACACACACACACACACACACACACACACACACACACACACACACACACACACAAATGCAGTTTGGCCAGCAAGGCCATCAAAGTTCTGGGGCACATAGTCTGCAAAGAAGGTATTCGTCCGGTCTCCGAGAAGCTTACTGCCATCCTCGAATTTTGTGTCCACTGCGTCAAAAAGACATGCACAGTTTTCTTGGACTTGCTTCTTCCGGCACTTCATATGCAACTTCGCTACACTTACGTCCCCGCTCCATCAACTCCTCCCTAGTAATGCACCCTTTGTTTCGTCCGACGAATGTGAACATGCTTTCCTGCTTTTGCAACATGCCCTGACGTCAGACCCAGTACTGCGCCACTTTGATCCAACCGCGCCCACCGTCTTTCACACCGACGCTAGCAGTCAGTCTCGGTGCCATTCTACTACAATGCGACAACACATTCCGCGAACGAGTAATAGCTTAGGCTAGTCGTGCACTAACCAGTGCAGAAAATTACTACACCATAACCAAGCAGGAGTGCTTTGCTGTTGGGCCGTGCAAAAATTTCACCCATGTCTTCATGGCCGCCATTTCACAGTCGTTACCGACCATAACACACTGTGCTGGCTTTCATCGCTAAAGAATTTATCAGGTCACCTGGGTTGCTGTGTGCTTCACCTACAGGAGTACGATTTCGATGTCACCTACAGGGCTGCAAAGAAGCATCAAGACACCAATGCTCTCTCTTGCTACCCTCTGCCGAATCATGAAGATTCACCATAACCTCTCCGCGATTGTGTACGTCCCGAGTCCTCTTCATCGGCTTTACCCATTGTAGCCCTCTAATGGCTAAGACACAACAGCCCATCTGTCCTTGTGTCCCACTAACGCATCGACCCATACTGCTGAACTATTCTCCAACGCATGGAAGATTCTTCGTCACCTCCAAACACCTGACTTCGTCGACAACTTAATCAATTCAAGCTGCACAATGGGGTTTTAAATCACAACATTTATCACATCGATGGCAACAAATGGGTCCCGGTCATACCATGTTCTCTGCAATGTGAGGTGCTTGAAGCCTTTCACGATCATGCGACGACTGGTCCTCTAGGCTACCACAAGACTTACAACAGAATATGAAGTTGCTGCTCCTGGCCTGGCCCATCTTCAGCCGTTGCGAAGTATGTTGCACCCTGCGTTCATTGTCAAAGCAAACCCAACAGCTCCTTCTGGCTCTTTACAACCTCTGCCTTGTCCCGCTCCGCCTTTTGAAGTAGTTGGAATAGACTTGTACGGTCCTCTTCCCATGACCTCACATGGAAATCGTTGGATTGCAACGGCCATAGACCATCCAACACGCTATGCGGAGACAGCATCTCTACCATCCTGGACTGCTGCTGAAGTCGCCGATTTCTTTCTACACAACATTATCTTACACCGCAGCGCTCCGCGCGTTCTCCTCAGTGACCGCAGCAGTCTTCCTCTCTTCTATCCTTACCGAAGTTCTGTGCGCCTCTAACACAATTCGCAAGGCGACTTCCAGTTACCATCCGCAGACCAACAGCTTGATGATTGCGATGTACAGTCACGTGCAATATGAATTGCAACACCGGTGCCCGTGGTCGAAGGGGTTCCAAGGCTGTACGGCTGTGCAGACACATGGTAAGTTCCAGACCGAAACACAGCTTCAATTAGTGGTGTCTATTGAACTGCTATTTCGAATGTCAGAGCTGCTGCGCAGCCGTGGAGCCCCTTCAACAACGAACAAGAGTGTTGCAAGTCATATTGCATGCGACTGTACATCTATCCTGGCCACACGAACGGGGATGCAATCCTGTCGTTCATGACATTCGCCTATAACATGGCTACGCAACGTACCACTGGATTTTAACATTTTTTCTTCATCTATGGCTGTTCACCAAGTTTCATTCTTGATGTATCATTCCTTTCGACTCCTGTACCCCCATCAGTTCCTTTCTTGGAACAGTTTGTGTCTCGCCTCGCAGAGTGCAGACGCCTCGCCCCGCTTAAAGGGAAGCTGAAACACTTTTCGAAAAAAATGAGTTCTCTGCGGCATTCTACAGTTTTGAGTCCCCTGAACACGAATATCTCGTTCAAAAAGGGGGGAAACAAGCGCAAGCGGCTGTTTTTTCATGAAAACGCGCACCAGCGCCTCAGGGTATCGCGCGGACGCCGCTGTTGCCCGTGATTGGTCGGAGCCGCTGTGACGTCAGTGGCGGCAGTCGCCGGTCGGCGCCGCCGCATGCCGCCGTCTGAGAGCGTAGCACGCTGTTCTGTTCCGGCTGCATAGCTGAGTTGTAAGCATTATGGAACGTTCTCGCTGTCTCGGACAGCTTGTATTTTCGCCGTACATGTTCGGACCGACAGCCGATACGGAAAAGGATGGCGGCAACGACGATGTTGAGTGTGCCAAAAGCGAGAGCGATGTGTACACCTTCTCGCGCGCTGGAAATCTTAGCTGTTACGTATGGTTTATTATTTTTTTTTTTCATGTAGCTGCACGTTCCAATGACGGGAGAAAAAATGCGCTAAAGTGTCACTGGGAACTTGCTGCTGGAAGAATGCCGAAGCACTAACTTCTCATTAGATTGTAAACACGGGTACAATTCCGCGATGTCAAGCACCTTGCCGCTGCTTGTCTGAAGTCCCGTGGTTTTCTGAGCGTTGATACACGATCGCGAACATAAGTGCCGCGTTACAAAGCGCGCACATGCAGTGCTGCGAGGTACAGTCATGGAAGTTGCTTATCATACACATCCAGATCGAGATGGTCAGGGGGATTATATGTGCAATATTCAGAATATGGTTCGACGACTTTGCGATTGTGGCTCGATCAAGAATCGGTATGCGCGCTCCATGCTAGTGTTGACATAAAGATATTAGGCAGTTTTAGCACCGCCGTGTGGTAAACATGATAACTGCAACCGTACGTCGAATGTCACTAGGCAAGCGTATACTGAAATTTATACCTCAGGTGCAACGCTGTGGAAGCTATGCACGAAGTCCGATTACCAAAATTTATTACTGCGCGCGTTTCCGTCTATGGTTCGCACCGTGCCAGCGGCATTTGCTCGCGCGAGCATGCACGTGAAGCTGCCGCAACGGGCTGCAATTAAAGAATGCCGAAAAGAAAATTGATTTGAAAGAACGTGTTAGCAGCCGTATAAGTACACGGATTGTTTCTATGGGTAAATTCTTTTTTTTTTCATTCAGAACTGAGCTTAGATATGAAAAGTTTTCTAAAAAATCGGGTCAAGAAACACCGAACTTTTTCTAAGTGCGAACGCAGCCACTGCAAGAAGTATCTCAAGCCTCCACAGCGTGGCACCTGATGTATGAAACGGAGTATAGCAACGCTAGCAACAACACGTTTCCGCATTTGTCGTAAGGCTATCCGGCTATCGCGGAAATAGTCCGAGCACAGCACAGTTGATTTCGTCTCTCCTCACCGCACTGCGCTGCAAGCTTCTTGTGCTTCGGGAACCTGTGAAACACCACATCGTCTCGCCCGCGTGTGTTCGCGCAGCCGAATGCTGCACAGAACGAGGGCATGTTGGGCGCCCTTGGCTGTAGGCACTCACGCAGCACAGAAGGAAAGAACAGTTTACGAAAATCGGAAAACAAACGTGAGCGGCGGCGGCGGCTAATCTCTCGTAGCGTCGTTCAGTAAAGCGCAGGACGGAAAGAGGCATGCGAGCGCATGCCAGCACGCCGGTCCGGCAGCTCGGTCCCTGCCAGTGACGTCACTCTCGCCGGTTCTCTCCTCTGGTAACCTCCTCACCCGGCGCTCCGGGAAGCGATGGGGGCGTGTCCGCGGGGGTGATTTAGAAAGCGATTTCCGCCCCTTATATTAACAAAACGAAGAAAAAAATTTCGGAACCGTAAATTATTAGGTCTGTTCTTCCCAATCCCAGCAATTCATGGAAATTGAAAACCACTTCAGCTTCCCTTTAACACCGACGTCTCCCAGGACGCTCGCAAGTTTCGTTACGACTCGACCCACTGTGCTGTAACTTTTTCTCCTGGTGACAAAGTTCTTTGGACTCCTGTGTGCGTTCCTGGCTTATGCAAAAAATTTTGCAACACTTCTTGCTTATGCAACACTTCTTGAATGCCCACACCACCATATCGTCGGGCAGCGAGCACAACCTGCGACACCCATGTGGCCACAGTGACGAGAGGCGGCCTGCGCAGCTAGCCGGTTGGGGTCATCAGGTTGTCGCCGGCCATCCACTGATTATATTGTTCACGGACACGGTCTTTAACAAGCTTGTTGAGCACGACGTCCAGTGGCTGAAGTGTTGACGTCATGCCTCCCGGAATGACGGCGAGTTCCGTCCTCCCGTCGCGGAGTGCCAGCTTCAATCCTGCGGTCAAGTGCCCGCGAAAGGCATCCAAGACGAGCATGCTCGGACACCGCAAGAGTGCCCCTGGTTGCCGATTCCAGACGGTCTTAATCCAATTGAGCATGAGGGCCTCGTCCATATAGCCCTTTTCATTCACGCGAACGACATCCCGTGGGAAAGCCTCTTTCGGCAGCGTCTTCCTCTTGAATATTATGTATGGGGGCAGCTTTCTGCCATCTGCAGTACACGCGAGCATCACCGTGAATGCTCGTTCCCCGTAGAAAGAAGCTCGACTTCTTTTGTGCCGCGTTCGCACACTGTGGTGAGCGACGGCATGTCGAACCACACCGACATTTCATCAGCGTTGCCGATCTGTACCAACATGTAGCCATGCTGCTGCCGGAGACGGATAACATAGCGCTGGAATTCGACCAACTTGTCCTCGTATGCCTCTGGCTGCTTCTGCCAGATTGATTTGCGCTGTCGAAGTGCGAATCCCTTGCGTTGCATGAAGCGACGAACCCAATAAATGGAGCCCTTGAATTGTTCCTTGGGCAGTCCGGATTCTTGGGCGATCTCAATAGCTTTGATGCAGATGAGTTCTGCTGTGACTGGCAAAGATCTGGCACGATGCTCGCGGACAAAATCCGCCACCCTGTCTTTGAGCTCCGGGTGCACTGCGCCATAGAATAAAGAACTTCGTCAGAATAAAGAACCGCGCAGCGCCCGCGAGTTGGGTCGCGTCGGTCACCAAGGGGGCGATAACAATGTGGATGCCGAAAGGTCTGCGCTCCTACATGCTGCCAGACGACTATTCATGCTGTGCCAAGGGCCGGTATGTAAGTCAAGGGGTGAACTTTTAGTAATATTTTTGGGAAAAAACCTCAACCTATATTCCGCACTATACGGTACTCGCACTGCTGGAGACATATGCCGTGGCCGAGAACCTACGGCTTCCCGACTACTCGGGTGCCACCACCTGTGCCACACGCAGTTGCACTGCGGCACCCTGCCTAGATGGAGTCCATAAGCCAGGAAAGCCACGCACGGCAATCTATGTCCGCAGCACCCTGGCGCGTGCTGTTCTACCTGTTGCTGACATCGCCGGTGGCCCCTTGGAGTCATGCGCCGTTGTGGTACGCCTTGGCAGCCAGGACACGGCTGTGGCGAGCATCTGCATCCGTCCAGGAAAGCCGTGGGATCCCTCCAGCCTCATCCAGCTGGCTGTTCGCCTTGGTGGGCATGCAGTCCTGTGCAGTGACTTCAACGCACACCACACGGATTGGGGAAGCCGCAGCTGCACCCGCTGAGGCAAAGGCCTCACAGATGCCATCAGCTGAGCTGGCCTGCTGACCTTGGAACACCAGGGAGCCCACCTACGTCTACCGCAGAGCTCGCACGGCCATTGACCTCTCCCTCAACACTGAGCAGTGCTCCTACTCCTGGGCCACAACTTCGGACAAATGGGGGTCTGACCACTTCCCTATTGTGATCAGCCCCAGGTATGGGAGAAGGCCTAGGTCAAGAACTTACGTCACAGACTGGTCCCTGTTCCGGAAGCACTGCAGCAAGTTGGACGATGGCCGTGACTTCCTGAGCGCCATCGTGGATTGTGCTCAGGCTGCCACCGTTCAGTGCTCTACCCAACCAGATACCCCCGCTCCGGACCTCCACCTGCTCAACATACGTGCCTCCAGGCGCCGTATGTAGCGTGGAGCAATCCGGACGGGCAAGGCAGAGCATTGGACCGAGTACAGACGTGCAGATGCCCGCTGCAGACGCCAAGCCCGGCGCAGGAGGAGCCTCTGCTCTGCCATCGAGGGAAGGTCCAGGGGACCCCTGGCTTGGAGACTGCTCAAATCCCTCACCAGCAGGAGAGGAAGCCTACAACCTGTCCTCGCCGTGGCCATCACGCTGAGCATCAGCGAAGAGGCCCTTGCGGAGCTCCTCGCCAACCAGTTTGCGCTGGCTGTACCACGCACTGCAGCCATCCTGAAGGTAGGGCAGCCTTCCGTCAGCCTGCCTAGCTGCCTGCACAACCACCACACAGGGTCTTCGCTTCTGTAATTGGCCTGTCATCCAGTCTTGGGAGCCTGGCCTCACAGTTCATTGGCCCAGAAAGCAGTCCGAGCGCTTTTTCGCTGCCTGAGGGCAACAGACTTGAGTGCCCGACTATAGACATCCTACACTTAAGTTCTCTCTCTTCCTCTTTCACTCCCCATTCCCCTCCCCACGTGTAGGGTAGCAAACTGGACTCAGCCTGGTTAACCTCCCTGCCTTTCCGTCTTCCCTTCTCTCTCACCACCCAGGGTGGCCATCGAGCCAGGTTATGGCTATCTACCAGGACCCGCTGACGCTGCACGAGCTCCAAGCATCGCAGTGCACCAGGAACCCAAATGCTTCGCAACCTGGCCGCCAGCGAGCAGCTGCACCTGCTTGACTGCTTAAACATCTGGCAGTCAGGGCAGGTGCCGGAGTCATGGCGCACAGCCTACATGGCCCCCATCCTGAAGGCCGGCTGAAAAACGTGAGCTCCTATCGGCCAGTCTCACTCACCTCTGCTGCTTGCAAGCTGATGGAGGCCATTGCTTTCTGGCCGATGAGCAGATAGGCTTCCGGCGGAGCTGATGCAGTGCGGACTCCATCGTGGACGTGGTCTCCACGCTGGAAGAGGCCAAGGCCTGCGGTGACGCCGTGCTCCTGGTGCTTATCGGCTCCTGGTGCTTAACGGCCTGCCCTATCCAGTCATTCAGCAGGCCCTGGACCTATTTGGTAGAGGGTGTCCCACAAGGATCAGTGGTGAGCCCTTTCCTGTTCAACCTGGCCCGACTGCCTGCTGTCCTGCAGACTGACCCCCACAACCACGTGAATACCTCCATCAACGCGGACCACATCGCCCTATGTGTGCGAAATCCACCACACAGCCACAGCAGTGCGCGCTCGGCTCTGCAAAGGGCCCTCGACACCGCCGCTGCTTACCTGAGCTGCATTGGCCTTGCCATCTCGGCAAGGAAGACGGGGGCCATGCTGCTCCACCCAAGAGCAACCGCCCACTGCACAGCTGCAACTGGAAGGCGACCTTGAAGCCCGGCAGTGACGTACCCGGGGCTACACGTTCATCACCGGCTGACCTGGCTGCCTGCTGTCAAGACCCTGCATGTCCAGGTCCTCCGGGTCCACAAGGCAGTCTCCCAGCTTGTTGCCCGAGGACAGAGCTGCACCACTAGGTGGGCTCTGCGGCTGTACCATGCAATAGCCACCTCACGCCTGCGGTACGTCCTCCCACTCGTGGCACTACCACGTGCCCGTCTCAAGAAGCTGGAGCTGCAGCATAGGGCCGAGATTAGGTTCTGCCTGGGCGCTCCTTGCAGCTCTGAAATCACTGCAACCTTGGCCGAGGCAGGAGCATGGTCCCCATCTCTCCTGTCACAGCCCACATTCTACAATCAGCCACAGCTGTGCACATCGCTGAATGACACTGCGTTCAGGAATATCGGTCACATACCGACCGCACACACAACCCCCATCACACCTGCACTGAGCATTACGCTGCGGAGAAAGCTTATCAGTGAATGGCTACTGACAGCGCAGCGAAATTTTGGTTCTAAAGCAATTTTTCCCGACCGTGCATTGAGGCCGCAATGCGAGACCGCAACGAGGCCGCAATTTGGTGACTTTATTCACTACCGCCCTTAGCCGGCAGATCTGAACCATGCATCAGGAATGTGCATTTCCATTGGGGAACAATAGAAACTCTTATTTAGGCTAAACAAGCGCGCGTACGTACGTACTTACATGCCGCACTCGGGACATCTGCCATTCAAATATTCTGCCATGTAGCAGTACCGTAACCAAGTAATGTTACTGTTACGTGCTTCTGACAAAGACTCTAAATAACTCTGAAGGAGCGCAGTTCCGTGTAATATACGTTCTCTGCATTAGGACACTGTAGCACTGGCTGGCCGGTGTGGCGGTCCCTGCAATGCATCACAAAAGCTCGTGAGGAACCTGGCTATAAAGTATCATCACAGAACACCTATATATGGCATCATGCAGTCGAAAGATTAGCTACGCGTAGTAGATGCACATCAAACGCAAAGACGAAGTATACTTACGAGAAGCAAAAGCCCGAAAAATAAGCGATCCACCGCTTCGTGCACTCCGAGCCTGCCATATGCCATATTATGCCGCCAAAAAGGCCGGATGTGACATCACGGACGTGAAAAAACAAAGACCAGATGTGGCGTCCCGGACGTGACGTTTGGGTGAACCTAACGCTTGCGCTGCGTTCACCGGGTGAACGCAGACACTTTCGCAAGTACCGTTCCGTCTGTCACAATGATTCATTTTCTACTAGAACAGCACGTGAAAAGCTGTTTTAGCTTTATTATTACGCGAAAACATGTTTTGTTTAACTATGAGCACTTGTTATTGTGTGTACGACTACATGTTACGTAAAAAGTAACAGCGGGCCGCTAAAGTTGGAGGACAGACGACAAAGTTCGCTCTCGCTTTGAAACAGTTGGTCGTCTGTTCTTGCTTTTCTTCGCTTGGTCATGCAGCGTGGGTGAGTAAACATGTAATATGCGTGAATGGAAACATTTTATGAAGATTTTACTTTGAGAACGCGTTATTTGCGTAGCCATATCCACGTTTTAGACGAAGCCTCTTACAACACCAGCCAACACGAGCCTCGCAGACACATATCCCGTCATTCCCATGACGGCACGGTGCCCCCTTAAGAAACTCCCATAGACGGTGGCGCCAGATTACCCTCTAGGTGGTATAGTGAGAAACTCTATGACCTTGAAGACGCGCTTGGCAAGTACCTGTCCGTCTGTCACAATGATTCATTTTCTACTAGAAAAGCACGTGAAAAGCTGTTTTAGCTTTATTATTACGCGAAAACATGTTTTGTTTAACTATGACACGGAGGAAGGAAACTTAAAAAAAGTGAACTATGAGAACTTGTTATTGTCACTCCGTTCGATTTACCTTGCACTGCGTGAACTAGTTCCTGGCAGTTCAGAAAAAGTGTCACACTCATGCAGCGCCAGTTCAGCAGTGCAGGCATAGCGCGACAGTAGCGCCAAACTGAAACGAATGCTGAAGTGCAGGTAGTGCAGGCCTTCTGCTGGTCTTGGCGCTTCGCCAGCTGCACGTCGACTTTTGTTCATGGATTGATCCAGCCTGCCCGCGGTTAGGCGAAAGTGTATTAAAGGGTGTACAGGCTGGTTGATATATGGTGGAAACCGCTATGGATTGCGGCGCATCATGTGCAGCCATCGTTCAAACAGTTATTGAGCTGATGGACTCGGACAGTGAAGACGAGGATTTCGACGATGTTGTCACAATTCTAGCGCTGAAGCTAACTAGGTTGCAACGCAATAGAATTCCTAAGTACTGTGAAGAAGTCGTGAGTCGCTACTTTGATTTTGAATTTAAAAGACTTTTCCGCCTATCGCACGGTTCCCAAACACGGTTCCCAAACACGCCTATCGCCAAACACGGTTCCCATCTTCATTGACGATCGGCGTCAGCTTCGTTGCCACGCCGCCTATTGCAACGCAAATGCTGCCGTCGTCTGCTGTCATGGCTGTAGCGCTTGTGCACGACCGGCACCACCTCTCAACACGGTGCAGGGTCTGCCTGAACTAGCCCTGCACGACGCCTGCACTTGTTTAAAACGAACGCCGTAGTTCAGAGGGCGCCACGTTGCACTGCCAAAACGAATGGCCGAGTGTGGCACTATATGAACTAGTTCAGGTAGTGCAGATAAATCGAACGGACCTTGTGTGTACGACTACACGTTACGTAATAAGTATCAGCGAGCCGCTAAAGTTGGAGGACAGACGACAAGGTTCGCGCTCGCTTTGGAACAGTTGGTCGTCTGTTCTTGCTTTTCTTCGCTTGGTCATTGCTCGTGGGTGAGTAAAGATGTATTATGCGTGAATGGAACATTTTATGAAGATTTTACTTTGAGAACGCGTTAATTGCGTAGCCATATCCACGTTTTAGACGAAGCCTCTTACAACACCAGCCAACACGAGCCTCGCAGACACATATACCGTCATCACCAACGTTACTAGATATATAGAGGCTAGAAGGTTTTCCTAGTGTCACGACCGAACCGGCGCAGCTGAAATAACTTGCTATGCGCAAGGCAGATGGCGCTACCGCCCGCTGGCGCGTAGGGTGCCTCGATGTCCTCCTCGCCCGCCGCTCCGGCGGCGGGCGAGGAGGACATCGAGGCACCCTACTGGCGCGCGGGCAGGCACAAGAAGCTCTCATGGGGGTAGTGCTCTCTGGTTCAGTCGGTTGATCGTGTGTGTGCTGCTGTCACTGCTTTGACAAGGTGCTAAAGACAGTGCAAACTCTGGCATAGGTTCTCTTGTCATTTAGATTCGACACGGACTAGCTGTAACGCCGAGAGCGTGCCGCGGCAGGAGCAAATGCAAGCGTCACTTCGGGCCCGACCTACTGCGCCGTAAAGAAGCGTAAGAACACATCTTGTACATGATACCGAAACGAGAAAATGAAGCGGGACAAATTGCAGGGCGGAATGTCTGTATTACACAAGGTTCCATGGCAACAATATACTAATGCCTTTCCTTGTGGGAAGGGCCCTGTGCGAGGCTACCAACAGCGCCTCATTTTCAGCAGCTTTTTCTTTTATCGCCGCGCGCTTTGTTTACTGACTTTACAAGAAAATGCATCCTAGTCAAGGCGTAAAACTTCATCACTTCTGTCGTAATTCGACGTCCATGCTCCTCGCAGCTCTCACCTTGAAGCTCACGTCCCTGAAGAAAATGCAGAAAGCTGACCATGCTATCTGCGTGTAGCTTATTGCGACTGAAAAACACCGTAAATGCGTCCTCAAGCTTTGCTATGAGCTGTTCAATTGGCCTTGATGGATAAACTAAGCCTCCATGGTCAAAATTTCGAGTAAGCGAGGTATTGTTGTTTGACTCGGCTTGCAAAGACAAAGTGCTGAAACAAGTTGCACATTGAGGGCAAGGAAATCTTTTAAGGATTTTTCTTACAACATACCCAGCTACATAAAAAGATTAGTCTGCTGTCACTTTTTTTTTTTTTTTTGTCTACACAGCCCTGAGGATCGCTCAGGCTGCTGTGCTCCTCGAGCAGCTCTGCATGCAGCAGAAGCCAAGTTTCCGCCATCCAGTAAATTATCGACAAGTTCAGTTATTCGCGCATTTTTTTCTTTGGGGACATGAGATGGCTGCAAGAGGGCAGTCACTACTTCTGCAAGTACTTTTGCTCCTTTTGGAGGCTTTGCGAGGCTGTAGAAAGCCAGGTTGTTGATAATTATCAAAAACTGCACCACTATTGGATGATCATTGCAACCGAAGCACTGGCACGCAATACCAAATACATTCTCCATCCTGTCTTGGCTTAGGTTTGCGGTCAACAAGTACTTGTATTGCAGGGACGTGGTTAGGTATTTTACAAGCGGCAGTGTGCTTTGCGCAGCGTTACACGCAGCCTGTTAGATATGGAGCTGGTTCCTGCGATTACTTCGAGTTCCCCAGACCACATCGGATTGCAGCACAGCTAATTGAGGAATGCAGAAGCAGGAAAGCGCATTCCAGAGAAGCGGCCGAGCAGACAAGTTTAAGGCAACGAGTTTACATGCCAACAAGTTCGTGCGCCGCCGGGATTAGCAGGTGGGCATCCGACAATGAAGCAGGTGCAGCCCTCCCCTTCTCTTTGTTCGAAGTGCATTGCCAGTCTGCGATGCAAGACCGCAGCAAGCCGCCAGGTGTGACACCACGACACGGGCGCCTACCATTGGCTGAAAGTGGCGTCATCGGAGTGGACTCTCCCATTGGTCAAACATGACGTGACTTGCAGTGCTCGAAGGGTTTATAAGAAGCCTTCCAGAGAGACCTGAGCATTCTGGGATATGCCCTGATTCCCTGATTCACCTCCCTGTACATAATATGTAGAATAAATACTCCCAAGTTTTGTGGTTTTTCATCCGCGAAGTCCCGTACCCCAACCCCTACATCTGGTTGGCAGCGGTAGGATCGCCTCCGAATGCATCAGCTGGTGGCAGCGCTACGAATCAACCTTCGTCGAGAGAGATCGTAAGGAACCGGGAAGAGCGAAGAAGAGAGAGCCTTCGTCGAAAGAGGTCCGAAGAGACTGGGAGTATCGAAGAAGGAGCGAGCCTTCGACCCAGGGAGTCCGGAAGGAACCGGGAACAGCGGACAAACGAACCGGATGGCAGGGTGCTGCAACCGTAAGTGAGCGCGTGGTTTTTTTCCTTATGATTCGCCAGACTCAAAGGTTGTGTGTTCAATTTTGATAGTTCTGGGAATCGGGAATTTGTTGCATTGTGTGTTTGCACAAATTAATTAAGGAAAACAGTTTTAACCACCTGTCGGGGCAGCTGCCATGGATCTTAGAAGGTTGACGAGGTTAGACTTGTTGTTGGTGTGCGACGATTTGGGAGTAGAGGCGGACGAACGGATGAAGACGCCAGCTATCATAAAGGCGATTGAAGATAGTGGCAATGATGATAAAAGCATTGAGCTTGCTTGGGAAGTGATACAGGAGCCACGGGAGCGTGCGCGTCGTGTACGTTTGCGAGAGCGTCGTGAGCTTAGGAGTGAGCGTCAGCGTGAAGAACGCGAGAATGAACGGAAGCAGGAGCTTCAAGAACTTACTCTGAGGTGTCAGCGTCACGTACGTGAGAATGAACGCGAACGGGAGTATCAGCAACGTAAGCTTGAGCGTGAGCAAAAGTATGAGAGAGAGAAGGCAGCACTGATCAAAGAGATACAGTATTGTGATCAGGTATTGGCACAGAGACAACGGCTGTCTGAGAATTCTGTAGGTAGTACAGAGCGAAAGAATGAGGAAGCATCTAGCGGACTTTCGCCAGAAGCCGACGAAAAGAGTAGTGCCTGTCAGATTGGCTGCAGATTCTTAAGTGAAGGGAAAAGGCTAGCTGCTAACGATGCCTTAGTGGCAACAGAGGCCGTTAAAGGCCGTAGTGAGAGCGACGAGGTGCTGTGCCAACAGATGACTGTGGAGACAGCTAGGCCAGCTGCGAACAAATTGGCACAGTTACCGAGCGTGTGCGTCGCTGGTAATGTTAGCGAGGTTGCTAGCGAAGAGAAGGGCACTTCTGACCCGACAGAAGCGAGCACCCATGTAGAGCCAGATGTGCGTGCAGAAGTGAAGTGCGAGCTGAGCGGTGCAGTTGAGGGTAATTCTCGGGGTGGCGAGCTCCGTAGCTCACGAGAAAACAACTGCATTGTTCAGGGATCGGTGCGGCTCTCCGCCAGTCTAGATAGCCTAGATAGGGATGATTCTGTTAATCATTCGGACTGTGCGCGTGAGACAGCGATCGATACCGACGGGCTGTGTGTCGATGCGCAGCGTGCGCTGGGCAATGTAGCAGAGGGCAGTTCGCAAGAGTGCGAGTTGTCTTACTCGAGTAAAGCCTGCTGCATTGTGCCAGAGTCGGTTGGGCTGTCCGCCAGTCGAGGCAGAGAGAGAGTAGATTTAAATGTAAATCACTCAGACTGTGCGGGTAAGAGACCGATCCGGGCCGACGAAATGTGTACCGGCCAGCACGAGGCACGAGAAGGCGACATGAAGGCGAGTGCAAAGAGAAAGCGCCGTAAAAAGAAGCGCGGTAGAGACCGAAAGTCGGTAATTAATGTAGCGCCGCCAAAGATGGCGAGAAACCCAAAAGGGCAGGGCGCGAGGAAGAAGGTGCGGTCGTCTAGGACGATGTTGACGCATCCAGAACGTTCGAGCCACCGGTCAAAGGGGGACCGCGAAGAATGTTCTGCACGGACGCGGACAAAGGGCACGAGGCAGTTAAGCTCCTCGTCGTTCCGTAGTTCTTCTCATAGCTCAGCGTGCAGTTCGAAGAAACGCAAGGTGGTAGGACGAGACCAGGTGGGGAGTAGCGACGCGGTCAATCGAGTTTGTGTTGAAAGCGGGGCGCGGGGACGCAAATTGGCAGTAGACCGTAACGTCTTGGGGGAGCTGATAGTTAGTCAGCCCTTTTGTTGTCTCTCGGCAGCCAGAGTAGCTTTCAAGCCGCGACCACCGCGAGGACGGCTCAGAGTATGAGTCAGACATAAGCGTTTGGAAAGGGAGGCCAGGAGCGCTTCCGTAGAAATGAGGTGTCTTGTTTTTTATTTTGAGCATCGGAAAGTTTTCGCGATTTGAGACTGAGATTTCTTTCAATATGTAAAGGTATGAGCTTTGTTTGTGTTTTCGTTTGAGAAGCTCGAGATTTGAAAGATGAGGTTTATGTAAACATGTAGTCTCGCGAGATGCTCATTAATAAGTAAATAGGCTTTTTTTGTGTGTGTGTGAGTAACCTGAGGGTCAAGGTTACTGTTGAGAGGCCTATCGTAAAGCGCGTGTGTTATTTAACCTTCTTTCTTTTTAAGTGTTGAATTTTCTAAGGTTAAGCGCGTAGATTTTCAGTGAGTGCATGATTTGCACGGAGAAGCGTTCTTAGTTCCATTAGCGCGTGTCCTGTGTGGACGGAGGGAAGCAGACTTTATGACTGGGTTGCTAGTGTGTGTGGAGGGCAGCCGTATTCTGACTTCTCTGATAAGTACGCGTGGAACGAGTTATTAAAAGACGCATTATTTTAAGAGTTCTGCGGAGTGTGTAAGTCCCGCAAGTTTAATTGTTCGTTTATGTCACGTGTCCTGTAGGACTTTCAGGAAAGAAACGTGAGTAAGCGTGAATGAAAAGTTTGCCTACAATGCAAGTACGCGTTCTGTTTAGTGACCACAAGGCTGGTGCACTTGTGATTACGTACTTGTGAGGTTGACCAGATTGTTCAGTGGCACCAATACGTGTGATAAGTACGCCACTGCGATAGATTGGAAACATGCTGTTCGTGTAGTTAGGCCACTTATGTAATGTTCGGCTGTTTTCATTTGTTGGTTGCATCGTCGACGACCCTTTTGTTTGCAACAACAATAGTAGTCTGGTCTTGTGGGCAATCGAGGAGAAATGGATAGCGGTTTGGAAGGGTGGTTGGAACTGTTTTGTCGAAATTGGGGAAATAAAAGATCAGGGTTGATTTTGACTCAGTAATAGTCTGGCGAGTCAGGGGTGAAGAGCCTGCGCTTACGCGTGGTGCAGCGCTGTGCTGTTTTGTTTGTTTGACGTCTGTTCTCCAGGGCCAAGGATCCCGAAGTTCGTCAAACGAGGCTCGACCCCAGTACCCTGCAGCTTCTTTCAGCGTTCCTCATGGCCAGCGAATTGATTTCACCGGCCATTCAGAACAACCGGGGCGAGGACGAGCTGTTAGATATGGAGCTGGTTCCTGCGATTACTTCGAGTTCCCCAGACCACATCGGATTGCAGCACAGCTAATTGAGGAATGCAGAAGCAGGAAAGCGCATTCCAGAGAAGCGGCCGAGCAGACAAGTTTAAGGCAACGAGTTTACATGCCAACAAGTTCGTGCGCCGCCGGGATTAGCAGGTGGGCATCCGACAATGAAGCTGGTGCAGCCCTCCCCTTCTCTTTGTTCGAAGTGCATTGCCAGTCTGCGATGCAAGACCGCAGCAAGCCGCCAGGTGTGACACCACGACACGGGCGCCTACCATTGGCTGAAAGTGGCGTCATCGGAGTGGACTCTCCCATTGGTCAAACATGACGTGACTTGCAGTGCTCGAAGGGTTTATAAGAAGCCTTCCAGAGAGACCTGAGCATTCTGGGATATGCCCTGATTCCCTGATTCACCTCCCTGTACATAATATGTAGAATAAATACTCCCAAGTTTGTGGGTTTCCATCCCGAAGTCCCGTCCTCCAACCCCTACAAGCCCAAGGGCAGTTCCTGCACTTAAAAACCGCCACCATGCTGTGCAGCATATAATTCCCATTCATTGAGAAAAACAATAAACTCATTAAAAAACTGTGCACTTCTTGAATCAGCACGAAGGCCTTTTGATGGGATTCTAGACGACATTATAAAAATTAGTCTTCCATTAGTTTTAGAAACCGTTCTGTCGTGTCGATGTTTCAGACGTTGTCCCTTTGCAAATGCGGATCAGGAGCTGTGGGCTCCTCATCCGCATGAGGATACATTCCAACACCCACAGCTGATTGAACCGCATGCCCCGGGTTGACTTTCTGGAAGCTGCCTCGAAACATGCCTTCACACCAAGGCGCTGCTTTGGAGGAAGGCCTCCGATTTTCTCCTCCAGCACAATAGTTGGGATGGACTGCGGGAGTACCCGGAGGTCTTTGACGGTCTTGCTGAAAGTTTTTTTTTTTTTTGTGGGGGGGGGGGGGCGGAATAAGTCAAGGGATTTTCGCTTCCTTGCATTTATTTGTTTCAAAGTCGTTAGTCGTTTCTTATGCTGCCAGCTGAACTGGTTCAAGATAAGCTTTCTTGAGTATTTGCATCGTAGGCAAGTATTACATATCGGACGTCGTCACAGTGCAGGGTTTCGAGAAGTACGCTTTTCCATACTGTGTATGTTGGCCAGGTGAGAGAGGCTCAATCTAACAGCCGGGACAAAGTAGCAATTTATCTCGTGCTTTGAACTTAGCGTTCGTTGAAATGCCTTGAGCACACGAAACAGGTTTCGTCGAGAGCCTTGTCATCTCGCGTTATGTTTCGAGCCCATTCTTGCGACCGATGAGGGTTGGACGGGGCGCGGAACGACACTTTTTCTTTCGACGACTTGTGGCCACCTTTGCAGAGCGGCACGAACACGTGCGACCTTTTTTGTCGGCATTATTACACGTGCATCTAAAGGCACAAAGAAATCACGCACAAATCCCAGCCCGCGCGCACTTGCCAACTGGCTGGGCGAACGGCGCGCCTAGAACAGCGCGGCCAAAACTCGCCTGGTAGCTGCAGCGCCACCTACGCAGTGCATCCAAACTGGTTTCACAGAGGCCCCTTGAAATGGCGGCCGTTCACGACACTAGGAAAACCTTCTAGCCTCTGTACGAGATACTTTCTAGTAACGTTGGTCATCACGACCTACTGGAACTCCAGACCTGCACAGATATCCGGCTTCAATGGGAGGAGCTTGCGCCCACTTTCGTTCAACCGATGGCCGTAGGTGGCGCTTTTATAACAGTAACGGCGGATTTTGTGGCGGAAGGACGTGCGTTTCGGAGCTCCGTGGCGACGACGAAATCATAAGTTTTTGTGCATGCTTTGAGCTTGCTTCTGTTTTTATTAGCTGTTTTTTGTATTTAAATAGTAATTGGGCGTGCGGACGCTCCTGTGTCGAGGCTTTAGCGACTTCGTTCGTGGCTAGGTGGTCTTTTTTTCTTCTTTTGTTTTGCATGGAGCGGGGGCGCAAATTTTGAATTCGTGGTAAGCGTGGTAAACGTGCCGGCTTTGTCTGGGTCTGGCGGTTTCCCTCGTTGGGCCTGGGTGCTAGGCGGGACCTGTTTCATAGGCCTATGTAACTATCTCAGCTAGCTCTTCGAAGTGATTTGGCGGACGTGCTCGTTGAGCCTGAGGAAGTAGGCCTAGCGATGAAACCAAACAAAGGGAAGGCCGCGGGGGATGCGGAGCAAGTGCAGTGCGACGAGTGCCTGCGCTGGTGCTCCCTCGACGAGACCAGTTTCCAGAGCTTAGCAGACGCGGAAGAGTCTAGCTTTACGTGCAGGCTGTGCGAAAAGGTCAGGGAAGCAGTCCAAAAACTGGAAGGAAATTGGACAGCCAAGTTCGAGGAGCTGAAAACAGACCTGAAGGAGGAGCGGGAGAGGCGGTTAGCTTTGCAGGCGAAAGTCGCCGAGTTGGTCAAGGTGGAAGCGGTGCAGGCCGCGCAATTAGTAAGAACCGTGGCCGAGCTTGGAGAAGAGAAGGAAAGGAGAGCAGAACTGCATAGGCGTCTCGATGCGCTTGAGACGCGCGCAGCGGAGAATGATGGGTCGGGACACCAAGCCGGAGGCAAAAGCACAGAAAGTAGGGTAGACCCTACATGCGAAGTCGGGGGCAGGGTGGCAGGGCAAGCGGTAGTCAGCTCGCCGCCGGTGAATCGGCGTAGTTATAGCGAAGCAGCGCAACACGCCCCGCGGGAGGCGACGCTGCAGCCACAGGAAGCCGGGAAGCAGGGCGAGGTAGGAGAGAGTGAAAGGGTGATCATCGCTGGCGACTCAAACATGGCTGGGTGCTCAAAAGCAATTGTGGAGAGGGTGAAAGGCGACAAAAGAGTGGCGGTAGGGACATTTCCAGGGCAGACACTGGGTTCTGTCATGGAGCGAGCAAAAGAAAAGCTCACGGAAAATGCCCACGTGCGCAACCTTGTCGTAGTAGCAGGTGGGCTAAATGACGTCCTGAACAGGAAAGGGCCAGGACTAGCCCAGCGCTTGGCAAAGGGGGTGGACGACTTGCGCGAGCTATCCCCTCAGGTGCAGATCGTGGTGTGCACGGTGCCGGAGGTGCCTGTGCGTGACAGTCACGTACAAAGAGCCGTAATGGCTGCCAATGAGGCAATATGGAAAATGAGCCGAGAGAAAGGCTTCGAGGTTGTCGAAGTAAACAGGGAAGTGAGAAGTTGTGGTGGTTTTAAACGAGATGGGATCCACTTCAATTACAGGCTAGCACGAGAAGTGGGCTGGCGACTTGGGGGTCGCGCTGTTGCTTTTTTAGGGGGCCCGCGGGCGCTCGGGAGGTCAGAGTAGGTAGTAATAAAGAAGGTCCCCTAGGGGAACAGCAGAAGAGCATCGCCGTCGATAAGAGGAAAAGGAGGAAAGCAAGAACAAGAGCTCGCCATGCAATAGGCTACATAAACATGCAGGGCGGCAGAAGAAAGGAAAAGTGGGCAGAGATTGAGGAGCAGTTACATAGAGAACAAATAGGGGTATATGCGGTTACAGAAACGCACCTTAGAGACTCAGAAGAGCCGCCAGTTATTGAGAATTATGTATGGGAAGGGTGCAACAGAACTAAGTCGGAAAGAAAGGGAGGGGGAGTCGGAATGCTCATCCATCAGGGAGCCAAATGGAAAAGAGTAAATTCACAATGTCAAGAGCATCTTTGGTTATCAGGTACAATGAGTGGGAAAGAAACTTGGCTTGGAGTTACGTATTTGTGGACCGGAATAAATTGCACAGAGAAGAATAAAGAGTTAGTAGAATGCATAAGCGCTGATATTAGGGGTTTCGGGAATGGTGCTGAGATAGTCCTATTAGGTGACATGAATGCCCACATAGAGGATTTAGACGGCTATACCGACAATAACGGGAAGTTAATGCTAGACCTTTGCGAGCAACATAACCTCGTGATCGTGAATACAGGGCCTAAGTGTGAAGGACAGATCACGTGGGAAGTGGGAAACCGGCAATCGACCATTGATTACTGTCTGATGACAGAAGGAATTCAGGATAAGTTGAGAGAAATGGTCATCGATGAGGAAGGGTTTAGCAGCATAGGGAGTGACCATAAACGCATCATTTTGAAAATGGGATATGTAGTTGGGAAAGAGAGCAACGAAAGCAAAATGGCCAGCCCAAATTTGAACGCTGAACGAATAGCAAATATAGTCACTAGAGTGGAGGAAGAAATTGGCAAGTCGCCAAGTAAGGGGTGGGAATATGGTGAGCTTCTAAGTGTAGTAACGACAGAAATACGGAAAGAGAAACAACACGTTCATTGGAAAGGAAAAAAGAAACCGAAAAGCTGGTGGAACAAGGAGATACGAGAAGCGATCGCCGAAAGACAGAAAGCATCTCGAGAGCACAGGCAGGCAAAGAAGGCGCAGTTGCCACAGGATGAAGTAACCGGTAAATGGGAAATATACCGGGAGAAAAAGTCTATGGTTCAAATACTGGTGCAAGCAAAATTAAAAGGTGAAAGTGAGAGTTGGTTGTCAGAAATACGTGAGAAAAAGAAGGCCGCACCTAGAATATTTTGGAATCACATAAAATTATTAGGCAGGAAATCAACAACAATACAACAACATATCCTAGACGAAGATGAAAACAGACTGGAAGGAGAAGCAGCAATAAATTACATCCAAAAAGTAACAGCCGAATCTTTCCAAGGCAAGGACGAGGTTGTATTTGAAGAGAAAAAGAGCATGAAAGAGACCCAAGGGGGAAAGGAGCTAATGCTTACAAATTTAAACTGGAAGAAAGCGGAAGAGAAAATTCCTAAGCACACAGCCACAGGGCTAGACGAGGTTCCCGTTAGGCTGATAAATGAACTGGGACCAAAAAGTAAGGAAGCTCTCGTGAAAGCAGTTGAAAAAACTTTAAAAGATAGACGAATACCAGACAGTTGGCGACAAAGTAGAATGAATTTAATTTATAAAGGTAAGGGGGAGAAAGACAGAATTCACTCGTATAGACCGTTGACCATTACATCGGTAATATACAGGCTAGCAATGCAGGCAATCAAATTAAAGCTTCAAGCTTGGGCAGAAAATAATGACATTTTGGGAGAGCTTCAGAATGGCTTTAGAATAGGTAGGCGTTTGGATGATAACTTGTTTGTTCTTACTCAGTGTATTGAAATATCAAAAGCAGAAAGCAGACCGTTGTATGTGGCCTTTTTGGACATTACAGGAGCATACGACAACGTAGACCACAGCATTTTGTGGGATATTCTGGAAGGGGAAGGCTTAGGTAACGATTGTATACAGCTTTTGAGAGAGATTTACCTAGAAAATACTGTTTGCGTTGAATGGGAAGGGATGAGGAGCGCGGAGAAAGTTCATATCAACAAGGGACTGAGGCAGGGGTGCCCTTTATCCCCGCTGCTGTTTATGATGTACATGGTGAGGATGGAGAGGGCGCTAGAAGGAAGTAATATCGGGTTTAATCTCTCATACAAACAGGCAGGTACAGTAATAGAGCAGCAACTCCCAGGTTTATTTTATGCAGACGACATTGTGTTGCTCGCAAACAACCAAAGTGATTTGCAACGTCTGGCTAATATTTGTGGACAGGAAGGCAACAATTTAGGTTTGAAATTTAGTGTTAGAAAATCGGGTGTTATTGTATTCAATGAAAACAGTGAACAGACAGTGGAGATACAGGGCCAAGAAATACCTCGGGTAACAGAATATAAATACCTTGGTATATGGATAAACGAAGGCAACGGATATATGGAAACACAGGAAAAAACCATAACAGTCAAGGGGAAGAGAAATGCAGCCATAATGAAGCACAGAGCGCTATGGGGATACAATAGGTACGAGGTCCTCCGAGGTATGTGGAAAGGGGTAATGGTTCCAGGACTTACTTTTGCAAATGCGGTTGTTTGCTTTAAATCAGGGGTACAATCAGGACTCGACGGGAACCAAAGGTCAGTGGGTCGCCTCGCATTGGGCGCTCACGGGAAGACTACAAATGAAGCGGTGCAAGGGGATATGGGCTGGACTAGTTTTGAAGTGAGGGAAGCTCGCAGTAAAATTGAGTATGAAGAACGGCTGAGGAATATGGAGGAAAGTAAATGGGCTGGGAGAGTGTTCAGGTATCTGTACAGGCAAAACATTGATTCACAGTGGAGGAAAAGAACTAGGAAGCTTACCAGCAAGTATGCGGCCTGTGGGGTGGGCAACACAGCAACAAAGAAGGTCAAGCGGAAAGTCAGAGAGGCTGAATTAATCTCATGGGTGGCGGCAATGGAAAAGAAACCTGCCATGAGTAACTACTTAAGGGGAAAAAACGAAATTAGGAAAGAAACCATTTATGATAACTCAAAGGGAAGCTCATTACTTTTCGAAGCGAGATCGGGATGCCTTAGAACACGCACGTATAAAGCGAGATATAAGAAGGAAGAAGAAGCATGTGCTTGCTGCGGTAAAGCTAGGGAAACGACGGAGCATATTTTATTAGAATGTGAAGACATATATCCAGCGGTCGATTTAGGCACCACTGGCCTCCTTGAAGCCCTTGGGTTCAGCGGGAGCAGTGGAAAAGCAAACAGGTCCGCAATAGACATCAGTAAGAGGCGATTGGAGGATTGGTGGAAGAAAAGTAGGGAAACGACAAAGGACGGAGACGTACAAAAGCACAGTTCGCAATAGGGTATCAGAAAATTTGGACGTGGTAGTTCATAGTGTGTTTTTTTTTTCTCATGGGTTAACCTAGGTAGGATATTAGGCAGCATAGTAGCAAGAGCTTGGTGGCGCAAGCCACCGCCCCGTTCCAAAGGGGACGCTCATAACATCCATCCATCCATCCGTACGCGGTGGGCGGCCGTGCGGCGTTGTAATTAGTACGGCAGCTGTTGTGTTGTGACAACGCCTCCTATAGCTATATGCCTGGAACGTTGCTCTCTTTTCCATAGGGAGCTCTCTGCCGAGTTTTGCGACCATGCGCCGCAGGACGGCGCGCGCCACCGTACCGGTCCCCATGGCAACCACTGCCGCCGCCGCCGAAAGCTCACGACGCGCCAGCCACTTGGCTGCCGACGTCGCTCCCGGCTGGCTCCCGGTAGCCGCGCCACCGGCGTGTTTACAAGGGCTGGCCGCAAGAGGCGCTCGCCACCGTACCAAAAGGAGGAGAGTACATGCGAGGGAAGGGCAGCGCGTTTGCGGCTCACGTTCCAGGCATAGTATTGGCGGCGAGCATAGAGTTACTATACTGACTCTAGAGGACAAGCTACCCATAGGGCCCATGCATTAAAATCGGGAACCCCAAGAGCGCAGCCATGTTGCTACGCGCCGCGGTTGCCAGCCCCTGAGACGCTTGCTAGACATGGCGACAGTAGTCAGTTTTAATCCGGCAACCGTAGCAGCGTAGCAGCATGGCGTCTCGCTTGTAGTTTCTGTTGATGTGTGCGTGCAGCCGTGTGTTTGGGCTTTATAAGTTGGTTGTTTAATCTATGTTGCGGGACGGTGTGGGTGCGATCCATGTTGGCCGTACAGGTGGCAGTTATGCAACCGAGGGATGATCATGTTGAAGTTTCCGGCGGTATGCGGTTTTCAGCGGTCACGCCTGTTGCAGGAGTGTCACTCGACGAGATTACCTTGAAGCTGTGGTCAGATTCCTCGTTGGCGTTCCGTAATTATGTTCGCACGGACGCGGTATGCTTCAAAATCCGCTTTCGCGATCTATCGTCGCGACGATAGATCGCGTTTTTTTTATTATTATAAGTACTGATCCAGCTGTAAGGCGCATGTAACCGACAAACGGAAGTCTCAGGAGAGCACCTGAGATTATAGTAAAGCAGGCGGCGCAGGAACTCGAGGGCACCCAAGGGAGAAGTGGGGGGATCAAAGCTCGAAGCAGAACGGTACGTAGGTTGGGGCCGCCGAGTCAGGTGTGTGCCAGGGAGTGTTCGCACGGACAGCTCCCCTGGCACGCGCAGCAGTGCCTCGCAAGGTCGAGATACTTTAAAGGCACCTGCGCCCATGATCTTTCTTTTGCCTCGGTGCAGTGAACACGATTAACGAGAATAATATGGAGGGCATCCGGTGCAGTCGCGAATGCGTCATGGCATGTAGCTCGCGTCGCCTGGCGTGTGTAGTAGTATCAGAGTTGGTTGTATGAACTTTATGCATAATACGCTTTGTTACGGTACCTTAACAGAATGGGTCTAGACGGAGTTGGTACATTTTTTTCGTACCGCCCTAATCCTATACCCCCCACTACAAACACACACACACACATATCCCCCTTTTTTTATGTATACATACAATTCCTTGCCATGACGGATCATAGCCTCCTTTATTTTTGAAAAATAGAGGAGGCTATGGACGGATTGACCAGTTCAAGTTGTCAACTTGTCAGTAACTGTCATAGGAATCACTGTAATAAACACAATTCCACAATCGGATTGCTTACTTTCATTTTTTGTTGTGACACTGAGGACTACATAGAACTTTATTGTGCATATGTGAGAGAAGTATGTGGATATCATGAGCTTTAGCCAATGTGCAATACACAGACAAAGCAGCTGCTACAACATGAACTGCATTGAGGGCCACACAACACATATGTAAGTAAATGTGCAAAATATAGGGGGAAGCTTCAAAATATGCTCTGTAGCGCTGCAAAGTATAACATATATTGTATGTGTACAATAAATGTTCAAAAAAACAATGCATCATTGTCCCATTTGCCTTCAAGTTTATTATAAGCATATGTACGACAGGAATCTACTGACACACCTGCAGTCAAGGTGGCTGTTCGAGGTGTGCTGGCTGCCTCAGTGTAAGTAAAAAAAATTGGGTGAATGTCGACACCAGTGTCACTGCTTCTTGCCTCTGACCTGCACGTGCCTCCGCGGCATCTTTGTGCACAAGTGTGCTGGCGTGGCGAGGCGTAGGAGTCATCCGAGAGAAAGAGTATTGTTTAGATGGAGAAGTGGCTGTTCACATTGCCTGTTGCTTTCCCTCAAATGTTTCCTTGGTGACTAGGGTGACACACCCGCAGTCAAGGTGGCTGTTCGGGGTGTGCTGGCTGCCTAAACGAAAGAAAAAGAAAGAAATTAGATGAATGTCGAAACCAGTGCTATTGCTTCTTGCCTCTTACCTGCCTTTGCCTCCACGGCCTCTTGGCTTGCGGAGTCTGTATGAGGGAGCTGCTGTGGCTAGGCGTAGGCATTGTCTAAGCAAAAAGAAAAGGCCATTCAAATGGGGAATTATGGAAATAAATGCAGTTATGTCTGCTTCTTGCACTCCTCTTGCCTAAATGTTTTCAAACATAGTGTCCAGTACACACCAGCACTTTGACTGCTTTTTGCTTTTACCTGCAGGTGTTGCTGCGAGTTCCTTAGTATGGCTGCGTGCAGCATTGTAACACTTAGTGGAGGCATTTGAAGTGGTAGCCAAAAATATAAAGAATCATCCTTGTCTGCATGAATGCTTTCAATTTCTAAATGCATTTCTAAATTTCTATCACTATTAGTGCAAGGGCACCCACATCTATGCGGCAAGTGCCATAGCTCGAAACTGAATTTTTCCTTTAGTGTTAAAGGCGTCTGATATGTCCACATTAGATGTGATGTGTTTGTTTTTATTTATCCCAGTGTGGAGAGAGCATCATTAAATTTGTTTTTTATTTTTGCGTGTCTTGTTTTTTGGTCTATTTCTGAATTTATCAAGCAGCAGCCTCGTGACGCTAAAGTGACTTATGTAATGGCAATCAGCTTTTGTTTTGCAGAAAAACAACGCATTTCCTGACCCATAGTTTGACATCCCCTCTCTCGCATAATTTTGCAGAGTATTCTACCTATATTGACTTGCTTGACCTCCACTGAACAGTCTTGCATTTTCAAATACGACTCTTTCCTTAAAATCATTCGACACTTCTCATAATTTCTGTACCTTGGGCTTCTGATACTCTGCATTCACTATTTTTGCTTGTTTCTGACTAGAAATGTCTTCTTTAATTCAGAGCTTAAATTTTACCTTTGGAACACACGGAAGGGCTTGCCATTGCATGTCTGCATAAAATTTGGGAAACATGTTTCATTAAACATTTGCAAAATCCAATTGAAGATTGATGAATGCAGCTTGCAGTGTGATATGACTGAATGAGCCATAAAAGTAACTCATCTCACTTGGTAAATTAAAGCACATATTAGCGTGATGTACAAGATACGTTACACTAACGTGGTGGGTTCTCTTGCTTATACAGCAAAATAATCGATGCGCGATAAAAAATTATTTTTGCATACCCCTTGCACACACTGATTTAAGGAAAACGAGCTGGAGCTGTCCACATGATCTACTTATTTTACCTGCGAGTATGATCAACAAAAATGTGTCCCAACTGCTTAGTGGTATTTGAGATTATGTCAGTATTGTATATGTGCCTGTTGTCTATAATAAGTGAATTTTGAAAATGCTCGCAGGGATCTGATGTGCACATCTGCAGTTTATGGATACATGTAAAAGACTCAGCATCAAGTGCAAGTGAACGGTCCCACAGGCCCGGAGTCGATCATGCAAATAGATTCGCTGCACAAATTTGTGACCAGAAAAGATAATCCACATGAAATGGCATGCAAGGAAGTGTTGAAAATATTGCACAGTTAACAAAATGCCTACGCTATTAATATGTGGGTTGATGCACTTGTTATGCAAAACAGAGGTGAGGCGTGCAGACAGGACACAAGAGTAGAGTATTTAGTAAACAACACGAGCGCCGCCCACTTCTCTACTCTTGTGTCCTGTCTGCACGCCTCACATCTGTTTTGCATAATGAATCCTTACCAACTAGCTCAGCTTTCTGTCGTTCTAAGTCTCGATGAAAGAGCTCGATTTCGTCCGCATTAGGCACTCGCCTCTTGATTACTTCGTGGCACAGAAATACTCGGCATCAGGCTGTTTTTCTGCTGTGGCCTTTGTAGAAGCATGACTGTTCAAAGTGCAACAATTAAACAGATTCTTTGAGTTGCTTGTGGCTTCGCCAGTACAATTCCAGTGCGCTGGTCCGCCTGCAGCAATTTCCTACTGAAGGGAAACCTGCAAATAAAATCACCGCTCCGCATGTAGAAAAGTGACGCTTCTCAAACGATTGTGATGCACCACAAGAGCTCCCTACTCGCGTGATATTCTCAACAAGGAGATACATTCGTTTACTTACATGTGGAGGTATATGCCGGAGCACTTCGGGGCTTCGGTGGCACATAAGGCACGAGTGTGCCATCCGATGTCGACGCGCGATCGCATGTCAAACCTAAACTGTACGAAACTACTGCGCATCCAAAAAACAGATTCGAAACCGAAATTCGCGTCATCCTTTATTGCATGAATGCGTACATCGTGATTTACATAAGTCACGGACTTAGCGATCGCTTTCTGTAAACTTAATATTAACGCACCACCTTCATAAAGCCATCAAATATGCGTTTTAGATGACAAGGCATGAGGTGACCTGTACTTGTTTTCAGCTCTTTCAATAGTAATTGCGCTGGCCACATTGACCAGTAGCAACAGGGCGCCGCCCTAGAGGTTCCCACTTTTCCGGCCCAGCTTTTCCTCTAGAGTCGTTCTACTAACTCTATGGCGGCGAGGAGTTACGGAGTCGCCCTCTATCGGAAGCGCCTGGCTGGCGTAGTATGAGGGATCACGTGGCGCGCTCCTCATAGCTTTTGCTGTCAGCGCTCACTGAAAACACCACGCGCGAGCTTTCCCGGACATTTCTGTAAGCACTTTCGAAACGAGAGAAGTTTCTTACTGTCTAAATAATAATCTTGGGCAAACTGAAAGCACACAATCGTTTACAGTCGCTATCTCTTTACCGAATACGTACAGTGAACGCCACTGCGCGCGGTCGCCGCGATGGAGTCTGCCGAACCGGCTTCTTGCGTGAAAGGTAGGTGAACGCTGAGAGCAAACTATGTGAAATATGTTCTTATAGTGTTTGTATACTAAATGGAGCGTAATAGAATGAAGCCTCAATGCAGCGATCGCGCAGATTCGCAGCGGCCGACTGCGCGTCTGCATGCTTGTCCGCGCACTGTTTCGCTTTCTCCGCGCGTGCGTTTTCGCACCGTGCCATGAGCTTTAGGCCGCAGAATATGAGCATTTGACAGTATACAAGCAACCATTGTTGCGTAGGCGCTATCAGAGCTGTTCAAAAATAATTTCATTGTAGAAACTTGAACGCCTACGGGGACTGTGATGTGCTGTCGCGACGATTCAATCTTTTTTTTTCTTCAAAATTCTTTGTCCATTCGATACTATTTCTCGAGTTGCGTCGCACTGTATGTTTATCGGCGTTCTCAGCGTGCAATTTCCCGCTGCTCCTTTTTTGTAATCCAGTGCATTAATTCATAACACAAACATGACCATATGCCATGCTTTCTTCAAATGTGCTTCTTACCGCTGCCTTTCCACTCCACTGAACTTGCCAGTATCTATAGTATCGACAAGTTCATAGACTAAACCGTCATGACATTAGTCGGGCAGCGGACTCGGGCGAGCGTCTCAGTGTACGTTTCCAGAACATCGCAGACCGGGCGCCGTAGCAGAAATCTTCCTTGCGTCTGTGCTTGCTGCATACCCGAGTTGTAGCCGATGACTGTTTACCGGTTTTATGTTTCGCGAGCCAAGCTTCACACAGCTTCTTGTCCTGCGGCTACGTGCGAATAAGGCTGACACCGGCCTCCGTTACGTGCGTCCGGCCCTGCGGCACCGAGCAGTAGCCTACCATGTCGCGCGCCTTCAAAGGCAGCCACTACCTATTGTAGTGCTTTCAAGCGTTGTAAAGGAGACACTCGAAGCGGGAAAATTTCGCCACTAAATGAAAACCGCAGCGTACGAGGGAATTTAAACTCGTTTTCAGCTCGCTTCGGCGCGCCCGAAGCAGCCGACGCGGCCGCTATGTCCACGTGATCCCTCCTAGCACGTCACGCCGACGGTGGCGCCAGCTTTTCCAGTGGTGGAGCTCGAGGCCAATATTATAGGAGGCGTTGGTTGTGACGAACTGCTTGTCTAGTTGATGATTTTTGCTAACACAGTGACAGTGATGTCACAAGGCTTTGATCGGTCACTTGGCTCCAAAAGTTGACTGCCCGAACCTAAAAAATGTCGGAGCGTGTAGTCCGCTGCTCTCTAAAATAGCGTTAAATAGCCGCTCCTATTGCCTATTATTAGCAGATTATTATAAATCACAATGTGTATAGATTTCGCAAAGTACACAACAGTCTTATTTTACACGTTGTAAAATTCGCTTCTGCGCTCTTTAGAAACTTGAAATCACCGTAATGTTCGACGACAGAACGATGACCACTCATTTTAACTCTTAAAAGTTGTCCGTGAATGCGTCGTGAGTTCAAAAAGTGAATTACACACACAGCTTCACTGCGTACGTATCTTAAGCACCACCATTATGCTGCCGCCGTACCACGCAGAAAAGCTAGCTTTACAGTTTGAAAAGAGTTCCGTGACACGATTTTTAAGGCCTGCAGTGCAGCACGTTTTAAAGAACTGGGATCGCTTAATTTTTGGTAAGCTTTCTACTGAGCTAGGAAACCAATGACAATAAAAACAAGGTATGCTCACCTTTCCTTGAAACAGAATCGATCAACCTATTGTACATATCGGGCGGAGGACTTATACTCGTGAATACTTTTACTATATACTTTTACCAGGTCATCTGCATTTCACTACGGCACACAGCAGTAAATTCTCGTGTCATCTACGACACTAGGCTATCTGTAAACAACTAAAAAAAAAACTAGATTATCCTATGAATCTTTTTCAGACAATTTTTCCAGTCTCTTATGGAGGCTAGGAAAGGGAAAATAATGCCGTCGATCTAGCATTGCAGCTGCCACCTATGCTCGTTGTTTACATTTCTTTCACCGCTCCTGTAGTTTCACTATTCAAACGCAAAGCATTGTTCGCAAATATGTTTTCTTTTGTATATTTGTGAATTTATTCATTTACCGCCAATACAAGAGCTTTGTGCCTGCCGAAATGGCAAGACAAGCGCTGAACAGATCGCAGAAGCAGACGACAGCGAACAGATTATAACTAGCGCCACTGCGCTCGTACGTTCTTTCCCTAGCGGCGAAAGGGGCGAACTAGACCAGGCGTGCTGGAGGAGGGAGATCTGTGCAGGTCTGGAGTTCAGTAGGTGGCGCCAGATTACCCTCTAGGTGATATAGTGAGAAACTCTATGCTATGGGTAGCTTGTCCTCTAGAGTAGTAACTCTTATGATCGCAACCATTGCACCTCACGCATGCGCAGAAAGGGCGGGTAAATCCAATATTGATGTGCTCGTTACCAGTCACGGCGCTTGTCTAATCTGATGGGCAAATGAAAGTCGGTGACGATTCACTGGCCATGTAGTTTGTCATAGTTTGTCGTTGTTTTCTCATTTTTACCTTATTACATGCATATATAAATACCTTGAATTTGGAGGTTCGCTCAGAACTGTAGAACTGACAGAAGTATGTTGTACCGCTACTTCGGTTTTGACAAATTCGAGTGCTTCACCTGTGTTCCTGCGAAACCTTTTCGGATGTGTCCTGAGGATATCGGTCCCGTGCTGTCTGTGCACGCTGGCTGGGCAAATGCTCTATTCGTCACAGGTGAGCACCAACTAATCCACCAGCAGTACGTACGGTAAGCACTTGCGTAGGTGCGGCCGGAGAGTGCGCTTGCGTATTCGTTGGTCACGAATGGACATGCGTTTGCAGCTGATGTATGTACACATCTAGTCAAGCTACTGCGTCTTAAAACCTAAAGAACAGCAAGTGTGTAAAGGCAGCAAATAAGCTCCCTCATTTTGAACAGTCGACGGGGTTATCCGCAAGTAGTCTTTTACGGCACACAAATGGAAACCGTAGTCTGAGATGACGGTGCGAAAACTTATCATTGTCGCTCCAGCCTTCGAACGGATGCATCAACAACGCCGAAACAGCCCTTGCGTAATACAGTTTTCTGGTACGGCCCGTCACACGGCCATCGAACCGGTAGTGCTCAATGGCACAAAAAATGCTTGGCGCGACATCGGTTGTTCCTAGCCAACCTTGCTGAAATCTTTGCAAGGATTGACACAGGGCTAACATTTAAAGTTAAGGAGCGTAGAACTTTCAAAGGAACATTAGTTAAAGGTATATGTGTCAGTGCTACGGGGTCTCCGTTGACACTTTCAACAGAAACCGCAACGTATATCTTAAAACGCAGAAGGCTAGCCGGGATTGTTGGCACAAACACATACTTCAGCAAAAAGCGTAAAAACGGGACATGAAAAGGCGCGCACGACACAGGCGCTGACTTGCTACAGATTATTGCGCGAGTGCAGAATATATAGGCAGCAAAGTAAGAGTGAAACATCAATGGCTTGATCAAGATGAGAAGAATGACTTGAGGTTGCAGGTGGGCGGATATGTGTTATATTTACAGATACGCGATTTCCTTGTCATGTGTGGGGAACTAATGAATGCATGAAGGACCACATTGGATAATAGCAAGTGCCTCGACAATTTTACGTGCGCTGGTCAGCGTGCTTTTGGATGACTGGCTTTTCTGAAATGGGAGATGCATTGACACAACCTGCAATGTAGAGGAAGATTGTTGCTATATTTTTTGTTTTATGTTGTTGGCGCGCTGCTGGAGGTGATCATTGAGGCAGCATCCCGTCTGTCCTATGTTGGAGCGCCCGCACCTCAATATTTCATAAACGACTGCAATGATGCAGCTGGTGAAGAGTGCTTGATGGTTCTTGTCGCAACCTTTTTTTTCATGGGGGCAAGCCCCAGGCAAGCTGAACGCCTTGTGCAGAAGGGTCACCTGAGACGATGGAGTCAATTATGAAATACCCTTGAGGTGGAGGCACTCCTACATAGGAAAGACGGGACGCTGCCTCAGTGATCGCCTCCGGTAGCATGCCAACAGCATAAAAAAAAATGTAGCAGCAATCTTGTTCTGCACGGCAGCTCGTGTGAATGCATCCCCCATTTCATTAATGTCACCATCATTCAAAAGCATGCGAACCAGCGCACACGTGAAATTATAGAGGGACCTGCCATTATCCAACGTGGTCCTTAATGCGTCAGTTCACCATCCATCCAGTTATTAGACAAGAAAATCGCGTATCTGCAAATTTAACACATCACCCACCTGCAATCTAAAGTCATTCTCCTCATGTTTATCACGCTGTTTGTGATAAACTCTATGCTTTATCCACCAGTGAAATGATCTCAACGGTAGTGTTGGTGGGAGGAATTGATTTTCAAAACTTTCTAGCGTTATTTTTACTAAGCGGTTGAAGGCCACATAGCATAAATTTGTGCTTGGCAGTGCAAAGAGCACTGCAGTGCTCTTTTTCCATAGCCTGGTGTTTCATCCAAGACGTGCCCCTGAGCTTTGCCATCTTAAAGAGCTGTGTCTTTTTATTTTTCGTTGTGCTTAGCAATCTGTGGAACCATGGTTTAGATAGGTTTGTTTTAAACGAGATACATGGTTTACTTAAATGATATTGCGCGACAAAAAAACGACACGGACATGAGCGAAGACAACACACCAAGTCACACCACACGACACACCAACCAACTTGCCCGGAATGCTGCTCTCATTAAGTTCATTTCTAGTTCAGCGGGCCCTTTTCTAAATGTTCTTCACCAATCAACTTGCCCGGAACGCGGCTCTCATTGAGATACACGGTATGTGCGCATGAACCAAATCACTTAGTTTTTGCTGAAAAAGAGACCAGTTCTCTGTCACTGAGCGAGAGGAGAATGATTGAAGGAAGGATTTGCAAAAGATCTCAAGGCCCTGGTTAATAGCATCAAAGTTTGCTTTGTTATAGTTGAGAATATGTTTTTGTACAATGTTATGCGAACAGGCAGGTATCTCGATTACAGCAGACAGAAGCAAGTGGTCACTAAACCCAGTGCTATACTGTAAAGAGGTTACATTATCGGGCACAGATGTCAAAATATCTAAAGTGTTCGCTTGACATGTGGCTTCGTAAACAAGTTGAGTAAGTGAGAAGTCGAGGGTCAATTGAATGAAATCGTGAGTGGTACTTGAGTGTGATGTTAGGTTGGTCCAGTCCACGTGAGGGTAATTGAAGTCATCCAAAAAGTTTATTGTAGCTTTGGGAAATTTGTTGGATAGAGGCAAAGTTATTGTAAAGATCGGAAACAAAGGACACAGAATTATCTGGCAATCAGTAGCACACACCGAAGAGAGATTGAGAAGCAGGTGATGCAATGCAGATCCATAGAATTTACAATGGGCTGCTGACATCAACAAGGAAACTGGAGAAGTGTTTTTTTACAGTGATGAGCATGCCTCTACCTTATCTACTATCTCGGTCTTTCCGATATATGGTATATTCATCTGTGTCCCATTGTCCTTCAGAGTTCACAATATCTGTGTGAAGCCAGGTTTCTGTTAGCAGTAAGTAGAACGTCGCAGTCACTATTATCTAAATAAGAACATAGTTTTGTCCGCTTTGGAATAAGGCTTCGTACATTAGTAAATGACACAGATAACTTTGTTATTGCGGCTGCATGTGACATTAAGGGTTTAACAGGTGGACGTTGTTTAGATGGCTGCACTAGCTATCCGGGTAATTGCCTTACATTATCGGCTGTGGCATTGTACATATACACTGAATTGTCCATTTGCATTCGGTCAACAGTGAGCTTGCATGTGGTGTTTTTTGATCTTGCAAAAACTCCAGTAGCTTCTTTCTAGGTACAACTGTTTGCAGAGAAAAATCCTCGCGTATGGCGTATGGGCTATCTTTGATCTTTGATTTAAAGGTATTTCGAGCATAAATCGATTACATTGCCCTCACACGTGGACCAAGATTCTGACAGGTTATTGAGAATTCCAAAGAATAACAAATTTGAACGACATAGTCTGTTTTCGGCATTGTCGCTACGTTCGATAGTTTTCAGTTTGCCAAAAAAAGTTATCCATACTATTTGCCAATTCAAACGATGTAGCCACGGGGTTCGTTTTTAAGGCAACGGCGTCAGCTTCGATGGCGTGTACTCTGGCTGAGAGCTGTTTAAGTTCCACGTCAACGGAAGCTTGACAGTGCTTAAGCGCTTCTAAGAGATACCTTGGAGATACCTTGATGGGGTTTTACATAAGGGGGGGAATAATCAGTACATAATTGCATTACTATTAAGTACATGCATGCATAAAGACATGAGGCAAATGTATAAATATATAGAAAACACATACACAGGCCCAAATTATATCGCATCAGAACGGCAAGTTGGGCCAGTTGGTTGGGATTCATGGTAAGGGTTGTAACAGCGCACCCAAGACAAGGACAACAGAAGGAATAAAACGACGACACAGCGCTGACTCTCAACTGATTTTTATTGAAGATATGTCTAACATATATATATAGGAGCCATTTGATAACCATGACATGCACAAGACATGACAAGCACAAGTGTGAGACAATGACGAACAAGCCTTCATCAATGGTTGCGGTATCTCAGTAGAAGCCTTTCTTGAACTCCTTTCCTTTTACTTGAGATCTACCTTTGTTTCATGGAAAGGGGGTCTGTATATACAAAAATCAGGTGTATGCATTGGCTCGTGCGTAGCTCCTATTATTAGTGACATTTTTCTAGGTTATATTGATAGGCAATTAGAGGGCCACCTTGCTAAACTTTCCAATAGGGTTTTTTGCTATGTTGATGATTTCGTTATATTTTTTTACCAGAGACATTCACACCGATGGTGTCTATGAATTTTAAAGTTATTCAGGCAGCACGGCATGGGCCTTGATTTTACTTTCGAAGTCCCTAAGGACCATCAACTGCAGTTTCTTGGCCTGAGAATAATTTTTGGTAAAAATCATGTGTGCTGGAAATATGGTTCCAGGCCGGTTAAGCCCATTTTGAACTATAAATCAGGTCATTTCAAAGTAGTGAAGCTGGCTGTAGCGAAGTCTATCCTGAATGCTGCATTAAAAAAGTCGTGTTTTCGTATGACGAAGACTGCTTTTTCCGATCAGGTTACTCGTTTACTGGCCCCGAAGCAATCATTTCATCTGTGAATGAAAGTATGGTTCGCGGCCTCAAGAGCACAAATGACCAAGGTATTCAAACTAAATTAGAAGAAAAAAGGAAAAACGCAGTTTTACCGTATGTACACAAGTTAGCGCACGGGCTTAAGAACGTTACTTCAAGATACAACATTGATGCTCGTTTTTCTGTGAAACATAAGATAGGTCGCATATGCCCATTACTTGATAATTTGCTGAAAGAAAAGCAAGTGAAGGGAAAATGCACTGTCAAACATGTGAACAGGTACGTCACTTGTGCTAAGCAGGTTGTGTATGCCATTCCATTATCTTGTGGTCGAGAGTACGTGGGACAAACGAAGCGATGTGTGAATGTTCGACTTCGGGAGCATGAGCTATCTCTTCAAGGGGTTGCGCCACTTCATCTCCCGGAGCACTGCTAGTCGTGCGGTTGTCGCCCTGAATTAAAAAAAAAACTAGTGTCATTTTTAAACACGCAAGCCAATTGACAAGGGAAATCGCCGAAGCTCACAATATAAAGATTAGGCACAAAGCGTGTATCAGTGAACCGTCTATCACTCTTTATGACAAGGAACTGCATTACCTATGTCAATTTTGATTATGTGTCAGTTTGTCACAGTTGCCTCGACGCATATCTGTATCTTGTGCATGTCATGGTTATCAAATGGCTCCTATATATATATATATATATATGTGTTAGACATATCTTCAATAAAAATCAGTTGAGAGTCAGTGCTGTGTTGTTTTATTCCTTCTGTTATCCTTGTCCTGGGTGCGCTGTTACAACCCTTACCATGAATCCAAATTATATCAACTAGAAATAGGGGAGCCGATAAGTACCTTAAAGAAAAGCTTTGTGAAAAATGAGCAGTAACACTTTCTATAGCAAGGCAGATTGTTCCACTCTGTAGCAACATAGGAGAACAAGACAGAAAAAGTGTGCTTGGCGATGATGGCCCACTTGGATAGTGTTCAATGTATGATGTGGGGAGGATGTATGGTGACAGAGCGAGGTGTGGTAACACTTGCAGAAAAAGCATGGGGTTGCAATGTTTTAATGCGTACAGAATGGAAGGCCAATTCTTTTTTCAGGGATGACTTGCTCGCACCTAATGAATACTTGAAATGGATTAATCTTGTGGCATGGTAAGGTAGATGCATGTTTTAGTTTAGGCCTAATAATTGATGCTTAAGCTAGCTGATTTGGAGGTGCACAATACAATTATCACACAGCGCACTTTTGATTGAGAAGTTTGATTGCAAGTGCCTTGTGTGACTGTAGGTTAAAAACCAACAGATGAAATGGCAAATGTCAGTGACGTATGTGCACCAGGATAGGTCACAAGACATTAAGGTATACTTTTTCTTACAAAACTTACTAGCAGGAACTCTGGCATTGTAGTACCATGGGAATGATGGTTTGGATTTTAAGTGATGGATTTGTCTAATATTGTGGGAAGTGGCACGAAGAGGTAGCCGCTGTAGCCACAGTTTAATTAGGCTGGCCAGCCATGGTGCAGCGGGATCTCGGGAGCGGCCAACACCATGGACTCAGGTCGAGTGCGCTAGCGTGTTCTATTATCGTGCTACCTGCACGTGAGCCCATCTTCTTCTTCGCCTGCTTTGAAGGCAATAGTAGCGCCACTACAATCTCATTGTTTCAGATGTTATTGTGTAGTTATTACACTTAATCTTTCCATATTTTCGAAACACAGCAACACAATTAGCCTCTGCTCGTCTGCTTAATCATCGCAAATTGTTAAATGTTTAATCATGCAGGAACTACAGCAATGTATCTTCAAAATTCTCAGTGCCACAAACTATAAAGGATGGGCGGGCCGCATGGTGGAAGCCTTCATGGAATGGTTGAAGTATGTGTTCTGAAATAAAATAGTTGCGAGTGCAGCGAGTGTCGTCTATTCCTGTTTGTCTTCACTGTGTCCGTGTCTGTGCGCTGCTTCACCAGCAAGGTACTATGATCACTCACCAACTAGCCCAACTTTCCACGTTACTGACCTTCATGGAAGCTTGCGTGAAAAATCATGCCATGTGCTTTGCCGTCATGTGGCTGTGGTTTGCATGATTCCCCTGTCCAAGTGCCACATTGGTCAAAAGGGTCATCGTTAATTATGGCTTGAGGGGAACCATCAGCCATGTACAGAGTTACCGTGCAGCGTCCAGTAGTGGGGCGCCACCTGGCTGACCATTGCCATGGGTGCTCGTGCGCCCCACAGTTTCATGACACTCATATGCTTCCAGAGGCAGGCTGGTAGGAAGATATCCGAACCTTTTAGTATAAAAACAGTGGGCGATAGGTTTGTATGCACTCTATCACTGGCTCCCACCACAAACGAGTGTTTCTATCTGGAAAATAGCCTGCGTATCAACTTCAACGTTCGTACAGCCCCTTGAAAACCTTCAGCACCTGGGATTTTGAAAAATGCAATTCAGAGGCCCTCGAGACTCCTTCAGCGGAGCAGTGTTCCTTGTATTCCTTGAAAATCATGATTGTTCCAACAAGCAGTGGCCACTCGTTAACCTGCAGCATGAGCAAGGGCTGCAAAGCAAGTATATTTCTACACTGAACCGGCGCAAAGCCTTTGGTTGTGTGATATCGCCAGCTCACCCTTCCAGTGTGCATCGCATGTTGAATGTAACCGGCACTTTCTTGGTATGCTGATAATTAACATGCAAAATGCCGTCGAAACCATGCATTCTTTTGAACAGAAGCAGGCGACAATTGACACTGGCCTGTGCCAATTAAGGTTTCTTTCCTTCTCTCTTCGGTTGCATCTCGTGCCACACAGTAGGACGCACACAAAACCAAGGGGACTGCTGTGCACAAAGTACACAGTGAGCGAAGATTGCATGTCTGCCCACACTGGCCAACGCTTGCTTTTCGTTAACGGCCAGAAAATGAAACTTCTCGACTTAAAAGCAGGCACCGGCCTGCCGGTGGGGTGTCTGCAAAGATGAGCAAAAGTGTTGCAAAGAAAAAATGAGTTGTGAGGAAAGGCAGGAGGGCAGCGGAGTTGCTTTTGCGTCCTGCTAATGGATGCCGCTAATTACCTGTGCCACAAAAATTACCTGTGTCAAAAAGGTATTGAAGTAGTGGGAATTCACCAAGGACTGAAGTGAGGATATCCTCTGTCTCCATAGTTGTTCATGCTTTATGTTAAGGGCATAGAAGGACTACTGGAAAACAGTGAATTAGGGTTTGATTTATCCCACTTGCGTAATGGACAAATGGTGCAACAGAAGCTCCCTGGACTGATGTATGCGGACGACATAGTGCTTCTACATAGTGGGCAATAAAAGATATACAGGCACTTGCAAATATCTGTGGCAGTGCAGTGACAAATCTAGACCTCAAGTTTAGCACAGAGAAATCGGGAATTGTGATCTTTAAGGAAGAGATAAGTAATACGTGGTGTCAATTGAACAGCAAGTCATACCCATAGTTAAGCAATGTAAATACCTCAACATATACATAAGCAAAGGAAAGACTTACTCAAGCACCCACCAAGAGAGTCTGAAAATAAAGGGGAAGCGGAATGCTGCAATATTGAAACATGGAGCACTGTGGGGCCACAATAAGTATGAGGGGGTGCGTGGAATCTGAAAAGGAGCAACGGTGCCAGCGCAAACGTTTGCAAATGCCATTCCATGCTTAAAATCAGATATCTTGTCAGCGTTGGAAGTTGACCTACGATCGGTAGGCTGGCTGGCTTTGGGAGCCCACGGTAAAACCACAAATGAGGCAGTGCAGGGTGACATGGGTTGGTCCTCCTTTGAAGTTGGTAAAGCACAGAACAAACTTAGTTTTGAAGAAAGACTCCGGAACATGGATGAAAATAAATGGGCAGCTAAAGCGTACAAGTATCTACCTGAAAAGCGTGGACACAGAATGGAGGAAGCGGTCAAGAAAGTTGGCAACCAACTACAGGGTAATTAAAGCTAACTGTACAGCCAGGAGTGATCAGAAAGAAAGTGAGAGAAACGGAGACAGTTAACTGGATGCAAATAAGGGAAATAAAAAGCACCATGGAGATTGACAAGAATAGAAAAGAAATTGGAAGGAAAAATCTGTTCGATAACACATAGAGCAGTGCTTTACTATTTGAGGCTCGAGCCAGTTGCCTAAGGACAAAACATACTGGAGCAAATATTCGGAACTAGATGAGGCATGTGTATGCTGCAGCAAAAATCTGGAGACTGCTCAGCACATCCTAATGGAATGCGAAAGGATTCACCCAATAAGAACCGTAGGTAACATACACATTGCAGAAGCGTTTGGGTTTAAACTGGACGGAAGTGTCAACTGGTCAGCATTCGAGATAAGCAAGAGACGTTTAAGTATCGGTGGAAAAAAAAAGCAAAGAGATTGATGCGACCTAACCTTTGACAGCCATAGTGGTACAAGGTAGAGTTTTAAGGAAAAAAAGACTTTAAGGAGATGTAGCAAAAATGCTAGATAAAAAACATGTATTAGTATACCTGATTAAATGATGCAGGCTAGGTGACCATTTGTCATCGCCCTGTTTCAAAGGGGATGCCATTAAATCATCATCATCATTACAGAAGCGGCAGAGTAACCAAGGCCAACGTGGTCATCCCAGCGTTCCCATGGCAATAGGGCTTATCGTGGCACCCTGCGGCAGCTGCGATATCTAGCTATGCAGCACGTGGCTTCCAAAAGTGAAACTTTCTGCTGTGGCTGGTGGTATTGCGATTGTGCTGTCAAGTTTTTTTTTTAAGTATACTGCAGGCCCTTCACGGCCCGTGCAGGAGTGGCACAGAAATGAAATGAAAAAAAAATCATGATAAGTCAATACACATAATGCGGTTAATAAAAGAGTCGATGTTATTGCAACACACAATATCGTTAGTTAACTTGTTCCACTGGGAAGTGGCCGACGGAAAAAGGGAATGCTTGTGAATATTAACACGACTTGGGGGAAGATAGATTGTTTTGGAATTATTTAGTCTGGTTGAGCGTTTTGGAGGATCTTGCAGGTAATGAGAATGTGCTATCTGGAAATGACCATGGTATAATTGATAGATGAATTTTAGTCGCTAAATTGCTCTTCTCTGCAAGAGGGATTTTAGGTTTGCCCTTGCTAGCAGACCTGAGATACTGGACTGCCTTTTGTAGTCCGACTATACAAACCTTAATTGCTAATTTTTGTATGTGTTCTATTTTATTTATAAGGCATTTTTGATTAGGGCTCCAGATTAGATCAGCGTATTCTAGGCATGGTCTTATTAGTGTTTTGTATGCATTTAGTTTGAGGTGTGGTGGTGCTGCGTGCAGTTTCCTTTTTAAGAAGGATAGTTTGCCTATGGCTTTTTGACACATGGTCGAAATATGAGGTTTCCAGTTAAGGTTAGGCGTGAGTTTAATGCCTAGGTATTTTACCTGGTCGCTTTTGTTGATTGTTGACCTTCCGATCGAATATGTAAAGTTAAGCGGGAGTTTCTTATTTGTGAAAGACATGTAATATGTTTTTGATGTGTTCAGTTTCAAGCCCCAAGTCTTCCACCAAGAGTAAATTGTTTGCAGTGAATTATGAAGTTCTATCTGGTCTTCCTGGTTGTGTACGACTGTGTACACGGCAGTCATCAGCGAACAGGCGCATCTGAATTGAGTTTTTGCAAGGTGCTCTCTCTTGGCGCCTATATATGCCAGGCGGAAAGTGCAATTTACAGTCCTTTTAGCTGCAACATGGAGACTACCACCAATGGGTGAGACCGGATGTGAGTGACCCTTGATGATCGAAATGTGTACTCTCCTGTAAGATCGACGTCACCTTAATGGGGGAATCTACTTTGAAGAGCAACGCAAAAAGTGCTGTGGGATCTCACAAAGCTCTTGGGGCAAAAGAATGGCAACACAGTAGTGCAAACAGCTAAAAGGGCATTTATTACACCTTTCATACACTAATGCCTGTTAGCCCAATTCTTACCCATAGAACATTCCGATGAGTGCGCTACAAATAGAGGATGTTCGACTCACGGCAACCGGATAGCGAGCGAATATGTTCGCCCCCGTGCTGAGCACCAGTGCCTAATCATTCGTATGTATGGCCATGCAAACAGTGGCGCATTAAAACAATTGTGCTCATCCATCCCGGTGTCCCACTCCGAAGCCTTTTTTGGGATGGTCCTGCGAAGTGTCGGCCTGCGGGCGAGACGACCGACGACTGCGCATGCTGCCGACCCCAAGGCAAAGTGGAACAACATACTCCCTTTTGCCCCTCCATTTAGGTGCCATTAGCAGCGTAACACTCGCACCATCTCTCAGACTAATCTGCAACCACACTGCTCGCTGCTGGCGCTCAGCTACACGGAGAAGCCAGATTGCAGGATACGAGAGCTATGCGGGGAACACAACATCGAGGGATGCATGAGAGGCGAGCATCTCCACAGAGCAAAGCGTTGATCAGGAGCTGTGGTGGCTGCGTTCAGCCCTTCTGTTGTCAATTACCTTTAGGCATTAGAAGCTACATCAGAAGCGGCCACAAGCCAAAGTGAGTTGGCAAGTAGTACCTTTTCGTAGTGTAATGCTTGACTTGGACTGTAGGAAGCATGACACAGTCATTGAAACTGAATTTCCATGGACCCTGAAAACTTTGTCATTGCATTACTTATACAACTCATGTAGAGACGTGCAAGTTTTCAGGAAAATTATTGATGATACTGAAATACCAGGAGCTTCACTTGCGGAGAGAAAAAGTGCGCTTACATTGCCTGTCATAGCCTGTGGCCATTTCCTGCTTCGCAAGTGCAAGATATGGTTGAAATGTTGGAGCACTTTATTGTGCTTTTTGATGAAGTGAACGAGCAACTACAGAAGAAACATCTGGATATCTATGTGTGGCTCTGGAACAATGCTGAGGTGACAGCCAAATACTTCATCATTCTTCGGTCACAGCAGAGCGGTTGACCTCCTCGAAAAGTTGGACAGCCTTCTGCTTAGCAAGATAGTGCAATTTTCAATGGATGACGCTGATATGATCTTGACCGAGTGAGGTGGGTCATCACCACAAAAATCAGAAGACAGTGACGAAGGCAGGCATTGTGATGATGAAAAATAGGAAGAATGTATTTACTTTATTGGTACATGGTTGTGACTTATTAGAGTCGCGAGCAGTTCTGCCTAACACTCGGGCTAGGATGGCCTTAAATAACCCCTTGCGCACTGCCGCTACAATAGATGGAGAGGTCCCCACCGAAGGGGTCATTCACTTCTCATGGTCTCTTGGTAGTCAAAGTGTGCTGTGGTTGCACCCATGGAAGTGCCAGTGCCTGTGTGTTCAGCACAGTCTTGAGTCCCCTTGTCAAGTTGTGAAGTTGATGGTCTCCTCCCCTTCGTGGCCTGCTGGTTACCCGTGTTAGCTCGGGATGTGGCAGGGGTCATAGGGGTGATGCGTTCTCGGTGATGAGGGCAATTACCTTGACATTGGAAAGCGAGCTGGAACATTTCCCACATTTTAGAGGTAGAATTCTGCGTCGGTCATAACAGCCCGTCCGTTGCCACCGGAGGTTTTGAAGGGATTGCAGCATCCAAGCACCTTGAAGAGGCCGGTAGACCCTGTGCCTTTGCCTCGTTTCCCTGTTTAGTCTAAGGCCTGATAGGTGATGCCTTTGGAATTAAACCATGCCAAGCCCAAGGCACAACAAACAGAGAGCACCAATTAGAAAGAGAGAAGTTAAAAGGGAAAGGCAGGGAGGTTAACCAGGCTAAGCTCGGTAGGCTACTCTGCACTGGGGAAGGGGTAAAGGGGATTGAAAGAGAAGGAAGAAAAAAGTTCACAGTTCGCACTGTTACACACACAAGCAGATGTTACACACATCGCTAAGTCACTCGCAGGCGGTCATACAGGCTGGTGCATTTCAAGAAATACACAAGCGCCTTTGTGGCCTTGCACATAGCAGACGCATGAGGCCATGGGCCCAAGATCTCCTCTGTGAAGGGCCTGTCGTCAAAGTGCCCCAAAGCTGTCCGAAGAACACTCCTTTCATCTTCGCATGTGGAGCAGTCACACAGGAGATGTTTGGCCGTTTCTTTGAAATCACATGTGCTGCAGTTGGGACTGCCCGCCATTCCAATTAGGAAGGAGTAAGTGTTTGTGAAAAAAACTCCTACTCATAGGCGGCACGGTAGCATTTCTTCCCGTCAGTTATCACCAGGTAAAAGGTGTAATCTCATATGCGGGTCATGGCATTATAGGTGCCGGTTAGTGAACTCCGGTGTGTTACATTTCCTTAGAGTAATAATATGGGCAAGACCGCTGATGTGCCGCACTGCATCCATTCTCAACAATGGTATCAAGGTGATTTCACATTCACTATGTGCTTCACAGACAGCTTTGTCTGCGAAGCAACTTTCATTGCCAGTAATGTTGCAGTGCCCAGGTAGCCACTGAAATACAATGTTGTGGCCTCTGTCCAGCCTTTGATGGTAGCGTAATCGTATCTCTGCTTCCAATTGTTCATCTGGGCTGCAGTGCAGTGCTGATAAGAGTGATTGCAGGGCTGCCTTTGAGTCACAGAATATAGCCCAGTGATTTGGTGACTGTTGCTGCACATATAGCACTGCGCTACGGAGGGCAGAAAGTTTGGACCCTGTCGATGTTGTGACGCAGCTGATCTTGAACTTCTTGCAGATTGATATCGACGGAAAGACTACCGCACTAGTAGAGCTGGTTAGAGTCGAAGAGCCATCTGTATAAATGTGAACCTGATTGGAGTATGAATCATGCAGTAGATGTAGAGCGGCTTTATTCAGGGCACTAGTAGGCCAGTCGGACTTCTTTCCAACTCCTGGAATGGAAAGCCACACTTGTGGCTGCTTGAGACACTGCAAAAGACTAGGTGGTCTTGTTGCAGGACTGAAATTGGATGGAAGAGAGGATTGGTACGAGATTACGATGCCTGAAAAGGTTGCATCTGGTCTACTTTCTGAGAGAGAAGGAAAGCGTTGAGACTGGGGTCGGGAAAAGTGAGGAAGATGATTTCTAAGGGTGTCTATGGCGATATACTCACTGATGGGATGTTCCCTAGCAATGGCAATTGTTGCGGCTGTTGAAGCGCATCACGGTAGACCCAGACAGGTTCTAAGTGCTTCAGCTTACCTGCTCTCAAGCACTTTGAAATTGGTCTTCCAGGTGCTTGACAGCACAGCAGTGCTGTAGCACAGAGAGCACCAAACTTACCGTGAGAACTGCCCGGTCCACACATTCTTCAAATGAAACCTTATTAGAATCATACCTGCAGCCGTCATTCGAGATTCCAGAGAATTAAAGAAAACCAGCTTCAGTGTGTGTTTTAACCAACCTAATGCCTAACGTTTTTGTTTCTCTTTCCCGAGAAAGCCGCGGTTATTGAGAGATAGAGTGTGCATTGAAACACAGCAATAATGTTGTTAATCATAAATTCAAAACAGACGAGCAAAACACATTCGAAGTAAACAATTGGTGAGTCATTACCCAACTTCATAACCACCTCACCAGAAAAGTTTTGGAGAACAATTTCCCCAAAGCTCAGTGAATGTGAAATCTTTTATGATAATGGCAAAGAGATCTGTGAGTCAGTCTATTGTGAACCTTTTTAATGAACACTTTAAATCTGTTTACACAAGCGACAGTGGTATCTTGCCAACTCTCAGTGTCTCCTTAGCCCTTATGTTGAATGTTATCTCAGAGGGCGGTAGATTAAACATGCTACTAAAACTTTTGATATGAAAAAAAATCTCCTGGGTCTGAAAGCATCCCTAATGGTTTTTTAAAAAGGTATGCAGAATGGGTCTCTAAGTATTTGTGTTTTATTTCACAAATCATCATATGAGGGTGAACTGCCACACGATTGGGTAACTGCCAGAATTAAACCAATACATAAAAAAATTAATGAAATTGGTCGATAGTTTGCAACGTGGTTTTCGTTTCCAACTATCGACCAATTTCATTAACATCGACCTCTCGCAACATAATAGAACATATAATACACAATCATAGCCTTGAATTTCTTTATGAACACAACTTCCTAACTAGGTATTGGCACGGATCCAGAAAAGGTTTTTCAATCTGCACACAGCTTTGAAATCTTACATGAGTTTGCGAAATCCATCAACCATGGCAAACAAATAGATGCTATTTTTATGGATTTCTGCAAAGCTTTTGATAAGGTCTCACAAAAAAAATTAATCTTCAAATTAGACAAGGTACTTAACAATAAAATATTTAGGATAAAAACGGGCACAGCGCAACACAGGACGAGCGAGTAAACAGAACAGAGCGCCCTGTCCTGTTTACTCGCTTGTGTTGTGCTGTTCCTATTTTTACTCTAAAGATGAACCAACCAGCCCCATTGAACACACTGCAAATAAAATATTGATGGGTTGGCTTTCTTCGCACCTAACTAAAAGAGAACAATTTGTTTATTTTTATGATTGTTGTTTAAAACATGTAAAGGTTGATTCTGTTGTTCCCCAGGGCTCAGATTTTGGTTCTTTGTTGTTTCTTTTGTTTAGTAATTATATTGCTACGGACTAGTATTACCGATGATGAAGAGGCGAGCAGTAAGAAGACGACGACAACGATTGGAGGCTAGCGCGGGCTGTTGCCTCTTGGCCAAGTGCGGCGTATTACGTTGTAAATATACTTGTATATAGCTTTTCATTTGCGTCTTCTTACGTAACATATCTGGTGGAGGTGGACGTTCCCTGTACCTCGTCACGGAGCTTCGCAGTGGACGGTACGTCGAGCCTAGCTTCATGGCTCCCGGCGATGACAATTCGACTCAGCCGCCTCCGACCCCTCCTGCCACTTCGACGACCTACATCTCTCTCCCTGCTCCTCGTGATCCTGGCGTATTCTCGGGCAAAGATGGGGACGACGTCGACGACTGGATCAGCCTGTACGAACACGTCAGCCGCAATAACCGGTGGGACCCTACTATCATGCTCGCCAACGTAGTCTTTTACCTCGGTGGCACACCTCAAGTTTGGTTTCGGACGCACGAAGAGGAGCTCACCAGTTGGGATTCGTTCAAGCAAAAGCTCCGAGACTTGTTCGGCAACCCCTACGGTCACAAACTTGCCGCGCAGAAGGCGCTTTCCGGCCGTGTGCAGACGTCAACAGAGCCCTATGTCACGTACATTCAGGACGTCCTGGCTCTGTGCCGCAAAGTTGATGCACACATGCCTGAGTCAGACAAGGTATCCCACATCCTCAAAGGCATTGCCGATGACGCCTTCAACTTGCTCGTGTTCAACAACGTCGCGACGGTGGATGCTGTTATCAAAGAGTGCCGCCGCCTGGAACTCGCTAAAAGCAGACGTATCGATCAGCAGTTTGCCCGTTTGCCCAACACCCCAGCGACTTCTTCCTGTGCCGACGCTCCTCGTCCCAACAACACCGGCGATATTACCAAGATCGTTCGGCTTGAGATTGAGGCCGCCTATCCGGCTGCCTTCGACTCCAGCCCCACCAACGCACCGGCAGTCACGGTTTCCCTGATCCAGGCAGTTGTCCGCCAGGAGTTCGAAAACATGGGCCTTCACACCATCTGCTCGGCCCATCACCCTGATACCCATCCGGCTTCTTCGATTCCGCCCCGTCCCGCATCGTCTTACCCACCACGTTTCCGCAACCCAGCTGAATGGCGCACTGCTGACGACAAGCCCATTTGTTTTCACTGCCGTCGCATCGGGCACATTTCTCGGCACTGTCGAAGTCGCTGGACTTCCCCGACCCGGTCTGCTTATACTGCCTATTCTCGCCCCTCGGGTGGCCCTTCTCGTCCTTATGCCGCACGCTCCGATAATGCCGCCACTGACTCTCCTGCGCCGAACCGCCCCTATTCTCGCTCACCTTCGCCCCAAGGACGACAATCTCGCTCTCCCCAGCCCCATCGCTCCTCTTCGCCGACTACCTTCGGACGCCGCTCCCAGCCGGAAAACTGAATGATGCAGCGCCTCGAGGTGACGCTGCATTGCTCCCTACGCCGCCAAATCCTCCACTGACGTTGCCCACTCATCTGAACCTTCTTGACGTGCAAGTCGACGGTGTTCCTGTATCTGCTCTTATAGACACTGGGGCGCATTTGTTGGTAATGAGCGCGGACTTTCGCACCCGCCTGAAAAAAATAATCACGCCCGCCACGACGCTTGTTGTCCGTGTCGCCGATGGCGGAACAGCCCCCGTAATTGGTATGTGTGCCGCCCGCGTCTCCTTCGCCGATCGCTCAACAGTCGTGCTATTCACGGTCATCGCCCACTGTCCCCATGACATCATCCTCGGCTTAGACTTCCTCTCTGCACATTCTGCTCTAATTGATTGTTCCGGCAGTACTCTCCGCCTTGACCTGCCTGTTCTGGATCCCGCTGAACCACACCCCAGTCGCCTCAGTTCCGTCGACTTTGTTCGCTTGCCACCTACGGCACTGACTTACGTTGACCTAGTGTCATCCCCACCAGCGCCCGACGGTCACTATATCGCGGCTCCTATACAAGACGTCCTCCTTACACACGGGATCACGGTACCTCATACCGTTTTATCTATTACGGCTAATTGCGTCTGCCTGCCAGTGGTCAATTTTGGCTTGACGACACAAGTGCTGCCACGCGGGATGTCTCTGGCCCAGCTTTGCTCATTCGAAGATCACTCAATAGCATCTATTGAGGTAGACAGCCATTCAGCCGATCCTCCTCTACCATCTCAGTCGACAACTTGCACCATCGCCGACTTACAGAAAATGATTGCGCCCGACATGCCGTCCGAGCACGCTCGTGAGCTCTACCGCGTTCTGTTTTCCTACAACGATATTTTTGACTTTCACGATCGTCCTTTGGCCCAAACTACAACTGTTAAACATCGCATTAATACCGGCGATGCCCCTCCTATTCATCGCCGCCCGTATCGAGTGTCACCGGTTGAGCGTCAAGTTATTCACGCTGAAGTTCGCAAAATGCTTGCCAATAACATCATAGAACCGTCATGTAGTCCATGGGCGTCACCGGTTGTACTGGTAAAAAAGAAGGATGGCTCATGGCGCTTTTGCGTGGATTATCGGCACCTTAACAGGGTTACCAAAAAGGACGTGTATCCCCTACCTCGGATCGATGACGCCCTTGACTGCCTCCATGGTGCTCGCTACTTCTCTTCTATTGACCTCCGCTCCGGCTACTGGCAGATTGCTGTGGACGATTTCGACCGCGAGAAGACTGCTTTTGTAACTCCGGACGGTCTTTATCAATTCAAAGTGATGCCGTTTGGTCTATGTAACGCTCCTGCCACTTTTGAACGCATGATGGACTCCCTTCTTCACGGTTTCAAATGGTCCATATGCCTGTGCTACTTGGACGACGTCATAGTATTCTCCCCAACGTTCGCTACGCACCTCGAGTGCCTCTCGGCAGTCCTGGACGTTTTTCGTCGCGCCGGTCTGCAACTGAACGCATCGAAGTGCCAATTCGGCCGTCGCCAGATTACCGTCCTTGGGCATCTCGTTGACGCGAACGGAGTGCAACCGGACCCAGGCAAGATCCATGCTGTTACGCACTTTCCTGTTCCGAAGTGTGTCAAGGATGTGCGCAGCTTCATCGGCCTTTGTTCGTACTTCCGCCGTTTCGTGAGGAATTTCGCCGCCATAGCACGACCACTAACCGACCTTTTGAGAAAAGACGCTCCTTTCCAGTGGGGCGATAACGAGGCCTCTGCATTCTCTCATCTAATTGACATTCTCACAACACCTCCCGTTCTGGCCCATTTCGATCCTTCTGCGCCTACCGAAGTCCGTACTGATGCCAGCGGTCACGGAATTGGAGCAGTACTGGCACAACGCCAGCGTGGCCACGACCGTGTTATCGCTTACGCCAGCAGGCTCCTCTCACCCGCGGAGCGCAACTATTCCATCACTGAGCGTGAGTGTCTGGCCCTAGTTTGGGCGGTTGCGAAGTTCCGCCCATACTTATATGGCCGACCCTTTTCCGTTATCACAGACCATCACGCGCTTTGTTGGTTATGCTCATTGAAAGACCCTTCAGGAAGACTTGGTCGCTGGGCCTTACGCCTCCAAGAATATTCGTTCTCTGTCACCTACAAATCTGGCCGACTACACAAGGACGCTGACTGCCTGTCTCGCTACCCGGTAGACGAGCCTGACGACGCCGACAGTAGTACCGCCGACGGCATTTTCTCTGCGTCTGCCTTCGCTAACATCGCCGATGAGCAGTACCGAGACCTATCGCTGCGAGTACTCATCGAGCGTCTGCGCTCTACACCTACCGACGCATCCGTTCGCCGATATGTCCTCCAGGGCGGCATTCTGTACCGAAGGAACTTCCTCCCTGACGGATCTGATCTTCTTCTTGTCGTGCCAAAACATCTACGACAGACTGTGCTCTTTGAGATGCATGACGCACCTACTGCAGGACATCTTGGCGTAACCCGCACGTACGACCGCGTCCGCCGCCGCTTCTATTGGCCTGGTCTCGCTCGCTCCGTCCGACAGTATGTTGCTGCCTGCGATACCTGCCAGCGTCGGAAAACACCTCAGGTGCTACCTGCCGGTCATCTCCAGCTGATCACTGTCCCTGTGGAACCGTTCTTTCGTGTTGGATTAGACCTCCTCGGTCCCTTTCCCACGTCATCCTCTGGGAACAAATGGGTAGCCGTCGCGACTGATTACGCCACCCGATACGCTATCACGCGGGCTCTCCCTACCAGTTGCGCCACTGACGTCGCGGACTTTCTCTTGCGTGACATTATCTTACTTCATGGCGCCCCGCGACAGCTGCTCACTGACCGTGGTCGTAACTTCCTCTCGAAAGTTATCGCCGACATTGTACGTTCCTGCTCCACTCAACACAAGCTGACTACCTCATACCATCCTCAAACCAATGGCCTGACAGAGCGGTTAAACCGTACTCTTACCGATATGCTGTCAAAGTACGTTTCCAAGGACCACCGCGACTGGGACATTGCCCTTCCTTACGTCACATTCGCTTATAATTCTTCCCGGCACGACACCGCCGGATTTTCTCCCTTTTATCTGCTCTACGGTCGCGAACCGACCTTGCCCCTTGACACGGCACTTCCTCCTGCTTCGATCTCAACAAGCGAGTATGCGCGCGACGCCATCGCTCTCGCCGACCATGCACGCCAGCTTGCCCGTGCTCGACTGACGGACTCGCAAACCACTCAGCAGCGTCAGTACAACGCCCGCCACCGTGATGTACAGTTTTCGCCTGGTGCGCTCGTGCTCTTGTGGTCGCCCTCTCGTCACGTCGGACTTTCACAAAAGCTCCTTTCGCGATACACAGGGCCCTACCGCGTGCTGCGCCAGGTGACGCCTGTGACGTACGAAATTGCCCCTGTGAGCTCCACTTCGTCATCTACCGTGGCACCTAGTGATGTCGTGCACGTCAGTAGGCTCAAGGCCTACTACACTGTTTCCAAGTCCGGCCTTTATTCGCTCCGGGACGGCGCTTTTGCCGCCGGGGGTAGTGCTACGGACTAGTATTACCGATGACGAAGAGGCGAGCAGTAAGAAGACGACGACAACGATTGGAGGCTAGCGCGGGCTGTTGCCTCTTGGCCAAGTGCGGCGTATTACGTTGTAAATATACTTGTATATAGCTTTTCATTTGCGTCTTCTTACGTAACAATATTGTGATATAATTTCTGTTAAGGTCAAGCTTTGAGCCGATCGTATTTTATACTCTGAAGTTGACAGTACGTCCGATCAGTTGCTGTTGAATCGGGCATTTCATAAGGTAGCCTCCTGGTGCGAATAAATGGCAAATGGTTAATAATCTTGATAAAACTGTCTTTATAAAGGTTACTCATAAGAAAATTCCGTTGCATTTTAGGTGCAATGTTTAAAATATACTTCTTTCCGAAGTATCTAATTATGGGTACTTGGGACTTTGTGCAGGGTGTCTCAGCTAACTTTAGTCAGAGTTTAAAAATATGCCGATGCACTCTAAGATGATGCGACCAAACACATGTTGCTGACTATTGTATGGAGTAAGTCGCACTATTTTTGTATTCTTATCCATTTTAGGCGATAACTGATTCTGTTGATTTAAAACTTACTTCAGCCTCGTTTTGAAGAGTTTCAGAATCATAAAAAGTGTACAGCTCTAAAATAGATTAACAGTTTTCCATTATTAGTGTGTTTTGTCATGTTTAGAGAATGTGGACTCCATGCAAAAACTTGTACAAGAACATCACATGTGAGAGCATCAACCATTCCATGTCTAGCTGGCTTGAAAAGCACCTATACAATCACTTAAAAATTGAGCCTTGCGCAATGAATTGTGAAACACAGTGAAAGGAGTGAACCCGCTGCATATGACATACTGTTTCAATGACAGAGCTTGTCAGCACAGCAGTAACCTAAAGAATGGCTCTGGGAGTCATTTAGCAGGACATTGTAACAAGTGTCCCTGCACTCCCATATTTGAAAAAACAAAATTCATTGGGAGAGGGAAAGGGAAATAATAGAGGCTTTTTACATTAGAAAGGAAGGAGATAAATGTATAAGCACTCTTGCCTAGTCGGGAAAAGAAATAGCTTTTTTTGCATGAAAGATTATGACGTAGCTGATTTCCGATGTGTTTGCGACTGGCATACGCATGCCTATGCTGGAAAAGGTATAAAATGGCTGGAGAATTTCAAATATACTTCCAGCTGGCAGTCAGCGCTTGTCTGTGGTATTTGTTTCCTCGTGTCTTTGTTTTATTCGCGTTGTTCAACCTCAGTTCTGGACGTAATCACACCGAGTAAAAATATCCAACCATCTACTTTCCCACTGATTTTACTAGAACATTTTGAATGTTATTTAAACTTGCAGCATAATTCTAAATTCTAATCAGAAGTGTTTTAAGATGTATGTGACATATTTTAAATGTCATTACTTTCATCAATGTGTTTGCTGTTGACGCACAACCTTGGCGCATGCAATTTTGTACACAGTGCCTCAATGTACTCGCATAATTAGTCAAGACTAATTAACCAACTTTGGAACCAACGAAGTTATGAAAAAAATTCCAGTTAGAAAGTTGTAGACTGCTTTGCAAAACATCCGATTAGACAGTTCTAACTTTCTTTTAGGCATCAGTGTTTTTCCGCCTACTGCAGATGCCTGTGAAATACAGAAAAAAAAATATCACATGACATGTCCGCTTGCACGCTGTGGTTTCAGCACTCCGAAACGCTCCACGTACAAATGAACATAGCATTTAGCTTTGTAGCTCAGACGGGAAACCTGATCAGGAAAATACTGAGAGTATAAGGCTTCAACTACCTCAACTGAATTGATTTATTTTAGGGGAGTGGCCTCTGGAAATTCGGTTGGGGGGCGAATCATTGTTAAAATGTATTCGTACCCTGAACTTGTCATGGGAAGGGGTCCCACCACATCAACCACTAAGCATTTGAAGGTTTCAGTGATTACAGGAACCAACTTCGTAGGTGCTTTCCTCGTTTCGTGTGACTTCCACTTTCTGGCAAGCCTCGCATGTCTGAACATAATGCTCTACGTTTTTGAAGCATCCTGCCAATAAAATTCTAGTAGTAACCTGTCTTTGGTCTTCTTTATTCCTAAGTGACCAACCCAGCCGTTGCCATGGCACAAGTTGAGGATTGGAGCCCTGTATCTTGAGGGAACAAGCTGATTGTACTGTAGCCCCTTCGTGTCTTAGTACTGTCGGTACAAAAGACCACTGCGGGGCTGAAAAGTGATGCTCTTCCTGGCTATTCACTTTTCCTCTTGTCTTTCAGCTTGTTGAGGGATACATCGCTCTCATGTTCTCCCACGATTCCCTTTTTATGAACCTTCAGTAGGTCTAAAAAGCCTTGCAAATGTGGCAGCGCCAAATTAGTCTAATTCCTCTGCTAGCTCTAGCTGCAATATTCTCACTGAGCCGGATGCCTTGTCGCTAGTTCCTTCTGTGCCTCTTTCACTAGCTATGTGCTGTGCTTCCCGAGTGTGTGTCGCAAGGCATATTTTTAGCTTTGTTGCTGCGCTTTGTCTTCACCACGAACTCCTGAGCTTTGGAACATGTGAGAGCTTGGACCAAGTAGTCGCTAAAACTATATCCCTTGTTCAACAGCATTTACGAGTGATTTGAAAATAAGTAGGGATAATGTTTGGACAGACTTTGCAATACTGCGGCTTCAGCCAGCAGTAGTCCAAATGCCTCCATCTCTTGTTGTGAAAGGAGCGTCTGTTTTCCTCTTGCCTGAATTTAATGAATGGCCTGACGCATGTTTTCTCCGATTTGTGACGTGCGGCAAATTCATCTGCTAGCACTGCACCACATTCCAAGCTTTTTTGCCTGACCTATCTTGAATCCACAGACGCATCTCTTCGCTAAAGGACCCATAGAACTGCTCCATGCAGATTAGCTCAACAACCTTGATGTGGCAACCAAAAGCATCTTTCTCGTTTAACCACTAAATTAAATTGGCTTTTAACTTATAAGTGAATCTTAAAAAGACGCACCTGATGTTTTAGCGGCCTCCCGTAAGCGGTGGCAGAAAGCCTCCGTTGAGAGATGATATTTCTTTAATGCAGCTTCTACTTTCTGATGGTCATCTGCATCGTCTCGTGTTAGCCTTGCAATTCTTTTGGTTGCTTTGCCAGAAAGAATGGTCAGAATCTGTTGTTGCCAACTCTCAAGTGCCAACCCATTTTTCTCGCAGGTTCGTTCAAAAGCAACGAGAAACAATCCCATGGCATCATTCACCTTGTATAATGACATGAGATCCATTGTTTTTACTCCTGCTTCACCTGACGGTCTTTCGTTTATTGAGAGTTTCAGTCCAGTTGTTTTATTCCTTAAAGGCCTTTCTTTTAGAAGGTTTTACATAAGGGGTGGGATTTTATTTAGATTAACAAACAAGCAGTGAAGATTGTTTTAGTATTGAAGGTGATCACTAACGTAGTCTTCAAAAGTAAGTTCGAGAGTTTTTAGTAAGTTATAAATGGGGATTATACGTACGACAGAGGGAGGTCCCCATAGTCAACAGACTGTACAGCGGACCTCCCATTAGAAATTAGTAGGATATTTTAACACCTCCAGACGGGCTAGATGGTGCATTGCAGAAATAAGCGCACAGAAAGACGCACACAAACAGCCGAGAAAGACACAGGACAGGCGCTAACTTGCATCTATTTTATTTGCAGCCACGCCAGCAAATATACGCGGAAAGGATGACATGTGTAGTGCATAACAACACTGAAAAAACAGTGACAAGGTAACCCAAATCATTAAAACTACAACACGCGTTCAAGAAACTCGATTTCTGCCCTGAAGAGCTTCACAGATGTATGACTCACACATTTATCTCCCCTTTTCCCAAAATAAAAGGCTTCCAATAGTTCACGCGTAGTCTTATCACCACCTTTGCCTAGGATTCTTATGTCACTCTGTTGCGGTTCACACGGTATGCAGTTGGCGCAATGATCAGCCAAATTTGTCCCACCTCCCCTAATAGCCCTCAAATGAACCCCTGCCCGGTCATTAATGCAGCGCCCACTCTGGCCTATGTAAGCCATCCCACAGGTAAACAGGATCTCGTACACAACCCCCGTACAGCAGTTAAACTGCTTGGCATGCTTGTTTCTGCATCCGCTCAGATTTCTATCACACAAAATGCGTGAGCACAGCTGGGCGAGCTTCTTCGGAGCAGAAAACACCACGGGCACGCCATGTCGGTTCGCCACTTTCTTTGCATGGCGGGCCTCCTTGTGAAAATATGGAACCACAACAGGTTTAACCAGGCTCTTCTCCTGTACAGCCTCCTTCCCAAACATGGCTTGGTTTTTCGTAAAAGGGCTTCCATCACAGACTCAATGACCACGCTGGGGTAACTAGCACAGACATTAGCCGGATTATTTGCTTATTAAAACTATACTGCACTGCGTGGGGGCACGACTTCGTGAGGGCAGACCCAGGCATTGGTATGCGATGGCTCTCTTCACTGTTTTCAAATGTCCTGACAGGTAGGGTAAAAGTTCCTTCTGTGCCCGTGGAGCGTACTCCCTACACACATAACCATTCTCTAAAGTAATGTTAATATCTAAAAACTGCGATGAACGCTGAGAAGGCAGTTCGTACGTAAACACTAAACCCCTCCCAAATGATCATGTCGATGATTATTTGATTATTCTTAAGAAACTACAAGTTTTGACGTACACTAACTCGGTGGGTAGCATTATTTACACCTTTCAAAAGAATGGGATAGGTTTAGTGTTTACTTTTGTGTTTAATGGTTTACCATATTAAATTAGTCACTAGCTGACGCTGTAAAATATTTAATGACACAAAGCAATGAATAATATAATGGTAATGATGAAATTATTATATTGAGTGCAAAAAATTTACGGAGGTTTGATTCAATGTGTAAAAATGAAAGTATCTCAATATGACATGGTAATGAGTTTCAAAGTAGTGTGGCTGGAAAAGTAAATTTACCATAATTAGTTCTAGGCTTTGGTAATAAATAGCTGTTGGTAGAAGCAAAACGGGTAGACGTGGATTGTGGATACTGGCCATTAGTAATTATAGGGAATGGGAGTTTTCTGTTAACAGATTTACGAACAAGTATTAGAAGTGAGTATTTATTTAGTTTCTGTAAGGATAAAATACTGTTAGAGCTGAGTAATGCAGATTCTTCCGATGTGAAGCTGCTACGTGTAATTATTATTATTTATTTATTTACAATACTGCCAGTCTCATATCGAGACCATAGCAGGTGGGCATATGATTGTTCATACAATTCATGTTTTATATACCGAATGGTAAGAACATGAAAACATGTAAATGGAAATACATCAAACAGGTTCAATGCACAATTTTACAACACTAATAATATGAATAACAAGAGCAACTCGCAGAAATAGTACACTGCAGGTTACATGTACGTAAGGATTATTACAATGTTATAAAAACAAAGAAAGAAACAAAGGAGGTAAATGTTTAGCTATAGTTCAGAAAATGGGAGTTCTGACGATTATATATGCATAATAAATATTCTTTCCTAACTACTTATTTCATCTTCTAATAACTTAATAAAATCAGACTGCAATACTGTGTTAGTTACAGATGCATCTAGGTTATTCCACTCACGAACAACACGGGGGAAAAAGGAAGACTGAAAAGTAATGTTATTACAAAGGAACTTGTTGAGTGTATATGCATGATTATTACGAAGTACGTGGGATTTAGAAAAGGTAACGTATGCAGAGGCATTTATTTTTAGTCTGCTGTGTAATATTTGATGCAGAAATTTTAGACGAGCTCGTTTTGCTCATACAGCCAAAGTTGCAAGCCCTGACTGTGTTAGAAGAAGAGTAGGGGAATCACTGCGCTGGTATTTTTGGTGGATAAACCTAATTGCCTTTCTCTGGATCCTTCCCAGTTTAGATATGTTTGTTTTAGTGTATGGGAACCATACGACATTAGCATACTCAAGGACAGGTCTCGCATGTGTAATGTAAGTTAAAAGTTTGACATTAGTTGGTGCCAACCGCAGGCACCTTTTGAGAAAGAAGAGTTTTCATAATGCACAAGAAGTAATGTTGTTAATATGTGCTGTCCAGTTAAGGTTGGACGTTATTGTTAAACCAAGATACTTATGCTGTTGAACTCTAGTTACGAGGCTGCCGTTAAGTGTGTAGTGGAAAAGCGATGGGTGCTTTTTTCTCGTTACTGTCATGCAAACCGTATTGTTTGTATTAATGGTCATTTGCCAGTTATCACACTGTTCAGTTATTTTTGCTGGTGCATTATTGAGCAGAACTTGATCCTGGTAATTACGTATTTCTCTGTATATTATGCAGTCGTCTGCAAACAGTTTGATTTTACAATCGATGTTATTTGTAATGTCATTGCTAAAAAGTACAAATAACAGCGGACCTATTACTGAGCCTTGTGGTACCCCTGATGTGACAGGCCCCGGAGCAGATGAGATGTTTTCAATGACGACAAATTGGGATCGGTGAGATAAAAAGTTTTTTATCCATGCAGTAATGGGTCCATTGCCAATCGCAGCTGTAATTTTTGCTGTTAGTTTAGTATGGCACACACAATCAAACGCTTTGTGTCTGTGTATCTGTATCTGTGTAAGAAGCGCTGTGTCTGTGTATCTGTTTCTTTCTTCGTCCTCGTCCAGTCGCGCTTATACACTCTACCATGGATTCTAACCAACTAGCCCGCCAGCGTGTTTTAACCTAGCTTTACTGAAATCTAGTAAAAGTAGGTCAATTTGATTATGATTATTAATACTTAAAGCAAGATCGTGTACGACCTCTGTTAGCTGAGTGACTGTCGATAAGCCTCTTCTAAAACCGTGTTGAACATCTACTAGAATATGTTCTTCGAAATGTGCGGTTAAGTGTTTGAGAATAATGTGTTCCAAAATTTTGCATGATGTGCTGGTGAGCGAAATTGGTCTGTAGTTAGATGGCAGGTTAGTGATGCGAATTGCTTGATTTTGGGTATGCTGTGGTGGGGATAAATGTGTGGGATACGTGTTCCCCCATGATGATATGCAATAATTAATATACGTGGGAATAAAGGCGTAATAGAGGGAGATGAGTGTCTTCACATTAAAGAAATTGCGAACTTTAATATGCTAATCCCATATGCTGCCTTCTTTAAGGATAAAGCATGCTCATCAAATTGTTGTATTTATTCATGCCTCAAATACCCCATTTGGGGTTTTACATGAGGGGTGGGCATATTATTTAGGTCATATTTTCAATGAATGCCTTGAATGATGAATGACGAGTGGTACACCGCTTCAGTAGGTAGATGATTCCAGTCTTTCGCTGTTTGAACGAAGAAAGAGTTAAGATGAGCGGTGGTGCCAGCTGGAGGCAGATAAACAGCCTTTGAATGGCTATGGCGGGATGAAGTGCGATGCGCAGGCGTGATGTCGCTCTGGTGAAGCAGTGAGTGATAAAATCTGTAAAAGAGACAGTCTTGCTGTTTTGCAGTGGTGCTCGAGGGTTGGAAGGTTGAGAGATGACTTAAGTTTAGTTATGCTAGTGTGGTAAGAGTAGTCGGAATGAATTAACTTTGCTGTACGATTCTGTATGGATTCCAGTGTTGTTGCCAGGTTAGATTGGTATGGGTCCCACACTGAGCATGTGTATTCCAGTTTGGGTCAAACAAGTGTTAAATATGCGAGTAGTTTTACTGAGGGGGGAACAAGATTTAGATTACGGTGAAGGTAGCATAGTACACGATTGGCGTCATTACTAATGCTGCAGGTGTGAGGACCAACCGAGGTTATTGGACAAATTAATACCGAAGTACCTTATAAGAAGTCACAGCACATATTTCAGAACCGGCGATAACGTAATTAGCTGGAATAAATTATTGCCGGCAGCGGAAAGTACATAACAATGTTTTTTTTTTGTTTTTTTGACGTTGAGAGACATTAGCCAATCATTACACCAAGCTTCAGTGACGTTAAGGTCGGACTGGAGAGCACGAGAATCAGCGTCATTGGTAAAAGGACGATAGATTGCGCAATCATCATCAAATAAACGAATTTTGGAAGACGAACTTCTCAGTAAGTCGTTAATGTATATTAAGAACAGTAGTGGCCCCAGGACTGTGCCTTGCGGCATGCCGGAGATAGCGGGTGATGAATTTGACAAGCATTAGTTTGTGTAAACAAACTGTTGACGGTTAGTTAGAAAGTTGCGTATCCATTGGAGAACAGAAGGGTTAAGATTAAGACTCGATAGTTTTAGGAAGAGCCGTTCATGAGGAACCTTGTCAAAAGCCTTTTGGAAATCTAGGAAGAGGGCATCTATGGGTACGTTTTAATCAAGATGTGAGCTGATGTCATTAATGAAGAGAGCTAGTTGAGTCTCGCAAGACATGCCTTTTTGAAAACCATGTATATTAGGATTAAAGAAATTAGTGGATGTTAGATACTTTACAATATGAGAATAAATTATATGCTCTATTAGTTTGGAACAAACACTGGTGAGGGAAATTGGACGTTAATTGTGGCACGATGGTGATGATTCTTTCGTTGGTACTGGAATTATCTTACCTATTTTCCAGTCTTGTGGCACCACTCCCGATGATGATTGCTAGAGATACAACAATACACTAAAGATGTGTGCAGTGTTCTTAAGCATTTTGGAATTTAATCCATCGATGCCAGCGTGTTTGTCTAATATGATGCCAAGAAACAGCACACTATCAGTAGGATAAAGTGTGCTGGAAGCAAGGTTTAGCGATGCAGACACTGAGATAAGCTTTTGCTTAGCTGAGAAAAATGACAAGTTAGATTTTGCAGTATTAATATGTAGTCTGTTTAGTCAGCACCAGGTTGCAATGTTAGCCGCGTTGTGGTTAAGCTTGCACATTAATGCATCAAGACTTTTGTCTGAGGAGAAGATAGTAATTTCTTCAGCGTAAAGAATACAGTCAGAGAACTTCAGGCACTGCGAGAGCTCATTAATGTATATTAAAAACAAGAGGGGTCCTAATATAGATCCTTGTAGTATACCAATGTTAGTGGTTTTAGGGTGTGAGTAAGTGCTAGATATTGAAACAATATATTCTCTCTCTCAAATAGTTAGTTAATAATCGCAGTGCTGGGACAGTTATACCAATAGAGTCCAATTTAGCAAAAAGTATATTATGAACAAGTGAATCGAACGCTTTAGATAGGTGAATAAATAATGCGCCAGCAACATTTGCAGTGTCAATGGCCTGCCGAATCTCGTCTGTTTTTTTATTTTTATTTCAAGAAACCCCTAAAGGCCCTCACAACGGGGATATTACATAGGGGGGTGACAAAAATTCAACAAACATCTAGAGAAGCGTATTCAAGGAATAGGCAACAAGAATAAAAAAAAGCAGAACAGCAACACTCAATGAGACATAATGAAAAAACGCAACGTAATAAACAGAACACACACACAAAAAAAATATTAATGCTAAGTCAGTTGAGTATCCCTCCCTAAACCCAAAGTAATTTGGCGATAGGATATGAAATTTTTATAAATAACTGGATAAGCGTATTACGATTAGTTTTTAGACAATTTTACTAAAGAGTGAAAGTATAGCAATAGGGCGGTAGTTAGATGTTAGACGCTTATCTACGTTCTTGAAAACAGGGGTTATTTTGGCGTTTTTCAAAGAACTTGGATGGATTCCTGTTTCAGTATGTGACAGAATATTTCAGATATTAGGTACGCTATAATTTTTTTGAGAGATGGGCTCAAGTTATCAAGACCAGGCCCTGTATATTTTAGACTGGAAATGACTATGTCTTCAGGAGTCGCGGGATGAAAGAAAAAGCTACGAGACACTTAGGGGTAAGTCTCAGTCAATGGATTGTTGTGCCCTTCATTATCTGCACAGAAGAAATTAATGAAGGAGTTTGCAATGTCCAAGGGATTATCAAGGAGAAAATCGCCCGATTGTATCATAGTTATTTTGGAATTACGATTGGATCGACCTAAAAAATAGTTTAATACTTTCCATTGTTTTTTGACATCACTATCGGCAGACTTAATTTCATTTTCATAATAGATAGTTTTAGCCTGTTTGAGTAGTTTTCATAATAAGAATATTTATTATACCTTTCGTGAAGTGCAGGGCTAAATGGCTGTTTTTTTTGTTTTTCTATAAAGGTTACTTTTTTCGATAAACAATTTAGCAAACTGATGCTCTGCTATAAGCATCAGTTTGCTATGCCAAATGAGCGCCAACTCTGCACCACCTATGAGCACCAACTGTGTTATGATAACCATGGGTTACGAGAAGCTGAAAACGTTTTTTAAATTCATTACAACCGTGGAATCTAATATAGCATTAGAAATTATTTTTGAAAATGTGTTATAGGCAAATTCACAGTTATCACATGCCATTACTGGGGACAAGTATGAAGTGCACAATTATTTCAATAAAAGTTGACGAATTAAACTTTCTGGTGAAGTTTGTATCGGTAGTGCCAGCAGTAGAAGATAAGTGCACAAATGTTGGTTAATGATCGGTTACTGAAGCTTCGACAACACCGCAGTCAGGGTTAGTAATAAGATTGGATATCTTGGATTGGATTGTTTATTTGTGGGACGAGTTGGAACAGCAATTAACTTTTCCTAACCAAACCCATTGAGGCAGATAATGTAATCATTAAGTAGTGGGTTGGATGTATGTAAAGGTTAATATCGCCCATGGTAATGACATTTTTCTGCTTGAATGTTAAATTATGGGGTAAATCACCTAGGGCTAAGCAAAACGCGCTTCCAGATAAGGAAGGTGAACGATAGATGCAACAAACTATTAGGTATTTCTTGTGAAAAAAAAAATGCATCATGAAATTTGATCCAAACAGATTCACAGTTTGCCACGTTGAGTGTCAAATCAGATTGCCTATGGAAATGCAACTCTAAAGGCACAAAAATAGCAGCACCACCATGATTACTGTTATCACGGTGGCAGTAGTCAGAAGATTATGAAGGAACGCTATACAAGTTATTGTGAGATATGCAGAGCCAGGTTTCACTGATGCAAATAACAGAAATTATGATGGGTAGATGATAACAAATTTGTGATGCCATCCATGTTTTTTTGCAGGCTTCGCACATTTAAATGGATTAGTGAATGGCAGGGTGATGAAAAATTAGCCTCAAGTTCTTCAGGTAAAAAGTACGAAGCCATTGGACACAATTTAGGTTGAAAGTTGGAAGGCTTATGCAAGGTTAGGTAATAATAGATAGATCAGAATCGGAAGCGATGTGAAATACCCACCTGTCAGGAGATTTCCACACCTTGATCTGACAGTTTTCCGTCCAGATGAACTGCCAACCTTTTTTCTTCTTTAAGGCAGGCATCCTGGAGAACAAACGGTTATTGTCTGGCGATAGATGCTCATTGACGAATATCGCCTGCGTGTTCTCTCCTGAAAACTCTATACTTCGGGTATTCACTCGGGGCCCTTCGCGCCTTCTTCATAAATTGTTTTTTTTTTGCTCGAGAGCAAAACTGCGTGATTATATTCTTTTGACCAGACTTTGCTGGTAGACGATGCACTATGTCAACATCAGTGGCCGAGACTGTACAGTTGATTTTGTTGCCGATGGCAGTCGGATTGTGGTGCACTCCTCCCCCTGGGTACAGGGCACCCCCTTTATTTCCAAGGTATTTAATCTTGAGTATTGCTCAAGGTCAGCGATTTTCCTTTGAAGGGCCTCGTTTTCTGCCTTCAGAGCGCGGTTTGCCTCGGACAACTCAAGCTGTTGAAATCGGGTGGACTCGACTACGTCGTTTAAAAGCTTTAGACTTTCATCCACGCAACCAACTTTAGTTCTCATCGCATCAACGTCTAAGCTTGTGTCCTGAAGCTTAGTTTGTATACTAACTGCAATCTGGTCGACTAATTCATTCAACCGATGCTTCAATGTAGCTTCTAGCTCATCCATTCGCTTACAAAGTTCAACATTTGTCAGCATTGCAAGGATGGCTAAATAGCGAACACAATGTGAGTACATAAGCAGGGAAAAACAATAGCAACAACAACAGTAGCAGCAGCAGTTGCAGGATTGACAAATTCTAAGAAATGTTGACACGTGTACATGTTTGAGTAGAACATGTTGCTGGGCGAGTTGGTTGGGATCTAAAGAATACATTGTTGCGCCGCAGGTAAATGCGCATTACCTTTATTGATTACAGACGATTCATGCTCCCGAGCCCGGTCATTAACACATCTCCTTGTTTGTCCAACGTAGGATTTCCCACATTTTAGCGGTATTTCGTATATAACGCCCCTCACACATTTCACGTACTGTCTAGTGTGCTTTTTCTGGCATCCTGACTTTTTGTCAACGCGACTTATGCGCGGACACAGTCCAGCCAACTTGCATGGTGCCGAGAAAACAACTGGCACACCAAACCTAGTAGCGACTTTCTTCAAGTTGTGGGAAAGCTTGTGGACGTATGGCACCACTGCGGGTTTGCCTCGTTTTTGGTTGGGCCTATGCGTATGCCTTTTTCCCTTCACCTTCTGGAGCAATGTTTTAGACACCGCCCCAACGACCGAGCTCGGGTAACCGGCTGTGTGTAGCCTTGCCAATTGCTTATCAGAGCTAGTCTGCATCGCATGGGGGCACGACTTCATGAGAGCAGATGCAAGGCAAAGAGTGGCTATTCCTCTTTTAACTGACTTTGAGTGTGCCGAATCATACGGTAGCAATTTCTTCTGGGCACGTGGGCTATACTGCCAACATACGTGGTCTTTGTCAAAAAATAAAGACAGATCTAAAAACTGAAGAGTGCCGTGGGAAGGGATTTCATGTGTAAATAGCATGCCCTTCTCATGTAGTCTAAAAACATCTAAGACCTGGCTAATGCACTGGTCAACAGTAAAATCATGGTTACATTTTAAAAGAATTAAAAAATCATCGACATATCTAAAAGCCTTAAGGTAGAACCTGTCGTCAAAGGAACTGTGCAGGTTGCGGTCAATTGAAGCCAAGAAAATGTCACACAGCACAGGAGCGGCGCAGGACCCGATGCATATCCCTTCTCGTTAAACATACAATTCATCGTTAAAAGAAATAAAATTAGACTTTAAGTAAAATTCCAATAAAACCATAAAATTGTCAATGGATATGCCCACTAGATTCTGAAAATCTACTGGGCTGTTGCGGTCAATGCAATCCCTAATAGAGGCACACTATTCCTGTTGAGGCACTGAGTAAAGCAAATCAACTACGTCTACAGAAAAAGCGTGTGTGATAGAGGCGTTTCCTTTCAGGAATTGAATTACATCTCTAGAGCTCTTAGTCGTGAAAGGATCATTCACTTGCAACGATTTCAAGTTCTTTAAAAGAAACTGGCTATCTGCTGCCAAGATCCTTTCTCGCTTACGATGGCACGGAACGGAATTTCTTCATATGAGATTTTGCTGTGAAAAACAGGGTTAAGGAAGCACCTTTACAATCGCTTATTGCCATGACTAACTTCGAAAGATGAAGTTCTGTGCAAAGGGCTTCAGCTTGTTTCTTGACTCTTGTTGCCTTTTCTTTGACTAGGACAAAGTTCTTATCTACAGCTTGTTGTGCCTTGTCGCTAAACACACCTCCTGAGAAGACCACAAAACGTCCTTCCTTATCAGACTGAAGAAGCTAGAGGTTATTTTCTTTGAAAAAAGTTACGATGGTCCTTGTAGGGTGTCTGGACTTGTCGAACCGCACTTTGTTGGGTGCTCTACCAAGGGCATCAACACCTTCCAAGAGGCATCTCTCCTGGTTTCACTGACCAAAAACGAGGCATACCTGCAGTGGTGCCATACGTCCACAAGCTTTCCCACAACTTGAAGAAAGTCGCTACTAGGTTTGGTGTGCCAGTTGTTTTCTCGGCACCACACAAGTTGGCTGGACTGTGTCCGCGCATAAGCTGCATTGACAAAAAGTCAGGATGCCAGAAAAAGCACACTAGACAGTACGTGAAATGTGTGACGGGCGTTATATACGAAATACCGCTAAAATGTGGGAAATCCTACGTTGGACAAACGGGGAGATGTGTTAATGACCGGGCCCGGGAGCATGAATTGTCTTTAATCAATAAAGGTAATGCGCATTTACCTGTTCATTGCACGGTTTGCCTGGAAGGCAGATGCCAGCCACTGCTGCGTGAGATAAAGATACTTGGCAGGAGTGGTGATACGTTGGCAAGAGAACTTTAGGAGGCATATCACATTAAAGAGAGAGGCACGAGTTGTTTTAGTGACACGTCGGTTTTTCTGTTTGAAAACAAGTTGCAACTCTTAAAAACGTCACTGGAATCGCTCTAGGCAACACTGATGTACGCATGCGCATTTGTTCATTCTCCCTGCCCTGCCGTAAGAATAAAATCAGTTGAAGTTCAGCGCTCAATCTGTCGTTTCGTACTCTTCCTTCCCAAGTCTTTATTTTCCTTTTTTGGCGCAACAATGTATTCTGTACATGTTTATCTTTATCAGATGACCACGTTTCACCGCCTAACAAATGTTATCGCTCAGCGCAGGATGCGCCTACATGTATCGGAAATTTCTAGAATGTTATCGATGCTTCTATCTGCTGTCTGTTGTCGCCGAACCTTGTGCAATTTGATTGAATGTATGCGCGTCTATTCATGATTCCATTGAGTCTATTCGCGCATGTATGCGCGTCCATGATTGCATCCATTCGGACTGTGCTCGGCACCCGCAACGTTTCAGCGTGTCATGGACATGGTGTTAGCAGGCTTGCAGTGGCAGACGTGCCTTGTTTACTTGGATGACGTCGTTGTCTTTGCCAGAAATTTCAACGATCACCTTAGGCGGGTTGCAGCAGTATTAGAGGCCATCAAGTCATCAGGGCTCACTCTGAAGCCAGAAAAGTGCCACTTCGCTTACGATCAGCTTCTGTTCCGAGGCCATGTCATCAGCAAATCTGGAGTCTGCCCTGGCCCGCAGAAGACAGCTGCCATCGCAAAGTTCCACAGCCCATTGACAAGAAGGCAAGGCATAGATTCCTTGGCATGTGTGCCTATTATACCCCTGACACACGGGCATAACTAAAGTCCTTTCCAGTAAACCCCTTTTGCTACTCTGAAGGACCCTTTACAGAAAGGAGTTGCGCCGATGACACACGGCACCGCACTGAACTTCTTTAGGTGGTTCTTCAGATGAACGCCGCAAGAAAAATAGCGTTGGCTGTTAAAGCCACAAGAGAGAAAACATTCCTAAAAAGCTGCGCATTTAATCACACTTAGCTACTGTAGAACCTAAAAATACATTTTTTTCATTGTTGATGGCTAATAATGCTTATGGTCGTTTATTTTATTCGCGTTTTTGCGTTGTTAGCAGCCATTTAACTTGGTCCAGCAACTATGTGCAGCCGGTGTTTTACTGTGCGTGCTGTTCATTGGTGATGCCCCCGTTTCTGTCGTCCTTTTTCACGTCTTTGTCGTCCCTTCCTTTGTGCGTGCAGGCGTAACGCGTTTTATTCAATATGTTATTCCAACAACTGTGGTTTCTTCTGGGTATTTCCTGTGGCCGCTGATTGTGCAGTCTCCATCTCGCGACGTGAACACACCACATACGCGCAGCAAACGACGACGACACTGCCGGAATTCAATATGGCGGCACTAGCGACGTTATGCGAGCGTTTGAGAGTATAGCTAGAGGAAATCTTCACTATTCGACAAATTATATTACCGCTAACAATTAAAACATTTTCGCAAGATAAAAAAATACCTATGGGCACCATAGTTGTGTGGCAGGTTTCCATCTATTGACGAGTTGTGCACGCTGTGTGCGACAGTAGGTCCTTTTCCGCTCGAAAAGTAGTTGCACGATCTCCTTTTCCGAAAAGGAACTTTGCCGTAAAGGAGATACTCCTTTGTCATGTGTCACTGCACTTAAACGCCTTTCCGGTAGATGTCCCCTTACCTAAAGAACTTTAGTGTGCCCGTGTGTCAGGGGTATTATAGGCCCTTCGTAAAGGACTTCTCACATGTCGCAAAACCACTAACACATCTAACCAAATGCAGTGTCGAGTTCAAGTGGTAAACGCCGCAGGCCGACGCATTTCAAGAACTCAAACGACGCATGCAGTCGCCGCCGGTACACTTTGACGAGGACGCCAATACCGAAATCCGTACTGACACCAGTAGCCTAGGCCTTGGTGCCGTCCTAGTCCAGAGGAAAGATGAACTTGTAGTTTAGCAGAATGCATTGTTGGGCAAGTTGGTTCGTTGTATTTGGAAAGATTGGATGCGCTTTGTAGACGATCACAAGGAAGAAGGCAGGACAAGACAGAAGACTGTCCTGTCTTCTTCCTTGCGATCGTCTACAAAGCGCATCCAATCTTTCCAAAAGATGAACTTGAATGGGTGATATCTTATGCTAGCTGGTCGCATCATCCTCAAAAGTGGATGGCAATTATTCTACGACTGAAAAGGAATGCCTCGCCATCGTTTGGGCTACAGCAAAAATTTCACCCATACCTATATGGCAGGCCATTTAATGTGGTCAGCGACCATCACGCATTGTGTTGGCTAGCTAATCTAAAAGACCCTTCAGGATGGCTGGCACGGTGGGGCCTCAGACTGCAAGAATATGACGTCACGGTAATCTACAAGTTCCGACAAAAACACGCCGATGCCGACTGCCTATCACGTGCCCCCATTAATCCCCTGTTGCAACATGATGAGGGCGACGATGCCTTCCTTGGAATAATAAGCGCAGAAGTCATCACTAAACAGCAATGAGCAGACCCGGAGCTAAAAGGCCTCATCGAGTATTTGGAAGGGAACACTGACATTGTCCCTAGGGCATTTAAGCGTGGATTGTCTTCGTTCACGCTACAAAACAACCTGCTCATGAAGAACTTCTCACCAGTCTGCGTCAACTACCTCCTTGTCATTTCGTGAGTGCTGCGTCCAGAAGTACTGCACGCCCTACATGACGATCCAACCGCTGGGCACCTCAGATTCTCCCGGACGCTGTCGAGGATACAGGAAAGGAATTACTGGCCACGTCTGACCGCCGACGTCGCCTTTTACGTCAAGACATGCTGAGACTGTCAGTGACCCAAGACACCACTGAGAAGACCAGCAGGATTACTACAGCCGATAGAACCTCCTTGCCGACCATTTCAGCAGATCGGGATGAATTTGTTGGGACCATTTCCGACATCAACATCTGGAAACAAGTGGATCGTCTTGGCAACGGACTATCTCGCCTGCTTCGCTGAAACTAAAGCTCTGCCGAAAGGTAGCGCAGCCGAAGTGGTGAAATTTTTCGTCAAAAACATCCTGCTGCGACATGGCGCCCCAGAAGTTCTCATCACCAACAGAGGAACGGCTTTTACAGTGGAGCTCACCCAAGCCATTCTGCAATACAGTAAGACAAGCCACAGGAGGACAACTGCCTACCACCCGCAGACGAATGGTCTCGCGGAGCGCCTAACAAGACCCACGCCTACATGCTAGCAGTGTACGTCGACATCGAGCACAAGACATGGGACGCGGTCCTGCCATACTTAACCTTTGCTTATAACACAGCGGTGCAAGAAACAACACAGATCACGCCGTTCAAGCTGGTTTACGGCAGGAACCCAACGCCGACTCTCGATGCCATGCTGCCGCACGTCACCAACGAAGAGACTCTTGACGTTGCTACCTATCTCCAGTGAGCCGAAAAAGCCCGACAGTTGCCCGCCTACAGATCAAGAACCAGCAGCGTACCGACAGCCGACACTACAACCTCCGACGACGCTACGTCCTGTACCAGCCTGGCGACCGTGTTTGGGTTTGGGCCCCAATACATCGACAGAGACTCAGTGAAAAACTATTGAGACGCTATTTCGGACCCTACAAGATAATCCGACGTGATCGCGAACTGGACTATGAGGTCGTGCCAGACGGTATTTCGCATTCACTGCAGTGCCGAGCATAATCTGAAGTGGTCCACGTGGTGCGTCTTAAGCCCTTTTACACACGCTGTCGAATTTCCTTAGTTTGTTGTTTCTTTGCTACGGGTGTTTTTGTTTATTACTTTCGTGTTTGCAGCATCGATTCGATGCTTTTTAAGAGTGGGGTATTGACACGTGTACATGTTTATCATTATTGGGTGACCATGTTTCACTGCCTGGCAAATGCTATCGCACAGTGCAGGACGTGCCTGCATGTATCGGAAGTTTCTGGAATGTTATTGATAGATCCATCCGCTGTCTGTCACCGTACCTTGTGTAATCTGATTGCATGTATGTGCCACGTGAATAGTGTAGAACTTTGTGGAAGGCACGCGGGTCCCAGCGATTACTCTGGAACATTCGACGACTGATGTATAAAAGCCGACGCGCTTGACCTGCTGATCAGATTTTGACGATCACTGACTGTGTTTGCCACTGTTGCCTGTTTAGTGTAGCCTGTTTTTGTGGGCACAGGTTCGACTAATAAAAGTTAGTTTCATCTTCCACAGTATTGCTACTGTGTTCTTTATACGTCACTACCACGTGACAATATCAAGAATAAAAGCAACTGACCTGTGAAACCAAGGAAGTTCGCTTAGTTGGATGCTCGAGAATGCAATTGCTGCTGCTACAACAGTGATGCTCTCGCTGGGACGGCTTTTATGTCAGGAATCCGGACTGTTCAGAACGCAGCATTGGGGTGGTGTCAGTGGAGTGTGCACTGAGACCAGCAGGGTAGTTAGTGCCCCACAGGCACATGTGCAATGCAAGGATAGTCAGCCAGGTAGCCACCACAGCTATCTAGAGGACAGCCGATGTAGCTAGCCTGTGAAACCAAGGAAGTTCATTTAGTTGTGTGCTTGAGAATGCAACTGCTGCTGCCACGATGAAGTGATGAGGGGCAGGCATTACCGGTCTGTAACTGCTCGAAAAAAGAATAAGGCACTAAAGGTAGTCGCAATGATGGACGGGTAACCTGAAGTGGATAACTGGTCTGCGAGATATCCGTGCCGTGGCTGTTATATAGGGTGACTGATCGCGAGAAGAATGAAACTATGATAAAGGACGAGATGTGCGATGCGGTGATGAAAAGAAAGGGCCAGTAGGCTGGATTTTGCTTTCGGAGATGAAATGCTGACGTCGTATGAGTAAGAAGAGTGAATGAATCTAGCGGCATGACTTTGGACTGCTTTTAATGCATTGATTAAATACGCTTGGTATGGGCCCCATATGGCAGATGGGTATTATAATTTTGGTATAAGTGATTTATACGCGAGTAATGTTACATGGTGGGGGGGGGAGGGGGGGCAAGACGGAGATCGTGCTTGAGAAAACTGAGTGTTTTATTTGATGCTGAAATGATGTTAGCAATATGGTATGCCACGATAAATCGTAAGACAAGGTTATTCCTAGATATTTAAAGATGGTACTAATTCATTTGGGGTGTTAACGATAGAATATTGGAAATTATGTGGACTGTGGCAATGAGAGAAGGACACGAGTTTGCATTTACTAGGGTTGAGGGACATTAGCCAGTTTTTACAGCTATTTGGCATGTTGTTAAGATTTGCCTGGAGACTAAGTTGATCATGAATGTTACTGATGGTGTGCTAAATGATGAAGTCATTTGCAAACATTTGAATACTGCAGGAAACATGCTCAGGAAAATCGTTAATATATATTTGGAATAGAAGAAAAATAGAAGAGTTCAGATTGTGAGGGAAGGGTTGAACAATTGCGGTAATGAAGGCGAAACCGTTGCCGAGAGGAACGAGGCCATGTGCAGTTTCGATGACCCTACTTTAATACAGTGATGAGAGAAGTGAAAGTAACCGTGTTAGATAAACGCTAAAAAACATGTAAGCACTGCACACTTCCCTAATGTTAGCCAACGAATAAAGTCCCGTGGAATTATATAGTCTCACACCGCGATAAACAGTGTTCGCAAGCGTTCATCCTGTGGGCGTCGATGTAGTGTCGCTGGGTCGGTAGATTCCGCTTCATGATGACGGCAGGGACGAGCATGGCATGGGCAGATGGGTCGCAGGTGGACAAAGATCGAACAGTAGGGTAGGCCTGGCACAGTTTGGTCCCATACAACCAAAGGAAGGCCCAGGGCTGGAATTTGTCCCAGTCCGAGTACAGCGGACCGTGGTCGGCTGAGGAATCGCCAGGTAAATGAAGTAGCCAGACAGCAGCTGGGCTTTGAAGACCCGAACCCGACGAGTTCTTGCGGCCTGGCACTGCTTGCTTCTGTGCTGCTCCACAATCTTTTCCCAGCACTTTTTTTTCTCGTTCTTTGCTTGTTAGTTTGCTATTGGTCAAAATTGTTGAATTGTCATTTCCAGTCTTCTTGCTTTTCTTTATCTTTAACATCGTCCTCGTGTGATTTCCTCTAAGCACTGCACAACACCATGGCCACCGTGCACCATATAAGAATACTGCGCACGACATGGCAACACCCCCTCCCCCCCCCCCTTTTGAAAGCTTATTTGGAAAAGAAAAAAAAAATGCCTGAAATGTGCGCGAGACAGGAAACAAATGTTTCAGCACAAAGCAATAAATGACCATAGACAACCATAGACATCTGTGTTATGAATATCAGTGTATCAGAACTAATAGGTGGAGTGGTAGTTAGCAACATAAGTGATCATCTACCCGTGTTTTGTGTTATTGATCACTTCACACGCAGATATATTGAAGTAAGCAAATATCGAGTCGTAAATGACAAATTGCTTGAAAAATTTTTTTCGTTAGTGGAGGCCATAAATTGGACTAGCGTGTTTGACTGCAGTGATCCTAATGATGCTTACGAGGAATTCTACATGAAGTGAAAAGTAAGTTATGATGATGCGTTTCCTTTACAATGTGGCCGAAAGAATAAGAAAGCAATAAGAAAACCTTGGATTAACCCTGCACTATACAGAAGAATAAGAGAAAAAACAAGATGTATCACGCTTTTATTAGTACGCGCGATGTAAACCAATTTAAGGAGTTCAAGGAGCTTCGAAATAAACTAACTTCAGATCTAAAGAAAGCAAAAGAAAATTATTATGAAAGTTTGTTTCTTCGCCATCAAACTAATGTAAAAAAGATATGAGAAACAGTAAACAGATTGACAAGCAGAACCAATGCAATAACCAGCGTACAAGAGATTGAGATAAATGGAAATGCGATAGCAGGGCAGTGTTTGGCTAACACCTTCAATGAGTACTTTATACAATCAGGGAAGTCAGATAGCGCCATTATAGGCAGTCAACAACCAACAAGACAAATCAATTCTTACCAAATTCGTTTGTTTTGTATCACGTCTCCCTGCAAGAGACTGAAGAGTTACTTAATAGAATAAAAAATGTCGCCGCTGGTTATGACAAATCTAGGGCTGAGCCAGTAAAGTATGTTTCCAAGTTACTAAAAAACGTTCTCACCTATATTATTAACTTAATGTTTGATACTGGTATCTTCCCTGACCAACTGAAAATAGCAAGGGTTGTTCCGATACACAAATCCGGAGACAAAAATGCCCTTACAAATTATCGGCCAATATCGGTATTGCCTGTTTTATCAAAACTCATTCAGTGGGCAATTAGTGATCGCATAACAAGGTTCTTAGGGAAATATATCATATCTAGTCTGCAATTTGGATTTCAAAAACACAAGTCAACTGAACAGGCACTACTTTGTGCAAAGGAGAAAATTCAAGGTATTGAAAATAAGGATTTTACTTTAGGTCTCTTTCTAGATTTGCAGAAAGCATTTGATTCGGTGAATCACGATATTCTACTTCTAAAACTGCAGTGTTATGGAATACGTGTCATGTCATTGAAATTAATAACCAGCTATCTTGAGAAACTCTTCCAATTTACAGATGTTAATAATTATTCCTCGACGTCGTTAAAAGTAACAAATGGAGTAGCCCAAGGATCAGTATTAGGTCCTACCCTGTTTTTGTTATACATTAATGACATAACTCAGATTGACAACACCCTTGATATAGTAATCTTTGCGGACGATACTAACATATTTTTCACTTCACGGACGAAACGTGAACTTCAAGAAAAGACTAATCATTATCTACAAAACCCACCCAAATGGCTAAATAATAATTGTCTACAATTAAATGCCTCTAAAACTAAATACATCATTTTTTCTCCTCCAAATAAACGCGACCAACATGACATGCATATTACGCATAGAACCGAGATTATTCACCAAACACCTGAGCAAAAATTTCTAGGCGTTTGGTTACAAGAATCTTTGGTATGGTCATGTCACGTCGACCATTTGGTAGTCGATATAGCTCGATCAATAGGATGTATTAGAAAAATTTCTACATTAATACCTCTTCGGCTAAAAAAAACTCTTTATTACACTCTAGTATATTCTAAGATTGCCTACTGTTCGCTAGTATGGGGCACCACCACTTAGCGTAACTACAATAGATTAACGGTACTACAAAAGCGCGTGCTACGTATTTTTGAAAATTATGCAGGAGATATCCATGACTTACGTAACAGGGAGTTATTTCTGAAACACAACATGCTTATGGCCAATCAAATTTATCTCTATAAATTAGTGCAGCATATACACACCACAAACATATGCAAAGACAGTGATATGGTAGTTGAACATAAGTACAGGTTTAGGCAGCATAGGAGGACGCTTCTGTAGATTAGGACAAATTACGGGAAACAGTCGGTAACGTATCAAGCTATACAGATTCTAAATAAACAGAAAGACATAATAAATTGGGCAGACAGCCGTGGTAAACTTAAAAGAATGTACAAAACGTTCCTTGTCCGAACAGCATGTGTATTGTAGACTGTTTTACATTACTTTCTTCTATGTCCATGACATTCCTGATTTTTTTTTCTGTTTTGTAAGCACAATGTACTGGTACATAATCGTTCTCTACGTATCTGTAACATGATAAAGGGTCTACTAGCTATCTAACACATGAATCCTGTGTGACCTTTTCTATATGTATATCTATCTGCGGGATCTGTGTGCACATGTATGCATCTCATACTTCTTATCTGATGTATTAGAAGTCACTTTTTTTTCTTCATCGGCTGTACATTGAGTGCAACTGTAATTTTAATATAATGTGCACCTTACTGTATATGTTATTATAAGCGTAAATGCTGTATGAACTGAACGGGGGCAGGGGCCCAGTCAGGCTATTTCAGCCTTTAGTCTCTGTCTCCGCAAAAAATGCCCTGAAATAAAGTGATCTTGATTTGATTTTTTTTATTTGACCATATTCACTTAAATGTACACAGACTCTTGCTCAATGACAACAGATCAGTCCACTGAAGTCAACAACCAAGATCAGTCCTATGTTATCTGTCGTATGGTTAGTGCCTATGGCTGCAACCTACTCATGTAATCCGCACCACCATTCTCTGAACTTTTATTTACACAGTAGCATATGAATTACAAAAGGAAAAAGACGGGACATAGTGCTGTGACCCTTCTTTTCCCTTTCGTCATCCATGCGCTTCTGCGCTACTGTGAATAATGCCATACCAACTAGCCCACCAGTCGGTCCTTTTGTTCTCTGAACCTTTGCTACGCTCCACACGGAAGGTATACTTTTCCAATGCAAGCATAAAATTCTACTGATCAAATTCTTGGCATGCGAGAGGTACTGTAGTGGTTGGTGGTCAGATTTAACAATGTTCCATAGAGGAAGATGTAAAATTTTGCAATTGCGCAAACTAATACTAGACACTCTTTCAATTGCAGAGTAGTGCCTCTGCTCCCTGGGCAAAAGCTGGTGGCTGGCGTGGAGGAGACCACAGTGCTTCTGCATAAGCACAGCACCAATACATGTAGCAGAGGCATCTGTATGTAACACGAATGTCTTTTTCAGGTCGGCTGCTTTGAGTACTGGTCCATATGCAAGAGCTTATTAGAGCATTTCAAATGCTTCTTCTCTTTTGGAATTGCAGGCTACCTTGTTCTTTTCCATCTTCCTTGTCATCTCAGTCAGGGGCTTGGATTTCTTTGCATAATGAGGTATCAGATCCCGGTAATATCCTGCTAGGCTGAAAAAACAGCGAAGCTATTTCTTCGTTTCTGGAGTTGGGGTTTTCGCGATCTTCGCTATGGCGCTTTTTACCGGATGGATATTACCGTCTCCCAGTTGATGACCAAGGAAAACGATGGAGGTCATCTTGATCTCGCATTTTTGAGGCTTGATTTTCAAGCCCGCTTCTCATATCCTCTGAAACAACTGTTTCAAGGTTCGTAGATCTTCCTCCCATGTAGCTGTAGCGATCAGAACATTGCCTATGTAGCGTACTGTGTTTGAGATGCCCTGTAGTAGCATCCTCATCAACCACATGAACACTGCTAATTCCATGTTGATTCCAAAAGGCATATAAACAAAGTGATAATGTCCTGTATGCGTTGAAAAGGCTCATTTCGGTTGAACATATTTTTCTAAGGGTACTTGCCAATAACCTTTTGTGAGGTCCAACTTTGAGGAAAAGTTTTGTTTCGACTGCGGCAAACATAATGTCAGTCCTTGGTATGGGTTCGTCGTCGAACACCAGAACATTGTTGATTTGACGAAAATCAATGCACACACGGTAGCTGTTGTCTGGTTTCTTGACGATTACCAAAGGTAAGTTATAACGTGAGTGTGATCGCTCAATAATGCCCAGCTTCAGCATATCTTGGACCTGTTTCTCTACTTCTTCATTGCAAACGGCAATGGGTATTGGGACGTGTAAATCGTTGCTGACGTATTGAGCTCTACTTCACATTCCACTTGAGTCGTCTTCCCTGGAACTTCTGAAAACACGTCTCTGAATGTGTCGAAGAGATTGCCGATATTAGCACGTTGTGCTTCGTGTAGTTTGCTACCAAGTGTTATTGCCTTAATACTTTTGCCCTTGTTTACTTTAAACATAGACAGGGGACTGTCAGATTCTTCTACTTCGACAACAATGAATGAATGACTTCTGGCTGACATTCTTCGTATCGTTTCAGCATATTAATACGAAACAGTTTTGTTGCGTGTCCCAGGTCCAACCAATAGTCGTGGTCACTCTTCTTCCCTGTAACCTGAAATGGCCCTTTCCAATGCATAAGTAGCTAGCTTTTGCTGGTTAGGAGTAGTATGAGGGCCTGGTCATAATGCTTCTTTTGCACGTTTTGAGCTTTGGAGAGATTTTCTTGTGCCAGCCTAAAAGTCTGTTCAAGACATTTTCTCAGATCAAGCGCATATACACATGTGGTCTTGGCATCTTCATTTAGGTCATCCCCGGTCCACAGTTCCATGGGAATAATTAAGGGGTCTCGGACATGTTGGCCATATTGTCACGTGGTAGTGACTGCGACGAACACAGTAGCAATACTGTGAATGGTGAAACTAAATATTTATTGGTAGAACTTGTGCCCTCAAAAGCAAGTTACACTTAAAGCATAACGATAGCAGCGAACACAGTCGGAGATTGGCGAAAATCTGATCAGCGGGTCAAGCGTGTCGGCTTTTATACGTCAGTCGTCGAATGCTCCAGAGTAATCGCTGGGACCCGTGTGTCTTCCACAAAGTGCTTCACTATTCGCGTCGCACATACATGCAATCAGATTATACAAGGTTTTGTTTCAGCGAAGTGGGTGAGGTAGTCCGTCGCCACAACAATCCACTTATTTGTTGTTGACGTCGGAATGTGTCTCTACAAGTCCATCCCAATCTGCTGAAATGGTCGGCAAAGAGGCTCGATTGGTTGTAGTAATAATCCCACTGGCCTTGTTGGTGGTGTCTTGCGTTGCTGACAGTCTCGGCATGTCTTGATGTAATGGGCAACGTCAGTGGTTAGGCGCGGCCAGTAATACTTTTCCTGTATCCTTGATAGTGTCTGGGAGAATCCGAGGTGTCCAGTGGTCAGGATTGTCATCTAGGGCGTGCAGTACTTCTGGACCCATTGCTGACGGAACAACAAGAAGGTATTTGACGCGGACTGGTAAGAAGTTCTTCTTTACAAGTAGGTTGTTTTGAAGCGAGAATGAGGACAATCCTCGCTTAAATGCCCTAGGGACAACGTCGGTGTGCCCTTCCAGATACTCGACGAGGCTTTTCAGTTCCAGGTCAGCTCGTTGCTGTTGCGCGCTTAATATTCCACCCTTAATAATCCAAGGAAAGTGTCGTCATCATCGTCATCTTGTGGCGGCGAGTCAATGGGGGCGCGTGATAGGCAATCGGCATCAGATCGTTTTCGTCCGGACTTGTAGGCAGTGGCGTAGCAACAGGGGGGGCCGGGGGGCCGTGGGCCCCGGGTGCAGGGGCCAGAGGGAAGGGGGGGGGGTGTCATACGCCTGAAGACACCCCTTTTTCCGCCGGCTTGACTGGGCGCAAATGGCAAAGAATGCTCCGGTATCCAGTAGCCCGAGCTCATGTACCCGATGCGTTGCGCCGCAGAATTGTCGGCTGCAGCTCTATCAACACCCCATGACATAATTGCACGAATGTGCGGGCTAAGAAATTTAATTCCCAAAATGGTCGCTAAACTATTCGCCTTAGCGGAATGTTTCATGTGGGGTGTGCCGTGCGTTCATGCTGGGAGCAGGAGTCGCTAAACATACAGTAAGGCGTTGAGGCTCTTGGGTCCCTCCTCCGTTCAGAACGCGCAGCGAAGGCGAACAAAGACAGCAGCCAGAGGGCGTTCAACGAGCGCGCCCGGCGCTCTCGTTTACAGCGAAGCGTTCGTTGAGAGCGACGTTGCATAAGTGCGGCCGTCAAACGTCGCGAATGGGATTCTCTGCATCGTCACTCGGTGCGGCCGAAGAGTTTGGCGGCAAATGACTCGACAGGCTGTATACAGTCGCGGGCGCCGCGATGTTCAGCTCGCTTTTACTTCCCGAACTCTCCCGCTTGCTCCGAGAAGCTGCTGCGAAACCTGCCGTTATGTTTCACGCTTTCCTTCTTACCCTCGAAAGTTTCAGAAAACTGTTGTTATTGTGTGACTTCATGTCAAGTACAGTGTGTGTCAGCTGCACAGAATTAAAAAAGAACGTGAATTTTGTAAGGATATTTCCGGATATTCTATGAAGCTACGTGTCTGTGATTACTAGGAACTCGGTAGCGTGGAAAATATGGCAGGTAAGTGATAACCATATCCTTAATATTCCCCTTATTAGTGCTTATAGAGGAAGTACTTCAATTCCAGAATTGAGGATTCAAAGTCATATTATTAGCTCAACAAAAACTTCTTAAACAAAATCGTTTTGGGTGCTACAACCTACAGTACTTCGGCACTGCGGGCGGCGCCTAGTATGGCAGTAGTGAAAGAAATGAAATAGTGGACCAGTCAGGTTGATCCCTCAACCTACTCCATTGCGAGTGCAGGCCAACAGGTTTCGCTGGCACGGGCTTCATCGAGGTCCTTTATTTTTTTTTATGGTGACGCCAAGAATCGACGCGAAGCGTGCTCTATTCTGTTCCCAATCTTTTGGTGGTACCACAGCTAGGATAATCACGTTTGTCCGTATAGCAGCAAATAAAAACAAGGCTTTATTGATCACAATAAAGTGAAGTCGTAATTGTCATAACATCGGCGCCCGCGCAGCAGGGAGGCTGCAGGTGGCGTTTTCCGTTTTCTAATAGGGTGGGGAGATCAGCGTCACTGAGACATAACTTAATTTTCGTTTTCGTTCAGGGCTGCCCACAGCCAAAATACTGCGGGCCATAGTACCTACGACGATTTTTGTGAAGTTGTTGGGCAAGATATGAATGTCGGCCTTCAATTTTGCAAATGCAATGTTGCCGCTAAAAGTGGTAACTAAAACTTTATAATTTTTTTTTACTTGTGACGTGAGCCGTATTTGCGACGATGTCGCATTTGTATTGCTTGCCTAGCCTTACAGTCTGACAGAAGATGTGCACATGCGCTTATCACAAGTTATCACTGCAGCACACTGTGTTATTTGGCGCAGAAAAAAAACAGCGTGTATTGGCTTCGAGCTCCACTATGGTATAGCTCCACCACTGGAAAAGCTGGCGCATCGTCGGCGTGTCGTGCTATTAGGGATCACGTGGACATAGCGGCCGCGTCGGCTGCTTCGGGAGCGCCGAAGCGAGCTGAAAAGGAAAGTTTAGGTTCCCTCGTACGCTGCGGTCCTCAATTATTGGCGGGATTTTCCCGCTTCGAGTGTCTCCTTTACAACGATTGAAAGCACTAGAATAGGTAGTGGCTGCCTTTGAAGGCGCGCAACATGGTAGGCTACTGCTCGGTGCCGCAGTGCCAGACTTACGCAACGGAGCCCGGTGTCAGGATTATTCACACGTAGCCGCAGGACAAGAAGCTGCGTGAAGCTTGGCTAGCGAAACATAAAACCGGCAAACGGTCATCGGCTACGACTCGGGTATGCAGCAAGCACAGACGCGAGGAAGATTTCTGCTTGTGCGCCGTGTCTGCAATGTTCGAAAAACGCGCACTGAGACGCTCGCCCGAGTCCGCTGCCCGACTAATGTCATGATGGTTTGGTCTATTAACATGTCGATGCTATATATACTGGCAAGTTCACTGCAGTGGATAGGGAGCGGTAAGAAGCACAAAAAAAAAACGCATGGCATATGGTCATGTTTGTGTTATGAAATAATGCACTGGATTACAAAAAAAGAAGCAGCGAGAAATCGCACGCTGAGAACACCGATAAACATATAGTGCGACGCAGCTCGAGAAATAATATTTAAACGTCCAAGAATTTAGAAAAAAAGCAGATTGAATCGTCGCGACGTCCGGCACATCAGTCCCGGTAGGCGTCGAAGTCTCTACAATGAAATTATTTTTGAACAGCTCTGATAGCGCCATCGCAACAATGGTTGCTTGAATACTGCCAAATGCTCATAGTCTGCAGCCTAAAACTCGTGGCACTGTGCGAAAACGCGCACGCGGCGAACGCGAAACAGTGCGCGCACAAGCATGCAGACGCACGCAGTCGGTCGCTGCGAAGCTGTGCGATCGCTGCATTGAGGCTTCATTCTATTACGCTCCATTTAGATATACAAACACTATAAGACCATATTTCACATAGTTTGGTCTCGGCGTTTGCCTACCTTTCACGCAAGAAGCCGGTTCGGGAGACTAAATCGCGGCGACCGCGCACAGTGGCGTTCACTGTACGTATTCGGTAAAGAGATAGCATCTGTAAATGATTCTGTGCTTTCAGTTTGCCCAAGATTATTATTTAGACAGTAAAAAACTTCTCTCGTTTCGAAAGTACTTACAGAAATGTCCAGGAGAGCTCGCGCGTGGTGTTTTCAGTGAGCGCTGACAGCAAAACCTATGAGGAGCGCGCCGCGTGATCCCTCATACTACGCCAGCGAGGCGCTTCTTATAGATGGCGACTCCGTAACTCCTCGCCGCCAATACCTGCTCCATTCGCGACCTCTGGGAAAGAAAGCGAAGGAGAGGGGGACCCGGGGGACGTGCGCGGTGTACAAGGCGGCTGTACTGGTGCTGAAACCCGGAAATTGTCGATATCCTCGCCTTCCTCGAGTACAAACGGGGGAGGGGGGGGGGTGACAGAAGACCTGTGGGCCCCGGCTGCCAGATGACCTAGCTACGCCACTGCTTGTAGGTTACAGTGATATCATATTTTTGCAGTCTTAGGCTCCACCGCGCCAGCCGTTTTGAAGGGTCCCTTAAGTTCGCTAGCCAGCACAATGCGTGATGGTCGCTGACGACTTCGAATGACCTGCCATATAGATAATGGCGAAATTTTGCTGTGGCCCAAACGATAGAGAGGTATTCCTTTTCAGTTGTAAAATAATTGCCTTCTGCTTTTGACAACGACCGGCTAGTGTAAGTTATGACGCGTTCAAGTCTATATTTTCTCTGGACTAGGACAGCACCGAGGCCTAGGCTACTGGTGTTTGTGTGTATTTATGTATCAGCGTCCTCGTCGAAGTGCACAAGTACCGGTGGCTACTGCATGCGTCATTTGAGTTCTTGAAATGTGTCGGCCTGCGGTGTTTCCCACTTGAACTTGACATCACATTTCGTTAAATGTGTCAGTGGCTCAGCGATGCGTGAAAAGTCCGTGACAAAGCGCCTGTAGCAGGCACACATGCCAAGGAATCTACGCACTGCCTTCTTGTTGATGGGCTGTTGGAACTTGACGATGGCGGCTGTCTTCTGTGGATCGGGGCGGACTCCAGATTTGTTGATGACGTGGCCCAAGAGCAGATCGTAAGCGAAGCGGCATTTTTCCGGCTTCAGAGTAAGCCCTGATGACTTGATGGCCTCTAGTACTGTCGCAAGCCGCCCAAGGTGATCGTCGAAATTTCTGGCGAAGACGACGACATCATCCAAGTAAACGAGCTTGCTCCTCGGCTTCACTTAGACGGCAACCCTGGACTGACCCACCAGGGGGAAATTGGTAGTTGCCTTTTCCTGTCTCTCCCTCCAACCTTCGTCTTTCTCTCACTTTCCATCTCTCCTGTCATCTGGCTTCCCCTTCCAATTTTGCCAGGCAGCAAGGGTTAATCTTGTGTGGGATAGCCAACCTTGGTTCTAACAGATTTGGTTATAGTGGCTGTGTACAGCTGGCGTTGGCAGGCCTTGTTCAAACATAAATCCTTTCACTACTCCTTGTTGAGCTCCATGGTGGGCGGCTGGCGCCGCTGCTTAAAACTTCATGTCAATAATGGCAAGTTCTTTCCCCCTACTCCTTGATCACCCTCAGTAAAGAGAGCACACCTATGAAGTGTTCCAAGTTTTTGGACGGCAAAAAGAAAACTTTCAGAGATACCACGTAATACATTCTGAGAAACCAGCAAAGACAGTGAGAATTATCTCACCTTTCATAGTTGCCAAATAACTTACTGAAGTTCTTAGGCAAGCTATAAAGCATCAAAGATGGCGAGCGGTGGTCTCCTTCTGGAGCTCCGTGTAAAGAAGCAACATGAAAATCTGCCTAAGCTAGTGTCATTCGGAGACATCCTGGTGGCAGCGACCCCACACCGTGCCATGCACACAATTCGAGGCATCGTTTCCGATGATTTTGATGGAGTTGACTGAGGTTGAACTTCTAAAAGAATGGAATGATCAAAATGTGATCAATGTCAAGCGAATTAAAATGAGGCGAGATGGTAAAGATATCATACCGAGCTCTTAACACTTGTATTTGGCTCAAGCATCCTGCCCGACACTATCGAGGCAGGGTATGTGAAGATCTACGTCAGACCGTGTGCCCCAAATCCCCTGTGGTCTTTCAAATGTCAGTGATTTGGCCACAGTTCACAGAACTGCCAAGGCCGCCAAACCTGTGCTAAATGCAGTGCTCTCATCAGCATGCATCGGAATCCTGTGAAAATACTCCACACTGTGTCAACTGTGATGGGGAGCACGCCGCCTACTCGCGGTCCTGCCCATCGTGGAAGTTAGAAAAGGAAATTGTGACTATCATAGTGAAAGAATAGTTAATTTAAAGAGACACTAAGGCGGGTGTCATACCTGCTCAAGAACAGTTTTGCCGATGTGGCACGCCAGGGTTCAGCGATACAACAGCTTCCAGCCAGACAAGACCTATAACTAAGGATTCTGAAGTATGTGGATTTATAAGCGCAAATTGATTACGATTGGCAGCAATTATCTACTATGCCTGTCATGTATTACTAGCGCTGCTTTGCCGCCTTGGCAGAAGGGGCCATCGACCTCTAGGCTGGTGGCCTTAAAGGTCTCGTCTCCCAAGACGAGGCCTTCACGTCAAACACAGCGTTCGCAAGAGAGCGTGTCCAGCTCCTCGCAAGAGGTAATATACACAACAACCGGCCAGACGGCGCTGCCAGCGCCTAAGGAGTGGCAACTCTCACAATCGCTGAAAAAAAAATTACCGACGATTACGTTACTTCCTAATGCGAAATTTGAGCGCAGCAAATAAGCTGTTTCACCTTTTCGATAGATTGAGGCAAAGAAATCGAGCAACACATGTATGCGCTATCACAGAATTTTTTTTTATTGTTCACACGTATTCCTTTAACAAAGACTCCATTAACAGTTCTTGACAGTCATGAAGGAAGCTTTGTGGTCGGAGAAATAGACTGATATATGTTCGACTTGGTACACCAATGCTTGATTCTCAAAGACGAGATCTATACAAGTGCCTCGCGAGGTTGTCACAGCCGTGGGACGCGTTACGAGCGAGAGGAACGGGATGTTCTCCCGCATAAGTGTTAGGAAATTGCTGTTTGTCTTTATGTCAACATTAAAGTCCCCCACTACTAACATCGGTGTGGATCGATGGACGGTTAATGCGAGTTGCAGGAAGTGCACGACGTCTTTCGTGAGTGCGGTAGCGGACTCACGAAAGCGGTATCAGTCGGTCGCTGCTAGCGCTGGGGGGATGAAAGGGGGGCGGAGCTGGTTATGAGGCCGACGACAACGCGAAACCCAGGAACGGACGCCAAAGAGCCATTTGTGTAGCCAGCCCTCCTCCACAGTCTCTCCTCCTCCCTTCCATCATCCTCCCTCGCCCGGAGAGCCGACAGCGCGCATGCGCGGCGGCGAAGCAGCGGCGCATGCGCGGCGGCGGAGCGCGGCGGCGGAGGCGAGCTGGTTACGAGGCCGACGCCGACGACGACGACGCCGACGACGACGCGAAACCCAGGAACGGACGCCAAAGAGCTGCGCTCTAAAAAAAAAAGCCCGCATAACTGGGCCTCAAAGGGACTCTAAGTTAGTCTTCTTACACGAGACACACAACATAAAGATTGTCTGCAACATGAATACGCACATACTACAGTGGAATGTTAGAGGACTTTTTCGTAACCTCGTCGACATCACAGAACTCGTACATAATTGAAGAAAAGAGCACTACGAAGACGCGAACTAAAAGAGGAACATGTACGACGGACACGGCGGATGCAGCACCGTGTACGTCGTGCATGTTCCTCTTTTAGCCCACGTCTTCGTAGCGCTCTTTTTTTCAAGTACGCAAAACCAACTCGGCCACATCAAGCTTCTGCTGCCTCGTACACAAATTTAATCCGAAAGCGCTGTGTATCCAAGAAACACACTTAAAGCCTACACAGTCGAACTTTCTCAAGCAATATGCCATTTTCCGTAAAGACCGTGGCAACACTTCTGCCTTGTCCGGAGGTGTAGCTATAGCTGTAAATAAGTCTGTTGCTCCTTCGAGGCTGTATCTGTGCGAGCAATTTTATTTAACGAACTGAGAAGAGGTTTATTGGCGGCTCCTAATGCAAAAGCGCAGTGACCCGGAACGGCAAGACAGCCCGAAGCACTGTCCAAAAAGGCGACAGTAATCAACAGCGCGAGTGGAGCCGAGCCGCGCGTTGGCGATGTGGCTGTGCCGCGAGGCACGTCTTCTTCACAATCTCCCCCCAGACAAAAAGAGCCATCCTGGCGCCTTAAGAATCGGGAGGCAGAGGGTCGTGTTAGGGCTTGAGACGCGACACATGGACAATGTCACGTCTACGCTGGCGCAAGTCTTCAGGTGGTGACAGGGGCTCAATTAGAAAATTCACCAGAGATGTTTGCTCCAAGACTCGGTAAGGCCCTTCGAATTTTGGGACGAGTTTCGAGGAAAGCCCCGGCGTTTGGAAAGGGACCGACAACCACACAAGAACGCCTGGAGCGTAGGTGGTGTTTGGAAGCGTGTTGATGCGGTTTTCTTTCTGGCGCTGCTGTTGCTCTGCTGTAAAGGAGCGCGCTAGCTGGCGGCATTCTGCGGCTTGTCGGGCGACGTCGGACACAGGTAGACATTCGGAGGCGTCAGGACGGTATGGAAGGAGCGTGTCGATGGTATGCGTAGGCTCGCGGCCATACAGGAGGAAGAAAGGTGAAAATCCCATAGTGGCCTGAATCGCGGTGTTGTATGCGAACGTGATGTATGGAAGGATGCGGTCCCAGTTACCATGATCAGTTGCCACGTACATAGAGAGCATATCACCAAGTGTGCGGTTAAATTGCTCTGTGAGCCCGTTGGTCTGTGGATGGTATGCCGTGCTTGTCCTATGAGTAATACGGCATTCCGCGGGGGCAAACTTTCGACGACTTCGGAGAGGAAGGCGCGACCTCGATCGCTGAGGAGTTCTCGAGGTGCGCCGTGTCGAAGCACGAAGCGATGTAGGACGAAAAAGGCTACATGCCGCGCTGTAGCACTTGGTAAAGCAGCAGTTTCGGCGTAGCGTGTCAAGTGGTCAACAGCAACTACGATCCACCGATTGCCGTCTGGCGTCGTAGGAAGCGGGCCGTATAGGTCGATGCCGACGCGATCGAAGGGTGTGGCAGGGCACGGGAGCGGCTGCAAGGCACCAGACGGGCGTAAAGGCGGCGAGTTGCGGCGTTGACAGTCAAGACAGCACCGAACAAACTTTTGTACAAAATTGTACATGCCGCGCCAGTAGTAGCGGTGGCAATTCGTTCGTATGTCTTGAAGACTCCGGCGTGGCCACACTGTGGATCGTTGTGGAAAGCGGCACATATTTGTGACCTTAAGCTGCGGGGAATCACCAGAAGCCACCGACGGCCTTCAGGAGAGTAATTGCGTCGGTGGAGCAGCTGGTCACGAATGGCAAAATGAACTGCTTGGCGTCGGAGGGTTCGGGATACAGGGATGGTCGATGATCCAGATAGATAGTCGAAAAGAGAAGTGATCCATGGGTCACGTCGTTCTGCGGTGGCAAAGGAGTCCATGTCGAGAGATGAAATGGAGTGTGCGGAAGTTGTTCCGCAGGCCGAGTCTGGAGGTAAAGGTGAACGAGACAGGGCGTCTGCATGGGAGTGTGTTCGCCCACTGCGGTATACGACGCGAATATCGTACTCCTGGATGCGTAATGCCCAACGGGCTAGGTGGCCAGTGGGATCTTTCAAGTTGGCAAGCCAACAAAGCGCGTGGTGATCTGTGACCAAGTCGAATGGGTGCCCGTGCAGGTATGGTCGGAACTTGCCAAGTGCCCATACTAAGGCCAAGCACTCTCTTTCGGTCACGCTGTAATTGGCCTCAGGCTTCGTCAGCGTGCGACTCACATAGGCGACTACGTATTCGGGGTACCCGGGCTTTCGTTGGGCGAGGATGGCACCGAGACCGACCCCGCTGCCATCTGTGTGTACCTCAGTTGCAGCTGACGGGTCGAAATGGCAAAGGATAGGTGGGGAGGTGAGAAGACGACGCAGCGTAGCAAAGGCGGAGTCACATGCAGAGGACCAGGAGGAGAGGGTGGTGTCACCGCGCAGAAGCTGAGTCAATGGCGCCATGATCGATGCGAAATTCCGAACAAAGCGCCGGAAATATGAGCATAGGCCCACAAAGCTTCGAAGTTCTTTGATGGTCTGAGGCTTCGGAAACTCAGCGACTGCTCGAAGTTTTGCAGGATCGGGTAGAACGCCGTGCTTGGACACAACGTGGCCTAAAATGGTGAGCTCTCGCACGGCGATGTGGCACTTCTTGAGGATACGGCAGCAGTGGCGGCTTCCCAGGCACACGCTGAACCATTTTTTCTGTGTTTTGCAGTTTCACTGGGCAGCTAGATATACTGCAGATCCGCATACACGTGCCCTTGTCATCGACTGCCCGAAAGGAAGCAAGCGCAATCTATGAAAGCACCTCGAGGCGACTGGCTCCGGGACCACGTGATTTCCGGGACCACCTGGCCATCTGGACATATAAAGCCTGCCATCTTACCGGGGATCGCATACGGCAGCAGTGGCGGCTTCCCAGGCACACGCTGAACCATTTCTTCTGTGTTTTGCAGTTTCACTGGGCAGCTAGATATACTGCAGATCCGCATACACGTGCCCTTGTCATCGACTGCCCGAAAGGAAGCAAGCACAATCTACGAAAGCACCTCGAGGCGACTGGCTCCGGGACCACGTGATTTCCGGGACCACCTGACCATCTGGACATATAAAGCCTGCCATCTTACCGGGGATCGCATACGGCAGCAGTGGCGGCTTCCCAGGCACACGCTGAACCATTTCTTCTGTGTTTTGCAGTTTCACTGGGCAGCTAGATATACTGCAGATCCGCATACACGTGCCCTTGTCATCGACTGCCCGAAAGGAAGCAAGCGCATTCTACGAAAGCACCTCGAGGCGACTGGCTCCGGGACCACGTGATTTCCGGGACCACCTGACCATCTGGACATATAAAGCCTGCCATCTTACCGGGGATCGCATACGGCAGCAGTGGCGGCTTCCCAGGCACACGCTGAACCATTTCTTCTGTGTTTTGCAGTTTCACTGGGCAGCTAGATATACTGCAGATCCGCATACACGTGCCCTTGTCATCGACTGCCCGAAAGGAAGCAAGCGCATTCTACGAAAGCACCTCGAGGCGACTGGCTCCGGGACCACGTGATTTCCGGGACCATCTGGACATATAAAGCCTGCCACCTTACCGGGGATCGCATACGGCAGCAGTGGCGGCTTCCCAGGCACACGCTGAACCATTTCTTCTGTGTTTTGCAGTTTCACTGGGCAGCTAGATATACTGCAGATCCGCATACACGTGCCCTTGTCATCGACTGCCCGAAAGGAAGCAAGCGCAATCTACGAAAGCACCTCGAGGCGACTGGCTTCGGGACCACGTGATTTCCGGGACCACCTGACCATCTGGACATATAAAGCCTGCCATCTTACCGGGGATCGCATACGGCAGCAGTGGCGGCTTCCCAGGCACACGCTGAACCATTTCTTCTGTGTTTTGCAGTTTCACTGGGCAGCTAGATATACTGCAGATCCGCATACACGTGCCCTTGTCATCGACACCCGAAATGAAGCAAGCGCAATCTACGAAAGCACCTCGAGGCGACTGGCTTCGGGACCACGTGATTTCCGGGACCACCTGACCATCTGGACATATAAAGCCTGCCATCTTACCGGGGATCGCATACGGCAGCAGTGGCGGCTTCCCAGGCACACGCTAAACCATTTCTTCTGTGTTTTGCAGGTTAGTGGCGCACTCAGCGCATTTCTGAATACAAATTGTAGTTTTTGCTGCCACTGCTGCCCGATCTTGAGTGTACGTGGTCTTTGTGTTACGACTATAGTGTAAAATATGAACAAGGAAGTTTGAAGAATGCTACATGATTTCAAAGATGAAATTAGAAATGAGTGGAAACAAATGAAAGAAGCGCTAGAGCGAAGCATCCGATCCGAAGAGAGAAACTTGTGCACTGAAATTGATGAAATGAAGAAAAGCATGGATTTCTTCAGCAAGAGCCTTGATGATACAAATGAAAAATTGATGGCAACTCTAAGTAAAAATAATGAGCTGAAGAAAGAACACGAACTGCTACAACATAAAGTTTCTACGCTGGAGAAGGACTTAGCAGATTGCCAGTCGGGCCTCTTGCAGTCCGAGCAGTACTCGCGTAATCGAAATCTTGAAATTAATGGAATAGTCGAGAAACCAAACGAAAATCTAGTTGAAGTGCTAAAGAAAATTGGTGATGTGGTTGGTGAACCTATAGCACGCGAGGACATCGATGTTTGTCACAGAATTCGTACAAAGAAGGAAAATCAGACAAATATAATTGTTCAGTTTCAACGCCGTGACAAACGCGACGAAGTGCTTCAGAAGTCACGCAAGAAAAGGCTAACAAATGCATCCCTCGGCTTGCCCACTGAATCTCCTGTGTTTGTAAATGAACACCTTTGTCCCGAAGTGAAGAAAATGTTAGGGATGGCAATAGCACGCAAACGTGAACACAGCTGGAAATTTGTGTGGACGAAGAATGGCATTATTCTTGCACGTCGCACAGAGACTTCACCTGTAATTCGCATCAGGCGTGAAAGCGACCTGAGCAAAATCACAAGCGTTTAACAAACATAAGCTTTGACACATTCGTACCTCCAGTAGAGATGGCGTCCTCAGACTGTGTGATTCCCGAGGAAATCGTTAAGAGACACAAAATTAGCGGCGAAGCAAAGATGCTAACATTCATGCATCTAAACGCAAGGTCACTGCTGAACAAAAAATATGAAGTCACTGTACTAATCGAATCATGTAAGGTAAAATTTGACGTACTGATGTTTACCGAAACTTGGTACAATGATGACTCGGAACATTATATACCTCAAGGATACGAGCATTTCTTCGTGAACCGCAGGGGAAGCAGAGGTGGCGGCGTTGCAATTCTAGTTTCTCTAACAGGGTATGACATTCTTAGAGAATATAGCACAGCTACAGAACATTATGAAGTCTTTTGCATAAAGAAAGAAAAGACAGTATTTGCGGTTTTGTATCGACCCCCTAATGCCAGCCACTCTGCTTTTTTTGAGTTTTTTAGATAACCTTCTGTCATACGTAAATGAAAGCGGCTATCTGCTTATACTAGGCGGGGATTTCAACATTGACATGCTGACTAATTCAGCAACTACTGCGCAATTTTTATCTATCCTAGAGTGCAATGACTTCTGCAGCATCATCAGATCCCCGACACGTGTAACCGTCACGACATCATCATTACTAGACACTTTCATAATAAATTCGACTATCGATAGCACGACATCGGGAGTCATAAGTTATGATATCAGCGATCATATGCCTATATACCTTTTTCTAGAGCGTAAAGGCACCGTCAAAAGCACGTGCACTGAAAAGACAACGTACCGCAAGATATCGGCTCAAACACTAGATAAATTCAGAGAAGCAGTGCACGAAATAGACTGGAGCGATATTTTTGCCATTGAAGATGCCAACGAGTCATATAATAAGTTTACGAGCAAACTCAAAACGCTGTACTTCAAATCATTCCCGCTTGAAAACTATCGGAGTCGAAGAAAGTCGCGCAAGCCATGGATTTCGAAAGAAATCATTAGGCAAATCAACCAAAAAAATAAGCTTTATCAGTCGTTCATCAAGTCAAAAGACTTGTCAAAGTGGAAAGAATATAAACAGTTTCGGAATAAACTGAACAAAGAAGAAGAAAAGGCGAAAAATGACTACTACAACCGTATATTTAATAATGATTGCATGCGCAGAAGTGATAAAGTATGGAAAAAAATAAACACTAAATCGGAAGTCAGTCGATACACGAACAGATACGTTGAACATTGATGGCACTTACGTAGGTGGTACAGAACTTGCGAACCATTTCAACAATTTTTTTGTTAAAGTAGGGTGCGTAGATCACGACATTCAAGATACAATGCATGCAGAGTCATTAAGAGAATCTTTATTCCTAAGGCCTACTAGCATCCCTGAGGTGATTACAACATTTTCATCCCTGAAAAATAGCCACAGTCGAGACGTAGATGATTTAGAAATTAGGCCAATTAAGTACGTCATAGATTTACTTGCACCTGCAATAATGCACATTTTTAATATTTCCCTGTCAACCGGAGTTTTCCCGCGTAATATGCAGGTAGCGAGAGTAATCGTTGTTCACAAAGGAGGTGACAAAAATAATATTGGCAATTATTGGCCTGTATCTATACTTCCTGTGCTATCAAAGGGACTCGAAAAAATTGTCAACTTTCGTACTGATAATTTTTCGCGAAAACATAGCCTGCTAACCGACTGTCAACACGGGTTTAAGAAAAAGCGGTCTACGGAAACTGCTTTAGCATACAGAAGGAGCTTATTCTAGATGACATCGAAAAAAAAAAATCTGACTTTAGGGTTATACTTAGACTTCAGCAAAGCCTTTGATAGGGTCAACCGCAAATTGCTGCTGATAAAGCTGGAAAAATATGGCTTCCGAGGAATCACACTTGAACTTATCCGCTCTTATTTAGAAAGCCGACATCAATTTGTTGAAATTAATGAGTACAGGTCGCAGACGAAACCTTTGACAGCGGGTGTGCCCCAAGGTAGCATCCTTGGCCCAATACTTTTCCTATATTACATTAATGATATTGTACAAGTGAGCGATATGTGTAAATTTGTCGTGTATGCAGATGATTGTTCTGTTTTCTTTACCGGTAAAGATTTAAAAGAAATAACGCCTATAGCAAGCTCCGTTTGTTATGGACTTCGAGCCTGGTCTAAGGCAAACGGCCTCATCCTCAATGAAACCAAAACAAAATGCGTTATTTTTCATGCTCCGGGAAGTTCCACTACATTGCCAGATAGTATTGTGTTGGGTCCGTATAAAATTAACATTTCGTCATCCATAAAAACCCTAGGTGTAATATTCACAGAGCATATGTCCTGGAATGAACACGTTAGTCATGTTTGTTCAAAGGTACGAAAAGTTGTTGGTGTGTTAAACCGGAATCGAAGTGCACTACCCTTTGAAGTTAAGCGTCTTATTTATCATGCTCATTTCCATTCACACGTCAGTTACTGTTCACGTATATGGGGTAACACTACAGCGCAAAATATTCAAATGCTGGAAATACTTCAAAAGAAAGCAATTCGGGCGATAGCGAATGTTTCTTTTTTCGAGCATACGCAAGAGCTTTTCCAACAAAACAGAATAATCAGATCCCGTGACATATATAAATTCAAAACGTTACTAAGCTATAGAAATGCTATGCTGGGAAAACTCGACTCATTCCTAACCCTGGAAACTCTACAACAAAATAGAAGTACATATTCATATCGTCACCAGGCACCATGGCACATTCCTTTCTCACGTACTAATTATGGCTGCCAACGCCTTAAACATACACTACCTTCCCTACTTAACTATTTCAACCAACAAAATGTTGATGTGCTATCTCTAAACAAAACTAAAATATTGGATTTGTTCTTATAGATGTGTATTGTTAACAGCTCTAACAGTTCCGCCAAACTTACCATGTACTTTCGTTGCGTTTATACGTTCACACTTGTAACTATTATTCCTACAATCCAGGTTTTCCGCGGCAGTGATTGCGCCCGGACCTCGTGGCAGGGTTTGGGTTGTAAACTGGATGCTGTAAAAAGTGTCTTCGCGAAAAAGAAAAAAAAATTACCGACGATTACGTTACTTCCTAATGCGAAATTTGAGCGCAGCAAATAAGCTGTTTCACCTTTTCGATAGATTGAGGCAAAGAAATCGAGCAACAAATGTATGCGCTATCACAGAATTTTTTTTTATTTTTCACACGTATTAACAAAGACTCCACTAACAGTTCTTGACAGTCATGAAGGAAGCTTTGTGGTCGGAGAAATAGACTGATATATGTTCGACTTGGTACACCAATGCTTGATTCTCAAAGACGAGATCTATACAAGTGCCTCGCGAGGTTGTCACAGCCGTGGGACGCGTTACGAGCGAGAGGAACGGGATGTTCTCCCGCATAAGTGTTAGGAAATTGCTGTTTGTCTTTATGTCAACATTAAAGTCCCCCACTGCTAACATCGGTGTGGATCGATGGACGGTTAATGCGAGTTGCAGGAAGTGCACGACGTCTTTCGTGAGTGCGGTAGGGGCGAAGTAGGCAGCTACTACCAGCAAGCCGTTGGGCAACCTTGCGGCGCACAGTTCGCCAACTTCATGTGACGTGCCAAACATTTCGACTGGTATTGCAGAGAGACCTGTGCGCAAGTAGATAGCGACTCCCGCCGCTCTGTTGTGGTCTCTGCGAGCACCACAGGAGCGAAGAAAGGAATTAAGTTCGAGCCGGCGCTTTGACGACCGGAGACTCGCAGGAAGAGGGGGGAGGGGGGCGGCGTGTACACCCAGCGGCAAACGATGGGGGCAGAAGCGCGCGCAGCAAGCGGACAACACGATAAAGGGAGGAGGGAAGAGATAGCAGCGACTGACTGATGCCGCTGACGCCGATAGTGAGTCAACCCCAGCTGCGGAGTTGGTTTCAGGGACAACGCCGCCGATGCCGACACAAACAATATGATACCCTCGCTTCCGCAGCGCTAAGAACCAGGTCTAGCCGTGGGAAGGTGGTCACGTATTCGTCGACGTGCCGGGGCCTACGTGAAATAACCGGCGCGTCGGCAACTGAAGAGCACCCTATCCGCCACACAAGAACAGGGGGGGGGGACCCTTTCCTCCTCTTTCTGCATGGCGGCGACGGTGTTCTATGCAGTCACGTTATCTTGACTCTCTAGCGGCGTCAGCGGCATCCAGCGGTATCAGTCGGTCGCTGCTAGCGCTGGGGGGATGAAAGGGGGGCGGAGCTGGTTACGAGGCCGACGACAACGCCGACGACGACGCGAAACCCAGGAACGGACGCCAAAGAGCTGCGCTCTAAAATCTAGGATGTGACGACGCCCTGGGCTACGTTGCCGTGGTGTCTGTCACGAAAGCAGCAGTCTATATGCAGATTATCTTTTTTTTTCTGTTTTTTTTTTACCTGGACGCACATATGTATTTGCAAGTATGTAAACTAATTTCGAAAAAAGAAAGAACATTTCCTGATATTAACTTATGTTTGTTGTACACTTCTGTGAAATTTGTTATATTTATTTTTGTATGTGTATGTATTAATGTATATATATATGTATACATTGCTTTTGCATTCTTATGATATATGCGGCGGAGTCTTTGTTAAATAATAAAACGCAAGATAACAGATTGTAATTGTATACTGGGAGTTATTTGGCACAACTATATTATAACTAGTTTCTATGTAATAACACGAAAATGTCTGTATTTCTGTGTAAAAATACTCTTATATCCACACTTCATGATTGTATTGCTACACCAGCCGCTGCCGTGCCTATCTGGGAGACCGGAGCTTTGTCAAGCCGAAGAATTTTCGGCTTTTATTCCGGCTCTCCCTTTTTCACCTTGTATCAAGTGGTGAAAATAAAAAATGATGATGATGATGATGAGTTGGAGGCCAGCGTTCGTTAGACAGGTCAAAACAAGTCTGAGGCGGAGCAGGTGAGTTGGAAAATCAGGTGAGAAAACCACGACATCGTCGAGGTAACACAGACATATGGATCACTTGAGGCCACGCAGCGTGTTGTCCATGAGTCGTTCAAAGGTGGCAGCGGTGTTACAAAGCCCGAACGGCATTACGTTAAATTCATATAAGCCATCAGGCGTAATGAATGCGGTTTTCTGGCGATCGGCTGCAGCCATCGGTACCTGCCAGTACCCTGAACGCAAGTCAAGGGACGAGAAGAATTCTGCTCCCTGAAGACTGTTGAGGGCGTCGTCAATGCGCGGCAAAGGATAGACGTCTTTGCGTGTTACCTTATTTAGCCGACGGTAGTCGACGCAAAAGCGAATAGACCCGTCCTTCTTGCGAACGAGAACGACAGGCAATGCCCAGGGACTGTGCGAAGGTTGAATAGCGTCACGGCGCAGCATATCCTCGACTTGGGTGGTAATGACATGACGCTCTTCGGCAGAGACGCGGTACGGTCGTTGACGTAACGGCTGATGTCAACCGGTGTCAGTGTAGTGCTGCACTTCTGATGTGCGGCCAAAGTGAGGTTGTGAGACGTCGAATGAACTTCTAAAGTGGTGCAGGAGATCAAGAAGGTCGGCGCGTTCGGCAGGTGTGAGGGTATCGGCGATGGCACTCGAGAATGCATCCCTGGACGTCTCCTCAAGCGCGGAAATCGAAGATGACTGGCCGGAGTCAACACCAAAAGAGTCTCCGGGGACGTCAACCAAGGACGAAGAGTCGAGGAGTTCCACGACGCCAAGGCATTCTCCAATGAGCAATGTAATAGGCGCACAGAGGGGATTGCAAAAGTATATATTGCTGCAGCCGCCGGCCGTGTCAAGTGTTGCGAAGGGTAGTGGGAGAGATTTACGGCTCATGAAGACGTCGGACGGTGTGAAGAGGACCGTTGCATCAGGGATGGTATCGCAAGAGACTGGTACGAGAGCGAAGGAGCCAGGTGGAATATCTGTGTCCTCGCGCACGGTGTAGGGGTTGAGGACGGACTTCGGGATGAAAACAAACTTGGGAGTATTTATTTTACATTATATACAGAGAGGTGAGAGTCAAGTAACAGTCGTACAGTCATTACAGGCCGGCAGCAACTCGGACGCTGCGGCCCGCGGCAAGAAGTTCGAGAGAGGTGAATCAGGGAATCAGGGAATGCTCTGGTCTCTCTGGAATGCTTCTTTTAAACCTTTCGAGGGCTGGAAGTCGCGTCATGTTTGGCCAATGGGAGAGTCCGCTCAGATGACGCCATTTTCAGCCAGTGGTTGGCGCCCGTATCGCGTTGTCGCACCCGGGGGCTCTCTGCGGTCTTGCCTCGCAGACTTGCAATGCGCTTCTTCCAAGGCGGAGAATGGGGGGTGCTCATGCTCCATTGTCCGGGTGCCCACCTGCTCCCGGTGCTACGGCCGCGCAGCGGTAGCAAATGTCTTCTTCAAAGGCGATGAAGAGGTACGCTTGGGCCTTCCCGGCACGTCCGGCTGTCTCGGCGCATTACCGCCGTCTTGGTTTGGCACCCACTTTACTTCCAACAATGCCGTGCTATCCCCTCGCTTTCTGGAAGAGTCAAGCAGAGAATAGCTACCGGCGGCTTACAAACTTGTTGGCTCGTGCGCTCCTCTGGAATGTGCTTTCCTGCTTCTGCATTCCTCAATTAGCTGTGCTGCGATTCGATGTGGTCTGGGGAACTCGAAGTAGCCTCAGGAAACGGCGCCATATCTTAACAGCTCGTCCTCGCCCCGGTTGTTCTGAATGGCCGGTGAACTCAATTCGTTGGCCATGAGGAACGCTGAAAGAACCTGCAGGGTATTGCTGTCGAGCCTCGTTTGACGAACTTCGGGATCCTGGGCCCTGGAGAACATACGTCAAACAAACAAAACAACACAGCGCTGCCCCACGTGTAAGCGCAGGCTCTTCACCCCTGACTCGCCTGGCTATTACTGAGTCAAAATGAACCCTGATCTTTTATTTCCCCAATTTTGACAAAACAGTTCCAACCACCCTTCCAAACAGCTATCCATTTTTCCTCGAATGCCGACAAGAGCAGAGTACTATTGTTGTACTAGTGTGAGTACTAGTGTTGTACATCGTTGACGATGCAAACAACAAATGAAAACAGCCGAACATAACTTAAGTGGCCTAGCTACACGAACAGCATGTTTCCAATCTATCGCAGTGGCGTACTTATCGCACGTATTGGTGCCACTGAACAATCTGGTCAACCTCAGAAGTACGTAATCACAAGCGCACTAGCCTTGTGGTCACTAAACAAAACGCGTACTTGCGTTGTAGGCAAACTTTTCATTTACGCTTACTCACGTTTCTTCCCTGAAAGTCCTACAGGACACGTGACATAAACGAATAATTAAACTTGCGGGACTTACACACTCCGCAGAACCCTTAAAATAATGCGTCTTTTAATAACTCGTTCCACGCATACTTATCAGAGAAGTCAGAATACGGCTGCCCTCAACACACACGAGCAACCCAGTAATAAATCTGCTTCCTTCCGTCCACACAGGACATGCGCTAATGGAACTAAGAACGCTTCTCAGTGCAAATCATGCACTCACTGAAAATCTACGCACTTAACCTTAGAAAATTCAAAAACACTTAAAAAGAAAGAAGGTTAAATAACACACGCGCTTTACCATAGGCCTTTCGACGATAACCTTGACCTTCAGGTTACTCACACACTCATAAAAAAAGAAAGCCTATATACTTATTAATGAACATCTCGCGAGACTACAGGTTTACTTAAAACGCATCTTTCAAATCTCGAGCTTCTCGAACCAAAACGCAAAGCTCATACGTTTACATATTGAAAGAAATCCTAGTCTCAAATCGCGAAAACTTTCCGATGCTCAAAAATAAAAAACAACACACTTCATTTCTACGGAAGGGCTCTTGGCCTTCCTTTCCAAACGTTTTCGACTGACTCATACTTTCAGCCGGACTCGAGGTGGGCGCGGTTTGAAAGCTACTCTGGCTGCCGAGAAACAACAAAAGGGCTGATCCACTATCAGCTCCCCCAAGACGTTACGGTCTTCTGCCAATTTGCGCCCTGGCGCCCCGCTTTCCTCACAAACTTGATTGACCGCGTCGCTACTCCCCACCTGGTCTCGTCCTGCCACCTTGCGTTTCTTCGAACTGCACGTTGAGCTGTGAAAAGAACTACGGAACGACGAGGAGTTTAACTGCCTCGTGCCCTTTGTCCGCGTCCGTGGAGAACATGCTTCGCGGTCCCCCTTTGACCGGTGGCTCGAACGTTTTCGATGCGTCAACATCGTCCGAGAAGACCGCATCTTTTTCCTCGCGCCCTGCCCTTTTGGGTTTCTCGCCATCTTTGGCGGCGCTACATTAGTTACCGACTTTCGGTCTTTACCGCGCTTCTTTTTACGGCGCTTTCTCTTTGCACTCGCTTTCATGTCGCCTTCTCGTGCCTCGTGCTGGCCGGTACACATTTCGTCGGCCCGGATCAGTCTCTTACCCGCACAGTCTGAGTGATTTACACTTAAATCAACACTCTCTCTGCCTCGACTGGCGGACAGCCCAACCGACTCTGGCACAATGCAGCAGGCTTTACTCGAGTAAGACAACTCGCACTCTTGCGAACTGCCCTCTACTACATTGCCTAGCTCACGCTGTGCATCGGCACACAGCCCGTCGGTATCGATCGCTGGCTCACGCGCACAGTCCGAATGATTAATAACTGAACCATCCCTCTCTAGGCTATCTAGACTGGCGGAGAGCCGCACCGATCCCTGAACAATGCAGTTGTTCTCTCGTGGACTACGGAGCTCGCCATCCCGAGAACTACTCTCAACTGCATCGTCCAGTTCGCACCTCACTACTGCACGCAGATCTGACCTGGGACGACAGAAAGCTGAGCTAGTTGGTAAGGATTCATTATGCAAACTAGAAGTGAGGCGTGCAGACAGGACACAAGAGTAGAGAAGTGGACAACACGAACGCCGACTATCAACTGAAGGGAGCACTGAGGCGAAAAATGAAAGAAGACACAAAACTCATCTGCGCATGCTCAGGAATGGTAACACCACGTGTCAATCGGGTACACGTGCTGGTCTACGTGAGAGATAACTGTTAAGGCACTTAATCTCTTCCTTATGTAAAGTAATCGAAGGCTGACTCACGCACGCACTTCCACCATTATAGATATGCCAAGCCTCTACCATAAGACGCGTATCTTCATTCTTATGCCTGTACAGTATCGCGCATTCATCTAACTTTGGCTTGCAGTTACAATCTCGGCAATGTAGCGAAAGATTAGAAGGCGATCCACCGGTTAACGACCTTTTGTGCTCCATTAGCCTCTGATTGATACACCGTCCCGTTTGCCCTACGTAGAACTGGCCACAGCTAAGGGGAATTTGATATACCACACCAATACGACATTCTGTAAAACTGTTGTTCTTATTGTGCTTCACTGGACAAATATCTGTTCGTTTTTTGCCTTTAACCCGCTCCTTTTTATTCTGTACGGCAGCGCATATCTTACCTAGCTTATTGGGAGCAGTGAAAGCAACATTAACATCATATCTACTAGCAACTTTTTTAAGCCTGTGCGACACTGAATGAATTCCAAGCATTCTAAATTAGTAAAAAACGGAATCGCCATGTCGTGCATTAAGTCTTCCCTCACAAGATCCTGCATGCACAAAATGAGCGCCAGTTTTAATGCGCAAGTCCGGCGCCTCTTAGAAGCAGGTTATCCTAATGTAGCGGTGGCCACTGTAGCTGAGCGCCTAAAGAAGTCTGTTTCCAGGGGGACGGACGTAATCACAGAAAGCAGTAATCGCAAAAAAAGAGTAGTGGCTATTCCGTATATTCATTCAGTGTCGCACAGGCTTAAAAAAGTTGCTAGTAGATATGATGTTAATGTTGCTTTCACTGCTCCCAATAAGCTAGGTAAGATATGCGCTGCCGTACAGAATAAAAAGGAGCGGGTTAAAGGCAAAAAACGAACAGATATTTGTCCAGTGAAGCACAATAAGAACAACAGTTTTACGGAATGTCGTATTGGTGTGGTATATCAAATTCCCCTTAGCTGTGGCCAGTTCTACGTAGGGCAAACGGGACGGTGTATCAATCAGAGGCTAATGGAGCATAAAAGGTCGTTAACCGGTGGATCGCCTTCTAATCTTTCGCTACATTGCCGAGATTGTAACTGCAAGCCAAAGTTAGATGAATGCGCGATACTGTACAGGCATAAGAATGAAGATACGCGTCTTATGGTAGAGGCTTGGCATATCTATAATGGTGGAAGTGCGTGCGTGAGTCAGCCTTCGATTACTTTACATAAGGAAGAGATTACGTGCCTTAACAGTTATCTCTCACGTAGACCAGCACGTGTACCCGATTGACACGTGGTGTTACCATTCCTGAGCATGCGCAGATGAGTTTTGTGTCTTCTTTCATTTTTCGCCTCAGTGCTCCCTTCAGTTGATAGTCGGCGTTCGTGTTGTCCACTTCTCTACTCTTGTGTCCTGTCTGCACGCCTCACTTCTAGTTTGCATAATGGATCTGACCTGACATGGGTGCTCGCGTCTGTCGCGTCAACAGTACCCTTTTCTTCGCTAGCAACTTCGCTAACATTACCAGCGACGCACACACGCGGTAACTGTGCCAATTTGTTCGCAGCTGGCCTAGCTGTCTCTACAATCATCTGTTGGCACAGCACCTCGTCGCTCTCCTTGCGGCCTTTAACGGCCTCTGTTGCCACTAAGGCATCGTTAGCAGCTAGCCTTTTCCCTTTTCCGATGAATCGGCAGCCAATCTCACAGGCACTACTCTTCTCGTCGGCTTTTGGCGAAAATCTGTTAGACACTTCCTCATTCTTTCGCTCTGTACTTCCTACAGAATTCTCAGACAGCCGTTGTCTCTGTGCCAATAACTGATCACAATGCTGTATCTCTTTGATCAGTGCTGCCTTCTCTCTCTCATACTTTTGCTCACGCTCACGTTCGTGACGCTCACACCTAAGAGTAAGTTCTTGAAGCTCATGCTTCCGTTCATTCTCGCGTTCTTCACGCTTACGCTCACTCCTAAGTTCACGACGCTCTCGCAAACGTTCACGACGCTCACGTTCCCGTGGCTCCTGTATCACCTCCCAAGCAAGCTCAATGCTTTTGTCATCATTGCCACTATCTTGAATAGCTTTTATGATAGCTGGCGTTTCCATCCGTTCGTCCGCCTCCCAAATCGTCGCACACCAACAAGTCTAACCTCGTCAACCTGCTAAGATCCATGGCAGCTGCCCCGACAGGTGGTTAAAACTGTTTTCCTTAATTAATTTGTGCAAACACACAATGCATCAAACTCCCGATTCCCAGAACTATCAAAATGAACACACAACATTTTAGTCTGGCGAATCATAAGGAAAAAAACCACGCGCTCACTTACGGTTGCAGCACCCTGCCATCCGGTTCATTTGTCCGCTGTTCCCGGTTCCTCCGGACTCCCTGGATCGAAGGCTCGCTCTTCTTCGCTACTCCCAGTTTCTTCGGACCTCTTTCGACGAAGGCTCTCTCTTCTTCGCTCTTCCCGGTTCCTTAGGATCTCTCTCGACGAAGGTTCATCCGTAGCGCTGCCACCAGCTGATGCATTCGGAGGCGATCTCACCGCTGCCTACCAGATGTAGGGGTTGAGGACGGACTTCGGGATGAAAACAAAACTTGGGAGTATTTATTTTACATTATATACAGAGAGGTGAGACTCAAGTAACAGTCGTACAGTCATTACGGGCCGGCAGCAACTCGGACGCTGCGGCCCGCGGCAAGAAGTTCGAGAGAGGTAAATCAGGGAATCAGGGAATGCTCTGGTCTCTCTGGAATGCTTCTTTTAAACCCTTCGAGGGCTGGAAGTCGCGTCATGTTTGGCCAATGGGAGAGTCCGCTCAGATGACGCCATTTTCAGCCAATGGTTGGCGCCCGTATCGCGTTGTCGCACCCGGCGGCTCTCTGCGGTCTTGCCTCGCAGACTTGCAATGCGCTTCTTCCAAGGCGGAGAATGGGGGGGTGCTCATGCTCCATTGTCCGGGTGCCCACCTGCTCCCGGTGCTACGGCCGCGCAGCGGTAGCAAATGTCTTCTTCAAAGGCGATGAAGAGGTACGCTTGGGCCTTCCCGGCACGTCCGGCTGTCTCGGCGCATTACCGCCGCCTTGGTTTGGCACCCACTTTACTTCCAACAATGCCGTGCTATCCCCTCGCTTTCTGGAAGAGTCAAGCAGAGAATAGCTACCGGCGGCTTACAAACTTGTTGGCTCGTGCGCTCCTCTGGAATGTGCTTTCCTGCTTCTGCATTCCTCACTTAGCTGTGCTGCGATTCGATGTGGTCTGGGGAACTCGAAGTAGCCTCAGGAAACGGCGCCATATCTAACAACGGTAAGTTTAGAAGGGCGGCCACAATATTCGTGCAAGGGTGCGTCACAAGGGGAAAATTCAACTTCGGCGCGTGCGCAGTCGATCACGGCTTTATGACGGGATAAGAAGTCCCATCCGAGGATGACGTCATGCGAGCAGGTGGGAAGAACAGTACACTCGAATATGTAAACTATGCCGTGAATAAGCACACGTACAGTACAGGCTGCTTGCGGAGCGACGTGCTGCGCGCTTGCCGTACGAAGCGACAGTCCAGAAAGTGGCGTGGTCACCTTGCGCAGTGAACGGCACAGTTTGGCGGCTATCACAGAAACGGCTGCACCGGTATCCACAAGAGCAAATGCAGGAACACCTTCTGCACAAATTTCGACCACGTTAGCAGGACAGGCATGAGGACTTAGGCAGTTCGAATGGGGCACAGTTCCTGCCTCGTGAACTGCGACGTTCAGTTTTCCTGGTCAGGTGGTGCGGGTCGCCGACACATTGGGGAGAGCGAGCGTCGGCGAGGGGATGGCGAGCGACGTGAAGGAAATTCTGGAAGGTCAGCACGAGCATACGGTTGGGGGGAAGGAGTGGCGCATTGGCGAAAGGGCTGGCTGCCGTACTGGAAGGGCCAATAGGCGTCGCCGAACGCTTGAGGCCGACGGCGGCAATATCGGGCGACGTGTCCGGGAGTGCAGAAAGAATAACAGATGGGACGATTGTCAGGCGACCTCCAAGGATTAGCTCTCGGTGCGGTCCAGGATGCAGCATGGGCTTCCGGTGGCACCAGTTGGGAATGGGTCGCGAAAGACGCAGGCGGAGGCCTGCGTACTGCCTGCGCGTACGTAAGAGGCGCGGCCACAGGCAGGACTGGCTGCGCATAGGTGAGAGGCGTGGCGACAGGCTGCACTGCCAGCGCAGAGTTGAGATTCGTGGCTGCAGGCGGCTGATGGTGTGCGGAAGGGACAACTTGAGCGACCTCTTCGGAAATGAGAGTGCGGAGCGTGTTTGGAAGATGGGAGGTGGGCTCCTGAGTGAAGGGGACTAAAGAAAGTTGGCGGGCAACTTCCTCACGCACGAAGTCCTTGACCCATTGAAATAATGAGCGTGGGTCGTACATGCTGTCAAGGCTTGCCACCAAGTCGTCGCTTCCCAGAGCACGCTGAGTCGAAGCGCGTTGCTTTCTTAACTCATCATAACTTTGGCATAGGCTGACGACTTCGGACACAGTGCGCGGATTCCTGGCTAGGAGCATCTGGAAAGGGCCGTCATCGATGCCCTTCAGTATATGGTGAATACGCTCAGCTTCGGGCATTGCGGCGTTGACTCGTTTACACAGGTCCACGATGTCTTCAATGTAGCTCGTGAACGTTTCTGCCATCTGCTTTGCTCGAGCGCGCAAGCGTTGTTCAGCGCGCAGCTTGCGAACAGCGGGTCGGCTGAACACTTCCGTAAAGGTTGTCTTGAAGATTGATCATGTGGGTAGGTCACTTTCGTGGTTGTGAAACCGGAGTTGGGCAACACCAGCCAGATATAAGATGACGTGGGTTAACTTCGCTGGATCATCCCACTTGTTGTGCGAGCTCACCCGTTCATATGACGCCAACAAGTCTTCTACGTCTTCGTCGTCTGCACCGCTGAAGATCTTGGGGTCCGGTTGTCGTGGAACGCCGGTGCAAGTGACGGACTGTGGCGACGGCGCCGTTTGGGATGAGCTGTTGGTCATGGCGGGCGATAGCGTTCTTGATCGCAGCTCCAGGGCTTCAAGCGACGGGGTTTTGAGTCCCCGTACCTCCACCAATTGAAAAGAGGTTTATTGGCGGCTCCTAATGCAAAAGCGCAGCGACCGGGAATGGCGAGACAGCCCGAAGCACTGTCCAAAAAGGCGACAGTAATCAACAGCGCGAGCGGAGCCGAGCCGCGCGTTTGTGATGCGGCTGTGCCGTGAAGCGCGCCTTCTTTACAGAACTGATAATATTTGCATACCACCTCAATAAAACTGAATTTCACAGCCTCATTGACGAGCTCCCAGAAGCATACATGATCACCAGTAATTTTAATGCTCAAAACATGCTTTGGGGAGACTCGCAATGGGATGCGAGAGATCAACTCATCGAAAACTTCCTTGTGAACTTTCGTGCATGCGTCTTTAATAAGATGGAACCAACATATTACAACCTTCATCATAATTCATATTCATCAGTGGACCTGTCGATTGGCTCTGCCTCTCTTTTCGCTGATTTAGAATGGCATGTCATCAAAAATCCGATTGGAAGTGACCACTTCCCAGTAACTCTAAACTCAGTACTAACACAACATGACTCCTTTCTGCATGTCGCTCGCTGGAAACTAGCCTCAGCTGACTGGAAATGTTTTAAGGAATCCGCCTATTTATCACGAGATTGCATAAGTAATTTTAGTATAGATCATGCTGTATCATAATTTACTGCTTTTATTATTGACGCTACAGAAAAGTTCATCCCTCAAACAAAAGGTTTTTCAAGTGAAAGACGAGTTCCCTGGTGGAACAAGGAGTGCAGGCAAGCTCGAAAAAAAGCAAAACAAAGCATGGGGCATTCTGCGCCGATACCCAACTATGGAAGATCTTGTTGAATTCAAATTGTCTAAATCGCAGGGAAGACGCATGCAATGACAGGCTAGGAGAGCAAACTGGAATAATTTTCTTCGTGTACCCAAGAAACAAGTGTGGGATGTGCTCAGAAAACTGAAGGGGCAGCAACTGCATCCGCTGCTTTTGATAAATAATCAAGGAAATGGGTTGGAAGACCAGAAGACCAGCTCTTGGTAAACATTTTTAGTACATATCTAGCTCTGTGCATTATTCATAGACATTCCTGAAATTACAAAGAAATAGAAGAACGCAAGACACTGGATCGCAAATGCCGTCCATTCAACATTGCCGAGCTTAGAGCGGCATTGAATTTCTGCAAAAGCTGTGCACCGGGAGCAGACAGTATCATGCATCACTAAAATTCCTTTTTCTGTGAAAAGAGGTACGTGCCTTTCCGAACCCTGGATGAGCATGACTAGGTGTAATATATAATAACGGTCATTTCTATCTCCTTTTTAAAACTTCGCCGTGTGACTACGGCTCGAACAAGTCGCATGCCCGCTTTTACTGGAATTGGCCACTCAACAGAACAGAAGATGTGAGCAGAATAAAATCATTGAGAATAATACTGGTGCTATTTCTCTACTTCTCTACTTAAAACACCCGAATGCCTGAACTCATGCAGCGTTGTACTATATATTTCCTAATTTGTTCTAATATTCAGCTCGCCATTTTCGTCTATATGCGCACTTCGCAATGGACTCAGATGTGGAAATAGCAAGAGTGTGTCATATCATAGTGCGCTATGCAGAGCAAAAATATACAAGCCATAGAACCTACTCATCTGCATTGCTGCGCTTTCTCACAACAAACTGTATCATACTTGGCCACCATGGAAGCAGACGAGCTGATAGCAAGCGCATTCTTTTTCCCCCTAACCGCTTTGATGCATGCGCCACCCTCTTGCACAAAGCTATAAAAGAGAACCTAATAAAGAGAAGTCAGTTGATGCCCAACCATCGTACGTGTTGTCTTCTCTTGCCAATATGAACGTAGCAAAGAACAGAAAGGCCGGTGCAAGCACTGTGGTCGGGTGCATGCGCCATGGCAATGCCCAGTCTACAGAAAAACCTGCTACACATTTAAAAAGAGTCACTTTTCATCATGCTGCAAGAACCTGCAAGTTCATGACATTCAGGAAGATCATGAAGATAGCTTCAATGTATTCGACGTCGGGGTCTGTGGTGTAATCACGAAACCAGGAAAAGATTGGACAGTGCGTGGTATGGTCTCTGGTCACGATATAGAACTTAAAGCCAATACGGGTTCCAACTTGATACTGCTTAGCATTTTTCAACGCATCTCGAAAGCGAATGCATTGTGCAAGAGCGCAGCAGTGCTGACTGCCTACAATGGCTCCAAAATCAAGCATCTCGGTGTCGTCACTAAAGCACTGGAATTAAACGGTACAACAAGAGATACTGCTTTCTTTATTGTCAAGGAAGGACGCCAAGCAATCATTGGCTTGAGCACATGCATTGAGTTCGGCATTGTCCAAGCAAACTCAGTCAGGCAAAGTGGTAAAGCAGGGCCAGAAATAGAATTTCCACGTCTGTTTCGCGGCATGGGCTGCATGCAAAGAAAGTACAAGATGGTTCTGTGACCAGATGTGGTTCCAGTCATACAACCTGCTCAGAAAGTACCTTTGGCACTGAAGCAACCATTGCGTGACGAGCTGGCATGCATGGAGAAGGTGTCCATCGAAGCAACCATTGCGTGACGAGCTGGCATGCATGGAGAAGGTGTCCATCGTAAAAAGTAGAAGTACCCACCGAATGGGTTTCTAGTTATGGTGCGAAAAAGGAATGGCGCTCTCCAAGTGTGCATTGACCCTAAAGTAGTGAACAAAAAATAGACTGATATATGTTCGACTTGGTACACCAATGCTTGATTCTCAAAGACGAGATCTATACAAGTGCCTCGCGAGGTTGTCACAGCCGTGGGACGCGTTACGAGCGAGAGGAACGGGATGTTCTCCCGCATAAGTGTTAGGAAATTGCTGTTTGTCTTTATGTCAACATTAAAGTCCCCCACTACTAACATCGGTGTGGATCGATGGACGGTTAATGCGAGTTGCAGGAAGTGCACGACGTCTTTCGTGAGTGCGGTAGCGGACTCACGAAAGCGGTATCAGTCGGTCGCTGCTAGCGCTGGGGGGATGAAAGGGGGGCGGAGCTGGTTATGAGGCCGACGACAACGCGAAACCCAGGAACGGACGCCAAAGAGCCATTTGTGTAGCCAGCCCTCCTCCACAGTCTCTCCTCCTCCCTTCCATCATCCTCCCTCGCCCGGAGAGCCGACAGCGCGCATGCGCGGCGGCGGAGCAGCGGCGCATGCGCGGCGGCGGAGCGCGGCGGCGGAGGCGAGCTGGTTACGAGGCCGACGACAACGCCGACAACGCCGACGACGACGCCGACGACGACGCGAAACCCAGGAACGGACGCCAAAGAGCTGCGCTCTAAAATATATTACGTGAGCACTATCCGATGCCTACCCGCAAAGGTATAGAAAGTGAGCTGTCAGCGGCTCAATTTTTTTCGCAACTTGATGCCAACTCGGGTTTTCATCAGAACCCCAGGGTGTCTACCAACTGGGAAAACCGGGAATTCTCGGGGATTTTGAGTAGTCTGGAAAAACTTGGGGAAAAATCAAGGAATTTGCGCTTCTATCAGGAAAAATCAGCTGTAATTTTATTGAAAGGGAAAGAAAGTCGCATTAATGCTGGCCCGAGTAACAGAGGAATCGTAACGAATGGTCTTTGACGCCGCGTCGTTGGCTGGAGGAGTTGCCAGAGTGCAGTCAACGAGCGACTTTCCGGACACCAGATAATTCGGATGGCTACACGGCACCACTGCGAACCCCATAGGGTCAATGTATAAGAACGTGTGAAATTTCGGACGCAGGAACCCTTCGCTATCCGATTTTCCGAACTTTTTGCCGTGAGCACAGATCCGAAACGGCATTCATCAAAACCACCACCGCTGTCACTTTGATAATCTCACCGCCTCGAACCGGCACACTCGCACTCATATTGGCGGCTGGATGGATGGATGGATGGATGGATGGATGTTATGATGTTATGAGCGTCCCCTTTGGAACGGGGCGATGGGTTGCGCCACCGAGCTCTTGCTACTATGCTGCCTGATATCCTACCTAGGTTAACCAATGAAAAAAGAAAAGAAAAAAAAAACACTATGAACTAACACGTCCAAATTTTCTGATCCCCTATTGCGAACTGTGTTTTTGTACGTTTCCGTCTTTTGTCGTTTCCGTACTTTTCTTCCACCAATCCTCCAATCGCCTCTTACTAATGTCTATTGCGGACCTGTTTGCTTTACCACTGCTCCCGCTGAACCCAAGGGCTTCAAGGAGGCCAGTGGTGCCTAAATCGACCGCTGGGTAGACGTCTTCACATTCTAATAAAATATGCTCCGTCGTTTCCCTAGCTTTACCGCAGCAAGCACATGCTTCTTCTTCCTTCTTATATCTCGCTTTATAGGTGCGTGTTCTAAGGCATCCCGATCTCGCTTCGAAAAGTAATGAGCTTCCCTTTGAGTTATCATAAATGGTTTCTTTCCTGATTTCGTTTTTTCCTCTTGTGTAGTTACTCATGGCAGGTTTCTTTTCCATTGCCGCCACCCATGAGATTAATTCAGCCTCTCTAACTTTCCGCTTGACCTTCTTTGTTGCTGTGTTGCCCACACCACAAGCCGCATACTTGCTGGTAAGCTTCCTAGTTCTTTTCGAGGCGAGGAGTTACGGAGTCGCCATCTAGCGGAAGCGCCTCGCTGGCGTAGTATGAGGGATCACGCGGCGCGCTCCTCATAGGTTTTGGTGTCAGCGCTCACTGAAAACACCACGCGCGAGCTCTCCCGGAGATTTCTGTAAGTACTTTCGAAACGAGAGAAGTTTTTTACTGTCTAAGTAATAATGTTGGGCAAACTGAAAGCACACAATCGTTCACAGACGCTACCTCTTTACCGAATACGTACAGTGAACGCCACTGCGCGCGGTCGCCGCGATGGAGACTCCCGAACCGGCTTCTTGCGTGAAAGGTAGGTAAACGCTGAGAGCAAGCTATGTGAAATATGTTCTTATAGCGTTTGTATAACTAAATGGAGCGTAATAGCATGAAGCCTCAATGCAGCGATCGCGTAGATTCGCACCGTGCCATGAGTTTTAGGCCGCAGAATATGATCATTTGACAGTATACAAGCAACCATTGTTGCGTGGGTGCTATCAGAGCTGTTCAAAAATAACTTCACTGTAGAGACTTCGACGCCTACGGGGACTGATGTGCCGTCGCGACGATTCAACCTTGTGTTTTCTTCTAAATTCTTTTGACCTTTCAATATTATTTCTCGAGTTGCGTAGCACTGTATGTTTATCGGTGTTCTCAGCGTGCCATTTCCCGCTGCTCCTTTTTGTAATCCAGTGCATTAATTCATAACACAAACATGACCATATGCCATGCTTTTTTAAATGTGCTTCTTACCGTTGGCTTTCCACTCCAGTGAACATGCCAGTATCTATAGCATCGACAAGTTCATAGACCAAACCGTCATGACATTAGTCGGGCAGCGGACTCGGGCGACCGTCTCAGGGCGCGTTTTCAGAACATCGCAGACGGGGCGCCGTAGCAGAAATCTTCCTCGCGTCTGTGCTTGCTGCATAGCCGAATTGTAGCCGATGACTGTTTGCCGGTTTTATGTTTCGCGTGCCAAGCTTCACGCAGCTTCTTGTCCTGCGGCTACGTGTGAATAAGGCTGACACCGGCCTTCGTTACGCGCGTTCGGCACTGCGGCACCGAGCAGTAGCCTACCATGTTGCGCGCCTTCAAAGGCAGTCACTACTTATTGTAGTGCTTTCAAGCGTTGTAAAGGAGACACTCGAAGCGGGAAAATCTCGCCACTAAATGAGGACCGCAGCGTACGAGGGAATTTAAACACGTTTTCAGCTCACTTTGGCGCTCCCGAAGCAGCTGGAACATTCGACGACTGCTGTATAAAAGCCGACGCGCTTGACCCGCTCATCAGATTTTCGACGATCGCCGACCACGTTCGCCGCTATCGTTGTGCTATAAGCGTAGCCTGTTTTTGTGGGCACAGGTTCGCCCAATAAAAGTTAGTTTTGTCATTCACAGTATTGCTACTGCGTTCAACGTCACCACCACGTGACAATAAAATACACAAACGGAATGTCTGTGTGTTTTTTGTTTTACTTCGCACCGAAGCAAGATATGCACTTCCGCTTCGTCTGCTTGTTCCCACGGTCGTGCGGTAACGTGCGCATGCAGGTACTGAAACTATGCCATTTTCTGCCGTGTTCCAGCGCGTGATCATGCTCTGCGATCCGCTTGTTCTGCCTCAGTATTCGTGTAGCGCTGAATTATACTGCTAATCATATTTCCTTGTGCGCAGCGCGCAAAATCGTGCGCTGCGCAAACGAGACAACCGCTCGCGCGCGATGCCACCGGCGGAAGTGTGAAAGCGAGGAGCAAAAAAATAAAAAAAAAAATAAAAATGAAGGCGACGCTCGTGACACGTCTGCGTCACGTGATCTTTGAGGTCCGCTATAGGAGAACGCAAGGAAGGAATTTCGCTTGCGTAGGCTAGACGGGGCGAGTGGAGAGAGCGTCTTGCTTGGCAGTGGAGCCCGCCTGCTGAAATCATGGGTTTGCGGCACTGAAATATTACTATCTCGGCTATTAATGAGCCGATTTGAAAACTTCTTGCCGCAGAACCTTCCCTAGAGGACACGTAACAACTTCCAGCATATAAACAAAATTTGCTATGGGGCCTGGTGAGGGGTTCTTTAAGGTGCCGTGCCATTGACTAGCATCTTTGATGTTGGTAACCTATTTAAGCTGAACACGGCAGTTGACATGCTGTAAAAGATCATACAATTTGTTCTGCTCTCATGTGATTGTGCTTCATGCTGTAGCTACACTCGGTCGACAATTTTCTGTAAAACTTTAAATGACAGAAATCTTGTGCCTGTACAACTGACATAACGTCCTATGCAGGTGAGGAGACAGTCATAGCAGAGGCATCATGTGACTGCAATGAAGGAATATAGTTAGAAGAGGTACGAATTGGGCTAGTTGGTGTGTATTCACTTTTCTTGCGCCAAGTACTACTGTAAGTTGCAACGGGGACAAAACGAACACTGGATATGAAGTGGACACGAAATGACAAAAGGGAGCACAAGCTACTAAGATGGCAGTTTGCGCTCCCCTGTGTCACTTCGTGTCCACGTCATATCCAGTGTTCGTTTCGTCCCCGTTGCGTTTTCCTAAAGGTCTCGCCACCCAGACAGCTTGGTTTTGGGCAACATGGCGGCACACATTGAAGACATTCTTGCAGGGTTCCCGTTTCAGAGACAAAGCTATGTGCTTGTTGCAGAGGCCGGCGTTGCTGTGCTCCGTGGCCTTGGTGGCCCAAAGCAAGTAGGCGAAGGGGCTGTCAAGGCGGTCCTGGGCATACGCGGACACTGGCTGGTGCTTTGCGAGAAGGAGGCGCTTCTTGGGCGAGGCCGCGGGCCCCTCCTGGCACTGGGGCCGCTACAAGCGGCCGCCCTGGGTCCCACTCGGGCATTGCTGCTGCACCTCAGTAAGTTCTGATGCAGAACCATTGACGTGAAGACGTTCGCTCGTCTGACATTCTCCCGTGTTCCATCACCACTCTTAGGTGCCTACTGAAACTCTGTAGTGATGTGTCAGTGTTAATGCGCATTTGTCTGCTCAAATCATTTCACTCATGTAACAACTGCTGCAAACTCCTGGTACATGAGAAGTTTTGCTGCGTCCGGAAAGATCATGAGGTTTGAAAGGCATTTATTTGATATTTAAATATTCGATTTTTAAAGCAAAGTTTTTTTTTGCCTCGTTCTTCGACTTTGCTACTACTTCTGCTGCTGTGGCTGGCTTGCACACCACATCGGGGGTTCTTCAGAGCGTGTATATACATGGAAGGAGCATGGCAGAAAGGAAAGGAGACATGAGAAACTCGTTTGGACCTTTCCATCGCATTGCATGTTCACAATGCCCTCTTGAGCTCCCTGGGCGTCGCCACATTAGCCTGTTGGCGCTGTAGTTATTCATGACCCCCTTAAAAGCATTGCCGAAACTGCAGAGCTTACCTTTCTACTAATGTGCAAGTCCAGAAGGAAGCTAAATAAAATGGGAGAGGAGGCAGAGAATGGGTAGAACTGTAGCCTGTGCCATGGGAGTATGGTTGGCAGGCTGAGGTTCTTGAGGGAGAACTGGTGGTGGGGGGGCTTTTGCTCGTCTGGTGGCAGTGGTCCCCCTCTGGGAGCAGAGTGAAAAGGCACTAGGTGTTGCCGGTTATGCTGTAGGACACCGCCACACTTCGGTCTAACCACATAGTTTCCTGGTCATAGTGCCGGACTCAGGACTGTGGCCTCAACTTGTGGACACGCTGACCTGTTCGGAGTGGTGGCAAGTCTTGAGCTCCGTGATGTCTGTTGTAGTTGTCGGTCTGCATCCGCTTGTAGACCGCATCCTTGCCGACGACGTCTTTCCTTGATGACCAGTTGGGACGTAGCTGGCAGTCTTTCTTGGGAACTCTCGTCCTTAGTTGTCGTCCCATCAACAGCTGTGCCGGACTCAAGCCGTCGATCTTGGGGTATCCTGGTAGCTGAGCAGGGCCAGATGAGGATCTTTTGTCTTGCGGAATCGGTCCTTGATTGTCCGAACCATTCTCTCTGCCTCTCCGCTTGACTGAGCGTAGTGCGGACTTCTGATTGCATGGTTGAAGCCCTACAAAGTTGCAAATGCCGCGAACTCCTGCGATGATAACGGTGGGCTGTTGTCTGACCTGACCTCTTGAGGGATTCCATGGTGTGCAAAGATGCTCTTCAGAGCATCGATGATTGCCTGAGCCTTTGCGCTCCTCAAGGTCACCACCTCTGGGAACCTTGAGTAATAATCTGCCACCAGGATGGTTGTCTGGCCGTTGAGATGAACAGGTCCATGCTGAGAAATTTCCAAGGATGCCCGGGTAGGACCGTGGACACCTGGGGCTCTGCAAGGTTCATATGGGTGGAAGTGCACTGCTCGCAGTTGGCATCTAGAGAGGTGTTGTCTGCCGATATGCCTACTACCAAACTGACTCTCGAGCCAGGGTTTTGGCTCTGGTAATGCCCCGATGTCTTTCGTGCAACAGTCAAAACCGCTGGCCGAAGGGACAACTATCCGGGCGCCGTTCAGCAAAACCCCGTCACAGACAGAAAGCTCGCCTGCCGCCGAGGTGTACTTGGAGAGGTGCAGCGGTAGCTTAGACTTCTGTGGCCCGCTATGCTGGCAGAAGGAGGTGAGGGCCTTGCATTCGCCATCAGACTCTTGTGCCTGTCGCATGTCTTTTGGGCAAAGCGGCAAGACTTCCGATGTGCAGTAGACCGCCTGTGTTGCAAATAGTTCCACTGTGTCTAGGGGACTGTATGCCTTCTGGGTGATGCATGACAAGGTATCTGCCTTGGCTAGCAGCTTTTCCGGTACGTGTAGCATCCAGAATTGGTATTGCATAGTCTTCAACTGAAATCTGTACACGAGGTGGCAACGTGTCCAACTCTATCTTGCCAAAGAGTGAAACGAGTGGCAGGTGGTCCGTCTCGACATCAAAGGTGATGCCATGGACGAACTCGTCGAACCGTGGTATAGCCCACGTCGTCGCCAGAGCTTCTTTTTCTGTCTGGCTGTAACGCTGTTCGGTCTAGGTCATTGACCTCGAAGCAAACGTGACTGGGCGGGGTGCTCTCCAGAGGGTCGCATCTGTAGCAAGACTGAACTGAGTCTGAACGAGCTCGCGTCTACAGAAACTGTAGTAGCGTACGACGGGTGGTACTTGGCCATGCACCGGCCTGACGTTGAGAGTTCCTTGATTTTCTCGAATGCTGCACTTTGTTCATGCTGCCACACCCAACTAGCGGACCTGTTCAGTAAGGCCCTGATGGACGTTTTGACGTCCGAGATGGGTGGCAAAAATCTGGTGAGATGATTTACCATTGCAAGCGGTAGGCTGACACCAGAAATGTCTGTTGGAGAGTCCACGGCTTTGACTGTTTCAACCCTGCCTGTATCTGGCCTGATGTCCTGCGTTGAAACGATGACTCCGAGGAAGGAGACCTCAGACACCCCAAAACATTGTTCCGGTTCAACGTGATGCCTGAGGCAGGGTGTCTACCAACCGGGAAAACCGGGAATTCTCAGGAATTTTGAGCAGTCTGAAAAAACTCGGGGAAAACTCAGGCAATTTGTGCCTCTATCGGGGAAAATTAGCTGTAATTTTATTGAAAGGGTCGAAAGTTGCGGTAATGCTGGCTCGAGTAACCTACAGGACTCCTAATGAATCGTTTTTGACGCCCTGTCGTCGGCTGGAGGAGTTGCCAGTGTACATTCAACGACCGACTTTCCAGATTCCCGATAATTTGGACGGCTTCGCGGCACCACCACATACACCATAGAGTCAACGTATCAGAACGCCTGAAATTTCGGACGCAATGCTGACGCTCTTCGCCGTCCGATCTTCCGGACATTTTGCCCTGACCGCAGGTCCGAAACGGCATTAATCAAAGCCACCACCGCTGCCATTTTGATTACCTCGCCGCCTCGAACCGGCGCTCTCGCACGCAGATCCGCTGGCAACCGTAGCCACCACCAACGTTACTAGCAACGTTACTAGATTACCTCTGGTTACTAGACTAGGTTCAGTTGTCAAACTCCCGTGACTGTGTGGACCCACCACCGATCCTCGCATCTCGTGGCGCTACTGTCGCACTTTGCTCGGTCAGCACGGCACGGACGGGGCGACGAAGCACTGTCCGTTGTTTATCTGTTTTGGCACGTTGTATACATGCGTGTTTTGCTGCAGTCTCGGTGCATTTCTTCGACACTCTTGTGCGTTTTGAAGAGCTTATGGGTCGTATCATCCAATTTTATTTGGTGACGCGAAAGCATATTTATGCTCCGGTCTTGCAGCGATAACCTACTTTGAATGTGCAAGTCTGCTCGCAAGGGAGCAAAGCTCACGTAGGTTTCAAGCACTTGTGAATGCAGTGCTCTGATGAAAGAAATAGTGTTAGCTTCATTTTTTTCATCCCGAAATGAAGTGCTGAGAGTGCGTATATACCGTGTGTCCCAGCTAACTTCAGCCAGAGTTTTAAATGTGCAAATGCCGCGTAGCTTGTCACAACCAAAATAATGTTTACCGTAGCTTGTAGATATTCAAATCCGCCTAGTTAGGTAATGCGTAGTTAATTCATGATTAATATATATATATATATATATATATATATATAGTTATTCAATTGATTGTTAGTGAAGTACCTAATTTAATCATTAATTGATTAATTCACCTAGTTAGGCAATTCATTGGCACCAGCAAAGGTCGAGGCTTCAACTCTCACCAACGACCGCCTTAACTATATCTTACAAACTGGGCCTTAATTAACATCGCCCTAATTGACACCAACGGTCGCGGGTTCGAAAGGTTCCCCCAATGGTCGTGGGTTCGAGCGCCTTAACTCTATTTTAATCTACTGACGCTGCCTTAACTGGCGTCGTGAACTGCCTCGATTGGTTCGCTTGGGCTCCCGTGACTTTTTGGACCATCGTGTGGTCGCGCGCGTTTGCATTAATAATTATATAGTACTAAGCAGCAACAGCTGATTACAACTACTAATCAGCTACTTACAGCTGCTCATCAGCAACAGCTGATTAATAGAGCGCAGTGGACGGCCGGGGCTGCTGCGGCCCTCGACTAAGGACTCCACAGCGCATTCTCGGGCAGCGCAGCAGCATTTTCACAGCTACGTAAAATTTTTAAATCAATCTCCTAAACGTGAGACTATACAAACATTTAAAGGCGCATCGGTGAAAACACTTGCTGAGTACGTAAGTTGCGAAGTCGGAGGACCCGAGCCCCTTCGCAAACGCAGAGCTATGGTGGCTAGCAGAGCTGCGCCCGCGTAGAGCTACCTGCGGTGCTCCCGCCCTCTGGCGGCAAACCAAGAAACGGGGGCACCCGCGATGTACGGCGCCTACGGCAAACCAAGAAACGGGGGCACCCGCGATGTACGGCGCCTACGGATAGTTTAGTCTAGTAGCGTTGGCCACCACTGCGGCAACGCTAGGCCTAGCTGCTTCGACGTTCCCTATGAAGCTTCTTGCCGTTGGGTGCCGCGTTTTTTATTGAAAGAATTCGCTGCCGTAACATTGGCACGGACTCCGCCTTTGTGGTCCTCTAGATGGGCTTAGAAGCTTGGAAAGCACGATGCGTTGCATAATGCCGGTTTCCGAAAGTCAGCTTCGCCTTTGTACAGAAGTGTTACTTGGTGAAGCATACGCAAAAGTATTGCAGTGAAGCATAACACGTGTGGGAAGGGGCTATTGCCACGAGACACAGTATGTATTCCTTAATTATACACGCGTGCACCCAGTCTTTCCAGTCACAGTACGAGCACCAATATGCCTAATACGTGTACCGGCAGGCCTGCAGAGCGCTTTCGAATGTGCCTGTGGCGGATTGAGCCCTTAAGGGCAGTAAATGAAAATGGGCTCTGAATTTCTAGCTGGAAATGGTCTTTCCAGCCAGGTTTCCAACAGGAATCAGCCCTTCCAGCTAGAAATTTTCCAGAGCCAGCTGGAAACGGCACTTTCCAGCTTGAAGTGGAATCCACCTCAGCTGGTTTTTCAGCTAGAAGCAGCACTACCAGCTGGAAGTTTCTAGCTTCAGCTGGAGACAACTGGATACAGCATTTTTTAGCTGGAAACAGTGCTTCCAACTGGAAACAACTGGATGGAGCATTTTCCAGCCGGAAGTAGAATCTATCGACTGGAAAGTGGAGCTTCCCACTTGCATTAAGACATTTTTTGTATCTGCAACATGCCCATATTTAGCCCTAGGTGGTGTTTGTATCAGAACGAAAAGCTTTTACTCTTGCGGCAGCAAAAAAAACTATATTCGTTTGTGTCGTGACAACAATCGTAATTGCATGAACTGCATGGAAATGCTCGTCACTCCGGGTACCTTTGATCGCGATCGATTGCAATCTAAAGTGTCCTGTGTGATCGAGTTGCCAAAAAAAATATATCTCCAGGAAGAACTGCCACTTTTATTGAACCTTACTTGTAGTAGACAAAAGCGACGCGCTCTTGGTCGACACTGTTATCTTGCTACATTGTCGACGTCGTCTAATGAGGAGCTTGTTCGAATGGTCATGCTGAGCCGTTGCGCAAACGGCTAGTGTTTACAGCATAGCAATTCCTTCCCTAACAAAAAAGAGCCTTAACATGTGGCACCTTCAGCAGTTCAGGCTGCAATGACCGCTGCTCCCACTTATTCCTTTCTGCACGACGCCGCTACAATCGCCGCCATATTTGTTGTATAGTTAGTAGCTTTAGTCTCGTATCTTGTTTTGATGTGCTCTTTTGACACTGATAATAAAATAATAGCGTGTTATTGCAATATCAGTATTTCTCAGAAAAGCTCGGGTTTTTATTCACAGCGAACAGCAGCATTACAAATGCAGACCGAATATAAAAAAATGTGACGAGGCCACAGGGGCCCTAGTTTCGTACAGCACATGGCGGAAACTGTCATTGCGAGGCAGTTTTGTGAGACAACGAGAGTCTCTCGGATGTGCGTGTGATCAAGTTTTTGTGAGGAACCTGCATGATCTTGTGCATGAAGTAATTGTTTTTGGACAGTTTCTTCTCTGGACAGCGTTACAAGTACAGGCAAGCGGGTATCAACGGTTGTTATTGCTGTACTTTGTGGTGTTGTGATTCACCAGTGCGGATCGAAGAGCACCGTTTTCTCCAGCCCTGATTCTAAAATTTGGAGGTAATTATTTCACTTGCTTATGCTTTGAGCGTAAGTTAATGTTTATTTTTATCCTGAATGTTGGCACGCTTGATCGTGCACATGATATAGGTCCCTGCTGTACGTGATGTTCGTATACAGGTTGATCATTTTTATGTTTGCGGAATTTGTAGAAATGGCCTGTGGCAGATATAATTCTTGTTGCTGAGCGGAATTATTAGAAGAGGTGGACATTATTAGCATGCGAAATCGAAAGACATCTTCAAGTAATTAGCAAAAATTGACAAATTAACTTATTACCATGCTGCACATATTGCAGTGTACGAATTGTAGGCTGTGAGTTTGCAAGATGGATCCACTTTAAATGAATTTCCAGAATTACATCAGTTTCGATATATTATTTTCTAAAGTGTGAGACGAAATAAATGGGCGTTCCAGTTACTTTTGTGCTCCAATACATAAAAGAGCGTTTTGTTAAAGAAGTAAGACCAACAGAGCACTTTTACGGCGAGTTTGATGACACATATTTCCAACTGGTGTCATTCTGGAAAGTAAGTCCAAGTGGTCCAAGCTCCTCTGTTATTCAGCAGAAGAATGCTTCTTGGGAGGCTGTTGAGTTGCATCACATGCCTAGTTCAAATTACAAATGAGCTCATTTGAATTCTATTTGCACTAAAGCCACAGTCAATGGCGCTAAACAATTTAACAATCATTGCATAGCTTTTGCAGCTCAAGTTGAGAGCCTCTTGAGAGCTCAGGTTGAGGCCTTAATTGCGCCACATAAACTGTAGAAGGGGTTGTGATGAAGGTAAACTGTGGTACTGTCCAAACGCTGTTTATACAATCCACGTGATTTTGGTAAAGGTCACTGTTTACTAGAACTGAGTGGATTAAAGTGATGATTGTTTTAAAGTTCACTCACTATGTCTAAATATTTCTTCCAGATGGTGTACAAGGAGATGTGCAAGTGTATTCCACATCTTGAGGGAGATGCAAGATATGCTTCCGCAATCCTTGCTGCAAGTGTTCAAATAAATGGTTGCAAGTTTCAGCACCGTGCTGTTATGGCTGCATGTATTTTCACCGGACCAGTTGGTCCTGCGGCCAGACACATTAGGAACGAACTGTGACTTGCGACAGCAAGCTGAGATCCATGCGAGTTCTGGCCAGTTTGTATCCTGCTTGATGCGAGCTTACACCCTGGGATTTCACCTGGGCATGGCTCAACACCATGGCGACCGGTGCTGTGTGCCAGCCTGGTCTGTGGGTCTATAGACCCACAGTCCTGGCTGGAGATTCTAGCTGGAACCTCTTCCAGCTGAATTACAGCTGGCATTTCTTGCAGCTGGATCCAGCTGGAAGACGTTCCAGTTGGGACATATTCCAGCTGCATTATGGAACCGGAAATGTACCCAGCTGGATTTTTTCCAGCTGCCTTCCCAGCTAGAAAAGTATCCAGCTGGGTGAAATTTCCAGTTCCATAATCCAGCTGGAAGTAAAAACATTTTCACCTGGATTGCATTTATTTTTTCCAGCTGGCCGATTTTTCGGACGTTTTCGCGGCCCCTAGGGAGTTCGAAAAATTGGACGTGGACTGTGCAACTGACCAAGATGATGATTCAAATGGTCTGTGGGGCAAACGAGTGGCGGAAGGACGACAAGAACAGAAAGGACCTACGCATTGGGGAATGAATGGGAAAGGAAGCGTGCTGCTGCCATCTTGAGCTCAAAAACAAAGTGTTGGCTGATGCCGAGATACAGGTGTCCCTCATACAAACCAAAACAAACTCTTTGAAGCAGTGAAACACAAGACTGAGGCGTCGTGCGCGGGCTGAGAGTATGTCAAGACAGTTGAGGTTGACTTACGAGCTATTGAGAGAGAATCTCACTTGTGACAAAGTTCGGGCCTCGTACCACTGAGCTTGCTATCAGTTGATAGAGATAGCTCATATTCGAAAATATTTGCTTCGGTATGCATCTCCTTTTTGTTTGGATTTGAGAATGTCTGATTCAATTTGCAATTTTTTTTCGGAAACATCTTATTTTCTTTGAATTTTACTAACCCCTCCCTTCTATTCTTTTTTTGAATAACATAAACACTACTTCTTAGTATTAAAATTGGATTAAGGGTTTTTTTTTACATTTTTTCATATGCTTACTAGAGAGTGACAGCATCAGGCGATATGGTTTCAGCCCGTCTTGACGTAAAACATATTTCTGCATCACTCAGGGAATCTTGCAAAGGCACTCGGGGAAAACCTGGAAAACTCAGGGAATTTGGAAATGTCAACTTGGTAGACACCCTGTGCCTGCTTTTGCAGGGCAATACATCACCTAGCTCAGTCTGGCGCCGTGTTCCTGGCGGGTGCATCCAAAAAACTGAATGTCATCTATCATATTGGTGACTCCCTTTTGGCCCTCCAGGGTTCTGGCCATCTGTTTTGGAAGTACTCCGGTGCGGAGGTGATGCCAAAGGGGAGCCGGCAAAAGCAGTATTGGCCGAATGGGGTAATGAACTTCGTAAGCTCCTGGGAGTCCGCAGAGCTTCACCTAGTGGAAGCTCGTGGTTGTGTCAAGCTTTGAAAAAGTTGTTGCGTTGCCAAGGGGGCTGAGGACTTGCTCAACAGTTGGTAGAATGTGGCGTTCCCGGAGGACGACAATGTTTAGCTGAGTCGAGTCCACGCACAGCGGGTACGAACCATCATCCTTCAGAACAACAATGAGACCAGAGCACCACGATGTTGGCTTGTTTGCCTTGCGGATTACACCTCCACTCTCCAATTTGTCTAGCTTGTGGTGGACAACCTCGAGCAGCGGGATGGGAATGCTGCGAGGGGTGCTTAGCGAGAAAGGCACGACATCGGGTTTCAGCCAGATGATGTACTCATCCTCGAGGGTGCCCAATCCCTGGAAGAGCTCGACGTGCGATGTTGCTTTCGGAGTCTGGAGTTCGTCAAGAAATCTGACTACTTGGAGGGCCTGAAGCGCTGGCAGTCCCAAAAAAGGCACGGTGAGAGACTGGATCACCTACAGGCGCTGAGAGCTCGTTTTCCCCTGCCACCGAAGTCGTGCTAAATAGTCTAACATACGCAGTGGCTGTCCTACAGGACCGGTGAGCAGAGCGTTGACTTCGTTGAGCTTGGCAGGCAACATAGGGAAGTCGCTTGGAACAGCGGTTACTTCGACACCGGAATCGGCCTTGAACTGTGCAGTGTAATTAACGTTGATGAACTTTGCCTTGGCGGTCGTCTTGGCGGCGTGCAGTTGAATGGAACCAAACTTTTATTATTTATTTTATTTTATTTAGAAAATACTGCAGGCCTTGTAGCGGCCCTTGCAGGAGGGGCAGAAGTACAGAAAAAAGAACAACAACAAGGAAATGCAAGAATACACGAGTAGCAAAACAGAAATAACAATTAATTACATTGGAATGATGGAAGGAAAATAAAAAATAAACAATTTCAGAAACACTGCAACAAAACAAGATAAAAAGAAGCAAACAACACTTTTCAACTGTCGCATGTTTAGCTGTCAATGCATTCAATGCTGTCAGTGTTAATAAGAAGCGATATGGGCAAGTTATTCCATTCTGTTATTGTGCGAGGAACGAAGGAATATGTAAAGGTGTTGGTCCTGGCAAAATACGGAGTTAATGAGTTGGCCTGCCGGTGCCTTGTTAGTGGTTGTATGTATTGCTGTGGATTAAGAGATAGCTGATTATTCTGAAGCAGATAGAGGAACTTAATCCTTTGAATTTTCCTTTGCAATTTTAATGTTTGTATATTATTAATTTTCATTAAGTTTGAGGGAGTCAGTTGGACGGTATTTAGAAAATATAAACCGCACAGCTTTTCGCTGAATTTTTTCTAATGCATCGATGTTGCGTTTCGTGTACGGGTCCCAAACAATCGCCGCATATTCTAGTGTAATCCTTATCATAGAGTTTTAAGCCAACAGCTTGGTTTCCGGAGGTGCCATTTTTAATTTATGCCTGAGCAGGCCAAGTGTTCTTAATGCTGAAGCACATGTAGCAGAGACATGTTTATTCCAGGAAAGATCATGCGTTATGATAACCCCCAGGTACCTGTATTCCTCGACTTCGGATAAGGGTTGAGATGCAAGATCATAAGTAAATGGTAAAGGGTGCTTTTTTTCAGTAATTCTCATAGAAACTGATTTGTTAATGTTGAGCTCCATGTTCCACTGCTGGCACCAGGAATGAATGCTCTGAAGGGTAGAATTTAAGAGGACTTGATCTTCGTGACATTTAATTTCATTAAATAAAACACAATCATCAGCAAACAATCTTAATTGAACGGGGTGAGCGATTACTTCTACAATATCATTAATATATATTAAAAATAACAAGGGGCCAAGCACGCTTCCTTGAGGAACACCGGAAGTAACTGGCACTTCATCTGAAGGGCAGTCGTTTATGCTGACGAATTGTGTGCGCTTTGTTAAGTATGCAGAGATCCAACTAATTAAGTATGGCGGCAATTGTATGATTTCAAGCTTCTCAATTAGCTTATGGTGACAAACAAGATCAAATGCTTTTCTGTAATCCAGGAATACAACATCAATCTGACCAGGTTTATCAAGAATGCTAGCAAAACTGTGAATGACTGAAGCTAACTGAGTGACGGTGGAAAACCCCTTCCTAAAGCCATGCTGTACCGATCTGAGGATGCTGTTGTCACTTAAGAATTCTTTTATCTGGTTAGCTATAATATGTTCCAATAGTTTGCAGCAAGATGAAGTAAGGGATATCGGTCAATAGTTCGTTATTAATGTCGCTTCGCCTTTCTTAAGCGCCGGTACAACCCGAGCCGATCACCAGTCTTTGGGAAGGGTGGCAGAAGATAAAGATACACTAAAAATGTGCACTTGAAAATGTGTAAGTATTAGGGACAACTGTACCTAATAATCCTGTTTGTAATCCTGTTGCTTTCGTTCTTTCTTTTTTCATTACTCTAACGGTCACCGTGTACCAGATATGATTGTACTTTGTTTCTCATTTACAAGCTTCTTAGTTGACTTGCCATCCCGTGGTTCATGGCATCACATGTATCACATAATGTAAACAAAACGATGAGCAAAACAAGAACAAGGTGAAAGCAGGAGCCAACGTTTCGACAAGTTGACTTGTCTCCTTCAAGGCGACATATGCTTTCCTCACCACAGGATATGTAGGTGGGGTTCTTCTAAAGGGGAGAGGGCGTAAGGCTGGTTGGTGCGGCAACAAGCGAAGTGTGTTAATGGTGAGGGTGTCAAATTGAGAATGAAGAAGTGCTGTGCACCAGGCCAGTGACACGGCCGTCTGTCAATCACGTGTCAATGGCCGTGTGTCAGCCGGTGTGTCAATGGCGTGCACAGCACCTCTCTATTACCTGTTTCGCTGGCGGTCTTGGGCTATCGTGTCTCTGAAAGAGATAATAGAAGGAGCAACAGAAACAGGTGCTCGTGAAAAATAAACTAAATAAAAGAAAATATTGAAATGGAATAAATAAATCGAGAAGAGTAAAAAAAGACGGAAAGAAAAGGAAAGAAGAAAAAAAAAAACACTGAGCAACCAAACTAAGTGTTGTTGCCTATAGATTTAAATTTAGCATAGTGAATAGATTCAAAAGCTCCCTTTTGTTTGTTTGTTTATTTATTTATTTATTTATTTATTTATTGTACCCTCAAGGCTTTACAGCATTGTAGAGGAGAGGGGCACAGAAAGAACACTTACAAATTTGATAAGAAGCACTTTACCTAAAACAAAATCAGAAAAGACAGCAATAAATAAATGAGTGAAAAATAATGGCATGTTGACAGAAGGAACATGGAATGACATGGTGTCACATAGGTCATTGCGCTATGCACACATACACGTGCCAAATAATTAAAAAAAGAATGATGTAAAAAAAGTACATCAAAAGGATCTGTTAAGTTCATGGAATCTTTCTGGGTTAGTAATACCGATGGTTGAAGCTGGCAGGTGGTTCCAGTCACGGCTAGTTTTGGGTAGAAATGAATGGGAATATGTTGATGATGCATTATGGTTATTGTGCGCATGTCTGTGATTTTCCTTATATTTGCTGATTTTTTGGTGAATAAAAGATAGATGAAGTTGGCGCTTGTCCTGTGTCATTCTCCCTCTCGTGATTGTCTTAGTTGACGCTGTTCCTTCCTAATTCAAATAAATGAATTGCCATTGCCAAAGATGCTGCAAATGAATTCTTGAACGCTACGCACTGTCAGCACAAGTATGTATCATTTCATAAAAGAATATATTCATATGTACCAATAGTTGTGCCAGAAATAACTGATATCAATGCTTCCATGTTTTTTTGTATATTTAATAAGTAAAGAAATTATCACACAAACTTTAATACTATATCATTTCGAAACCAGCAAAGCAGTCCATTCCGCTGATATGATAAACGTAAAGGCCATGAAATAAACAAGTTGAGGGCAAATATTTTAATGAAGCTTTGCCATTCAAGAACCTTGTTTAAATTTTTGTACATATGCAACGGCCAGGGAAAATCTCAATGACACTGTCCATCGTTCCAATGTATTGTGCAGGAGGAGGTGTCACTGGTCGTGTATTGTAATTTTACCGAAGAAATAGTCGCGACAAAGATCACATATAAAAAGCAGTTCTGCAAAATGTGCACAAGAAATGCGAAGATACAATGGAATATACTAATGCAAAGATAAAGCTTGACAAAGGGCAGGAAAGTGTCACTGGGAACAAAGTTCACTGCATGTATCCACAAAAGCTTGCAACAAGATATTTAAATATACTATAAGTCTCCAGTAAATCTACGTATCTAAGCAAAAGTCACTTTATATAATGTGTAAAACAAGGCAAAGAAACATGTTGCACAATCACAGATCATGGAATCCTAAGGCCCTTCCCTCCCTCCGCCCACTTCCCAGGATGCGACGCGCCCGGCAGAAGGCGGCGCGCTCCCTCTCCGCTTTTCTCCGCTGCGCCAGAGTGTACTAGAATACGCCTGAGTGACACAAGCGGCTGGGGTGGCGCATGCTTTGCAGTGAGGAGTGCGACGACGAAAAATACTGTGGCGGCGCTGCAATTGAAGTGTGTTGGGCCACATCGAGGTCGCGGCGTGGGAAACTGCTGGCGATACTTCTCGGAAGGTTCATTCGTACTACTTAGTGTACTGGTATATGCGTCCGCTCAAACGGTGTTTATAATTGCATATGACATGTATTTATGCCGTAGCAATAGATGCCTTTCTTTCTCTTAATTTTATTTTTTAAATGCCGCTCGGGATTGCGCTTGCATTGCGGCCGCAGTGTCGGCTTTCATTCTACCATGTTATTGTATGGCTCCCTTTGGAGAACAAATATTTTTCTTGACCTTCGAGCAGCATGTATCCTTCGTGTGCTTTTTTGCGCATATAGTGTTCTATCAGTAGGTCTTGCGAAATGCAGACGGAAAAAACATATGTAAACTTCCTGCTTGCCGCTTCAAACAAATAAAACATACCTGCCCCATCTGGTGTTCTGTACTCAGATTTATGGAAGGTATTCTTATAGAAAAAGAAAAAAGCTGCAGTGCAAGATTTCATTCATGTTTCCCTTTTCATCGCGTAACAAAATGTGGAGTAATTGGTACGGGTTCTTTTATTGCGGTCGGACCTCGGGCGCCGAAAAGATTTGTAGGTAGCCATTATATATGCTAATGTTTGGCCCGTAAACCGTGCAAAATTTTTTGTCCTGTTCATGCTTAACAACAACAAAGAAAAAAAAAGGCGGTGTGGTATCCTAATTAGTGGCTACATAATGGATATGACGTGACGTTGCACTGCTAAGCTCTACTCACGCGTTTAAACCAGGTCGAGGAATTCGATGGGAACGAAATGGGAAAACATTTGTGTACTTCTGTTTATGTGCACGTTAAAGAACCCTAGATGATGAGAACTGGACAGGGTGCTTCATAATCATATCGCCAGGCGTAAAATAGCAGAATTTTTAAAATTAGTAACATACAAAAAAAAGGAATTAGCTGCGTCGTTCGCCTTTCTTTAGGGGTGTAAATGAAAGAAATTATTCTCGAGACTGATTTCTGAGAAAAACATGTTCCGCTTAACTAATATTTCATACCTAAATTTAATGCTGTTCCCAGCTGTAAGTCCACTCAACTAAGCAGCTTCTGTATTGTAAATGGCTGCTTTCAGTTATCCGGTGCACTATCATAAGGACAATGATGAAGCAATTAAAGGAACGGCATGCCTCACGTACACAGAAATATTTATCGATCTGCTATGTTTGTTGAAGAAGGTAAGTGTGCTACCACATTGGGCACCAAGTTTTAATGGGTAGCAGACATGATGATGCTGTCAAAAAAATGTTTTCCTTGCCTGAATCAAGTTGGCAGATTTACAGGCTGCCCCGAAATGGGGCGTTTATATTTAATGACAGCTAGGAACTTGTTCAGCAGAACTAACTAGCACCCATGCGTTAATTCTCACTGGAATTGATTCGCCTCTGCGCAACAGCTGCGACTCTCCAGTAGCACAATCATTCGGAATAAGAGTCCTCACTTTTATCGGCCCCTCGCCTTCGAGACTTCAAAAGTGCTTTTATGCATTACAATAGAACAGAAACAGCTCAGCTATTCGATAATTTTGAATTCGATAATAAGTGAATTCTGTAGTAGAACACGACCTGCTGAATAGCAAATACCATTTGATGAGACAATATGTTTCTGTTTCATTTTGCCTGCTGGCATGTTGAAGGAGATTGCCAGACAAGCCACGGAGATTACATTGGTAAAGACTTCCCGGTCTCCCCGATTCAGTCTGAGGACATAGGCAATATCTTGTCCCTAACACTGTTGTTCATATTAACATCCAATAATTACTGTGATTCCTTTTCTCGGAAAGTCGATTGGTTCAGCTGGGGCTGGTGCAGCTTATAGAAGAAACATGCTTATTCCGGTCAGCAGTTTTCACTTCTTCAGTCAGTGCATTTAGAATATTTGATTATTGTTCTCTTACATGTATGCCTTCTATATATGTGTCTATGTACCCTTAGATTTATCTACAAGGGCATTGGTCATCTGCATCTCTTCACGCCACGCAGTCAATAAACCTGGTTTGTTTCACTATAATATCGTTTTTTTTTATCATTGTCCCTGATCGATATTCTACCAACAAAAAGATCGCATAAAATGACATGATATCAATAAAATTTTCTTTGGTAGCTTCATGTTACAGATAGGTGGCTTCTGTGGCAAAAATTACGTATTACTTTTAGAAAATAATGTTAAAAATAGCAGTTCACCTGGCTAAAACTACAATTTGTACCAGCCGACAAGAGTCACGGGCGCACCAAAGCAAGTAAAACCATAAAAAAATTTGGCTGCACAAACTTTCTGCGAGAAAAACTGGGTGTGCACGAGCGTGCGCGCAACGAATGGGCGCCCGCTAGCAGACGACGCACCTGACAACGGCAGCAAAATTGAAGACGTCATGTTGTATGACCCATGCGTCAAATATGTATACATAGCAAAAAAGTGTCAATATAAATTTGCAGTTGAAATTTGCAATCTGTCTCAACGCCCGCTGCGAAATTACGTTGAATATGCCGTGAAGCGCGTCTCCACCCCTATCCTGTTCACTCGCAGTGTCCTCGCAAACTTTTTCCACACGTGGCGCCTCAGCGGGAGAGCACCATTCGTCCCACTTGGCCATTGTCTATGTACACTCTAGTTGCGCACACAAGACTGAGCCATCGCCGTTGGCTCACCTCATCCTCCCCTGCCTCCCTGCGCTTTCACTCGCACATACAGCATGCGGCGCATGGTGACGAGGTTATCGCCCTTGGACTTCATACGGAACCTGACTTCGCTGGCGACGACAGGAATGCGCCTTGAGTACATGTCTGTATGATTGCTATAGCAATAATATAATAAGAGTGTCCGGCAACTGAAGAGTCTCGTGGCCCATTACTTTCCGCAAAAGAAGAAGTAACAAAATGAAACTTTCACCATGTGACAATTCGCTTTGCCACAGCAAGCTCTTTCTTTTCTCTACGCCTGCAATCTCTCTACGCCCCTGCAGCGTACACCTCTCGCCATCAGTAGGGGCATGCGGAAGTGCGCATTGCGTGAAAATTTGTCAATGCGCACATGCAATATTGGGGGACCGAATGCAATTGCTTCTCTAATGGGAATTTTTTTCGCAAATTTTGGGCTGCCAAGTTGGGGATGCGTCCCTTACACAAGTCTATATGGTGGAAAGGGTAATGAAAAGGAATGGAGAACAGAGTGAGCATTACCCTTTCTACCTTCCTTTTTGCTTTTTGTGAGCTGCGCTACAAGCCTAAAAAAGTCATGACATACCAACTCGCCCAAACTGCCACGCTTTTGTGCTTCGATAAATGTGGGAGAAAGCTTGTTGGTTGAAATTGTGCTTATTACAGTGCCTGTAGTGGGAGATTGTGCTCACGAGGGAATATGTTGAGTGGAGGTACTATGCTTGTTTTTATTAGCAGCACCGTGGTCGATTTTTTCGCCCTCTGTGGCGATTTGTTGAACTTGAGAGTCTGCTACCTCGATCTCGAATCTTTTCCACGCTGGCTCTTTGTCGACTGTGTTGAGTGCGTCAACTTTTCTTCAAAAATCATCATGAAGGCACGATAAAGATTGCGGTTACAAGTTTAACATTGCCACTTGATGGCCATTTAGTGGTGGCAATTCTCACTCAAATGCAGCTTCATGCAGCCAGTTTCATAGTCAAGCTAGTCAAAGTCAAACTGGTGGTCAGCGCTCGTTGCTTGGGCAGGTTCGGGGTATCAGATTGCAAGTTATCATATGAGAATGTTACCAGAGTTACGATGTAATAGCAGGGTTTTTAATGCATGAGATTCTATGTGAGCTATGCTGGGACTGGGCAAAAATGACGTAGCAGCCGGGACCACCGAGAAACGTAACAGTGGGGTTCTACTGTATTGTGTATTACCTGCCATTATTAACCCAATTGAATTTGTGTTATACTTTCCTCTTACTGTATGTAATAATGCTATGTACCATTGTCTGTATTTGTGTATTCTGCAATGCTTTGTGCCTCCTGCTTGGACCTTTAAATAAGTAGATTACACATCCAGCTTAAGCAATTCTTTTACAGAAAGGGGAAAATTGCTGACTAAGACGAAGTTGGTTAAAAGGGTAAACAAAAACCCGGGGCACTTCGCCGACCAAATAAAGATTTAAAAGAAAAGAAGACGAAGTTGCTAAGAAATACGGTGTTGAAGTGTTCTTTTCTGCGAAGAGTCAGTTAAGCAGGATTTGTAATCATGTTAATTAATCTAAGCTAGCTTCCCAAACCACGTGTTGAATCAAGCACACCGCGGTTGGTTTACTGTTCTGTAGGAGTGGTATATGCTATGCAGTTATCGTGCGCGAAAGTTTGCTGTATGAATAAACAGGGCTCTGTCTTAACATTTGCCTTAGAAAGCTATACGCTCCTGTCAAAATTTGTCATACTCAAATCCGCCCGCGCGTTGTAGATGTTGCCATTGCAATGCCATATTTCGGGACACCAATGTTCTGTTTCAGAATGAGACCCAGGTGACCGGCGAACTAGTACAGGTATATCACATGCATAAATATTCTGTGTTAGCCTTCCTGTGTATACTAAACTTGTATCACCTTGCACAACAAAAAGTACTATTAATGAGAGGCATGATTTGCTGATGCGCCTTGCACCACGTGCCTTTCTATGTGTGCATATAATTTCGTTAGCATAATAAAACATCTAGTTGTCAGTCAGCACCCGTGTTGTCTTTGTGCTTTGTCAGTTTCTCGTCGTTTAATTTCAAAGACTTAGTGTTGGCAAACAAGGAATCTCGTCCTATCATTGTACACACTATCTGGCTGTCTTCCCACGTATGACTAGCCTTACCGAGGATATTCCATTGACCGAATAGGAGAGGATTGAGTGAATGTTATCTCCTTACCAAACAAATTGCCTTTCTACTGCTGTATGTTGAGCACATTGGTACTGTAATTTGGATAACATTTTTAGCGCCAGCAGACGAGAACAGAAGGGAGACGATGACAACACAATGCACTAACTTCAATTTATTCCCCGAAAAAACTACCTTTATGCACCTGCACAGACAGATGACTGTCACAGTAATTTTTCAAATTTAAGCTATGCTCTTTTGAGCAATTAAGACACCGCCTCAATTGGGAGTGGTGTAAGCACCCTGTCTATCGACCTGTTAGATAAAGAAACAGCCTTTTTGGAAAGCTCAGTTTGACGTATTGATCAATTGTAGTGCTACTGTGCATGATGTGTAATGGCGTTTTTTTCTGGGAATAAATTGTTGAAGTTGGCAAATTCTGTTGTCAAGTCTCCTTTCTGCCCTCATCCGCTGGCGCTTAAAGTGTTATCCATGCCTTTCTACAGATGCATTAAGACTCCCTCCTGTACAATGTGTGTGCTTTGTGCAAATAAATTGGTTGGGTGTCACTCTTTAGTTGTCTAATGCACTGTGTGTCAAATAAGTGGTCCGCAAGCTGGAGGGAGTTTCTTGAAAAGCAAAAATCCCTTTGTAAGTGCGATCTGCTCTGTAAAAATGTTGACTTCAAGTTCGATGCTAGTCAAACTGAGAGACCCATCTAGCTTCATGGCCCGCAGATGGCTCCTTGCAGGAGCTGCAACTGGATGACTGCAGGTTGAGCCCAGTGCCGGTGGCAGGTCGGGTGTGCCACGTGAGCTGTGGTCATGACCACCAGCTGGCGCTCACTGTAAGTGGCCAGCTGCTGAGCTGGGGGCATGGCGGCCGCGGCCAGCTGGGCCACGGTAGCCTTGACTCTGAGCATTCGCCACGACTCCTCGAGTCCTTGGCAGGTGTGGCCCTGGTAGGAGCCACTGCGGGTGGCTGGCATTCTGCCGCACTCAGCGAAGCCGGTGACCTCTATCTCTGGGGCTGGAACCGTGATGGCCAGCTGGCCACCGATCCGCGGCAAACGCCGCTATCCACGCTGCCGTTCCTGCTGGATACACTGCTGGAGGTGCATGCTGTCAGCCTCGGCTCGCGCCACACAGCTGCTCTAGCAGGTACAGGCTTCGAGCAACTTGGGGGGAATTCGCACAGCCCAACTGTTCTTGCAGGAAACGGCTCAGCCTGGGCCTGGGGCAGCAACATTTATGGACAGCTGGGGCCCAGCGCAGATGGGATGACGCAAAGCGCCAAGCCTGTGGAGGTTGCAGCTGAGGATGCAGTCGCTGTGGACTGTTCACCTTGGGCCACCCTGGTGCTCTCACGAACATCAATAAAGTTATGAAACTAGTGTGCATGCTTTTGTTATTTTAGTTCCTTAGACTCATGTCATTTAGAACAAAAACAGTGAAACAAAAATACACACAGGATGATGCGCTACTTCTAAATGATGTTTTATTGAAACGTCAACTGCACCTTTATACATGCGCACTTCATAACCATCGCTTCCATTTTAGACTGTGTTGTACAGCACGAAGCAGTACAGGGGACACAGGAAGAAACGAAGACATGCTAACGTTTTTTCCAGTGTCCCCTGTCCCAGTTCGCACTGTACGACACAGTCTAAATGGAAAACCAACAAGCCCAAACCATCACCTTTCTTAGTTACGTCACTTCCACCAACAACAAAGCGTTACCATGCAGAAAGTTCATTTATTTATTCAGAAAGGCTACGGGCTTAGGCATATGTCACTTGCCTTATTGATAAAATATGCTTCGATCTACTATTTCCCTCTGCTATTTATCGCGAAATTTTGTCAGGAATGTGGTTTGCTTTAGAAGTGGGCTGCCATGGGCACCTCCTACGGTTGTAGGTTACGTGCCCACGGGGCCAATTTTGACTATGTATTCTTTAACGAGTTACTCCCACTTTTCCATATCGGGCATGTGTTTAAAGCCTCTTTCGTGGGCAGATCCTGGAGATGTGCAGTAAAAATGTGGACCGAACCTGAAGTCGGTGCAGTCTAAAAAGTACTTTCGCACGATGTACAAAGTATTGATATATCAAAGTATTAGACAACTACACGAAGTAAAGTTTGTATAGTTTGTAGTCTTGTCGGCCGTATAAATTGCAATAGACATTCTGTTACTGAAGTTCAGTGTTTGTCGAAAGCCCGTCTGGTCGGGATGGAACATGGAGAAAAGTTAGACACTATTCGCTTGCTAATTAAATGAACACGCATGGTGTAATGCGTGCGCAGGTAATCATCAGCAGGCTCAATGGCGCCGAGCACGCTGTCACAATGCTGGCGTGATCAATAACGCAAACAGAGGGGCACAAATGTTTCTCCTGCCTCTCGATTCAACGCATCTCCGAAACTTTAGATTACGCGACCTCCAGCACTAGGCGTACGGGAAGGCAGTGCACATGCAGCCACTAGCCGTCTCGGCTCGACCTTCTTTGCACCAACCAGAGATCAACTCCGAAATAGGGCACGGGGCGCTGTACACGCTCAGTTGTGCAGGCAGCCATGTGTGGCCATGGCTGGGCTAGTGGAGGAGATATGCGCTCACCTGCTGGCCTCAGCCCATGCTTGATCATGGTCACTTAGAAGTGTGAATTGCTGGGCCAGTTGGTTCATGTTTAAAGAAAAAAAAAAGACCAGCGAAAACCAAGACGCAGGACCAGAAGGAGGCACACACACACAGTCGCCGGACTTAGAACTGATTTATTGAAACATCCACATACTTTTGAACAACGCTTTTCCTGCATAAGGGCACATGCAAAAGACACCAATCAGACACACTGATGTCAAACAAACCTCGATAAAAAGCACCACTCTTTCTCTGTAATAAGCACAGATGGGTTGCTTATGCAAACCTGGGCTCCTTTCTACGTGTGTCCTCTTCAACAGACGTCTTCTCTTGCGTCAGTGCAATTGCCTTCACTACCTGTAGGGCACGTGTTGTGTCCTATTGCCTCAAAATTGGCATTCCGCCCTTGGAAATCCTCCAGCTGTTCGGCCCGCTGCTACCTTCCGCAAGACACTGGAAACGCACCTGCAAGATTTTGAAGGCAAGTCGGGTACCTACAATACTGGCTTTACCACTTGTGCCTGAAGTCAGAGCATCCCTGGGCCTTGTCAAACAGGCTATGGTAGCATGGCCGCCTTGCTGCGGTGCTCACTGAGGTATACTTGGTATACTAGAATGAGCTTCGACATGGTCTACTCAGGAAACAAAGAAAAGTGCAACAAGCACACCAGTCACCAACTTAAACGGATCCTCAAACCCTTCCATCGGCCTTAGACCATGTGCTGAAAATGGAACAAAAGTTCAGCCTTGAGCCGCATGCTCAGAAACACGAGCTTTTGGCAGCAGTGCACATAGTTGCAGGAAAGCCCCGCCAAAAGAAAGGAACCACTGTGTCTCGGAAGGGGTTGGCTGCCTAATGAAGACCTGGGGGAGCAACAACAAAAAATGGCTTGGCTTAGCTAAGGTTAAGCCCAGGATGCGAAGCATACTAGCCTTTATTTTAGTTGTTGAACCACTGTTTAGCCTGGTGAACTGCTGTTGCTTGGCTATATTTGGTTCGGCTAGACGAAGAAACAACTCATGCAGGCGAGCGCACGAGCTGAGACCCGGCTATGTAGATACGCGGCCGCAAGCGAGCGCACGAGTTGAGCCTCCGCTTTTGCAGCTGTTATGACGTCATATGGGAAGCTACGCGGCCGCGCGCGGCGCAGCAAGGAAGAGCGTGGTGGTGCGGCTAAAAGCAGTGCTTCGCTTAAAAAGCAAGGACCTGCGACTTTTGATTGCCCACTTCCAATTCCAACAGAATGACCTTGGGCTTCTCCAGGTGGATAAAGAAGGTGGGCTTGTGGCGATTCTGTCTTCCACATTCGGCTCAAAAGCGGCTGAAGCAATAGAGAAGGACTTTAAGCCTCGCAAGGCAAAGGCATTAGCCCTTTATCTGATCAACGGTTTGAATTTGGATGGATTGGAGAAGGAGATTCATAATTGCCAACAAAACGTGTGTGTTCATCACTACGAAGATTAATAAGCCCGACTGTCCATTTAGGGTCGTTGTGACTGAAGAGGGCTTTTGGAAGAAGTTGGTGTCAAGCTTTTTTCAACGGGCCTTAAAAGGACTTACACCGACGGACCCTTTTGTGGTACAGAGCTCGTTGTCCTTTGTGGAGCACCTTACTAACGGTTTTCCCAGTGTCAATCCTGCCTTCTCGGTTGACATTGAGGACATGTTCTACTCAATACACCAGGATAAACTTTTAGAAGCAGTTCGAAAATAATTGAGAATAACAGGACTGTTTCCTTTCAGAACAAATGAGGAATTGCACTCGAGTCTTTCTTAGAGCTTCTGAGTGTGTATTTAAGGCCCATCATTGTACAGGATGGTGACAAGTATGTTGTTCAAAAACAAGGCATTTGTATTGGTTCGAGTATCGCGCCTGTACTGTGTAACGTGTTCGATTCAGCACTACATGAAGCACTTCACGACAGGTGTTGTCGGGGTTTATAGATGTGTTGACGATTTTGTAATCATCCTAAATCTTTCTTTAACAGACCAGCTGTCTCATGTGGCAGATCAGATTTTAAATGTTTTTAGCACCTGTTCAAAGAACATGATTTTTACTAAAGATGTACCAAGTGACAAGACCAGTAGATTCCTAGATTTAGAAGTTATGTTTCCACCTGACAAACACTTCTGTTGGAAGTATGCTCCCAGATCTAAAAAGGCGCTTTTGCCTTTCAGATCAGCCCACTCGAAATTGGTTAAGCGCAGCATTGCGAACCTGTGTTTCATGAACGCATTGAACAAAAGTTGCCCGCATGTTATGCAGCAAAGCCTTGTGGAACAGGTGGATCGGTTAAAAGCTTACGGTTTCTCATCGTGTGTACTGTTGACTGTTGGGGAAACATTGACAAGGAAATTGAAGAAACCACGCGTGAATTCCGATCGCCAATTGGAAGAGACAAGAAACATTGAGGTTATTCCCTACTTCCATAAGATTCCCCACGGGCTTAAAAGAGTGTCCCTAAGATTTTCAGATAGCCACAAACATCCAATAAATGTACCGGATTGATCCAAGCATCCAGCAAAAATGGGAGGTCCTATGGACATCCATTTAGTTCATTCATCAGACGTACAGCGGACAAAATTTTGGATATCCATAGAATGTCTCTAAAAACTACTTCAGACATACATTGCACAAAGTTTTAGATGTCCATGAAACCTCCATAAAGGTTGTACATTAGACGTGCATTGTAGGCCCCTCAAAACTTTTGCATTGTATACACCCTTCTATGATTTTAACATGGACGATGCTACGCAGTTGGTGCCTGTAGTTGGTGTTACTATATCACGCTGTATCAGTTCACATGTAATGGATGTCCATAAGACGTCCCATCCTTTCGCTGGACATCGATCAATTATTGCTACTTCAAAAAATGGATGTTTGCGCATGAAATGTTCATTTTTTCAGTAGAACAAAATGTACAAGCAGTGGGCGAAATGAAAGAAGAATGTACTACGTGTACCCAAAACTTTCGTGTTGCAGATTCTGTGTTTTGTAGACTTCCTTGTTTCCAACTTTGGAAAAGTAATCGAAAAACAAGGTACAGTATATTCAGCAATTAACTGATATATAGCAGAAAAAAAGCGCATGGAAATTATATGAAGGGACTCTACTTTTGTTAAGCACCACCAAATGTTTTAAAACCTCACGCATGCAAGGTATTGATTGCATGGCCTTTGATACTTGACACTCGGTCTCGGATGCCATGTGTGTAAAACGCAACGAGCCGGAAGCACTCCATAAATGTCGCACTAAATGAAAAATAATGTTTAAATGATGTTAGAAAAGTTAAATGATTTAAATAGATTTTACGTAGCATTATTGTCTAATTATCAAGTAGCCTCACAGTCGCATGCTTGTCATATGTTGCCATAAGCACAGCGATTGCAATGGCGCAGCATGCAAGCGTATGCGAGCATACGCATGTTTGGTGCTGTTTGGAGCATGTTTTGGTGCTGGTGCTGAGCTGTGTTCCTCTATGCCATGCTCCCTCAAGGGCTGCAGAAAATAGCAAGGTAGCGCCAACCTTTCTCACAGCGAACCACTTTTATGTGGCAATGCTGATGCTGTGGCACTTCATTTCTTATTCTCGCCTTGTCTGCAGTGGTGTCCGGTTGGCAGCAGGCACATGCTTTTCAAGGTATTTCGGCGGTTTGTTTTTGCACTTTCTTCTCTTTTATGCCGGTAATGAGTGCTTAGCATGAACCAGAAGGGCTGATGCACAACGCAAACGCACAACGGTTTTGGCAGCACCCTTCAAGGCATGTCGGCGGTGTTTGTTGTCAGAATAGTATTAGACTGAGCTAATTGGCACATGGCTAAGATGATCAGCTTAATAACCCAAAACAAATGGCGATAGACAAGCAACGTTCTTGTCTGTCTCCCTTTGTCCCCTGTTTCAGTTCAGCTTCTCATGCTCGTCTTGGTCTTTCTTGTACTGCGCCTCTCGCGGTCCGCAGGTGTTATGCACAGCAGCACAATATGGTTTTAGTGGTTCTGGCAGACATTTTCAATACTGGTGCTCAATGTTGTGAGGTAGTCACCATTTATGCATTGCTTTTATTCTGTCTGCCAGTGGATATCTTTTATGATAAGGGCTGTCTGTAGAGCTAAGTGATCTTTTGCGCGCTTTGTTGCTCCTCTGTACGTTTACATAGCTCTTGTGTATAGCGCGCAGTATTACGTGCTTGTATCATTTGTAGGCACAAGCCATGTACCTTCACATGTTCTTGAACAGTCAATCTTTTTGCACATTATATAAAGCTTCGCTGTGCTCTACTGCTTGCAAGGTCAAATTTCATTGTCAGTGGTACTAGTTAAGCAGATGCCTTAGATCTGCTTCCACGATAAAGGAGATGCTATAGCTGTGGATTTCTACTCTGGAGATGTTAAGCTAATCACTGAATTTAGAGAAGCTGAAAACCGGTTACGTTAGGCATCTTAAGCTGCTTTGTATGTCTTACCCTCTCATTCAGAAATGTGCCTTAACTTGAAGCCTGTGCTTGATTTGGTCAAGATAAAGTCCGACGCGAACGCGCCCAAGGAAAAGCAATGAGCGTCTTGGGCACATTCACACCTGTGACAAAATCAAGCATGGGCTTCAAGTAAGGGTGTATATCTAAATGCGGGGTAAGTAATAAGCGATGTGTTTGCATAGTTGTAAAGATTCTGTCCTCTTTTTCACGTTTAGGATGCTCAAGCCAGCCAGCGAGAGAGTGTTCTTTCAAGTACGATTCACCCTCCAGCCCCACAGCATCGTACCATGTGCCTTTAGGAGTGCTGACAAATTTTCTTCCTCCTTTGAAATGAGTAGCGGTCTAACTTGTAATGACTAACGGTAATGACTGCAAGGCTAAATAAACTTCACTATCTTCAGTGCACAAAAAAATTTTCCCTTTGAGGTGGCAACTTTAAGATGAGCACTCACTGCAACATGTTTCTTTGGTAGAACTGCTGCGGGAGCGAATGCTATTAACCACTGCTGCTATGTTGAGACCAGTGTATGAAAACTAACCATGTAACGCTACGAAGATATAGATGTAGCAGCTCTTCTCCAGCATCAGCTGAATCAATGCTTTGGGCTTTCATGGCACCTGATTGCATCATAAGGAGTGCTGTATGTTTTCAAAAATGTTACAAATGTAGAATCATGTTGCCTGGTATCAGGCTGAGTGTATGGAAAGCATAGAGATGGCTGAAAAGGAGAGGGGCTGATCTACTGCTACGAGTGGCTCGGCACCAGGGTGGGCACAGGTCCTTGAAAACCTTGAAAACCCTTGAATTTGAATATTTGGTTTTCAAGGCCCTTAAAATCCTGGACTTTTTGCTGCTCCTTAAAAATCCTTGAATTCCTAGCGTAGTACATGCAAATGACTATAAATAAAAAAAAAACGCAGTTAAAATATTTTTATTTTCAGTACCGTGTTTCAATATGTGCGTTTCAGGCGTAAAAAATCAGTGTGTGCTAATATAGCCAATATTGCGCGACGGTCAGCCACACTGGAGCCACTCGGCTCTGAAGCCAACTTGAGCCGATTCAATCCAATCTGATCTTGGCGCTTTGTTATGGTGGTTGACGGCATTGCATTCTGCCGTCGCTTCTGCACCCGACTTGTTGCGGCTGAAACATCTGAATACAAAGCAAATGCCTGGGAAAAGCAAATTTCAAGGCGCGTGGCTTCACAACGAGGCTTACAAAGACTGGATTGCACTAGATGCGACGAGTGAGCACCGTGCAAGATGCAGACCTTGCGGAAAGACCTTCGATATCACCAACATGGGCGAGTCGGCGTTAAAGAGCCATATGAAGAGTGCTAAGCATGCTGGTGTCATGGAGATTGCAGCCAACAGTTCGGTGCGAAGGTATTTAGTTCCAAGTACGGGGAAACAGTCAGCCGTCCCACCTCCTTCGCAATCGGGAAATCTAGACGATGCTTGCAAGGCACACGAGCTGGTGACGAACGCGGAGATTCTGTGGACTTTGAAAGTTGTCACATCGCATTTCTCCTATCGGTCGTCGTCGGAAGCAGGCCAGCTATTCCAGCGTATGTTCCCGGACAGTGGCGTGGCCAAAGCATTTTCTTGCGGAGAGAAAAAATGTGCCTATGTGACGTGCCATGGTCTGAGGCCCTTCTTTTTATCTGCTCTGCAACGGAATATAAAAGATTGCGATTACTACGTGGTACTCTTCGACGAGTCCACGAACGACTATCTCCAGCGGAAACAATTGGATGTTCACATCCGGTTTAACAACGAGGTACTATACCTCGGTGTTTATGGGGCACTCGACATCCGAAGACATCCAAGGAACGCTGCTGACTGCGCTCGAGCCTTTCCCTCTTGAGAAAATTCTTCAGATTTCAATGGATGGTCCCAATGTTCATCATCATCATCAGTCTGGTTACGCCCACTGCAGGGCAAAGGCCTCTCCCATACTTCTCCAACAACCCCGGTCATGTACTAATTGTGGCCATGTCGTCCCTGCAAACTCCTTAATCTCATCCGCCCACCTAACTTTCTGCCGCCCTCTGATACGCTTCCCTTCCCTTGGAATCCATTCCGTAACCCTTAATGACCATCGGTTATCTTCCCTCCTCATTACATGTCCTGCCCATGCCCATTTCTTTTTCTTGATTTCAACTAAGATGTCATTAACTCGCGTTTGTTCATTCACCCAATCTGCTCTTTTCTTATCCCTTAACGTTACACCTATCATTCTTCTTTCCATAGCTCGTTGCGTCGTCCTCAATTTGAGTAGAACCCTTTTCGTAAGCCTCCAGGTTTCTGCCCCGTAGGTGAGTACTGGTAAGACACAGCTATTATATACTTTTCTCTTGAGGGATAATGGCAACCTGCTGTTCATGATCTGAGAATGCCTGCCAAACGCATCCCAGCCGATTCTTATTCTTCTGATTATTTCCGTCTCATGATCCGGATCCGCCGTCACTACCTGCCCTAAGTAGATGTATTCCCTTACAACTTCCAGTGCCTCGCTGCCTATTGTAAATAGCTGCTCTCTTCCGAGACTGTTAAACATTACTTTAGTTTTCTGCAGAATAATTTTTAGACCCACTCTTCTGCTTTGCCTCTCCAGGTCAGTGAGCATGCATTGCAGTTGGTCCCCTGAGTTACTAAGCAAGGCAATATCATCAGCGAATCGCAAGTTACTAAGGTGCTCTCCATTAACTTTTATCTCCAATTCTTCCCAATCCAGGTCTCTGAATACCTCCTGTAAACATGCTGTGAATAGCATTGGAGAGATCGTATCTCCCTGCCTGACGCCTTTCTTTATTGGGATTTTGTTGCTTTCTTTATGGAGGACTACGGTGGCTGTGGAGCCACTATAGATATCCTTCAGTATTTTTACATACGGCTCGTCTACACACTGATTCCGTAATGCCTTCATGACTGCTGAGGTTTCGACAGAATCAAACGCTTTCTCGTAATCAATGAAAGCTATATATAAGGGTTGGTTATATTCCGCACATTTCTCTATCACCTGATTGATAGTGTAAATATGATCTATTGTTGAGTAGCCTTTACGGAATCCTGCCCGGTCCTTTGCTTGACAGAAGTCTAAGGTGTTCCTGATTCTATTTGCGATTACCTTAGTAAATAGTTTGTAGGCAACGGACCGTAAGCTGATCGGTCTATAATAGTCTTTGGCGTCCCCTTTCTTATGGATTAGGATTATGTTAGCGTTATTCCAAGATTCCGGTACGCTCGAGGTCATGAGGCATTGCGTATACAGGGTGGCCAGCTTCTCTATAACAATCTGTCCACCATCCTTCAACAAATCTGCTGTTACCTGATCCTCCCCAGCTGCCTTCCCCCTTTGCATATCTCCCAAGGCTTTCTTACTTCTTCCGGCGTTACCTTTGGGATTTCGAATACCTCTAGATTATTCTCTCTTCCAGTATCGTCGTGAGTGCCACTGGGACTGTATAAATCTCTATAGACCTCCTCAGCCACTTGAACTATCTCATCCATATTAGTTATGATATTGCCGGCTTTGTCTCTTAACGCATACATCTGATTCTTACCAATTCCTAGTTTTTTCTTCACTGCTTTTAGGCTTCCTCCGTTCCTGAGAGCATGTTCAATTCTATCCATATTATACTTCCTTATGTCAGCTGTCTTACGCTTGTTGATTAACTTCGAAAGTTCTGCCAGTTCTATTCTAGCTGTAGGGTTAGATGCTTTCATACATTGGCGTTTCTTGATCAGATCTTTCGTCTCCTGTGATAGTTTGCTGGTATCTTGCCTAACGGAGTTACCACCGACTTCCATTGCACACTCCTTAATGATGCCCACAAGACTGTCGTTCATTGCTTCAACACTAAGGTCCTCTTCCTCAATTAAAGCCGAATACCTGTTCTGTAGTTTGATCTGGAATTCCTCTATTTTCCCTCTTACCGCTAACTCATTAATCAGCTTCTTATGTACCAGTTTCTTCCGTTCCCTCCTCAGGTCTAGGCTAATTCGAGTTCTTACCATCCTGTGGTCACTGCAGCGCACCTTGCCGAGCACGTCCACATCGTGTATGATGCCCGGGTTAGCGCAGATTATGAAGTCTATTTCATTTCTAGTCTCGCCGTTCGGGCTCCTCCACGTCCACTTTCGGCTATCCCGCTTGCGGAAGAAGGTATTCATTATCCTCATGTTATTCTGTTCCGCAAACTCTACTAATAACTCTCCTCTGATATTCCTAGTGCCTATGCCATATTCCCCCACTGCCTTGTCTCCAGCCTGTTTCTTACCTACCTTGGCATTAAAGTCGCCCATTAGTATAGTGTATTTAGTTTTCACTCTACCCATCGCCGATTCCACGTCTTCATAGAAGCTTTCGACTTCGTGGTCATCATGACTGGATGTAGGGGCGTAGACCTGTACAATCTTCATTTTGTACCTCTTATTAAGTTTCACAACAAGACCTGCGACCCTCTCGTTAATGCTATAGAATTCCTGTATATTACCAGCTATATTCTTATTAATCAGGAATCCGACTCCTAGTTCTCTTCTCTCCGCTAAGCCCCGGTAGCACAGGACGTGCCCGCTTTTTAGCACTGTATATGCTTCCTTTGGCCTCCTAACTTCACGGAGCCCTATTATATCCCATTTACTGCCCTCTAATTCCTCCAATAGCACTGCTAGACTCGCCTCACTAGATAACGTTGTTAACAATCTTAACAACGTTAACAATGTTAACAACGATAACAATGTTAACCTGAAGTTACTCAAGAATTTCCAAGAGCACCTGGATCAAGCATACCAAGTTCAATGTCTGGACATTGGGACTTGTGGCCTCCACACCATGCACAACGCCTACAGGGCGGGTGTTACAGCAAGTAAGTGTGGACTTGACTGTCTGCTCTCCAGTCTGAGCGCGCTTTTCCATGGTTCTTCTGCAAGAAGGGAGGACTTCTCAGCAGTTACCGGTCAGGATACTTTTCCCCTGAACTTTGTTGCCCACCGGTGGTTGGAGAATGTGCCTGTGATAGAGAGAGCCGTGCTCTTGTGGTGTGACATTAAGAAATTTATTGTAGCTGCAAGGAAGAAGGAAGTAAACCCCCCTAAGTGTGGATCATTTCACAACTTGTGTGAGTTTGCCAGTGATGACCTACTGCTAGCAAAGCTTCAATTTGCACTGGGTGTGGCCATGACCCTCATGCCATTTCTCACTGAGTACCAAACGGATCAGCCCATGGTGTTCTTTCTTTTAAGGGACTTGGAAACTGTGGTCAGGAAGCTACTGACGAAGTTTCTGAAGTGCTCGGTCTTGCCTTCAGCAAAAGGAGCCACTGGTCTGCTGATGGTGGACATTGAAAGCACCGAGAACCACACTCCACTTGAAAAGGTGGATGTAGGCTATGCCGCTGAACAGACTGTCAGGAAAACTAAAGCAAGCCAAAAGGATGTGTTCCAATTCCGCATGGAATGCAAACGCTTCTTGATCAGTGTGACAAAGAAGGTGCTTGAGAGAAGTCCACTGAGATTCCCAATCGTGAGGAGTTTGTCCTCTCTGGACCCACGACAAATGTGTGCTAAACCTGATGAGTGCCTGGCCGGCTTCAGAAGAGTGTTGGATGCCCTCATTACAGCGGGCAGAATGTCTGAGCACCAAAGAAACACTGTACTAGGGGAGTACACCGAGTTCCTGCAGGAAGAGATGCATAACCTGCGAATGTTTGAGAAGAACGTAAACAGGTTGGACGAGTTCTTGACTGAGCTGATGAAGTTTAATTCATCATGTGGGGAACTGTGGAAGGTTGTCAAACTTTTGCTCGTGCTCAGCCACGGACAGGCCACTGTGGAGCGAGGGTTTTGCGTGAACCGCCAGGTTGCTGTAGGAAACCTGAAGGACCTGTCGTACATTTCGCAACGTATTGTGTGCGATGCTGTGGACAAGGCAGGGGGCGTCCTTAACGTCCCTATTACAAAAGAGCTGAGGACTGCTGTATCAGCTGCCCGGCAGCAGTATGCTGCATATCTGGAAGCAGAAAAAAAGAAGCAATGCGATAATGTAAGGGAATCAAAGAGGCGCTGCATTGACGAAGAGATTGACGCAATGAAAAAAAAAGAAAAAGAAACTCGAGGCAACAATAGCTGACCTCCAGGCTTCAGCGGATACCTATGCCGAAAAGGCAGAAGCAGCAAATGATCTGAAGTATGTGGTCAGATCAAATAGTCTGAGAAAGGCTGCACGAAGCAAGACTGAGGAACTGTGTAGCCTCAACCAGAAGATTCAGGAAAAGCGGCAGGAGCTCCCCTGAAGTTGCCATTAGCACTTTTGCAGAATGGATTGCTGTTCGACATTGGTGCAATGCACTGCAGTGTTTTTCAAGACGGAACATATATTATGTTGGTTTAGTGCAATACAATCTGTTCCTTGAAATGTTTTTTTTTCGACTTTCTTCAGTAATATTATGTTGGTTTAGTGCAGTACAAGCTGTTCCTAGAAATGATTTTTTTTCGAATTTGTTCAGTAATATTATCTTGGTTTAGTGCAATATAAGCTGTTCCTTTAAGTGCTTTTTTTCGACTTTGTTCAGTAAAATTTGTACCGGATATTAAAAATTGCTGCATGTAGCATTGTGTTGAGTCTTTGAAAATACTCCCACTGAGCCTTGAAATTCCTTGAATATCCTTGAATTTTCCCCTTTTGAGTCTGTGGGGACCCTGCTCGGCACTCTCAGCAGCATGGTGTGGCGTGGTGCCACTGCACTTGGTTGACTAGTGCATGCCAAGTGTGCTGTGATACCAGGTAACCACTCACTGCAATCATGTTGACATTCCTTTTGATCCATGAATCTACACACGAATTGGCTGTAGTCTCACTCACATGTATATATGGTATACTTATTCTACTTAAATTATATAGAGAGCATACCATGGTTGTACTTGGACTGCATGCTTGCTTACTTCAAATGTAATTCAGGAAAATTCCACAGTGGGCTAGTTGGTTCGACATAACACTGTTGTGCAGAGTGCCGAAGCGACAGGACTTAAGCTAAAAAACAACATGCGACACATACAAGGAAAATAAGTAAAAAATTAAGATCCTTCCTAATTATAACAGCTTTGTGCCATTTGCAAGTCTTCATTTGTAAAAGTGAGAACAATATGTTAAAAATATTTTTTTATGTAGCAGCTGGGTTCCGAATATTTATCTTTCATGGAGCAGCTGATTTGGCACCCTTTTGCTGCAGGGCTTTGCCTGCTTCTCCTACACAATTTATAATTGTACTAATGTATTGGTTTTTTCTATAGTATATTGCTGTTTTGGGCCTTCCGCTGTTGCTCTCGTTTATGTTTCACTATGTTATTTCTATTTCTTTTTGGCTGAATACAAGGCTAGTCAAACAGTGCTTTGATGTTTCCATGTGTGAATCCTGCCTTTGTTTTTCTTCATGAGAATTAGGCCTGATATAATATGTGCCCTTTGTGTTTCATTTTACTGGAGAGAGTGCAGCTAACACTGTGCTTTGCTAACCCAAGAAGAACTTGTCTCGTTTTTTATGAGAGAAGCGTTCCTTTTCAAGCATTGCTTTTACTGTCTCATTCTATTTATCCCTTAGTATGCTTACGCTTAGCTGTTATGCGTATGTGATATTTTTGTATTGGTTTGTGCGTTAAGGGCTCATTGTGGCTTTCAGAAACCAAGAGATGGCATTATGTTGTATTTTTAGTGTTCACTTTATTTTCATGAGACAGAGGCAGTTCTTTATTATGTGCAGCAATTTAGTTTGCCTGTAATGTCTGCAGTCTGCCATTGTATTTCACTGCATATATTGTGTACACCGTTACGTACTTGTCAGACGGTTGTTACCAATAAGAGGTTTCACAATAAAGATGCTGGTGGTGACAACTTGAGTTTTTCTTGGCTTAGTAACAGTGGCACTTCTTTTATATGTTGTCCTAAGCAGTCCAGGATTGTCCGAGAAGTTGCGTATGCCAACTCTCACTGGCTGTAATAGTGTCTCAAGCAGTCTGGGGCAGTCTGACACAACAAATTGAAGAGGTCCAGTGCATGCATGCATGACGAATATGAGAAATAAAAAAAATAGTACAAGGCAAAATTTGGTGGATGTCACTGTGGATATATATTGACACGTGTACTTATCTTTATCGGGCAACCACGTTGCGCCGCTTAACAACTGTAATCGCAGAGGGAGGGACGCGCCTGCATGTATCCGACGTTTCTGGAAAGTTATCGACGCTTCTATCCGCGTGTCTGTTGTCGCCGAACCTTGTGTTATCAGATTTCATCGCGTGACACGAATGATGTAGAACTTTGTGGAAGACACGCGGGTCCCATCAGTTAATCTGGAACATTCGACGACTGATCTATAAAAGCCGACGCGCTTGACCCGCTGATCAGTTTTTCGACGATCGCCGAGCGTGTTCGCCGCTATCGTTGTGCTATAAGTGCAGCCTGTTTTGTGGGCACAGGTTCGCCCAATAAAGGTTAGATTTGTCGTTCACAGTATTGCTACTGTGTTATTCAACGTCACCACCACGTGACATCTGATGGAGGTGCTTGTGCGTTCATGTACCGAACGCCCCCGCAAAGCCGCGATCCTAGCCCGAAGCCCGACGACAAAACCAACGTCGCCCAAGACCAGCGTGCTAGCCGCCGACTGCAAGGACTGCCCCCGGAGCACGGACTTCTACCTGAGAAGACCAAAAAGATTGTGGACAAGGCAACCCCAATGGCAGCCCCAGCGTCCCCCATCGTGCTGCAGCAGCCCAGGGACCCTCCGACGTTCCGCGGATCAACATTCGAGGACCCGGAAACCTGGCTCGAGACGTATGAGAGGGTCGCTACGTTTAACAGTTGGGACAGCGACGACAAGCTGCGGCATGTCTATTTCGCACTGGAAGACGCCGCCAGGACCTGGTTCGAGAATCGAGAAGCCACTTTAACGACATGGGACCTGTTCCGAAGCGGCTTCTTACAAACGTTCACAAGCGTCGTACGAAAAGAGCGAGCCCAAGCACTACTAGAAACCAGAGTGCAGCTGCCAAACGAGACGATCGCGATCTTCACGGAGGAGATGGCCCGTCTTTTCCGGCACGCCGACCCGGAAATGTCAGAGGAGAAAAAAGTCCGCTTCCTGATGCGGGGCGTCAAGCAAGAACTTTTCGCAGGACTTATTCGTCACCCGCCGAAGACCGTAGCTGAGTTTTCTGCAGAGGCATTGACGATCGAGAAAACTCTGGAGATGCGCACCCGGCAATATAACCGCCAGGGGCTCACGCCACAGTACGCCATCCAAGGACTGGATTCCGGCGACCTTCAGGAGACCATCAGGGCCATTGTGCGCGAAGAACTGCGCAAGGTCCTGCCTTCGTCGCAGCCCCAAGTGGCTTCGATCGCCGACATCGTCAAAGATGAGGTTCAGCGGTCGCTTGGAATCCCGGAGGTGCAACCCCAATTACCGCAACCACAGCCCGAAGCGATGACCTACGCCGCCGTCGTACGCCGTCAAGGTCCCCCTCCGCGACCACGGCAGGGTCCTGCAACGACGCAATTCCGTCGTCCGGCGCCGCCGCCGCCAACGCGCCCACCCGTCGCCCAGCGCACCTACCCGAGGAAGACCGACGTTTGGCGCGCTCCTGACCACCGCCCGCTCTGCTACTACTGCGGGGAAGCGGGTCACGTCTACCGACGATGTCCATATCGGGAAATGGGACTGCGAGGTTTCGCCGTCAACGCGCCGCGTCCACAGCTTGGAGAGCGCCCACGTGACATCGCCGACTACCTCGCCGCTACTCAATGGAGCCCTCGACGACCATCCCGTTCGCCGTCACCAGGCCGCTACCTGTCGCCGCAGCGCCGACCATACACTGGCCCAGCTCGGGGCCGGTCAGCGAGCCCATATCCGGAAAACTAAAAGCTGCAACCGATGGAGGTGCGGTTGCTGTTCGTCGAACTGACGAAGATCCTCCGCCGCCGACAAGACGCCGAAGAAACTACCTCGACGATATAACGACACGCCGCCGTCCCAACGAAGTCTGGAAGTAAAGAATACGACGACGAAAGACAACCTGACGACGCGACGTTCCAGCTTCAGCTTAACACGACGCAGCCGTGATCCGACGCCAAGACCCAACTGCAGCGCCAGACAAAGAACCACCGACCTCGACGTACTACTCGACGGCCACGCAGTTACCGCCTTAGTCGACACAGGGGCTGATTACTCCGTCATGAGTGGACACATCGCCGCCCAGTTGAAGAAGGTTAAGACTGCATGGGAAGGCCCTCAAATTCGAACCGCTGGAGGACACCTCATTACGCCGACTGGAATCTGCACGGCAAGAATTACCATTCATGACCGGACTTACCCTGCCACCTTCGTTATCCTGCAACAGTGTTCACGAGACGTCATTCTCGGCATGGACTTCCTGAACCAACACGGCGCCATCATCGACCTGAAGTCGCAGTCAATAACGCTGTCGGAAGATCAAGCGATACCATCGGAGCGCCCTTGTAGCCACCACGCCTTGAGTGTGCTCGAAGATCAAGTGAGCATCCCGCCTCGCTCCAGCATCGTTATTTCAGTCGGCACCGAAACACCCTCTGACGTAGAAGGCGTCATTGAAGGCGACCAACGTCTACTACTCGACCGTGAAATTTGCGTCGCAAGTGGGATCGCTCGACTGCACGGAGGAAACACGAGAGTGTTGCTGACAAACTTCAGCCAGGAGTTCAAGCACATCAACAAGGGCACGACGATCGCATTCATCGACGAAATACAGGAAACCAGCGATGCCTTTGTCCTCTCGGATTCTGTTGCATCTACCCCGACGACCGCAGTTCCCGAGCCAGACTTCAACATAAATCCAAGTCTCCCCGTGATTAAGCAGCAACAGCTCAGAAGTCTGCTTCGACGATACAGAGACTGCTTTTCGACGTCATCAAGGATTCGACAAACACCAGTCGCAAAGCATCGCATAATCACCGAAGAGAGCGCTCGACCACTACGCCAGAGCCCTTACCGAGTTTCGACGCGAGAACGCGAAGCTATAAGACAACAAGTCGACGAAATGCTGCGCGACGACATCATCCAGCCGTCGAAAAGCCCGTGGGCGTCTCCAGTTGTTTTAGTGAAGAAAAAGGACGGAACCCTACGTTTCTGCGTCGATTATCGTCGACTGAACAAAATCACGAAGAAAGACGTATACCCCCTCCCACGGATAGACGACGCATTAGATCGGCTCTGCAATGCTAAATACTTCTCATCGATGGACGTCAAGTCTGGCTACTGGCAAATAGAAGTCGACGAAAGGGATCGCGAAAAGACCGCCTTCATCACGCCAGACGGCCTCTATGAATTCAAGGTTATGCCATTTGGACTGTGCTCGGCGCCTGCAACGTTCCAGCGCGTGATGGACACGGTTTTAGCAGGATTGAAGTGGCAGACCTGTCTTGTTTACTTGGATGACGTCGTCGTCTTCGCCGGAAATTTCGACGATCACCTTAAGCGGCTTGCGACAGTATTAGAGGCCATCAAGTCATCAGGGCTCACCCTGAAGCCGGAAAAGTGTCGCTTCGCTTACGATGAGCTTCTATTCCTAGGCCATGTCATCAGCAAATCTGGAGTACGCCCCGACCCGCAGAAGACAGCTGCCATCGCAAAGTTGCCGCAGCCAATCGACAAGAAGGCAGTGCGCAGATTCCTTGGCATGTGTGCCTACTATAGGCGCTTTGTCAAGGACTTTTCGCGCATCGCGGAGCCGCTAACACATCTAACGAAATCTGATGTCGAGTTCAATTGGGAAACGCCACAGGCCGACGCATTTCAAGAACTCAAACGACGCATGCAGTCGCCGCCGGTACTTGCACACTTCGACGAGGACGCCGATACTGCAATCCACACTGACGCCAGTAGCCTAGGCCTCGGTGCCGTCCTAGTCCAGAGGAAAGAAGGACTTGAACGGGTGATATCGTATGCTAGCCGGTCGCTGTCAAAAGCGGAAAGCAATTATTCTACGACTGAAAAGGAATGCCTCGCCATCATTTGGGCTACAGCTAAATTCCGCCCTTACCTCTATGGCAGGCCATTCAAAGTCGTCAGCGACCACCACGCGTTGTGTTGGCTAGCTAACTTAAAGGACCCTTCAGGACGGCCGGCGCGGTGGAGCCTCAGACTACAAGAATATGACGTAACGGTAATATACAAGTCCGGAAGAAAACACTCCGACGCCGACTGCTTATCACGCGCCCCAATCGATCCCCCGCCGCAAGACGACGTGGACGACGACGCCTTCCTTGGGATAATAAGCGCGGAAGACTTCACTAAACAGCAACGAGCAGACCCGGAGCTAAAAGGCCTCGTCGAGCATTTGAAAGGGAACACCGACGTTGTCCCTAGGGCATTTAAGCGCGTGTTGTCTTCGTTCACGCTACGAAACAACCTGCTCGTGAAGAAGAACTTCTCACCAGTCCACGCCAGCTACCTTCTTGTGGTGCCGTCAGCGCTCCGTCCAGAAATACTGCACGCCCTACACGACGATCCAACCGCTGGGCACCTCGGATTCTCCCGGACGCTGTCGAGGATACAGGAAAAGTATTACTGGCCGCGTCTGATCGCCGACGTCGCCCGTTACGTCAAGACATGCAGAGACTGTCAACGACGCAAGACACCACCGACAAGGCCAGCAGGATTACTGCAGCCGATCGAACCTCCTCGTCGACCATTCCAGCAGATTGGGATGGATTTGTTGGGGCCGTTTCCGATGTCAACATCCAGGAATAAGTGGATCATCGTGGCGACGGACTATCTCACCCGCTTTGCTGAAACCAAAGCTCTACCGAAAGGCAGCGCAACAGAAGTGGCGAAATTTTTCGTCGAGAACATCCTGCTGCGACATGGTGCCCCAGAAGTCCTCATCACCGACAGAGGAACAACTTTTACAGCAGAGCTCACCCAAGCCGTTCTGCAGTACAGCCAGACGAGCCACAGGAGGACAACTGCCTACCATCCGCAGACGAATGGTCTCACGGAGCGCCTGAACAAGACCCTCGCTGACATGCTAGCAATGTACGTCGACGTCGAGCACAAGACGTGGGACGCGGTCCTGCCGTATGTCACCTTCGCCTACAACACGGCGGTGCAAGAAACAACACAGATCACGCCATTCAAATTGGTTTACGGCAGGAACCCGACGACGACGCTCGACGCCATGCTGCCGCACGTCACTGACGAGGAGAATCTTGACGTCGCTACCTATCTCCAGAGCGCCGAAGAAGCCCGACAGCTCGCCCGCCTACGGATCAAGACCCAGCAGCGTACCGACAGCCGACACTACAACCTCCGACGACGTTTCGTGGAGTACCAGCCCGGCGACCGTGTTTGGGTATGGACCCCGATACGCCGGCGAGGACTCAGTGAGAAGCTGCTGCGACGCTATTTCGGACCCTACAAGGTCATTCGACGTATTGGCGCACTAAACTATGAGGTCGTGCCAGACGGCATTTCGCACTCACAGCGGCGCCGCGCACGATCTGAAGTGGTCCACGTGGTGCGCCTTAAACCATTTTACGGACGCTGATGAACTTCCTTAGTTTGTTGTTTTCTTTGCTACGAGTGCTTTTCTTTGTTACTTTCGTTTGTTTGCAGCATCGGGTCGATGCTTTTTTAAGAGGGGGGTAATGACACGTGTACTTATCTTTATCGGGCAACCACGTTTCGCCGCTTAACAACTGTAATCGCAGAGGGAGGGACGCGCCTGCATGTATCCGACGTTTCTGGAAAGTTATCGACGCTTCTATCCGCGTGTCTGTTGTCGCCAAACCTTGTGTTATCAGATTTCATCGCGTGACACGAATGATGTAGAACTTTGTGGAAGACACGCGGGTCCCATCAGTTAATCTGGAACATTCGACGACTGATCTATAAAAGCCGACGCGCTTGACCCGCTGATCAGTTTTTCGACGATCGCCGAGCGTGTTCGCCGCTATCGTTGTGCTATAAGTGCAGCCTGTTTTGTGGGCACAGGTTCGCCCAATAAAGGTTAGATTTGTCGTTCACAGTATTGCTACTGTGTTATTCAACGTCACCACCACGTGACAATATTAGATGTGGATGCAGCCATACATAGTACAATGGATGACCTCTGGGCGTAAGTGTGGGTAATATTGTCACGTAGTAGTGACGGTGAAGAAGGCATCGAAACTGTGATTGATGAAACTCGCGTTTTATTTGGCGAACTTCTGCCCTCAAAAACGGGGGACACCCGAAGAACAACGATAGCGGCGAACACAGTCGGCGATTGTCGAAAACCTGATCTGCCGGTCAAGCACGTCGGCTTTTATACACGTGTCATCGAAGGTTTTGGAGTATTCGGTGGTGCCCGCGTGTCTTTCAGAATGTTGTACACATTCGAGTCCCGCATGCAATCAGATTACAGAAGCTTCGGTGACAACAGAACGATCGATAACATTCGAGAAACTTCCGATACATGGGGCGCGTCCTGCGCTGAACGATAACATTTGTTAGATGGTGAAAAATGCTCACCCATAAAAGATGTTAAACAAGTCCACATTTCAATGCCCCACCCCCTTCTCAAAAAGCATCGTCACCATGCTACAAACATAACAGGAGAAGGAAACATAAAATTACACTTGTTAAAAAAAAGTAACAAAACAACAAAGAAACGAAGTCTAAAGTCATCATCATCAGCAGCAGCCTATTTTATGTCCACTGCAGGACGAAGGCCTCACCCTGCGATTTCCAATTACCCCTGTCCTGCGCCAACCGATTCCAGCTAGCGCCTGCGAAATTCTTAATTTCATCACCCCACTTAGTCTTCTGCCGTCCTCGACTGCGCTTCCCTTCTCTTGGCGCCCATTCTGTAACCCTAATGGTCCTCCGGTTATTTAACCTACGCATTACATGACCGGCCCAACTCCATTTCTTTCTCTTAATGCCAGTTAGAATATCGGCTATCCCTGTTTGCTCTCTGATCCACACCACTCTCTTCCTGTCTCTTAACGTTATGCCTAACATTCTTCATTCCATCGCTCTTTGCGCGGTCCTTAGCTTGTTTTCAAGCTTCTCTGTCAGTTTCCAAGTTTCTGCCCCATATGTTAGCACTGGTATATAGAATGCGCTGGTTGTACACTTTTCTTTTGAATGATAGTGGTGAGCTTCCAGTCAGGATCTGGTGCTGTGTGCCGTATGTGCTCGAACCCATTTTTATTCTTCTGTAAGTTTCCTTCTCATGATCAGGGCCCCCTATGATTAATGGACCTAGGTAAACGTATTGCTTCACAGACTGTAGAGGCTGACTGGCAATCCTGAACTTTTGTTCCTTTGCCCAGCTATTGATAATTATCTTTGTTTTCTGCATACTATGGCGAAGGTCGCCCAGCCCACGTCGGGGAAACTGAAGGCGGCGGCCTCTGGGGGCAAGGTTGCAGGCCCGCCGCAAGACACTAAAAAGCCCTCAACATTCTCGCTGCAGAAGGACGTGAAGCCGATAAACACTGAAGAAATTGTGAGCGCCGACATTGATGTTTCCGTGGATGGGCAGCCGGTGACAGCGTTAGTCGACACTGGTGTTGGCTTATCTATGAGTCAGGAACTCGTCCTCCGCCTGAAGAAAGTAAAGACGCCATGGACGGGACCTCGCATAAGGACGGCAGGCGGCCAATTACTGATGCCTACTGGAAGATGTACTGCTAGAGTTAACATTGGGGATTCTTCTTTTGTGGCCGCTTTCACCGTCCTTCCTGTATGCTGCAAAAATTTGATTATTGGAATGGACTTCCTAAAAAAATATGGCGCCGTAATTAACATCCCGGACCGCATGGTGACGTTTTATGAGAGCTCCGGTTTAGTCCATTGCTATATTTGAAGTAGTAGCTTAGCGCAAATAAAACCACAGACACAAGGAAGACAGACAAGGACAAGCGCTACTCACAACTGTTTAATGGAAGGAAGGATAGTGCGTTATATATATATCCTCTTGTCACGCATGCGCCTACCAAGCAGAAGTGAAGCCGGTACATGCACATCAAAGGCGGTCGCGCAAGAAGTTAAATTCGGCATCCAGTAATGTGATGGAAGGCTCACTCACACATCTATCTCTATTCTTCTTGATAAAAAAGGCCTCAAGAGCGAGCCTGGAAGACGCGTTCCCGCTCCTGCCAAGAATAGTTGTCTCAGAAAATCGAGCGTCGCAACCACGCGCGGTAACATGAGCCACCAAATGTGCGCCCTTATCCTCTTTTTTCTTTAGTTTTTGCGCATGTTCCCTTAAACGGTCATTCACACAACGCTCAGTTTGACCAATGTAGAGCTGCCCACAAGGGTGCAAGGGAATTGCATAAACAACCCCTCTGGAGCACTCAACAAAGGGCTTCTCATGCCTCGTGCGGCAGCCCCACCTGCTCTTGCAGCAAACTCGAGAACACAGCTTCGAAAGCTTGTTGGGCGCAGAGAAAACCAGAGGGATACCATGACGGTTAGCAACCTTTTTAAGGTTGTGTGACACCTTGTGTACATAGGGAATAACCTCTGGTCTTACCTTCTGTCGTTCGACTTCTGCGCTCGCCCTTCGTGCTCCAAGCTTTACTTTTTGCAGAAGAGACTCTACTATAGCATTGACGACCGTCAAAGGGAAACCTGCTGCCAAAAGGCGTCCAACTTGGTTCATAAAACTAGACCGCATTTGGTGTGCGCACGATTTCCGCAAAGCCGATTCCAAGCAAAGATTACCAACTGCTCGCTTCACCACTTTAGAGTGTGCGGAATCGTACGGCAGCAATTGCTTCATGGCTCGCGGTTGATAGGACCAGCAGGCAAAAAGTAAAGCTTGGAGCACGAAGGGCGAGCGCAGAAATCGAACGACAGAAGGTAAGACCAGAGGTTATTCCCTATGTACACAAGGTGTCACACAACCTTAAAAAGGTTGCTAACCGTCATGGTATTCCTCTGGTTTTCTCTGCGCCCAACAAGCTTTCGAAGCTGTGTTCTCGAGTTTGCTGCAAGAGCAGGTGGGGCTGCCGCACGAGGCATGAGAAGCCCTTTGTTGAGTGCTCCAGAGGGGTTGTTTATGCAATTCCCTTGCACCCTTGTGGGCAGCTCTACATTGGTCAAACTTAGCGTTGTGTGAATGACCGTTTAAGGGAACATGCGCAAAAACTAAAGAAAAAAGAGGATAAGGGCGCACATTTGGTGGCTCATGTTACCGCGTGTGGTTGCGACGCTCGATTTTCTGAGACAACTATTCTTGGCAGGAGCGGCAACGCGCCTTCCAGGCTCCCTCTTGAGGCCTTCTTTATCAAGAAGAATAGAGATGTGTGAGTGAGCCTTCCATCACATTACTGGATGCCGAATTCAACTTCTTGCGCGACCGCCTTTGATGGGCATGTACCGGCTTCACTTCTGCTTGGTAGGCGCATGCGTGACAAGAGGATATATATATGCACTATCCTTCCTTTCCATTAAACAGTTGTGAGGAGCGCTTGTCCTTGTCTGTCTTCCTTGTGTCTGTGGTTTTATTTGCGCTAAGCTACTACTTCAAATATGGACGACCAACTAGCCCAACAGTCAACTCTTCTATAGTCGGATACAACTTTAGAAAAAAGGGGAGGCCCCGCCCAGATGACCGAAGCGGCGAAGTCACCGGCCGTCCGGCGCATGACGTCGGTCCAGAATGCGCGCCCATTGGTGCACCCGCCTCGGAGGAGTAAACGCCCCCTTTTTTCTAAAGTTGTATCCGACTATAGTCCATTGCTTATCGCCGCAACACAACTCATTTCGTCTAACAGAAGACGACGTCGTCATCCTCCCTCGATCGTGTGCCCTTGTTTCGGTAGCATGTGACCAGTGGCGTAGCTAGGTCGTGTGGCACCGGGGGCCCATAGTTCTTCTGTCACCCCCCCTCCCCCCTGATGTAGTCGAGGAAGGCGAGGATATCGACAATTTCCGGGTTTTATACTGGGCGCCGCCCGCAGTGCCAAAGTACTGTAGGTTGTAGCACCCAAAACGATCTTGTTTAATAGGTTTCGTTGAGTTAATAATATGACTTTGAGTCCTCTATTCTCGAATTGAAGTGCTTTCTCTATAAGTACTAATTACGGGATTATTAAGGAAATGGTAATTACTAATCTGCCATATTTTTCGCGCTACCGAGTTCCTAGTAATCACAAAAAGACATAACTTCATAGAATCTCGATCGGGAAATATCCTTACAAAATTCACCTTTCTTTCTTTATAAAATTCTGTGCAGCTGATACAGACACTGTACTTGTGACATGAAGTCACACAACAACAGTTTTCTGAAACTTTCGAGGGTAAGAAGGAAAGCGTGAAACATAAGGGCAGGTTTCGCAGCGGCTTCTCGGAGCGAGCGGGAAGGGAAATAAAAGCAAGCCGGACACCGCGGCGGGCCCGCGACTACAGCCTGTCGAGTCATACGCCGCCAAACTCTTCGGCCGAACCGAGTCTGAAGACGATCCAGAGAATCCAATTCGCGACTTTTGACGGCCCCACTTATGCAACGTCGCTCTCAACGAACGCTTCGCCGTAAACGCTAGCGCCGGGCGCGCTGGTTGAACGCCCTTTTGCTGCTTTGTTCGTCTTCGCTGCGCGTTCTGAACGGAAGAGGGACCCAAGAGCCCCAACGCCTTACAACGCCTCACTGTATATATATATATATATATATATATATATATATATATATAAATTATTTATTTATTTCGAAAATGACATACACATACGAGCCTGCCCAGGCCAACAATGGGCTTGTGGGGCAGCGCTCGGCAGAATGGAGCAAGCCAGGGAGCGGCACAGTAAATAAATTATGTACAAGACTCAAAATAAAACTAAAGAAAGAAAGAAAGAAAGAGAGAAAGAAAGTAAAGAAACCAAATTACACATACAAATCAAAAATATAAGATTTAACATCTTTCCATGTGCTGGAAGATAAAACTTTATCTGGCAGGTCATTTAACACATCAGGTACATAGAAGGCACGGACACGTTTTCCATATCTTGTCCGTACTCTTGGTAAGGTAAAGCGGTCGCGTGTACGTAATGCTCTGGCGGGGACATACGGGAGGCAGAACTCATTGTTCCATATATACAAAAGGATTACCGTTTCTTTGAATAAGAGCCTGAACGAGGGCATGTGCGAGCATGAAAAAAGACTGGAATTGTTAGTAATGGGTACACCATACATCACCGCCCGAATTATGGATTTTAGTAAAGAATCAACTTTATTGCACCAAAACACTGAACAGAAATAAAAAGAACAGATTCCATATCTCAGCACACTGTACGCTAATGCATGTGCTATTGTTTTCCTTCCGTAAATTGGGCATAGTGCTTTAATAGAATGCAGTAGGCAGGCTATTTTGCGCAGCCTTTCACAAACGTTAGCCAAGTGAGTGTTCCAAGACATGTTAGAATCGAAATGAACACCGAGATAATTGACACTTGAGAGGTATGGAATAGGAGAGCAAGAGCAATTGTTACACAGAGGAGAATGAAGAAACAGTGGAGTGATGACAGGAATAGATTTCAGCGGATCGTGAAAACAAACTAATTTAGTTTTATTCTGGTTAATAGAAATTAAGTTTTTACGGTACCAACTGATAACGTTTGTAGTGTCAGTTTGTAATTCAGCCACGGCTTGATGGTAATTAGTATGACGAGATACTAAAAGCGTGTCATCTGCGTATTGAAACACCCGACAGCGAAAAATTGCTTGACTGAGATCATTAACGTACAAGTTGAATAAAAGGGGAGCTAAAATCGACCCTTGGGGAACTCCAGCGCTCAACTGTCTAGGTTTGCTTTTAATATTTCCGAGAACTACTACTTGAATTCGACCGTGCAAATAATTCTTAAGGAAAGTTAGAAAAGGCCCTCGGAAGCCATAGCTATGAAGTTTACAAAGTAAAATTTCATGGTTGACGGAGTCAAAAGCTTTTGATACATCTAGAAATAATGCACCAGCGAATGCACTAATTTCAAGAGTACTATTAAGGAAATCGGTTAATTCATCTAATGCTAATCTAGTGCCACGCCCACAAGTAAATCCGTTCTGATTAGGCGACATTATGTTGTGCGCATCAATGAAGCTCTGCATTACGTGAAAAATAGTCTTTTCAAGTATAAGAGCAATGCACGAAAGTATCGAAATTGGCCTGTAGTTTGTGACAACATTGACCTGTCTGCTTTTGAAGAGAGGAACTACAAGCGCTTCCTTGAGGCCAGGCGGTATTTCTTTTGTGGTTATAATGTTATTTATAATTGCTAAAAGAACATTCTTCAGGGCATGTTTCACGACTCCTGCTCCCAGCATGAACGCAGAGCACGAGCGCACCCCACATGAAACGTTCCGCTAAGGCGAGTAGTTTAGCGACCATTTCGCGAATTAAATTTGTTAGCCCGCACATTCGGGCAATTGACCTTTTTCACGATGGGAGAGCGCCTCTAGCGGCGAGAGCCGAAAGCAAATACGGTGGCTCTCGGTTGACGCGGCGGCATGACGGTCTTTGTTGCTTTGCGTTGTGCTGTGACTGCTGCTGTTTAAAGTTTACACAGTACGCTTGCATCGTCACCGCTGATTTTCGCAACCGCCTGTCGACTCTTGCGAAGCTTTCTTCGACATGTTTTCTATTGAAGACTTCAAGAAACTTCTCGACTCCGGCGGTCAGTGGAGCTGCGATTTGGAGTTGGTGCCGCCAGTGACTGACAACATGATCGACAGCCATTTCGGCGAGTCGCACCGGCAGCTGCATAAAGGCTGGATGTTCAAAGAGGAAAGGTACATTCGCCGGATCGAGTATTTGATGTGCGGACAACCAACAGGGACCGAACTTGTGTTGCGCAGCATATGTTTGTGCTCGATGAAAGCTGGCCACTACAAGCAAGTCGTAGCGCTTGCTAAAGGCGGAGCAGGGGCCGTCGTCCAAGCATACTGCGATTGCGTTGCTGGGTAAGTACATTTTTTAGAGACGTGAAATGCTGTGCACGAATGTGCTGTCCGCCCTTATGATATAACACTGAACGACGATGTAGAAAACGGTGTCCTAACAACGGTGCGTTCGCGAGGTGGCAGCGCTTTCACCGTCTCTACGTGCAAGCACCGCTACGGCTCGCTGTCGGGAAACATTCATTTTTCGTTTACAAAGTGAGTCGAGCCACAGGCTGTGGGCGATGCGTGCCGCAAAAGCATTCGCATGTCACTGGTTCGGGCCTATATGACCTTGCGAAGAGTAGTTCGCGGCGAATAGTTCTGGCGATTATTTGATGTTCTACCGTATTTACGCAAAAAAAAAAAACAACCCGACCGTGCATAAACCGTTTAAGCTATCTATATCATGCACGGATAACAGTGCCTTCGAGAACCTTGCCCGTGCAGCTGGAAAAGAAAAAGAATGAAAATCAATGTACGCTCGCACTTCAATGTAGTGCAGCGAGTCCGCGTTTCTTAAATATATATTTAAAGTATTAAGTATGTACGACCGACTCGCCCAACAACGTGCTCTCTTAAATATATATTCTGCAACGAACATTAGCTTTCTCTTTCCGTTTGTTTTGCCCACTCACAGGAGCATTTAACAGGCATCTAAATGTGAATACTTTTTATTTTCTTCTGATTTTCCTAGTCAAAGCCAAAGGTGCCAGCATATAGCTGCATTGCTGTTTGCCATACGAAGTATCCAGAGGCCGTCTTGTACGAGTGTCCCGTGCAGATGGATGGCACCAACACAAGGTAGGGTGAATGTTTTTATTCAGAACACAGTTCAAGTTAATCAGGTAAAATGCAGCGAACAGAATAAGGAGGGACGTATGTGGTAGAACACAAGACGATGTGACAAATGACTTCAAAAGGAGCTTTGGTCTGGTATCTACACTCTTCCTTGTAATGGTACCTTAATGTAGAATGTAAGCATGCTGATAGAGAAACACTGTATTTGAAAAGAGGTGAGCTAGCATGCTGATCGGATTCACAGGAGTTTGCAGTGTCCATCATTAGTGCAAAATAACCGCATGCGTAATCAAATGTCAAAATAGATCTTGGCCAGTAAGCTTTATAAAACATGTGTATGAACTGTATACAAGTCCCCGCATTTTGTTATTTTCAGGACAAAAGCATTTGCTGACCAAACCCTTGGTGGACATCACCTTTAAGAAACATGTGATTAACAAGACGGTGCCCGTTAAGGCTAAGCGACAACTTCCTCCTCATTTGAGAACAGCTGGGCAGTCTGGGCTGTTGAAGTTTAGGAGTGCGATTGCAACACATGCACCTGAGCTGGTGTGGAACCGTTACACAGAGAGGCCAGCACCAGTGAGAAATGCGAGCCCCATCAACGACACAGAGGACATGAATTCGCAGAAGTGCCTCGCATTGATCGATGAATATTTCAAGGAGCAGGTGTCGCTCACAGCTACCGAGAGGGCAGATATCTGTGCAAAGACTGTAGGCCAGGATAAGAACCCTCTATGGTTCACAGAAAGAACCGGGAAGCTAACTGCTTCAAAGTTCCGCAGAATACTGCACTGCCTGAAGCCAGAAGGGCTTGTTAAAGAAATACTTTATCCTCGCAAAGAAATAATGAAGAGTGGTGACCCCAGGCTCTACGGAATACAAAATGAAGCAAAAGCAGTTCAAAAATATCTAGAATTCATGCAGCTATATGACAAAAATATAGATGTCCTGGAAACAGGATTGCATATTCATGAATTGCATTCTTTCATCGCCGCATCGCCCGATCGCCTTGTGAGAGATGGCAGTGAGGATGGCCTTCTAGAAGTGAAGTGCCCCGCTTCGAAAGCTGGCCAAAGAGTTGTCGACGCCTGCGCTGACAAAGGTTTTTACTTGGCAGTAACTAATGGTGAGGTCACCCTGAAGAAAGACCATTATTATTACTACCAAGTACAAGGACAGATGGGAGTCGCGAAGAAGCCATGGTGCGACTTTGTAGTCTTCACAGACCATGCTGACCTGCAAGACTGCATATCAGTGGAACGTATATATTGTTACGGTGAAGTGAAGGAAGACGTTGAATTGGACTAGAGAAAGACGAAGTCTGGCGGTTGCCTGAACGCCATATCCATCATTTGTAAATATAAGTTATTTTACACTCGTGGGCCTGCTTTCTTCCCGCAACATTTTGGTGGAAGGTGCGGGGTACCACCACGGAACTTCGCAGCGGACGTCATCTACCTGCTGCCACAATGGCAAATCAACCGACACAAGCGACAACGCCTCGGCAGCCCGTGCCCACGGTCATCCTCACTCACCCACGGGACCCGGGAACATTTTGTGGCACGGACAACGTCGACGTCGAGGACTGGCTTACGATGTACGAGCGAGTGTGCGACAACAACAGGTGGGATCCTACAATGATGCTTGCAAACGTAATATTTTATCTGAAGGGAACTGCGAAGCAATGGTATGACACACATGAAGCTGACCTAACGAGCTGGGATGTTTGCAAAGAAAAAATGCGAGACCTGTTCGGCAGACCTGTCGGTCGTCAGCTGGCAGCTAAAAAAGAACTTGCGTGCCGCGCTCAGACGTCCACAGAATCCTATGTCGTGTACATACAGGATGTGCTGGCCCTCTGTCGCAAGGCTGATGACAACATGACCGAGGCAGACAAGATTGGCCATATATTGAAAGGTATTGCAGACGATGCCTTCAATCTCTTGATGTGTAAGGATTGTGCCACTGTGGATGCAATTATTAAGGAGTGCCGGCGCTTCGAACAAGCGAAGGGCCGCCGCGTCACTCAAACTTTCGACCGGTTGCCCAATACCGCCGCGACATCTTCTTGCGAAGACCCGCCGCGGTTCGTTCAGCCCGCAGGACCGGAAGAAATAACGCGCATCGTTCGCCGTGAGCTTGAGGCCATGGCCCCGGCTCCCGTTCGTTCAGACTGTCGGGAAAGCGTACCCGCTATCTCCCTTATACAAGCGGTCGTTCGGGAGGAAATAGCAAGTTTGGGCATTCCATCTCTCTGCTCAGTCCGCCATACCAACACCTACCAAATTTCTCCGACCGCTCGCTCCCGGACGCAAAGCTTTCCACCACTCCGTCGCAACCCAGCTGAATGGCGCACAGCGGATGATAAACCCATCTGTTTTAATTGTTCCGGTATTGGACACATCGCCCGTCATTGCCGCAACCACTGGTCGTCGCCTCCTCGGTGGTCGTCTCCGAGTCACTACAGCCAAGTACCCGACAATCGCACTTTCTCGCCCTATACGCCGACTAGGAACATCAACGCCGACAGTGCTCCACCAAGATCCAGCCGATCCCCGTCTCCGCAAGGTCGTAGGTCCCGTTCGCCTCTCGTTCACCGCTCTTCGTCCCCTTCTGCAACCGGTCGCTTCGCTTCGGGAAACTAGGCGGTGCAGCTCCCGGAGGTGAAGCTGCAACTCCGACCCGGCCCACAAATCCTCTATTGACCCTGCCTACATGTGGAAACCTGCTGGACATTGAAGTCGATGGCGTTCCTGTTAGATCTCTCGTTGATACAGGAGCGCAGCTTTCAGTTATGAGCGCTGCTCTCCGCCGCCGGCTCAAAAAGGTTCTGACCCCCGCCGTACCGTGCACCGTGCGAGTCGCCGATGGGAGTACGTCACCTGTCCTTGGAATGTGCACAGCACGTGTGACCATTGGGGGCCATTATACCGTTGTTCTATTTATCGTCCTTGAACACTGCCCACACGACCTAATTCTCGGCCTCGACTTCCTTTCGAAACACTCTGCCCAAATTGACTGCTCCGCAGGTGTTGTACAGTTGGACCTGCCGCTTCCTGCCGACGCAACCACTTGTGCTCCACACCGCTTATGTGCTGCTGAATTTGCGAGGCTGTCTCCACAGGCTGCTACAAATGTCCTGCTGACGCCCTGTCCTCCCGTACCTGATGGCGAGTACGTCCTGTCGCCGCTTACTGACGTGGTTTTGTCGCGTAATATTGCCCTACCGAGCACCTTAATTCGGATCCGCGAAAACTGCGCTCGCGTGCCCATCCTCAATTTTGGGTTCTCGTCACATGTTTTGCCACACGGTATCGCCATAGCGCATATCACTCCTTTGGAAGAATTTCAGATTTCTTTTTTGACCTCTGAATCCTTCCTCAGTACGAACGGACCTTTGTCATCCACTCCTTCGTACTCGACGCCTGCGGACGATGTTTCTAAGATGATCGCCCCCGACCTTCCTTCCGAGCAAACAACAGCTCTTCGTCATCTCCTGTCATCTTATCGGGACATCTTTGATTTGGACGACCGTCCACTTGGCCAGACATCTGTTGTCACGCATCGCATCAACACCGGTGACGCCAGCCCCATTCATAGGCGGCCATATCGTGTCTCGGCAACAGAAAGGGCCATCATACAGAAAGAAGTAGACAGGATGATGGACAAGGGCATCATTGAACCCTCCAGTAGCCCGTGGGCATCACCGGTTGTCTTAGTAAAGAAAAAAGATAACTCGTGGCGCTTCTGCGTTGACTACCGTCACCTCAACCGGATAACAAAGAAGGATGTTTATCCCTTGCCTCGCATTGATGACGCTCTTGACTGCCTTCACGGATCCCAATACTTTTCATCAATTGACCTCCGCTCCGGCTATTGGCAGATTAGCGTCGATGAGATGGACCGCGAGAAAACCGCCTTTGTCACACCGGACGGTCTGTACCAATTTAAAGTCATGCCCTTTGGATTATGCAATGCGCCAGCTACATTCGAGCGCATGATGGACTCTCTCTTGCGCGGCTTGAAGTGGTCTACATGCCTGTGTTACCTCGACGATGTGATTGTGTTTTCGCCGAACTTTGAGAGCCACCTGCGGCGCCTCACAACCATACTCTCCGTGTTTCGCAGGGCTGGCCTTCAGCTAAACTCCTCCAAGTGCCATTTCGGTCGCCGTGAAATTAACATGCTTGGTCATCTCGTCAACGCCGCCGGAATCCAACCTGATCCACAGAAAGTTCACGCCGTGCGAAATTTTCCTGTACCTTGTTCAACGAACGATGTCCGTAGTTTTCTGGGCTTATGCTCTTATTTTCGGCGATTTGTGAAAAATTTTGCGGACATTGCTCACCCTCTCACTGACCTTCTTAAGAAAGACACCTCTTTCTCTTGGGGACCGCTACAGGAGAAAGCCTTCTCTACCCTGATTGAGCGGCTTACCACTTCCCCGATTCTCTCCCACTTTGATCCTTCTGCGCCCACTGAAGTACGAACTGACGCGAGTGGTCATGGCATCGGCGCTGTCCTCGCTCAGCGTCAACAGGGCCAAGACCGTGTCATCGCTTACGCTAGCCGCCGCCTTTCCACGCCCGAGCGAAATTACTCCATTACTGAGAGAGAATGTCTCGCGCTCGTATGGGCGGTCGCGAAATTTCGCCCGTACCTTTTCGGTCGGAGCTTCTGCGTTGTCACCGACCATCACGCCCTCTGCTGGCTCTCCTCTTTGAAGGACCCAACTGGACGACTTGCACGTTGGGCATTGCGCCTACAAGAATATACATTTTCTATTATATATAAGTCAGGACGCCTGCATAAAGACGCTGACTGCCTGTCCCGCAATCCCGTGGATCAACCGGACGATACCGATGCAGACTCGGACATCAGTATTCTGTCCCTCTCCGGCTTCCTCCACATTGGCGACGAGCAGCGCAAGGATCCTGTTCTTCGAACACTTATGGAACGCCTAAGCTCCTCGCCCAATGACCCGTCCCTTCGGATGTTCACCTTGCGCGATGGAACTTTATACCGTCGTAGCGTTCGTCCTGACGGCCCGGAGCTCCTCCTAGTCGTCCCCAAGCACCTTCGACTCACCGTGCTCCAGCAACTTCATGACGCTCCTACTGCTGGACATCTGGGCGTCACTCGTACTTACGACCACCTGCGGCGCCGCTTCTTCTGGCCTGGCATTTATCGCTCTGTGCGCCGTTATGTCGCTTCTTGCGACCTGTGTCAGCGCCGGAAGACGCCTGCTATGCCTCCCGCTGGTTTGCTTCAACCCATTGATATACCTACAGAGCCCTTCATCCGTGTGGGCCTCGACCTCCTTGGTCCGTTTCCAATTTCCATCAAAGGAAACAAATGGATTGCTGTAGCAACCGATTATGCCACTAGATATGCCATCGCACGAGCCCTGCCAACCAGCTGCGCTACAGATGTCGCCGACTTCTTACTAAAAGACGTCATCCTGCACCACGGCGCCCCTCGCCAGTTGCTGACAGATCGCGGCCGCTACTTTCTATCGAAGGTCGTTGATGATCTGCTCCGCTCCTGTTCTACAGAACATCGGATTGCTACCGCGTACCACCCTCAAACGAACGGCCTCACCGAGCGACTCAACCGCACACTCACTGAAATGCTCGCCATGTACGTTTCCAACGATCACCGCGACTGGGACGTCGCTTTACCATACGTCACTTTCGCATACAACTCGTCCCGTCACGACACTGCCGGATTTTCACCATTTTTCCTTTTGTACGGCCGCGACCCCACCTTGCCTTTTGACACGTTGCTACCTTCCGCAGTACAGTCACCCAGCACTGCTTACGCTCGCGATGCTATTGACTTAGCCGCCCAGGCCCGAGATGTCGCCCGTCATCGCCTCACAGTCTCGCAAGCTTCTCAAAAGCGACGCTACGACCTTCGGCACCGAGACCACCATTTTTCACCTGGTTCCCTTGTCCTTCTCTGGACGCCTTCACGTCGTGTCGGCTTGTCGGAAAAATTACTGTCCCGTTTTTCTGGTCCGTACCAGATCTTACGCCAACTGTCCGACGTGACCTACGAGATCGCCCCACTCGGTCAGCCTTCCGTGCCTCCCAACTTAACCAGTGATGTTGTTCACGTCACCAGGCTCAAGCCCTATGTCCCCCCAATAAGTGAGGCTGTTTAACTTGCACCGGGACGGAGCTCCCCCACCGGGAGGGTGATGTTACGGTGAAGTGAAGGAAGACGTTGAATTGGACTAGAGAAAGACGAAGTCTGGCGGCTGCCTGAACGCCATATCCATCATTTGTAAATATAAGTTATTTTACACTCGTGGGCCTGCTTTCTTCCCGCAACAATATTTTGACGCAGAAATTTGGAAAGACATACTTCAGGGCCTGGTGTACTTCTATAAGGCTGCTATTATTCCAGAACTCATGACACGACGTATCCGACGCCTTGGATTTCTTTACACTACAGGTGCAGGCTACGTGTCCTTCAAGAAGTATGCTGTGGGGTTTTATCTAGTTGACCATTGTGATGAGGACAATCTGAAGATGACTATCAGAAGGCTGACACACACATAGTGCGTTCCTTTGCATCATAAAACTTTAGTGCATGACGACACCTTTTAGGTGCTCTGAATAAATATACCGCATGCTTTCGTGTTCTATTACATGGTGTCTGTCTCCACTTCCTTCCCATTATTTATTAGTGGTCGCCTAAAGTTTGAGAGAAATGCACATGTTGTGAAAATTGCATCTGCTATGTCTAACATGTTTATAGGTAAGGGTCTGTCCAATAAATGGAACTCCTTGATTCTTCTTATGACCCTTTCAATGTGCACCCGTGCACTTGCAACATGCTTTGTGGCTTCAACATCCTTGGCACTCATCTGCGCTTCTCCAGGAATACGAAATGGAGGCATATGAAGGACAACACCACGTGGCAGAAGGTCATCTACCTTGAATCCCTTGTCAACCATGATGCCATCTCCTGATTCGAATAGATCAAGTACTCCAGACTGTTGTACAATAGCTCTGTCACTGGTACTTCCCCCATATAATGGCGACACAAAGCTAACATAGCAGTCAGGTGTTGCACCTACAACACATTTCATTCTGTTTGGGAACTTGTAGTGGGAGAAAGTTCGTCTTTGGGCAGTTAAGCTTGAGGGCTTTTGTATACGAATTTCTGTTGTGTCAAGTATTATACGTGTGTTTGGGTACCGTCTAAAATGAAGTGGCATGTGCTGTTGTACTTCAGGAAGTGTGGGGAAGCTAGTTATTTCAGTGAGAACCTTCTGCAATATAAGTACCCATTCTGAAAATATACGACTGAATGATGGCATTGAAATTGAAAAATTGCGAGCAATCTCTCGTGTGGCCATACTTGTCCGCGAACCAGTACTGCATACATCTGCTCGGCAGCAGTGAGTGACCTGCTCTTTATGTCTATTGCAAACCGAGGGTTATTGTTCAAAACTAAATTTAGTATATCGTGAAACACTTGCACAGAAGGCAATCCTGTGTAATACAACATATGCTCAGTACCTTGCATGTTATCGAGGCACAGTGTTGTAGCCTTCAGCTCGTAGTAATGTGCTTTCCACTGTATTGTCTGTTCCTCAGCAGCTTTTAGCTGTACTTCTAGCTTTTGCACCTTCTTTCTTTCTGCACTTAATTGGCTTTCAAGCAGCATAATACGCTCTAGGGAGAAATTATCCGTCTGGCAGCTCTTTTCGTGTTCAGCTGGCACACTATGCAATACTGCACCATCTTCACAGGTCGTAGAGCCTAATGACATTGCACTTGCTGCTCTGCTTAATGGTGTTCCTTGACCAAGAGGTGGAGTAGATGCCCCGGCAACTGGTTGACAATCCTGTGGTGTCCTATTTTGGCCTGCTGCTATACTCGGTGGAGTCCTCTGTCCAACAGCTGATGTGGTTGCACCGCTGCTGGCTTGGCCACTTGCATTTGCCAGTCTTGAAGCTGATAAATAACATTAAAATATATTTCGCGACAGTGTAACAATGTGCTATTTAAGACTAATAAGATAGGCGCAACATCAAATATAAAAACTCTGTACTACTCATAAATAAGTGACCACTTAATCTCCCTTTGCTAGATAAAGACTCATTAAAAATGGGTTAGTGTTTAGAGAAGGGAGCATCTAGCCGCCGATACCGTAACTGACTCGCCCAAGACGAAAGCGCGAGTTATATTGCGGCAGAAAGAGCAATCAACATTCGCTATTCAAGAAGCTTCACTCGCAAGTACTGCACGATGCTGCTTAGCATCGGCAATCGCACGACAGCCGGCGTATTCAGCATTACACGGGCGATTTCATGATAATGAAAAATAATATCAAGTGCCGAATACAAAATGAAGAAAGATTACTGCAAGGTCGTAAATGCTGACAGTTGACGAATCTCAAACAGCGTCACACACAGCCTATACCTTGCCGTTTCTTCACTCTGTCAAAGCGAGCGATTGACCCAGGGCATCTCATTGGCGTGTGCTTGAAAACCGATGGTACGTAGTCCGGGTGGGGCATAAAGCGGGAGGGCGCTCCTGAAATAAAATGTGACGGTTAAACAGCTTGAGTGTTTCTGTTATTCACGCGTGTACGACACAGGACACACTGCGCTAACACAACCGAAACTGCGTACTAAACAAATGCACGATCGCCGACCTGCCATGGTCCCGCTCGGAAAGGGCTCGAAGTTACACTTATGCGCTCAACAGACACGCTGTTCATCAAGTAATAAGGAATATCAAGTCACTGTTTCTTTACCTGTTACGAAGTGATTGCTGCAGACGCGGGAGTTCGCTGTCGGTTCCCACGGCGATCCGTCGGCGTTGACGCGATGCATTGCTTGCACCCATTTCTTTCGTCTCGTTGCCTGAAGTGTCGCGGCAGGAAATCTAAAAAATCGCACATTTGGAGGCTTTCCGCTGGCATTACTGCAGCCTACGGCAGCACATCGCTGTGGCATCGCAAAAAAAAAAAAGCTATGATCCTGCCTGCCAAGGAGCAGCGCGGCCAACACGGAGAGCCATTACTTTATTACTTCTCTCCACCTTGCGGGTTTCCGCAGAACTACTACGTCAGAGCCCGTACGTACGTTCTTTGCCGGATGTCACCAAAAATGTTTCGGGCGCTCGCCGCTAGTGTCGCTGTCAGAGTACTTCCGGTGCGCATGCGCACAAGGCACCCATGAAAAAGGCCCATTATTTCGTGGGGTGTTGATAGAGCTGCAGTCGACAATTCTGCGGCGCAACGCATCGGGTGCGTGAGCTCGGGCTACTGGATACCGGAGCATTCTTTGCAATTTGGGTCCAGTCAAGCCGGCGGAAAGAAGGGTGCATTCAGGCGTAAATACCCCCCCCCCCCACTGGCCCCTTGCAACCGGGGCCCACGGCCCCCCGGCCCCCCCTGTTGCTACGCCACTGCATGTGACATACCGTTTCATTGCGAAGGAGTTGCCGACCAAATAACCACGTTGTTGTTTACGCACGGTATCTCGGTCGCACGAGGAATCGTGAATGTCACCGACGGGCGCACAAACCTGTTGCTAACAAATTTTAGCACAGAGCGACTGCACCTTCCCAAGGGCTCGGCTGTGGCTTATTTTGACGCCGTTGCGGATGTTCGTGGCTGCTGTTCACTACTCGAAGAAACACCTACGCAAGACCCAGCTCCTGCAGTGTACTTCACGTTAGCACTGCTTTGTCGCAGCACGAACGAGAGCGCCTTCTTACGCTATTGGCCAAGTTCAACGACTGCTTTGCGTCGACGTCCAGCGTCGGTCGGACGCCTCTAACAAAGCACCGAATAATTACAGAGGATACGGCAAGACCAATTCACCAAAATCCATATCGTGTGGCTCCTAGAGAACGTGAAGCCATACAACAACAAGTGACAAAAATGCTTGAAGATGACGTGATCCAACCATCAACGAGTCCCTGGGCATCTCCTGTAGTTCTGGTCAAGAAAAAAGACGGCAGCTTGCGTTTCTGTGTGGACTACCGAAAGCAAAATTAGGTGACAAAGAGAAACGTATACCCACTTCCCCGTATAGATGATTCACTCGACAGGCTTCGACAGGCACGTTACTTCTCTTCAATGGACTTAAAAAGCGGATATTGGCAAATCGAGGTAGACCCGAGAGATCGTGAAAAAACTGCGTTCGTGACGCCAGACGGCCTATACGAATTTAAAGAGTTGCCTTTGGGCTTGTGTTCTGCCCGTTCCAACGCCTCATGGATACTGTACTTTTGGGTCTGAAGTGGAAAAACTGCTTAGTGTATCTCGACGACGTCATCGTGTTCTCCGCAACGTTTGAAGAGCACCTCGAACGGCTTGAAGCGGTTCTGCAGTCCATACGGTCCGCCGGCCTCACCCTGAAGCCGCAGAAGTGCCACTTTGGCTTCGCGGAACTGCAGTTTCTCGGTCACGTCGTCAGCCACGCAGGTGTCCGGCCGGATCCTGAAAAAATTGCAGCCGTCGCACAGTTTCCCGTACCATCCGATAAAAAGGCTGTCAGGCGCTTCCTCGGCCTCTGTGTCTATTACCGGCGGTTTATTGCAGACTTTGCGCGCATTGCGTCGCCGTTAACTTGCTTGACGAGAGGCGATGTTGCTTTTGTATGGGGCGACGAAGAGCAAGGTGCATTCAACGACTTGCGGCAACGTCTCCAGACACCTCCAGTGCTTGCTCACTTTGATGAGACCGCTCCTACACTGCTCCACACTGATGCCGGCAATGTTGGCTTGGGAGCTGTTCTTGTGCAGCGGCAAGACGACACAGAAAGCGTGCTTGCCTATGCAAGTAGAACACTCTCACGTACAGAGGCTAATTACACCACAACTGAGAAAGAATGCCTCGCCGTGGTATGGGTGGTTATGAAATTTCGCCCATATTTGTATGGCCGCCACTTCACAGTTATCAGCGACCACCATTCACTATGTTGGTTGACAAGCCTTAAAGATCCTTCTGGACGACGCGCGTCGGAGCCTAAGGCTGCAAGAGTTTGACATGACTGTCACGTACAAGTCGGGGAAACGACATACGGATGCTGACTGCTTGTCTCGATCGCCGATAGAGTCACCTGCTCCGCCCGAAGAAGAAGACTCAGTATTTCTTTGTTTTATGGACACATCCGCCATCGCGCAACAACAACGGAACGACCCTGAGTTGCTTGAACTTGGAGGGAAGATCTGCGAAACTACCTAGAGTTTTCGCAAGAGGACTGTTGTCGTTTTGTTTACGGGCCAAGGTCCCCCTATCTGCTTGTCATTCCTGCAGCTCTTCGTGCGGAAGTACTTGAAGCTTGCCACAACGAGGTGACTTCCGGTCACTTAGGCTACACGCGAACATTAGCCAGAGTGCAGCAAAGGTATTAGTGGCCGAGACTTACCACCGCCGTGAAACATCACGTTCGCACTTGTCTCGACTGCCAGAGGCGCAAGTCGCCTCCGACGAAACCAGCCGGCCTCCTACAACCCGTCCAGGTCCCTCGAAGACCATTTGATCAAATCGGAATGGATATTTTGGGCCCTCTTCCTACTTCTACTGCAGGCAATCGCTTTGTTATCGTCGCAACCGACTATCTCACACGTTACGCTGAAAAAAAGGCTATCCAGAGCACGACACGGCGCGCCAACCGTCGTAATAACAGACCGAGGAACCGCATTTATGGCTGCACTTTTAGGTCACGTCTTGCTACTAAGTGGAACGTCCCATCGAAAGTCAACCGCCTACCATCCACAAACCAATGGGTTAACAGAGCGTCTAAACAAAAGCATTGAAGACATGCTATCAAAGTACGTGGATGTCGAACATAAAAATTGGGACGACATCCTACCGTATTTCACCTTTGCATATAACACAGCGAAACAAGAGACGACGCGCATGACTCCGTTCACCCTTGTTCGCGGACGAGATGTACGAACGATGCTGGATGCGATGCTTCCACTCGACTTTGACGACGCTGATACGGACGCCGATGTGTTTACACAACGCGCAGAAGAAGCTCGGCAGCTCGCGCGCTTGCGGATCTGCCAGCAGCAAGACTACGACCCAGGCCGCTACGATCTTCACCGTAGAATAGTTTAGTTACCTATGAAGTCGGCAACAGAGTGTGGGTTTGGACACCCGTACGGAAACGAGGCCTCCCCGAGAAACTGTTAAGGCGATACTTCGGACCATATCGGGTACTGCGGCGACTCAGTGATGTCACCTACGAGGTCGTTCCCGATAATCCGAACTGTACGCGGCGCCGCACACACCGTCCTGAACTTGTGCACGTTGTCCGCATGAAGCCGTATGTGAGCGAATAACTATGCTAGTGGCCTTTACTTCCGCAACTGACATTTCTTGTCTAGCATCGGGACGATGCTCTCGTAGGGAGGGACAAATGACGCGTGCATTCTATGCAGACGACGACGACGACGATGGGAGCACTAACGGACTCCGCCTAGTGGGTCAGAGCGAGATTGGGTGATGACAAAGAAGACGTGTCTCTGCTCTGTTTGTTTTTGAACAGATTGTCCTGTTGTTCGTGAAGAACGTCTCCCTGTGTTCTGTCCGCGTTGTACCGCGACAATACTAATCTTCAACCCCACTCATACACTCTCTTTGTTAAGGTCCTCAATCATTTGCTGTAACTCGTCCGCAGTGTTGCTGAACAGGACAATGTCATCTGCAAATTGAAGGTTGCTGAGATATTCGCCGTTGATCCTTACTCGTAAGCCTCGTCAGTTTAATAGCTTGAATACTTCTTCCAAGCATGTAGAGAATAGCATTGGAGATCGAGATTGTGTCTCCTTGTCTGACCCCTTTTTTTATAGGTATGTTCCTACTTGTGGAGAATTAAGGCAGCTGTGGGATCTCTGTAGATACTTTTGAAGATATTTAGCTAAGCGTCCTGTACTCCTTGCTTACGCAATGCCTCTATGACCACTGGTATCTCAACTTAATTAAATGCATTTTCGGAATCTATGAAAGCCATATAGAGAGGCTGATTGTACTCTGCGGATTTCTCGATTACCTGATTGATGACATGGATATATGATCCATTGTAGAGTTTCCTTCCTGAAACGTTCCTGGTATTTAATGGTATTTACGAATCTGAGTTCACTCCACCCGGTTTTGTTGCCGTGCGCTTACACAGGGTTAGCGGTACTGGTGGTGGCGCGGCACTGCTTATCCGGTCGGATCTACGATTCTCAGTCTTGCCTTCTCCTCCAGAAACAGAATCCGTGTGGTGTAAAATTTACCTTCATAATCGGTGTATTGTGATTAGTGTTAATCGTCCCCCCGGCTCTACTCTTGATGTTCATGCTGTTTCAAATGTCATGAGCGAGATCAGCATTGCTTCGTCGAGTTTTATCTGCATGGGTGACTTCAACGCCCCTGGCATCCACTGGCCATCATTGTCTGCAGTCGGTCGCGACACAGCTATTTGTAAAGACCTAATCAACATTTCCTTGTCCTTTGGTCTCACCCAGGTTGTTCCTAGTGCAACCAGATTAAATTCCGTCCTTGACTTAGTTTTTTTAAGCGCTAACCTAGCCGAACATGACTTTTCTTGCAAAGTATTTGATGGTATTTGAGACCATAAAGGCGTTTTAGTGTCACTTTCCTGTCCAATTTCTAAATCCCCCTACACGTTTACTAGTTTTCCTGATTTCACTCGTGCGGACAACTCCATTACTGATGCCTTATCTCATCATTTTGATACGTTTAGTGCACTTGCAGACAACCAGGACGTCAACTGCCTTGCTAATTACTTTGAGCGTCTTGTCAAATCATGTATCGAACGTTTTGTGCCCATTAAAACGAAGAAAAAAAATTCTAACATTCCGTGGATGACTCGCGATATCTTGCATTTGTCCCGTCGCGTTCGAAGGTTAAGGCGTTCCAGAAGAGGCACTGATATCCCTTGGCATTGGATAGATTTCTTAAGGCAAAGAAAGAACTCAATCTTATGTTGCAAAACGCCAAGGATCTTTTTTCGCGTTCGCCTGCACAATTTGTTAAGAACTAACCCACGAAAATTTTAGTCTTCTATTTTACCTCGCGATGCTTCATCCACTTCTTTCAGAATAGATAATGACGTCACCAACGACCCGGCGGTGATATCCGATGCATTCAACAAGTATTTCCAATCCGTGTTTGTTTCCGATAACAACTTTATCCCGACACTTACCAATATAGTTTCTTCTGAAGCAATCAGTGACGTTGAGATTAACTGCGAAGGCATCCTCAACCTTATATTAAACCTGGATGTTAAGAAATGCACCGGTCCGGACGGGATACACAACGCGTTCCTTGTTCGTTATTCGTTGTGGTCATCAAAATATCTGTCAGTCATATTCAGAAAGTCCTTATTATCCTCTACTGTACCTTCTTCATGGAAGTTAGCCAAAGTGCTCAGTTCAGTTCAGTTTATTTCTTTAATAAGGAGGAGACATACATGTTTACATAAGTATACAGAAAGAGGTCCCAGAGCATGTGGCTGAAAGGGGACCTCCTGACAGAAAATATATACATTAAAAGAAATACAAGGCATAAAACAGCAATACAGTAGTCACAATGATGAAGAATATTCAAAGTATAAGTACAAACTGTAAAGTAATATGAAGTCAATAGCTAGTCGTACAATTAAAACAGTGGTTTAGGGCATTCGCAACATAACAAACCAAAACACTTATAAAGGCTATAAATGAGAGAATAAGAAAACTAAAGAAAAAAGAAAAAAAAACGGCAAGGAAATGAGCAGGAGTGAGGTGAATAGCTTAGATATGTGGATTATCTTGGCTATCTAGTAGAAAAGTGAATAATGTTTTCTTGAAGGAACTCAAAGAAGAAGAGTGCTTGACATTTAATGGGAGGCTGTTCCAAGTGGATAATGCTGCGAAATATCCAGATTGTTTTCCATAATTAGTATGTATTAGTGGCAATAAGAAATTGTTGTTAGCTGCAAACCTTGTGCGGTTCAAGTTAACCAAAGTAGCCGTAGAAAATATATTTACTGGAGAAGGCTTACGTATTACCTTAAATAACGTTATGGATAATTTATATTTAACAATATTTTTTACTGAAAGTATTCTGTGGTTGAAAAGCATATGAGAAGCACTGCAGTTGTATGAGCTGAATGACAATATCCGGATGGCTTGATTCTGGAAATGCTGTAGTGGTGCTATATGAGTTGGATATGTGTTACCCCATGCTGTAATGCAATAATTAAGATGGCTGTGAATAAAAGAATAATACAAGGTCAGCAATGTTGGTTTGCTAAAGTAATATCTAGATTTAAGTAAAATTCTAATACCAGGAGAAATTTTGCGCTTTAAATAGGCGATATGCTTCGTAAATTTTAAGTTTGAGTCAAGAATTATTCCAAGAAATGAGCATTCATTAACTGCACTGATGTTAAGAGAGTTTAGGTTGACAGTGGGAATGAACTCTTGTGTCCTATGATTCGAATGAAAAAGCATAAAAGACGTTTTGGTAGGATTTATGCTTAGCGAGTTAAGCTGGCACCAGGTTAAAATATTTTTCAGATGAGTGTTTAGCTTAGTAGTCAGGGAAGTTATATAGTCCCTCTTTATAAATCTGGAGATAAGCAGTGTTTGTCGAACTACAGACCAATTTCACTGACGTCACAGTCATGCAAAATGTTGGAACACATCATTCATAAGCACATCACGCTCTTTCTGGAATCAAATAATTTACTGTCTAACATGCAACATGGGTTTAGGCGTGGTTTTAGCACGTTAACGCAGCTAGTTGAGTTCACGCATGACATTTCATTTAACCTTGACGTAGGCAACCAGGTTGATGCCATTTTTATAGATTTCTCGAAGGCATTTGACACCATTTTACATTCTAAACTTATTGCTAAACTTAATGCTGTACTGAATAATCCTCATTTGGTTAACTGGATTTTAAGCTTTCTCTCATTTTGCTCCCAGTTCGTATCTTACAGTTCGACTGACTCCGCTACTGTTGATGTGACATCAGGTGTGCCCCAAGGCTCCGTCCTTGGGCCGCTTCTTTTTTTATTATGCATGAACGATTTGCCACTTCACTGCTCTTCTAACATCCGTCTCAATGCTGATGACTGCGTTCTATATGAAGTGATGAAATCTTCTAATGATCATTATCGTCTTCAAGAGTCGTTTTCTAGGTTTTGCGATTGGTGTAACACTTGGCAAATGAACATTGATTTCAATAAAACCGTTCTGATGTCTTTCTGCAACAAATCTTCCCCCTCCCTTTTCAGTTACTCGTCCAATGGCCGTACAGTAGATGAGGTTTCTGAGTATAAGTATCTTGGTGTCATTTTTACGCATAACATGTCATGGTCCAAACACATTGACTACATATGCAGTAAAGCACTAAAAAAATTAGGTTACTTTAGGCGAATGCTAACCCGATCTCCTAAAGACACAAAGTTACTAATGCATAAATCTCTAATCCGCCCTGTTCTTGATAATGCATCTGTAGTTTGGAGCCCGCATAAGCAGTTAGAGATTAATAAACTAGAGGCTATACAGAAAAAAGCTGTGCGATTTATATGTCATCGTTACGATCGCGACTTTTCGCCCTCTTCAACGCTTTCTTCCTTGAACCTAAACACGTTCTCTTCTCGTCGCCGTGTCGAATCATTAAAATTCTTGCATTGCCTTGTAAATTCTTTAGTTGAGCTCTCAAATGATAATTACATTAACTTCGCGCCGGGATCATCAACGAGAAGACATCATGACCTAAACTTGACACCCTACTACGCACGTACTAACATGTTCAAATTCAGCTTTTTTCCCCGCTCAATCGAAGACTGGAATTCATTACCTGGGTCCATTCGCTCATGCTCATCCCAAATTTTTGCAACCGCCATCCCAGATGCATAATCATGGGTATGGGTATGGGCATAATCAGGCATGGGTATGCCTGGCAGCATTTGTATAACTTCTTGTGTATTCTTTCATCAGTGCTCTTTTGTAAAAGTGTTCACTTGTATTTTTGTGTGTTTTCCTTTCATCTGTGCTCTTTAAAAGTGTTCACTTGTGTTTACCGCTGTATACTCCAATGCATTTTCTGTACATTTCCTTAACCCACTCCTGCTATAGCGCAAATTGCGCTGCAGTATGTATAAATAAAAAAAATAAAATAAAGATAACAACCTCCCTGTTCCCTTGGTTGACAAAAGTCCAGTGTTGCTCTTATTCTATTGGAGATTATCTTAGTGCATATTTTATATAATATTGGAAGTAGGCTAATGGGTCTATTTAAAATTTTCAATTCTTTACCGCCTCCCTTTTTAGTATAATGTTGGCATTCTTCCAGTTCTCTGGGGCCCTTGAAGTCGATAGAAACTTTGTATAGAGAGTCGCCAGTATTTCAAGCATGTCTCCACCATCTTTGAATAAATCGACTGGTAGTGCATCTTCGACTTCGGGGACTACCAGTCGAGTCCATCGACTGGTAGTGCCCGTTTCATGTCTTGCAAGGCCCTTCTAACTTCATCGCTAGTTATGGAAGGAGCCTCTGTAACCTGTTCATTACTACTTTGAATGGAGATATCGTGGCTGCTTTGGGTACTGCACAGGACAGCATAGATTTCTTCCGTTGCTTTTACTGTACCTTCGAGATTGCTGATTGTAACAAGCATGTGACGCCTCCTCGGGCATAATCTTTGCCTGCCAGGCTCGGTAGGCAACATTGGTCACCGCACCGCAATACACCAGTGGGGGGAAACTCCCCGGTTTCGGTGGCAGTAGAGTCACTGGAAAAAATTTCAGAGTACCGCATTCGTTTTCCCCGCGCCGCCGATGCGTTCATTGGCCCAACCGTACCACGTGACTTGGGAGTGCCATATACCTTCCAAGCGCCGGGCGGGCCGGCTGAGTTTGAGCGCAGGCAGCGCAGGTTCCCTACGTTTTAACGCGATAGCGTTAAGGAGCTCGTGTCGCAGAAAAGCCGGTGGCGTCGGCGTCAGCGGCGTTGACCGTGAGCGATAAATCACGGCAGGCACTTCATAAATAAAAAGCAACTTCCAAGATGGGCTGGGTGGGAATCGAACCAGGGTCTCCGGAGTGTGAGACGGAGACGCTGCCACTCAGCCACGCGTTCGATGCTTGAAAGCGGTACAAACGCGCGTCTAGTGAACGCGGTGTTGCCTTAAAAACGTGCCGTAGGAAGTTATAGTGCGGTGTATATCGGTAATTATGAGCCTGTAACTTACAGAAGTCGCATTTACACGATAGCGAAGTACGTTTCCGCTACATTTCTTCTGCGCTTACCGCACACGCAGAGCCATCTTGCGGCAAACACAGAAGACCCCCTCCTCTTTATGTACGGCGCTGCCCCGACAGGTGGCGCGCCATACGCGCATTGGGGCTGTGCGCGGTCCGGTTCCCTCTCCCCCGACTCCCTCTCCCCTGACGACGCTTCGCCGTGCTCCCACACGGGTTGCAGAATCAAGCGCCGTTCCTTTCTTTAGATTACTATCTATCTCTCTGCCCGTGCCGATCACGACGTTTGGCTGGCGTAGATCGTTTCCCCCTCCGAGACACCGAGTTCTTTGGTTCGTTCCGTTTGCTCAGGCGCACGTTTCGTTGCCGCGCCGAACGCTGCGTTGCTCGACGCTCTCCGTGTGATAGGTGGGCGCAAAGTCCGATGCGGGGCGCCTCGTAAGTGATCCCTGCGCCGTAGCGCATTGTCTTACACCCTTTGGCGGGTCGATGGGAACGCTGTCGCGTTGCACTCTTGAAGGCGAAGCTTAAGCGACCTCCAATTTTTTGGTGTTCCGATTGTCGCGCTCGCGTTTGACTGCAAGGAAATCATGCCTGGCTGCTGCGCCTTCGGATGCAGCAACCGAACTGAGTCTGGAAATACTTTTCCCTAGATTCCGACCGGGAAAAATGACCGAGGGCGTTGTTCTGCGTAGTTGCACAGAATCGGCCGGGAGAAGGGTACTTCATTAAAACTTCTTTCTGGGCGAGTTGGTGCATACTTGACATAAAAACGTTTACAGCGCAAACACATGCAACCACAAAGTAAGGGACAGGACACAGCGCTTGTGTCCTGTCCCTTACTTTGTGGTTGCATGTGTTTGCGCTGTAAACGTTTTTATGTCGGCCGGGAGAACTTCAAGCCTACAAAAAACACCCGCGTGTGCGAGGTATAAGTACACTTTGCTTGTGCTTTTCGGCGCTGTTTTAGAAGATATTTAAGCGAAGTGCACGAGGTATTAGCGATGCTACGAAAATAGGAGTTCATTGCAGGGATCGTTCGCGTCTTGCACGTTTGACGCGGGCACACGGGTACGCGTTTGTTGCTCAACACACGCGGTTATTCCGTGCTTGTGGCACGCGAAGGCACACTTGTCGCGCGAGAATTCCGCGTGCTCACGTGCACCAGGTACTCGCATGATTTCTCCGCGCACGTGAGCCCGCTCTCGCCTCGAGTCACTCGACCCATATGGCAGTTGCTTTTCGCAGATCGTGACGATCGCAGTCAATAAAAACATGGTCAATGCGAAGCCCATGATTCTTTCTTTTTTCCACTTATCGTTTGCTCATTTATACATACGCATTTCGAGCTTGAAACTTATGGCCAGGTGATAGTCACAACACATGCTTTAAATTTTGAGCTTGTAAGCCGAGCACATGCAATGAACTGAAGTCAGCATACATATTATGTTTTATGTTGAAATGCTACGGTGCATACCTAAATAATGTTGTGCTTTATGCATAACAAGAAATACAAAACAACAGAACACCCAGTAGCTTTAGTTTCACTCTGTCACTATGAATGTTACATAAACCGCTATAAAAGCTCAAGAATTTTATACATCGCCTATGTAACTTAGAAGAAAAAAGTGCTGCGTCACCAGCGGGCGTTCCTGCTTTTTTTTACACAGGCAGCAAATCTTAGCAGTCTAAGAAAACCGTCATAAATAAGTTGAGAAGAGTAGCCGCTCATGAACGCACTAGACAGCCGCGTTCATAAATCGCAATGTAGCAAACTCTCGATCATAATCAGTGTACAGAAATACATATACTTCCAGAAGTGGGTTATAGCGCCGAAAAAACACAACACACAGCAAGCCAGACGGGACAGGCGCAAGACATGCGCCTGTCCCGTCTCGCTTGCTGTGTGTTGTGTTTTTTTCGGCGCTATAACCCACTTCTGGAAACATGCACCAACTAGCCCCCCAACAAGTATTACTCAAGTACATATACGTTGCTGCAATCACGCAAATGGCTCATATTGGGCTTCCCCAAGATTTAGTGCGCAAAATGGTAATCGAAGTTGGTTTTTACGCCTGCTGTGCACATATCGTGTTACGATCACGGCGCAAACACCGGTGCGCACATGGCAGTCGCAGTGAGTCGTGCGTATACGGCGGACGAAGTCGCCCGGCAGAATCGAGAACGTGCGGTATCCGTTTACAAACTAAATCAAGTGTATCCGATTTAATTAGCTTGTGAAACTATACAATGAACGTACGTGCCCGTGACACTGTCAGGTGTTAGTTTCGTCCTGATTGGAAACATTCAATAGAAGCCGACAGCGGTCCACGATGTTCATGCCCAAAAGCACAAGCTTGCCTCATTCAGGCTCGAAGTGACGAAATGTTTTCTTCGTAGCTCGCTCCGCGGAAGGAAAAAAAAACGCGTGCATAAGCTCCCGATAGCAGCGCTGAGCTGCTGCCCACAATCGTAGCACAGTTCCAGCAGTAGACGCGATCGGCGTGCAAAACAACCACCGGCTGCATTACTTCGCACAAAATAACATTTAATTTTCGTTCTTAGCAACCATTATCTCCGGGCACAAAGTATTTGTACTTCAGTAAACACTCAACCCGATGTGTCACCGAATATCAAGCTCTTCCAACACGGCTATGGTGGGTAAACACGGCGGCCTTCCCGCGACGCAGTCGGCTTGGAAGGTATATGGCGGTGGCCGCTCAGTGTTGCCAGTCAAATGCCGACCTTTGCGGTACTCTGAGATTTTTTCCAGTGACTCTAGGTGGCAGAGGTAATGACGTCATCTCTGTATTGGGCGAACCCAAAAATCCGTTTCCCTGGCATGGCCTCGTAGATTGTCGCGCGCACGCGCGCCGATCCAGGTGGCCGAGCCCTTGCCCCCCAACCATGGTGGAAGAAAGTATTCTTCCATCGTGCCCCCAACTCCTCTCCAATCGCCCTCCCTCGTTACTCCCTCGCAACTACCTCACCTTCGACTGTCTCCGCGCGCACGCCGTGCAGCCCCGCCGGCCCCGCGCCAGCTGTGTGTGTGCAGTGATTTTTGAAAGAGAGGAAGAGAGAAGTGCAGTGCCGTAACTGTCTCTCAGAGGAGGACACCTCAACAGCACTGCACAGGGAAAGGGGAGTGGGGAGAAAAAGATAAGGGAGAGAAGGAAAAGAAGGCGGAAAAAGAATAACAAGAAGGTTGAAGAAGCAATGCGGGGCTTACAGCCGCGCTCTCAGCTGCGTGTCACAACAAGTCAAGTAGGGCAGGAAGCACTTTCTTGACAATGGAAGGGTGGGCTGCCGGAAAGAGAAGTGCTCCCTCCGAATCACAGGGCAGTCCCACACGACGGTATGATGCAAAGAGCGCAGTGCGCTCAACATCGAAGGCCGGGCAGCGGAGCAGAAGGTGCTCACTTCTCGCCGCAATCCAAGCACGCGGGGCTGCCTTTTCCGTGCAGTCTGTGCATTCTGGCGGCCGTGTTGTAGCAGCCCGCTGCATGACGTTTCATATTAACGCGATAGCGTTAAGGAGCTCGTGTCGCAGAAAAGCCGGTGTCGTCGGCGTCGGTGTCGGCGTCAGCGTTTTGCGGCGTTGACCGTGAGCGATAAATCACCGCATGCACTCCATAAATAAAAAGCAACTTCCAAGATGGGCTGGGTGGGAATCGAACCAGGGTCTCCGGAGTGTGAGACGGAGACGCTACCACTCAGCCACGATTTCGATGCTTCCATAAGGTACAAACGCGCCTCTAGTGAATGCGGTGTTGCCTTCGAAACGAGCCGTGGAAAGTTATACTGTGGTGTATATCGGTAATTATGAACATGTAACTTACAGAAGTCGCAATTACACGAGTAGCGAAGTGCGTTTCGTTGCATTTCTTCTGCGCTTTCCGCACACGGAGAGCCATCTTGCGGCAAACACAGAAGACCCCCTCCTCTCCATGTACGGCGCTGCCCCGACAGATGGCGCGCCACGCGCGCATTGGAGCTGTCGCGGCTCGCTCCCTCTGTAGAATCAAGCGTCCTTCCTTTCTTTAGATCACTATCTCTCTATCTCTCTGCCCGTGCCGATCACGGCGTTTGGCTGGCGTGCATCATTTCCCCCTCCGGGATACCGAGTTCTTTGGTTCGCTCCGCTTGCTCAGGCGCACGTTTCATTGCTGCGCCGAACGCCGCGTTGCTCGACCATATGGCTCGACGCTCACCGTGTCTGATGCGGGGCGCCTCGTAAGTGATGGCTGCCCTGTAGCCCATTGTCTTACACCCATTGGCGGGTCGACGGGAACGCTATCGCGTTCCACTCTTGAAGGCGAAGCTTAAGCGTCCTCCAATTTTTTCGTTATCTGCTGTTATCGCGAAGCCTGCGCTGCTGTGCGTTGACCGGCGTGGGTAGTTTCATTGGTTTCGTCAGTTTCGTGCTCCACGGTAGCTGTGTGCTTGTGCTCCGCGATGTTTCACCCGTTTCGCGACTCGTACCGCTCGTGCATCGTGCAGTGGTGCACAAATACCTAAAAAACAAGCCCTGCAAGGTTGTTTCAGGTGCCTATAGACAACAGGTGAGCGCTCAGACCCAAGGACCTCAGAAGGCGCATGCACACGAACACAGCCCTGTCCATGTGTGTGCTCCATGAAGCTCCGGACGTCGTTGCGCCTTGATTATGCTGCACTTGCTTCTTCCCGGCCGGTAGAGAAAGCTGACAAATAGATGTTTCTCCTCATTGTCACCTGGTCTATGACTTGGGTTTTTCCGTGCCAAGTCTCATTCTGCAACTTCAGTAACTTGCACAGCTTTCCGTACCGCCCTCAGTGCTTTTTCTGTGTGTCACGTTCTACAAACGTACTAACAGCTGAAAAATTACTGTTCGTGTTTGTGTACTATCTCAACAACCGCCGATTGGAAAACCGCGCGAACAACCTTCATGTGTAGGCATGATGCGCTTTCTTTTTCTTCTGGAAAGCATGAGCATTGCAAGCGTCCTACATGCAGATTTTTGCAGCTCGTGTTTATTATACAAACGAGTGCCCAGTAGATACGACTTAGTGCCTAAATGACGTAATTTTATTGCTAAGCATTGCATTCGGGTCGAAAGAAAAGTCGTGTTGTTGGATTATTTTACCTGGTCTTTGATGGAGGAATAAGCCTTTCTGAGAATGTTTTCTATGTGCTGCTGCAAAAGCCGACTACCTTCTGTTAACCTTGCCACCGTTACTCAAGTTGTGGCCAGGTGCAAAATAATGTGATAATGTGTATTTCAGTTTTTAGTACAATGTTATTTTTGTTCTGCCATGTCTTTTTCAATTTGTTCAGCAGTAATGAACATGTCATGCATTTCATATACTTTCGTGCAGATTTATAAGTAATCTCTTTTTTTTTTGGTATGGCTCTCAATCAAACAATGTTAGCATTTTATTCTATTTCTTAGGTATTTTGCGTGTCATTGTTTTTGCCATTACCAGTGAGTTTTCCCTTTTTATAGTTGTCATGACTGTCATACCTGTCCAGTTTTGTGCAATATTTTAGTGCATATCAGAAGCTTGTCTACATTTCGGTCTCGAGGGCGCTATATAAAAATCTTGTTTTTTTATGTGTGTGTACATGAAGCGGCCTTCGCGTTTTCTAGCGCTTTCTTTTCTTATTTCACCGTCTGTGAACTTTTGTGTTTAGTACTCTTGTATATGTCATGCACCGTTCACTATTGCTCATTTTTTGAGCGTGCATCACCACCACGTTATAAGAAAAATCTGTTTTCGGAAACGAAGTCAATAAAGCGAGACCAAAAATCTAATGTGTTGGAAGTGGAATTTCTTTTTATGTCCCGGCACATGCTGGTGTACTATAAGTATGGGCGAGACTGCGTGCGTGCCAACGCATAGCCAACGGCGCACCACGCGCCAGCTCGCAAACAATGCCAATGCGCTGCGTAGCGCGCGCATTGCTTGCGGGCTGGCACGTGATGCGCCGTAGCACGCGCGCGATAAAAAAAAAAGAACGCGTCTCGCACAGGTAAAAAAAAGTAAGCGGCGCGCGCGGCATGGGGAAAGGGGGAAAGTGAGAGGAGAGGGTCGGCATAATAAAAAGAAAAACGTTTGCGAAAGGAGGCGCCGCGCGGCTGCTCTACCTGTTGCCATGACAACGTAAACAATCGTGTGCGCCGCCATTTCGCTTCTGCCTTGCCCATTGGTTAGGGCCGTAACTGAAGGAGACCTTGGCGCTAGCGTGGAAAGAGCGGATGCTCCAAAACAACCAATGGCAGCCATGCGGAGATTCACCCCCCTGAATACACACCGACGACCACGGCTGCTCGGCGGTCAGTCATCGTGCACCACCACGCCGTGGAGCGTTCTTCTAACGGAGGCTGCCTCGAGCCCTCCCTCGTTCACGAACCCGGGTGGATCGTGACACTGGCGACGAGGCTGGCGACGAGTACCCACGCATCGTCCCACACCGCCTTGAGCGGAGAAACACCGCCCTCCGTTGCTGCCGCCATGCCTCTGTACGGAAGGCCCGAGCCGTTCGAGGGTGATGGGTTCGCCTGGCCAATTACGAGGAACAAGTCCACGTGTTCTTCCGGGCTAACGACACACCCGAAGGCAAACAGCGGGACATTTTCCTGGCCAGCTGCGGGACCTCGGCGTTTTCAGTCTCCTGCTCGACCTTCTGAAGCCAGCCACGCCGCATGTTAAGACGCTGGGTGAGCTGCTCGCCATACTGCGCTCGCATTTCAACCCAGCACCGTCCACACTAATGGAGCGTTTTCGCTTCAACAACCGGAGCCGCCGGGAAGAAGAAACCCTCGGGCAGTTCGTTGCTGCGCTACGAGGGTTAGCGAGTGCCTGCGTTTTTGGGGACCAACTGCACTCGCTGATCCGGTACCATTTGGTCTGCGGCATCAACAACCCCGCCCTGCAGACGCGACTCCTGGAGCTTCCCGATCCCTCGCTAGACGACGCCGTGAAGGCAGCGCTGGCAATGGATGCTGCCGCCAAGGACGCCGGCGAGATTGCCCGTGCGACTGGCTCACCCTCGGCGGAAGCGGCGGTCAACAAATTCGCCACAACGAGTAGTACCTGCGGTCGCTGTGGTAGTGCCCACTCCCCCTCACAGTGCCTTTTCTGTCAAGCTCAGTGCTTCACGTGCGCGAAAACTGGGCACCTGGCACGTGTATGCCGAAGGGGGAGGACGAACAGCAAACATCAGCAGCTGCCTGGTTCAAGCCCAGGTACCACACAAGCCCGCGGCCAGAGTAGCCGTCGCAAGGGTATGCGGCGGGGGCGTGCGGCAGCAGGCTCGAGTTCTTCCGCGGCCAGGCACCACGTCGTGGCAGAGAACCCGCCGATTTTCGACATGTGGCACACAAGCCTTGTACCGTCGTCTGTGCCGCCGTACATGCTGACCGTCGAAATCTGCGGGCACCCCATTTCCGTGGAGCTGGATACAGGGGCCAGCGTGTCGGTCATGGCCGGGAAACTCTTCAGGCGTACTTTCCCCGGCGTGTCCGTCGAGGCTTCGGGCGTGATGCTGCGCAGCTACTCCGGGCAGCTCTCCCAGGTCCAGGGTCAGGCACAGGTCAGCGTTCGCTTTGGTGACAGGGAGGCAATCCTTCCCCTTAACCAACGGGTCGTCGCCGACGCTGCTGGGCCGAAACTGGATTCATGCACTGGGCGTTCGTCTGCCAGAGTACCAGGAGCCAGCCTGCATGTGGTGAAAGACGTCCCCAGCCTCATAACCGAGCTCAAGTCCCTGTTGCAGCCAGAGGTGGGCACATTCGCCGGCACGACGGCTGGCATCTATGCACCTAAGGGAGCCCGGCCAGGTTTTTTCCAGCCTCGCTCATTGCCGTTCGCCCTGAAGGACGGGGTCGCCCACGAGCTGCAGCGGTTACAGCGAGAGGACATCCTGGTGCCCGTCAAGACGTCTGAATGGTCAGCTCCGATGGTACTAGTCCTCAAGCGATACGGCAGTGTCAGGATCTTCGGGGATTTCAAGGTTACCATCAACCCCGTCGCTACCGTCGAGAAGTACCCGTTGCCCCGGATCGAAGATCTCTGGTCAGCGTTGTCCGATGGACAGAAGTTCACCAAGCTCGACCTCAGAGATGCTTACCAGCAGCTGGTGCTCCACGATGCATCCCAGAAGTATGTCACAATATTGATAACTTTGGGGCTCTTCCAGTACACACGTTTACCTTTTGGCGTGGCCTCAGCCCCAGCCATATTTCAGAAGGAGATGGACAACCTCTTCAGGGGCATGAGGCACGTGGCGGTGTACTTGGGCGACATCCTGGTTACTGGCAGTGACGACGGGGACCACCTGCAGAACCTGCACAACGTCCTGGCACGACTGCAGGACGCCGGCCTCAAGCTCAAGCTGGAAAAGTGCATTTTCCTGGCCCCCAGTGTTGAGTACTTGGGACATGTCATTTCCCAAGCTGGCCTGACCCTGGCTTCCCGCAAAGTTGATGCTATGCTCAAGGCGCCTAAGCCCTTAGAACAAGAAGGAGCTTCAGAACTACCTCGGCCTCATCAATTTCTACAGGAGTTTCCTGCCGAAGCTGTCGAAGCATCTACAGCCGCTCCGTCTTCTGCTTCGAGATGGTCAGCAATGGGTCTGGAAGAAGGAGCAGGACCGAACCTTCCAGCGCAGCAAGGAGCTAATCACCAAGGCTTCAGTTCTGGTGCACTTCGATCCTGCCAAGCCTGTCGTCCTTACCGTAGATGCGTCGCCGTACGGCGTGGGAGCCGCTGGCACACCGTGACAAGGATGGCCAGGAATGCCCTGTGTCGTTTGCCTCTCGTCGGCTTCATGCTGCAGAGCAACGTTACAGGCAGCTGGCCAAGGAAGGCTTGGCCCTCATGTTCGGTGTCGAACGCTTTCACCAGTATCTGTGGGGCCGGAAGTTCGAGGCGGTCACAGACCACAAGCCGCTGTTGGGGCTGCTGGGGCAAGGCAGTTCTTGTGCAGGCATCACTTCGAGTGGTACGCTGGGGCTTGAGGCTAGCAGCTTACAGTTACCAGCTGGTTTACCGTCCGGGAAAGGATCTGGGACCTGCTGATGCCCTGAGCCGCCTGCCCCTGCCAGAGGTGCCTGATGCTGTTCCAGAACCTGCTGAAGTGTTCATGCTAGAGCACGTGTACCCGGACGTGCTCTCCAGATCTGCGGTATCGCAATCAACCAGGTGGAACCCAGTCCTGTCTCAGGTGGTCAAGGCGGTGTCCCGTGGAGACGAATTCGTTCAGCAGGCTTATAGCCACAAGGCCACTGAGCTGAGCTTGCAGCAGAGCTGACTACTGTGGGGTTCCAGGATGGTGATCCCAGTCCCCGGTCCAGGGCCCTGCAGTTTCTGCACGCGGGTCATCCTGGCGTGAAAAACACCAAGATGGTGACCCGGTCCCATGTTTGGTGGCCTGCCTGGACCAGGACATCGCTCGCATGGTGCAGAGCTGCCAAATCTGCGAGGAGCATCAGCGGGCCTGACGTCACGTGGAAATCACCCCCTGAACATTCCCACGGAGACCCTGGTCCCGCCTACATGTGGATTTTGGGAGGCCCTTCAAATGCCATTACTCCCTGGTGGTAGTGGATGCCTTTTCGAAGTTGGTGGAGGTTCTACCTGTCATCACTTCATCAGCAGGCGCGACCATTGCAACGCTACGACAGGTCTTCGCCGCCCAGGGGTTGGCGGACGTCATCGTGTCCGACAATGGTCCTGCTTTCGCCAGCACAGAGTACCTGGCCTGGCTGACGAAGAACGGAATCCGCCGCATGATGGTTCCGCCGTACCACCCTGCTTCAAACGGTGCAGCCGAGCGGGTGGTGCAAACTATAAAGGGCAAGCTCAAGAAGAGCCAGACTAGAACGACAGAAAGCTGAGCTAGTTGGTAAGGATTCATTATGCAAAAAGGTCAGGTGTGCAGACAGGACACAAGGGAAGTGGACAACACGAACGCCGACGATCAACTGAAGGGAGCACTGAGACGAAAAGAAGAAAGACACAAAACTCACCTGCGTAAGCTCTGGAATGGTATCACCACGTGTCAGTCGGGTACATGGGCCGGTCTACGTGAGAGATAGCTGTTAAGGCACTTAATCTCTTCCTTATGTAATCGAAGGCTGACTCACACACGCACTTCCACTATTATATATGCGCCATGCCTCTACCATAAGACGCGTATCTTCATTCTTGTGCCTGTACAATATCGCGCATTCATCTAACTCTGGCGTGCAGTTGCAATCTTTGCAATGTAGGGAATGATTAGAAGGCGATCCACCGGTTAACGACCTTTTATGTTCCATTAGCCTCTGATTGATACACCGCCCCGTTTGCGCTACGTAGAACTGGCCACAGCTAAAGGGAACTTTATAAACCACACCCATACGACAGTCAGTAAAACTGTTGTTGTTATTGTGCTTCACAGGACAAATATCTGTTCTTTTTTTTGCCTTTTACCTGCTCCTTTTTCCTCTGCACGGCAGCGCATATCTTACCTAGCTTATTAGGAGCGGTGAAAGCAACATTAACATCATATCTTCTTGCAACCTTTTTAAGCCTGTGCGATACTGAATGAGTGTACGGAATAACCACTACTCTTCTTTTTGCTATTACTGCTTTCTGTAATCACGTCCGTCCCCCTCGAAACCGACTTCTTTAGGCGTTCAGCCCCAGTGGCCACCGCTACGCCAGGATAACCTGCTTCTAATAGGCGCCAGACCTGTGCATTAAAACTGGCGCTCATTTTGTACATGCAGGATCTGGTGAGAGAAGACTTAAGACGCGACATGGCATAATCTTGATAGGGTTGTCTCTAATCTCAAGAAAGCTGAATCCCTCACCTTAGAACTGTTTTTCTCGGCCAAGACCCATCAACAAGAAATTCCTTTTCGTGCTATAGTGTCAGAGAAAGGGACGTGGCAGGTCTGTGTCGCTAGTTACCTACAGAACTGCCTAGCTTCACTAATTTTTTCAGATCCCTTTTGCCTACGTAATTCTCAGGCACTAGCTCAGTATTTGAGAGAGGAAAATCCTGGTGATTGTACAGCTTTAATATGGATATCGAAGACCTGTATTATTCGTTGCCGCATGACGGGTTGCTAAATTCCGTAAATGAGTGCATTAAAGAACAAGTGCAAGAGTCGGCTTTTATTGACAGATGCGGTGTTTCCACGGGAGCTTTTCTAGAAATTCTTTCAATGTACTTGAAGTCGACGCTGATTGGGTAGAGAGATGGCGTTTTTCTGCAGAAATCAGGCATTTGCATTGGCTCAAAGGTTGCCCCTATTCTTAGCACCATTTACCTGAGTAAGGTGGACAACTGCTTAAAGAAAGCCTTAGGTGATAGCGTTATCAAGATATTTCGTTACGTTGATGATTACCTGATTTTCTGCAATAGGATAGAATTAGATTCCGCTGCTACCTCAGTAAATGAGCAATTTAAGCTTTATGGGGGAGGATTAAAGTTTACCAAGGAATTTCCTCAGCGACGCGCAATTCAGTTTCTTGACATTTCCTTGATCTTCGAACAAAATCATGTTTGTTGGCAGTACTCCCCAAGATCTTCGAAGCCGTTGCTAAACTTTCAATCCAAGCATTCTAAATTAGTAAAAAACGGAATTGCCATGTCGTGCCTTAAGTCTTCCCTCACAAGATCTTGCATGCACAAAATGATCGCCAGTTTTAATACGCAGGTCCGGCGCCTATTAGAAGCAAGTTATCCTAGTGTAGCGGTGGCTACTGTGGCTGAGTGCCTAAAGAAGTCGGTTTCGAGAGGGACGGACGTGATTACAGAAAGCAGTTATAGCAAAAAAAGAGTAGTGGCTATTCTGTATATTCATTCAGTGTCGCACAGGCTTAAAAAAAGAACGTTGCTAGTAGATATGATGTTAATGTTGCTTTCACTGCTCCCAATAAGCTAGGTAAGATATGCGCGGCCGTACAGAATAAAAAGGAGCGGGTAAAAGGCAAAAAACGGATATTTGTCCAGCGAAGCACAATAAGAACAACAGTTTTACTGAATGTCGTATGGGTTTGGTTTATAAAATTCCTCTTAGCTGTGGCCAGTTCTACGTAGGGCAAACGGGACAGTGTATCAATCAAATACTTATGGAGCATAAAAGGTCGTTAATCGCCTCCTAATCTTTCGCTACATTGCCGAGATTGTAACTGCAAGCCAGAGTTAAATGAATGCGCGATATTGTACAGGCATAAGAATGACGATACGCGTCTTACGGTAGAGGCATGGCATATCTATAATGGTGGAAGTGCGTGCATGAGTCAGCCTTCGATTAGTTTACATAAGGAAGAGATTAAGTGCCTTAACGGTTATCTCTCACGTAGACCAGCATGTGTACCCGATTGACACGAGGTGTTACCCTTCCTGAGCATGCGCAGATGAGTTTTGTGTCTTTCATTTTTTGCCTCAGTGCTCCTTTCAGTTGATAGTCGGCGTTCGTGTTGTCCACTTCTCTACTTTTGTGTCCTGTCTGCATGCCTCACTTCTATTTTGCATAATTAATGCACAGGTCCGGCGCCTATTAGAAGCAGGTTATCCTAGCGTAGCAGTGGCCACTGGAGCTGAACGCTGTTAGGATTGGCCTGCAGGGGTACTGCTCTGCAAAACTATCCCAGCCGGCTGCAGTTGCTTCGATCGATCTGCGGTGGTGGCGCCCTTCCGAGAATCAGCGAGGATTACAGCGCTAACCGACCATGAACTTCCTTCGGAGAACTGGAGACTACGGCAGCAGGGCTGGCCACGTTTGGCGCCCCGTGCATTGTTGGTTGATTTGCCGGGTCTTCATGGTCTTTTTGCAGCAAGAGCGCCCCCTCCCCCTATGGGTGCTTTACGGTGCGTGGGCCCCAGGATTCGTCACAGTCTGCTGACACTAGTGGCGACTACAGGACTCAAGATAATGGACAACCGGCGGGTCAACTTCGATGACTGGTCGAACAGTTCTCTCACCTAGGGAACTAGGGACCAATGGAGTGTTTATAAGCAGCTGTTGTCGGCTGCTAGTGTGTGCTCGTCGTCGTGCTCGTGCTCGTAAGCTGTATGTTCGTCTTGCGTGCTCCATTTGGGAGCCACGCTTAGACTGTCGAATGTATCTCTTGTTTAAAATGTAAATACAGTAAATAAACCCTGAATAAAGGGAAAATCAGACATCCACCCGTTCGTAGCAATTGCTACAAAGGAAACCCATACGGGTTCCTCGAAAGAAATGCCTCATGGTTGAAGAAAAATTTGTGCTGGTCCGGGACTCGAACCCGGGACCACCGCCTTTCCGGGGCAGCCGCTCTACCATCTGAGCTAATCAGGCGGCTAGCAGATGGCAGGGCGAAGTCGAATTTGTCGACAACACGAAGCAGAGGCAAGTGTTTGACGTAGTTGTTCTGCGGAAACCCGCAAGGTGGAGAGAAGTAATGAATAAAGGGAAAATCAGACATCCACCCTGTCCCCCCAATCAGACGCCCTGTCTCCCCAAGTTCCTCCGATCGACCTCTACAACTCTAACAACTGAATGGCAGCGGTGAGATCGGCCTGCGGCTCGTAGGTCGGCCTACTACTCGGAGACAGCAACGGCAGCTGACGGACTTTGGCACATGGTGACCGACCGGTGTCCTGATCAAGTTGGAGGCGGCTTGGGATTGACCACCTCTTGCAACTGATTGGATACGGCGGAGAAGGACTGGTGATATGGTGCTGCTTCAGTGGGTAAGCGTTTGGTTTTGGCTATAAGATTTACCAGGCTTCAATTTCGCTGTGTTTGTTGATTTGATTCGCTGGGGATCTTTTGCTTGTATTCTGATTTGCGTGGGTATCGGAGCAAGTATTGTGTGACAGCAAAGCCAAAGCTTAAAGTGGCGACCATGGTCCTGTTGTGTTTCACGAGAGCTGACCTGTTGTGGTTGTGTGAAGAGGTCGAGGTAAACGTAGAGGAGGACTTGACAGAAGCAGATATTCGTACGACCATTCTCGAAAGTGACAATGATTTGAATTTCATAGAACAAATGGGTAATCGAATTCTAAGTAAAGAACGGGAACAGGAAGCAATTAGGCAAGAACAGGAAGAGTTTAGGAAAGAACAGGAAGAAGCAAGGCAAAAACTGAAAAGAATTTCGCAGGAAGAAGGCCTAACAGAAGTAACGAGGCAGTACGTTGCTGCATTGAACAAATAAATTCAAGGTTTTGAGCAGCCAATCCAACTAAGTCAACAGCGCCTTGAGAAATCTGTAGGCTGGACGCAGCGAAAGTGGCAGGAAGTAGATAGCAGATTTCAGTCGAAAGCCGAGAAAAGTAGTAGTACCTGTGAGAGTAGCAGCACGTTCATAGGTGAACTCGAAGTGCTAGCAGCTAACGATGCCTTAGTGGCAGCAGAGGCCGGTAAAGGGCGTAGTGAGAGCGACGAGGTGCTGTGCCAACAGAGCACTGTAGAGACAGCTAGGCCAGCTGTGAATGAATTGGCACAGTCACCGCGAGTGTGCGTCGCATCTAAGGTTCACGAGGTCGTTAGCGAGGTGCAGAATGCTGCGGCCCCGACAGACGCGAGCACCCATGTCGAGTGAGATCGGCGTGCCGAAGTTGATGTGCGAGCTGGACGATGCAGTTGAGGGTAGTTCGCAGGATTGCGAGCTGCGTAACTCAAGAGAAGACAACTGCATTTTTCAGGGATCCGTGCAGTTCTCCGCCAGTCTAGGTTGCCAAGAGAGGGATGATTTAGTTAGAGATTATTCGGACTGTGCGCGTGAGCCAGCGACCGAGACCGATGGGCTGTGTGCCGATGCACAGCGTGAGCTGGGCGATGCAGTAGAGGGCAATTCGCAAGAGTGCGAGTTGCATAGCTCGAGTAAAGCCTGCTGCATTGTTCCAGAGTCGGTTGAGCTGTCCGCCAGTCGAGGCAGAGAGAGTAGATTTAAACGATAATCACTCAGACTGTGCGGGTAGGAGACTGATCCGGGCCGAAGAGATGTGTACCGGCCAGCACGAGACGCCAGAGGACGGCATGAAAGCGAGTTCAAAGAGAAAGCGCCGTTGGTAAGAAGCGCCGTAAAGATCGGAATGCGGTGGCTAAAGTAGCGCAGCCAAAGACGGCGAAAGACACAAAAAGGCCGGGCGCGAGGAAAAGAAAGATGCGGTCGTCGATGATGACGTGTGCGCATCAAGCACGTTCGGGCCACCGGGCAAAAAGAGACCGAGAAGCATGTTCTGCACGGACGCGGACAAAGGGCACGGGGCAGTTACGTTCCTCGTGGTTCCGTCGTTCTTTTCGGGGTGCAGCATGTAGTGCGAAGGAGCGCAAGGTGGCAAGACGAGACGAGGTGATGAGGAGTCGCGACGCGCTCAGTCGAGTTCTTGATGAAAGCGGGGCGCCAGGACGCAAATTGGCAGGAGACTGTAACGTCTTGAAGGAACTGATAGTGTGTCAGCCCTTTTGTTGTTCCTGGATAACCAGAATAGCGTTCGAACCGCGACCACCTCGAGTGCGGCTCAAAAGTGTGAGTCAGTTGTAAACGTTTGAAACGGGAGGCCAAGAGAGCTTCCGTAGAAGTAAAACGTGTTGTTTTAACGCGATAGCGTTAAGGAGCTCGTGCCGCAGAAAAGCCGGTGTCGTTAGCGTAGGCGTCCGTGGCGTTGACCATGAGCGATAAATCACGGCAGCATCATCATCATCATCAGCCTGGTTACGCCCACTGCAGGGCAAAGGCCTCTCCCAGACTTCTCCAACAACCCCGGTCATGTACTAATTGTGGCCATGCCGTCCCTGCAAACTTCTTAATCTCATCCGCCCACCTAACTTTCTGCCGCCCCCTGCTGCGCTTCCCTTCCCTTGGGATCCAGTCTGTAACCCTTAATGACCATCGGTTATCCTCCCTCCTCATTACATGTCCTGCCCATGCCCATTTCTTTTTCTTGATTTCAACTAAGATGTCATTAACTCGCGTTTGTTCTCTCACCCAATCTGCTCTTTTCTTATCCCTTAACGTTACACCTATCATTCTTCTTCCATAGATCGTTGCGTCGTCCTCAATTTGAGTAGAACCCTTTTCGTAAGCCGCCAGGTTTCTGCCCCGTAGGTGAGTACTGGTAAGACGCAGCTATTATACACTTTCCTCTTGAGGGATAATGGCAACCTGCTGTTCATGATCTGAGAATGCCTGCCAAACGCACCCCAGCCCATTCTTATTCTTCTGATTATTTCTGTCTCATGATCCGGATCTGCCGTCACTACCTGCCCTAAGTAGATGTATTCCCTTACAACTTCCAGTGCCTCGCTGCCTATTGTGAATTGCTGTTCTCTTCCGAGACTGTTAAGCATTACTTTAGTTTTCTGCAGATTAATTTTTAAACCCACTCTTCTGCTTTGCCTCTCCAGGTCAGTGAGCATGCATTGCAATTGGTCCCCTGAGTTACTAAGCAAGGCAATATCATCAGCGAATCGCAAGTTACTAAGGTATTCTCCATCAACTTTTATCCCTAATTCTTCCCAATCCAGGTCTCTGAATACCTCCTGTAAACCCGCTGTGAATAGCATTGGAGAGATTCTCCCTGTCTGACGCCTTTCTTTATTGGGATTTTGTTGCTTTCTTTATGGAGGACTACGGTGGCTGTGGAGCCACTATAGATATCTTTCAGTATTTTTACATACGGCTCGTCTACACCCTGATTCCGTAATGCCTCCATGACTGCTGAGGTTTCGACAGAATCAAACGCTTTCTCGTAATTAATGAAAGCTATATGTAAGGGTTGGTTATATTCCGCACATTTCTCTATCATCTGATTGATAGTGTGAATATGATCTATTGTTGAGTAGCCTTTACGGAATCCTGCCTGGTCCTTTGCTTGACAGAAGTCTAAGGTGTTCCTGATTCTATTTGCGATTACCTTAGTGAATAGTTTGTGGGCAACGGACAGTAAGCTGATCGGTCTATAATTTTTCAAGTCTTTGGCGTCCCCTTTCTTATGGATTAGGATTATGTTAGCGTTCTTCCAAGATTCCGGTACGCTCGAGGTCATGAGGCATTGCGTATACAGGGTGGCCAGTTTCTCTAGAACTATCTGCCCACCATCCTTCAACAAATCTGCTGTTACCTGATCCTCCCCAGCTGCCTTCCCCCTTTGCATATCTCCTAAGGCTTTCTTTACTCCTTCCGGCGTTACCTTTGGGATTTCGAATTCCTCTAGACTACTTTCTCTTCCATTATCGTCGTGGGTGCCACTGGTACTGTATAAATCTCTATAGAACTCCTCAGCCACTTGTACTATCTCATCCATATTAGTTATGATATTGCCGGCTTTGTCTCTTAATGCATACATCTGATTCTTGCGAATTCCAAGTTTCTTCTTCACTGTTTTTAGACTTCCTCCGTTCCTGAGAGCATGTTCAATTCTATCCATATTATACTTCCTGATGTCAGCTGTCTTACGCTTGTTGATTAACTTCGAAAGTTCTGCCAGTTCTATTCTAGCTGTAGGGTTAGAGGCTTTCATACATTGGCATTTCTTGATCAGATCTTTCGTCTCCTGTGATAGTTTACTGGTATCCTGTCTAACGGAGTTGCCTCCGACTTCCATTGCACACTCCTTAATGATGCCCATAAGATTGTCGTTCATTGCTTCAACACTAAGGTCCTCTTCCTGAATTAAAGCTGAGTACCTGTTCTGTAGCTTGATCTGGAATTCCTCTATTTTCCCTCTTACCGCTAACTCATTGATCGGCTTCTTATGTACCAGTTTCTTCCGTTCCCTTCTCAGGTCTAGGCTAATCACGGCAGGCACTTCATAAATAAAAAAATTACCGACGATTACGTTACTTCCTAATGCGAAATTTGAGCGCAGCAAATAAGCTGTTTCACCTTTTCGATAGATTGAGGCAAAGAAATCGAGCAACACATGTATGCGCTATCACAGAATTTTTTTTTTATTTTTCACACGTATTCCTTTAACAAAGACTCCACTAACAGTTCTTGACAGTCATGAAGGAAGCTTTGTGGTCGGACAAATAGACTGATATATGTTCGACTTGGTACACCAATGCTTGATTCTCAAAGACGAGATCTATACAAGTGCCTCGCGAGGTTGTCACAGCCGTGGGCCGCGTTACGAGCGAGAGGAACGGAATGTTCTCCCGCATAAGTGTTAGGAAATTGCTGTTTGTCTTTATGTCAACATTAAAGTCCCCCACTACTAACATCGGTGTGGATCGATGGACGGTTAATGCGAGTTGCAGTAAGTGCACGATGTCTTTCGTGAGTGCGGTAGCGGACTCACGAAAGCGGTATCAGTCGGTCGCTGCTAGCGCTGGGGGGATGAAAGGGGGGCGGAGCTGGTTACGAGGCCGACGATAACGCCGACGACGACGCGAAACCCAGGAACGGACGCCAAAGAGCCATTTGTGTAGCCAGCCCTCCTCCACAGTCTCTCCTCCTTCCTTCCATCATCCTCCCTCGCCCGGAGAGCCGACAGCGCGCATGCGCGGCGGCGGAGTAGATTCGTCGGCGAGCTGGTTACGAGGCCGACGACAACGCCGACGACGACGCCGACGACGACGCGAAACCCAGGAACGGACGCCAAAGAGCTGCGCTCTAAAAGCAACTTCGAAGATGGGCTGGGTGGGAATCGAACCAGGGTCTCCGGAGTGTGAGACGGAGACGCTACCACTCAGCCACGAGTTCGATGCTTGAAAGCAGTACAAAAGCGCTTCTAGTGAATATGGTGTTGCCTTAGAAACGTGCCATAGAAAGTTATACTGCGGTGTATATCGGTAATTATGAGCATGGTTAAAACACGCTGGCGGGCTAGTTGGTTAGAATCCATGGTAGAGTGTACAAGCGCGACTTGGACGAGGACGAAGAAAGAAACAGATACACAGACACAGCGCTTCACTTTCAACTATATATTTTATTTTCGCACGCATCGATAAATATATACCGTGCGAGCGGAAACAAACGTGACAGCAAAAAAGAACATTGAGTGGTACATTTCGTTGAACCGGACACGTGTGCAAGGCAAGGGAAAAGAAAAAAAAACATCTACTACAATTGTCCCGAAGACAAGCCAAGGAATCGTATCTCCTTTTCCGAAAGTGATACCGAAGGTTTGCTTACGCACTTTTGCTGTAATTTTGCTATCTCGTGTGCCTCTACAATCTCCCTCGTCATCCTGCTATGAGCCTTATACAGAACGGAAGTACTTTCAGACATGGGCTTGCAGGAACAATCTCGGCAGTGAATGCCCAAGTGACCCGAGATTACCTTATTGACATTGTATTGATGCTCCCTTAATCTATCGTTGATGCATCTGCCGGTTTGAGCAATGTACGTATTTCCGCATGAAAGTGGGATGGCATAGACAACGTTATGAGTACAGGTTACAAATTGTTGGCGATGTTGGGTAGAACATGAGGGCCTTCTGTTATTTTCTGTGTTAACCTGTTTGCATAGCTTCTGTAGACGCTCAGGGGCAGAGAAAACTACGTCTACTCCCGATTTCGCCGCTATTCTTCTGAGATTATGAGAAATGCAATGAATGTATGGCACCACAGCAACTTTCTTTGCTCTAGCATTGGTACTACTTGCATTCGACGCGTTTTTGCATTTTTTGCTTAAGCCCTCCGCGACAGAAGTTAGCATGCGCATCGGGTAACCAGAATCTGCCAGGCGCTTGGCCTGCTCTTTGAGACTGGCTTCCATTTTGTGGTCACATGACTTCGTCAAAGAATTGTTGAAACACGATGTCACTACTGCGCGTTTTACAAGTTTTGAATGGGCAGAATGAAATGGTAGGACAGGCTTATTGCCTCTCGGCTGATAACTCCAGCATGTCATTTGTGGATAAAAGTATAAACCCAAGTCTAAAAACCTTATGAAATTGCCTATGGGGACTTCATGTGTCAAAGACAAAGGGGACAACACTTTAGTGAATGAGGTTACGGTTTTTGAAACCAGCGAGTCAAAATTGTGTGATTTGTTATTTAGAATGATTAGAAAATCGTCAACGAATCTGAACACTTTCGCGACATCGGTGTCATTTTTTAGACGTTCATTAAGAACCTGGTCACGGTTAGCTAGAAACAAGTCACTTAAGCAGGGAGCAATACATGACCCAATGCATATGCCATCTTTTTGTTTGACAACATTTCCTTCCCAAGTCGCGTAAGTCGAGTTAACATAAAAACGAAGAAGTTCGAAAAATCTGTCGCTAGTTAAACCACAAGCGTTCTGAAAACGAACCGCCCCAAACTTGTCAATGCTATCAGACACACATTGCATCACGTCATTCTGTGGGAGGGAATAGTACAGATCTTTTAAGTCAATAGAAAAAGCGACCATATCTCTGTTTTGACAGTCTTTAAAGAAATCCACTACTTGTTCTGACTTAGTCACCAAAAATGGGTCGTCGATTGGCAGGAGCTTTAAGTGCTTTTGTAAGTAGGTCGCTACATGTTTCTGCCAAGCAGCATTCTCAGACACAATCACTCTGAGGGGACATTCCGGCTTATGCGTTTTTGCAGAAAAAAACAATTCAAGGTCCCCCTTTGTGCTTTTTTCAATAGATCGGGATAAGCCATCAAGTTTGAAGCTTCTGCATAGCTTCTTAGCTTCATTTTGGACTTTCTTAAGTGTTACGTCCTTGTGGACCCTGAAAGTTGACGAAATGGCTTCACGAGCCTTTGAATTATACAGCGTCCTGTTCATCACCACGAAACCACCCTCCTTATCCGCAGGGATGAGCGTGAGCGCATTGTCTTTCAAGAACTTAACAGTCCTGTTCAAGAAGAACTTCTCGCTAAGGGGACGGGACCGCGTAAGCACATCCACAGCCTCAAAACTTCTTGCACATCCAATTCAAAACTTGTAAAACGCGCAGTAGTGACATCGTGTTTCAACAATTCTTTGACGAAGTCATGTGACCACAAAATGGAAGCCAGTCTCAAAGAGCAGGCCAAGCGCCTGGCAGATTCTGGTTACCCGATGCGCATGCTAACTTCTGTCGCGGAGGGCTTAAGAAAAAAATGCAAAAACGCGTCGAATGCAAGTAGTACCAATGCTAGAGCAAAGAAAGTTGCTGTGGTGCCATACATTCATTGCATTTCTCATAATCTCAGAAGAATAGCGGCGAAATCGGGAGTAGACGTAGTTTTCTCTGCCCCTGAGCGTCTACAGAAGCTATGCAAACAGGTTAACACAGAAAATAACAGAAGGCCCTCATGTTATACCCAACATCGCCAACAATTTGTAACCTGTACTCATAACGTTGTCTATGCCATCCCACTTTCATGCGGAAATACGTACATTGGTCAAACCGGCACATGCATCAACGATAGATTAAGGGAGCATCAATACAATGTCAATAAGGTAATCTCGGGTCACTTGGGCATTCACTGCCGAGATTGTTCCTGCAAGCCCATGTTTGAAAGTACTTCCGTTCTGTATAAGGCTCATAGCAGGATGACGAGGGAGATTGTAGAGGCACACGAGATAGCAAAATTACAGCAAAAGTGCGTAAGCAAACCTTCGGTATCACTTTCGGAAAAGGACATACGATTCCTTGGCTTGTCTTCGGGACAATTGTAGTAGATGTTTTTTTTTCTTTTCCCTTGCCTTGCACACGTGTCCGGTTCAACGAAATGTACCACTCAATGTTCTTTTTTGCTGTCACGTTTGTTTCCGCTCGCACGGTATATATTTATCGATGCGTGCGAAAATAAAATATATAGTTGAAAGTGAAGCGCTGTGTCTGTGTATCTGTTTCTTTCTTCGTCCTCGTCCAAGTCGCGCTTGTACACTCTACCATGGATTCTAACCAACTAGCCCGCCAGCGTGTTTTAACCAAGTTCATTTCTAGTACATCGGGCATTCCTCCGTGGCATCTCGTTGAACCGTGCCGCATCGTCCCACTGATTGCTTCGGCAACTTGCAGAGCTCGCATGCTCGGCTTCTGCATCCGACACAAGGTTCTGCCACCCGAAATTCTCGCATTATTCGGGTGCTGCCAACCTTCGATCAACCACGGGATTCGAATCTGCAAACTGATGCGCTCGGAATGGCAGCGACAAGTGCGGATATACAGAGAAAACTTGCGGCTACTTCTGGTGCCTACAACGAGTGGGAACTCGTGGCGACAATTCTCCCGGATCATCGACCGCACGACGGGATTCCTATGGCTGCATGCTCTTCCAAGCCTGAGACAGCGACTGCAGAAGAAACCTGCAGCATCGACGAGCCAGGTACACATCGTCGGTGACGTGACACTGCCAAACAAGGTACAGCAAGTTCTCAATTGTGGGCCGAAGTTCGCGACTCAGCCAAAGAAGTCTGCTCCCGATCTGTTGGCAATGGTACGCCAAGTGTCAAAGCGTGTACCTGAAGCCGAGTCGGAAAGGTGTGTATCAGAGGCTGTGGATGTGCTTACGCGGTCCCGTCCCCTTAGCGAGAAGTTCTCCTTGAACAGGACTGTTAAGTTCTTGAAAGACAATGCGCTCACGCTCATCCCTGCGGATAAGGAGGGTGGTTTCGTGGTGATGAACAGGACGCTGTATAATTCAAAGGCTCGTGAAGCCATTTCGTCAACTTTCAGGGTCCACAAGGACGTAACACTTAAGAAAGTCCAAAATGAAGCTAAGAAGCTATGCAGAAGCTTCAAACTTGATGGCTTATCCCGGTCTATTGAAAAAAGCGCAAAGGGGGACCTTGAATTGTTTTTTTCTGCAAAAACGCATAAGCCGGAATGTCCCCTCAGAGTGATTGTGTCTGAGAATGCTGCTTGGCAGAAACATGTAGCGACCTACTTACAAAAGCACTTAAAGCTCCTGCCAATCGACGACCCATTTTTGGTGACTAAGTCAGAACAAGTAGTGGATTTCTTTAAAGACTGTCAAAACAGAGATATGGTCGCTTTTTCTATTGACTTAAAAGATCTGTACTATTCCCTCCCACAGAATGACGTGATGCAATGTGTGTCTGATAGCATTGACAAGTTTGGGGCGGTTCGTTTTCAGAACGCTTGTGGTTTAACTAGCGACAGATTTTTCGAACTTCTTCGTTCTTATGTTAACTCGACTTACGCGACTTGGGAAGGAAATGTTGTCAAACAAAAAGATGGCATATGCATTGGGTCATGTATTGCTCCCTGCTTAAGTGACTTGTTTCTAGCTAACCGTGACCAGATCCTTGATGAACGTCTAAAAAATGACACCAATGTCGCGAAAGTGTTCAGATTCGTTGACGATTTTCTAATCATTCTAAATAACAAATCACACAATTTTGACTCGCTGGTTTCAAAAACCGTAACCTCATTCACTAAAGTGTTGTCCCCTTTGTCTTTGACACATGAAGTCCCCATAGGCAATTTCATAAGGTTTTTAGACTTGGGTTTATACTTTTATCCACAAATGACATGCTGGAGTTATCAGCCGAGAGGCAATAAGCCTGTCCTACCATTTCATTCTGCCCATTCAAAACTTGTAAAACGCGCAGTAGTGACATCGTGTTTCAACAATTCTTTGACGAAGTCATGTGACCACAAAATGGAAGCCAGTCTCAAAGAGCAGGCCAAGCGCCTGGCAGATTCTGGTTACCCGATGCGCATGCTAACTTCTGTCGCGGAGGGCTTAAGCAAAAAATGCAAAAACGCGTCGAATGCAAGTAGTACCAATGCTAGAGCAAAGAAAGTTGCTGTGGTGCCATATATTCATTGCATTTCTCATAATCTCAGAAGAATAGCGGCGAAATCGGGAGTAGACGTAGTTTTCTCTGCCCCTGAGCGTCTACAGAAGCTATGCAAACAGGTTAACACAGAAAATAACAGAAGGCCCTCATGTTCTACCCAACATCGCCAACAATTTGTAACCTGTACTCATAACGTTGTCTATGCCATCCCACTTTCATGCGGAAATACGTACATTGCTCAAACCGGCAGATGCATCAACGATAGATTAAGGGAGCATCAATACAATGTCAATAAGGTAATCTCGGGTCACTTGGGCATTCACTGCCGAGATTGTTCCTGCAAGCCCATGTTTGAAAGTACTTCCGTTCTGTATAAGGCTCATAGCAGGATGACGAGGGAGATTGTAGAGGCACACGAGATAGCAAAATTACAGCAAAAGTGCGTAAGCAAACCTTCGGTATCACTTTCGGAAAAGGAGATACGATTCCTTGGCTTGTCTTCGGGACAATTGTAGTAGATGTTTTTTTTTCTTTTCCCTTGCCTTGCACACGTGTCCGGTTCAACGAAATGTACCACTCAATGTTCTTTTTTGCTGTCACGTTTGTTTCCGCTCGCACGGTATATATTTATCGATGCGTGCGAAAATAAAATATATAGTTGAAAGTGAAGCGCTGTGTCTGTGTATCTGTTTCTTTCTTCGTCCTCGTCCAAGTCGCGCTTGTACACTCTACCATGGATTATGAGCATGTAACTTACAGAAGTCTCATTTACACGAGTAGCGAAGCACGTTTCCGCAACATATCTTCTGTGCTTACCGCACACGCAGAGCCATCTTGCGGCAAACACAGAAGACCCCCTCCTCTGAATGTACGGCGCTGTCCCGACAGGTGGCGCGCCACGCGCGCAATGGGGCTGTGCGCGGACCGGTGCCAGGTGCGTTGCGGCCACGACTCCCTCTACCCTGACGACGCTTCGCCGTTCTCCCTATAGTTCACTATAGTTCTCCCACACGGGTTGCAGAATCAAGCGCCACTATCTGTCTATCACTATCTGTCTATCTCTCTGCCCGTGTCGATCACGAGGTTCGGCTGGCGTAGATCGTTCCCCCCTCCGAAACACCGAGTTCTTTGGTTCGTTCCGCTTGCTCAGGCGCAGGTTTCGCTGCCGCGCCGAACGCTGCGTTGCTCGGCGCTCACCGCGTGATTGGTGGGTGCAAAGTCCGATGCGGGGCGCCTCGTAAGTGATCGCTGCGCCGTAGCGCATTATCTTACTACCCTTGGCGGGTCGACGGGAACGCTGTCGCGTTGCACTCTTGAAGGCGAAGCTTAAGCGTCCTCCAATTTTCTTGTTTTATTTTTGAGCATTGAAAAATTTTCGCGATTTGAGACTAGAATTTCAACAAGTAAAGTATGAGCTTTATGATTTGTTTGAGAAGCTCCGAGATTTGAAAGGTAAGACTTTAGTTTCGCGAGGTGTTAGTTAATGAGTAGATAGGCTTTCTTTCTTTGTGTGTGAGTAACCTGAAGGTCAAGGTTATCGTTGAAAGGCCTATGGTTACGCTCGTGTGTATTAGTTAACCATCTTTCTAAGGTTATGCGCGTAGATTTTCAGTTAGTGCATGATTTGCACTGAGAAGAACTCTTAGCTCCATTAGCGCGTGTCCTGTGTGGACAGAAGGAAGCAGGTTTATGACTGGGTTGCTCGTGTGTGTTGAGGGCAGCCATATTCTGACTTCTCTAGTAAGCGTGCGTGGAACTAGTTGTTAGAAGACGCATTTTTATAAGGGTTCTGCGGAGTGCGTGAGTTACGCAAGTTCAGTTGTTCGTTTAAGATACGTGTCCCGTATGGACTATAGAGAAATAAACGAAAGTACGCGTGCTGGAACGTTTGCGTGTGACGCAAGCACGTGTTCGAAATAATGACCGCAAAGCTAGCGCGATTGTGATTACGTAGCTGTGGAGTTGACCAGACTGTTCAGTGGCACCAGTACGTGCAATAAGTATGCCACTGCGATAGGTTAAGAACAGGCTGTTCGTGACGTTAGGCTGCTTAAGTTATGGTCGGGTATTTGTGGTTGAGAGCCTTCGGTTTAGTTCTGCGTAAACCTTTACTCTTGTGCAGCGCGACGGTCAGTTTTGGTCAAACTCAGGGGGAACGTGAACGCTCGCTTTGGCGGCACGAAATTTTGGTGCAAAATTTGGGGTTCCCAGTTAAGTAGCTTGCACTGAAATGAGTGGTATTGTGTTGCACTTGCACTTGCTTCCACTTGCACTTGCACTTGCTTGCACGCTGAGTGGTATTGTGTTGCCGGGATCGACTCTTCTGTGCCGGTTGTTGTGAGATGGTTTAAGGCATTCCAAGTGCCCAGGGATTGCAGAGAGCAAAGCCATATTCTTGCTCGCCAGCATTCTCTTCCTGCCCAGCGGTTGTCAGCGCTGGCCAGGCGAGATTTTCTGGGCCATGGAGGAGCTGTTAGGATCGGCCTGCAGGGGTACTGCTCTGCAAAACTATCTCAGCTGTTGTAGGTGATTCGATCGATCTGCGGTGGTGGCGCCCTTCCGAGAACCAGCGAGGATGACAGCGCTAACCGACCATGAACTTCCTTCGGAGAACTGGAGACTACGGAAGCAGGGCTGGCCACGTTTGGCGCCCCGTGCATTGTTGGTTCATTTGCCGGGTCTTCATGGTCTCTTTGCAGCAAGAGCTCCTCCCCCTCCCTCCCACCTTCCCAAAAGGGTGCTTTACGGTGCGTGGTCCCCAGGATTCGTCACAGTCTGCTGACACTAGTGGCGACTGCAGGGCGCAAGATAATCGATAACCGGCGGGTCAACTTCGATGACTGGTCGAATGGTTCTCTCACCTAGGGTGAGAAAACCGCGTTCTCTCACCTAGGGAACTACGGGCCAATGGAGTGTTTATAAGCAGCTGTTGTCGGCTGCTAGTGTGTGCTCGTCGTCGTGCTCTGTGCTCGTGTTCGTACTCTTAAAGGGAAGCTGAAGTGGTTTTCAATTTCCATGAATTGCTGGGATTGGGAAGAACAGACCTAATAATTTACGGTTCCGAAATTTTTTTCTTCGTTTTGTTAAAGGGACCCTGAAACGATTTTGGCGATTTTCTACAAACGTACTGAGTCGTTAGAGTAGGTTCTTCTGATCATTAATTGATGCACCTAAGTGCTCTGCGTAAAGCGTGTAATTTATTATAAGGTTTTAAATATACACATCGCTGCCGATCGCAGCGCACTGCTCGGCGGAATTTTAAGCCGCCCCTACCCATATGATGCAAATAACCCATATTACGTCACATGGGCGGGCTATCTGATTGGCTGACCAGGGCGCGTGGTCGATAATTTTTCCAACTTTATGGTGAACAAATGATGCTCGTAACAGTTGGAATGTTAGTTACTTTGTTTTTGTAAAAAGAAAATAACTTAAAGAGAATACACAAGAATAGTTTTTTAGTACACTTCAGCACTTCCGGCACACAGCAAGTGTCGTCTGCTTGTGTTACAACGTACTCCATTTTGACGAGAGCTCCGCGGTCAGAGTCGGTCTCAGTCTTTTCGCGAGCACTATGATTCGACTTTGTTGCCTTGTGGACTGCAAACCTATCGACCTGCAAACCGCGAGTCCAGTATTAGGGCAAACGCAAGCGCAAGGGGACAGGGTCTGGCCGCTTGACTGTGCCGGAATGAGCCACGAGATGAGCAGAAGGGCAAATGTGAACGGTCTGCACGGTGCAGCCACCTGGTGGCACAGAGCTCAACCATACACAGTAGCAGCAACGAAGTGTATTCTTTGCTGCTGGTGTGTATTTTTCGCAGGAGTGTAATCATCAACACGTTGATTTATAAATGTTTAAAATGCTTTATACTTGGTTAGAGCAATATAAGCGCTTTGTCTGACTGGTTAAGCGCTGCGCCAGCAAGTGTCTGGACCGTGCAGACCGATCAGGCTGCTCACGTACGTCTACGCTAAAGTTCCTTCATCAGCTTGAGTTTATGCCTCCAGTCATTTGCCGAAATGACCAGCTTGCCTGTTTTTAGCGGCGTACCGGACACGTTCGGCGCTACGACAGAATGCTCGCAACGCACGCTGCTTCGATAGCTCTCGGTCGACGGCCAAGCGGCTAGCGGAGAGGTCTCGCGCGGGAGCGGGCGTGCTCCTAAACAACCGGAAGTGAGCGATGTGACGTCATATCGTGACGCTGAACCAGTGAAGGCGGAGCTTAGCGCCGCTCGCTCGGCGAGCGAGTTGAGGAGGAAAAGCATAGCTAGGGAGGAGGGTAACTTCTAATCGCTTGCAGCTCCATTAATACGTAACGCTTCACTTAAATTGTGGTGCGAATGTTCTACTTAAGCTGTACCCTACGCGCCTACAAAATTTGTCCGAACCGTTTCAGGGGCCCTTTAATATAAGGGGCGGAAATCGCTTTCTAAATCACCCCCGCGGACACGCCCCCATCGCTTCCCGGAGCGCCGGGTGAGGAGGTTACCAGAGGAGAGAACCGGCGAGAGTGACGTCACTGGCGGGGACCGAGCTGTCGGACCGGCGTGCTGGCATGCGCCGGCATGCCTCTTTCCGTCCTGCGCTTTACTGAACGACGCTACGAGAGATTTGCCGCCGCCGCCGCTCACGTTTGTTTTGCGATTTTCGTAAACTGTTTTTTCCTTCTGTGCTGCGTGAGTGCCTACAGCCAAGGGCGCCCAACATGCCCTCGTTCTGTGCAGCATTCGGCCGCGCGAACACACGCGGGTGAGACGATGTGGTGTTTCACAGGTTCCCGAAGCACAAGAAGCTTGCAGCGCAGTGCGGTGAGGAGAGACGAAATCAACTGTGCTGTGCTCGGACTATTTCCGCGATAGCCGGATAGCCTTACGACAAATGCGGAAACGCGTTGTTGCTAGCGTTGCTATACTCCGTTTCATACATCAGGTGCAACGCTGTGGAGGCTTGAGATACTTCTTGCAGTGGCTGCGTTCGCACTTAGAAAAAGTTCGGTGTTTCTTGACCCGATTTTTTTGAAAACTTTTCATATATAAGCTCAGTTCTGAATGAAAAAAAAAGAATTTACCCATAGAAACAATCCGTGTTCTTATACGGCTGCTAACACGTTCTTTTAAATCAACTTTCTTTTCGGCATTCTTTAATTGCAGCCCGTCGCGGCAGCTTCACGTGCATGCTCGCGCGAGCAAATGCCGCTGGCACGCTGCGAACCATAGACGGAAACGCGCGCAGTAATAAATTTTGGTAACCGGACTTCGTGCGTAGCTTCCACAGCGTTGCACCTGAGGTATAAATTTCAGTATAGGCTTGCCTAGTGACATTCGACGTACGGTTGCAGTTATCATGTTTACCACACGGCGGTGCTAAAACTGCCTAATATCTTCATGTCAACACTAGCATGGAGCGCGCATACCGATTCTTGATCGAGCCACAATCGCAAAGTGGTCGAACCATATTCTGAATATTGCACATATAATCCCCCTGACCATCTCGATCTGGATGTGTATGATAAGCAACTTCCATGACTGTACCTCGCAGCACTGCATGTGCGCGCTTTGAAACGCGGCACTTATGTTCGCGATCGTGTATCAACGCTCAGAAAACCACGGGACTTCAGACAAGCAGCGGCAAGGTGCTTGACATCGCGGAATTGTACCAGTGTTTACAATCTAATGAGAAGTTAGTGCTTCGGCATTCTTCCAGCAGCAAGTTCCCAGTGACACTTTAGCGCATTTTTTCTCCCGTCATTGGAACGTGCAGCTACATGAAAAAAAAAAAAACATTCGTAACAGCTAAGATTTCCAGCGCGCGAGAAGGTGTACACATCGCTCTCGCTTTTGGCACACTCAACATCGTCGTTGCCGCCGTTGCCGCCATCGTTTTCCGTATCGGCTGTCGGTCCGAACATGTACGGCGAAAATACAAGCTGTCCGAGACAGCGAGAACGTTCCATAATGCTTACAACTCAGCTATGCAGCCGGAACAGAACAGCGTGCTACGCTCTCAAACGGCGGCATGCGGCGGCGCCGACCGGCGACTGCCGCCACTGACGTCACAGCGGCTCCGACCAATCACGGGCAACAGCGGCGTTCGCGCGATACCCTGAGGCGCTGGTGCGCGTTTTCATGAAAAAACAGCCGCTTGGGCTTGTTTCCGCCCTTTTTGAACGAGATATTCGTGTTCAGGGGACTCAAAACTGTAGAATGCCGCAGAGAACTCATTTTTTTCGAAAAGTGTTTCAGCTTCCTTTTAAGCTGTGGGCTGTATGTTCGTCTTGCGTTCTCCATTTGGGAGCCACGCTTAGACTGTCGAATGTATCTCTTCTTTAAACTGCAAATGGTGTAAATAAACCTGGTACGCCTAGTTCCTCCCAAGTTCTTCTCTACGACCTTCAACCCTTACAAATGGTGGCAGCGGCGAGGTCGTCCGACAACTCTTACAACTGGTAACAGCAGTGGAATCGTCCGACAAATCTTACAACGCCTAAAGAAGTCGGTTTCGAGGGGGACGGACGTGATTACACAAAGCAGTAATAGCAAAAAAAGAGTAGTGGTTATTCCGTATATTCATTCAGTGTCGCACAGGCTTAAAAAAAAGTTGCTAGTAGATATGATGTTAATGTTGCTTTCACTGCTCCCGATAAGCTAAGTAAGATATGCGCTGCCGTGCAGAGGACAAAGGAGCAGGTAAAAGGCAAGAAAAAAAATAACAGATATTTGTCCTGTGAAGCACAATAAGAACAACAGTTTTACTGACTGTCGTATGGGTGTGGTTTATAAAGTTCCCTTTAGCTGTAGCCAGTTCTACGTAGCGCAAACGGGGCGGTGTATCAATCAGAGGCTAATGGGACATAAAAGGTCGTTAACTGGTGGATCGCCTTCTAATCATTCCCTACATTGCGAAGATTGCAACTGCACGGCAGAGTTAGATGAATGCGCGATAGGGTACAGGCACAAGAATGAAGATACGCGTTTTATGGTAGAGGCATGGCATATATATGATGGTGGAAGTGCGTGCGTGAGTCAGCCTTCGATTACATAAGGAAGAGATTAAGTGCCTTAACAGCTATGTCTCACGTAGACCGGCACATGTACCCGACTGACACGTGGTGATACCATTTCAGAGCTTTCGCAGATGAGTTTTGTATCTTTCTTTTCGTCTCAGTGCTCCCTTCTGTTGATAGTCGGCGTTCGTGCTGTCCACTTCTCTTGGGTCCTGTCTACACGCCTCACCTGTTTGCATAATGAGCCAGACTAGGGATTTCCGGACGCAGATTGCCCGGATACTGTTTCAGTACCGGACCACGCTCTACAATGTCACTGGCCGTGCCCGCTTTGAGCTCCTGCTGGGTCGGATTTTCAAGACACCTTTGGACGTCTTGCATCCGGACCTCCGATCCACAGTGCTCCTGAAGTAGCTGAAGCAGAAGGCTGCTGACCAATGGTACCGTCCCGGGCCTTTGCCGGAGTCGGGAGCTCTAGGACTTCAGTCCTGGCCCGCCCTGGTCCGCCGGACAGGTGGTGTCTCCTGCCACCGCCTCATCGCTGCTCGTCCGCATGCCAGACGGGGCCACGTGGCCCAGACACGCCGACCATGCCAGGCCTCGCCTCGGGACCTGGCCAGCATGCTCGACTGCCACTTCAGAGTTCCAGCCCGCAGGAGGACTAGTGGTAACACCAGTCGCTTCCACGGAGCACCGCGCACTTCGGAGGCGGCAAGCGTTGCCCGTGGTGCGGCGCCCGTTGGGCCGGTGTCATGTCCGGCACCACTCACAAGTCCGACCACTGCGGACCCTCCGGATGGAGCGAGGCTGTCTCAGGCAGCACCCGGCGTTGCCACACCCAGTCCGTCAACACCGGCGCCCAGGCGGAGTACTCGACGGCGGAGGCCACCGGATCGTTACTCGCCTGGGTAGCAGGCACTGTCGACCCGGCTAGAACGGAGGCAGAGCCTCGTACATTGAACATGGAACTTTCTTTGTTGTCGAGGCACAAACTGGGGTTAAGGGGGTGTAACAAGCATGTGACGCCCCCTAGGGCATAATCTTTGTTTGCCTGCCAGGCTCGGTAGGCAACATTGGTCACCGCACCGCAATAAACACCGACAAGTACAGCTGCTCGGCGGTCAGTCATCTTTCATCACCACCACGCTGCGGAGCGTCCTTATAACGGAGGGTGCCTCGAGCCCTCCCTTGTTCACGAACCCGGGCGGATCGTGACACTGATGATATTGTAACGTAGGAAGACGCAGACGAAAAGCTATATACAAGTATATTTACAAGGAAATACGCCGCACTTGGCCAAGAGGCAATAGCCCGCGCTAGCCTCTAATCGTTGTTGTCTTCACACTGCCCACCTTTTCGTCATCGCAAATACTGTTCCGTAACACTACCCCTGGCGGCAAAAGCGCCGTCCTGGAGCGACTAAAGGCCGGACTCGGAAGCAGTATAGTAGGCTTTGACTTTACTGACGTGCACGACATCACTAGATGCCAGAGTAGAGGACGAGGTTGAACGCACAGGAGCAATTTCGTACGTCACAGGCGTCACCTGGTGCAGCACGCGGTAGGGCACTGTGTATCGCGAAAGGAGCTTCTGAATGTCCAAAGTGACGAGAGGGCGACCACAGGAGCACGAGCGCACCAGGCGAAAACTGTACGTCACGGTGGCGGGTGTTGTACTGACGCTGCTGACTGGTTTGCGAGGCCGTCAGTCGAGCACGGGCAAGCTGGCGTGCGTGGTCGGCGAGGGCGATGGCGTTGCGCGCATACTCGCTTGTTGAGATCGCAGCAGGAGGAAGTGCCGTGTGGTCGGTTCGCGACCGTACAGTAGGTAAAATGGAGAAAATCCGGCGTTGTCGTGCCGGGAAGAATTAGACGCAAATGTGACGTAAGGAAGGCCAATGCCCAAGTCGTGGTGGCCCTTGGGAACGTACTTGGACAGCATATCGGTAAGAGTACGGTTTAACCGCTCTGTCAGGCCATTCGTTTGAGGATGGTATGGGGTAGCTTGTGTTGAGTGGAGCAGGAACGCACAATGTCGGCGATAACCTTCGAGAGCGAGTTACGACCACGGTCAGTAAGCGTTCATATTGGAAACAGCGCCAAAAAACACGGACATGGGAGGACACAGGACGAGCGCTGACTCAGCGCTCGTCCTGTGTCCTCCCTTGTCCGTGTTTTTTGGCGCTGTTTTAAATATGAATGATCCTTACTGTTCTATTTTAAGCAGCAGACAGACGCTTCGGTGGCAGCAACGCAAAAAGCTCTTTATTCAAGGCAGCAGCGTACTTTTATAGATAACGCTGCATGCCGGTCAGGCACACGTCATTCGCGGTACAATCAGCGCCTGGCCGATACAGAACATTCCTTCCTCCTTAATTAAAGCTACACGCGTTTCTTTCCGCGCTCATAGTTGGAGGCTTGATAGCGATCAGGAGGACGCCTTGTGCGATTACTTCTTCGCAGTTGGACCATAGAGAAAAAAATTATTTCTTTCTCTATGGTTGGACCTCTTCAGGTGATGCCATGGTTGATGGGGTCATACTTGCAGGCTGCGCTGCTGAGTGTCTTGCCTCAGGCTGCGATGCCGGTTCCTTAGTTGAAGTGGAGTCATCTAAGCGAACATCCTCAAGCTGGTCCGCAGGAAGACCACCAATCATGGAGTCAGCAGGGGTGTTTTCTTCGGAGGGTGTTGGTAAAAAATCTCGTTGAATACGGGCACTTGGAGTGGACTCAGGATGCGCTTCTTTTGCGACGTCCGGATGGAATGAAGTCTTTGATCCCGTAATCCAGCTGGGTCTTAAGTGGTCGATTCGATATGCACAAAACGAAAATGGTCACCGACTTTGACTACAAAAGTAGAGTCGCTAACGCGTTGCACTACGACAGCTTCCTCCCATGACAGGGTTTCCCCTCTCGTAGTCTTGACGAGAACTGTGTCACCGGCTTCCATCTGCGGGTCCCTTCCTCGGCCCTCGTTGCGATGGGTGGTGTCTCTGTCTTGACGGCTGCGCATATCCTGCACAAAACCTGGCTTTAGGAGTGAAAGCTTCACTCGAGGTTGTCGTTTCAGGAACAGCTCAGCCGGCGTTCTTCCTGTTACGGAATTCGGGGTGTTCCTGTAAGCAAGCAAGAAGTCGTTAAGTCGTTGATGCAGAGTTCTGTTTTGGCCTGTTAGGTTATCGTGAAGCACTTGCTTGAGTAGAGTGGCTTTTGTAGTTTGGACTAGCCTTTCTGCTGCCCCGTTCGATGAAGCATGGTACGGTGGCGTACGTGTGTGTCGAATCCCGTGAGAAGAGGTGAAATTGGCGAACTCCTGCGCAGTAAACTGAGGTCCGTTGTCGCTGATCAGTTCCTCCGGGTAGCCATACGCTGCAAATATCTCCTTGAGACAGTCGATTGTTTTTGACATCGTTGTAGTGCGGAGGCCTTTTGCTTCTATCCACTTTGAGTAAGAGTCTACTAGAAGGAACAAGTTGTAACCATCCTTCATGGCGAAATCAACATGGACTCTCTGCCAAACGCGGGTTGGATAAGTCCATGGATGCAATGGCCCTGGTGCCTTCGCAGGCATGGTCGTTTGGCACACTGTACATCGACGGACAGTGTCTTCAATGTTCTTGTCGATCGATGGCCACCAAACAAACGACCTAGCAAGCATTTTCATTCTTTGCATTCCAGGGTGCTCTTCATGCAGCAATGTCAATACTGCTTCTTTAAGTTCGTCCGGAATGATCACTCGCTGGCCCCACGTGAGACAGCCTTGCTCGTACGATAGTTCGTTGCGACGAACGTAAAAGGGCTGAAATTTATCATCGTAGTGCGCGGGCCAGCCAGATAAGGTGAACTGCACGACTTTGGAAAGCAGGCGGTCCCGTTTAGTCGCAGCAGCAACTTGGCTCGCAGTGAGAGGCGTCGCCTCAAACACTGCAAGACATTCTTCAGTGTCGTCTTTATGCTTGACCAAAAGTGGAAGCCTTGAAAGTGCGTCGGCAACTTCCATGTTTTTGCCGTTTCTGTAGCGCAGTGTGTACTGATAAGCTGCTAAGGTGATAGCCCAACGCTGAATCCTGGGGCCGAATCTTATAACGGTTCGGTTGGGGAACCGTTCCTTTGGCCTCATCTGATTGGCCAAAATTTTGATTACGTCACAGGTCGTCAGAGGCAGCGGGGCGGTATCGCAATTTTCGAATATGCCACGCATCTGTCAATCATCTTCAAAGCGAACCGGTCGTAGGAACCGGCGAAGGGGTAGTCCGCTTTGGGTTCCGTTGCTGTGGCTTGGCTGTTGGCTTGTGACCCTGGCCGCGCGCGCCGGTCGCGCGCCCCCGGAGACACGCGGGCGTCGCGCGCGCGTGCGTTGGTTGCTTCGGAGGCTATTACTTGCCTTCGTCGTCTGCTTGGCGTTCCTCTTTCGGTGTCGACCACGGCTGGAAGCGCGATACGCGTTCGAAGAAGTGACGGATAATGAGTTGCAACGGCCTTGCTGGCTTTCTAAGTAAACCTTTTGCAGGCTACGCTATCAAATGTAGGGGACTCAGGTGCAAGCGTACGAGTGGCAATTCCACGCAGAGGAAGGAATATTGCGCGCTGCGGTTCATCGCCACTGGCCTGCAGCTCCCAGAGGTCGGTCGGACGTGAAGCATTCATCGGAATGACCTAGATCTCTGCTGCTGACACCGTCCACAAAATTGCTCTCGCATTTACTGTGTTGGCCGGTTGAAGGGCTGGGTCAGCTTTCCCGTGACCTCAGCTTCAAAGCCAATGCCAAGGAGATATTTGCATGGCGAGATCGAATTCTCAGTGCTATCGCCAGCGTGAATAGCTTGCAGATCGCCGTTCAGCAGTCAGAAGGGTTCAACCTAGGCTGGTTCAGCACTTCCATAGTTCGGTTGATAAAACTATACAGTCAGGACGGGAAGATATTGTGGATATCTCTTATTTGGCTGCCTTTTTTTCTCTGGTTTGGGAGTGCCGCACTTTGTTACTCAATTTTACGGCACAGCGCGCACCGTCAGCACCACACTATTCGATTTGACTTCGCGCAGGCAATGCAGGGCCCGTGTATCGTAATGTTCGATTTCAAGTTCCATTGCTTTTATCACGCGACGCGCCGTGGGGCTTATCGCATGGACAGCGGCAGCGCGGCGGCGAGCGAGTCATGTCCGAGCCGATGACGAAGGGCGAAAAAAGATGGAAAATTGATATAGTCGGCTAGTAAAGGTGTCCCTAAGAACCAGTTCGCGGTTTTGTCGCGCTCGCTACTTGAGAAGTGCCGGCAGTGCGTTCCTGTTGCGTGCACCCTGCGAGCTCCTGGTAGCAGACGACATAGGGCTACGCTCTGCCAACTCATTTACGCTTGCGATACCGCCTGTCGGCTGAGAATAAAAAAGAATGACATTAAAAAATAACTTCTGCATTGCGTAAACGCCCGGCACCACACGTTTATACTTCAGAACTTGGCGTATAATATTAAATTTATATTTTACATTTGTTTAGTAAGCAGAAACATTCTGCAATTCCTCGATTAGCTCGTCATATAGTGACGTACACTTCAGAGGTGGCACCCTCTCATCTATTGGTCGCGTCCTCCCCTTCTTGCACCGCCGGCTTGGGAGTGGCACATCAAGTGACGTAAGTGGCGAAGCGAACGGTTCGTATTCCGGACCGTTATAAGATTAGGCCCCTGGCTGCGGCCAAAGAAGGAATTGGTTTATCCGATGCCAAAATCCCCAACAGTGGTTGGTGGTCTGTATACAGCGTGAAGTTGCGCCCGTATAAGTATCTATGAAACCTGCTTAGACCAAAAATTAGGGCCAGGGCTTCCTTCTCGCCTTGCGCATAGTTGCGCTCCGCTGCACTTAATGTTCTGGAGGCAAATGCGATGGGTCTTTCTGAGCCATCGGGCATGACGTGAAAAATTACGGCCCCAAGACCGTAGGCCGACGCGTCGCAGCTTAACCCGATTGGCTTTTTCACGTCGTAAAAAGTCAATACTTGACTGTCGATGAGGCGCTGCTTGGCTTCCGCGAATGATCTTGAGCATGCGTCCGTCCACACCCAAGTCGTGTCCTTTTTGAGCAAGTCATACATTGGTGCAGCTACTGTAGCTAAATCTTTGATGAATTTTGCATAGAAATTCAGCCGGCCCAAAAAGCCTCGCAGTTCAGTTACGTTGCTTGGCTGAGGTGCTTCCGTGATTGCCTTTATCTTTGTTGCGGTTGGAAAAATGCCATCTGATGTCACTTTGTGTCCCAGATAAACAACGGATGGTTTGAAAAATTCACACTTCTGTTGTTTCAGGGTAATATGGTGCTGTGACAGTCGTTGAAGCACCTTTTCCACCGTTTCTTGACAGTCGTCTATGTTGTCGCCTACGACGATGACGTCGTCGATATAGCAACCCACTTTTGGAATCCCTTTTAAGACTTCGTCCATTAAAGACTGAAAGATAGCGGGTGCGCTAGAGATACCAAATGGAAGGCGCTGATACTGAAATAATCCGAGATGAGTGTTCACCGTTAGCAACGCTTTGCTTTCCTCAGCAAGCGGCACTTGTTGATAGGCTTGCGATAGATCCAAGACTCAAAAGATTTTGCCTCCCGCGAGCATGGAGTACAAATCTTCCGGCAATGGCAAAGGATAATGGTCTGTTTTTAAAACAGGATTAACCGTGACCTTGTAGTCGCCGCATAACCTTAATCCTGCGCCGCCTTTCTTCGCGACCACCACCAGAGGCGTTGCCCAGTCACTTTTCGTGACCCTCTTTAGTATTCCGGCTTGCTCGAGCTTTTCCAACTCCTTTGCTACTTCGTCTTTGATAGCAAACGGTATTGGCCGTGCTTTTGAGAATACTGGTTGAGCCCCTTCCTTAACAAAGATGCGAGCTTCGAAGTTTTTGACGACACCCGGGGTGCTCTTGAAAACTTCGGGATACTTCTTCCGTAAAGCTTCTACCCTCTGCGCTGGTGTCTTATCCGTGGACAGACAGTATACTGCTTTCCAGTTTATCTGGAGTTTTTCCAGCCAGTCTCTTCCCATGAGAGCGGGCATCGGCGTTCCGTTTCCCTGCACTACCACTATGGGCAAAGAGATCTCGCTTCCTTCTTGTTTGACTAATACGTTTGCTGTTCCAAGTACCTGTAGCTTTTCTCCTGTGTAGGTGCGCAACGACACCTTGGATTCCACACATCTGACATGCGGGAAATACTGCTTATACAACTGCTCTGGTACGATCGTGATCGCTGCACCGGTGTCAATTATCAGCGAAACAGTCTTCCCTTCAATGTTTAGGTCGACGCTGTAGCCCCTTGAACTTTTGCCCGAATAGAACACAGTGTGACAATTCAAGTCTTCCGATTCGTCGTCCGTGGTGTCAACATATCTGACAGCTTTTTCTCCTCTTTTGCAAACGGCTTGCAAATGCCCTTTTTTCTTATAATTTCTGCAGGTGTGGTTCCAATACCAACATTTTTCTCGCGCATGACGCTTTCCGCAATGCCTGTACGCACTTCTTTGCTCTCCCTCTCGCTTATCTTTCGACCACGCAACCGTCATCGATTTCTTTTGCTTATCACGGTGACGTTCGCCCTGAATGACGCTGACGCTGCATGGTTTTGTGTCAAACTCATGCATTTGCTTCGCCTGTTGCGCAGCTAGCTCTTTTTCTAGCGCTGTTTTGCACGCCAGTTCGAACGTCAAGTCAGCTTGTGCAAAAAGAGCCCGTTGCGTTTCCTCGTCACGCAAACCGGCCACTAGTCTGTCCCTTAAGGCATCATTTAAGAACGTGCCGTAATTGCAATCTCTTGCGAGATGCTTCAGTTCAGTGATAAAATCCTTTACACTTTCATTTTCTTGCTGCATTCGGCGATTAAATTTACAGCGCTCTGCGATAATTGAGTGAGCTGGGCTGAAATGAGCTTCCAGAAGCTGTTTAATTTCCTCGAAAGTCTTCTGAGAAGGCAAATGAGGAACAGTTATCTTCTTTAGCTCTTCATACGCTTGCGCACCGAGTACGTTCAGAAACAACTTGAGTTTCTTGTCTGCAGGGACATCATTTATGTCTACGTAGTTCTCGAAGCGTTCAAAGTACGAGCGTATGTTTTCGATTTTTTGGTCATATTCTGTCATTCTGCCGAGCTTCGGACCACGTCCCGGTTCTGCCATAATGAGCAATTTTCACTTATCTGCCCAGTCGTGTTCCTTGATGTGCCTTGTCCGTAGTGTCGGTTCTTGTTCGGTTGCTCCAGCCAGCCGCTGAAGTCCATGCAAGGGCTCCGTGACGCCTTGCTTCTTGACGTTCTTGCGCTGCTCCAGTCGATGAAGTCGTGGCTGCAAGGGCTCCGTGTCGCCTTGCACCGTAGGCGGTTCAGCCTCGTGACTGCTGCTGGCCGGCGGTGGTTTGCTGCGCGCCGGATCCCATCCTCGTCGCCAGATGTTCTATTTTAAGCAGCAGACAGACGCTTCGGTGGCAGCAACGCAAAAAGCTCTTTATTCAAGGCAGCAGCGTACTTTTATAGATAACGCTGCATGCCGGTCAGGCACACGTCATTCGCGGTACAATCTTATCAGAGCGCCTGGCCGATACAGAACACTTACCAACTGGCTCGCACCCAAAGCAGCCAAAACACCCAAAACAGTAAGCAGCTAGCTATCGCGAGGTGCCATGAAGCAAGATAATGTCACGCAAGAGAAAGTCCGCGACGTCAGTGGCGCAACTGGTAGGGAGAGCCCGCGTGATAGCGTATCGGGTGGCGTAATCAGTTGCGACGGCTACGCATATTTTCCCAGAGAATGACGTGGGAAAGGGATCGAGGCGCTCTAATCCAACACGAAAGAACGGTTCCACAGGGACAGTGATCGGCTGGAGATGACCAGCAGGTAGTACTTGAGGTGTTTTCCGACGTTGGCAGGGATCACATGCAGCAACATAGCGTCGGACGGAGTGAGCGAGACCAGGCCAATAGAAGGGGTGGCGGACGCGGTCGTAGGTGCGGATTACCCCAAGATGTCCTGCAGTGGGTGCGTCATGCATCTCAAAGAGCACAGCCTGTCGTAGACGTTTTGGCACGACAAGAACAGATCCGTCAGGGAGAGAGTTCCTTCGGAACAGAATGACGCCCTGGGGGACATACCGGCGAACCGATGCGTCGGTAGGTGTAGAGCGCAGACGCTCGATGAGTGCTCGCAGGGATAGGTCTCGGTACTGCTCATCGGCGGTGTTAGCGAAGGCAGACACAGAGAGAATGCCGTTGGCGGTACTACTGTCGGCGTCGTCAGGCTCGTCTACCGGGTAGCGAGACACGCAGTCGGCGTCCTTGTGTAGTCGGACAGATTTGTAGGTGACAGAATACGAATATTCTCGGAGGCATAAGGCCCAGCGACCAAGTCTTCCTGTAGGATCTTTCAGTGAGCATAACAAGCAAATCGCGTGATGGTCTGTGACAACGGAAAAGGGTCGGCCATATGAGTAGGGGCGGAACATCGCAAGCGCCTAAACTAGGGCCAGACACTTACGCTCAGTGATGGAATAGTTGCGCTCCGCGGGTGAGAGGAGCCTGCTGGCGTAAGCGATAACACGGTCGTGGCCGCGCTGGCGTTGTGCCAGTACTGCGCCAATTCCGTGACCGCTGGCATCAGTACAGACTTCGGTAGGCGCAGAAGGATCGAAATGGGCCAGAACGGGAGGTGTTGTGAGAAGGTCGATTAGATGCGAGAATGCAGAGGCCTCGTTATCGCCCCACTGGAAAGGGGCGTCTTTTTTCAAAAGCTCGGTTAGTGGTCGTGCTATGGCCGCAAAATTTTTCACGAAACGGCAGAAGTACGAACAAAAGCCGATGAAGCTGCGCACATCCTTGACACACTTCGGAACAGGGAAGTGCGTAACGGCATGGATCTTGCCTGGGTCCGGTTGCACTCCGTTCGCGTCAACAAGGCGTCCAAAGACGGTAATCTGGCGACGGCCGAATTGGCACTTCGATGCGTTGAGTTGCAGACCGGCTCGACGAAAAACGTCCAGGACTGCTGAGAGGCGCTCGAGGTGCGTAGCGAACGTTGAGGAGAATACTACAACGTCGTCCAAGTAGCACAGGCACGTGGACCATTTGAAATCGTGAAGAAGGGAGTCCATCATGCGTTGAAAAGTCGCAGGAGCCTTACATAGACCGAACGACATCACTTTGAATTAATAAAGACCGTCCGGTGTTACAAAAGCAGTCTTCTCGCGGTCGAGATCGTCCACGGCAATCTGCCAGTAACTGAAAAACAGACGACACAAGAAGAGACACGGACGAGCGCTTACTAACAATTGGTGCTTTATTGACGGAAACACACAATATATATACGCAAATTTGGCGGCGCAACTCGCGCATTGTCAAACATCACATTGTAACCAGGCAAAAGGTGTGAAGGTGACGTTCGTGAAGATGACACATGGTGTACAGGGCCACATGACTATAAATGATAATGGTTACGCGATACACAAACACCGCCGTACGGGAGTACCCCATAAAAACTAAAAGATTAGGAATTTTTACCAAGCGCAGGCGGCGCAGCAACATGCTCAGTTCTAAGGGCTTCTAAAAAGGACATCAATAAACCTACCACATCATAGGAGTTCCTGGCTAGCATGACATTGCCAAGATTCCCTTTCGCTCACGATACACCGGAACGGAACTTCTTCTTTGTGGGTCTTGGCGGTAAAAAACATGCCCAAAGTCCTATTTTTGCACTTACTTATGGCATTTGCTATTTTTCCTAGTTCCAGTTCCTTGCAGAGGGACAGAGCCTGAGATTTCACCCTAGTCGGCTTGAGGCTTGACGTGGCAAAATTCTTTTCCACAGCTCGGCAGGCCTTCTCCTTGTAAATTCCTTGCAGGACCACAACGAAGCCTCCTTCCTTGTCAGCCTGCAAAAGCAGCAGGCCATTGTCCTTGAAGAATGTGACAACTTTGTTAATCCCGGATCGGTTGCTCGAAGATTTCTTCGAAACTGTTCTTGACAGAGCGTCTACTCCTTCCAGTAGGCACCTTTCCTGGTCTTCAGGTGACGCCTTCTCGGCAACACGCCTATTCAAAGAAAGTAGCTCATGTGCTGCAGTTTCAGGTTCGAGGCTGAACTTCGGTTCCTTCGCCAGCACGTTTTTTAGATCATCCGTGACTTCTACTTGTCCCAGGATTTTTACGGCACCACTGGCCTTCTTCTTGTCTGACTTTCTTCAGACTTTAGTAATATGCACATCCTTTTTGCGTGTCCCCAAGAAGGTTCTACGAAACCAAAAAGGCATGTGATTTCAGGTGGCGTGATACGTCTTCTCAGGTAGTAGCTCAAGGAACGTGACTGGCAAGTAGTTATGGCGATGAGGTTGACACATACAATAGACATAATATTAATTTGGTTTTCAGTGCCCCGTGTAAGTTGTCCTCGATATGTAATCGCATGAACAAGCGCGAAAGGCACCTGTGCACCACAAATCATAAAACTCGTTTCACTGAGTGCAGGCGCAACGTCATCTATCGAATACCGCTCTGCTGTGGAAAATCTTATATAGGTCAAACAGGACAGTGCTTCAATGAAAGAGCTCGTCAGCACAGCCCTAACCTAAAGAATGGCTATGGGAGTCATTTAGCTGGACACTGTAACAAGTGTCAATGCACCCGCATATTTGAAAAGACAAAATTCATAGGGAAAGGAAAGGGTAAGAAGCAAAGAGCAATAATAGAGGCCTTTCTTATTAGAAAGGAAGGAGATAAATGTGTAAGCACTGCCTCTCTTGCCTTGTCGGGAAAAGAAATCACATTTTTGGAAGAAAGATTAAAATGTTTTTGATTTGCAGATGTTTTTGCGACTGATATGCGCATGCATATGCTGAAAAAGGTGTAAATGTGCGGTGAATTTCAAATAAACTTCCAGTTGGCAGTCAGCGCTTGTTTGTGGTATTAGTTTCCTTGTGTTCTCGTCTTTTTTGCGCTATTTCACCTCAGTTCTAAGTATGAACCAACTAGCCCTCATCAAGATCTTACTAATGCAAATTTCTTCTGCAATGGGCTCATTACTCTCATCACCGGCTGTAAGGTCGCTCAGATTGTTCGTGTTCTTAAGTGTCACGAATCGGCCACGTGCTTTGTGTATAGAGAGGGGGTTCACTTCGCCCCCATGTCAGTGGGGCAACCGTTTCTGTGTTAGGTGGGGTCACAGGGACCGCGCGGTGTTGGTTGACACGTCGCGGCAGGCGCCAGGAGGGCGAGTGCTGATTCCGGGAAGTCGGTATTGTGCGCGCGGTGTTGGCAGTTCGCCGACGGTCACACGAGTCCACACAGACCAGCCTTGAAAGGGACCGCTGTACACGGTATTGTGGGTCTGGCTCCCGAGTACCTGACTAATTTGAGGCGCCGCCGAGGTTAAGAAGGGCTTAGCAATCTTGACCTCGTGCCGCATATACGGAGCAGGGATCTATTCTTCTACGCGTCCGGAACGCAATCGCCAGCCTTGTTGTTGGGTGCGACTGCCTGTGTGGTGTCGAAGGCCAGCTTACAGTGCACGCTGTAGGGATGCGGTGCACACGTGAAGAGTGCATTCGGACGGCGGCGTCTTGTAAACACGCACTCGGAAAACTTTGTCTTGTAGAGAATAAGTTTGAAGGACAAGGAGGGCCATCAGTCTCCCACGCGGACAAACTTTGAGTACAGCTGCACTACGTGGTGTCGATGCCCCTGCTTCCGAGATATTTGCGGCCTAGAGACGCCCTTGGGATTTGAGGCGGCCTAGCGATAACTTGTTCGGGCCTGGCGTGTTTTGCTAAGCCCGTCACTAACTACGGAGAAATGAGAGAGCAACGGAGTTTTGGCGAAGAAGGAAAAGAGCTTTGTTTTCCAATATGTTTATTTTTAAGAGCAAGCCCATCCCTGTGGGTTGTGGCTTAACAAACGGTTGACTCTGATTGGCAACTGAACCTGTGGGACGGGCCAACGTCCCTACCGCCTTTTTTTCTTTGTATATTTGGGCTATAAAAATCGGGACGACATGCTGTCCCTCAGACTTGGCTGAAATCAGGATTGCTGATAGATCAGTGAGGCTCCGTACCATGTACGTTAGACTTGGCTGAGATCAGAATTGCTGATAGATCAGTGAGCCTCCGTACTATGTACGTTAAAACGAGTCTGGGCTCTAACAGTCATTGAGACAATCGAAGAGTTAGACTTTGTTTCTCAATTGTTCAAGTTTGTAATGTATTTGTTTTACCTGCCATGTATATAGAAAAGCTTACCTATAAATATTTCTTGTACATCTAATTTCCATCGCTTCCTGTCTGCGTTTGATGAACAACTGCCGATCATCGTCCGAGAAGCTTGAAGTTGCAACGGAGAAGCGAGGACAACAGAGAACGAACGAAACTTTACTGGCGCAGCACGAGAGGATCGGCAAGCCCCACAACGAGCAACGAGCAGCGAGCCAGGCGCAAGGCATCAGAGGGCCACCAGCCAAATCCGCAAGGGTTCAAGCAATTCATCTGGACGAGGACGTCAGGCGGCGCCCCCAGCAGCAACGGATGAGCGGGATTCCTTGCGATTTGTCTAAGTTGGCATGGCTGTTCAGTGAGGTTAATGGTGTTCACGCGCAGAACGGCAAACGCGATTGCAGCTAACGTAAACATTGATACTGCATTTGAACAAAGAGAAGGTCAGAGACGGCAGGAACTGCAATGCGTCGGAGAGACCGAGTCTGAGACGTCGGATACTGAAATGGATAGTGAGACGCAAGGCGCTGCTCAGGCTCCGAACACGACAGATCCAGAGGCCATGGCGGTGAGACGCCTGGAGCTGGAGCTGGAAAAGGTGCGCCTGCAGCTAGAGTGCGAGCGCATTTCTCTACGGAGAGTGGAGCTTGAGCAGTCGGGCAGGCCGCCTTCAGTGTCGGAAGGAAGCGATCGCCACCGTGACATCACGGATGGAATAGCGCAATGTGCTAAAGTGCTTAAGGCATACCGGTTGCCGTGTGACGCTGATGTTCCGATATGGTTTGATGAGGTTAAAAAGTTGTTTTCATCTTTTCAAGTACCAGAGCACAGCCGTGTACATTTGATCATGCCTGCGCTGGCCGAGCGGGTTCGTTATCTGTTGCGTGGCCAAAATGACGAGGAATGTACAGACTATGAGACTGTAAAGAAGGCGGTATTAGATGAACTTAAGCTTACGCCAGCTAAATACTTGGAGAGGTTTGAAAAGGCATCTAAACGAAAGGAGGAAACTTGGGCTCAGTTCGCGTCCCGCGCTAGAATTTATTTGGCATATTACCTTCAATCTCGCAATGCAAACACCAAAGAAGCTATGACGGAGCTTATGGTCGCTGACCGTATGAAAGCCAGTCTAAGCTCAGAAGCCCTTGAATATGTTCTTTTGCGGGAGGGCGAAGATTGGTTTAAGCCAGTGGAGGTGGCGAAAGTGCTCGAGACTTTCGAGCAAGCTAAAGGGAAAGGACGGGCAACTAAGCCAGCCGCAACAGCCTCACTGCTGCAGCACTCGAAACTAGCTAGCCCGCAGTGGACATATTTAAAATGCCACGTGTGTCATGTACAGGGTCACCTAGCCAGAGGCTGCCCAAAAGCTTCAAATAAAGAACAGCAGGGGAAGGCGCCGACAGTGCAAAAACAAAGCGTACAGAAGGTTGCTGTTGTAAGTGAAGAACCTCCACCAGAGCAAGAAAGGGTGCTAAGCGCTAGAGTACAAGTCGTAGCTCAAAATGCTAATTCAGGGAGGTCAAAGCTGGACCTTATCCCTATCATGTGCGGGGATATAGCAACGGAAGCTGTGTTGGACACAGGTAGTGAGATAACGGTCGTCCGTAAAAGTATGTTGCCCGTCGTTTTACAGGAACCATCAGGAACAGTAAGACTCGAGTCGGCATTCGGAAACACCATTCGAGCTAACCTAGCTACGCTGCCCGTAGGCATGAATCGCCCGGGGGCTGTGATACAACCGCAGAGGATCGATCTGGTGTGCGCAGTTACAGATGAACTTGCAAAAGGGGTTTACTGCCTGCTGTCAAAGGAAGATGGGGAACTACTACAGGCGCAGGAAAAAGAGGAGTTTGCATGAGAAAATATTCCGCGGGTAGCCAATTCCGTTGGGGTTCGATCAGTCGAAATAGTCGATAACACTGACCCAGACTGCGGTCTAAGTTGTGAAGAAACGACAGACAAAATCCCTGTATTGCAAGAGAATAGTTTGATACAAGATGTCACTGGGGTGCCCAGTCAGTGGGAGGAATTTCGAGCTGCTCAGCTTGCCGATGAAAGCCTGAAAAAGGCCTGGTATGATGCGAGAAACGGCAAAGCTGACACGTTCGTGTCAGACGGACTTTTGTACCATTGGGATTCCTTAGCGGGAGTCAAAGTCAGACAACGGGTCCTACCAGAAGAAAGACGCAATGAGGTAGTGCCGCTCCGATCCCTGACCGCGAGGGCCACATGTGAGGCTTTACTGGAAATTTTCAGTCTTACTGGAGTGCCGGAAACGATCTGTTCAGACCTAGGTACTAACTTTAAATCTCAACTGCCACAGTTAATGTTAGAAAAACGGGGCTGTCCACCTAGGTTCTCCACTGCCGAACACCGTGAGAGCAACGGAGCGGTTGAGAGATGGAACAGAGTCCTCAAAAATAAGTTGTATCATGCAAGGGAACGGGACCGAAGAAAGTGGGACAAGCTGATCCCATTTGTTCTGTGGGCGTATCACGAAGTGCCGCATGATACCACCGGGGCGGCGCCGTTCAGGCTATTGTACGGTAGAAGCCCAAATGGGCCCCTATCAATATTGCAGTAGACTTGGACGGGTGAAATCGCGTTGCCCTCAACTCTGAGAGAGAAACCTGCCAAGTATTTGCAGCAGCGGCGGGAGCAACTAGAACTAGCCGCGAGTGTAGCTGAGTTGACAAGCACCGATTTCCAGAGCAAATATGCTGAAGTTTACAATAGGAGGGCACGGACTAACGAATTTAATGTCGGGGACCAAGTACTCCTCTTTGACACAGATCGGGCAACCAAGATAGATGCCATAGAAGGTCTTGTGCCACCTCACACAAAGAAAGAGTTGCGAAGTCTGTTGGGGCTTTGTGGGTATTATCGGGACTATGTCTCAAATTACGCCGACGTGGCGAGCCCGCTTACAGCTTTGACAAGGCGAGGGGTTCGTAATTCAATTCCATGGTCGGAAGATGTGCAGTGCGCGTTCGAAAGTCAAAAATTAGCTCTCTGTCAGGCTGTCGCTATGAACACTCCTGAGCGTCATCAGCCGTACTGGCTATTCACTGATGCGTCGGCGACGGCGGCCGGTGCCTGTTTAGCTCAAATGTCAGCGGACGAAAAAGAAAAGCCGATCGCTTTTGCTAGCCATCGCTTTAACCCGACACAGGCGCGCTGGTCGACTATAGAGAGGGAAGCCTTTGCTATTATTTGGGCACTCAAGAAATTTGACTACTGGCTTTTCGAAGCAGTGGTGAATGTTGTCTCTGATCATAACCCATTGTCATATTTGACAACCAGCACCCCTCAGGGGGCCAAGTTAGCAAGATGGGCGCTTTCACTACAGCGCTACAATGTAACGGTGCGTCACCGGAAAGGAACAAGTAACGCCAATGCTGATGCATTGTCAAGGCACTCGAATCGTTCATGGGAGCCAACCGAGTAAAGAGCAGAAAAGAAAGGATAGACAGAAACAGCCATGCCAGCTGGGACAGGCGTGAATGTTCCCGTTCACCCGAAGGATGTGTGCGTGGGACAGTTCAGCCTTGATGGAACTTTCTGTGGTTGTTGTCGTCCATGTGTGTGAGGGTTATAAGACTGTGGACATACTATGTATATAACCTGCATATGTCACTTTTCTGCTGCTGTGCAGTGCAGTGCGTCGGAAAGTGTTCCTGTACTTACATGAGTATTTCTTTTGCATGCTCACTGCCATGAATGTGTTGAGCTTTCGCCCTTTTCTTTTATCGCTGTGAGAAAATTGTTTTTTTTTTCGTGGTCCTTTCAGTTCATTTTCCTGTTCCTTACGGGCTCCGCAGCACCCGTGTTGGGCAGCGTATGTCAATTTTCTTTTACGGAACCTTCAGAGCCTAAAGTCTAGGATACAGCGCCCTTTGGCTGGGCACATTGTGAGCCCAGTATTCTCTTTAGGAGGGACGTGTAAAGTCGCTCTGATTGTTCGTGTTCTTAAGTGTCACGAATCGGCCACGTGCTTTGTGTATAGAGAGGAGATTCACTTCCCCCCCCATGTCAGCGGGGCAACCGTTTCTGTGTTAGGTGGGGTCACAGGGACCGCGCGGTGTTGGGTGACGCGTCGCGGCAGGCCCCAGGAGGGCGAGTGCTGATTCCGGGAATTCGGTATTGTGCGCATGGTGTTGGCAGTTCGCCGACGGTCACACGAGTCCACACAGACCAGCCTTGAAAGGGACCGCTGTACACGGTATTGTGGGTCTGGCTCCCGAGTACTTGACTAATTGGAGGCGCCGCCGAGGTTAAGAAGGGCTTAGCAACCTTGACCCCGTGCTGCATATACGGAGCAGGGATCTATTCTTCTACGCGTCCGGAACGCAATCGCCAGCCTTGTTGTTGGGTGCGACTGCCTGTGTGGGGTCGAAGGCCAGCTTACAGTGCACGCTGTAGGGATGCGGTGCACACGTGAAGAGTGCATTCGGACGGCGGCGTCTTGTAAACACGCACTCGGAGAACTTTGTCTTGTAGACAATAAGTTTGAAGGACAAGGAGGGCCATCAGTCTTCCACGCGGACAAAGTTTGAGTACAGCTGCACTACGTGGTGTCGATGCCCCTGCTTCCGAGATATTTGCGCCCTAGAGACGCCCTTGGGATTTGAGGTGGCCTAGCGATAACTTGTTCGGGCCTGGCGTGTTTTGCTGAGCCCGTCACTAACTACGGAGAAATGAGAGGGCAACGGAGTTTTATGGAAGAAGGAAAAGAGCTTTGTTTTCCAATATGTTTATTTTTAAGAATAAGCCCATCCCTGTGGGTTGTGGCTTAACAAACGGTTGACTCTGATTGGCAACTGAACCTGTGGGACGGGCCAACGTCCCTACCGCCTTTTTTTCTTTGTATATTTGGGCTATAAAAATCGGGACGACATGCTGTCCCTCAGACTTGGCTGAAATCATGATTGCTGATAGATCAGTGAGGCTCCGTACCATGTACGTTAGACTTGGCTGAGATCAGAATTGCTGATAGATCAGTGAGCCTCCGTACTATGTACGTTAAAACGAGTCTGGGCTCTAACAGTCATTGAGACAATCGAAGAGTGACACTTTGTTTCTCAATTGTTCAAGTTTGTAATGTATTTGTTTACCTGCCATGTATATAGAAAAGTTTACCTATAAATATTTCTTGTACATCTGATCTCCATCGCTTCCATATCTGCGTTTGATCAACAACAGCCGATCATCGTCCGAGAAGCTTGAAGTTGCAACGGAGAAGCGAGGACAACAGAGAACGAACGAAACATTACTCCCGCCTTGCAAGACCCAGCATAAGTATGTGTCAACCTCATCGCCATAACTACTTGCTAGTCACGTTCCTTGAGCTACTTCTTGAGAAGACGCATCACGCCACCTGAAATCACAGGCCTTTTTGGTTTCGTAGAGCGTTCTTGGGGACACGCAAAAAGGATGTGCAAATTACTGAAGTCTGAAAAATGGCGCCAAATACGACTATACAATTACTGCCTGATAGTACTCGTTGAAGAAAGACCCCTGCAAAAAAGACCGAATGCTGCGCGACTACAAGAGACTTGCTGGGCAATCTACAGAGTTCCTGTGGCAACGCACCAGGATCTTCTTCCCGAATTCGTGCGCCAGGATCACCAGTGCCAACGTAGTCACCACGCTTGGGGAGGCTACAATTCCTGACCAAGTTAGGAGGACCCTTGAAAAAGGCGCGAAGTACAGTTTTGAGCCAAAGCTTACTGCTCCAGAGCTCCTAGCCATGGGTAGAAGCATAGATGACAGGGTTGAGGATCAAGGCCTTGAACGAGTTGTCGGTGAAGCCGTGGACTGCGTCGTAAAACACGCACCGAGTGGAAAATGAGGTACGCCTCCCATAGAGAAAATTGTAAAGAGCCTAAAGAATGATGGGCTTGAAGTTCTACAGGCAGATAAAGAATGCGGTTTTGTTGTTCTGCCTAAAAACCTTATGAACCAGAAATCCAAGCACGCTATTATTAAGAATTTCAAAGCTGTTCCCTTCGACCCGAAAAAGCAAAAGAAGCCGCGGAGAGGAGCTCCCCAAGTGTGAAGCGAGGAGGTCTGACCGGCGCCGGCCCGGCGGATGCGTCACTTCTTGTCTCAACGTGTCTCTCAGCGCGTCCGTGTCCCGCCGTCACGTGCGCCTCTGACGAGGCGTTCCTTCTTGCCCTCGACTCCGAGAGTATAAAAGCAGCTGCCCCCGGACGCCAACAGAGAGGCTCCGAATTCTTCCCTCGAGTAGCGTGCTCTCCCGTCTCTCCACTTTGGTCGAACTGACCGGCCGCTCTTTTGCGATGCTAGAATAAACAAGTTGTTCTGTTAGCAGTCGACTCATGCTTTGCCAGGACCTTCAGATGCTTCCAGTTGTGCCCCAGGCCGCCAGGCCAACGCTACCCTTGGGCTTGCGACCCAGATGCAACAACAGGCTCAAGCTGGGACGCGCCGCTAGGAAAAGTCCCGGCGGCTATGCTACTCGCTCTCGCGATAACCGATGGGCCAACTCGCGAGAGCTCGGGCAATCTCCTTCGGCTTGGGCCTCCGATGAGTGCGGCTCGGCGTGGTACGACCTCGCGCGAGCACTAGGCACCCGTTCTTCGGCTTAGCGTCGGGATAGGAACAACACGAGGTACGCGCTCCCCGCACAGGCAAAGGCACCGTGCGTGAGCTCAGTCCTAGTCACAAAGGTGTCGGCGGACGAGAGGAAGCATGTACGTACCGGGCGCAGTCCCAAGGAGTAAGAGAGTCGCTACCGTCACGGCAGTAGCCACCAGGGGCCGCTTCGTGACGTCACTAGCTCCGCCCTCGCCGCGAACCACCGTGAGTGGAGCGCCACCGCTAAAACTGGTTCGGAGCGAGAACGAAGTGGCTTACGGATTGCAGACATGGGTGAAATGCGCCCGCGCACTGGCGCGTCGAATTCCCCAAATCCCCACATCCTCCTCTCCTTAATTGCCCCCCTACCAGTCTGGCGAAGAAGCTGGTAGGGGCTAATGCACCAAAGACAACTGAGCCTTTCATGCACTAGCTAATTGCTACCTCAGCCCAACAAGCACTATGCGTACAAAAAAACATACCTAATATGATAATGGAAAAATAATAAAAAATACACATTAAAATACAAGAAAAAGATGCCGCGAAGGGAGGGAAGAAATATTAACAAAAGAGTCTGCTGCTAGCGCGGGACAATGTCCGGGGTGCGAAGAGAACGCGGCGCGTATAGTTCTGTGGCTAGGGCGGTGGCTGAAGTCGCGGGAGTTGCGAGCGTAGGCTTGATTGCAGACCACGTAACGTAGGAACGGGCTCACCGTTGTTCCATCGGAGTTGCCGGCGAGACCGATGAGTGCCGCTTTCGTGGTGGTGGTGGTCCCAAACTCCAGGTGGACGGGGCAGGACACTACCAGGTCAGCTGGCCACGCCGCCGTATGCAGGATGGATGGGCAGCCACAGCGGCGGCTGCAGGGCGTTCGCACGGCGTCGGCGACAACAGAGAGCCGAGCTCCTGGCGTGATGTCGTAGGGTCCCGTCCACCATCGCTATCCGAGGCGATCCGATGGAGTTGGTGCGGCTTCTTCAGCTTGCTTCAACGAGCAACGGCCCCCCACGCACTCACGCACGCACGCACACACACGCAGGCGCACACTCTCCTCGTGGTACCGCGCATCACCCGTCCGCCGAGCCGCCCGTCGTCCACAACGCGCCGCGCCGATCCAGGCGCGAAGCTTCCCTCTCTCCCGCACCAACGAGTCAAAGGGACCACTGGTGGTGGTGGTAAACGTTTATTACTTGAGCCTTTTTACATCATTACTTGTGAGGGGGCTCAGGAGCGCGTAGGGTGTCCGGGAGTTTGTGGCCCTCGGCGACCCTCAGAGCCCAGTCCACCAACCGTATTTGGTCGGCTGGGTTGGAGCTAGACACCGCGGTCTCCCATCCCTCGATGTCGGTGAGTTGCCACTCAGAGGGTGGCTGGAGCTCAGGGCATAAGAACATTATGTGATGGAAGTTGGCTCTAGGCGCGCCGCAGAGCGTAAATTCCTGTCGATATAGGCTTGGATGAACCAGGGCGAGAAAAGCTGGAGAAAGAAAAGTTTGTGCCTGAAGCTGGCGCCAGGTACTTTGTTGGAATTTCGTTAAGGATTTATCTGGGGGAGGCTATCTCAACCGCATTTCGCGGTAGTGGAGGGTGATCTCGTGATATTCGATCAATCGGTCTCTGGCGTTATCCAGGTCATCGGATGGCGTGGCTCGGTTGACGGCTACTCGAGCGATAGAATGGGCCATCTCATTGCCTGGATGGCCTGCGTGCGCTGGCACCCAGATGAGCTTAATTGGTCTGAGGGGGGTCTGATGATTGAGAATTTTCAGTGCCGGTTCATGAACTCGGCCTTTCGAGTAGTTGCGGATTGCAGTTTTGGAATCGCTAAGGATAACCTCGGCAGCAGTGGTTGAGATGGCCAGCGCTATGGCAGCCTCCTCCGCCTCTATGGACGTGCGCGCCTGTATTGTGGCAGCTGTGATGTAACCAAGCTGATGTGACACTGCACTTACGGCATAGGCTGGTTTCTGTGGGTAGCTAGCGGCGTCGACACACACAGTGAGGTGGTCGTGCTGGTGTTGTTTGTAGAGGGCTTTTGCCCTGGTCTGCCTGCGTGCCTCGTGATGCACGGGGTCATGTCTTTAGGCAAGGGGAGAATAGTGATGCAGTTTTGTATGTCCGATGGTAAAGGACATGTCTGATGGGTCTTGGAAGTCGGGATTAATCCTAGTTTGTCCAGGATGTGCCGACCTGTTATGGTGGAGGACAGCCTCTCAATTTGGGCTGTGCGATGGGCTTCCGTGAGTTCATCAAATGTGTTATCTACCCTCATGCGAAGGAGGCGCTCGTTTGGCGTGTGCCTGGGGAGGTTAAGTGCTATCTTATACGCTTGACGTATAAGGGCATCCACTTTTTCCGTTTCCGCCCGGTTGAGATGTAGGTATGGGAGCGAGTATAGTACTCTGCTTGTGACAAAGGCCTGCACTAACTTTCTCAAGTCATGCTCCCTCATCCCATAGTGTCGTTGTTCTGCATACTGCCGTTGTTCTGCATGACCATGCCAAGCACTCGTAGCTGTGTGACCTCTGGAATGGAGTACGTCCTCATGTGGATACGGATGCTGGGGTTTGGAGTTGGGTCTGTGCGACTCTTTGGGGGGTGAAGAACAAGAAGTTCGGACTTGGTGGGGGAGCACGCGAGGCCTATTGCCATAGCCCGCTCCACCACCACATCGGCCACTGCTCGTAAGGTCGCCTCCATGTCGCCTATGCTCCCTGTAGTGGTCCACAATGTAATATCATCTGCATACTAGGAGTGCGATAGGTTGGGAATATTTGCCAGGTCTCTGGCCATGGGAATGAGAGTAAGGTTGAAGAGGAGTGGCGAGAGCACTGACCCTTGTGGTGTGCCTCTGCTACCCAGTTGAACCTTGTCTGTTGTCAGTTCTCCCACGGTGAGGACCGCAGTCATGGCCTGTAGGAAGGCTGTGACATAGGCGTGAGGTCTCCCGCCTACGTGTAGATCGGATAAGGCGTTCAGCACTGCGGCATGTTCCACATTGTCAAAGGCCTTGGTCAGGTCGAGTGCTAGTGTGACTCTTGTGCGTTTGGCATGCCGGGGGTGCAGGACTTCTTCAGAGAGCTGAAGCATGACGTCTTGCGTGGATAGATGCCCGCAGAAGCCAATTATTGTGTGAGGGAAGAGATTATGTCTTTGCATATGCTGTTGGAGTCTTTCTAGTATGACATGTTTGAAGAGCTTACCTAGACATGAAGTGAGTGAAATTGGACGTAGCTTTTTTAGATCTAGCGGCTTGCCTGGCTTGGGAATAAAGGTTATCTTGACATGGGTCCACTGTGGTGGGAGGGTTCCTGCGGCCCAGTGCCAGTTAAAGAGTTGGGTTATCGCCTGTATCGACCTGTCATCAAGGTTTCGAAGGGCTTTGTTCGTGATGTTATCCTCCCCTGGCGCGGATGTGGTTCTGAGCTTATGTAAGGCTGCGCGGACTTCCCAGACAGTGATGTCTGCATCTAGTTCTGGATTGTCCTGGCCAGTGTAAGGAGGTAAGGGGACCCTTGTGCTGTCCGTCAGATATAGGGTTTGCAGAGAGTCCAGTAGTGCTTTGTCTTCCGCTGGGTTGCTGTGCAACAGCCGCGAAAGACTCTTGCGCTGTTGGATCTTGTTATTTTCGGGGTTTAGCAGGCATCGCAGGAATGACCACGTGCCCTTTAGGCCTAAATTCGCACTCATGCGGTCGCAGAGCTGCCCCCACTGTTGGCTTGTTAGGTGTGTTGCGTGCTCTTCTATTTCCTTGACAAGGGCCGCGATTCGGGTTTTGAGTTTGCGATTGTGTTTATTGGCTAGCCAGCGTTTCTGTAAACTGTTGTGTGCCTCCCACATGTGTAATAGCCTACTGTCTGCGAGTTCTGAGTCTGACGCGGTTGGTACCTGGGATGTGGCCCTTGTGGTATCTGCCATTAGTTGCTGCACCCACGTGTCCAGGTCATCGATGGTTTCAGGTGCGGCTGCTCTAATCCTTCGAAATTTGTCCCAGTCAGTGACGGTGACTTGGCGGCGTTGTGTCTTGGAGAGCGTACGGGTAGGGATGTAGGTTCTAAGGATGAAGTGGTCACTGCCCAATGAGTTTAGCGTATTGAGCCATGTACCATTGGGTATGTGCTTAGTGAGAGTAAGGTCCGGGTGTGTGTTATGTTGGACACTGTTGCCGATCCTTGTGGGAAAATTAAGATCGTTGAGGAGCGAGAGCCCCTCATTTTGGATGAGCGTCCATAGCGTGGTACCCTTCCGGCAATTCTTTCTGTATCCCCAGGCGGTGTGGTTTGCGTTGGAGTCACCCACTATTACTAATGGGTTCCTTCCGCAAATGTCTAAGGTTTAACGTATCGCCGTTACTAGCGGGGATGCAGGGCCCTTGGGGGGGGGGGGGGGAGGCTGTAGATGTTGAGCGCAAACAGACTGGTGTCGTGTCTGTGTTGGGGAAGGAGTTCTATGAGCACTCCATCAATGTCCGGAATATCAAGTGGATGGAGCTTAGCTGTATAATTTCGGTGTACCAATGTGGCTACCCTGCTGGAGGTATCGGCTATCTCAAAAAGTGTGTAATTAAGGATTTTGCGGGCCCTTGTGTTTCTTGAAGTGCTTTAATTGTGGGCGTTTGATCTGTGGGCAGGGATTGTAGGTGGAGTTGGAGGTTGCTGCGCTTAGCCCTGTAACTCCGGCAGTTCCACTGCCATACCACGGCCCCGTCAGGCCGTGCTGCCATGATGATGACTGTGGAGGGACTCGGCTACGGAGGCCGAGGTTGTAGAATTTGAAGCTAGCAGCCCATTGAGCTGAGTTTGTATCTAAGGCACGGTTGCTTCCTGAGTGCCCTGCCGTTTCTCGAGCGCCGTGAGTCTATTAGCTATATTTGCCATCCAGGCAGCATTTTCTTTCTGCATGGCCATGAGGCTTTGTTGCATGCTTTGGATAGCGTTTGCAAAGTCTGTCATGGAAATGGTGCTGTTTTGGGAATATACTCCGCTACCGTCAGTCTGCGCACGGCGCTTCGGGGGGGGGGGGTGATTCCTAGTGGGGGACGTTGCTTGTGACGGAAGGTTAGATGCCTGCGGCACAGAGGGTGGTCTTACAGAGGGAGCCCTAGCGGCGGGTGGTGGATTAGGAGACTCGGTTCTGCGCGTATGCATGTCGCGCTTAAGCAGTGATTGAATTTGTTCACGTAGTTCGGCGATTTCGGCACTTTGTTTCTGAAGCTAGGCCCTGAGCTCCTTATTTTCCCGCTCGAGAGATGGGGACCGCGGCCTCCAGCTCACCTGTTTCGTGGACTGAATCTCCGCCCCAGGTAGAGGAGGGTAGGAGGTGGAGCGGCTCCGGGTCCGGCCGCGCCCGCTGGTGGATGGGGACCTGGACCTGGACTGCGTCCTGGAGCGAGAGGCCCTGGCTGACTTCTTCTGGGGGTCCGAGAGAAGCCTCGTGCGACTGCGGGAGCTGCGTTGTTGGGTGGAGTCGGGGGTAGCCTTTTTCTCGATCAAAGCCACCTTGCCGGTGGCGGGTGGAGACTTGGTCTTGCCGGTGTGGTCAAACCGCACCTTACACTTTTTGCACCCCGTGAAATGCACCTCTCCACAGAGGATGCACTTGGCGTTATAGGTGGGTGGCTTGACGAGTTGATGCCCTACTCCGCATCGCGGGCAGCGGTTGCTCTTGGGGTGCGGACATACGTCCACTCTGTGCCCTACCCTCCAGCAGTTGTGGCATGCCTCCACTTTGGCCTTGAAATGGTGGTAGGCATATAGAGTCCCATAGAAGTTCAGCTGCTTCGGGAACGCTTGCGCATTGATGAAGGTGATTAAGAGAGACTTGGTTTTGCCCAGAGGTCTTGCGTCAGTGATCGTGTACTGGGAGCTCTTATTCATAGCTACCAAATCTTGGATGATTTCTTCTGGATTTTGGTTGTATAGCTGTCACCCCCCGCGCTGCCCGACACGCCAATTACCTACCCCCTTCTTGGCAAAAAAAGACAGGAAAAAAACGAAAACGAGAAGAAAAAGAAACACACACAAGAAAACAAGAATGTTCAAATTAAGTCTATGTACAAGTAACAAGAAGGAACTATACAGCTGTACACTTAAAACATTAAAACAATAATTACACTCAGCATGCGTACCCAAACAAAAAAATAAAAAAATGCACATTGCTACTACACACTGCTAACAACTGTAGCAGAAAGCTGGGCTGGGGCCAGCTTCTTTTCGTGCACTAGCCGCAAAGAAGGTAACCCACTGAGGCTAAGCAATTTTACTGAGGGCCTTCGGTGGCGGAAAGAGTCCGCCGTGAGGCGCGATATCACACAGGTGACCGTTTCCTCAGGTTGTACCGGTGCGTGGTCCGAATGCGGTCCTTCGCCCCGGGTGTGCCCTGTTGCTTGCGCGTGGTGCCACTGGGCACCGGCGCGAGCTCGTCGGACCGTGACGCAAAGGCTTTCAGGTCGGCGATATGGGCACGGCTGAGTTTTCCCGAAGGGGAATCCTTCAGCAAGTACGCGAGCGGAGACCAAACTTTCTCTACTCGGTACGAACCAAGCCACTTAGGAGCGAGCGAGGCTGAGAACCCATTGCTCGCGTCGCTAAGAGCGTGGTTGCGCTTCAGCACTAAATCACCTACCTTAAATGAAAGATGACGATGCTTCCGGTCGTACTGAGCCTTCTGCTGGGCCCTGGCCGAAGTCAAACTCTGCCTTGCTCTACAGAGAGCCCGACAAAGCCTGTCCGGAAGTGTTGAAGCGTACGCAGAACAGTCTGCCGGCGCCTCCTCATCCCCGAGCTGACATTGAATGACACTGGTCACCGGATTTGCTAGCTCCCTTCCAAAATTGAGGAAAGCGGGAGAGAAACCACTCGAGCGATTCTCGGCGGTTCGGATTGCGAACGCGAGCTCACTCAAGTGGTCTGCCCAATCCTTTTGACTCACGGCAAAGGCCGCCAACATTGGTTTGAGGGTTCTATTGACCCTCTCCGTCAAATTGGACTGGGGATGGTAGGGCGACGTGGTGCAGTGATTAATTCCCAGGGAACGGCACGTAACACCAAACACCCGAGTGGTGAAATAGGACGCGTTGTCCGTAATTCGTCTTTTCGGAAAGCCGAACCGACAAAAAACTTCCTGTAGCCTCTCCAGCACCGCTCGCGCGGTCACTTTTCGAAGCGGAAACAACTCCACCCATTTCGAAAAATGATCGACGACTACCTTCAGGTGTGTGAACCCGTGCTTACCACTGGGGAACGGCCCCACGTTGGGCGCCAGTGTGGGGTCTTACTGTCTCACAGGAGCACCGACCACCGCGGGTTCGAGCTTAGCGAGCCACAAGGCCGCGTCAGCCGTCAGCCTCTAGCGCCGCTGCGCATGAGCTCAGGCCACAAGGGGCTACCGAGCGACGCACGAAAGAACACAGTATTGCCCTAAGTTGACGGAAACCGTTTATTGTCTCCAATGGCACCCAACACTGCACGAACGCCCGGTCCCGGGACGGCGGGGAACCAAAGGGGTCCCGCACCAAGGGCGAAAAATACAGTTAGGGGCGCCTGTAGCACGTCGCTGCGAGAGCACAGGCTCAAGCTGGGACGCGCCGCTAGGAAAAGTCCCGGCTTCCGTACAGCGGCATGGCGACAGCAACGGGGGGCGGCGTTTCGACGCTCGTGGCGGCGTGGGATGCGGCCTCTGCGGCGGCGAGCATAAATGCAGGCCTCTGCTCAACCAGGTTAGGATCCTGCGCAAGTGCAATAACGAAAAAGCACGAGAACTTCTAGAGGCATACTATATAAAAAAGAAGGGACAAGCATGCATCAGTGACACATCGGTCATTCTTTACAATAGGGAGGCACGTTTCCTAGATAATGTCTAGCTGAGCCGCGCCATTGTTTTTTTCTGATTTTGTGTTTTTTCTTCTTTTCTGCTGCTGATACCCTGACGCGCCTGCGCTGGCATGGTCTGATATTTAAGTGTTTTCCTCGAATAAACCTCAGTTACCTTGCGCCTGTCCTGTCTTCTTCCTTGTGATCGTCTACAAAGCGCAACCAATCTTTCCAAATGGCAAAGTTCAAGTTGGAAACGCTGCAGCATCCGCTATACAGCCCAGACCAGTCGTCTCGAGACTTCCACATTTTGGGGCAACTGAAAAAAAAAAAACAGCTCAAGGGAATCTGATTCGTGTCGGACGATGACGTGAAAGAGTCAGACTTTTTGAAGCAGCAATCCAAGGAATTTTATGAGACGGTATTCGCGCGACTGCTTAGTCAGTGGGAGAAATGTCCAAATGCTCATGGCGGCTACTTTTAAATAAAGCACCCCGTTTGTCATATATTCCCATTGGCTCACTTTCATTTGCCATGCGCTCCTACATTTGCAGAACTGCTGCTACCTATATATGCTCTCTCTTGCGACTATAATTTCTGTGCAATTACAATACATGACCGGTGACAGCTGCTGCTCAATACATTGAAACAAAGGGCAGCGTCGTTTAGATTTTATGCGAAGCATATTAACGTAGGTTTCGGGCCTTCGCGCGACGCCCGGCGGTGGCCACCATTGACCCTGAAGTGGGGTCACGTGACATGACGTCACGTGATGACGTCACACAGGCTGCAGATGGGGCCTCATATCGCGCCGTCGGTCGCCTCCCGGCGGTGGCCACCATTGACCTTCAAGTGACCTTCAAGTAGGTCACGTGACATGACGTCACGTGATGACGTCACACCGGCTGCAGATGGGGCCTCATATCGCGCCGTCGGTCGCCTACCGCCGGTGGCCACCATTGACCCTGAAGTGAGATCCCATGATGTGACGTCACGGGATGACGTCACACCGGCTGCAGATGGGGCCTCATATCACGCCGTCGGACGTCGCCCGGCGGAGGCCTCCACGCTGCGGTTCGCGCCGTCGCGCGCGACGCGGCGGCGGCGCCACCATCGCTGCATCGCGTGGCTTAACTTTGATAAGCCTCCATTTTTTTCCCTGGCCGTTGCATATGTACAAAAATGTAAACAAGCTTCTTGTATGACAAAGTTTGATTAAAATATTCGTCCTCAACTGGTTCATATCAGCAGCATGTACTGCATTGCTGGTTTCGAACTGATATATTTATAAAGTTCCAGTGATATTTTCTTTACTTATTAAATAGACAAAGACATGGAATTGCATTGATATCAGTTATTTGGGGCACAATTTCTGGGATATAAGAGTATATTATTTTATTAAAAAAACACATATTTTACTTGTCCTGACAGTGCGCAGCGTTCAAGAATTCGTTTGCGGCATCTTTGGATATCGCAATGCAGTTATTATTCATGTATTTGGATTGGATAAACTTTATTAAAGGTCCTGCAGGACGCGCGTCAGCGCGCAGCGGGCGTCTCCCACCCACGCACTTGATCCATCGACAAATTCTATGAGGAGGAGGCCGAGCTGCAACCTTTATCGCCCTCGGACTTTACAGGAACCTCACGCCGAAGCCGATGGCAGAAATGCGCCTGGAGTGTCCCTATATTGCTATTGCAATAAAATGTTGCCTTTAATGCATTTGGAAGATCTGGGTGCTGCTCCTTCATCTTGGCTGTGAAAATGCTCCGCAACACGTGAAAAAAAAATTGGAGGACGCTTAAGCTTCGCCTTCAAGAGTGGAACGCGATAGCGTACCCGTCGACCCGCCAAGGGGTGTAAGATAATGCGCTACGGCGCAGCGATCACTTACGAGGCGCCCCGCATCGGACGCGGTGAGCGTCGAGCAACGCAGTGTTCGGCGCGGCAACGAAACGTGCGCCTGAGCAAACGGAACGAACCAAAGAACTCGGTGTCTCGGAGGGGGGAACGATCTACGCCAGTCGAACGTCGTGATTGGCACGCGCAGAGAGATAGATAGATAGTAATCTAAAGAAAGGAACGGCGCTTGATTCTGCAACCCGTGTGGGAGAACGGCGAAGGGTCGTCATGGGAGAGGGAGTCGTGGCCGCGACGCACCTGGCACAGGTCCACGCACAGCCCCAATGCGCGCGTGGCGCGCCACCTGTCGGGACAGCGCCGTACATTGAGAGGAGGGGGTCTTCTGTGTTTGCCGCAAGATGGCTCTGCGTGTGCGGTAAGCACAGAAGATATGTTGCGGAAACGTGCTTCGCTACTCGTGTAAATGCGACTTCTGTAAGTTACATGCTCATACTTACCGATACACACCGCAGTATAACTTTCTACGGCACGTTTCTAAGGCAACACCGTATTCACTAGAAGCGCTTTTGTACTGCTTTCAAGTACTGAACTCGTGGCTGAGTGGCAGAGTCTCCGTCTCACACTCCGGAGACCCTGGGGTGATTCCCACCCAGCCCATCTTCGCGAAGTAGCTTTTTATTTATAAAGTGCCTGCCGTGATTTATCGCTCACGGCCAACGCCGCGGACGCCGACACCGACGCCGACGACACCGGCTTTTCTACGACACGAGCTCCTTAACGCTATCGCGTTAAAAGGGCAATGCGAGCGCTAAGATCTCGCCCGGTCAGCCCTTAACCGTGGCCTCCGCTGGCGCCATATGGATAGATGAATGTTATGAGCGTCAGCTTTGGAACAGAGTGGTGGGTTGCGCTATCAAGCTCTTGCTATTATACTGTCTAATGTCATACCTAGGTTAAACAAGAAAAAAAAAGAAGAAAGAAAAATACTATGAACTCCCACAACCAAATTTTCTGACCCCCTATTGCGAATTTTGCTTTTGTACGTCTCCGTTTTCTGTCATTTCCCTACTTTTCTTCCACCAATACTCCAGCCGCCTCTTACTAATCCCTATTGCGTACATGTTTACTTTTCCACTGCTCTCGATGAACCCAAGGGCTTCAAGGAGGCCAGTGGTGCCTAAACCAACCGCTGAGCAGACGTCTTCACATTCTAAGAAAACATGCTCCATAGTTTCCCTAGCTTTACCGCAGCAAGCACATGCTTCTTCTTCGTTCTTATATCTCGCTTTATAGGTGCCTGTTCTAAGGCATCCCGATCTCGCTTCGAAAAGTAATGAGCTTCCCTTTGAGTTATCATAAATTGTTTTTCCTGATTTCGTTTTTTCCTCTTAAGTATATAGTTACTCATGGCAGGTTTCTTTTCGATTGCCACCATCCATGAGATTATTTCAGCATCTCTGACTTTCCGCTTGACGTTCTTTGTTGCTGTGTTGCCCACCCTACAGGCCGCCTACTTGCTGGTAAGCTTCCTAGTTCTTTTCCTCCACTGTGAATCAATATTTTTCCTGTACAGATACCTCCACACTTTCCCAGCCCATTTACTTTTTTCCATATTCCTCAGTAGTTGTTCATACTCGATTTTACCATATGAATGGATGGATGGATGGATGGATGGATGGATGGATGTTATGAGCGTCCCCTTTGGAACGGGTTGGTGCGTTGCGCCACCAAGGAGGAAGCAAGAAGACAACATCAGGACCCTCTGAAGCGGGGCGCCTCAGTGAGAGATGGCAAGCCGCCCTCCTGAGCGAGGCAACTGAAGACCAGGAGTGGGCCGTCCAGCAGGCCAGGGCCGTTGCCGAGGATCTCGACGAGAGAGAGAGACATGTAGTCGCCTGCAGAACGACACCATGACTAAATGGCGCCGTGACGCGGGCCCTGACGTCTTCTCAGCGGGTGGTCTCTACTCAACTCCAGCGCGTGTTACTGAGCGCGTCGCCCTGAGGGCAACGTTCCGTCGGTTTCGCTCGGCCTTTGTCTTTCAAGAGCCGCCGAAACCTGCTGGACGGCCCAGGTTTGCTTTCGTGGTCGTAGAATTCCGCCGCAGCCGCGAGTCGCGGCGGAATCGTTGTACTTGTCGAAGCCTCATTGGGGAACTTGGTGCAATCCCATAGGATGTGCGTCAGGGTGGCCCTCTTCCTCGGGCGATGGACCCCTGGCAGCCTAGCCCCGGGCACCAACATCAATAACCGTTGGACAAATAAAGTTTATTCCTATCCTATCCTATGTCCTACCTAGGTTAAACAATAAAAAAGAAACCCTATGAACTCCCACAACCATAGCCGTCGGCTAACAGCGCCCGCTCGGGGTAGTCGGGCGTGAGCGCCACATTGCACTATTTCACTGGGGAGTGCAATCTATATATATGAGACGGCCCGAGGAATACCAGCCTATTTAACAGGCAGAGGGGGGCTAGTTGGTGGTCAGTATTGGAATGCATTATGTAACCACGCAAACGACAACGAGCGAAGAAGGAAACACACAGGACAAGCGCGGATGGGGTTCAACTGCAGTGAACCGTGTTCTTGAAATTTTCCGTGAGAGCGCCTTTGGGTTGAGTTTCACTTTTGAGTTGCTTTCGCATAGATGCCTGCAGTTCGTGGATATTCGCATTGTTATTGCTGGATCCAGTGCGTGCTGGACATATCAGCCTCGCCAAAAAGAAGTATTTTAATCTACCAGTCTGCTCATTCGAAGCTTGTCAAAAGGGGAATAGCAAAAAACTGCATGCGTGCTGCTCTTGATAAGTCCTGCCAGCATGAAATGCAGCATAGAGTGTTTTTTCAGCTACAAAGACTGCACAGCGTAGGATTTCACTGTGAGACGGTCATCTCGGTGCTAGAAGCCCTAGACAAGGAAGCGCGGGGCCCATCAGAGCTCCGCCCAAGCGAAGAGACGCAACGCTGGAGACCTGTTGCCATCCCGTACTACCACCAAATCTCTCACCGCCTCAAGAAGGTGGCTGAAAAATGTGAAGTCCCGGTGGTTTTTACAGTGCCCAAGAAACTGACAGGCATGTGCAACATGGTGCAGGGAAGGAACAAATGAATGAATGCAGTATCAAGCACGTTGACAGGCTCGTCCCATGCATGCCGAATAGAGGTAGTGTACCCGATAGCCCTCCCTTGTGTAACAGCTACATAGGGCAGACGGGGCGGTGTTTAAACATCAGACTGCAGGAGCACCGCACAGGAGTAGATGGATTGGCGGGGGGTGGTAAACTGGCTAAACATTGTCGCCACTGTCTTAATTGCACGCCTACGTTTTGCGACACAAAAGTCTCGAAGATGTTTGCGTCACACCCTAGCCGATAAATCTATGAAGCTCACTGTATAAAACTGCAATCTGGCAGCTGCGTAAGCAGCTCTCCAGTGTCACTGAGTGAAAAAGAGTTAAATTATTTACATAGAAATTTGTGCCATTCACGCCCGCATGCCACTGTCGAGTGATGATTGTCCGATGATTATCAAGTGTGATTATGATACATGTATAAATGTGTGGCTTTCCTGGAGTAAATCGAAGTTCTGCGCTTGTCCTGTGTGTTTCCTTCTTCGTCCGTTGTCGTTTGCGCGGTTGCATAATGCGTTCAAGAATCCCAGCCAGCGCGCACAAATCTCGGAGGCCTTGGTTATGCGTCCACAACTATGAACTAATGCGTTTTATGGCGCAAGGGCCACGTATGGCCAAAACTAAGTTTAAGGAACTATGAACGAATATTGCACGCCTGTTACCGCTGCTTAGTCATGCCTCCACTCCTGTGTAACAATTGCAAGGGATTATGAGCGGATATTTCACGCCTTTTACTACTGCTTCATCATACGTCCAATGCTGTGAAAGATGTGCGAGGAGTTAGCGGATATTGCACGGCCCGGTACTGGCGGTTCCCCAACCGTAAATGAAATTGCCCAGTTGTGCCTATTTTCACTGTTATGTTTGCTACGCTTGTCTTGACTTTATTAATTATGTTACTGAATCGAACACCTATTCGTAATCTGCTATATGGATCGGTGCTGATACTTTATTGTGCAGAGATGAGTCTCCTCCAGCAAGGCCAGCTCTCCGCTACCCCCTCTCGCAAGCAATTTGAGACTTGGCTGAACGAAAACGGACAAGCACAGTAGTCTTTATTCAGGCCCGGAATTTCGGTGGCAGCCAGGTGCCACTACTTGCGCATCTTGCGGCTCGTGTCGGGCGACTCCTTTTTGCCGCCAGCGGCGGGGGCAGCACCTGGAGCAGCAGCAGGGGCAGCGGCGGGGCCCTCCCTGAAGATTTTGCCCGCGAACACCTTCTGGAAGATCATGTTGGCACCGTTGCTCTGCACAGGCGCTGCGCACCAGGCGAGCAGCAGCATCTTTACAAAGTAGATACGCTTGAAGTAGCGGTAGATGCCCACAAACAGGAAATTGAAGAAGACGTTGACCAGTGCGTAGACGATCCAGTAGGCGGTCCACTTCTGCAGCGCCAGCACGTCCGCTCTGTCGATGGCGCGAATGCTGCCCAACACGGGCCACACCGTCGAGATGAACACGGTTGACTTGGCACCGAGCATGTTGGCCATGAAGCCCACACACACCAACGCCACCACGCCTGCGTGTGCACAACAAAAAATTATTGAGGTTCTGCTCATACTCGCGTCTGCATTCATTTTTGACTGTGGCTAAAGGTACGTCCGATGTCTCGATAATAATAATGATCTATTGGCATCCGCTTTGAAACAAGGCAGTGGCAAATAGTCGCCCAACCTGCTTAAGTTGGTCGTTCATGCTTTTCATACTAGAGGCCCTATAACGTAAAACTATTCCAATATGTTTCTATTCCTATCTCCTGACGTCAAATATGCGTAACCACCAACGCAAGCACCGGGCGGTCACCCGCAGCGTTGTCTGAACAGACCAATCAAACGCTCTCCTCGTTCATAGGAGGTCACTTTTGTTTGCTTGAAAAACGAATAACATTGCCTACACTGAGCGGCTTGTCGTATCTAATTGGCTGAGAAGAGGGGAGGAGAATGCTCAAGGGGAGAGGGATTCGATGGGGCCTTACCACTGCACTGAAAGTTGATAACCGGATGAAGAGGGTGGGGCCGGCGTCTACGATTGGTCGGCTTTCCCTTACTTAGCTTGCGGTGGCTGGTCGAAAATCGCGGCGGCATGCAACGGAAGCTCAAGAATGACGCTAAAACGGACCCTCTGCAAAGAAGAGTTGGCAGAATGAGGGGGTAAACGTGCCGAAAGTGCTCGAAAACGTTACACGGCCAAGCAAGAAGTTTTATTATACGCAAATACACCCATGCTCTCCGGCAGGTGCGAGTAGCTAGCGTCTGAGCGATCGGCGGCAGCCATCTTCTATTCCTTTCGGAACGGGGCAGCCTGCGGCTATTCCGAAGAAAATTCAGTTTTGTTCGGCATATTAATGCACCTTTATCGCGTACACGTCACTTTGACGCGGTGATTTCTTGCGGTTTTGTGACGTTGCGTGACAGGCAGGTGAAGTGGGTGCAGCCCGAAAACTTTTTTCCAATAGCCGAGAGCTAATGGCGAAAAGGTGTCGAATCAAAAATAACTGTTTTTCTTTTTTCTGTCAAATCATGCATAATCTGTGTGTACACATCATATCAGATGGGGAGGTATCGCGGTTTTTGTGACGTCGCGTGACAGACAGGTGAAGTGGGGGTGGTCGTAAAAAGTTTTTGACCAATCGTGATGGGCTGATAGCAGAATTGGAATAGAAAAGTTTGGAATAGTTTTACGTTATAGCGCCCTAGCATTTTTGTCTACATCTCCTCTTCATCAAAACTTCTCGATCGAACTTGTAACGCTACCTATGCTTAGCGCTGCCCGACCCTTGTCACCCCTATAATGATAGACCTGTCAAGGCTGAGAAACGTTCAGGCGAGCATTCGCATGTCGACATAATTGCCTTCTTCCCCGCAAAAGCCTCACCCCTTTACGCCCTGAGCAGACACAAAGGGAATGACGAAGAGGAGAAGAAACTAAGAGCAGAAGCTCGTCGACTTCGGAACCTGACAGAGGCATTCCACAAGTTCCCCAAGTTTTCCAAGAAGACATCGACGCTCACAAGACTGAGTGGTTATTTAAGGCCGTCCTGGCCTCCGTGTTAATCAGAACCGCTCGAGACTCGGATAGGTGGCACCAATAAAGTGAATGCAATCTTTTCTCCTTTTCTTTTCTTCATCACGATGCCCGCCTTCATCGTCGTTTCCTGATTCTTGCGGTGAAGACCCACCTCACCCGGTCGAGATCATATCACCCCGCAGTGCCTTATTTGCGGTTTTATTGTTGGCTCCTAAAGCCAACGATAGCACATTTTAAGCACAGAATGGCATCTGCGAATGCTGGCATCATTGCTGGTTTCCAGATTTCACGCACTACCTCATCTTTATTATGGCCCCAAATTGCTCAGTGTTTTATTGCTGCGTTCCACTTCTTCTTTATTTTCAGATTATCTTGAAGGGTGCATGAGTAAGTATTTGCTCTGTTTATCGATGCCTCGTAATTAGTCGTCATCTTATACAGATCATAATTCCCGATTTTTCCGTGCCACATTTAAGTCCTAGATCTTTCGCTGTGTTACCACACATATTCGCAAGCCTCTTGCATTGTCCGCTATAGTAGCATTATGTCGTCCATATATATCAGTCAGGATACCTTCTGTTGCACCATTTGCGCGTTACGCAAATAGGATCAATCAAATCTTAATTTACTGTTTTCCAGTCGTCTTTCTATTCCTTTAACATAGCCCTTTAAAACCATGGGAAAACTTGGGATGGATGGCACGGATGTTAAGAGCGTCCTCTTTGGAACGGGGTAGTGGTTTGCGCCACCAAGCTCTTGTTAACATATTGCCTAAGGTCCTACCCATGTTAAAGAAGAAAAAAAAGCCCACAAAGCATTCCGATAACCAAACTTTCTGAACCCCTACTGGGAACCTTGTTTTTGTGCGCCTCCGTTAATTGTTAGTCGTTTCCATACTTTCGTTCCACAAATCTTCCAATCGGCTCTTACTAATCTCTGTTGCGGACATGTTTACTTTCCCCCTGCTCTCGCTGAACCCAAGGGCTTCAAGGAGGCCAGATGTACCTAAATCGGCAGCTGGGCAGATATCTTCACATTCTAATAAAACGCGCTCCGTCGTTTCTCTAGCTTTACTGCCGCAAGCATATTGATACGGAACAGCCGCCACAGTGTGGCTGCACTGAGGAGGAAGAAGACGACGTGTGCCCGCTTGATATAGCGCCGCCATTTTCCCTTCCGTTAGCTCCTCTGTAAATAAATTGTAAATAGCATTGGGCATCAGCTACACGTAACATTAATTTGGGGGAGGCGGAGGTTCCCCGTACCCGTCATGGAGCTCCGCAGCGGTCGCAACGGCGACAGTGCAACTTCGGCTCCTGCTGGCGGCACTTCATCTACGCAAGTGTCTCCGCCTGCTGCCACGACCTACGTCTCCGTTTCTCCCCCTCGAGATCTTGGTGTTTTCACCGGAGTCGGCAGTCCTGATGTTGACGACTGGCTCCGCTTATACGAACGTGTCAGCACCAGTCACAGGTGGCATCCGACTATTACGCTTGCCAACGCTCTTTTCTACCTCGACGGAGCTCCACTGACATGGTGCCAGACTCACGAAGAGGAGATCTCGAGCTGGGATCTCTTCAAAGAGAAGCTCCGCGACCTTTTCGGCAATCCGTTCGGTCGCCAAGTCAGTGCCAAGAGAGCCCTTGCAACAAGTGTACAGACGTCGGCCGAGTCCTACGTGTCGTACATTCTCGACGTCTTCGCCCTTTGTTCCAAGGCTGACCCGAACATGTATGAGGACGGTAAGGTTAATCACGTTCTCAAAGGCACTGCTGACGACGCCTTCAATTTACTGGTGTTTACGAACGTCACCAGCATCGATACCATCCTCAAAGAGTGCCGCCGTCTCGCGCCTGCTAAAAGCCGCCGGGTATCCCAGCACATCACGCGACTTCCCAACACAGCTGCTACGTCATCCTGTGACGACCTCTTCCACCAACCGTCGCGATGTGACAGCTTGACCCGCATCATTCGTCGTGAGGTCGAAGCGGCACAACCGGCGGCCGCTTCATTCCCGTTACTTGATCATTATTCGGCGACAATCTCCTTGATCCAGGCCGTCATCCGTCAACAGTTGTCCAACGTCGGTCTGCAATCCATTCATTCCGTACGCTCGGAACCTCTTTCTCCACGCCCGTCTCCACCCCGCTCTTCTTACTCCTTTTATGGACAGCGCAACCCCTCCGAATGGCGAACCGTGGAAGACAAGCCGATCTGTTTTAACTGCCGACGCATTAGACACGTCGCTCGCCGCTGCCCCAGCCGCTGGACTTCTCCGACATTCATTCCTGATTACCACCCTCGCCCCTTTAGCGCATCCTTTTCCTTCGCTCCTGCTATGCCCGCCCCATCATCTGACCCTGCGACACCTCTGACACGACCCCGCTACTCCTGCTCGCCTTCTCTCTCCCGCCACCAATCTCGCTCGCCCCCGTCACGCTGTGCTCCTTCTGCGATCTACTCGCCGCACCCCCGACCGGAAAACTAGACAGTGCAGCTTCTGGAGGTGAAGCTGCAATGACGACATTGGCACGAAATCCTCGCTTCACCTTACCCATGAACAAGAATCTTTTGGACGTTCTCGTCGACAATGTTCCTGCGTGCGCGTTGATTGACACCGGGGCGCATGTGTCAATTATGAGTGCTGCTCTTCGTCGTCGGCTCAAGAAAGTTCTGACGCCTGCCCCGAACTGAGTTGTACAAGTCGCCGACGGAGGGACTGTCGCTATTGTTGGCATGTGTTCTGCCCGACTCATCATTGCTGAGAGACACAACGTCGTTCTCTTCACCGTCATCGAGCATTGCCCTCACGAAATCTTTCTCGGTCTGGATTTTCTTGCCAATCATTCTGCCCTCATTGACTGTTCGGCCGGCTCACTTCGCCTTGACTTGCCTCTTCTTGCCGACCCTGTGGACTCGCCTCCAAGCCATTTGAGCTGCATGGATTTTATTCGCCTACCACCTCACTCTATGACACACGTCGACTTGTTGTCCTCACCCACTGTACCTGACGGCAATTACGTGGCCGCACCAATTCCGGCCGTTATGCTTACACATGGTGTTACCGTGCCGCACACTGTGCTGAAAATTACTGGCAACCGCACCTGCCTTCCCCTTGTCAATTTCGCGCTAACCGCGCAAGTTCTGCCTCAGGGGATCTGCTTGGCTATAATTAGCGCTTTGCAGGATGATGAGGTCGAGCCATTCACAGTGGAAGATCGTTACAGCTCAGCACATACCGTGACGTCATCGCACGGTACGGACGTCGACATTGAGAAGATGGTTTCCTCTGACCTTACACCTGCTCAAGCTGAATCCCTTTGCCGCGTTCTTGAAGGCTATCACGACCTTTTTGACTTTGACAATCGACCCTTAGGTCAAACGTCCGTTGTGACCCATCGCATAAATACTGGTGATGCGAACCCTATTCACCGACGTCCATATCGTGTTTCTGCGTCGGAACGAGCTGTTATCCAACAGGAAGTAAAAAAGATGCTTGAAAAGACATTATCGAGCCTTCCTCTAGTTCCTGGGCTTCTCCCGTCGTACTTGTAAAAAATAAGGATGGAACGTGGCGCTTTTGTGTAGAATATCGCCACCTGAGCAAAGACACAAAAAATGATGTGTACCCTTTGCCACGTATTGATGACGCTCTAGACTGCCTGTACGGTGCCACCTATTTTTCTTCTATCGACTTACAGGCCGGCTACTGGCGGATATGCGTCGGCGACATGGACCGAGAGAAGACTGCATTTGTTACCCCTGACGGCCTTTATCAGTTCAAGGTGGATGCCTTTCGGCCTCTGTAACGTGCCCGCCACCTTTGAACAAATGATGGGCTCTTTGCTTCAGGGGTTCAAGTGATCCACCTGTTTGTGCTATCTGGACGAAGTCATCGTTTATTCGCCCACATTCTACACGCATCTAGACCGTCTTTCAGCGATTCTTGACGTGTTCCGCCGCGCCGGTCTCCAGTTGAACTCGTAAAAATGTCACTTCGCTCGCTGCCAAATCACCGTCCTTGCACACCTCGTGGATGCCGGAGGCGTGCGACGTGATCCGGACAAAATTCGCGCCGTTACAAACTTTCCTGTTCCGAAGTCTACCAAGGACGTTCGTAGTTTCGTAGGGCTTTGCTCTTTTTTCCGACGTTTTGTGAAGGATTTTGCGACCATCGCACGTCGCCTTACCGACCTCTTGAAGAAAGACGCCTCTTTTTTTTGGGGGGGGGGGGTCCTGACCATGCCGCATCTTTTTCGCAGCTCACTGCTCTCCTTACCACGCCTCCAATTCTGGCCCACTTTGACCCGTCTGCCTCAACGGAAGTTCGAACTGATGCCAGTGGTCACGGCATAGGAGCAGTTTTAGTAAAACGCCAGCGTGGACATGATCGCGTTATTGCCTATGCCAGCCGACTTCTATCACCCGCCGAGCGCAATTATTCAACCACAGAGCGCGAGTGCCTCGCTCTTGTGTGGGTTGTTGCGAAGTTTCGTCCATACTTGCACGGACGTCCATTCTCTGTCATCACTGATCACCACGCTCTCTGCTGGCTATCCTCGCTCAAGGACCCCACGGGACGACTCGCTCGCTGGACGTTACGACTGCAAGAATATACCTTCTCCGTGGTATATAAGACGGGACGCTTGCACCAGGATGCCGATTGTTTGTCACGCTACCCCGTCGACGAACCGGCTGATGCGGACGCCATCGCGTGCGTTTTCTCTGCGTCCCAGTTGCTTCAAATCGGCAACGAGCAACGCCGCGATCCTTCATTACGAGCCCTCATCCACCGTCTGGAGCCAACGCCTGGCGACGCCTCTCTCCGGATGTTTCTCCTCAAGGAGGGGACATAATACCGCCGCAATTTCGATGCTCATGGCCTTGACCTTCTGCTCTTCATTCCATCACACCTGCGTTCAACTGACCTCCACCAACTTCACGACGCTCTGTTGGCTAGACACTTGGGCGTCTCGCGCACATACGACCGTGTACGCCGTCAATTATTTTGACCGGGTCTCGCCCGCTTTGTGGGGCGCTACGTTGCCGCTTGTGAGCCCTGTTAGCGCCGGAAGAAGCCCTCCACACTTCCAGCTGTATGTCTCTAGCCGATCGACATCCCACCCAAACCCTTTTTCCGTGTTGGTCTAGACCTTCATGGACCATTTCCTCTCTCGGGCTCCGGAAATAAATGGGTAGCCGTCGCTACTGATTATACGCGGTACGCAATCACCACAGCCCTCCCGACAAGTTGTGCTATTGACGTTGCTGACTTTCTTCTGTAAGACATCATTTTAGTGCACGGTGCTCCGCGCCAATTACTCACTGACCGTAGCCGCAGCTTTCTCTCAGCAGTCGTCGAGGACATCCTCCCCTCCTGCTCGACAAAGCACGAGTTCAGCACGCCTACCACCCACAGACCAACTGCCTCACGGAGCGCCTCAACCGGACCATCACCGACATGCTTTCGAAGTACGTTGCGACGGATCACCGCGACTGGTATCTTCACTTACAATATGTGACGTTCGCGTATAATTCATCGCGTCACGACACCGCCAGCTATTCACCATTCTACATCCTATATGGCCGAGAGCCCGCGTTACCCTTGGACACTTTGTTGCCCCTGGTCACACGTTCAGCCACTGAATACGCCCGCGACGCGATCGCACACGCCGACCACGCACGCCAGCTCGCCCGCACCCGTCTCGAGGCCTCACAGCAGCATCAGAGACGCCTCTATGATTGCCACCATCGCGACGTGCACTTTTCTCCGGGTTCTCTGGTGCTTCTCTGGTCACACATTCGACGTGTGGGCCTTTCCGAAAAGCTGCTGTCACGCAACACTGGCCCATACCGTGTGGTGCGACAAGTGACCGATGTCACGTATGAAATCATCCCCACCGACCTCTCAGCGTCATCGTCAGCTGCAAGTGGCATCGTTCACGTGGCGATACTAAAGCTATACAACACACCTTTCACCGCGGACGTGTAGATTAAGCACCGGGACGGTGCTTCTACTGCCGGGGGTGATGATATGGAACAGCCGCCACAGTGTGGCTGCACTGAGGAGGAAGAAGACGACGTATGCCCGCTTGATATAGCGTCGCCATTTTGGCCTCAGTTATCCCCTGCAAATAAATTGTAAATAGGATTGGGCGTCAGCTACACGTAACAATATTTTGCCCTTTGAGATTGTGGCAGTTGCTCAGCACGGTTGTTTTTTCTCGGTGGTCTATAAACTTTAGAATGATAGGCCGGCGCTTCCTTGCCTGCTTACGGCCAATGCTGTGCAGTCTTTCAATGGAAGGTACTCGAACACCTAAGTGCTTTAAAAAGAATTCTTCATTTAATGTGGTCAATAGCGAATCCGGTGTTTCTTTCACATCTTCGTTCACATCTTCCAGTGATTACTCTGGAACATTCGACGACTGATGTATAAAAGCCGACGCGCTTTACCCGCTGATCGTATTTTCGACGATCGCCGACTGTGTTCCCCATGTCGTTCTGCTTTAAGTGTAGCCTGTTTTTGAGGGTACAGGTTCGCCCAATAAAACTTAGTTTTGTCTTTCACAGTATTGCTACTGTGTTCTTTAAAGTCACTACCACGTTACATCTGGTGGAGGTGCTTTGCGTTCGCGCACCGGACGTCCCCACACAGCCGTGACCCAAGCCCGAACGCGGACGACAAACACCAACGTCGCCAAGAGCCAGCGAGGTAGCCGCAGGCTGCAAGGACTGCCCCCGAAGTACGGACATTTGCCTGAGACGACCAGGAAGATCGTCACCAAGTCAACCCCAATGGCAGCCCGAGCGTCCGCCATCGTGTTGCAGCAGCCCAGGGAGCTTCCGATGTTCCGCGGTTCAACATTCGAGCACCCGGAAACCTGGCTTGAGACGTATGAGAGGGTCGCTGCACTTAACAGCTGGAACAGTGACGACAAACTTCAACATGACTTCTTCGCCTTAGAAGACGCCGCCAGAACGTGGTTTGAGAACCGGGAGTCGACCCTGACAACGTGGGACCCGTTCCGTAGCGCTTTCCTGCGGACCTTTACGACCGTCGTGCGTAAGGAAAGGGCCGAAGCTATGCTAGAAGCCCGAGTACAACTACCCAGCGAAAACATAGCGATCTTCACCGAGGAGATGACGCGCCTGTTCCGCCACGCCGGCCCCGAAATGTCGGAGGAGAAAAAGCTTCGCCTACTCATGCGTGGCGTCAAGGAAAAACTGTTCGCCGGAGTGATACGAAGTCCTCCGAAAACCGTCGAAGAGTTTCTTCACGAGGCCGCGAGCATCGAGGAAACTCTGGAAATGCCGAACCGGCAATTCAATCGCTGCACAAGCCCAGAAAACTACGCCGAAGTTCAATCATTGGCCACCGACGACCTACGCGAGACCATCAGAGCGGTTGTGCGAGAGGAACTTCAGAGGATGTTAGCAGGATCCCACCCCCAGGTTGCTTCAATCGCGGACGTCGTGAGAGAAGAAAGCCAGCGGTCACTGGAACTTCCCGAAGGCCAGCCGAAACCGCCACTGGTCCAGCCTGAAGCGATGACCTACGCCGCCGTCGCCCGCCGTCAAAGTAACACTCCGCGCCAGGGCCAGAGCGCTGTAACGACAGAGTTCCGCCGTCCGACGCCGCCGCCAGCTCGCCCACCCGTCGTCCAGCGAAGCTAGCCAAGAAAGACACGGCGTCTGGCGCGCCCCTGACCACCGCCCGCTCTGTTACCACTGCGGAGAAGCGGGTCACGTCTACCGCCGATGCCCATACCGGGAGATGGGACTGCGACGGTTCGCCGTTAACGCGCCGCGACCACAGATTGGCGAACGGCCTCGCGATATTGCCGACTACCTCGCCGCCACTCAGTGGAGCCCTCGACGACCGTCCCGCTCGCCGTCACCAGGCCGCTGCTTGTCGCCGCAGCGCCGTCCATACACCGGCCCAGCCCGGGGACGCACTGCGAGCCCATAATCGTAAAACTAAAAGCAGCAACCGATGGAGGCGCGGTTGCTCTTCGTGGAACTGACGAAGATCCTCCGCCGCCGACGAGGACGCCTAAGAGACTACCTCGACGACATAACGACACGCCGCCGTCCCGACGAAGTCTGGTAGCAAAGAATACGCCGACGAAAGACGACCTCATGACGCCGCATACCAGCCACAGTCAACGCGACGCAGCCGTGATCCGACGCCAAGACCTAATTGTAATGCAAGACAAAGAACCACCGATCTCGACGTGCTTCTCGACGGCTACGCAGTCACCACCTTAGTGGACACAGGGGCCGATTACTCCGTAATGAGTGGATACATCGCCCCCTAGTTGAAGAAAGTTAAAACTGCATGGGAAGGCCCTCGAATTCGGACCGCTGGAGGACACCTCGCTACAGCGACTGGAATTACCGTTCATGACCGGACTTACCCTGCCCTGCCTTCGTTATCCTCCAACCGTGTTCACGAGACGTCATTCTCGGCATGGACTACCTGAACCAACACGGCGCAGTCATCGACCTAAAGTCGAGATCGATAACGCTGTCGGAAGATAAAGCGTTACCACCGGAGAGCTCTCGTAGTCACCACGCCTTGAGTGTGCTCGAAGATCAAGTGAGCATCCCGCCGCGCTCCAGCGTTATTATTTCCGTCGGCACCGAAACGCCCGGTGACGTAGAAGGCGTCATCGAGGGTGCCCAACATCTACTGCTCGACCGTCAAATTTGCGTCGGGAAAGGGATCGCTCGACCCCACGGAGGGAAAGCGGAAGTGATGCTAACCGACTTCAGCCAAGAGTTCAAGCACATCAGCAAGGGCACGACAATCCCGTACATCGAGATTATTGTTGAAACCAGCAATGCCTTTGTCCTCTCGGATTCTGCCGCATCTACCCCGACGACCATAGTTCCCGAACCACATATCGACGTAAATCAATGTCTCCCCATGAGTAAACAACAACAGCTCAGAAGTTTTCTCCAACGATACAAAGACTGCTTTTCGACGTCATCGAGGATTCGAAAAACACCATTTGCAAAACGTCGCATAATAACCGAAGAGTGCGCTCGACCACTTCGCCAGAGCCCTTACCGAGTTTCGACGCGAGAACGTGAAGCTGTTAGGCAACAAGTCGACGAAATGCTGCGCGACGACATCATCCAGCCAGCCGTCGAAAAGCCCGTGGGCATCTCCTGTAGTCCTGGTGAACAAAAATGACGGAAGCCTACGTTTCTGCGTCGATTATTGTCGACTGAACAAGGTCACGAATAAGGATGTATATCCCCTTCCACGGATGGACTACACATTGGATCGGCTCTGCAACGCTAAATAATTCTCGTCGATGGACCTCAAGTCAGGCTACTGGCAAAGAGAAGTAGACGAGAGAGGTCGCGAAAAGACCGCCTTCATCACGCCAGACGGCTTCTACGAGTTCAAGGTCATGCGATTCGGACTGTGCTCGGCGCCTGCAACGTTCCAGCGCGTCATGGACACGGTGTTAGCAGGATTGAAGTGGCAGACGCGTCTTGTCAAATCGAACGACCTGGATGGCGTCGTTGTCTTCGCCGGAAATTTAGACGATCACCTTAGGCGGCTTCCGACAGTATTAGAGGTCACCAAGTCATCAGGGCTGACTCTGAAGCCGGAAAAGTGCCGCTTCGCTTACGATGAGCTTCTGTTCCTAGGCCACGACATCAGCAAATCTTGAGTATGCCCCGACCCGCAAAAGACAGTTGCCATTGCAAAGTTCCGGCAGCCCAGCGACAAGAAGGCAGTGCGTAGATTTCTTGGCATGTGTGCCTACTACAGGCGCTTTGTCAAGGACTTTTGACGCATCGCAAAGCCGCCAACACAGCTAACCAAATGTGATGTCGAGTTCAAGTGGGAAACGCCGCAGGCCGACGCATTTCAAGAACTCAAACGACGCATGCAGTCGCCGCCGGTACTTGTACATTTCGACGAAGACGCCGATACCGAAATCCACACTGGCGCCAATAGCCTAGGCCTCGGTGCCGTCCTAGTCCAGAGGAAAGACGGTTTTGAACGAGTGATATCTTATGCTAGCCGGTCGCTGTCAAAAGTGGAAGGCAAATATTCTACGACTGAAAAGGAATGCCTCGCCATCATTTGGGCTCCAGCAAAATTCCGCCTTTACCTATATGGCAGGCAGTTCAACGTCGTCAGCGACCATCACGCGTTGTGTTGGCTAGCTAACTTAAAGGACGCATCAGGACGGCTGGCGAGGTGGAGCCTCAGACTGCAAGAATACATAACTGTAATCTACAAGTCCGGACGAAAACACTCTGATGCCGACTGCCTATCACGCACCCCCATCGATCCCCCGCCGCAAGACGACGAGGGCGACGACGCCTTTCCTGGAATAATAAGCGCAGAAGACTTCGCTAAACAGCAACCAGCAGACCCGGAGCTAAAAGGCCTCGTCGAGTATTTGGAAGGGAGCACCGCCGTTGTCCCTAGGGCATTTAAGCGCGGGTTGTGCTCGTTCACGCTGAAAAGAAGCTGCTCGTGAAAAAGAACTTCTCATCAGGCCGCGCCAGCTACCTTCTTGTTGTTCCGTTAGCGCTGCGTCCAGAAGTACTGCACACCCTACATGACGATCCAACCGCTGGGCGCCTCGGATTTTCCCGGACGCTGTCGAGGATACAGGAAATGTATTACTGGCCGCGTCTGACCGCCCACATTGCCCGTTGCGTCAAGACATGCTGAGACTGTCAGCGACGCAAGACACCACCGAGAAGGCCAGCAGGATTACTACAGCCGATCGAACCCCCTTGCCGACCATTTCAGCAAATTGGGATGGTTTTGTTGGGACCTTTTCCGACGTCAACATTCGGAAATAAGTGGATCGTCGTGGCGACGGACTACTTCACCCGCTTAGCTGAAACGAAAGCTTTGCCGAAAGGCAGGGCAGCCGAAGTGGCGAAATTCTTTGTCGAGAACATCCTGCTGCGACATGGGGCCCCAGAAGTCCTCATCACCGACAGAGGAACGGCCCTTACAGCGGAGCTCACCCAAGCCATTATGCACTACAGTCAGACAAGCCACAGTAGGACAACGGCCTACCTCCCACAGACGAATGGTCTTGCGGAGCGCCTGAGTAAGACCCTCGCCGACATGCTAGCAATGTACGTCGACGTCGAACACAAGACCAGGGATGCCGTCCTGCCGTACGTAACATTCGCTTACAACACGGCGGTGCAAGAAACAACACAGATCACGCCGTTTAAGCTGGTTTACGGCAGGAACCCGACGACAACGCTCGACGCCATGCTGCCGCACGTCACTGACGAGGAGCATCTTGACGTCGCTACCTATCTCCAGCGCGCCAAAGAAGCTCGCGTGCCGATCTCGCTTCGAATAGTAATGCGCTTCATTTTCTGTTATTATAAATTGTTTCTTTTCTGATTTCATTTTTTCCTGTTAAGTATTTACTCATCGCAGGTTTCTTTTCTATTGCCGCCACCCATAAGATTATTTCAGCCTCTCTGACTTTCCGCTTGACGTTCTTTGTTGCTGTGTTGCCTACACTACAGGCCGCATACTTGCTGGTAAACTTCCTAGTTTCTTCATAATACATTCCTACCATTTTTTATAATACACTTTACTGTGACCTTCCCTCACATCAACACTAGTGCAGCCCATATCACCCTGCACAGCTCCGTTTGTAGTCTTGCCGTGAGCGCCTAATGCGAGGCGTCCCACTGACCTTTGGTTCCCATCGAGTCCTGATTGTACCCCCGATTTCAAGCGAACAACCGCACTTCCAAAACTAAGTACTGGAACCATTACACCTTTCCACATACCTCGGAGCACCTCGTACCTATTATATCCCCATAGCGCTCCGTGCTTCATTACGACTTCATTTCTCTTCCCCTTTACTGTTATTGTTTTTTCCTGTGTTTCCATACATCTATTGCCTTTTTTTATCCATATACCAAGGTATATTCTTCTACTCGACGTATTTCCTGGCCCTGTATTGCTACTGTACAGCCATAACACTTAAGTTACTAACGCTAAATTTCAAACCTAAATTCTCGCCTTCCTATCCACAGATACTAGCCAGACGTTCCGGTTTGTTGCCGCTCCTTTCATTTGTGTTCTTCTTCTGTCCTGGTCTATTGCGCCTTGCGCCTTACACATTCACGCATCAACCAACTAGCCCAAGCAAGAGTTTTACTTGTTGCAAATCACTTTGCTTGTTTGCTAGCAACACAATGTCGCCCGCATAAAATAAACCTGGAAGCTGCTGCTCTATTACTGTACCCGCCTGTTTGAGAAATTAAACCCGATATTACTTCCTTCTAGTTCCCTCCTTATCCTCACCATGTACATCATAAACAGCAGTGGGGATAAAAGGCACCCCTGCCTCAGTAATGTGTTGATATAAACGTTCTCCTCGCTCCTCATCCATTCCCATTCAACGCAAACGGTATTTTCTGGGTAAATCTCTATCAAAAGATGTAGACAATCGTCGCCTAAGCCTTCCCCTTCCAGAATATCCCACAAAATGTTGCGGTCTACATTTTCGTACGCTCCTGTAATGTCTAAAAAGGCCACATATAACGGTCTGCTTTCTACATTTGATATTTCAATACACTGAGTAACAGCAAATAAGTTATTATCTAAACGCCTGCCTATTCGGAAGCCATTCTGAAGTTCTCCCAAAATGCCAAATAATCTGCCCATGTTTGCAGCTTTAATTTGATTGCCTGCATTGCTAGCCTGTATATTACCGATGTAAAGGTCAACGATCTATACGAGGGAATTCTTTCCGCCAACTGTCTGGTATTTGTCTATCTTTTAAAGTTTTTGCACTGCTTTCACCAGAGCTTCCGTACTTTTTGGTCCTAGTTCATTAATCAGCCTAACGCGAACCTCGTCTAGCCCTCTGGCTGTGCGCTTAGGAATTTCCTCTTGAGCTTTATTCTAGTTGAAATTTGTCAGCAACAGCTGCTTTTCCATCTCGTTCTCTTTCATGCTCTTTTTTGTTCTTAAAATACAACCTCGTCATTGCTTTGGAAAGAGTCAGCTGTTATTTTTAGGATGTAATTTAAAGCCGCTTCCCCTTCCAGTTTGTTTCCATCTTCGTCTATCCCGTACAAAAATGAGTGTTGATTAACCATTGATATATTGTGGGGGAATTGTTGAAACAACGGACTTCAACAAATTTTCAAGAGCAATTGAGTTCACTCAATTCTTGCACAACAATATTACCGTTGAGTGTTCTCAATAAACAATTTATTGAGTAACTTGTGTTGATTTTTTTAGTTGTTCTTTTGTTGTGTAGCAGTTGAGTCCAGTATACAATAATTAGAAATCGCATATGGAGACATTCCAACCATGTTTTGCGATGCGTTCCAACCTTATTCCTGTCACTTTGCGGCAGGTAGGTTCTTCTTTCGCCTCGCTTTCATTAATAGAAAATTATGTGTGGCCGATGGGGTGGAATCGAACGTCGGCCGTCGAGCCCGGTACTCTAACCAATAGGCCACGAGCGCGCGCATACTCGTCTCATTCGAAAGCCAGTAAGCTCTGAAATGCTTGGCGTGTGCGCCGCGTGCCACTTCCTCGTGCTGTCGCTACAGCTGGCGCTTTGAAGCGCCTAGCTCCGGGACCGCCCCACTTTCGTAGCCATTTTCGCTACGTAAAAACTGCAACGTTAGACTAGATTCATGATCGCCCAAGTTCATAACGATTTATTTCTTCGCCGGTGTACAAATGCCATCGTCGTTTTAACATACACTAGATGACATAACCATTAGTACGATCCGAAATGAGCACGTTTCGGGGAGTAGAAGAATGCGGAATTCACTTGCAAACACGGTGACTACGCACATGTGGAGTTCCCCAAAAGTAGACACGGCGGCAGCGCGGCCGGCGATAAGACAGGTGCCGACAGGCGACGACGCTACCTTCGAGAATCGGACGCACTGTGGGAACCGTAGGATGCAAGCGCGCACACGCTACAAACATACACGGGTGAGGTCTTCGAATTTCCTGCGACGTACCCTCTGTCCGTAAAGCAAATATAGCTTTTGTCCAATGTCCGTGGTACTAGAGATCAAAGAATGAACGCGCTTTGAGATCGCAGCGCGCAGCCGCTATAACCATTGACTTCAAAGAGCTTCAGATTCAGCAACAGCCGCAACAGTATCACAGCTAATCGCTGTATCTGCGGCTGCTCCCGTTTCTCGCCTTGCAAGAAGCACGCGATTTATTTGAGCCTCGCCGAACTGTCGTCTTTTCATGTTCCAAGCCTGCAGGTCTCGTATGTTCAGTTAAGAACACCAAAGGGAAATGAAAGAAATACAGGTAACGGACTCTTATTGTAGCTTACTTGTCACCTCGTCATCTGCAAAGATGCTGCAAACTATTTTAGAAGCTTTATTTTTGTACAAATAGCAAAACTAGTAGTAATTTTTATTTTTAAGTGGCGCGACAAACGTTAAGGTAGCGTTCGGGTGTGTATGTGTGCGCGCAAACGGGCGCAACCGAGCTTCGTTTTGCGCACACTTTTGCAACAGTACACATAGTTACCGCTAGTTTCGTAGTCGCATTTTTTGGTCGTAGTATTTGTTGTTTACGCTATAAATTAGGTAGTTCTTAAAAATTTGTGAAGGTTAGTTGACGAAAAATTACTGCTAATCAATTAGTGGTTCTTAAGTGCCGTTATTTTGTGTTTGAAAGGTTTTTATAATTGAATACGATAGTGAAGCCATGTGAAGCTGTGAACGGCTTTCGGACTCAGTTATACGGTTGCAGTTGTGCGGTGGTTCACGCCTCGTGCTTCTTGATGAAAGTATTTTCTTTTCGGACATCATGACGCACATTTTAGTGAAATGCTTTAACGACGATAAGTGGAACGTTTATCCGGTGAAGTGGTTGGCTCACCCAACAACTAGTCTTCTACTGATGTGCGTGCCTGACGGTTTTGATGAGTTGCGCGGCAGAGGCCATGATGCCTGTTGGAGAGAAGGCACCCCGAAACAGTCGCAGCCGCACTTCTGAAGATAGGTAAGTAATCTCGTTTTCTTGGGCACGTAGCCTTCTTTTCTATTTTGACATTGACGAACGTGACATGTTAAGCACACGTTCACGTTCAACCGCATGCCCCGGAGCAAATGCGCGCGATACTAACTCTCGCTGCCGCCGTCACTTCGTTTGAAACAATGGTAGGCGAAGAGGCAGCGGCGCCCCATGTGCGTAAAATTGCATTGCTTCATTTGTTCCTGTCTAATAACGTTTCCTTCATTTGTATGAGAGAACACAATTGGAACATAAGGATCGGCTTCTCTGCGCAGTGGTAATTTTCTACAGTGGCCACGTCATCTTTCATGGGGGCTCACGTATGCCGTCTAAGCGCTTGTTATCGCGTTCCGATACGTGAGAGGCGCGCTGCCTTTCAAGGTATTTAGGCAGGCACTACGAGTTTAGGAGTACCACGACAAATAATCGTGCACCAGGTGTGCAGCTGTGCTACGCGTGTACCACACTCGTACCGGAAGGCAGTGTTGCACTTCACGCTTACGCATTTCGTAACTATGGCGGCCTCCGTGGCAATTTGGGGCTCGAGGTCGTGGATACGATCCCTGCAGCGGCCGCATTCCAAAGGAGCGGAATGCAAAAACGCTCGTGCATTGTGCATTGTATGCACCTACAAATTTGCAGGAAGTCACAATTAATACGGAGTCCCCAACTACGACGTGCCTCATAATCAGATCGTTGGTTTGGCACGTGGAACATCAGAATTATTTTTTTTCCGTAGTGGCTCATCGTATACTATACGGTTAGTGTGATCCCCTTTTGTGCCGTAGCGGTTAAGCGCGCCTCGATTTAGGTTGCGGCTAATGATGCGGCGCACCGCGAAATATATTTCGCCTCTCTGGGATTTGCGGAGAACGGCCAACCAATTAGTCACAGCTTCCGCGCGGTGACTGTACACGGATACACAGCGCAAATGAACAGAGGTGTGGTGACGTGGTCAAAGAACACAGCCGCCGACGGGCTCACCTTATCGTCTACCACCGCCAAAACTACCGCAGTAAGCATCTTTATCTAGCGCGGCGGGTTGCCGTTGAAGGCGTACTGTACAATTTTAATAAGCGATAACCGAAACATGCCAACGTTCTCTGCTGCCTCTTTGAGTTGGACCCAACCGAATGTGCGTTGTTTCCAGAAGCGAAAGGAGCGCCAATCGGCGCGTTGTCGCCTCGAGCTAAGCGTCGCACTCGAGCACCGTTTGCGCGGTGAAGAATGACGCGTGCATGAAGCTAGCTCATTGCGCGGACGCTACCGCGCAAAACGCCCAAGGGCGTGTACGCGGCGTTCTGCACACAAATCGCGCGGGATGATCGGAGCCACGCCGGAGCGGCTAGCTTCAAAGAAGCGGAACATGTTCTCACTCGTACAGGCACGCTCGCATCGCTCTCGGCGTATGTTTAGGTCATTCCTTCTACTGGACCCAAAGATTCGATATATATGTTCGATATATAGATAGAATTATATGTGTGACTGAGACTTGGCTAAACGAATCCACTCTTGACCATGAGTTCTTGCCTCCTAGTTACACGGTTCTGAGAAAAGACAGGCCTTCTGGCCGTGGTGGCGGAGTAGCACTTTTTATTAAGAGTGGTATTGAATTCTCTTTACTACCTCAACTTCCAGATGTTGAATCAATATGGTGTAAATTAAAAATTGATGGTCTCGCTATTGTTATCGGTGCTATCTACCGTCCGCCAAATTCCGTCCCTGACATTTTTTCGGCTATCAGTGATTATATTGTCCGACATAAGCTTAACTGTTCTAAACTGGTACTAACCGGTGACTTTAACGCACCCGCAATAGATTGGCATTCGTTATCATCAACTGGCCGTGATAGGATAATTTGTGATTCGTTAATTGACATGTCAGTAGCTTTCGATCTATCGCAGCTGGTTGTCGATACAACGCGCGAAGATGCTGTCTTAGATCTTGTTTTTGTCAATGATGACCTGGTAAAGAATGCATAGCAGTGCCATGTTGTTGATGGAATTTCCGACCATAAGGCTGTTATTGTTCGCCTAAATGTTGCTTGTGTACCAGTACGACCAACGTTTAAAACTGTCCTGAATTTTGAGCGTGCTGACGACACTTCTATTATTGCTAAACTTGCATCATGTTTTGATGATTTTGTGTCTTGTAGTGAACACTACAGTGTTGATATGTTGAATAACCAATTTTATGGTATAGCTAATGAGTGTATAGCGCAATTTGTTCCTCAAAAGAGTATAAAACGGCATGCTACACACCCGTGGTATACCAGACCAATTATACAACTCAAACGTCGCATTAAGCGACTGCGAAAACGACGCAATGCACAAAATAATGACGGGGAGTCCCTAAATAAATTACTTAAATCTGAACTAAAATCCAAAATGAGTGAGGCTAGAAGGTTCTATTTCAATACCACATTATCCTCTTTTATGAAAAATAATCCACTTAAGTTTTGGAAAACCATCAACCCTGCTACCTCCTGCCCGTCATCCTTCGTAATAAATGATGTGTCCTGTTCGGACCCTTCGACAATCTCGGAGGCGTTTAATGGCTATTTCAAATCTGTGTTTGGAGATGACAATGGTACCACCCCCGACATTGGTATTATCCAGGAAATGCCTCCGTTTCCAGTAATTGAAATGAGCTATACCGGTATTTATAACCTTCTCTTGAACATCGACGTCACTAAGGGTGCCGGACCGGATGGTATACCAAACATGTTTTTGAAGCGCTATGCAGAATGGAATGCTCATTACCTAACCATAATTTTTTGTAAGTCATTAGAGACATGTACTGTACCGGCCATTTGGAAAATCGCCAACGTAATTCCTGTGTTCAAATCGGGTAATAAGCAACTAATTTCCAACTACAGGCCTATCTCGTTAACAAGCACTTGTTGCAAACTCTTAGAGCACATAATTCACAAACATGTCCTTCAGTATTTAACTACTAATAATATATTGCCGCAGAATCAACACGGTTTCCGCTCTAGTTTTTCTACAGCTACTCAACTCATTGAATTCACTCATGACATCGCTTCGGCTCTAAATAATCGAGGTCAGGTTGATGCCATATTCATAGATTATAGCAAAGCGTTTGATATGGTGTGCCACAGACAACTTCATTTTAGGCTCAGTAAAATTATTAACGATGGTAAAATACTTGGCTGGATAGCTGATTGGCTACATTTAAGATCTCAGTATGTTACTTTTAATCACGCGCAGTCATCGTCCGCCACAGTCACTTCCGGGGTACCACAGGGCTCAGTCCTTGGGCCCCTGCTGTTCATTATTTATATTAACGATGTCACACAGGTCATTAGGGACACACCAGTGAAACTGCGATTGTACGCCGACGACTGCGTGCTCTATACCACAGTAACAGACGAGATCAAGAGGTTCTCAACAATGTATTTTCGTCCTTTTGTGGTTGGAGCAATGCGTGGCAAATGAGTATTAATTACCAAAAAACTGTACAAATGACTTTCACTAATAAAAAGCAGCCGTTCAATTTCAGTTATAGCTGTAATGGGCACTACCTAAATTCTGTGAATACCTTCAAATATCTTGGAGTTACCTTCACTCAAAACTTAAGATGGCAGCTTCATATTGAAACAATTTGCGCTAGGGCACTTAGGAAACTGGGATATTTAAAGCGAACCCTCAAATTCTCAACTAAGGACTGCAAATTAACAGCTTATAAATGCCTCGTCAGACCATTACTAGAGCACGCCTCAGTGGTTTGGGCACCATACACTGCACTTGACATTAGTAAGCTTGAAGCTATACAAAAGAAAGCAATACGGTTCATTTTTAGCCGATATGACCGCAACTTTTCTCCCTCATCTCACGCATGCGCATTATCAATAGAACCCTTGGCTCATCGACGCACACTTGAACGTATCACTTTGCTACACAAGATTGTACACGGCCAAAGTTGCATTGATGCCCCGATTTCATTCAGTCATCCCACTGGGCGTGCCACGCGCCGGTCACACCCACTTAATATTGTTCCTTTCCAGTCTTTTGTAAATTGTTTTAAGTATTCATTTTTTCCAAGCACTGTTGAAATTTGGAACAACCTAGCTGGTTCCTTGCGGGAAAAACCTAATGAAGAGTTTGTGAAGAGTTTGTGAGTTTGTGAAGAATTGTCTAACCATATTTTGTAATTACGTTTCAAGTTCATTGTATGTTGTGTTGATCGAATCTCTGATGTATCCACTCCTGCTATGTCTCATGTATTGAGACAGCAGTATCTGTAAATAAATAAATAAAATAAAATAAATAAATATCTGTTTGGTATGGGCTATGCACTCTCGCGTGGTCTTTGGTTCTGCGAGAGAGTCGGGAATATTTTCCCCACTGTGAAACATCGCTGTGCGTGTTTTAGCTAACATTTACCGTAGCAACCCATTCCTTCCTTTTCTCGACGGCACTCCTAAAGAGTCGCAAATTTTTACTTGCCAGTATAGTGTGTACTTCTATTTCGTGCGTAGTTATGTGCAGTGTGTGGCAGATTCTTAATCCGCGCAATCTCATTTTCTGTCCACATTCCCTTCTCACAGGTTACGTATGCAGTAAATTCCCAGATGCTAAAGTGTTCTACGCCAAAAGCACCTTGGCGTCGTGCAAGAGACACCCGTTGATATGTGGCTGATTCACTAGCAAGCTCGCATCTCTGTTGACACTCTCCATCAAGTGAGATTTTGAACTATTTTTTGTGTTGCTCCGTGGTGTACTAGCTGCCGCATGGACGCTGTGAAGGCTTACTTTCGATTTGCTCTGGCGTTTAGTAGTAAACGATGGGCTACCTTTTGAGGGGAGGCATTTACTTTTGTTTGTGAGAATGTTTACCAGCCTAACCAAGTGATACGTGGGTACTGTAAACACCAGCACGAACAGAGTCGGACGACGAAATAGGTAGGAGCACACACGAGCGCAAGCTCTACTAAACGTTTGCATTTGATGACAAAGGTATTAAACACACTAGTCAACTTGGCAAAGGTAAAAATCCGTGCATGCTTGGCAGAAACAGCCACGTGCGACAAGAAAAAAATATGAAGCCATGTCATGTAGAATAAACGTGCGTGAAAAACGAGAACTATCGGTCAAATCTATTGAAAAAGCGAAAGATTTGTCCGATAAGTGATACTACCCAACGGGAAATACTCTTTTGAGAACAACTTTTTCCCACTAAAGGCAACAGATAACTTGGTTATGCAATTGTTTCGTTTGTGATCGATAAATATTGCTTCTGGAACTCCTCTGGTGTTGCGGTATAGAGCAGAAAGAACGATTGTTTCATCACAAAGACCAGAACACAAGAGGACTTATGGAAGCATTATTTATGGATCACGAAGAAATATTCATAAGCAAGATTTCTGTGACCCTTAGTGGGAAAGAGTTGCTGTAGTACTTCTCGTTAATATCACTTACAGGAGAAACCTTTCAGTTTTCATGTTTTTGTTAGTTTTTGACGCACATGTTTATTCTACAGGACGTATTTCGGTCCTTTTTTGTTGTGCCGGGCTGTGTATGCTGCGCATCCATAGCTTTTTCTTTGTGAAGTTGGCCAGTGTGTTTAAAATCTTCGTCTTCACGAATAAACTTCTACTTGAGTCAGCGTTCATGTGTGTTCCTACCTTAATTCATCCTTCTCGTCTCTGTTTGGGTGGTTGTGAAATATAAATGTACACCGAATTGGCGAAGTGTCCATAGAATTGACACATGAAGTTATTTGCGCTGTTTATTTCAGGAAGAACGCTATAGGGTCTTAACTTCTCTTTGTTTTTGACACTGAGTACATTTTTCTAGTTCAATTTCAAGGAGTCCCCTGAGGAAGCCAATAAGAGTGATGGTAACTTCCTTTGTGTGTAAGATTTATGAATTTCATCCATTCAAGGCATGACATGGCACATGCCTGATTGTAGGTTGCAACCATTCGTAGTAAGATCTACTTTTCGGTTCTCATGACGCTTCTTTGTACTGCGCTGCATTCTCCAGGCACATGAACCTTTTTATGCTCTAAGTGCATGCGTTCTTTTTATATATGTTGGAGCGAAAATTGTAAAATTAAATATGCATATATATCATTTTCCTTGTGATCTTTTTCAACATGGGTGCTGTAGCTCCCTCTGTCTTTCAGTTACTGCTTTGTCCCAATTTTTATGCAACCTTTATGTATTTTATACAGCAGAATTCTGGTCCTATTTTAATAACATTTTATCTGCGAAATTGAGGTAATTCGTGTTTCGTATATGCATTTATTGGCGTTTTTCACTGTCTCAGCAATCTGGCTGTCGAGTCATTGGAACCTTTTCTCATACTTTATGACTATTTCTGGGGTACTTGATACTGAAAGTGCAGGTGACCATTTATTTGGCTGTTTGGAATTGTGTTAGCCGTGTGTTACTACCAATTTTCTGTGCTAAATAATTATTTTTTCTCTTATCGTTCAAGGTATCAGCCTTTCCTTATCTCTGACTGAGATAGCACTTAGTTGCTGGGTATAGGAAAAAAGGCCCCAAAAAATGCTTTAATTAGCTTTGTGCAAGTCCAGAAAGATTACCTGAAAATGAGCTCACTAAATTGAGGAAATGCCACTAACGAACTCTTCTGTACCCCAAATTAACATAATCAAATGGTGTACTGTTTGTTCTTGACTTGTGCCAGCGCGATAAGCTGCTTTCATTACACAAAAGCTTTACAAGTTCATTTCTGAAGAAAGCAATCCTGGCTTGTCAGAAACACGATTCAGGTGTTCATCATGCCCGACAACTTTCTAAATGATGTCTCGTCAAATAATAGCTAAGTTGAGTTATGTTATTTTATAAAATAATTGGGCAACATGAATATATATTTATCTCGAAGACAAAGCTCAGGCAAGTCTACTTTGGTACTTCATTAAATTTTAATCGTGGTGAAAGACGTGTGCTAAAGGTTGTATATATTTACGTGAAGTCATTTGTTTCAAGTTGGTTATTTTGCCTTCTCACAGTCAGCCGTAGCTCTTCCTGTGATGTGTTAGTGTGCGCAACAATAATGTAACATATTCAGATGTCTTTTGTGTATTCACATGCAAGCAGCTCCAAGTGTTCATGTGTTCAAAGTTGGTTGTTACAAGGGTATGCTTAAGCCCTGCCTTTTGAGTCGCTTTGCCTTCTAGTCATAAACTTAAGTCGAAAGTGAAGAGCACAATGATCGTTTTGATTGGATTCATATGTATAGGTTTTTTCAGATGTATTTACACTGCTAGAGTGCTGTAGGTACTAGCCTATGTCTCCAGGTTCGATGTAGTGGTGCCTTATGTACTGTAATAATGTTTCACGTGCAGCATCTTTAGTGTAAATAAAGGTACTTCAAGTTGATCAGTCTCTCCCTTGATTTTGTTTGTGTTTGGGAAAGTTACGAGCAGGCATCGGGGCATGCAAGTGTGAACAGCGAAGCAATTTCAATATATGAATAAAAATACACTAGCCCAACGAAACGTCAATCATATTTCAATGGCGACTTCTGAAATCCCAATGGCATCTCAACTGTGCCACAATATGCTTTTCAATGCTGTGGCAATAATAACTCAACAACAGGTCAACAGAACTACCACAACGTTACTTCAACGCAGAATCAATGGTAACTCAACTACCATTCAACAAAACAAACACAACGGGTTGTCTAAGCACAACGGACTTTCAATGGTAACTTAACAATTATTCAACATTGAGGTACCCAATGGTGTTTCAATTTGATTTCAGTGGCCAATACTCAAAAGTGCTCAACACTTGTGGGGATGCGCGACCCTCGCGCCTCCCCTGATGTTTTTCCCGCATAGCGCGTCTCCTGTAGTGCGGCTTCGCCGCACACGCGGCGGTCCCAGTGGTACAGGCGCAGTGCGAGAGATGGCGCTAGTGTTGCGCGCCGCGAGGTTACTTGGGCGCCGAAAGGAAGGCGCTTGCTCTCTTGGGTTCCAGACAGCCAGCGGGAGAGACGTGCCGTGCCGCACGTGCAGCGGCCCTCTTCCCCGGCGGGTCGCGCGCTGCTTCGGCGGGTCGCCGAAGCAGCGCGGACATTCCGCGCGCGCGGCGACCGAGGCATCTGCGAGACCGCCTCGCGTGGTCGCCTTCGAACGCGCCACGATTCGCGTGACTATACACGCGAACGACCAGGCGTTGGGATCCAGCATGGAGCGAACATATTCGCTCACGAGGACGCGGTGAGTCGGACTTCTAGATTTGTCGCGCGCCCATCGGCATGTTTTGTGGATAGCAACTCGGCTAGCAGGCATTGTTGTATGAAAGGTGCAATAAATGCCCTTGTGATTGCTTGCACTACTGTGTTGTCGTTCCTTTGTCCCAAGAGTACGGGGAGAGAATCCCACATCAGACCCCACACACTCAACCCAACAATTCTCCAACATACTCTCAATAATTCCTCAATAAAAAACTAGACATTGACCAACAATATTTCAATGCCTTGTCAATAATTTTTTTGTACGGGTAGGATATATTGTATTGTTGTTGGCTTCCTGCCTAATAATTTTATGTGGTTCCAAAATATTCTAGATGCGGCCTTCTTTTTCTCGCGTATTTCCGACAACCAACGTTCACTTTCACATTTTATCTTTACTTGCACCAGTGTTTGAACCATAGACTTTTTCTCCCGGTATATTTCCCATACACTGGCTACTTCATCCTGCGGCAACTGCGCCTTCTTTGACTGCCTGTGCTCTCGGGATGCTTTCTGTCGTTCGGCGATCGCTTCTCTTATGTCCCTGTTCCACCAGCTTTTCAGTCTCTTTTTTCCTTTCAAACGAACATGTTTCACTTTCCGTATTTCTGTCATCATTACACTTAGAAGCTGGCTATATTCCCACTCTTGGCCATTTGCAAAGTTCTTCCTCGACTCTAGTGACTATCTTTGTTATTTGTTCAGCGTTCAAACTTGGACTGACCATTTTGCACTGCTTGCTTTCTTTCCCAACTACATACCCATTTTCTAAATGATGAGTTTATGGTCACTCTCTATGCTGCTATACCCTTCCTCATCAATGATCATTTCGCTCAACATATCATGAATTCCTTCTGTCATCAGACAGTAATCATTGGTTGATTGTCGGTTTCCCACTTTCCACGTGATCTGCCCTTCACACTTAAGCCCTGTATTCACGATAACGAGGTTAGGTTGCTCACAAACGTCTAGCATTGACTTCCCGTTGTTGTCGGTATAGCCATCTAAATCCTGTATGTGGGCATTCATGTCACATAATAGGATAATTTCAGCACCATTACCGAAGCCCTTGAACAGCACCGTGATTAATTACTGCTGAAGTTCTTTTGTTATTCTGTGAGAATATTCTACCCCAAATTTAACGTGTTTGAACAATTGAAGAAACATGAGAAAGGGCATGGAAGGCTTGCTAGAAATGTTGCCTTATTAGAATCGTTCCTGACCCATATCGGCACGGTGGTTTTGTTATGATCGCGCCAGCGCCCACTGAGCACCATTTGTCATTTTCTCCACTGCCTGTAAATATAATCTAAAAGTGTCGTTCGTTGTGCGTGAGTAGCACAATAGCAGTTGAGCTATTCATGTGGTTCCACTAAGCCACACATTCCCTACTCTGTAATGGTGCCGCCATACGTGCCGATTTCGCCCTTGAATTTGGCTGTTTCAGTTTCGCAGAAAGCTTACGGAGGTACACGAGACGAGCCGGCCAAGTTTTGAACTAGTCTTGATATTTAAGTAAAATTTCTTCGGCAGTTTTATTATCCTTTATTTGTTTCGATATTTATTATACCTCATTTGTGCTAATAAGGATGTAATACATGCGGGTTGACTTGCTGTACTTAATACATCATGTTTGCAATGGCCATCCTGAAAGTTAGCCAGGTTGAGGCATTACGTGACGTTGGCTGAAAGGCCATTCATTAAAAAAATGTGTGCAAAGAAAATGCAGGTGCTCAAAGGCACAGTCGCCTTTTGGTCAAGGCGTACACGCTAATCGCTCCCCCATTAAGGGCATGATAACGTAAGACTATTCCTGAATTGAAATTATTCCAACATTCGGACGTCAAAATGACGCGCCCGTTTTGCGAACGGGGGCGGGAACCCGCGACGTTTTTCATTCAGCCCAATCAGCAACCTTCATCTTTGCTGAAAGCGTCTTTTGCTTGTTCTTTTTACTCATAAAGGGGCCGTATAGCAACAGTAAAGTTTCGTTCGTTCTCCGTCCTCGCTTCACCGTTGGAACTTGAAGCTTCTCGGACGATGATCGGCAGTTGTTGATCAAACACAGGCAGGAAACGATGAGGTCAGATGTACAAGAATTATTTATACGCAAACTTTTCTATATACATGGCAGGTAAAACAAATACATTACAAATTTGAACAATTGAGAAACAACGTCTCACTCTTCGACTGTCTCAATGACTGTTAGAGCTCAGACTCGTTTTAACGTACATAGTACGGAGGCTCACTGATCTATCAGCAATCCTGATTTCAGCCAAGTCTGCGGGACAGCATGTCGTCCCGATATTTATAGCCCAAATATACAAAGAAAAAAAGGCGGTAGGGCCGTTGGCCCGTCCCACAGGTTCAGTTGCCAATCAGAGTCAACCGTTTGTTAAGCCACAACCCACAGGGATGGGCTTACTCTTAAAAATAAACATATTGGAAAACAAAGCTCTTTTCCTTCTTCGCCAAAACTCCGTTTCCCTCTCATTTCTCCGTAGTTAGTGACGGGCTCAGCAAAACACGCCAGGCCCGAACAAGTTATCGCTAGACCGTTTCAAATCCCAACGGCGTCTAGGCCGCAAATGTCTCGGAAGCAGGGGCATCGACACCACGAAGTGCCGCTGTACTCAAAGTTTGGCCGTGTGGGAGACGGATGGCCCTCCTTGTCCTTCAAACTTATTGTCTACAAGACAGAGTTCTCCGAGTGCGTGTTTCCAAGACGCCGTCGTCCGAACGCACTCTTTACGTGTGCACCGCATTCCTACAGCGTGCACGGTAAGCTGGCCTTCGACACCACACAGGCAGTCGCACCCAACAACAAGGCTCGCGATTGCGTTCCGGACGCGTAGAAGATTAGGTCCGTGCTCACTGCATGCGGCACGGGGTCAGAGCTGCTAAGTCCTTCTTAACCTCGGCGGCGCCTCCAATTAGTCAGGCACTCGGGCGCCAGACCCACAATACCTTGTACAGCGGTCCGTTTCAAGGCTGGTCTGTGTGACCGTAGGCGGACTGCCAACACCGTGCGCACAATACCGACTTCCCGGAATCGGTTGTCGCCCTCCTGGCGCCTGCCGCGACGCGTCACCCAACCCCGCGCTGTCCATGACCCCACATAACACAGAAACGGTTGCCCCGCTGACATGGGGGGGGGGGAGTGAACCCCCTCTCTATACACACAGCACGTGGCCGATTCGTGACACTTAAGAACACGAACAATCAGAGCGACCTTACACGTCCCTCCTAAAGAGTATACTGGGCTTACAATGTTCCCAGCTATACTACAAGAGCCCAAGGGCGCTGTATCGTAGAATTTAAGCTCTGCGGGTTCCGTCAAAGAAAATTGACATACGCTGCCCAACACGGGTGCTGCGGAGTCCGTAAGGAACAGGAAAATGAACTGAAAGGACCACGGAAAAAAAAACAATTTTCTCACAGCGATAAAAGAAAAGGGCGAAAGCTCAACACATTCATGACAGTGAGCATGCAAAAGAAACAGTCATGTATGTACAGGAACACTCCAACGAACTGCACGGCACAACGGCAGCAAAGTAACATATGCAGGTTATATACATAGTATGTCCACAGTCATATAACCCTCACACACATAGACGACAACAGCCACAGAAAGTTCCACCAAGGCTGAACTGTCCCACGCACACATCCTTCGGGTGAACGGGAACATTCACGCCTGTCCCAGCTGGCATGGCTGTTTCTGTCTATCCTTTCTTTTCTGCTCTTTACTCGATTGTCTCCCATGAACGATTCGAGAGCCTTGACAATGCATCAGCATTTACGTTACATGTTCCCTTCCGGCGACGCACCGTTACATTGTAGCGCTGTAGTGAAAGCGCCCATCTTGCTAACTTGGCCCCCTGCGGGGTGCTGGTTGTCAAATATGACAATGGTTTATGATCAGAGACAACATTCACCACTGCTCCGAAAAGCCAGTAGTCAAATTTCTTGAGTGCCCAAATAATAGCAAAGGCTTCTCTCTCCATAGTCGACCAGCGCGCCTGTGTCGGGTTAAAGCGGTGGCTAGCAAAAGCGATCGGCTTTTCTTTTCCGTCCGCTGACATTTGAGCTAAACAAGCACCGGCCGCCGTCGCTGACGCATCAGTGAATAGCCAGTACGGCTGATGAGGCTCAGGCGTGTTCATGGCGACAGCCTGACAGAGAGCTAATTTCAGACTTTCGAACGCGCACTGCGCTTCTTCCGACCATGGAATTGAATTAGGAACCCCTCGCCTTGTCAAAGCTGTAAGCGGGCTTGCCACGTCGGCGTAGTTTGAGACATAGTCCCGATAACACCCACAAAGCCCCAACAGACTTCGCAACTCCTTCTTTGTGTGAGGTGGCACAAGGCCTTCTATGGCAGCTATCTTCTCAGGGTCTGGTGCATGAGTTCCAGAGCCAACTATGTGTCCCAAATAGAGGATATGAGTTTGCGCTACCTGGCATTTTTCAGAGCTGGCTTTCAGCCCAGCATCACTTAGCAGTTTAAGCACTATGTCTACATGCTGCAGGTGTTCTTTCCAGGTATTTGAAAAGATTGCAATGTCATCTAGGTATGCTGACGCATAAGCTTGGTGCGCAGCCAGCAATGAATTAACCATCCGTTGAAAGGTAGCCGCAGAGTTTTTCAGCCCAAATGGCATTACCTTCCATGCGTAGTGCCCATCATGTGTCACGAATAGCGTGAGATGTTCGCTTTGGGGTTCCATCGGTACCTGCCAGTATCCTCTCCTCAGATCAACGACTGTTATAAAATTCGAGTGACCAACTCTGAAGATCAGCTCCCGTGGATTGGTCATTAGAAAGGCATCTACCCTGGCCACGGCATTAAGCGTTCTATAATCGACGCACATGCGCACTGACCCGTCTTTCTTACCAACACACACAACCGGGTGTGCAAATTCGCTCTCCACCGGATATATCAGGCCCAACTCAAGAAGCTCTTTCACTTGCCTACTAACCTCTTTCTTTAGTAGTTCAGGGACTCTGTAAGGAAACGTCCTCTTTGGTTTACATCCTTCCTCCAGTTCGATGCGGTGCCGCCCTACCTGTGCCCTCCCAGGCTTTCCGTCAAAGACGCAGCGATGTTTCTCAAATACCGCCTCGATTTCCGTGCGCGCATCTGAACCCAAATGAGCTAGCTTGTCTTCAGTTATTGGGTGCTCGCTCACTGAAGTGCATAGAGCTTGCGGCGCGTATTCCACCTCACCAAATTCTCCGTCTTCCTCGAACACTACCCCCACATGACTCACTCTAGCGTAGTACGGCCTGAGTCGGTTAGCGTGCACTACCGAAGTCTTTCTGTCATTTATTTGCAAGCGATACGAGTGTTCTCTCTCTCTCCCAATAACTGTGAAAGGACCCAACCATCTGGCGGCCATCTTGGTTGCCCGATCTGTGTCAAAGAGGAGTACTTGGTCCCCGACCTTAAATTCTTTAGTCCGTGCCCTCCTATTGTAAACTTCAGCATATTTGCTCTGGCGCTCGGTGCTTGTCAACTCAGCTACACTCGCGGCTAGTTCTAGTTGCTCCCGCAGCTGCTGCAAATACTTGGCAGGTTTCTCGCTCAGAGTTGAGGGCACCGCGATCTCACCCGTCCAAGTTTGCTGCAATATTGATAGGGGCCCATTTGGGTTTCTACCGTACAATAGCCTGAACGGCGCCACCCCGGTGGTATCATGCGGCACTTCGCGATAAGCCCACAGAACAAATGGGATGAGCTTGTCCCAGTTTCTTCGGTCCCGCTCCATTACATGATGCAACATATTTTTGAGGACTCTGTTCCATCTCTCAACCACTCCATTGCTCTCAGGGTGTTCAGCAGTGGAGAACCTGGGTGAGCAACCCAGTTTTTCCAACATTAGCTGTGTCAGTTGAGCTTTAAAGTTCGTGCCTTGATCTGAACAGATCGTTTCCGGCACTCCAGTACGGCTGAAAATCTCCAGTAAAGCCTCGCATGTGGCCCTCGCTGTCAGGGATCGGAGCGGCACTACCTCAGGCCATCTCGTGCAAAGATCGACAAGACACAAAGCATATTTGTGGCCCCTCGCAGATGGCACCTCAATAGGGCCAATGATGTCCACATTGACCACCTGAAATGGATGCTCCGGTCGCGTAAGCGGCGTGATGGGGACTTTATCGCTCTGACGGCTATCTGAGCGTGTTTGACACTGGTGGCACGTCTGACAATGCCCAGCGATTTCCTTCTCCATTCCTGGCCAGAAGAAACTGTACTTTATCCGGAGCTTTGTCTTTTTCGGCCCTAAGTGTCCACCCCACAATGACTCATGCGCGAGCTGCAATACCTCATGGCGCTTTTCCTCTGGTAGGACCAGTTGTCTGACCTTGACTCCCGCTAAGGAATCCCAATGGTACAAAAGTCCATCTGACACGAACATGCCAGCTTTACCGTTTCTCGCATCATTCCAGGCCTTTTTCAGGCTTTCATCGGCAAGCTGAGCAGCTCGAAATTTTTCCCGCTGACTGGGCACCCTAGTGACATCTTGTACGAAACTATTCTTTGCAATACGGGGATGTTGTCTGTCGTTTCTTCACAACTTAGGACGCAGTCTGGCTCAGTGTTATCGACTATTTCGATTGATCGAACTCCAAAGGAATTGGCTACCCGCGGAATACTTTCTCGTCCAAACTCGTCTTTTTCCTGCGCCTGTAGTAGCTCCCAATCTTCCTTTGACAGCAGGCAGTAAACCCCTTTTGCAAGTTCATCTGTAACCGCGCACACCAGATCGATCCGCTGCGGTTGTATCACAGCCCCCGGGCGATGCATGCCTACGGGCAGCGTAGCTAAGTTAGCTCGAATGGTCTTTCCGAATGCCGACTCGAGCCTTACTGTTCCCGATGGCTCCTGTAAAACGACGGGCAACATGCTTTTACGGACGACCGTTATCTCACTACCTGTGTCCAATACAGCTTCCGTTGCTATATCCCCGCACATGATAGGGATTAGGTCCAGCTTTGACCTCCCTGAGCTAGCATGTTGAGCTAAGATTTCTGCTCTAGCGCTAAGCACCCGTTCTTGCTCTGGTAGAGGTTCTTCAGTTACAACACCAACCTTCTGTACCCTTTGTTTTTGCACAGTCGGTGCCTTCCCCTGTTGTTCTTTATTTGAAGCTTTCGGGCAGTCTCTGGCTAGGTGTCCCTGTATATGACACACGTGGCATTTTAAATTTGTCCTCTGCGGGCTAGCTAGTTTTGCTTGCTGCGTCAATGAGGCTGTTGCGGCTGGCTTAGTTGCTCGTCCTTTCCCTTTAGCTTGTTCGAAAGTATCCAGCACTTTCGCCACCTCCACTGGCTTAAACCACTCTTCGCCCTGCCGCAAAAGAACATATTCAAGGGCTTCTGAGCTTAGACTGGCTTTCATACGGTCAGCGACCATAAGCTCCGTCATAGCTTCTTTTGTGTTTGCATTGCGAGATTGAAGGTAATAGGCTAAATAAGTTCTAGCGCGGGACGCGAACTGAGCCCAAGTTTCCTCCTTTCGTTTAGATGCCTTTTCAAACCTCCCCAAGTATTCAGCCGGCGTGAGCTTAAGTTCATCTAGTACCGCCTTCTTTACAGTCTCGTAATCCGTACATTCCTCATCATTGAGGCTACGCAACAGATAACGGACCCGCTCAGTCAGCGCAGGCATCATCAAATGTACATGGCTATGTGCTGGTACTTGAAAGGAAACAAACAACTTTTCGACCTCATCAAACCATATCAGAACGTCAGCGTCACACGGAAACCGGTATGCCTTAAGCACTTTAGCACATTGTGCTATTCCATCCGTGATGTCACGGTGGCGATCGCTTCCTTCCGACACTGAAGGCGGCCTGCCCGACTGCTCAAGCTCCACTCTCCGTAGAGCAATGCGCTCGCACTCTAGCTGTAGGCGCACCTTTTCCAGCTCCAGCTCCAGGCGTCTCACCGCCATGGCCTCTGGATCTGTCGTGCTCGGAGCCTGCGAAGCTCCTTGCGTCTCACTATCGATTTCAGTATCCGACGTCTCAGACTCGGTCTCTCCGATGTGTTGTAGTTCCTGCCGTCTCTGACCCTCTCTTTGTTCAGATGCCGTATCAATGTTTACGTTAGCCTCACTCGCATTTGCTGTTCTGTGCGTGAACACCATTAACCCCACTGAACAACAGCCATGCCAACCTAGACAAAACGCAAGGAATCCCGCTCACCCGTTGCTGCATCGGAGAAGAGGGCACTTATGTTAACGTGGGGAAGCCCGTTTGAATGCTTATCGCACCTGACAGGTCGATCATAACACCGCCTCTTTCGTGCGCAAGCAAACTGGATTGGATGCGGAATTTACACATTTGTGGCTATGGCTCGAAAAAGGCTAATACTTGCATTTACTTTGCAATGCGCTTCAACCATTTTTTGCGTCGAAAGGTCACAAAACAATTTTGATTTCAGTAGCACGCAATTCACTTTTTATTAAGCGTCTTTATCTAAGATAAAGTTGCTGTAAGGTCGCTCTGATTGTTCGTGTTCTTAAGTGTCACGAATCGGCCACGTGCTGTGTGTATAGAGAGGGGGTTCACTCCCCCCCCCCATGTCAGCGGGCAACCGTTTCTGTGTTATGTGGTGTCATGGACCGCGCGGGGTTGGGTGACGCGACGCGGCAGGCGCCAGGAGGGCGACAACCGATTCCGGGAAGTCGGTATTGTGCGCACGGTGTTGGCAGTCCGCCTACGGTCACACAGACCAGCCTAGAAACGGACCGCTGTACAAGGTATTGTGGGTCTGGCGCCCGAGTGCCTGACTAATTGGAGGCGCCGCCGAGGTTAAGAAGGACTTAGCAGCTCTGACCCCGTGCCGCATGCAGTGAGCACGGACCTAATCTTCTACGCGTCCGGAACGCAATCGCCAGCCTTGTTGTTGGGTGCGACTGCCTGTGTGGTGTCGAAGGCCAGCTTACCGTGCACGCTGTAGGAATGCGGTGCACACGTAAAGAGTGCGTTCGGACGACGGCGTCTTGGAAACACGCACTCGGAGAACTTTGTCTTGTAGACAATAAGTTTGAAGGACAAGGAGGGCCATCCGTCTCCCATACGGCCAAACTTTGAGTACAGCGGCACTTCGTGGTGTCGATGCCCCTGCTTCCGAGTCATTTGCGGCCTAGACGCCGTTGGGATTTGAAACGGTCTAGCGATAACTTGTTCGGGCCTGGCGTGTTTTGCTGAGCCCGTCACTAACTACGGAGAAATGAGAGGGAAACGGAGTTTTGGCGAAGAAGGAAAAGAGCTTTGTTTTCCAATATGTTTATTTTTAAGAGTAAGCCCATCCCTGTGGGTTGTGGCTTAACAAACGGTTGACTCTGATTGGCAACTGAACCTGTGGGACGGGCCAACGGCCCTACCGCCTTTTTTTCTTTGTATATTTGGGCTATAAAAATCGGGACGACATGCTGTCCCGCAGACTTGGCTGAAATCAGGATTGCTGATAGATCAGTGAGCCTCCGTACTATGTACGTTAAAACGAGTCTGGGCTCTAACAGTCATTGAGACAGTCGAAGAGTGAGACGTTGTTTCTCAATTGTTCAAATTTGTAATGTATTTGTTTTACCTGCCATGTATATAGAAAAGTTTGCGTATAAATAATTCTTGTACATCTGACCTCATCGTTTCCTGCCTGCGTTTGATCAACAACTGCCGATCATCGTCCGAGAAGCTTCAAGTTCCAACGGTGAAGCGAGGACGGAGAACGAACGAAACTTTACTGGCGCAGCACGACAGGATCGGCAAGCCCCACAACGAGCAACGAGCAGCGAGCCAGGCGCAAGGAATCGGAGGGCCACCAGCGAATTCCGCAAGGGTTGCAGTTCATCTGGACAAGGAGTGTGCCGGCAACAACGGTAATCAAACCAGCTCCGTTGGCGACGCGTCCATAATTGCGGCCGTTGCCAGGGTAGGAGAAGGCTCGAGCTCGCTTCTTCCCGACGCTGCTCCGGATGCGGGAGCCGCCGGGAACCTTCTCCGTAGGCGTCGCCGCCGCTGGGAGGCGGCTATCAGAAGTTCAGAGCTGGCAGACCAGCTCTGGGCCGTCCGGCACGCCGAAGATGCCGCTCGAGTCCAAGCACTTCGAGCCGTCACCTGAGGCCACCACAGCAAGAACTGCCGGACTATTCTTTATTAAAGTTTCTTCTTCTTTATTGTTTCCACAAGCAAGGAGGTACGTGGTTGTGGCGGAAGAACAACGGGGAAAAAGCTGCAGAGAAAGCAGCTTGACTGGCCCCAGGTTCCGTTTACAATGGCAGCAGCAGGGCAGGTGAAAAACGTGTTAAAACGAAGAGGAGAAAAAAGAAAACCAGTTCAAGAAACGCCAAGGGAAAAATTCAGAAAGTACAACCGTACACAGTCAAGATCGCAGAAACACTTCACGCAGATTTTGTGCGGAACAAGTGAGCACATCGATATTGCATTTGGTGATATCACTGAGTAAACTGGGCAGCCAGTGAGTGGCATGCCATTTGCTGGCCATAATTAGTAGGAAGTTGAGGAACACAGCAAGTCTCAGGAGCTCAAGTTCTGTAAGGGGTTTCTCGATTTGTGTTTAGCGAGAGAGCTAAGGGCGCCAATATTTTCTCATATCTTCTGTAGGTTGACAACAAGCTCAGGTTTATTAGGGCAGGCAATTTACGGGTTCTAAGCGCGCTGAAAAGAGGAGCGGAATGAAAATCACGAGGCTTATTACAAATGACATGAAGGAATTTCTTCTGGATAACAAACAGCTTGTGAATATTTGTGGCTGAAGTTGTCCCCCATACGAGGCAGCAGTAATTTAGGTGACTGAAAAAAAGTGAGTTATAAATCAGCAATTTCACGGATTGCGGCAGGTAACTATAAAGGAATGGACAACACCCAACACCTGTGACAGTTTGCCGGTGAGGAAATCTACATGAATGCGCTATGACATATCATGATCAAAGTGCACATCCAGATATTTGATTGATTGTACAACTTCGATAGTACAGGAGTTAAGCACAATATCTACATGTAGGGACACCTACATGAACAGGAGGGACACTGGATGATTCTGGACAACACCTAAGGTTAATAAACGTGCTTCAATATTTTCAAGGATTTGTTCTTTCTGCTTAAGGACTGCTAGTTCAGTCGGCATGAATCTACGGAAAGCGTGTTGATGTGGGGTTAATAAGTCATGTTTGTCAAGAAAACAGGATAACCTACAAAATGTTATCTTCTCTAGTCCTTTGGAAAAAATCGGGAGTATGGAAATGGGTCTGTAGTTCGAAATCTGTATTATCACCTGTTTTGAAAATAGGGAGCACCTTTGTCACTTGCATTCTTTTGGGGAATTGGCCTTGGGAGAGGCAGATATTGTAGATATGAGCAAGAACAGGTGAAATAATATCAAGCACATAGCTGACTGGCCTGATTTGCAGGTCATCAGCATCACAGGCACTACTGTTACTCAGGTCACGGAGAAGCAGTGTTATTTCATGTTTATTTGAAGGGTTCAAAAATAGATTCCGTGCAGTGAGCATCTATAAATTGATAGACACTCAGGCTGGCAGTTTGGTGACATGCACTGGTGAAATGATCATTAAAACAACCGGGAAGCGCATCACTACAGATTTCCTCACCGTTAATGACAATGTGCTTCTCAGGTGTATGACACGGTTCTCTGTTTGTTAATGTGTTTAACTTGTGCCAGATTTTACGGCTATTATTTTGGCATGTTAAAAAGTTCTTTTCAAAATATGAAGCACGAGCCGTACGTAGCTATTTTGTAAGCCGGTTACGAAAGGACCTAAAGGTTTGCAAATCGCCAGGATCTTTGGAATTATTAAACCAGTTAAAAAGCCTATCTTTTATTTTTTTAATTAGGTCATTCGTGACCCACGGTTTGCGAATTCGAGAAGCGCGATGCTTTTGTGAACGGAACGGAAAATGTTTTTGATAACACGTGCTAAGGTGCCAATGAACAGCTCATACGCGGTGTCAGCGCATTGAGAATCATAAACACAACTACAGTCAACTTTACACAGTTCTTCGCAAAACGGTCAAGGTTATCGCTGGTGATGGTTTGAAATATAGGAAGACATTTATTTTTATTTTTTTGATTTACGTTTCCAGCTAATAAAAATTGGCATGTGGTCGCTGATGTGATATGAAAGAACACCAGATTCGATATCAGCCTGACCGCAATTCGTGATGAACAAATCAAGGCACGATGAAGTATCAGAAGCGACTCTAGTAGGAGAACGTATAACATTACGGCAGGCAAAAGAGTGCAACAATAGCTCAAAATCACGCCTCAGGACAGTGTTTACACAAATATCTATATCAAAGGCACCACCGATGATGATATTGTACTGGAAATCGGAAGTGTATTCGAGAAGCCTTTGAAGGAAGAGCAAAAAATAATCGGAATTTCCATTTGGTGGACGATAAAAAACAGAGTAAACCGTACGCGCGTAAAGGATTGACAGCACTTCATAATCATTAGTGACACGAAAATTCCTCAACACACTTCACGTTGAGGCAGTTTCGCACTAGCATGCAGACACCATCGCGACGTGAAGCAGTTCTGGATCGAATTAAATAATCATAGTTCGGGAGCAGCCAGGGAAACGAGCTCTGGTGGTACCAAGTTTCTGACAGCGTAATAAAATGAAACTCCAGATCCAGGCTGCTAAACACGGCGTCAAGTTCAGCTGTCTTGTTTCTCGCCGTCTGACAGTTTACATTTCATTTCATTTCATTTTATTTCAGCATTCTTGTTTTTACGGCACAAAAAGAACGCTAGGGCAAGAACAATAAGCTGCAGAACAGCAGCTTGACTAGGTCCTTGCCCCTTTTCTTGGCAACAGGCACAGATTCATACATTCATTCAGAGTACATATAATATGCATATACACACACTCATACCAGAAAACGTTCTGTTAGTTTGTCAATGAGAGAGAGAAAAAAAGAAAAAAAAGAAGTGCGCAGATATTCACCAATAGAAAAAAAAGCCAAGTACATTTATAGCATTTTTCTTGAAACAATTAACCGTTGTTACAACATTCATTTTTCAGAAACTTGTCATTGTAACTCATACAGCCACTTATAAGGGTATAATTTAGTACAGCAACATGCTTTCGTACAAAGGATACTCAAGAAATATAAGCAAAATACCGTTATATAAGTCATTTTAATCAAATTGATCATTCTAATCATTCTAATCAAATTGAATTTTAATCAAATTTAATCATTTTAAACAAATCAAATTGACGTCAGCAGCCGACGGTATAAATGTCCAGCGCGTGGAGCGACTCTTCAGTGGGCTGGGCTGTAGCGGCACCGGCACCATGTTTAATCGCTGCTTGTTCTTCATGCAAGTATGTTACTATTCTTATGCCGAGTGTATCCGATCTGATGGCACGTTGAAGTATCAGAAGTGACTCTAGTAGGAGAACGTATAACTTTACGGTAGGCAAAAGAGTGCAACAATAGCTCAAAATCACGCCTCAGGACAGTGTTAACACAAACATCTATATCAAAGGCACCACCTATGATGATATTGTACTGGAAATCGGAAGTGTATTCGAGAAGCCTTTGAAGGAAGAGCAGAAAATAATCGGAATTTCCATTTGGTGGACGATAAAAAACAGAGTAAACCGTACGCGCAATTCCTGCTGCTCGCATGCATTGTATAGCGCAAGTTGTCTCCTCTTAAGCGGAGATGTGGAAATCAACCCTGGCCCGGGCCCTCGATCTAAGTCTAGGCGTGGATCCGTTTCCGCTCTCGATGAGAATGACGATGCTCGCCCTTTCTTTGATAGCCATGACAAAAACGACCCTTCGGTATCCGAAATGTTCTCTAAATTATTGGAGGGGCAGAGTCAGTTGGCACGAGATGTTGCGGAAATTAAGTCATTTCAACAGTCAGTTGCGCGTCGCTTTGATGTTTTAGAGTCACGTGTTCATGCACTAGAATCCACTCCTGTGTCCAAAGACTTAGTTTACTGCGTGACTTACGTGCTGAAATGAATGCCTCGACACTAAGGTAACGGACTTGGTCTTAAAAATGACAGTCTTGAAAATCATTCTTGTAGAAACAATCTGATCATACACGGTATTTCTGAAGTAATGGATGAAAACTCTACCACCCTGATGACTGCAGTTTCATCTGTGTTTACTGAGCACCTGAAGACTAGCTGCCCTCATATTGAGCGCTGCCACAGGCTCGGCACGCACTGGTTACATTCGTCCCGTCATTCTTAAACTTCCTAACTTCAGCGACAGAACCGAGGTTCTTAGGAACGTTTCAAAACTCAAGGGCTCAAATTTCGTCATTAAAGAAGATTTCTCTTCTAGCGTTCGGTTAATTCGGAAAAAAATCTGGGACGCATCAGCCTCTTTTCGGGACAGCGGTTCTATTGTGAAGTTGAGATATGATCATGCTTTCATTAACAAGGTTCGTTATAACTGGGATGACAGTTCAAACTCATTAGTAATGGCACCCGCTCAACGTGTTTCTTTAGTGTCGGGCCATTTGACTTCCGTTCCAACCACTTCCTGAACTCATCCTGGTCGTTTTGAGAACCTTGTTGTCTTGAATATAAACGCTCGTAGTATTGTTAAAAAATTTCCTGATTTATTATCCCTTATATCTATTCATTCCCCCCATGTTATCGGCATCACAGAGACTTGGCTGCACAATGGTATTTACGAATCTGAGTTCACTCCACCCGGTTTTGTTGCCGTGCGCTTAGACAGGATTAGCGGTACTGGTGGTGGCGTGGCACTGCTTATCCGGTCGGATCTACGATTCTCAGTCTTGCCTTCTCCTCCAGAAACAGAATCCGTGTGGTGTAAAATTTACCTTCATAATCAGTGTATTGTGATTAGTGTTAATCGTCCCCCCGGCTCTACTCTTGATGTTCTTCATGGTGTTGCAAATTTCATGACTGAGATCAACATTGCTTCGTCGAGTTTTACCTGTATGGGTGACTTCAACGCCCCTGGCATCCACTGGCCATCATTGCCTGCAGTCGGTTGCGACACAGCTATTTGTAAAGAACTAATCACATTTCCTTGTCCTTCGGTCTCACCCAAGTTGTTCCTAGAGCAACCAGATTAAATTCCGTCCTTGACTTAGTTTTTTGAAGCGCTAACCTAGCCGAACATGACTTTTCTTGCAAAGTATTTGATGGTATTTGAGACCATAAAGGCGTTTTAGTGTCACTTTCCTGTCCAATTTCTAAATCCCCCTACACGTTTACTAGTTTTCCTGATTTCACTCGTGCGGACAACTCCATTACTGATGCCTTAACTCATCATTTTGATACGCTTAGTGCACTTGCAGACAACCAGGATGTCAACTGCCTTGCTAATTACTTTGAGCGTCTTGTCAAATCATTTATCGAACGTGTTGTGCCCATTAAAACTAAGAAAAAATATCTAACACTCCATGGATGACTCGTGATATCTTGCATTTGTCCCGTCGCGTTCGAAGGTTAAGGCGTTCCGGAAGAGGCACTGATCCCATGGCGTTGGATAGATTTGTTAAAGCAAAGAAAGAACTGAATCTTAAGTTGAAAAATGCCAAAGATTTCTTTTTTCGCGTTCGCCTGCACAATTTGTTAAGAACCCACGGAAATTTTGGTCTTCTATTTTACCTCGCGATGTTTCATCCAGTTCTTTCAGAATAGATAATGACGTCACCAACGACCCGGCGGTGATATCCGATGCATTCAACAAGTATTTCCAATCCGTGTTTGTTTCCGATAACAACTTTATCCCGACACTTACCAATATAGTTTCTTCTGAAGCAATCAGTGACGTTGAGATAAACTGCGAAGGCATCCTCAACCTTATATTAAACCTGGATGTTAAGAAATGCACCGGTCCGGACGGGATACACAACACGTTCCTTGTTCGTTATTCGTTGTGGTCATCACAATATCTGTCAGTCATATTCAGAAAGTCCTTATCATCCTCTACTGTACCTTCTTCATGGAAGTTAGCCAAAGTGCTCCCTCTTTATAAATCTGGAGATAAGCAGTGTTTGTCGAACTACAGACCAATTTCACTGACGTCACAGTCATGCAAAATGTTGGAACACATCATTCATAAGCACATCACGCTCTTTCTGGAATCAAATAATTTACTGTCTAACATGCAACATGGGTTTAGGCGCGGTTTTAGCACGTTAACGCAGCTAGTTGAGTTCACGCATGACATTTCATTTAACCTTGACGTAGGCGACCAGGTTGATGCCATTTTTATAGATTTCTCGAAGGCATTTGACACCATTTTACATTCTAAACTTATTGCTAAACTTAATGCTGTACTGAATAATCCTCATTTGGTTAACTGGATTTTAAGCTTTCTCTCATTTCGCTCCCAGTTCGTATCTTACAGTTCGACTGACTCCGCTACTGTTGATGTGACATCAGGTGTGCCCCAAGGCTGCGTCCTTGGGCCGCTTCTTTTTTTATTATGCATGAACGATTTACCACTTCACTGCTCTTCTAACATCCGTCTTTATGCTGATGACTGCGTTCTATATGAAGTGATGAAATCTTCTAATGATCATTATCGCCTTCAAGAGTCGTTTTCTAGGTTTTGCGATTGGTGTAACACTTGGCAAATGAACATTGATTTCAATAAAACCGTTCTGATGTCTTTCTGCAACAAATCTTCCCCCTCCCTTTTCAGTTACTCGTCCAATGGCCGTACAGTATATGAGGTTTCTGAGTATAAGTATCTTGGTGTCATTTTTACGCATAACATGTCATGGTCCAAACACATTGACTACATATGCAGTAAAGCACTAAAAAAATTAGGTTAGTTGAGGCGAACGCTAACCCGATCTCCTAAAGACACAAAGTTACTAATGTATAAATCTCTAATCCGCCCTGTTCTTGATAATGCATCTGTAGTTTGGAGCCCGCATAAGCAGTTAGAGATTAATAAACTAGAGGCTATACAGAAAAAAGCTGTGCGATTTATATGTCATCGTTACGATCGCGACTTTTCGCCCTCTTCAACGCTTTCTTCCTTGAACCTAAACACGTTCTCTTCTCGTTGCCATGTCGAATCATTAAAATTCTTGCATTGCATTGTAAATTCTTTAGTTAGGCTCTCAAATGATAATTACATTAACTTCGCGCCGGGATCATCAACGAGAAGACATCATGACCTAAACTTGACACCCTACTACGCACGTACTAACATGTTCAAATTCAGCCTTTTCCCCCGCTCAATCGAAGACTGGAATTCGTTACCTGGGTCCATTCGTTCATGCTCATCCCAAATTTTCGCAACCGCCATCCCAGATGCATAATCGTGCTCACCCATGCCTGGCAGCATTTGTATAACTTCTCGTGTATTTTTCTTTCATCAGTGCTCTTTTGTAAAAGTGTTCACTAGTGTTTACCGCTGTATACTCCAATGCATTTCCTGTACCTTTTCTTAACCCACTCCTGCTATAGCGCAAATTGCGCTGCAGTATAAATAAATAAATAAATAAATAAATAAATAAATAAATAAATAAATAAATAAATAAAATTGCTCAACCGTTTGTGTCACCGGTTCCACGCAAATGCACCATATTCTGAAAGTTGTCCTGTCAACGTTCGCCTAGAAATATCATTTAGGGTTATATCAACACTCTGTAAGGCGTTTAGTAACTTCGGTACGCGATATTCTAATCTAGTAAAGCCATAATTTGTTCTTGAAAATGGCAGTAGCCAAGCATACTTTTGCCTCATATTGTACGGTACATGTGTGGGGAAAGTTAATTTGCATATATCTAAGAAAAATGTGTTGTTTTATAGAAGACTGTTTTTGCACTTTAAAGCAAGGTTTGTTTCGTAAGAGTGTTGTACGGGAATCAGATTAAGGGAGCGAAATATTGCAGCTGTATTAGCATCGTAAGAGGCATTTACAATATTGCGAACTGCTTTTTTCTGCAGGACTAGTAGTCTGAAGATTCGTTTGGGAAGTGGTTCCCCATACGAGATTGGAATAGTTTATATGAGGAGCAAGAAGGCTGTTGTAGATTAAAAGTTTAATTTTAGGGGGTAAAACATGCCTGAATTTGCGTAGTATGCCGTAAGCCCTGGCCGAAGACGTTGAAGCTCGGGCGACGTGATGATCCCACAATAAATGCTCATTATTTTTACAAGCTCTACCCTCTCCGCTCCAAGCTTTAACATTATGTTTCTATCAATTTTTTTCTGTGGTGGAGCAAACAGAATAGCTTTTGTTTTCTTACTATTTATTGCCAACGAGTTAGTTTTACTCCATTTAAGTAAACTACTCAGGGTGTCATTTGCCAGGTTCAAAAGGTAAGCCAGACTAGTTGACTGGAAAAACAAACTGCGGTCGTCGGCGTAAATTATGAAGTGTTTTTTTTTTGCTCATATGAACGATGTCATTTATGTAGATGTTGAACAATGTTGGCCCAAGAACGCTGCCTTACTGAACTCCTTGCAACATTTCTGAAGAGTTGATCGGTGGGATTTAATTGAGACGCACTGCTTTCTATGTCCTAAATATGACTGTATAAGTGCTAATGGAGTGCCGCGAAACCCATAATGTCGTAATTTATCAAATAAAATTAAATGATTAATCCGGTCGAACGCTTTAGAATAGTCACAAAACTCCTATTGTTATCTTTTTATCTTCAAAACCGTTAAGAATGAATCCATTTGGTGACAGTAATGCAAGCTCTGTCGACATTCCTTTTCGAAAACCGAACTGTTGCTTGGATATGATAGAATGTTTCTCGCAAAATGATGTAACCCTTTTACAGATAATTTTTTCTAATCCTTTTGAAATTACGGGTAATACTGAAACTGGTATGTAAATTGAAAATTCGTTTTTGTTCCCCGATTTAAATAGTACAGTAACTTTGGCATGTTGCATTGCTTCGGGAAAGACTCCAGTAGATAACGCAATATTGAATATATGAGTGAGGACAGGTGACAGAAGATCGAGCGCAAATTTAATGGGTGGTATTTGCAGCCCATCAATATCACGCGCGTTGCTGTTTTTCAGAGACATGAAAGCTAAGAAAACCTCTTCCGGTGACGTTGGCTCAAAAAAGGCTGAATGTTTATGGGGTAGTACACCAAATAACTCAATTGCTGTTTTGTTGGAATTGCTCGAGGCTAGAGAATTAAAATAGTCATTAAAGCTGTTTGCTAGCTCTTCGCCTCTTAACGACTTGCCACACACAGTAACTTCCAACTCATCTTCACGGTTTGTCTTAAAAGCTTGTTAAGTTCACGCCAGTCTGTTTCGCTTCGACCGTTTGCGTGATTAAACCGATGTTCAATGTATGCACGTCTTGTGTTTCTCAAAAGTTTAGTTACACCACTGCGGCATTTCTTGAATGCTGTGAGATAATTAATGGCCTTTGTTTTCACGAATTGAGCATATAATGAATTTTTCTCGCGAATCGTTTTGAGACAATCATTCATAACCCATGGCTTGCGTATTATAGTGGACCTTCTTTCTTCTTTAAACGGAAAACAGACGTATATGCTTCCTGCAGAATGCTTATTAACGAATTGTAAGCGTTGTTTGCATCAGTTACTTCAAGCACGGAGCTCCAGTTTATATTTTCAATTTTCGTGCGAAATTCTCCGAATGTTTTGCCGTTGATGTCCTGTACGAGAAATGTATCAGCATGATGTGTATCTTTAAAACAGTGATTAAAACGGCAGAACATAGAAATTGGTAAATGGTCACCTAAACTAGCGACAATCATACCTGAATCTGTACAGTGTTCAGAAGAATTTGTTATAAATACATCTATCAAACTATCAGAGATGGCCGATGCGTGTAGGTTCAGTAATAACATTAGTACAGTGATATGACTCGAGAACCATTCGCAATTCAGAAGATTTCGGTGTCTGGCGTAAAAAAATTGATGTTTAAGTCTCCTCCCATAGTACGACGCAGTTCGTTCACTGACACAAAGCTGAATAGTTTTTCCCCAAAAGAAAAAAAGAGTGTTCGTGTTTCCATCGGCTGGGCGGTATACAGTAACAAACACGCATTTTCCACACTGCAGTGCTAGAACTTCATAATCTTCGGTAGCTATGGAAAAGTCTTCGAGCAAGCTGAACGATAAGCGCTCTGACACAAGCTGCAACACGCCGCCACCGCGTCGATAAAGTCTGTTGACAAAGAAGGTGTAACCAGGCAGGCGCATTACTTCGTTTTCAGGCGCACACCATGTCTCGGTAATCATGATAACTTGAAAATGGAAAGAAAATTCATTGAAAAGTGCAGTGAGCTGGTCATGCTTAGCAAGCGCAGATTGCGCATTGCAGTGTAGAACGGTAATACAATCACTGTATTTAGGGGTAACAACGTCGCTGGGTGTGACCATAAAAAAATATAAAAATGGACCGAATGCGCTTTCCTAGCTCTCTTTAGTTACCAATTTTTTGCGGATGTGCTTCACACGCAATTCGCACTATACGCGACTCCTCTGTGTTGCGCGCGAAAACCTTGCCTCCCTTAGACCATGCGAAACGCCAGTTTGCTTCCTTTTTCTTAGCGATGGTCATTCCAAGCAGTTTCTTTAGCTGAGAACAAACGTGTTCGTTACACTGGTCTGTCCACGGTAAATCCAATGTTTTTTGTCGTTAGCCTAGTCTTCCTGGCCTTCTCAAGCACCGCATCTCGTTTGGATCGGTGGTTGAAAACAACCACTATGTTTGGATCTGCACAGGTGTTGCGCACAATACAACGTGAATACATGAATACAACGAACTGATCCATTGTGCCCAGATCCAATGAACGCCTTTAATTCGGAAGGAAAAATATAAGGTTCACACAACGATGCCATTATGACATGAAAGAAAAAAATATGTTGCTACTTGGACCTAAAAGACCAGCTTATGAAGTTCAGCCACGCACTTCATTAGGCAAGCATTCTGACCCTCTTCCTTCCTCACGAAGACTGCCATTACGGCGCCATGCAAAGCTGAAGTTATTGACACGTGCCCATTCCTTTGCCTTCAGAAGCATTCGATCCTGCATCGTCAGATTTTCCAGCATGAATGCATCAGGCACGATACCTGGAAGGAGTTTTTTTTTTTTGGCAAGCCATTTGTCCCTTGTTGACTGGCGAGTAAAACGAATGATTATGCCCGGTGTCGTGTTTCTTGATTTTAGTCTATGGATGGCGGAGAGACAGTTTCCTCGGTTAGGGGAGCAAGTTCCAGTTTAGACGCTGTGACGTTTAGCTTGTCCATGAGCGATTCGTCTTTGTCTTGCTTGAGGCCATGAATTTCGAGGTTAAGCTTTCGACTATCATATTCCAGGTCGGTAACCGCGGCGCGGAAGGCCTGCACTTCAGTGCTAGCGCGCGATGCCTCAATTTTAGTCATTTTGGCAACGAGCGTCTTTATTTCACCATCATGCTTGGCAAGCTTCACAAGGGCATCATCGTACTTGTCCGATAGCAGCTTTACTGTTGACGCGATTTCACCAACAGTTTGCTTGAGTGGAAGCAGTGTATCAAGTTTTTTGTTGATTTCCAGGAGCATGGTGGCGATTGAAACATCCTGCACCTTACAAACGGCGGAGCTGGCCTTAATACTGCAGCACGAAGGGCAGCGCCAGGACTTCCTAAATTCAACATCATTGGACCGAAATTTTTTCTTGGTTATTCCCGAACAATTACGACTCATGTGAAAATGTCCCGAGCATTCGCAGCAAAGCAGATAGTCTTCATTTACCTTAATGGCCACATCACATTCGCGACAAACAGAGTTAGACATTCTGTCAGACGTACTGGAGGGTAGTTGGTTCAAGTGATGCGGTAACAAGTGAACAATATCAACAAGAAACTAGACCAATAGGCAGCAGCAGTGGCAGACTATCCTTAGGCGGCTAACTAAAACAGGGGCGGCAAACACCAACCTGTAACGACAGTAGAAAATCCTCGATTAGACGCGTGTCCGCTCGCCGCCACTGCTGCTGCCAAATGAGCAGGTCATTACAGCGACGCCCATATTTGTAGACGGTGGCGGCTTCCACTTCCGTTGTCGTGACGTGGCTACCTGCAGTAAGCAGATACCAGCAGCAGGATCGGTATGTGGGGCAGGCCTTGGTACGCTGGAAAGCCAATTTGCACACGTGCAGTGTGCGGCGTAGTGGAGTCCCGGGCAGCTGATAACTTGAACACGATGCGATGACTGCGCACTGTAACAACAGTAGAAAATCCTCGATTAGACACGTGTCCGCTCGCCGCCACTGCTGCTGCCAAATGAGGAGGTCATTGTAGCGACGCTCATATTTGTAGACGACGGTGGCGCCTTCCACTTCCGTTGTTGTGACGTGGCTACCTGCAGTAAGCAGATACCAGCAGCAGGATCGGTAGGTGGGACGGGCCTTGGTACGCTGGAACTCCAATTTGCACACGTGCAGTGTGCGGCGTAGTGGAGTTCCGGGCAGCTGATAACTTGAACACGATGCGATGACTGCGCACTGTAACAACAGTAGAAAATCCTCGATTAGACGCGTGTCCGCTCGCCGCCACTGCTGCTGCCAAATGAGGAGGTCATTGTAGCGACGCTCATATTTGTAGACGACGGTGGCGCCTTCCACTTCCGTTGTTGTGACGTGGCTACCTGCAGTAAGCAGATACCAGCAGCAGGATCGGTAGGTGGGGCGGGCCTTGGTACGCTGGAACTCCAATTTGCACACGTGCAGTGTGCGGCGTAGTGGAGTTCCGGGCAGCTGATAACTTGAACACGATGCGATGACTGCGCACTGTAACAACAGTAGAAAATCCTCGATTAGACGCGTGTCCGCTCGCCGCCACTGCTGCTGCTAAATGAGATTAACGAATAGTTAATGTGTGAGTGTATAAAAGCGTAATATAGCGAGACAAGTGTAGCACGGTTAAAGAATTGGCGAGCTCTGATCAGTAACCGAATGCCGTAAGCAACTTTCTTTTTAATAGTCGAAACATGATAATGAAACTTGAGGTTAGAGTCTAGTTCTACCCCTAAGAATGAGCAATGAGTGCAAGAAGGGATTAAATAAGAATCAAGATTCAGCAATGGAACTGAACAAGGTGGTTTCTGGGGGGAACTAAATGCAATATACTTGGTTTTCGAGCGATTACTAACAAGATTATTATTGATACACCAGTTTGTAACCTTAGCTAGGTTGAGTTTAGTAACCAAGCACGAAATATTTTTATCGTAGTTAATAATGGTTCTGTTGTCGGCGTACAATACACAGTGTGAGGATGTTAGACAGTCCGAGAATAGAACCCTGCGGTACCCCTAGGTTAGTAACCTTAGCTTCGGAAAAAAAATTTGAAATTTTAACGATGTTATGTCTATCCTGCAGATAGGTTCGTCATAACATTAGTGCTTGCCCAGTTATATCTATAGCTTCCAACTTTAAGAACTAATAATAATAATATAATAATATATGGGGTTTTACGTGCCAAAACCACTTTCTGATTATGAGGCACGCCGTAGTGGGGGACTCCGGAAATTTTAACCACCTGGGGTTCTTTAACGTGCACCTAAATCTAAGTACACGGGTGTTTTCGCATTTCACCCCCATCGAAATGCGGCCGCCGTGGCCGGGATTCGATCCCGCGACCTCGTGCTCAGCAGCCTAACACCATAGCCACTGAGCAACCACGGCGGGTAACTTTAAAAACAAGATGTGCTGGTTAATAGTGTCAAAAGCTTTCGTAAGATGAATAAAAATTGAACTGGGAAAATACCCTTTATCAATAGCTTCCTTTAAGCGATCCGTTAGGGAGATAACAACAAGGTCGGTCGAAAAGTCAGAACGAAAGCCATACTGAGAATTGGAAAGAATATTAGATTTAGTCAGATAATTGGTTAATCGAGTAACAGTCAACTTTTCAATCACTTTACTAAATAATGGCAGTATACATATTGGGCGGTAATTTGTTAGTAAAGAACGATGGCCTCTCTTAAAAACTGGAATTACCTTTGCTCGTTTCAGCTCAGATGGAAAAATGCCGGTCCTGAATATTAAATTGATAATTAAACATAAAACATCACATATGAGATGAACAACTAGTTTTATGTTGCTAGGATGAATATTATGAAGACCGGCGCTGGTTACTTTCAGCGTGCGAATGACATAAAGAAATTCATGGGGAGTTGTAGGGTTAAGAAAAAATGAATGCGGCACACGTTTTAGTGACAAAGAACGGCTACTGATAACTGGTTTGTCCGGGAAAAAGGCATCACTGAACGCTCTTGCTATCTCAAATGGTTGATCATATGTAACGTGATCGTTTGGGATGGTATCGATAAATGAGAGTTGTTCATTTCTGCGCAAAACGGAATTTAAGACTTGCCACTTTTGTCTTGAGTTGCTGCCATACTGACCAAGTTTGTGCTCATAGTAGCTCTTCCTTGCATTCCCGATTTTGCTATTGAGTACGTTGCGAAATTTTTTGTATCGTGCAGAGAGGGCGACATTAAAAGGTTGCCTTTTAGTTTTTTTATATAGATTGTCACGCTTCCGCATTCCGGCTAGTATGCTAGCATTCAACCAAGGGTTTTGAGGAAGGGAGAGGATTTTCTTGCATATTTTCTTTACGGTATGTGAATCGATTAATGATAACAAAATTCCGGAAAACTGAGAAAGGCTTTTTGTGGATCGTTATTTTCAAGGAGAGCAGACCAGTCAGAATTAGTCACAGATTCCAAAAAGGCATCTTTGTTCAGTACGTAGCTGAAGTATGAAATAGTGGGTGACTGTGGCTCTGAGTTGAAGAAAAGAAAAATAGGGTAATAATCTGTTATGTCGACATTAAGGATACCAGCCTATGGCGGTTGCGTCATATTGCTTAGCACATGATTTAGTAGTGTGCCCTCATTTATCTTACTACAACGAGTACGTAGCATTACCAAACTTTCAAAACTAACTCTGAAAACAGTTGCTATAAAGGGAGGAGGTAGGTGAAGTTTCATCCAGAAGGTTTATATTAATATCGCCCATAATAACAGAGATATTAGTAACTAATTTGGAACTAACACATTCGGGAAGCTCTTCAGAATTACTGAAGGTGGTTGAAGGAATCGCGACGGAAGAAGGGAGCGACTACGTGGCGAAAATAGAAACTATACCGGAGGACGTTCCTTGCGGAGACGAGACCAGTTTAAACAGTCCCAAAAGGTTCAAAGAGGCGTTGAAAAACTCTCTCGTCCGCATGTGGGTGACTTTCCCGAATCGCCAAAAGGAGAGGAAAATGCCAGGGCGGTCCAGCAGGGCAGGAACCCAACGCTCGGTAACATTACACGCATTAGGCGACCGCCTGGCAAAGCAAAAATTGGGGAAACAGAGCAAGATCAAGCGAACCAAGTATTCGGCTCAGCAAAGAATAGACAAAGTCACCATACCGCAGCCCGTTAGACAAGCGAACAGGCCGTCACACAGAACATCATAGGGCTCGTTGTGGCGGTTGAGAAAACGAAGGCGTCACGTAACAACAAATCAGAACGCGTCTCCGCGAGTAGGGGTGCGGCTGAAACCGGGCAGAGATATGCGTGTGCGAACAGGACCAGTTAGACTGTCACTGCAGTAGAATGCGCCGCGAGAGTGAGGGAAAGAGGAGGCTGGTAATCCTTCCCGCGTTTACGGCCTCATGGGTACACAAAGTGGCAGACGGCGAAAGAGGGCCGTGTATGCCTGGCGCCCTTTAATGCCTGCGGCGAGGCCCGAAAGTTTTCAGACAATGATCCAATCGAGTGTGCATGAAGCGTTAATAATTGTCAAATTAGACGCATCCATAAGTTTCTTGTTTGTTGTAAAGGTCCCCTTCTGTTCTTTTCTTTTCTTCGAGGGCATTTTGTTTGTCCATTTTGAATGTATGATTAACGCTATTTCTGGGTTTCAATGCGTTCTCAGTCAATAAACGTGGCTTTCCCGGAAAATGGAAACACAGAAATGTTAGGCATTAGGCTTGTTGAAATATGCCCTGAAGTCTGGTTTTCTCCTTTGTTAGTTTTCAAGAATCTCAAACGAGGGCTGCGGGTACGATTCTGATAAAGTTATGTAAAAGACGTATGAACATGGCAGTTCTCGTGGTTGGTTGGGTGCTCGCTGTTGGTTGTGCCTTGGGCTGGTAGTGGTTTATTTCCAGAAGGTGTCACCAGGCGGGCCTTGGAACGATCGGCGGAACGAAGCAAGAAGCACGGGGTCTGCAGCCCCTTCGAGACCTCCTGTGGCGGCGGACGGGCTGTTATGATCGACCTGTCAGGTGCGAGAAGCATTCAAACGGACTTCCCCACGTCAACATAAGTGCCCTCTTCTCCGAATCGACAACCCGCTTTTCCCCGAGCTGACACAAAATGACAGAAGGAGAAACCAAAGGGCAAGAAGCCCCCCCCCCCCTTCTCTCCACAAGTTGGCACAAAAGGATGGACGGCGAAAGTACTACTACTTCCACAGGCTCCGGAAGAAGACGGCGACGATGACAGGACCGCGAGTGGTTATTTAAAGCTGCGCTGGCCCACGTGTCATTAAGACCCCTCGAGACTCGGATGAGAGCAACATCCATGTACCAATGAGGTGAATACAATATTTTCTACTCTTTCTCATCCTCACTATGCCCGGCTTCGTCGTCGTTTCCCGATTCCTGGGGAGAGGACCCAGCTCACCCGGTCGAGATTATATCAGCGGCTAGATGAAAGCAGCTGATAGGTTCTGTGGCCCGCATTTAGTGTGTTTTTTAACGCTGCCCGATTAGATGAAATCTCGGCGCCTGAGATGTACTTTTGCCTGAGAATTTTGGAAGCTGTGAACATGATGGAAGCCGTGAAAGCCTAGTGCACGGTGAGTAAACAGCATGACTCTCTCTGGGGTCACTTCAATGTGAGATAAAATCTGCCTGAATGTTGTCAATGTTTGACTAACGACCAAGTCGGCGTCACTGTAGTTCTTGTCTACCAAAATTAGGAAGTCGTCCCCGAATCTAAAAACTTTGAGTACGCCATTACCCTCGATACTGCTGGAAATGGTTCTGCTAGCACGAGCTAAAAATAAGTCACTCAGGATCGGAGCTAAACACGAACCTATGCAAACGCCACTCTTTTGCAGGTACAAACGACTGTCCCATTCGATAAAAGTGGAAGCCAGGTAAAGTTCTAGCATAGCCAAGAATTTGTCTTCCGGAATACCAGCTTCGTTCTGAAAAGGCAGGAAGCCGGAACTGTCGATGCCGTCCTGGACGCACTGAAGAAATTCTGCTTTATGCATGCTATAGTATAGATCTTTCAGATCTAGAAAAAAGGCCTCTAATTCTCTTACTGGCTGCCTTGACAAGTATTCAACTACTTGTGCAGAATCCTTTACCATGTAAGGGTCGTCTACTACTAGAAGCTTCAGCCTTTCTAACAGAAACGCAGCTAAACACTTCTGCCACGTATTGCACTCCGACACAATTACTCTTAAAGGGCAGTTATCTTTATGGGTCTTGGCGCTGAAGAAGACCTCGAGAGTGCGCACTTTGCTATTTCTAATGTCCCTAGCTAATTTAGACAGGTTCATCTTTTGGCACAGCTTCTTCGCTTCGCATTTCAACTAATTGAACGATACATTATGGTGACAATGAAAAACAGGACCCGCCGTGGTTTCTCAGTGGCTATGGTGTTGGGCTGCTGAGCACGAGGTCGCGGGATCGAATCCCGGCCACGGCGGCCGCATTTCGATGGGGGCGAAATGCGAAAACACCCGTGTACTTAGATTTAGGTGCACGTTAAAGAACCCCAGGTGGTCGAAATTTCCGGAGTCCTCCACTACTGCGTGCCTCATAATCAGAAAGTGGTTTTGGCACGTAAAACCCCATAATTAAATTAATTAGAAAAACAGAATTCAAGGCCTCCAACGCCTTCACCTTGTATGTCTCTCGTGGAAAGACGGCAAAGCCGCCGCCTTTGTCCGATGGGAGTATGCAGTAGGCGTTCGTCTTCAAATAAGACGCCAGACGATTAATTGCGGGGCGACCGGGGTCACACTGGTCCCGTAGAAGAACGTCCACGCCACTTGAAACGCACCGATCCATTTCACTCACGGGAGCCAAACTGGACAGTTTTCGCACCAGGGAAAGCTTCTCCGGAGTGGTGGTCTGCGGCTTCACGGCAAACTTGGGCCCTAAAGCCAGACAGTTTTTGACATCCTCCGGTAGCGTGACGCTTTCTCCGGCGAAAATTAAGCTCACGGTGTTCATGTATTTGCAGAAAAACTGAACGCGGAAAGCTGGGCAGCTACCGCGCCGGTGGCGTTTTTCGAGGATGACGTCGAGGTGCGTAGCATTTCTTGTTGCTGTGGGTACCGGCTTGGGACAGCCACACTGTTCAGTGTTTGTACGTCTAACCGTATGTCCGCTCAGTGCTGGCTACACCGTTTGCTGTATGTGCTTCTGTCTGTTTTCTTGCAAGTGGGGACGCATGCCAGCATATGATATTCGTACTTTGCAGAAATGAAAATTCCGCCCCACTAGCACAAATAACATATGAAATCAATGCTGTTAAGAGACACCTTGTGATTGATTGTATGACTCGTTATTCCGTAAATCTTTAGTGACCAGTAGTCATACCATTAAGTCACTAGTATTTCACATGATACATTAAGAATTTTCTGTAGAGCTTGAATAAATATGAGGGAAATAGACTTTGCAAACAGTTGATGAATCACAGCGTTTAAGTCATATTCATTGTGCGCAACGCTAGTATAGTATGTCTACTGTTATTTGCTGTTCCAGCAGGACAGCTCCAGTGACGAGTAGCCTTCTGCTCATGTGCTCCCTCACCCGGTAGCACAACCCCTCGTTTCTGCGGGCACAGAACGGGGCACGAGTGGCACTGCATGTAAGGCCCTTGAGCAACTATTGTGATACGAACAACTCCCTTCGAGCAACAAAGCAGTGTCTGCTCTGACCTTATAAACAGAAATTATTTATTTTTCTTATACAACTACGTACAAAGAAAAAGTCCCTGCCTAAATGTCACTGTGCAAAATGAAACTATATTCTTTTGGACTATTAATACCGCTTGCAACACAGCTTCTGTAGCATACGAGCTACCATGTAGTAACTGCTATCAGTGTAGCGTATCATAATGCTGTTGTGTCTTTTTGTTTATTTAACCAAATTTAGTGTTTATTTTGTGAACAGTTTGTGGCGGGAATTATTTTTCTGGGCTTCCACTTCTGATAATCAACCAGTAAATTTTCTACGCAGGAGGGCACAAAATTTTCTTTATCCTGTGTACTGATTTTATTTTATTGCGATGGCAATTATACGGACAGTGCAGGCTCTGCCCTCGCCGTGCCAGTGAAAGCGTGCGGTTGAATCTCGCGAGCGAGGAACGCTGCTGTGGGGCGCGAGGCAGGCGAGTTCTTTGGCGGCTGCTACGGTGCCTCGATGTCCTCCTCCGCTGCGTACAGAGTGGAGACAACCGCGGCGTCTACTATGGCGTTGGCCACGCGAATCGCGGACGCCGTAGTAGGCGCCTTTAGGCTGTTCCACATGGCACGATTGGGGCGAAAAGAATCGTTCTGCCGCACACGTCACAGATCGATTTTCGCTGACAGCTTTCACATGCGTTTGCGTCGCATCGATGCGCAAGGTTGCCTCCTGCTCACGAAGTATCCATGCCTGCATCGTTAAATAAAAAACAACATGGAAACTAGCCAAATATTCGAATTTTCCTATTATTATTCGATAATAGAATAGGTACACCATTTTGTAACGTTTAAAAGCGTTGAGACTGTACGACAGCTTGCAGATACGGTGAGTGAGGCGCTGCGCAACACCGCATGTATGAGCATGCGGCTTGTGCGGCGTCGGTGGAGTGGTTCCGTTTAGTACACTCAAGTTTCGTTGTTACTATGAAAGCCATAACTTTCTTTCTGGATGAGTATTTGCTTTTGCAGAAGAACAAGCTACTATTGAGTGTGCATGTATAAGCAGCTGGCGCAATTTGTAGCGATGAAGAGGTTGACGACGATGGCGATCAAGTGGGTACGTGCCTTATGTTGAATCGGCGTCCTTCTCCCAACCTGGACAGCGTGCGGCTTCTCCTTTTAAACGAATTGTGTAAGCGGAAGAAACGAACAATATTTATGAAGCTCCTATAGCCGCAAACGCTGGTGGGTACGCCCTAAACAGGAAAGCGCCTGTTTTGACGCTGCTTTGTTTCGTCACACACGTTGACCCTCCCACATCGCGCCGATCGCTGTGACTGAGCGACGACGTGACCAACTTGTTGGAATCCACTCGCGGAGAGCCCACGACGTCACGGCGGTCGCTGAGCGACGGAAGTCGTTGTGTCGCTGACTGAAAATCGCGTCATGTGAAACAGCCTTTTGGCGGACGCTGTAGGGACGCGTTGCCGGCGCTCGCGTCTTGAAAGCGTTCTGCGACGTGGCTAAAGTGCGCGCCCGCGTGGACCTCCTCTTGAAAGCGATCTGCGATGTTTGTAGAGTGCGCGTAGTGCCGGTAGCTTCGTATGCGCTGTGCTTTCGACGTTTTGTACGCGTTGAAGCGACATGTGCACGGAGGTCAATTGGCTCGCGGCTGCTGCCGCGATTCCTAACTCCAGCGTTTTCGCAGACAGTTTCCGCTGTCATCGAGCGATGTGCGTTCATGTTTCCCTGTGCGCTCGTGACACGGTGCTCGTTAATTTACTTAAAACACGTTGACGGGCTAGTTGATTTGAATCCATGATAGAATGTGTAAGCGCGACTGAACGAGGACGTAGAACGAAGCAGACACACAAAGAGAGCACTGTCTCCGTGTGTCTGTTTCTTTCTACGTCCTCGTTGAGTCACGCTAAGGCATTCTAGCATTGTTAATTTAGTTAGTATTTAAGGACCATCAACTCGGCCGCAGCCCCGCAGGCCACCTCGGCAACAGCCACTGGAGGATGCGGCCTGCAGGACAGCGGACTAGTGCGCGCGACAGCGACAGCATGCAGAGGCGGCAAACGCGGAGGTCGTCAGATTCCACCAGTTGATGCTGGAGCTAAATAGACAGGCACGTACAACTTGCCAAGGTTGTCATTTTACAGCAAAAGCTGTATATGACTAACTTTCCGTAGTTTTTTTCGGCGTCCGGCAACAGAAACGGATTTAGCGATTTCTGACACCCATACGGGTGCGTGCGGTGGCGCAGATGTCAAAATGTGGAACAGATTAGAACGCTCGCCGTGAACAATAGCGTGACGTCAAGGTTATCGCAGTAGGAAAGCAGGAGAGGTATCGGCGCTAAAAACAGCTGCGTTATCGCTGGGGCTGACACGTATAGTTCGTACACCCAAATATAACATGCGTACGAGGAGCGCCGGAGGGAACAGCAACGAAAATGTAAACGGCGCCGGCGCGAAGCGACCACCGACGAAGAACGTTCCCGCGATGCTGAACGAAAACGACGATCGCTAGCCCGGGGACCTCCGAACGAGCAACGACGCCAGATTCGCAACGCAAGAAATGACATCCATTTCACTCTGTGAAGATGGAATGGCAGCGAAAGCACTTTGCTTTTCGTTTGAGAGCTTTGGCTGTCGTTAACTTTTGCTGCCATTCCATCTTCACAGAATGGAATGGTTCTCATTTTTTTAAAAGAGGGGATTAGTGTGCATAGTAATTTAAGTGAGAGCCAGCTTATGCACGAGAGGCATCTGTATTCATTGAGCTCATTGGCTCGTTAACATTTCCATGGTTAAAGGTACCAGCATATCGTGACCATCTGTACCATGTACTAGACTGGGAGGTCTGGCTGCGGAACGAAGACACCAATGTCCAGCAGCAAGCCATCCGCTTGGCGGCTGAGGCCGTGAAGAAGCAACTTCACTAGTCCTTAGTCTGCGGGGCAGTCCCAGATCCCCGGCCTCGGCCTGCGTGTCAGGGCCGGGCTCAGACAGCCCCTTTTCGGTGGAAACTTTTTTCATTCGTTCATTCATTCTATATATCAGTTCGAGTAATCACCAACACTGACTTCTTACAGGCAGAAGCGGCTTGGTAGTATTTTCTACCTTTTCACATGTTTGTAACATTACAGATCGTATCAATTTGCACTATAATTTCTCACGTCATATGTATATGTTCTCACTGCCCTGAAGGCACGTACAACGGTTATAGTTTCAGTAACCTTGCTGAAACTATAACCCTTGCAAACACTGCGAAACAAACATTTACGTTGCATAACCTGTACCTGCAGTAAGTGAATTTGTTTCGCAGCATCATCATCAGCTGGCGGAAGGGCCTCCCGCGTGGCGCAGCAGGAGCTGGCAGTGGAGATGCGGGGCTTGCGCATGGGGCACGTTGCAAGCACCCTGCGCTGCCCTGGCGCATGGCCTCCACGAGCCGGCCGTGAGGAGCGCCAGCTTTTCGTTCTTATAGCATCCTTTAGTGTGACCAGCTACAAGTGTAGCGCATTTTTCCGTTCGAATTGACGTTGCGGCATTTGGTGGTAATGCTCACAAGTCTTCACAAGCTGTTGTGACGAGTGATAGTCACGCTTGTGAAATGATGTGCAAGTCATGCGTGACCATGTAGCGAAAACTGATAGTGCTATGATGTCGCATTAGAACACGATATATCTGTTTTCTGCACCCTGGGGAAACAGTGGCTACTCAATTCGATTACTGGGCCAACAGCTACACACAAAACGTTGAAAATGTGTGTTGCTACTTCGTAACTTTTTAACAAGTATATTTTTTCTTGCGTAGTTTTTCTTGCCGTGCAAGTTTGTCCCAGTGAGAGAGTTATAACGTATATGTTTAATTGTTCAACATTTAGGTTAGGTGTGTGCTTTCATCTTGCTGTTTCTGCGATGTTTCGGTATGTGCTGCTTCTCAAGGAACATGCACACTATGTGATCACTTTTGTTTTAACTACGACAGTGTTTTACACACATCTGCTGTAGATGCATTTAACTAGAATGCTGTGATAACTGGTATTGAAATGCCTTGTTAGAATTTTCATGTTATATGTCATATTTGCAATTTCAAATCTATCGTGCCTACGGACGCCACAAGTGGCCGTTCTAGAATTTTTTTTAACACCAAGTGCCTGTTACTTGTGATAGTTATTGTGATATTTCAGGTGTCCTTACCGATGATAGCAATACAATCTAGTCTTCATTGTTGGTGAGTACAGTTTGTGATATGCCTAACGTAGCCATCGATGCGGTCGCTGTTCTGCAACATTCACTGCCAGGCTGCTCTTGTAGCCATTGTTATATGAAAGAACATCGAAGTGCTAAGCATTTTCTCACTTGCGTCGTTCTTGAAAAATAAATGCTGTTTTATATGATGGTCTTATTATGGCACTAGTCATTGAAAAGAAATTCTATTTTGTGATACCAACATGTTGGATGCATAACAGGCAAGACATCATTTTTGCTGTGAAGTTGCTGGGTGAAGATGAGGGGTTGTGCATGAGTTTAAAAACACCATTATGCTCGTGTAAGATATTTCTGTGATTTAATATGTGCCAATGGCCCATTTGCAGTGTATTGAGTGCCATGTAATGAATATCATACTGTTATTTTGTCACCTTGAAATCGTGCCCTGTGTACTTACAACGATGCATCGCAATGACTGTCATTTAGTTTGATTAAAGATGACATTGAATATGTGCAGCATTCCTTTATTTACACTGGTGATATAAAATGATTTTCAACAACGTTACTGGCACTTAAAGTCAATATAATTCGCGTTCCTTCAATTTTGCAACTACAGTGAAAGCTCGTTAATTCGAACTTCAATAATTCGAATTTATGGATAATTCGAACTGTACGATTTGGTCCGGCCAAGCTCCACAGAAGTCTATGTACAAAAAAGTCCGTTAATTCGAACGCGATTAGGTTCCCTCACGGATAATTCGAACTACGCTAGCCTGGCACACGGCCAGAGAAACACGCCTACTGCCTACACACAAGGCTGTATTGCCTCCGAAACGGAGAGAACGGCGAGAGAAGGCAAAATCAGAAAAAAATCTAACCTGCGCGGGGCAGCCAGAAGCCAGCGGCGGCTGCCGCCTCTCCGTTCTACGTAACCTCCGAGACTTCTTGCCCGTTGCGAATCTCGGAGGCTTTACAAATCTTGTACAGCTGCTAATGTTGTGCGGACATGGCACGGCCAGCGCCAAAACACAGCGAATCAAGTACGTCGCAGCTGTGCTTGCAATCAAGAACCAACGAATCAGGGCCTTCGCCACCTTCACATGTTCAGCGTCTTTGTCTTGGCAGTGTTCATCGGTTGTGCACCTCTGTTTTCAGATTAGGAGGTATCGGCCATCGCGATTCATTGTGATGGTGTTAAGCCCCGGCTAACGTTCGTTTCGGTGGACATCGGTGGTGTGGCACAGTCGGACCCAGAGCTTCGACTTGAAGATGGCGTGTGCTCGCAGCAAACGCCATCACTTTCTGACATGCCCTACTGCTTCCAAATCGCAGTGTACTGTTGCTTTCCTTCACTTTCGTTAGTTCGAACTTTCGTTAAGTCGAACTCAAGCGGCTTCCCCTTGCGCTTCGAATTAACGAGCTTTTACTGTATTTACAAATTTACACTCCTCAGAGATAATAATGTGCGTGACATGCAAGCCGATCGTTTTCAGCATGACTTAGCCTTTCGACAAGGAACTGGGTGGTGGCTGTGTGGCAAAACAGCGCAGTACCTAGAAGGTGCGTGAGAACAGTACACATGATGGAGCGAAAACTATTGTGCTTCGCTGCAACCCAAACAGGAAGCGAGGAGACCAAGACCGATATCCTCCTATGCACAGTGCAGATGGCTGTGACAGTGTCGGTGATGCCAGCACCGAAATGCATCAAGATGACAGAAGCAACAGCACCAGCAAATCAATCGGCAATCTCCAGCTCCAGCAAAAGGTGTTCTATCCACAGCTACTAAATGAGAGCCTCTCATGAAGTGTCACAATGATGCAATCATCTCCAGTAGTGCCAGCTCATTGGCATAGGCTACGTGAAAACACTGGTTATAATTTCGCAGAATCAATAAAAAAACAGCAGGCTATCGACTAATTGCAGACGCTTCACGTTAGTTCCTTCTCTCAGTTAGGCATATAATCATCATCAGCCTGATTTATGTCTACTGCAGGACGAAGGTCTCTACCTGCGATCTCCAATTACCCCTGTCCTGCGCCAACCGATTCCAATTAGCGCCCGCGAATTTCCTAATTTCATCGCTCCACCTAGTCTTCTGCCGTCCTCGACGGTGTTTCCCTTCTCTTGGTACCCATTCTGTAACCCTAATTGTCCAACGGTTATCTAACCGGCGCATTACACGACCTGCCCAGCCAGGCACGTACCCAGGATTTTTTTCGGGGGGGGGGTCCACCACCTCCATCATCATCATCATCATCATCATCATCATCATCATCATCATCATCATCATCATCATCATCATCATCATCATCATCATCATCATCATCAGCATCATCCTCATCATCATAATAATAATAATAATCATCATCATCATCATCATCATCGTCATCACCATCACCACCACCACCACCATCATCATCATCTTCTTCATCATCATCTTTATGTCCACTGCAGGACGAAGGCCTCTCCCTGCGATCTCCAATTACCCCTGTCCTGCGCCAACCGATTCCAACTAGCGCCCGCGAATTTCCTAATTTCATCGCTCCACTTAGTGTTTTGTCGTCCTCGATTGCGTTTTCCTTCTCTTGGTGCGAATTCTGTAACCCTAATGGTCCAACGGTTATGTAACCGGCGCATTACATGACTTGCCCAGCTACATTTTTTCCACTTGGTGTCAATTAGAATATCGTCTGTACCCGTTCGCTCTCTGATCCAAACCGCTCTCTTTCTCTCTCCTAACGTTATGCCTAGCAATCTTCGTTCGATCGCTCTTTGCGCGGTCCTTAACTTGCTCTCAAATCTCTGCCCCATATGTAAGCACCGGCAAAATGCACTGATTGCACACCTTACTTTTCAATAATAATGGTAAGCTTCCAGTCAGGAGCTGGCAATGTCTGCCGTATGCGATCCAACCTATTTTTATTCTTCTGTGAATTTCCTTCTCATGATCAGGGTTCCCTGTGATTAATTGACCTAGGTAAACGTACTCCTTCATAGTCTCCAGTGGTCGACTGGTGATCCTGATCTCTTGTTCCTTTCCCCGGCTATTTATCATTATCTTCATCTTCTGCATATTAATATTCAGCCCCACTCTTACACTCTCCCTGTTAAGGTCTCCAATCACTTGTTGTAACTCGTCTACATTGTTGTTGAATAGAACAATGTCATCGGCAAACCGAAGGTTGCTGAGATATTTGCCGTCGATCTTTACTCCTAAACTTTTCAGTTTAGTAGCTTGAATTCTTCTAAGCACGCAGTGAATAGCTTTGGAGAAATTGTGTATCCCTGTCTGACCCCTTTCTCTATAGGTATGTCCCTGGTTTTCTTGTGTAGAATTAAGGTAGCTGTAGAACCTTTGTAGATATTCGTACGCGAAGGACGAGTCAGTAAGACGAGAAACTATTTACAGATTATATTTACAACAACGGTTGCAGCGCTGACTGGTTAGATTCACGGCGTGAGCCAAGTTCGTTCTTCCTCCTCTTTTCTGGAGTGATGGCGCCCACGCGCCTCGTTCAAACAAACAAATACCACACGCATGTAGCAATATTTTCCAAGCTTTTTACGTAAGCGTTCTGTACTTTTTGATTACGTAGTGCCTCTATGACTGCTGGTATCTCTACTGAATCAAATGCGTTTTCGTAATCTATATAAGCCACATAGAGAGGCTTATTGTACTCTGCGGATTTCGCGATAACCTGATTGATGACATGGATGTGATCCATTGTAATGTATCTCTTCCTGAAGCCAGCCTGTTCCCTTGATTGACAAAATCCAGTGTTGCCCTTATTCTATTGGAGATTATTTTGGTAAATATTTTATATAATACTAGGAGCAAGATAATGGTCCTATAATTTTTCAATTCTTTAACGTCTCCTTTTTTGTGGATTAGTATAATATTTCCATTCTTCCAGTTTTCTGGGACCCTTGCAGTCGATAGACACTTCGTATAAAGAGCCGCCAATTTACCAAGCATTATGTGTCCTCCATCTTTGATTAAATCGACTGTTATTCCACCTTCTCCTCCCGCTCTTCATTGTTTCATGTCTTGCAGGGCCCTTCTGACCTCATCGCTAGTTATAGGAGAGTTTCTGTATCCTGTTCATTACTGTTTCTAAGTGAGGTATCCTGACTCCTCTGGGTACTGTATACATGTCAGATTAGAAATTTTCCGCTGATTTTACTATATCTTCGAGATTGCTGATGATATTATCCTTCTTATCTTTTAGTGCATACATCATGGCTTGTTCTATGCCAGGTTTCTTTTTTACTGATTTCAGGCTGCGTTCATTTTTTACGGCTTTTTCAGTCTTTCTCATGTTATAGTTCCGAATATCAGTTATTTCGCCTTGTTGATCAGTTGTGACAGTTCCGCGAATTGCGTAACGCTGTGCGGCCGCCAGTCCCATACAACCGCATAGAGCGCAGGACTCTGCGATTCTAGACGTACTGCGCTCACCGCGAAAGGTTAGAAAAACACCCACATAAGCACAGCAGAGAAGTGGCTACGTGAGGCGGTTCGACCGATAACTGTAGAAGCGTCATTTAAAACAAGTGATTGTTCTCCACTTCCGGCGTCGTTTTCTCTACTTCATTTTGAAATAGAAATATATTGATCCATAAATATTCTCATAAACAACGTTAACCTTTTTATTATTCGCTTCTCTTTGCAGTTTGGTTGTTCCCTTGGCTCTCTCCCTTAGTATATCGCTTAATTTCTCAACTCCTTGCGATTTTTGTTTCCAGTTGCCAATTTTGCACGAGAAGTGGTATACAATTAGGGAAAAACAGACGAGGTAACGGGCGACAGTCATCTTGCTTATGGGTTTAAGGGTTATTGCAGGGTTTCATGATGGACGCTCTTTCACATTATTTTATTTCCCACCTTATCTAAACCATATCACGTGTATATGGTTCCGGGCATCTGCCAGCGTCGCGGCGAGCCGTAACTCAAGGAAATAATGATGCAAATGGAAAAACTAAACGCAATTGGCATTTTCTCCGGCCGCAACTCGTTTCACGAGAGTACAGACCAGCTGAGTAACAGCCGCATCCCTTTCCTGATCAGCCTAAACAAAGAAGGTTGAACTAACAAAAGCAACAGCTATGCGCGTGACGGTTGAATAGATGGAGACAACTGAACGCATCTCGAGTTAATCGCGCGGGTACGGAATCTATGAGAAAACAGTCCTTCGCATTACAAGAGATGCCGCTAACTACAGCCATCTAAAAGGAGTGAAAAAGGCAGCATAATGCTGACTGATGAATAGCTGCCAAGTCTCAATATTGATCTGGCGGCGCTTTAGGAATGTGTGAGGAGTGGTGGCGTGGGTGGGGAGGCGGGGCGGGGGGGGGGGGGGTATGCCACTTGATTTCGGATGGGGAGGGGGCGGGCCCGCCCGGGACTCCCCCCTCCCCTGGGTACGTGCCTGTGCCCAGCTCTTGATGTCAATTAGAATATCGTCTATACCCGTTTGCTCTCTCATCCAAACCGCTCTCTTTCTGTCTCTTAACGTTATGCCTAACAATATTCGTTCCATCGCTCTTTGCGCGGCCCTTAAGTTGTTCTCAAGCTTCTTTGTCAGTCTCCAAGTCTCTGCCCCATATGTCAGCACCAATAAAATGCACTGATTGTACACCTCCCTTTTAAATAATAATGGCAAGCTTCCAGTCAGGAGCTGACAATGTCTGCCGTATGCTATCCAACCCATTTTTATTCTTCTATGAATTTCCTTCTCATAATCACGGTTCCCTGTAATTAATTGACCTAGGTAAACGTACTCCTTCACAGACTCTAGAGGCAGACTGGTGATCCTGAACTCGTTCCTTTCCCCGGCTATTTATCATTATCTTACACTCTCTCTGTTAAGGTCCTGTATCATTTGTTATAACTCGTCTGCATTGTTGCTGAATAGAACAGTGTCACTGGCAAACCGAAGGTTGCTGAGATATTCGCCGTCGATCCTTAATCCTAAGCCTTCCCTGTTTAATAGCTAGAATACTTCTTCCAAGCACGCAGTGAATAGCAGTCCCTGTCTGACCCCTTTCTTTATAGGTATCTTCCTCCTTTTCTTGTGTAGAATTAAGGTAGCTGTAGAACCTCTGTAGATATTTTCCAAGATATTTACGTAAGCGTTCTGTACTCCTTGATTACGTATGCCTCTATGACTGCTGGCATCTCTGCTGCATCAAATGCCTTTTCGTGATCTATGAAAGCCATATAGAGAGGTTTATTGCACTCTGCGAATTTTTCGGTTACCTGATGAATGACGGATGTGATCCACTGTGGAGTATCCCTTCCTGAAGCCAGCCTATCCCCTTGGTTGACTAAAGTCTAGTGTTGCCTTTATTTTATGGGAAATTATTTTGCTAAATATTTTGTATAATATTAGGAGCAACCTAATGGGCCTATAATTTTTCAATTCTTTAACGTCTCCCGTTTTGTGAATTAGTATAATGTTTGCATTCTTCCAATTTTCTGGCACCCTTGCAATCGATAGACACTACGTATAAAAAGCCGCTAGTTTTCTAAGTATTGTCTCCTCCACCTTTGATTAAATCGACTGTTATTCCAACTTCTCCTGCCGCTCTTCCTCGTTTCATGTCTTCCAAGGCCCTTCTGACCTCATCGTCAGTTATGGGAGTTTGTATCCTGTTCATTACTGTTTCTAATGGAGGTATCCTGACTCCTCTGGGTATTGCACAGGTCAATATAGAATTCTTCCGCTTCTTTTACTATATCTTCGAGATTGCTGATGATATTACCCTACTTATCTTTCAGTGCATAGATCATGGTTTGTCCTTTGCCAAGTTTCTTTTTCACTGATTTCAGGCTGCTTCCAAATTTTACGGCTTCTGAGGTCTTTCTCACGTTATAGCATCGAATATCATTTATTTTCTCCTTGTTGATCAGTTTTGACAGTTCCGCGAATTCTGTCTTATCTCTTGAGTTGGACATTTTCATTTTTTGTCGTTTCTTTCTTAGGTCCTTTGTTACTTGGGAAAGCTAGGCCGTAACTAGGCTGCCTCTGAAGCCAGCCTAGTTACGGTTTCACTCATTATCTCCATGTCATCATCGTCTGTCTGTTCTAAGGCTGCATATTTGTTTGCAAGTACCAGTCTAAATTTGTATGATTTTGCCCTTACTGCCTCTAGGTTGACCTGTTTCTTCGTGACCAGTATTGGTCTTTCTCTCCTCAAATTAAGGTGAATCCTAGCTCTCACTAACCTATGATCACTGCACCTTTACCCTACCTATCACTTCTACATCCTGCACTATACTGAGATCAGCAGAAAGTATCTTGTTTCACCATTAGGGCTTTTCCAGGTCGGCTTTCTGTTGCTTCGCTTCCTGAAAAAGGTGTTCACTCTTCGAAGCTTATTTCTTTCTGCGAATTCTACGAGCATCTCTACTCTAGCCTTCCTAAATTCGACGCCGTAGTTGCCGATTGCTTGTTTACAAGCCTGCCTTTTCCCCACTTTTGCATTCAAGTCGCCCACTACTACAGTATACTGAGTTTGCTCTTTTCTCATCACTGATTCAACATCTTCATAAAACTGACCTACTTCATCATCATCGTGACTGGATGTTGGACCGTAGGCTTGTACTACCTTCAATCTATATCTCTAATTAAGTTTGATTACGACTAGAGCTACCCTCCCATTGATGTGGTAGAATTCATCAATGTTGCCGGCTATGTCCTTATGGATGAGGAATCTATACCCCATATTGCTTCTTATCTAGGAGACTTCTGTAGCAGAGAACATGTCCGCATTTCAGCAATGTATAAGCCTCACCAGTTCTAATCTCACTAAGGCTGTTGATATCCCAAACAATGTCTGACAGTTCCTCAAAGAGTCCTGCTAAGCTAGCCTCACTCGAGAGGGTTCGTGTGTTAAACGTTGCAAGGGTCAGTTTCCATTGGCGGCCTGTCCGGACCCAGATATTCTTAGCACCCTCTGCTGCTTTACAGGTCTGACCGCCGCCTTGGTCAGGTTCTCCGCAGCTGCTGAAGACTGATGGCCATTGGGTAATTGAGTGAGTCATTTGGGAGGGAACTGTGCGGTGGCATATAGACAACAACAATAAACATGTGTCTGTTGTTTCATGCAGACGTTTATTGCTGCTGTCGGTGCTGCTGTCCGCGCAGCCACCTTCGCACCCTTAGAAGGTAGTTCTGGTGCTGCGGCCGAGTCATGCGGAATGATCTAATAACATTGTCCCGGGCACGTATATGCAATTGCCAGTAGGTACAGCGGGGCCTGGCACTTGCGGAGACGACGGACGTTTGTGCGCATGCGCGAGTAAGAGTGGGTGCGAGAGAGGAAATGTCGGGACTTTTGCTCCTTGAATACACGACTCCGCCTAGGCATTAGGGACGAGTTTCTTAGCGCGTGTTGTATGCGCTTGTCCCTATGCGTGCCGGCAGAAGCCGCGGGGCGTGGTAGTGCTGAACTTAGCATCGTATGTTGGCAGCACGACACAATTATATTTATTCAATAACTGAGGTTTTTTAGCACACGAAAAGGAACGAGAGGCAGAGGCAAGACGCGGAGCGCTGTGTGTCCGCGTCTTGCCTCTGCCTCTCGTTCCTTTTCGTGCGCTAAAAAACCTCAGCTATGGAATACCAACACGCCCTAACCTACGCTCTATATTTATTCAATCGTGTTTTTTACTAATTAAAACAACGTGTCATTATTTCGCATTATTGGCGGCACCTCCAGGACACCAAAGCGGCAACGGGGACACCAAAGCTAGAACCCGGACTGGTCCGTGGGTTGGGGCTCGCAGAGGCCTGCGCGTGCCAAGGGAGTATAAGATCGGGTGTCCGCGATAGCGGACAGCCAATTTTTATGCGAACACTCCCGGGCACGCTTCGGCCTTCGCGGCCCCAACCCACGGGCCGCCCTGCTTCTAGCTTTGATCCCCCCGCTACCGCTTGGGTGCCGCGTCGAACCTGCGCCGCCTGCTTTAATATAACCTCAGGTGCTCTCCTGAGGCCTCCGTTCTGCCGGTTACATGTGCCCTCCTGGAGCAGTGCTTGTAAAAAAATGCAATCTATCATCGCGACTAAAAAAGCGACCCGTGTATTATACAACACCAGTCAGAACCTCGCCCCTTCAAACACAGCGATCACCAAATCGGGCGTCCGTATCCAATGCCTCACCGCGCGGGCAGCCAGCGGCGGAGCGTAAACAAACTGGACCGCACTCCGCAATGCCGGCACGCCTTGGAGACAAACGCATACAACACTCGTTAAGAAACCTCCTCCGTTGTGCCTACGCAGACTCACATATTCAAACAGCAACGGCCCCCAGATTTTCTTTCTCGCACCCGCTCTTACTCGCGCCTGCGCAGAAACGTCTAGCGCCATGAAAAACACCACGCCCCGCTGTACCTACTAGCAATTGTAAAAGCGCGTCCCGGCCAGCACAGCCTTTCAGATACATTATATGTGCTGCCCTTATACGGCGAACTCGCTCTGGGAGGGGTCGCCGTCGTCATCGTCACAGTTGCTACTGCTGCTACTGTCATCGACATGATCAGACACGCTGCCACCTTCTTTAAGACAAAATTGTGCAACTCTGCACATGCTAAACGATGTTGGCTGCACGGTCTGGTTCATAGTGGAGGGCGCAGTACCGCTGAAGGCAGCGTAAGTAGGTCTTCAGAAGGAGTGTTGCCAGGTCGGAAAAGGTGGCGTAGCCCAAAGTTAGAGAAATTGTAGCCCAAATTCAGCCAAATACAAAAAAGAGGAAAAAAATTGGTAGCCCAATATAGCCATTTTTATTTGCAGTTTTATATGTACATGCATTTTCACATTCGAATGCGCAATCCCTTTTTGTGCAACCCGTCGTGACAAAACGTCCGTGACCGTGACGGTCGACCCCTGACATGACATGACCCTGACCACATGCAGAACACTTTTTGGTTGGCCCCAGAAACTCAAGTTCGAGCGAATCGCTGCAGAAGGAGAACATATCGAAATGATTCTCGAATGTAAGCACTAACAAATATCTTGGAGGACGTTTCTCCTTTAGATGTGGAACGCGATAGCGTTCAGGTCAGGTCAGGTCAATTTATTTCCTTAAAGGCCCCTTTATCAGGGGTGTTACATAAAGGGTGGGGTGCATCTTGTAACAAAAATTCAACATGATAACAAACGAAACATTTGAAAAGTGGTAGATACTTTGTATAAACAAGTGCATACTCGTGTCAAATTGTAAATTAGAATAAAAAAGCAACAGTTAATTTGGCCGAGGAGAAGAAACAGTGGCAATGGACAAATCATTTCAGTAACTAGTGGAACATTTGAAAAAAGGTAGATACATTGCATAAAATAAAAAACGTACGGTAGATGATGAATTTGTACAAGAAGGTAATTAATTTGACAAAATAGACGCAACCTCAGCTATGAACACGTTATTATTTGTATATACAACATGGTTCAACGATCCCTGACTGCTTTTGACTGCTTTTAAGGATATGTAACCTTAATGTTGACCTGCACACGCTGGTGGCTAACGCATGAAGGCGAGCTTTCGGGTTCTTTTTTTGTCTTCCCCCCGCACGGCGGGCGCCGCTGCTGCCGCGGATGCGAGCGCCATCCGTATGGTGTTGCAAGGAACCGAGCGCACTGTTCCCACTATTGGCGAATTCGGCAAATCGCACCGCTGCACACCGGAGCGTCTCAATGCACCGTTTCATCCAAGAATCCTCGCGCCGGTGCGATTTGCCGAATTCGCCACAAGACAGACCTCAAACGGCAGCTGGAAAAAGGTTTTGTGTTTGAGATTTTTTTTGTTCTCGCTCTTCTTTCCGTCTTTACTTCCCCTTTCCCTTCCCCTAGTGCTGGGTAGTAAACCGGAGGCTTAAACTCTGGTTTATCTCCCTGCCTTGCTCTCATTTTCATCTCTCTCTCTCTCTCTCTCTATGTGTGTGTGTGTGTGTTTGAGTTTCTGAGCAAGAGAAATTTATTTTGTCGTATATTCAGAATATAATACGACGCCATCATATCTGTAGGTTGTGTGTGAGCCGTACTTTATGAATTTTCTAACACATTTTACTTTGAGAAATTCATTTAGTTCAGTAACGCCTATGCGCCAGGAGGAAGGCCTCCGTGGTTCAGGATCATTCTTTCTCATAAGGACAGCGGCGCCAACACCAGGCCCCGACACCGTTTTTTTTTTTTGCGCCACGGGGCCCTTAACGCTGTCGCGTTAAAATTCATCTCACAGATAAAGGAAAATGGCAGTTAAAGCTTACCGTGAGAAACGCTGAGCAAATCGAAAGCTGTACCTGGCGCGATGCTTCACCCAGAAGCGACGGCCATGAACACACTGGAGCGTGTCGTCTACCCGTGTTTGCCTCTTTCATGCCGGCGCCACGATCGCCTGACCTTACTGTTCTCCCTTTCTGAGGACAACCATGTTAGTACAGTGTACTGTGAAACACCCTCTACGACCAAACTCATTCCGATGCCCAGTGATCGGATCTCTGATGACTTAAACCGATAAGACCAAGATGGAAAGATGTTGCTGGCGCAGATGTTAGCATAGTGAAGCGTGGTCTAACTTTAAGTGCATCAGGGATCAAAGCCATATGCTCAGACAAAAGTGCAGTGAGGGGAGTGGCGGCATTTCGCACGCACGCACAGCCGCGCTGCCGGCTCAGCCATCTAAAGCATAGCCTTCGAGATTTGTTTCTACTCGACGAGAGTCACCTCACAAGCATGACTTGGGGCGCCACGTACAGCCCAAACAAAGCCAAGTCGCAGATTTTCAATAGCCCAATTATAGCCACATAGCCAACGTGCCCCAGTCGACGCCAAAATTTTAATTCTGTAGCCCGAATTCGCTATTTATAGCCAAACCTGGCAACACTGTTCAAAAGCCCAATGCACCGCTCCACTACGGACCGCATGGCAGCGTGTGCCGTGTTGTAGCTGCCTTCTGAAATACGCGTGGGAGCATGGCCTGGGACCGGAGTCAGGACCCATGGTTCCAGGGGGTAGCCGCTGTCACCTGCATGATCAGAAAGATGGTCTGGACAAAATAAAAATCATCTGCACAAATTTGAGCGAGTAAAACATGTCTCGTGTAACATGAGCCTACTACAGAGAGGCTGTAATAAAGGAATGTACTGAGTGAGTGTCTAACGCAGCTGTGATCAGCACAAATAACAATAGCTGGCACATATTAAGATCCCTATTAGTAGCATCCAGCAAGGCGGCTGCTTGGACGAGTTGTGTGGTCTGCATTCTGGAATGAATATCAGTGTAAAAAATAATGTGACGACACACATGCACTGTACTTCAAACTGAACATACATATTAAAAATTAGTTTTAAGTACAGTACAGGTGTGTTGTCGCTTTGTTTCGCGCAGATGCTCATTCAAAAATTTCAACATTCCGCCTATCTCACCTATAGTTAACAAGCTACTATAACACGAGCGGTTTGAGCTTCAATATTCTTTTACGGCGCGAGCACACTTTACTGCATGCTGCCAGAATTGGAAATGTATAAACTTTTCCCGCTGCTCACCGAGGAGGCGGTCGCCGGCTATGTGTCCCTCCTGGAACCGACAGCGCAACCACACAGTTTTCCAGACGTAGGCGTCGTGGTCTAACCGCGGTCGCAGAGTGCCCCAGGCGAGAATCCGCATGCCTGCATCGCAGATTTGACGAGAACGCGCACAGCATAAGCCACGCGTTGCTATGACGGGCAAATTAGGCAAAAATGAAGATACTTACGAACATTGTTTTGAGGGCGTAGTAGCCCTTGCGGCACATGAACGCCGCGTTCAGGCATCTGATGAAATGGCGTCGAAGGAACGCTTCTTTCACGGACGCCTTCTCCTCCGACGCCCTCGGGACCCACTTGTTGCGGATCCCGGTGATTGTCTCCGCCACGCATCGCACGCACCTGCTGATCGCAGGCTGGATCACGCCAATCGTCTCCTAGCGAGTCTTGGAAACTGCCCGTGGCAAAGAAACGCAACGCGCACAATACTTGTGGTTCCACCGACTGCGCTGTTGCTCTCACGCCTCCGATTTCCTCCGCCACTTGGTCGCACAGCCACCGCACAGTTTCTTCAGGCGAAAATGCTGCCGAAACAGGTCGTCTGGCATCCTCGGGCTCCCTCCTTGCGCGCCCCAGCTGATCGACGAGCCGCCGCCGCCAGCGCTATCAAGAAGACAGCCATTTTCTATTCCAAACCGGGCAGTTGCCAGTTATTCGCCGATATTGCCCGGTTTGTTCGGCATAATTAAGCATAATTAATGCGTAAATGTCACTTTGACGTATCACGTTTAGAGGATTCCGGACGTCGCTTGACAGACAGGCAAAATGGGCACGGCCTGAAAATTTTGGGCCAATCAACGAGGGGTAATGACGGATTTGGAATAAAAACAGTTGGAAATAGTTATACTGGGGCGGTACAGCGTAAAGCTATTTCAAACTTTTCTATTCCAATTCTGCAATCAGCCCTCCGTGATTGGTCAAAAACTTTTTTGAACCACCCCACTTCGCCTGTCTGTCACGCGACGTCACGACAACCGCGGTAGATTCCCATCTGATACGACGCGCACACACTGATTATGCATCATTGGACTGAACAAAAAATAGTTATTTCTGATTGGACGCCATTTAGCCATTAGCCCTCGGCTATTGGTCAAAAGTTTTCGGGCTACAGCTACTTCACCTGCCTGTTCGGCATTAATATGCCGAACAAAAGTGAATTATTTTCTTAATAGCCGCAGGCTGCCCCGTTCCGAAAGGAATAAAATATGGCTGCCGCCGATCGCTTAAGCACTGGCTACTCGCACCTGCCGGAGAGCATGAGTTTAATTGCGTATGCAATAAATCTTTTTTTCGTGGCCGTGTAACGTTTTCAAGCACTTTCGGCACATTTACGACCTCGCTGTGCCAACTGTTCTTTGCTGAGGATCTGTTTTAGCGGCATTCTTAACTTTCCGTTGCATGCCGCCGCGATTTTCGACTTGCCACCTCAAGCCAAGTATGGGAAAACGGACCAATCGCAGACGTCAGCACCACCCTCTTCATCCGGTTATCGATTTTCAGTGCACTGGCTCGGCCCTATCGAATCCCTCTCCACTTGAGCGTGCTCCTCGCCTCTTGACAGCCAATTATATGGGACAAGCCGCTCATTGTAGGTAATGTTATTCGTTTTTAAAACAAACAAAAGTGACCTCCTATAAACGAGGAGAGCGTCTGATTGGTCTCTTCAGACAACCCTGCGCGTCACCGCCCGATGCATGCATGCGTCGGCGGTTACGCATATTTGACGTCAGAAGATTGGAATAAAAACAAATTGAATAGTTTTACGTTATAAGGCCCTGGCACAGCTGCGTTTGAACTTCCAGTCAATTTCCCTGCTTGCGACCACCCTGCATGCTTATGTAACAAATTTTACTATCTCAATACTTCTCCTCTGTGCGTGTTTTCTTGACTCCTTGTGGTCTAATTCTGCTCCCTGCTCGTGTTTTGCTTGCTACATTCAATATTTAATCTACCTTCTTGAGTGTATGAGGCCCGCCTAAAAGAGTTTCTGTCCGTGCCGTGAATCAACGTAGAGCCGGTGTTTCTACGCTATCGCTAAGATGTAGCCCGTCACGTACAAAATCGCCTTAGCGGCTTGCTCGGTGCACTTCTCGGTTGATGTCAGTGACTGACTTTAAAATATAATTGCTTTAACTGTTCAAATCTCCCTGTTTACTGCAACACTGCCCTTTCCATTCCATACCCTCGCCTTTCAACCTCTGGCACCGCGCACACCACGATTTGCACTTCCTTTGAACCATTGCACACATCGGTAACCCCTTTGGCTACTAGCAGTAAAACAGCGTTAAACAAAAGGACGAGGAGAGGGGCACATACACCAGCGCTGTCCTCCTCCTCCTCGTCTTGTTGTTTAGCGCTATTTTACTGCCCGTAATCATGAACCAACCAGCCCAAATGCGTACTCTTCTGCCCTTTGGCTATTTGCTTCGCGATGCGTGTCCCCCGTCTCTACAGTACGTCAATAACTCCGCCCAGTATCCCCACTAGTTATCTCTCCTTCATGCGCAATTTCACATGCGCAGCTCGGCTTTCTCTATCACTTCCCAAATTGGTTTCCCCGGAAGCGCGCTAATCTGGACTCGCTCGCCGGCACCAACCCTCTGTAATATCACCGCTTCTACTTTGTGCGTGTTTGAATCTTCAACAAAGACAACTCAACGTCTTTCCTCCTCTTTGCCGCCGAAACCTGTATCTGATAGTGATCTCCACTACAGGGTGGAGGGCAGTGGTACCTGAGGCCGCGATGCTCCCCGACCCCTGTGTTGTCCTGACCCTTCGCGTTGTTGTCTTCCACGCACGCACGTCAGTGGTACCCCTTCGTGACCATCACTGACGTGTCCGCCACTGCGGACGTGTCCTGACGTGTCCTCGACTGCGCAGTGGCGGACTGACGTGTCCGCCACTGCGGTTTCAGCTTCTTTACTTGGGGAGGTATTCTGTAGGAGTCCACCTAGTGGACTGTCCACTTCGGCCTCTGCTGACTGGCTGGGGCCGCTCGTCTCCTCCTCGCTCGTACAGCTGCATCCAATCAGCGCAGCAGCCGAAATGAACAGTCCACTAGTGGACTGTTACACAACAACCCCCCCCCCCCCCCCCCACCTCTCGCTTCGGAGACAGCCGCGTTCGCGGTGCTCGCGTCGAAGCGTTCACCGCTTTGCGGAAAAGCGACCCTCAGCTGCATTTCTATGGTCACTAGCTTATCTTCTACTACCTTCTGCTTCTGCTCGCTCTTGCGTTCCTTTTCTAGCTTCCGAACCCGCTTAGCTAGCTTATCCTTCCCCTGCTTTAAACGGTCTAGAAGCGACCCTAGCACACACAGACAGCACATAAAACCTGCTCCGCCTCCATCCTCTACTGACTCAAACCGCGTTTCTGCCAATGCGAAGGAATGCTCGCACAGGAAACAACGCGCGCCTGCGTTCCTCCTGCTACCGACAATCGTCTTGTACTAACAAGGCGTCGTACAAAAGCAACCCTACTTGTAGAAACTGGCTTTTATATATCTAAACAAAAAGACCAAGAAACTAAGAAGCTTGAAATTGAAGAATGAACGAGTGATGTATATAGATTACTCGTTTAATCTAAAACCAAAATCAAGAAAGGGGCTGACAGATGGAATAGCACACTGTGTTATAAAGGATATAACAAGGGATAAGGTGCCTCACAAAGGCTGGCCAACGTTTCGATAGGAAGACCTATCTTCGTCAAAGGCGGCCTCGTCATACTCGGCATGTTAGTTTTAAAGGGTTAGTGCAGTGACGTCACGTGCTGTTATCGGTGGCGGCTGGTTGTAAAGGGAGAGACTTCAAAGAGAATGAGCGCTGTCGCCTGACGTCTATGAGCGTGGTTCCCAAGACGAGGGGACAAGAGCGGAAGAGTGGGAAGGCGGGGAGAAAAGAAAAGGTGAAGAAAAAGGAGACACCAAGAGGAAAAAAAAGAACAAGAAAAAGAAGGGCATGGGAGGGTGTTGGGGAAGCGAGAGGCTAGGGAGCCTTCAGGGCTGTCGTTGGCGGCATGTTTTGTGGCTTTAGAAGAGCCGGTCAGGCGGTCAGTGCGCGAGTAACAAAAAAGACCCAAAAAAATTACCGACGATTACGTTACTTCCTAATGCGAAATTTGAGCGCAGCAAATAAGCTGTTTCACCTTTTCGATAGATTGAGGCAAAGAAATCGAGCAACACATGTATGCGCTATCACAGAATTTTTTTTTATTTTTCACACGTATTCCTTTAACAAAGACTCCATTAACAGTTCTTGACAGTCATGAAGGAAGCTTTGTGGTCGGAGAAATAGACTGATATATGTTCGACTTGGTACACCAATGCTTGATTCTCAAAGACGAGATCTATACAAGTGCCTCGCGAGGTTGTCACAGCCGTGGGACGCGTTACGAGCGAGAGGAACGGGATGTTCTCCCGCATAAGTGTTAGGAAATTGCTGTTTGTCTTTATGTCAACATTAAAGTCCCCCACTACTAACATCGGTGTGGATCGATGGACGGTTAATGCGAGTTGCAGGAAGTGCACGACGTCTTTCGTGAGTGCGGTAGCGGACTCACGAAAGCGGTATCAGTCGGTCGCTGCTAGCGCTGGGGGGATGAAAGGGGGGCGGAGCTGGTTATGAGGCCGACGACAACGCGAAACCCAGGAACGGACGCCAAAGAGCCATTTGTGTAGCCAGCCCTCCTCCACAGTCTCTCCTCCTCCCTTCCATCATCCTCCCTCGCCCGGAGAGCCGACAGCGCGCATGCGCGGCGGCGGAGCAGCGGCGCATGCGCGGCGGCGGAGCGCGGCGGCGGAGGCGAGCTGGTTACGAGGCCGACGCCGTCGACGACGACGCCGACGACGACGCGAAACCCAGGAACGGACGCCAAAGAGCTGCGCTCTAAAAGACATCAGTTGAAAGAAGGACTTTAGTAGCGTAGCAGCAATGCGTCCAGTAATTTTGAAGGAGTTAAGATGACGACAAGGAGTGTGGGGAGTGCAATGCATAGGGTAACTGGCAGGCAGCGGCATGGTCTTTCAAAAGACGTTAGCCCCAGTAGCTCAACGTAGGTGTCGTTACGGCGGTATACAAAAGTGGCGATACCCTGTGTGGCTGTGGCGCCGAAAAAGGTATCCTGGCGTCTGGGACTTTGGAATGTGTTGGTGAGAGTGTTTCAGAAAGATATATAATAAAATTTGCACAAAAAAAGGAAGGGGGAAACCGAAACCGGAATAACAAATAGGAGCGTGACGTGCGCACAAGCGGGCGGGGGCGGGCGTACTTGGGAAAAGGGGGTCTCACAGATGATATAAACGTAAAAATATGAAAGAGTATATTAAACTGAGTAGTAGACAGGAAAACAAATTTTGAAAAGGTGGAATAGGTGAGGTTAAGAATTAAGGTTAGCTGGTGGCATAATGTGTTTTGTGCCTTGGTTGATGTTATGAGAATTTCAGATTTAAGTTTAAAGATTCTATTGAGAAATAGAGAAATGATACAGAAATGTGCGGAATATAATCAACCCTTATATATAGCTTTCATTGATTACGAGAAAGCGTTTGATTCAATCGAAACCTCAGCAGTCATGGAGGCATTACGGAATCAGGGTGTAGACGAGCCGTATGTAAAAATATTGAGATATATCTATAGCGGCTCCACAGCCACCGTACTCCTCCATAAAGAAAGCAACAAAATCCCAATAAAGAAAGGCGTTAGGCAGGGAGATACGATCTCCCTAATGCTATTCACAGCGTGTTTACAGGAGGTATTCAGAGACCTCGATTGGGAAGAATTGGGGATAAAAGTTAATGGAGAATACCTTAGTAACTTGCGATTCGCTGATTATATTGCCTTGCTTAGTAACTCAGGCGACCAATTGCAATGCATGCCCACTGACATGGAGAGGCAAAGCAGAAGAGTGGGTCTAAAAACGAATCTGCAGAAAACTAAAGTAATGTTTAACAGTCTCGGAAGAGAACAGCAGTTTACGATAGGTAGCGAGGCACTAGAAGTGGTAAGGGAATACATCTACTTAGGACAGGTAGTGACCGCAGATCCGGATCATGAGATTGAAATAATCAGAAGAATAAGAATGGGCTGGGGCGCGTTTGGTAGGCATTCTCAGATCATGAACAGCAGGTCGCCATTATCCCTCAAGAGGAAAGTGTATAACGGTTGTGTCTTACCAGTACTCACGTACGGGAGCAGAAACCTGGAGGCTTACGAAAAGGGTTCTACTTAAATTGAGGACGACGCAACGGGCTATGGAAAGAAGAATGATAGGTGTAAGGTTAAGGGATAAGAAAAGAGCAGATTGGGTGAGGGAACAAACGCGAGTTGATGACATCTTAGTTGAAATCAAGAAAAGAAATGGGCATGGGCAGGACATGTAATGAGGAGGGAAGATAATTGATGGTCATTAAGTGTTACGAACTGGATCCCAAGGGAAGGGAAGCGTAGTAGGGGACGGCAGAAAGTTAGGTGGGCGGATGAGATTAAGAAGTTTGCAGAGATAACATGGCCACAATTAGTACATGACCGGGATAGTTGGAGTAGTATGGGAGAGGCCTTTGCCCTGCAGTGGGCGTAACCAGGCTGATGATGATGATGATGATGATGATGATGATGATGATGATGATGATGATGATTTAAAGATTCTAAGTTACTACGTGGCAAATTAATTCCCGTCGGGTGTAGGCAAATAAACTTGTGTATGAGGTATGATTTCGTATATTTCCTTTCGCGAGGTGAACGGAAATTTGTTTGTAGTTTATATAGCCTTGCTTTGTCGAATATATGACCATGCTCATTGAAGTGGCTGGCTACTGCTTTAGGTAAATTGTGTTTTGTATCCGCGCGGTGACCGTTGAGTCGAATGAATTTGTTGTCCAGTCACACCTATGTATTGTTTGCTACAAGCGGCACATTCTAGATAGTAGATTACGTTGCTTGATGTGCAGGTGAAACTCGAAGTTACCTTGTGTGAGTAATTCGACGCTGTGCTTTTTACTGTAGTTTAGATTGAATATGTTTGCATGTACTGGCGGCCATAGGGCCCGGTTCCCAATTTCGTCTTTCTCCTTATTTTGGCATGCACAAGAATATCTTTAAAATTAGTGTTGCGTCTGTAGGCTACTCTAGGCGGGTCGGAAATATCTTATTAAGGTTCTGGTTGAAGGTGAAAATTGGGTAGTATTTGCCAGTTGCCAGTTTCCACCGTCGTGCAAACTGGCAAACAACATTGAACACTGCTTCACTTTCCCTTTTGAATATCATCAAGGAACACCGCGAAGAACAAATCGAAAGTTTTAGCCACAGACTTCGGAACATAGCTCTGACACCAGATGAGAAGAAAGATTTAGAGCATTACGACGAAAAACGGTATAGAAAATTGGTTCAAAAACAAAGGAAAAAAGCAAACTTTAATCAAAAAGCAACCTTCCCGGCAAACAGCCACTTCACGCCAAGAACAGAGACCTCGAGTCTAGGAGTACTAGACGTGACAGAAACTTCCACAAAATTAAACCAGTCCAATGTAGTAGACATTTCAAAAACGTTAAGTAAAAAAGAAGTAGACGTGCTCAGCAAGGGCGTAAACTTCTGTCCCGCGAACAACACAATAAATGAATTCGAGCGTCACAGGGAGCTCTGAATTTTCCTGATGAATGCGTATCAGACACTTTTTCATAGACAACAAGACACCAGACACCGAGACGACACCACTTAGAGCCCAATCCACTTGGACTCCCGAACCAGAACAAGCCACAGAACTTGACATGTGCCTTAAAACTGTCTGTAAAAAAATTATAAGCCAATCCAAGACATCTAAGCGACCTAAAAACATTTCAAATCTTAGTTGCCGGAATGACATTGTAATTAAGGAAGCAGATAAGGGTGGAAGTATAGTTATTAGGCTATTAGTAGGTTGTTGTAAGCACGAGGCTTACAGACAACTAAACAACCCAGAACATTACCGTAAGCTAGATAACGATCTGACATTATTCTACACAGTGACAATTACCAACAGGCAGAAATAGCTTTTGGATTATGAATTGATAACACCGTCAGAATACAAATTTAGTAAACCAAGCAACAAACTGCAGGGCGCTTCTACCTCCTTCCATAAATTCATAAAATTCCATCCAGCCCGGTAGTATCAAACAACAACACCCAGACAGAGAGAATCTCCACATTCCTTAAACACTTCTTCGGTGACTTGCCAAGAGCACTTCCGTCATTTGTACAAGGTACTGTTACGTTTAGCCTACGACGCGCGGTATAGCCGGCGCGGATGCAACGGACGCCGGGGCTTCGTTCAAAGCGGCGGACATTTTGGCCCGTTCAGCGCCGCCGCAACGCCTCCCCGCCAAGCGCGTCTAGGCATGTTTCAATGCCACGTGTCTTCAAGTGTGCGTGTGTGTGTGTGTGTGCATGTTGGTGCCCACGCTTGTCAAAGCGCGGCAGCCGGGGAGAGGAGCTCCCCAAGTGTGAAGCGAGGAGGTCTGACCGGCGCCGGCCCGGCGGATGCGTCACCTTCTTGTCTCAACGTGTCTCTCAGCGTGTCCGTGCCCCGCCGTCACGTGGCCTCATCCCGAGACGTTCCTTCTTGCCCTCACCTCCGAGAGTATAAAAGCAGCTGCCCCCGGACGCCAAAAGAGAGGCTCCGATTTCTTCTGTCGAGCAACGTGCTCTCCCGTCTCTCACCTTCGGTCGACCTGACCGCCCGCTCTTTTGCGATGCTAGAATAAACCAGTTGTTCTGTTAGCAGCCGACTCATGCTTTGCCGGGACCTTCGGATGCTTCCAGTTGTGCCCCAGGCAGCCAGGCCAACGCTACCCTTGGGGCTTGCGACCCATTTGCAACAGTACGCCCCACATGCTGAGAATTACGGAGGACATTAATACTAAAGGCACACTACCCTACAACATAATTCTCGCAACACTAGACATCGCGGCAATGTACACCAACATTCCCATCCACGATGGTTTATCTTCGATAAAACAAACACTGTCTAAACACAATGCACAACACTCTATTGAAGTCTACTTGTCTCTCCTTGAATTAGTTCTAACACATAGCTACTTAGAATTTGATGAGAGTTACTACATACAAATACATGGGATAAGCATGGGCACGCCTTCTGCACCAACCAACGCGAACATATCCATGGGGATTCTAGAAACAGATTTCCTATCGCGCTGCACTGACAAGCCCCACACATACCTACGATACGTAGACGACATATTCATAACATGGGAACATGGTCAAGACAGTCTAGATAAATATGTAGCATGTCTAAATTCTTTTCACCCAACAATAAAATTCACATCAGAATCTTCAACTGAGCGCATAAATTTTCTGGACACAACAATATGCATTGACAATGGGAAGCTAAAGACAACGCTGTATAGGAAACCTTTTGACAAACAACAGTACCTAGAATATACGTGCCAACATCCCAGACATTGCAAACAAGGCATCTTTAAAGGCCAAGTCAAACGACTACGTCGCATTTGCGTTGAAAACCAAGACTACATAGATAGACTCGATCACCTTAAAGAAACCCTATCAAAGAGGAACTACCGTAACAGTGACCTTCAAAAAGCCTACACCACTGCAACGAAACTTGATCGAGCCGAGGTCCTCAAGCCCCGCCCTAGGATCATAAGAGCAACAACGCCTCTTCTTACTACTAAATTCTCAAACTCACTTCCAAACCCAAGTTCCACACTCCCAGGGTTCTACTAGGAAATATATATACCCAAGAAGGTGGATGGGGAAACGGCGCCGCGGTAGCTCAATTGGTAGAGCATCGCACGCGAAATGCGAAGGTTGTGGGTTCGGTCCCCACCTGCGGCAATTTGTTTTTTCAACCACTTTCATTTCCAATAATTCATCGTTTCTTTATTTTCATTTATTAAGCCCAAGTAATTTCCCCTATGTTGTCCTTGGTGTCAGTGTTTGCTGGCTTCTTATGATATGACTAATAAAAAAATCGGGCCCCTCGGTTAATCCCCTTCCTTCTCGTTTATTCAATGAACATGGTCATATACTCGACAAAGCAAGGCTATATATACTACAAACATGTTTCCGTTCACCTCGCGAACGAAACTATACAGAATCACACCTCACACATAAGTTTATTTGCCAACACACGACGGGAATTAATTTGGCACGTGGCAACTCAAATCTCAAGCAAGTTTGGGTACCGGCTAGTTGGTACGGGTAGTTGAAACAAAAAGTACGAAGACGAGCGCTTGTCTTCGTCGTCCTTTCTGTCCCTCGTCTATGTATGCGCTGTAAGTGACGATTAAATCTTAAAAAGCGCTAACTTAAATCTGAAATTATCATAACATCAACCAGGGCACAAAACACCTTATGCCACCAGCTAACCTTAATTCTTAACCTCACCTATTCCTATATTTCAAAATTTTTTTTGCCGCCTACTACTCAGTTTAATATTGGCGGCGAGGAGTAACGGAGTCGCCATCTATCGGAAGCGCCTCGCTGGCGTAGTATGAGTGATCACGCGGCGCGCTCCTCATAGGTTTTGTTGTCAGCGCTCACTGAAAACACCACGCGCGAGCTCTCCCGGACATTTCTGTAAGTACTTTCGAAACGAGAGAAGTTTTGTACTGTCTAAATAATAATCTTGGGCAAACTGAAAGCACACAAACGTTTACAGACACTATCTCTTTACCGAGTATACGTACAGTGGACGCCACTGCGCGCGGTCGCCGCGATGAAGTCTCCCGAACCGGCTTCTTGCGTGAAAGGTAGGTAAACGCTGAGAGCAAACTATGTGAAATATGTTCTTATAGTGTTTGTATAACTAAATGGAGCGTAATAAAACGAAGCCTCAATGCAGCGATCGCGCAGATTCGCAGCGGCCGACTGCGCGTCTGCATGTTTGTCCACGCACTGTTTCGCTTTCTCCGCGCGCGCGTTTTCGCACCGTGCCATGAGCTTTAGGCCGCAGAATATGAGCATTTGACAGTATACAAGCAATCATTGTTGCGTGGGTGCTATCAGAGCAGTTCAAAAATAATTTCGTTGTAGAGACTTCCACGCCCACAGGGACTGTGATGTGCCGTCGCGACGATTCAATATTTTTTCTTCTGAATTTTTTGACCTTTCAATATTATTTCTCGAGTTGCGTCGCACTGTATGTTTATCGGTGTTCTCAGCGTGCAATTTCCCGCTGCTCCTTTTTTGTAATCCAGTGCATTAATTCAGAACACGAACATGACCATATGCATGCTTTTTTTTAAATGTGCCTCTTACCGCTGCCTTTCCACTCCACTGAACTTGCCAGTATCTATAGCATCGACAAGTTCATCGACCAAACCGTCATGACAATAGTCGGGCAGTGGACTCGGGCGAGCGCCTCAGTGCGCGTTTTCAGAACATCGCGGAGCGGGCGCCGTAGCAGCAATCTTCCTCGCGTCTGTGCTTGCTGCATACCCGAGTTGTAGCCGATTACTGTTTGCCGGTTTTATGTTTCGCGAGCCAAGCTTCACGCAGCTTCTTGTCCTGCGGCTACGTGTGAATAAGGCGGACACCGGTCTCCGTTACGTGCATCCGGCCCTGCGGCACCGAGCAGTAGCCTACCATGTTGCGCGCCTGCAAAGGCAGCCACTCAGTGGCGTAGCAACAGGGGGGGCCGGGGGGCCGTGGGCCCCGGGTGCAGGGGCCAGAGGGAAGGGGGGGGGGTGTCATACGCCTGAAGACACCCCTTTTTCCGCCGGCTTGACTGGGCGCAAATGGCAAAGAATGCTCCGGTATCCAGTAGCCCGAGCTCATGTACCCGATGCGTTGCGCCGCAGAATTGTCGGCTGCAGCTCTATCAACACCCCATGACATAATTGCACGAATGTGCGGGCTAAGAAATTTAATTCCCAAAATGGTCGCTAAACTATTCGCCTTAGCGGAATGTTTCATGTGGGGTGTGCCGTGCGTTCATGCTGGGAGCAGGAGTCGCTAAACATACAGTAAGGCGTTGAGGCTCTTGGGTCCCTCCTCCGTTCAGAACGCGCAGCGAAGGCGAACAAAGACAGCAGCCAGAGGGCGTTCAACGAGCGCGCCCGGCGCTCTCGTTTACAGCGAAGCGTTCGTTGAGAGCGACGTTGCATAAGTGCGGCCGTCAAACGTCGCGAATGGGATTCTCTGCATCGTCACTCGGTGCGGCCGAAGAGTTTGGCGGCAAATGACTCGACAGGCTGTATACAGTCGCGGGCGCCGCGATGTTCAGCTCGCTTTTACTTCCCGAACTCTCCCGCTTGCTCCGAGAAGCTGCTGCGAAACCTGCCGTTATGTTTCACGCTTTCCTTCTTACCCTCGAAAGTTTCAGAAAACTGTTGTTATTGTGTGACTTCATGTCAAGTACAGTGTGTGTCAGCTGCACAGAATTAAAAAAGAACGTGAATTTTGTAAGGATATTTCCGGATATTCTATGAAGCTACGTGTCTGTGATTACTAGGAACTCGGTAGCGTGGAAAATATGGCAGGTAAGTGATAACCATATCCTTAATATTCCCCTTATTAGTGCTTATAGAGGAAGTACTTCAATTCCAGAATTGAGGATTCAAAGTCATATTATTAGCTCAACAAAAACTTCTTAAACAAAATCGTTTTGGGTGCTACAACCTACAGTACTTCGGCACTGCGGGCGGCGCCTAGTATGGCAGTAGTGAAAGAAATGAAATAGTGGACCAGTCAGGTTGATCCCTCAACCTACTCCATTGCGAGTGCAGGCCAACAGGTTTCGCTGGCACGGGCTTCATCGAGGTCCTTTATTTTTTTTTATGGTGACGCCAAGAATCGACGCGAAGCGTGCTCTATTCTGTTCCCAATCTTTTGGTGGTACCACAGCTAGGATAATCACGTTTGTCCGTATAGCAGCAAATAAAAACAAGGCTTTATTGATCACAATAAAGTGAAGTCGTAATTGTCATAACATCGGCGCCCGCGCAGCAGGGAGGCTGCAGGTGGCGTTTTCCGTTTTCTAATAGGGTGGGGAGATCAGCGTCACTGAGACATAACTTAATTTTCGTTTTCGTTCAGGGCTGCCCACAGCCAAAATACTGCGGGCCATAGTACCTACGACGATTTTTGTGAAGTTGTTGGGCAAGATATGAATGTCGGCCTTCAATTTTGCAAATGCAATGTTGCCGCTAAAAGTGGTAACTAAAACTTTATAATTTTTTTTTACTTGTGACGTGAGCCGTATTTGCGACGATGTCGCATTTGTATTGCTTGCCTAGCCTTACAGTCTGACAGAAGATGTGCACATGCGCTTATCACAAGTTATCACTGCAGCACACTGTGTTATTTGGCGCAGAAAAAAAACAGCGTGTATTGGCTTCGAGCTCCACTATGGTATAGCTCCACCACTGGAAAAGCTGGCGCATCGTCGGCGTGTCGTGCTATTAGGGATCACGTGGACATAGCGGCCGCGTCGGCTGCTTCGGGAGCGCCGAAGCGAGCTGAAAAGGAAAGTTTAGGTTCCCTCGTACGCTGCGGTCCTCAATTATTGGCGGGATTTTCCCGCTTCGAGTGTCTCCTTTACAACGATTGAAAGCACTAGAATAGGTAGTGGCTGCCTTTGAAGGCGCGCAACATGGTAGGCTACTGCTCGGTGCCGCAGTGCCAGACTTACGCAACGGAGCCCGGTGTCAGGATTATTCACACGTAGCCGCAGGACAAGAAGCTGCGTGAAGCTTGGCTAGCGAAACATAAAACCGGCAAACGGTCATCGGCTACG